>NC_049256.1:26788460-28051305 GCF_011100685.1 Canis lupus familiaris
AGCTGCTTGCAGGCACATATTCTCTTCCCAGTTTTGCATATGGTCCCCTGCAAGCGGACAGCCCTGGGGGCAGTTCTTTAGAGCAGTCGAAATACTGTCTCTGTGGCTCTTGTCCTTAGACAACGAATACCACACTTAACAACCTACTGACCGTGGGCTTTCCTTCAGGGCACACAGAAGGGATGTACTTGTGAACATAGATTTTCCCCCAACTTTGTGGTGTTAAAACTAGAGTCTACCAGTGAAGCTTCCCTCACAGATACAGCATTTAAAAGGCTAAGCTGCAAAACAGGTTTTTTTTTTTTTTTAAGAGATTGCAATTCAGCAGGAAAGCAAGGGCTCGAACTCAGCTAAAGGTTCGTTGCAAATTTGTATTCAATCACCGTGATTTTTTTTTTAAGATTTATTTATTCATGAGAGATCCAGAGAGAGGCAGAGACACAAGCAGAGGGAGAAGCAGGCATCCTGCAGGGAACCTATACCGACACCGGACTGGATCCTAGGAGGCCAGGATCATGACTTGAGCCAAAGGCAGATGCTCAACCACTGAGCAACCCATGATTTTTTGAACAATAGCCTAAGGTGTACTATCCTCAATGCCAAACGGGATTCCAAAGGCTGTGAACTGTGATTGGCAGGAATGCCTCATGCAACTGGCAGTCTGCGCAGGAGGCCTGGAGAGAGGCAGCAACGGGCCGGCCGGGCTGTTTGCGTGCCCAGGCCCCCAGCCCGAACCCACCTTCCCACTGCAGTCCGCGGACCGAGCGGCACGCAGGCCCCGGAGAGCTGGGGCCCGCGGAGGGATGCGCGCGCGTCGCTCAGGCCGACCGACCATAGAGCTTCGAGGCCTCCAGCGTTCCTAGAGAGCTTCCGGAAGTGCCTCCGGACAAGATGCGCGTTGGGCTATGTTGTGCCTCCGCGGGTCTGGAAGTTAGGGCTGCAGGGCCGTGGCCCGGCGACAGCTGTCTCCCGGTTTTCTCCCCGCCTTTCCCTCCTGGTCCGTCCGGCCTATGCAGCCCGCCTTTCCCGTCCCGTGCGGCCCCTGGAGCTCGTGGTGAGTAACGGTTCGGGCTCCGGGCGGAGGAGGACGGCTCTTTGTGGCCGGACTAGGCCGCTGCTGGGGACCGACCTGAGGGTCTGGAGAGGGTCCCAGAGGCGGGGGCGCCCGGACTGCGGGGGTCGGGGCCGCTGAGACCCCCCCATGGGGAATAGCTCCCCCCTTCTGCTCCTTTCTTTGTGAGGGTGTCCGTATGAAAACGGGAAAACCGCCCCCGCGTTACCTTTTATCCAGCTGTTTCCACCCCCTGAATTATTTAGCACTTTCGCATTTCCTTCATAGTACAACTTTCTCTTTTCTTTTCTTTTTTTTTTTTTAAAGCAATATGTTGCTTTTGGAAGCCCTAATTATTCCTGGAAACCTACTTTTGCTGCTACTCTGCTCTTTGCAGTGTATTCAGAAAATGGTGGTAACTGCAAAAGACACGTTTTTCACAACTTTGGGGTTAATAGAGAATATTCAGCCTTTCTCAGAATATTTCGTTTATCGAAGGTAACAAAAGTAAATGCCTGGGAACTCTTCTAGAGGGGCCCCCTTTCCAACAGTCCTGTCACTCACTAGTCATTTTGTCAGGCGACATGAATACTGCCGCTGCCACCAACTAAAAAGGATCCATATTCCTGTTTGGGTAGTTAAGTATCTTTATGCAGTAATCACTGTTTTTACAAACGCTTAAGTATTTTGAATCTGTGCTGTGGTTGAGTGTGGCATGTGGTAGATGTTAAAACTGGCTTCCACAGTTTGAGGTAACTCTAAAGGACAGGATTTTCTCTCTCTCTCTCTCTCTCTCTCTCTCTTTTTTTTTTTTTTTTTTAAGATTTTTGTTTATTCATGAGAGACAGAGGCAGAGACATAAGCAGAGAGAGAAGCAGGCTCCCTGTGGGGAGTGGGACCAGGACTCCATTCCAAGACTCCTGTCCTGGACCTCAGCCGAAGGCAGACGCTCAATCCACGTGCCCCTAAAGGACAGTTTTTGCCTCACCTATTTTTTTCTTGATCTTAAAGCCTGGAAAGTTTCTTATTTTGTTTTAAGTTCCCAAATATCCCAAAGTAGACTTAATTAATCTGAAGAAAGAAAACATTTGTTTTCACCTCTAAAAAAAGAATGCTACTAAAGTCTGAATTGTGGGACACCTGGATGGTTCAGTGGGTTAAGCCTCCGACTCTTGATTTGGGTTCAGGTCCTGAGATTGAGCCCCCTGAGACTGGGCTCAGCAAGGAATCTGCTTAAGACACTCTCTTCCTCTGTCCCCCCTTCTCTCCCTCTCTCTCTGAAATAAATAATTCTTCCCTCTAAAATGCTGACAAAGTAATGTTTTAAAAATAATAAAATGTGAGTTGTGCCTTTAGTAGTTGACAGGATTATATAGCATTTGAGATCAGACTTTACAGATTGGCTGTTTTAACTTCCTAAATCAGTAAACTTAACCAGGTTTGTTGTTGTTTTTGTTTTTAAGATGTCTCAATATATAGAGACCCCTGGGTGGCTCAGTTCTCTGTCTTTGGTTCAGGCGGTGATCCTGGGATTGAGTCCCACATCAGGCTCCCTGTAGGGAGCTTGCTTCTCCCTCTGCCTATGCCTCTGCTTCTCTCTCTGTGTCTCTCATGAATAGATAAATAAAATATTTTTAAAACTTATTTATTTATGTTTAAAGAATTTGTTTATTTAAGACCGTGTGCACCTCCAGCACAAACAGGGGAGAGGGGTGAAGGGAGAGGAACCAGCTGACTGCTGGCTGAGCAGGGAGCCCATCACAGAGCTCGATCAAGACCTGAACCAAATGCAGACACTTAACTAAGCCACCCAAGCACCTCCATTTAAGAGTGAGAGAGAGCTCAGGGGGGAGGGGCAGAAAGAATCTCAAGGTGACTTCAGGCTGAGTGCAGAGTCCTACCCCGGTTAGACCTCTCCACAGTGAGATCAAGACCTGAGGTGAAACCCAGAGTCTCATGCTTAACCGACTGAGCTATCCAGGTGCTCCTTGACCAGTGTTCTTAAGATGTAAGAAGCAGTCTTTATGCATAAAATGCTTACCAATTTAATGCAGATGTGTATACATGAAACTGAGAAAAGGGTACATAATAGATTAATTTTGTAGTCCATATCTTTGTACTTGATTATAGGTTGTAATTGTCAAAAACCTGATTGGAGAAGGAAGAGACTAAAAAGTAGAAAATGAACTACTAAAAAGAATAATCAGGATGGAGAATGAACAAGACTGGTTGGCTGATTTGGTATAAATTATGAATAAATCTGGTAATTAAATGACTTCTATGGGTCTTACTCTTGAGACTTTATTTGATATCATTTAATATGATGTTGATGTATTTTTTTTTTAAGGATTTTATTTATTTATTCATGAGAGAGAGAGAGAAAGAGAGGGAGACACAGGCAGAGGGAGACACAGGCAGACATCAGTTGGCTGATTTGGTATAAATTATGAATAAATCTGGTAATTAAATGACTTCTATGGGTCTTACTCTTGAGACTTTATTTGATATCATTTAATATGATGTTGATGTATTTATTTTTTTAAGGATTTTATTTATTTATTCATGAGAGAGAGAGAGAAAGAGAGAAAGACACAGGCAGAGGGAGACACAGGCAGACATCAGTTGGCTGATTTGGTATAAATTATGAATAAATCTGGTAATTAAATGACTTCTATGGGTCTTACTCTTGAGACTTTATTTGATATCATTTAATATGATGTTGATGTATTTTTTTTTAAGGATTTTATTTATTTATTCATGAGAGAGAGAGAGAAAGAGAGGGAGACACAGGCAGAGGGAGACACAGGCAGACATCAGTTGGCTGATTTGGTATAAATTATGAATAAATCTGGTAATTAAATGACTTCTATGGGTCTTACTCTTGAGACTTTATTTGATATCATTTAATATGATGTTGATGTATTTATTTTTTTTTTTAAGGATTTTATTTATTTATTCATGAGAGAGAGAGAGAAAGAGAGGGAGGCACAGGCAGAGGGAGAAGCAGGCTCCATGCAGGGAGCCCAACGTGGGGCTTGATCCCGGGACTCCAGGATCACGCCCTGGGCTGAAGGCGGTGCTAAACTGCTGATCCACCCAGGGATCCCAATGTTGATGTATTTAATATCTTAACATAAAATTCTCAAATGGTGCACAGTTAACATTGAAGTATTTTGTATTTATAGCTAGTGTGTTGTTGTTTTTTTTTTTAAAGATTTAATTTTTTTTATTTATTCATGAGAGAGACAGAGAGAGGCAGAGACATAGGCAGAGGGAGAAGCAGGCTCCACACAGGGAGCCCGATGCTGGACTCGATCCCCAGACCCGGGATCATGTCCTGGGCTGAAGGCAGATGCCCAACCACTGAGCCACCCAGGTGTCCTGAAAAATGCAAATTAAAACCATAGTGCAGCACCAGAGAGTGGTTAAAAATAAAAGTAAGATAATAAATAAATAAAACCATAGTAAGATATCATTATACACTCAATAGATATCTAAAGTTAAAAGTAAAACAGTATTAAATGCTTGTCAGGATAGAGCAACAGCAGTTCTCACATAGCTAGTGGAATGCAGAGTGTTATAGCCACATTAGAGGACAGTTTTGCAGTTTCTTATAAAATTATACTTAACCGTATGACCCAGCAGTTTTAGATATTTGCTCAAGTGAAATGAAAACTTGTTCACACTAAAACTCAACATCCAGATGTTCATAGTGGTTTTATTTGTAATTGTCAAAAACTGAAAACGATTTGAGAGATCTCTCAACTGAAGAATGGATAAACGTACATCCATATAAGGAACAAACTGCTGATACAGTCAACAATATTGATGATCTCATATGGATTATGCTAAGTGAAAGATGCCAGACTCAAAAGGGTACCTACTGTATGATTTTATTTATAAAACACTGTGAAAGTTCATTATTGTGTAGGACTAGACTTCTCGGTTACATGTGTGGTTAGGAACTGTAGGTTCTTTGGAGAGGCAGGGCCAATGCTCCAAAGAGTTGTAGAGGGAGATAAGGTCTGCAGTAGAAGTAGTAGTTAGCCTTGAGACAGGAGGGAGGATGGAGAGCACAGTAGGATAATGCTGTTAGGTGGAGAAGAGCATGGTGTTAGGACAGTTCTGGACAATACCTTGAGCTAGATTATATAGAAATTAGTCTCCTCAGGATGCCTGGGTGGCTCAGTGGTTGAGCATCTGCCTTTGGCTCAGGGCGTGATCCTGAGTCACGGGATCGAGTCTTGCATTGGGGTCCCTGTGAGGAGCCTGCTTCTCCCTCTGCCTGTGTCTTTCTCTCTCTGTGTGTCTCATAAATAAATAAAATATTTTAAAAAATTAGTTTCCTTTGTTGAGTGCGAGGGATAGCCTGAGAGCTGAAGTGTGTTATAACAGTATAGCTGGTGTAGCAAATACTGAAAGAGTCAAATCAGCTTCATTGAGGGCCAGCTGAGGTTAAATGCAGACCTTCAATTAGACCCACTCTGCATAGTTTCCTGACTTTGCTGTATTCCCCATCCCTAAGGAGAGGAAGCAGAAGGAAGGGAATATTCCTCAGATGGGTGTTTGGCATGGCAGAAAGTTAGGGAAGGAGTTACTTCTGGGACAGTGGAGGGATCACTTAAATGACTGAGCCATGAGGTATGTGTTGCGGTAAGGAGCTTGTTAAGACGCCTTAGTAAATTACTATGACCTTTGACTTGCTTTAATGTTGTTTGACAGTTTCTCTACCCTAAGAATTGCCCTTACAGAAGAGATCCTTGGAAAGTTCTTCTCAAGATAAAAAAGATAGTGGAAACAAGCATCCCGAGCTTTTCCAGCCCTAAATGGCAGCAGAATCAAGAAAATCGTTAGCCCCATCCACACCAGACCAAGCTCCAGAAGAAGACTTGGTAATCGTCAAGGTAGAGGAAGATCATGGCTGGGACCAGGAATCTAGTCTGCATGAAAAGAACCCTCCTGGCCAAGAGCTGTTTCGCCTGCGCTTCAGGAAGTTATGCTACCAGGAGACATTAGGACCCCGAGAAGCTCTGATCCAGCTCCGCGCACTTTGCCATCAGTGGCTGAGGCCAGATTTGAACACCAAGGAGCAGATCTTGGAGTTACTAGTGCTAGAGCAGTTCTTGACCATCCTGCCTGAGGAGCTCCAAACTCTGGTTAAGGAACATCAGCTAGAGAATGGAGAGGAGGTGGTAACCCTATTGGAGGATTTGGAAAGGCAGATTGATATATTAGGCCGGCCAGTAAGTAAAAGGAGTGTGCATGCTGTGACTGGGTGGTCTGGAACCTTGCTGGAGGAATATTGGCACCACAACAGGAGAATAAAGAAAGGCTGGATCCATTTCTGTTGTAGGAGGATGAAAATAGGTCTAGTGCCATGTGGCTTGTATTTGTAGAGTTCTTTTTATTTTTGTGAAGGCTATGTATACATTTTTTTTATCCTCGTAACATTCTTGGCAACTATTATTATTCCTCTTTGCCAGATGGGAAACTGATATGTAGAGAGCTTGTTACTTGAATTACTCTGGACACATAATTAAATGTAGATCTGAGACCAGACCTCAGTTTCCTAGTGCATTACCAAAGTTTTTTCTGCTAAATAACACTGCTTTAAGTTTCTGTTTATCATTCTTTCCATACATTACATGTGCAGAATGGCAGGAAGGGAGGGTGTCAGCAGAAATGATGCCTTTCTGTGCTAATCAACATGTTTGTGTTCTCACTGCCCCTAGGAAGTAGGTGAAATTCTGCTTCCTTTAACAAGCATATATGCCTATAGGTGTGCCTGGGTCCCCTTATGCTGTTCGCTTCCTTTCACAAAGGAATTCTTTGTAATGCAACTGTCCTATTGTTTTCAGGTCCCAGCCCGTGCACATGGACATGGACTCTGGGAAGAGGTAGTGAATTCAGAGTCTGCACCAGAACTTCCACATACTCAGCTCCGACCTGTGGCAGCCCAGCATAAATCTCTGGTGCCCCAAGGGTCACAAGAGAGAGGTGAGGGGCCAGATCTCATTGACAAGGAAGGAGGAGTAAGAAAAGAAAGGAAGTGCCTGTTGAGTTCCTAGAGAACCAGCAAGTAGAATTTCTGTGTTTTTGTAGGCTTCAAATACAGATTGTCAGTCCCATTGCTAAATTCATGAACAAATTAAAGAATTCGGGGATTTTTATATCTTCACACGTTTCTGTTATCCCAGTGTATTAACAACATAGTCATTTTTGCGGTTTTGTTGGTAATATGTCACTTTCTTTGAAACTATTTCAGTATATGATTCCTCATGCAAGAACATTTTCTTGGATAGCCTCAATAAATGCATCACAGTTAGGAAATGTAATGCTGATACAGTACTAATCTAGTCCACAGTTTATATTTTTGTTTTGCCAGTTGTCCCAATAATGTTCTTCCAGAGTCCAGTCCAGGATTATCCTTTGTAGTCAGTTGTGTCTCTGTAGATGCCTTTAATTTGGAATAGTTCCTCAGCCATTTGCCTTTCATGACCTTGACAATTTTGATAAGTACAGGTCGGTTCTTTTACAAAATGACTGCAATTTGGGCTTGTGTGATGTTTCCTTATGTGTAAATTCCAGTTGTATGTATGTGGTAGGAGTACCCCAGAAGTGCTATTGCCGCCACCTCTGTAGTGCAGCAGGAATTTGTCCTATTCCTGTTTTTTTTTTTTTTGAAGATTTTATTTATTCATGAGAGACACAGAGAGAGACAGACACAGGCAGAGGGAGAAGCAGGTTCCATGTAGGGAGCCCAGCGTGGGACTCGATCCCAGGTCTCCAGGATCAGGCCCTGGGCTGAAGGTGGCACTAAACTGCTGAGCCACCCAGGCTGCCCATGGTGTTGGTATTTTTGATGACTTAGTTAAGGTTATTCTTGCTAGGTTAGTCATTATAAAGTTAGTATTTTTCTCTTTGTAGTTAATAACTAATTTGTGGCAAGATCCTCTTGAATCTCTTGTATTCATCAAGCTTCTGTTGCTGAAACACTAGTTTTAATATTCGCTGATGCTTCTTGACTAAGTGATTATTACTAAAACTTACAAAATGATGATTTTCTGTGTCATTCCTTCTACATGTATTTGTTGTAATAGAGAGTGTTCCCTCCTCCCCATTTTATTTTATTTTATTAATTTGTCAGTATGGACTCATAAATTCTTATTTTATTCCAGAAATAAAATATCTCTGTTTTTATTTGTTACTGTGTTTATTTTTATGCTTAAATTGTCTCAGATTTGGTCAGAGGAGGCCCCTCTGGCTGACTCCTGCATCCTTTTGACATTTCTCCATTATTTTTGAGAATTTCTTACCTTCTTACAGAACAAGATATTCTAGACTCGTCTCATACTTGCTCTGCATTTCTTACTGTTTCACTTTTTTTTTTTTTTTACTGTTTCACTTACGTGGTTTAAAGCAATTTGTTTCATCAATGGATTTTTAATATTTCTAAAGGAACAACATAGAAACAGTTTCAGCTAGTAATATGATTCTTGTCTAAAATTCTAAAGCCTGTTGTCCAAGACACAGTAGTTGGTTAATTTTAGTATTGCATTGTCTGGTATCTCTAGGAAGCAGATACTGGCAGTCATGGTAGACATTTCAGAAAGGTAATAGAGTTAATAGAGAGAAATTTGTTCTATTCCATTTGCCAAGAGACCTAAATAAACTCTGTACAGAAGCACAAGAATAGAATGTAGCTTTGGTGGGAGAAAATAAGTTGTAAAGCAATTCCTGTTAGGAAACCAGTACTCTATTTTTGACATTCAATTTGAGGCTGAGTGGGACATGCAAGAGCAGATGTGTTGTGGGCAACCATAGGTATAGACCCAATGCTCAAGATATCAGCATTTTATTTTATTCTTTTTATTAAAAAAAAAAACAAATATATTTACATATGTATGTGTTATTTTTAAAAGTTTATTTAAGGAATCTCTGGACCCAGCTTGGGGCTTGAATTTATAATCCGGAGATCAAGAACTGCATTCTCAAAAAAAAAAAAAAAAAAAAAGAACTGCATTCTCTACCTACCAAGCCAGCCAGGGGCCCCTCAGCATTTTATGTGCAAAATCTGATATGCATATGTTTTGAAATGCAAGCATCTTTGGAATGAGTTAGCGCTGACTGCTGCAAATGTGGAACAGGGCTGGTCTCACTCAGCTCCTTTTTTCTCTCTCAGCCATCTCTACTTCTCAGAGTCCTACGCCTTCCCAGAAAGGAAGTCCTGGAGACCAGGAGATGACAGCAACACTTCTCACAGCAGGGTTCCAGGTGAGTTGTACTGCTTCTCACTGAACCCCAGCCCTAGGGTTTCAGCAGCAATAGTGGCATCTACCTTATGTCTGGACTCGCTGTACCAGTATTGACCAAGAAACTTGCCCCAAATTCTTTTTGCATGATTTTTTTTTCTTTTTGCATGATTATTTTTCTTTTTTATTTATTTATTTATTTATTTATTTATTTATTTATTTATTTATTTATTTATTTATTTTTTTATTTTATTTTTAATTATTTATGATAGTCACACAGAGAGAGAGAGAGAGAGAGAGGCAGAGACACAGGCAGAGGGAGAAGCAGGCCCCATGCACCGGGAGCCCGACGTGGGATTCAGTCCCGGGTCTCCAGGATCGCGCCCTGGGCCAAAGGCAGGCGCCAAACCGCTGCGCCACCCAGGGATCCCTTATTTTTCTTTTTAATTCATAATAGAGAGGCAGAGACATAGGCAGAGAGAAAAGCAGGCTCAATGCAGGGAGCCTAATGTGGGACTCAATCCTGGTATTCCAGGATTACGCCCTGGGCCAAAGGCAGGCGTGCTCAACCGCTGAGCCATCCGGGGGGGTCCCTTTTTGCATGATTCTTGATTTTCCCCCAATAAATTGGTGCATTTCCCTCTTCCTCCAAGCTGCTTTAGATCCCTTTACACAGTATGTTCCCACCCCTTGATCCTCTCCAACCCTGACGGATCTCTGATACTCTGAGTTTGACCTGTAGAATAGTCCCGGTCCCACATGGGGATTTTGTTTTGTTTCAGACTTTGGAGAAGATCGAAGACATGGCTGTGTCCCTAATTCGAGAGGAGTGGCTTCTTGATCCATCACAGAAGGATCCCAATAGAGATAATAGGCCAGAGAATTACAGAAACATGTTCTCCCTGGGTAAGGAGAGCTCTGGTTATTGTTATCAATTAAGGTGTTTTGTTATGTGATAGTAGCTGCGATCTTCCTGAGAGACATTGTTGAGGAACTCAAGAACTAACAGAAACAATGCTCTTAAGATGGATTTCTGTTCTCCAGTCCAGGACTCCTCTTGTGTACTGTTCTGTATGCAGTTGGAGTTATTCCTTCTGCTTCCAGGCCTGTAGAATATTTACCTAGATTTCACCCTGTTAGGCTGTTGTGCTTCTGCCCTTTCAGTGACTGCGGCTTTTTTCCCTTTCTGTCCTGTTAGGTTCTTCAGCGGTTCCATATTTCTTCCCACTCCCCAACTTGTCCTCAGGTGATCCCTTCCCTGCTTTAGTGCCCTCCCAACATCCCTCTTTCTTTTCTTTTTCTTTTTCTTTTTCTTTTCTTTTTTTTTTTTTTTTAAGATTTTATTTATTTAGGGCAGCCCCGGTGGCGCAGCGGTTTAGCGCCGCCTGCAGTCCAGGGCATGATCCTGGAGACCCAGGATCGAGTCCCACATCGGGCTCCCTGCGTGGAGCCTGCTTCTCTCTCTGCCTGTGTCCCTGCCTCTCTCTCTCTCTCTCTCTCTGTGTGTGTGTGTTTCTCATAAATAAATAAATTAATCTTAAAAAAAAAAAGATTTTATTTATTTATTCATAGAGACACGGAGAGAGAGGCAGAGACACAGGCAGAGGGAGAAGCAGGCTCCATGCAGAGAGCCTGACGTGGGACTCGATCCAGGGTCTCCAGGATCACGCCCTGGGCTGCAGGTGGCACTACACCACTGCCCCACAGGGGCTGCCCATCTTTCTTTATCCCTCTTTCTTTATGGCACTTCTTCCCCATTTGGCCTGTGGGGCTTGTGCTAGACCCTGCTTTCATCTCCCTCTATGACAGCATTTGGAGACAGATGGAAGCTTTGTGTTTACTGCTAGTTTTCCATGTGTTTCCCTTATGTTTGATTCTTTTTTAACATAGAGAATAGAGAGTGACTTTAGCTTGATGTTTCTCACATTTTCATTTCAGGTGGTGAGAACAGGAATGAGAACAGGGAATTAGCTTCAAAACAGGTAATATCTACTGGAATCCAACCACATGGAGAGACAGCTGCCAGATGCAACGGGGATGTTATCGGGGGTCTTGAGCATGGAGAAACCCGAGATCTTCTGGGCAGATTAGAAAGGCAGCGGGGAAATCCCACCCAGGAGAGACGACATAAATGTGATGAATGTGGGAAGAGCTTTGCTCAGAGCTCAGGCCTTGTTCGCCACTGGAGAATCCACACTGGGGAGAAACCCTACCAATGTAATGTGTGTGGTAAAGCCTTCAGTTACAGGTCAGCCCTTCTTTCCCATCAGGATATCCACAACAAAGTAAAGCGCTATCACTGTAAGGAGTGTGGGAAAGCCTTCAGTCAGAACACAGGCCTGATCCTGCACCAGAGAATCCATACTGGGGAGAAGCCGTATCAGTGCAATCAGTGTGGAAAGGCCTTCAGTCAGAGTGCGGGCCTGATCCTGCACCAGAGAATCCACAGTGGGGAGAGACCCTATGAGTGTAATGAGTGTGGGAAGGCCTTCAGTCATAGCTCTCACCTCATTGGACATCAGAGAATCCACACTGGGGAGAAGCCCTATGAGTGTGATGAGTGTGGGAAAACCTTCAGGCGGAGCTCACATCTTATTGGCCATCAGAGAAGCCACACTGGGGAGAAACCCTACAAATGTAATGAGTGTGGGAGGGCCTTCAGTCAGAAGTCAGGCCTTATTGAACATCAGAGAATCCACACTGGAGAAAGACCCTATAAATGTAAAGAATGTGGGAAAGCTTTCAATGGGAACACTGGCCTCATACAGCATCTGAGAATTCACACAGGGGAGAAGCCCTATCAATGTAATGAATGTGGGAAAGCCTTTATTCAGAGATCAAGTCTCATTCGGCATCAGAGAATCCACAGTGGAGAAAAATCTGAATCCATAGGAGTTTAGGGAAAAAAACACAGTCTTGGTTTGGGCATTATTCAACATGAGAGAAACCACATGCTGGTGAGAGGTCTTTCAGTGTAGTAAAAAGCCAGAGTGTGTCATCATTACAATCTCACCCATGGTCAGAATTAATATTGGTGGTGGAGTTATAATAACTCTTCAGTAGTTTGGGCCAGTGCCTTGATGCAGGTGGATTAGACTGACGGTCTTGGGAGGTGTCTGAAGGAGTGGCACTCCTGATGGCCTAAAGGATCCTTTAGAAACACAATAGCATTAGGGCAGGTTGCTTGTCATGGAGGCACTTAGTTTTATTTTGGGAGAATAGCTGTAGGTTTGAGAGAGGCTACACCTCCTAGTTCCTCTGCTTCTTCCCATCTCCTCTGATCCCCTTCCGCCATTGGTTCCCCTGAGGGTGTACTTGTGCTCCAAATCTGATCTGAGAAGCTACTTTAGAGTTTGAAGCAGCCTCTGTGTGAGACTTATTTTGTATTTAGCTTTCTAAGAACCTAGTTCTAGGGAAATTTTTACAGGCACTTAATGTATTTATGCTTAAGTGTGCATTTTGTTTTTATTCTAATGTTCCTGATAGTGGAAACCTGTATTCCCACGCAAACTCAGAATGCTATATTTTTAACAGCACTCCAGCATTTTTCTTCATATATCACCTTCACTGACTCCACTGAGTCATTGGGCATCTATACGTATTCTTCACCACCCCCAGCCCCAGTACCTGTGTCAGCAAAGGAAGTGATGGTTGTGGGAATGAAGCAGAGAAAGAGGTGAGTGGAGACTCAGCCTGAGTACTCTTGAGCTTCTGTGGTTGTACCTTTTGGTGACTTCTGGCTCTCCTTTCCACCTTCCCACTGTACACTGTGGTGCACAGGTGTTTAAACTCTCCCCATTACAGCATCACATGGGAGAAAGAGGAGACAGGTACGTGAAGAAGACCTAAAAATCCTTACAAAGAACATATACTCAACCGTCTTGACCTGTTACAGTACTGTCTTCTCTGGTTCTTATCAGTCTGCACAAACCCCTGACCTGATGATCTGTGTCACTCATGCCATTACCCTGGTCCCACCTCATTAGATGGCCTTAGTACCTTACCCTCCATTCTCCAGGTGTTCTTAACCATTAGCTATGTCCACAGTGGTGATCTGTCAAATACTTTACCTCCTAGATCCTCATCCTTCTGAATTCTGGTGTACTCCCATCTGTAATCCAGCAGAGACACAGTATTAACTCCTCATCACCAGGCACTATCTTTCTTCTTGGAGGCTTTCTCAGTATACCAAGGGATGTTATATAAAGTAATGAGGCTGGTTTCAGTAACTCACCAGAATCTATGCACCTACATGGTTTGTCCTTTAAATTCAGTACTTCTAATCTAATTATTCTGGTAGTGCTACTGTTCCAGTAGTGCTACCACTCCTCCAAATATGACCATTAACCACTTGTTCATCACATTTGTAATGGTTACTTTTGGCTTTTTTCCAAAATCAGCTTTCAGAATTGTAACTGATTCCATTAATCCCGTTCAGAGGGATAGGATACATGCCAAGAGAAGTTACACAACTTCCCATTGACTGTTCTAAGCAGGGACAGTTGCTAATCAAATTATTTTACAATTGATGTTTTTTTTTTCCAAAATCAGTCATAAGATCTCTCATCATAAAGGTCTGCCTTTTGGATCATAAATTCCTTCTCTATAAAATCCCTTCTCTTCTCTGCTGTCACCTACTCTGGCCACTAACAACATCAAGGTTATTAATTAAACCTGTTTCACTAAGTCATTTGATACCCACCTGTCATTTGTCACCCTGGTTTCCTTGGTTAACTCTCAATACAGTGCTTTCTGTTATCCTTTATTTTCTTACTCTTCCCCCTTTATTTTGACCTATAGATTCCCTTGCACTTGAAGGGAATTCCATTCCTCATTCCCTTGTACTTGAAATTTCAAGAAACCACAAATAAATCTGGTTGTCTCCAGATCCTTGCTCCCTGCTTCAGTTACGCCTTACCCTCTGTAAGACACCAGTTCTGCCTGAGGCCGGTGCTGCCTGTGTGCAGATAGGATGGTACATTGTCAGAGGGAAAATATGTGCACACATACATGCAGTCCTCCCACATAGTTCAGAGGGGCACTTGTATTTTATTTCAGTGAAAGCTCTTAGAGCAACATGCTGAAAATGACTGTAAGTATTCCTGCTAATATCTCTCTACTCAGAAAAATGTGTAGCCATGTTACTTAAACTATAATCACTAAGCATCTGACAGAAATTCAGAGAAAAGAAAATATGCCCAGGAAGATTAGTGTGATGCTGAAATGAATGAGGAAAGATTGTGACTTGAAAGAACTATGGAGGTTGGCTCAGCCCACATATAAAAATAGCCACATAGTGTAAGAAGTAGAAAAGGCTATTGTTTTTGCAGGGGCGCACATAGAAGTCCATTCTTGGTCTCCACTTCTTACTCTTGGCACTGGAGTGTGTTGATCTTTATGACCTTATTGTGAGCTCCTGACTGGGTGATGTGTGCTAAGTTCTTATATCCTGCAGATTCTATTTTTACACTCTAATCTGAAATGAACTGTTGACCAGTACTCTCTTCTCCCATGATGATCTTTTCATTTTAGCCTGATAAAGTAGTTCTTCTGTAACTCTGCTGCCATCCAACTTAGTCATAGAAGACACGTCTTAATAGGTTTCAATGATTTCCACCATTGAACAAGGTAGCGCTAGAATGTGGATGTTCCCCATATAGAGCAGTTAGCATTACTCTTAGTCCTGAGACTCTAAATAGTCATAGGTGACATTTATTAAGCACTTACTGTGTGCCAAGCCCTATGCTGAGTATTTCTCTTGGTTATGACATATTATATCCCATATATTATAAACGAGGAAAATAGGCTTAGAGAGGCGAGTTGACCAAGGTTATGTAGCTGGGGAAGTGCCAGAGTAGGGACTCTTCCCTACAGGATTAGATTCCTGAGCCTGTGCTAATCACTCTGCTACCATGTCTCTAATGAACACCCTGACCCTGGCCAGCCGTTTGAAAATTCTGTACCCCTTGCCATAAAAGCTACTGGGGAAGGAAAGGTACAGTGTAGTGCAAATCCATTGCAGTTACTGGAGAATGGGTTGAAAATGTCATTCTAGTTGATAACTGTATCTTTAAATGATACTTTTGATGCTTTGTAGTACTAGAAAACTAAATGGTACAAGTAAAACATGTTTAAAAGAGTAACTCAGAGGATAAAGCAATAATATACAGATTTGAGTACATTTCTAACCTGCCCCAGGAAACTAAAATTGAAATTGGAGGGAAATGAAATATCCCAGTGCCCCAGGCATGTATGGTCAATTGGGATGACAGTAGTTAAGTTTACCTACAGCATAAATGTGGAAAACCTTCAACTTCACTGCACATTTCCAACTGCCGTTCTGTTTCTTCCATCAGTCATGGTTTTTCAAACATACTATCCATCATCGTTAACCCCATTTTCTCATTAATGTACTCTTGAAACTTCTTACTAGCTTTTGTACTCAATATTGCACTGAAGTGTCCTATGGATAAATATGCCTTTTCTTAGTTTTTGTCCTTGTTGATCTGTTTTCATACTGTTGAGTTACCCTGCATCTCAGGAATTCTCTTACTTGGCTTGTGGGATCCTTTTTTTTTGTCATTTTCCTCTCAGTTTCTAGCTTTTCTTTGTCTTTTTTCTCCTCTCCACTGAAAATAACCCCCATGTCTTGATTTTATCCAGTATTTTTTCTATATTCACTTCTATTTTGATTGTTTACACTTCTGTATTTCAGTAACTTAATATTTCCTACTTTGTGGGTCAGATAGCTACACAGCTTAGTATTTGAAAACTGATCTCATCACTCTTGTCCCTCACTCCCATCTTCCTTTTAAATAGGCATTATAGCTTAGGTTCTTTAGCCTGAATAGACTCCCTGCCTTGCATATGTTTTTAAGTGGGCTCCAAGCCCGATGTGGGGCTAAAACTCACCACCCTAAGATGGAGTCCTGTGCTCCCCTGACTGAGCCGGCGAGGCACCCTGTACTTCATATTTCTTTTCCCCATCTTGAATTGTCTTTTATTCTTTTTCTGCTCTCCACTCTACATTCCAGTTCTTAGTTTTATCCTTGAGGCTGGATCTTTTATATTTTTGCCATCCCCTTGCAGCCTTCTGCAGATATAGTATCATCTGAGGCCTAGGTAATTGTAATTTCTTTCTAATTCCCTTGCTTTCAAGATCCCCATCCTGTAAGGCTTCCTGTAATGGTGATCCTCCTCCAATCCATTTCCTTTTTTTTTTTTTTTTTTTAAGATTTATTTATTTATTCATTCAGAGAGAGCGAAGAGAGAGGCAGAGACACAGGCAGAGGGAGAAGCAGGCTCCCTGCAGGAAGCCCAATATGGGACTCGATCCTGGGTCTCCAGGATCACACCCTGGGCTGCAGGCGGCACTAAACCGCTGCATCACCGGGGCTGCCCCTCCAATCTATTTCCAGTCAAGAACACGCAGCAGATAATTCTTATCAGAGCACTGGTGTTCGAATCTCCCATTACTTTGCCCTTTGTGGTTAATCTGCCCTAGCCTCATTCTCCAGCATATTCACCTCGACTCGTGTTCAAACTTGTCTTACAAGCCCTTGCCCCTGTGCCTTTCTCATCCAGTGTCTTTTGTGTGGATTGTTTTTTGGCCCCAGCTCTTGTTCATCACTCCCTTCAAGCCTAGCTTCTTTATATTTTCTGAGTGAGCTCTCCCTGACTTCACCTCACATGGAGACATCCCTTTTCCTGTGTTGCCGCAGCACTTATCCCTTGAGTTTGTACTGTGGTCCGTGTACTTACTAATATGTTGCTTTGTAATTATTTTTAGCACTCTGTATTGTAGTTTCATTTGTATTCATTTCCAAAATTAAATTGTAAGCTCCTTGAGGGCAGGAATAATAGCTTTTACATTTGTATCTCTGCACCCCCCCAGTGCCTAGTACAGTGCTGAGCACTCAGTAGGTGTTTAATAAATGCTTGTCAAATCATTGTGTGGATCATTTATGAAGTTATCTACAGAAATTTATAAGCTGTTTGCAAGGTTATGTGTCTGTCTTACCACTTTGTAGGCAGACTTCTTTCTGTACCATATCTATAACTGTTCCTCAGACTAAGCCTAAAAAATCCAACTTTTGGGGCACCTGGATGGGGTCAGTCGGTTAAGCATCTGACTTTGGCTCAGGTCATGATCTCCATGTCATGGGATTGAGCCTTGCATGGGGCTCAGTGCTCAGCAGGGAGTCTGCTGCTCCCTCTTTCCTTGCCTCTCCCCCTGCTCACTCTTGGGCTCTCTCAAATAAGTTAATAAAATCCTAAAAAAAAAAAAAAGAAAAAATCCAACTTTAGGGCACCCCAGGTACCTCAGCAGTTTAGCGTTGCCTTCAGTCCAGGGCCTGATCCTGGAGACCCGGGATCGAGTCCCACATCAGGCTCCCTGGATGGAGCCTGCTTCTCCCTCTGCCTGTGTCTCTGCCTCCCTCTGTGTGTCTCTCATGAATAAATAAAAAATCTTTTTAAAAAATCCCAACTTTATTTATTTGTTTGTTTATTTATTTATTTATTTTAAATCCCAATTTTAGAATATATATGTGAAAACTGAAATACGAAGCTCTTCATTTGTTTGGCCAAATTTATTCATTCAGGAAGAAAATAGGAATAGGAAACTAGGGCAGCCCCAGTGGTGCAGCGGTTTAGTGCCGCCTGCAGCCCAGGGCCTGATCCTGGAGACCCAGGATCGAGTCCCACATCGGGCTTCCTGTGTGGAACCTGCTTCTCCCTCTGCCTGTGTCTCTGCCTCTCTCTCTGTGTGTGTCTCTCATGAATAAATAAATAAAATCTAAAAAAAAAAAAAAAGGAATAGGAAACTAGAGATTACTGTGTTTTAAAGTTACCATTGCAGAAGTGCTTGAGAATAGACTTTTGTATCTGAAATTAAACCAATGGTTCTAAATTGGAGAATATTGGCAACATCTGGAGATATTTTCGGTTGTACCATCAGTGAACAGTTGAGATGCTACTGGCATCTAGCAGATTGAGGCGAGGGATGCTGCTCAACATCCTGCATGCCCAAAGAGTCCCCACAACAAAATAAATTACCTGGTCTAGATATATTTGGGGTATATAGGGAGAAAGAAGAGATAGGAATACTTAGCATTCCAATCAAAAGTTTTGTTTTTTTTTTTTTTTTTTAAGATTTTGTTTATTCATGAGAGACACAGAGAGGCAGAGACATAGGCAGAGGGAGAAGCAGGCTTCCTGCCGGAGCCAGATGTAAAACTTGATCCCAGGACTCTGGGATCATTCCCTGAGGCCAAAGGCAGATGCTCAACCGCTGAGCCACCAGGCATCCCACATTTTACATTGTAACTCTGTGCCATTGTTGGGAGAGACAACCCTCCCTGGGCCTCTTGCCCTCCTGCATGTCCTGCTGGGTGTGCCAGCACAGCAGGACCCTGGCCACACTTATACCCCAGCCACTTGTTCGTATTGTTTATGCCCTTGCTAGCCTTGAGAGATGAGGTCAGGTCACGTCTCTTGGACCAAGAGTAGAGAATAGAGAAGCTCATTGTGTGCTTATTGGTTGTTTTATGTTCTTTATGGAAAGTTCCTGTATAGATTGTTATATATGTTATAGGAATTATTTACCTATTCTTAATATGAGGCCCTTTCACTAAGAATGCAAATACCTTCTCCAACTCGATGACTTGCCTTTTAATTTTCTTAATGATGCCTTTGATGAGCATTAGTTTTTAAATTTTGATATAGTCCAGTTTATCTTTTTTTGTGTGTCTTTTTGTTTGGTATGTATTTGAACAATTCTTTCTCTGAAAAAAAAAAACAAAAAAAACTTCTCTGCCTTGAGATCATGAAGATAACCTGTACTTACACTTTAAAGGTCTTACAGTTTTCCTTTTTCCATTTTATATCTATAATCCATTTGAAATTGATATTTAAAAATTTTTAATTTCGGGACACCTGGGTGGCTCAGCGGTTTGGTGCCTGCTTCAGTCCAGGGCATGATCCTGGAGACCCGGGACCGAGTCCCACATCGGACTCCCTGCATGGAGCCTGCTTCTCCCTCTGCCTGTGTCTCTGCCTCTCTCTCTGTGTGTGTCTCTCATGAATAAATAAATAAGATTTTTTTTAAAACTTTTATTTATGTATGATAGGCACACAGTGAGAGAGAGAGAGAGGCAGAGACACAGGCAGAGGGAGAAGCAGGCTCCATGCACCGGGAGCCTGACGTGGGATTCGATCCCGGATATCTAGGACCGCGCCCTGGGTCAAAGGCGGGCGCCAAACCGCTGCGCCACCCAGGGATCCCTAAATAATTTTTTTAAAGGCACAAGAAAATAACCCAAACAATGCAAAGGGAAGAAAATACTAAATGGGAACATTCCTCAGGGCCTCCGTGTGGGACAAGTGCAGGGGTTTCTGAATAGTTGAGCCAAGTGAGGGAGGAGCCACTTTGAGGAATCACAGCCTACGTTGCTTCAAGCCAAGGAGCCTGTCACTCTGTTCAAGGGACCTAAGACACTTGGGAGAATTTGCCCTGAATTTCACTTCTGACAGTGCTTTAGGAGTGGGAAATTCTCCCTTCACCTTGTGCACAATTTCAGTTTGTAACAAAATAAGAGAAGCAGCTGCTCAATTTAAAATGAGTTATCTGGCAGCCTGGGTGGCTCAGTGGTTTAGCACCGCCTTCAGCCCAAGGCCTGATCCTGAAGACCCAGGATCGAGTCCCACGTCAGGCTTCCTGCATGGAGCCTGCTTCTCCCTCTTCCTGTGTCTCTGCCCCTCTCTCAGTGTGTGTCTCTCATGAATAAATAAATAAAATCTTTAATTAATAAATAAAAAATAAAATGAGTGATCGTCTCTGCCTAATAAACCCTGGATCACTAGGATGTCCAGACTGAGGAAACCTTATGAGGATTCTCAGCCTGGAAAGACCTTCAGTGTAAACCTAAGTCCCATTACACTACACAACAGAGAAGCCATCCTGAAAAGAGTCCCACCAGAGTAAAGAATGTGGCAAAGCCTTCAGATACTGGAATGGTCTGGTCTCGTCAGATACCAAAGAACAGTTGGGGATATCTTCAGTGTTGTGAAAGTTCTATGTGAGCTCAAGTCTCATTAAGCAAATTCAGGAGCAAGTAGGGAGAAGGTCATTTGGAAGCAGTGCTTGTTACCAGAAAACCCATAAATATGAAAATGTGGGAAAGCTTTCACTAAAATCAGTCTTCTGTATTAGTAAATCCAAATTGGAGCAAAGCACTATACATGTGACTGCACTGAGGACACTTTCAGTGTTAGCTCAATCCTTAAAGTGTGTCAAACATTCCATGGAGGAAAGCTCTTTGAGTTGTAAGTGATATGGAAAAGCCTTCAATCAAAATTCAGATCTTACCAAACATCATTCTGCTTTGGAGAGGAGCCTTATACCTGGGACAGGTGTGGGAAAACCTTACAATGAATTCATTTCTTACCAGACATCAGAGGATGCAAAACAAGTATAAACCTCAATTGTCAAATATATGGTAAAGGTACAGGACTTTTTCAACAGAAAGCATCACCATTAAGAAAAAAACCCAATTGGGGCACCTCGCTGGTTCATATTCTTTTATCATAGGCAGTTCCCCTTTCCCTCCACCAAGATATTCCTGAAGACCAAGGACTTAAGAGCATTTTCTCACCTACATTTTAGAAAGGATTTAGGCATTTGACTCTTGATCTCAGGGTTGTAAGTTCAAGTCCTGCATTGGGTATAGACATTACTAAAAAAACAAAAAGAAAAACAAAACCCTCAATTGCATACAATCACTTTGACTAGCATTATTTTATGGAATTAAAGACAAGTGTTATGGGCAGCCCGGGTGGCTCAGGGGTTTAGCACTGCCTTCAGCCCAGGGTGTGATCCCAGAGACCTGGGATCAAGTCCCACGTCCGGCTCCCTGCATGGAGCCTGCTTCTCCCTCTGCCTGTCTCTGTCTCTCTCTATGTCTTTCATGAATAAATGAATAAAATCTTAAAAAAAAAATAAAGACAAGTGTTAGAGACTTGTCAGATCACTTCATGGGCAAAGTTGAAATATTATCAATGGCAGATCTCCATGGATATTAACTGTCTTTGGCACAGTTAGCTTTCATTTTCTGTAGTAAATGTAGAAAATGGCAAATTTTTTAAATAATTATTCACAACCTTTGATGACTGAAACATTATTTATTACATTTATTTTGTTTGGTTTGGAATTCATGATGCTAATTAAAATAGTTTTTCTGGGCAGCCCGGGGGCTCAGCGGTTTAGCGCTGCCTTCAGCCCAGGGCATGATCCTGGAGTCTCGTGTTGGGCTCCCTGCATGGAGCCTGCTTCTCTCCCTCTGCTTCTCCCTCTGCCTGTGTCTTTGTCTCTCTCTTTCTCAGGAATAAATAAATAAAATCTTAAAAAAATAAAGTAGGTTTTCTATGGAATGTCTGGGTGGCTCAGCACTTGAGCATCTGCCTTTGGCTCGGGACATGATCCCCCAGTCCTGGGATCGAGTCCCACATCAAGCTCCCTGCAGGGAGCCTGCTTCTTCCTCTGCCTTTGTCTCTGCCTCTCTCTGTGTGTCTCTCATGAATAAATAAAAATCTAAAAAAAGATAAAATAGTTTTTCTAAGAATGATTTTGACATTGATTCCTCTGATGCACCAAATATACCATTTCTATCAGACTTCCTCCCTTTCATTTTTATTTAAGATTTTATTTATTCATGAGAGATAGAGAGGCAGACCTATGTGTGCTCTCTCTCTGTGTGTGTCCCTCATGAGTAAATAAATAAAATCTTTTTTAAAAAATAAAGAATAAAATAAACTACAGCACAAGTAAACTATCAGCCTCTATGGCAGGTCAGTTCTAAACTCCAAGTCCATAGTTTCTTAGGAAATATGACTTGTGGTATATTCCTGTCATCATTTTGAAGAACATTTAATCAAATTATTTTTATGTAAATGTTCTCTTAAGCTAGAATGTTAAAATATGAGTTGGAACAGAAATCACCTACTAACTATTCACCCTCCAAAAACATGCACCCCGAATTCTGCTTCAATAATGGTGGATGAGGGGATCCCTGGGTGGCTCAGCGGTTTAGCGCCTGCCTTCGGCCCGGGGCGCGATCCTGGAGTCGCAGGATCAAGTCCCACGTAGGCTCCCAGTATGGAGCCTGCTTTTCTCTCTGCCTGTGTCTCTGCCTCTCTCTCTCTCTATGTCTATCATGAATAAATAAATAAAATCTTAAAAAAAAAAAAAACACTTGCAAAGAACAGAAATACCAAAAAAAAAAAAAAAAAAAAAAAAAATTATGGTGGATGAATGGGGCAGCCCTGGTGGCTCAGCGGTTTAGCGCCGCCTTCAGCCCAGGGCGTGATCCTGGAGACCTGGGATGGAGTCCCCATGTCGGGCTCCCTGCATGGAGCCTGCTTCTCCCTCTGCCTGTGTCTCTGCCTCTCTCTTTCTCTGTATCTCTCATGAATAAATAAATAAAATCTTAAAAAAAAAATAACCATTTCCAAGACATTGGACTTCAAGCAATGTAGGATGGTGGTGACTGAAAGTGGGAAACAGATGAGTGCTAGGATTGCCCCAGCTTACTGTCCTGAGAGAGAGAATTTTGACTGTTGCACAGGGAGACGGAACCCAGGTACAGCTGGCAGATTCTCTGAGATGTGGGATCAGCTGAGCATCTGAAAAGACCAAGGCAGCTACAGTTCACAGGGCAGAATCACGGAAAGGAAAGTGCTGCCCAGAGAACTCAAGATACGGAGAGTGCCTCGCAAGTCCTCAAGAGTTGAGGGCCATGCACTAAAGAAGCTATCCTCAGGGAAAGAACCATTTGCAAGGTTCTTTCAGGGAAAAGTACACAGCATTACACAAGGCCAGAAATAGTACCTGCTCCCATCAACAAGACTGAAAAATGTTGTAATTCACAAAGCATTAGGTAAAATACTAAGAAGAGGTCTGCCTCAGTAGCAAGGAATAGTTAGCTACATACAATTACTTTCTGCTTCTGCTGTAACAAGTACCACAAATGCAGAAGCTTAAAACAACAGAAATTTATTATCTTGCAGTTCTGGAAATCAGAAGTCCAAAATGAGCCCCATTGGGCTAAACAAGATATCAGGAGAGCTGCGTACCTTTTTGAGCATTTAAAGGCAGATTTTCCCATTTCCTTGCCTTTTCCACTGGTGGATGTCATCCATATTCTTCAGATTCTGGCCCCATTTCTCCATCTTTCAAGCCAATATCAGGTTGAATCTTTTCATATCATATCACTCCAACTTCAGCTTCTTTTTCCCACTTTTAAGGACCCTTGTGATTACATTAGGCTCATACAGAAAATACAGGATAATCTTCTATTTTAAGGTCAGCTAATTAGGAACCTTAATTTCATCTGCAATCTGAATTCCTCTTTGCCATGTAGCCTAACATATTCACAGGTTTTAGGGATTAGGACATAAATATTTTGGGGTATGGAGGGGAGATTTTTATCTACCACATGAGTCTATGCTAAATGTTGCTTTGGCCTCACCTAACAAATACTAAAAACAATACCTGAAAGAGAGACCTGGTTGGCTCAGTTGAGCCTCTGACTCATGATTTCGTCTAAAGTCATGATCTCAGGTCGTGAGATGGAGCCCAGCACTGGGCTCTGTGCTGGACGTGGAGCCTGCTTAATATTCTCTCCCTCTGTCCATCCTCCACCTCTCTAAAAAACAAAACAAAACAAAAACAACACCTGAAGTGAAGTGAATTATGTTGTCAACCAATTAACCTGGAGGAGGAACCCAAGCATAAGATGAGAACTGCAGTCCTGGACCATACTTTGATTTTACCTTGGGAAGATCCTAAGCAGAGGATCTAGCCACACTATGCCCAGTTTCTCATCTATGCAGACTGTGAGATAATGAGGGTTGTTTTTAAGTAACTAGTTTTTTTTTAAGAAATTATTTATTCATGAGAGATAGAGAGAGAGAGAGAGAGAGGCAGAGACACAGGCAGAGGGAGAAGCAGGCTCTATGCAGAGAGCCCGATGTGGGACTCGATCCAGGCTCTCCAGGATCACGCCCTGGGCTGCAGGCGGCACCAAACCGCTGCACCACGGGGGCTGCCCAAGTTATTTCTTTTTTTAAAATATTTTATTTATTTATTCATGGGAGACACAGAGAGAGGGAGAGGCAGAGACATAGGCAGAGGGAGAAGCTGGCTCCATGCAGGGAGCCCGATGTGGGACTCAATCCAGGGACTCCGGGATCACGACCTCAGCCAAAGGCAAACGCTCAACCACTGAGCCACCCAGGCATCCCTAAGCACGTTATTTCTGACAATATTGAGCAGGAATGAAGGTTGAAGTCACTAGTGCCATGTTATGTCAACTATTTTAATATATTGTTGTTATAAAAACAACTCTCAGCAAATTAGTAAAAGATGGGAAATTCCCAACTTGATAAAGGGCATCTATTAAAAACCTACAGCTAACATCATATTTAATGAAGAAAGTGAATAGAGGACACCTGGGTGGCTCAGTTGGTTAAGCATCTGCCTTCAGGTCAGGTCATGATCTCGGAGTCCTGAGATCAAGCCCCGCATCAGGCTCCCTGCTCAGTGAGAAGTCTGCTTATCGCTTTCCTTCTGTCTCTGCCTCTCCACCACCCCACTCTTGCTCGCTCTCTCTCTCTCAAATAAATAAATAAATAAATAAATAAATAAATAAATAAATAAATAATAAATAAACTTTTTTTTAAAAAAGTGAATACCTTTAAGAACAAGGCAAGCATATCTGCTCTCACCATTTCTTCTTTTTTTTTTTTTTGCTCTCACCATTTCTATTTGACACTGTACTAGAGGATCTAGTCTATGCAGTAAGACATGAAAATGAAATAAAAATATTGAAAAGGAAGAAATACAACTCTTTATTCTTAGATGATATGATTCCTCATGTTGGTAATAGGCTTGAATCTATCCTTGAAAGTTACCAGAACTAGTAAGTGAGTTTAGTGTGGTTGCAGGATTCAAGATTGATATACAAAAACTCAACTGCACTTTTATATACTGTGATATGAATACGCACACATACGTGTGTCATGTTGTATAATTATATATGTGTGTCATGCTGTGTAATTGTAAACTATATATGTGTGTTGTGTATAATTGTAAAATCAACATATACATGTGTCATGTATGTAATTGTAAAATCAACATTCATATATATGTATGATTCTTTTTACCATAGAACATTAGTATAAATGTATATTTGCAGACTTTTGCACAACACCACCAGAAAACATTGAAGAAATCATGCTTTTAAATAAATGAAATCATGTGTCATATTCATGAACTTGAGAACTGAATAATCATGTTAGTTCCCTAACCTTTGCTATATATTCAAAGCCATCCTAATAAAATTTCTGACATCATTTTGTTGGCTAAAATTTATATGGAAATGCAGAGCAATAAGTAACTAAGATAGTCTCCTTTTTAAGAGATTTTATTGTGCACCCTGGGTGACTTAGTGGTTTAGTGCCGCCTTCAGCCAAGGATGTGATCCTGGAGACCTGGGATGGAGTCTCACGCCAGGCTCCCTGCATGGAGCCTGCTTCTCTCTCTCTCTCTCTCTCTCTCTCTCTCTCTCTCTCTCTGTGTCTCATGAATAAATAAATAAATTCTTTAATAAAAATAAAAGTAGGGGATCCCTGGGTGGCGCAGCGGTTTGGCGCCTGCCTTTGGCCCAGGGCGCGATCCTGGAGACCCGGGATCGAATCCCACATCGGGCTCCCGGTGCATGGAGCCTGCTTCTCCCTCTGCCTGTGTCTCTGCCTCTCTCTCTCTGTGACTATCATAAATAAATAAATAAAAATAATAATAAAAAAAATAAAAGTAAAATAAAACAAAAATAATAAAATTTATTTTTATTAAAGATTTTATTTATTTACTTATTTTTAGAGAGAGAGAGCATGCAAGCAGAGGGAGGGGCAGAGGGAGAGGGAGAGAGAGAATCTCAAGCAGACTCCACTCTGAATGTAGAACTCAACACAGAGCTCAATATCATGACCCTGAGATCATGACCTGAGCAGAAATCAAGAGTTTGACACTCAACCGAGCCACCCAGCTACCCCTAAGATATTCTTTTTTTTTTTTTCCCCTAAGATATTCTTAAGAAAAACAAAGTGGATGACTAGCTCTACTAGATATTAAGACTTATACAACTAGAGCAGTTAAAGTTGTGACATTGGTGTAGGAGTGGACAAATAGGTCAGTGGCGCTTGATTAAATGAATATCAACATGAAGGTGGAGAAAAGAGACACTTGGGCCCTGGCTTATACATAAAAATAATTTCCTGGGAGATGTATATCTAAATCTGTAAGACAATATAATGAAGTTTCTAGAAGATAATGTGTGAGAATATCTTCATGAGCTCATAGCAGAAGAAGATGTTCTGAAGCAGGACATAAAACACACTGATCATAAGGGTAAAGATTATTGCTTTTGTAACAACATTTACACTAAAATTAAAATGTGAGTGATATCAGAGGAAATGGTGGAGTAAGAACCACCACAAAAATCTCCATAAAACCAACAAGAACTCTGGCAAAATGTTAGAATCAACTTTTTCTGAACTCTGGAAACCAAGGAAAGCATGCAGCAAACCATGGCATGTTTATTCAAGAAAAATGACTGAATCTCAGTATGAACAGTGAGGTTTGTGGCATTTTAACTTGTGCTATTTCTGTTCTTCACTCTCCCTGCTCAGCTCCACAGCAGCCTTGAAAACACACAGCCTGTCATCATGGTGAAAACCAGCAACCCTGCAACTACTGGAAGGACATGAAGTGTTGGCAAGGCACCATTCCCAGATATTCTCCATTATTTGACCTGCCTGGTGGTTCCCTGGAAAACCCAAATTTCAAAGCTTGTGTTTATTAGACAAACTTTTATTTGAGAATTTAGTGGCTATCTGTGTTAGCCAATTCCCTTGATCCAAAGGAAAAAGAAAACTTCTCGTGTCTCTGACAAGCAGGTACTTAGAACTTGGAGCCAGGCATCTAGTTAAACTACCACAGAATGGGAGAAGATGAATATCTGAAAAGGGACAGGAGATGGAGGTGTTTACATGTCAAAGAGATGGAATCCAGGACATTAAGGAAAAACATTACTAGGTCTTAAAATGGGAAAGTCTTATTTAGCTTTTAAAATTTTTTACATAAATCGCAAAGGGACAGAGAAAGATTCTACAATAATACAAGTTTTCAAAATGAAATACTGTAAAATTAGACTTTCTTTTTTTGTATTGGATTATATTAAATATTTTCTTTTTAGATTCATATTTCCTCTTACAACTAAAAACCACAAAACATCACGAAAATAAATTGAGGAATATCGAAATAAGTGGTTACATATCTCATGGATTGTAAAATTTAATATTGTTAAAATGGCAATACTCCCAAATTCAATACAAACTCTTTGAAAATGTCAGCTGCAGGAATCCCTGGGTGGCTCAGCGGTTTTGCACCTGCCTTTGGCCCAGGGTGTGATCCTGGAGTCTCAGGATCGAGTTCCACATCGGGCTCCCTGCCTGGACCCTGCCTCTCCCTCTGCCTGTGTCTCCACCTCTCTCTCTGTGTGTCTCTCATGAATAAATAAATAAAATCTTTAAAAAAATCTCAGCTGCACTGGGTATTTACCCCAAAGATACTGATAGAGTGAAATGCCAGGGCACCTGCACCCCAGTGTTCATAGCAGCAATGTCCACAATAGCTAAACTATGGAAGGAGCCAAGATGTTCTTTGACAGATGAATGGATAAAGAAGATGTTATATATATATATATCCCTTTATATATTTATATATATATATAAAGGGACAAATACCCACCATTTGCTTCAACGTGGATGGAACTAGAGGGTATTATGCTGAGTGAAATAGGTCAATCGGAGAAGGACAATCATCATATGGTTTCACTCATACGTGGAATATAGGAAATAGTGAAAAGGATTATAAGGGAAAGGAGGGGAACTGAGTAGGAAAAATTAGAGAGGGAGTCAAACCATGAGAGACTCCCAACTCTGGGAAACAAATAAAAGGTTTCGGAAGGGTGGTAGGTGGGGGGTTGGGGTAACTGGGTGACAGGCACAGAGGAGGGCACTTGATGGGATGAGCACTGGGTGTTATATGTTGGCAAATTGAATTTAAATTTTAAAAAATGTTAAAAAAAAAAAAACAACTCAGCTGCTTTTTTTCTCTTGCAAAAGTTAAAAAGCTGATCCTAAAATTTCATATGGAAATGTAAGGGACTCAGAATAACCAAAACAATCTTAAAAAATAAGAAAAAAGTTGGAAGACTCACATTTGATTTCAAAACTTACTACTGATGAAGATTCTTTCCTCGATCAAACTCGTTAGACTCCTAAACCTTCTCCTAGGCCCATCTGTGAATTTCCTTTAAAAACCTAGTTTTAGCAAGAACTCTGCTATATCAGTTTAACCAGAACATTATCATCCTGCATATCCGATCATTCTTGACAGCTGATCAGATTTCTCCTTCTCCACCATATCTCATGTAATTTCTGATCACCTTGGCCTGTCTGCAAGAATTCTGGTAGGTCTGTTTAATCAGAACCCTCCTCACTTCATCCACTGGCCCCTACCTTGCTCCTTGGCTATAAATTCCCACTTATCCATGCTGTATTGATCGTTGAGCCCAATTCTTGTCTACCACAGTAAAATCCCATTGTAGTTACTGCAGTGGTCCTGAATAAAATCTGCCTTACCATCTTTAACAAATCACTGAATATTCTTTTTCTTTAACAGTAGTCAAGATGAAGAGGAATAGCATAAGGTTAAAACGTAGGTCAGTGGAATAGAAGTTAGAGTGTAGAAATTAGTCTATGCCTTTATAGCAAATTGGTTTTTTAATGTGGTGTAAAGATAATTCAGTGGGGGGAAATAGTCTTTTCAAGAAATGGTGCTAAGACTACTGTAAATGTACATGCAAAAGAATTAATTTGGACCCCTACCTAACTGTATTACTAAAAAATAAACTCAAAATACATCAAAGACCTAAAGGTAAGAGCTAAAACTTTAAAATATTTAGAAGAAATCAGGTGTAAACATGACCATGCAGTGATTTCTTTGATAACACAGAAATCCAAGAAACCAATTTAAAATAGAGAAATTGGATTTCATCAAATTAAAAACCTTTGTGCTTCAAAGAACACTACCAACAAAGTGAAAAGACATCCTATGAAATAGAAAATGTTTGCAAATTGTATATCTTATAGGGACCTAGTACCTAGAATATATGGGCAAAGGATTTGAACTATTCAAATGAAATGTCTAACATTTCTTCCCAGAAGATATGCAAATGGACAATAAGTACATGAAAAGATGCACAACATCATTCTATATTTTAAAAATGCATATTGGGATCCCTGGGTGGCACAGTGGTTTAGCACCTGCCTTTGGCCCAGGAGACCCAGGATCGAATCCCATGTAGGGCTCCCGGTGCATGGAGCCTGCTTCTCCCTCTCCCTCTGCCTATGTCTCTGCCTCTCTCTCTCTCTCTGTGTAAATAAATAAAAATTAAAAAAAAAAACCAAAAAAAATGCATATCAAAACCATGAGATACCCTGTCACACCCACTAAAGTGGCTATAATCAAAGACAGCAACAGGTGTTAACAAGGATATAGAGAAATTAGAACCCTCCTACATTGCTGATGAAAATATAAAATGGTGTAGCACCTTGGAAAATCCTTTGGAAGTTCCTCAGAAAATTAAACATAGGGCAGCCCTGGTGGCGCAGCGGTTTAGAGCTGTCTGCAGCCCGGGGTATGATCCTGGAGACCCGGGATCGAGTACCACGTCAGGCCCCCTCCATGAAACCTGCTTCTCCCTCTGCCTGTGTCTCTGCCCCTCTCTCTCTCTCTCTCTCTCTCTCTCTCTGTAGCTCTGTGAATAAATAAATAAAATCTTTAAAAAAAGAAAATTAAACATAGAATTAGTATATAAAGGAGCAATTCATTCCTAGTTATATATCAAAAAAAATTGAAAACAGGTGTTCAAATAAAAACTTGTACATAAATGTCCATAGTAGAACTACTCATAATAGCTAAAATATAGAAACAATCCAAATTTCTGTCAATGAATAAATGAATAAACAAAATCTGACATAATCATACAATGATTTATTATTCAGCCATGAGAAGGGATGAAGTATTTATACTGCTATAACATGGATGAATCTTGAAAATATTATGCTAAGTGAAAGAAGCTAAACAAAGGCTATGTATCATAGGATCTGTTTTTACAAAATGTCCAAAATAGGCAAGTCCACAGACAAAGAAAGATTAGTGGATACCACAGACTAGAAAGCATTGGAAGTGACTATTGATGGTGTGGATTTATTTTGGAGTGATGAAAATGTGATGGAGTTAGATAGTGGTGATGGTAGCTGGTCGCCTGTTTGCACCCATCCCCGCCCGGAGGGACTGCCACCGTCTCACAGAGCGCAGGAGGTGCGCACTAGTGTTTGCCAACTGCCCCCGAGTGCGGTGAACGCTCCCGGATGGCTCTGCAGCAGAAGCCAGGCAGGACGGCTGCAGACACAAGAAAATCTGCTGGCAAGTTGTTCAAGCCCGATGGGGTTAGCAGGGGACTGGGGTGGTGGAGGTGGGGGAGACCCACCCAGGGACCAGGGCCTCAGGCTTACAGAGAACCAGCACCCCCTTGCTCGGGAGGTCTTCAGGCCAGAAGTGTCTTCAGGTTCAGACACTTCTGCTATCAGGATTCCCTTGGACCTTAGGAAGACTCTGGTCTGATATGGTTGTGGGAAACTGGGAACAAGACTCTCAGTTTGTGGAACTCAGAGAACAAAGGGAAAACCCAGCATTTGGCAGGGAAGTGAGCTTCTTGCTAAGCCAACCACGTAAAGAGGGAAAGGGAGAGGGGAACAGCAGATCCAGGGATGGTGAGCAAAGATACCGAAGGTGTTCTGTATTTCAGATAGAATGAGGAGCATGATGCTCCTTACCTTACAGGTGACTCAACTCTCACAGCAATAAAGAAGTAGATGTAATCGTTCCCAATTTGCACACATGGACACTAAGTTCAGAGAGATTGGGGAACTTGGCCAAGGACACACAGCCAATAGTGAAACGACAGAAATGAGACCTGATCAAATTTTGCTTTGCTTACCTTTTTGGCTGCTCTCTGCCTCAGAAGGTACATAAGGCCCTGGCTTTTCTCTTCTTTTTCCTAGTCTCTGGGAATATATTTCTTGTGGACTCCTCCAGAGGTTTAATCTCTGTTAAATTCTTGATATCCTTAAGGCTTAATGACTTGCTTGTCTCTAGGTTTCAGCCTGTGCTGTGGAACAGAAAATCCTTTTGCAGGCAGTGACCCTTCAGACACTAGATGAAGAATCTTCATACACATGGATTCAGCCCCCAGTGATCCAGGACAAAGGACCTGAGTCCCAACCATCAGAGGAAGGAGGTGAGGCAAGAATTTCTCTAGGGAATTTGGACTGAAATGGCCTCCGAGTTGGATTTTTTTGTGGCTTGTGACATGTTAATTCCTTGTGATGAGGGTTATTAAAGAACACGACAAAGGTGACATTTGGAGTAATAATGATCAAAAGGTATTAAGTCATTTCAGAGCAACCTCAGTAACATGGTTGGTTTTAAATATCCATATTTGAATTTTCTGTATATGGTCTAGCAGCAAATGTTATTTCAAGTATTTTGATGCTTACATCCTTCAGTAGATATAGCTAGGATATTAACAATGTAAAACTATACTGACTTTCCTGAAAATTACCCTTTATTATTAACAGAATGGTGTATATGCATTGTACAAAGTTAGAAAATACATAGTAACAAGATAAGAAAATAAAACATGGTATTCTGTCACCCAGAGATTACAGTCAATGACTTTTTAACTTTTTGTTTTATGTCTGTGTATCTTTTTATGCATATGTGTGTACATTTACCTTTTACCAAAAAGAGATCATACTCTGTGCTATTTTGTAACATAATTTGTTGAATTAATGTTATCTAAATTCAATCCAAATTCAAATAGGCTCATTTTTTCTAAAATGTATTTTTTAAAGATCTTATTTATTTATTTGAGAGAGAGAAAGAGTGCACAAGCAGTACCAGGGATGTGTGGGGATGAGGGAGAAGCAGACTCCCCACCGAGCAGGGAACCAGTGGTGGGGCTCTATCCCAGGAGCCTGAGATCACGATCTGAGCTGAAGGCAGATACTTAACTGACGGAGCCACCCAGGCATCCCTCTAAAATGTATTTAAAGCTCATTTGTCCAACTCGGGATAGAATCCAGAGCAGCATGATACTTCTGGTTGTTATGCCTCTTGATTCCTTTCTACATTAGAACAGTTCCCCTCTCCCATCTTTTCCCCATTGCCCAGACTTTCTGAGGAACCCAGGCCAGGTTCCTACCCTCTAGAGTTTTCTGATTGCTTTCTAATTGTATCATTTAGTTTCTTGCCCCTGTACCTTGTATTTCCTATAAACTGGAAATTCCATCTCCATGCCTGAAGGATTTGGGTTAAACATTTTTGGCTAGAATTAATATTAGGTAATAGACATTAATACCTGTGTGGCCCACTATTAAATCACTGGCTTGGCATGATGACAGTGTGATACCTTCATTGAACGGGTGATTTTTCCCCTTGTAGCTAGCTAATGTGTGGTGTCATCGAGGCACTACACAAATAGTTTCACATCAACAAATTAGAAATGTTTGATAATCCTTATGTGGGTCAACCATTTTATTAAGCATTACAGGATGATTTTGTAATTCTTTATTCCTTCTATGTTATTAACTGGCATTCTTACTAAAGCTTTCCTTCATCACATCTGTCTGGTCACTTCCTTGTAGGTGGTCATGATTGATACTTTGTTTTCCCCCTTCTTATGCCAATCTTCAAATTCAAGAAGTGGTTTATTGTGTTATCTTAAATGGCAACTTGAGATTTTAGGACTTTTTCTATGTTGGTATCATTAAGGACTTGGAATGTATTTTTTTAAAGCTTTTATTTAGGGGCACCTGGGTAGCTCAGTTAAGCATCTGCCTTCAGCTCAGGTCATGTTTCTGGGGTCCTGAGATCCAGCCCCATGTTAGGCTCCCTGCTCTGCAGAAAGCCTGCTTCTCCCTCTCCCTGCCACTCCCCCTGCTTGTGCTCTCTCTGTCAAATGAATACATAAAATCTTTTAAAAAGAAAAAAAAGAAGCCTTATATTTCAAAATACCAATGCTAAATATTAAGGTAAAATGTATACAGCTCCTAGAAAAATCATGAGATTGTCTGTGGCTGAAACAAATTTCATTTCCTCTTCAGATGTTTAAAATGGCAATAAAATAAATAAATAAAATGGCAATAAATGCAAAATAGGGGAAAATACACTGAGCTATTTGATTAAGAACAAAATACCAATCAATAAATTATCATTAAGTATATATTACAGCATATGATTGTTTCAAAAGCTCCTTGTAATGAAATTGGATACTACTTGGAACAAATCGTTACTTTTCAGCTCAGGTAATGATCATCCAGCCCCACACCGGGCTCCCCGCTCCACATCCAGCTTCCTGGTGAGCAGGGAGTCTGCTTCTCCCTCTCCCTCTGCCTGCCGCTTACTCTGCTTGTGAGTGTGTGCTCTCTCTGTTAAATAAATAAAAGCTTAAATAAATAAAATATTTTTTAAAGAATTAAAAAATAAGGGATCCCTGGGTGGGGCAGCGGTTTGGCGCCTGCCTTTGGCCCAGAGCACGATCCTGGAGACCCGGGATCGAGTCCCGCGTCGGGCTCCCGGTGCATGGAGCCTGCTTCTCTCTCTGCCTCCCTCTCTCTCTCTCTCTCTCTCTGTGTGTGTGACTATCATAAATAAATAAAAATTTTAAAAAGATTGAAAAAAATTAAAAAATAAGGTATTTATTTGAGAGAGAGAACGCATGAGCAGGGGGTAGGAGCAGAGGAAGAGGGAGAGAAGCAATCTCCCCAGTGAGCAGGGAGCCCAACTCAGGACTCTATCCCAGGACCCTGGGATCATGACCTGAGCTGAAGGCACAGGCTTAACCAACTCAGCCCCCCAGGTGCCCTTGGACTTAGGAATTTTTCTTGAGTCAGTGTGTTTCGGCCCCCACATTCAAAATCGACCTTTTATTCCACATATCTTTGGCTTGTGTGAATATCTTCAGTCCTGCTCCTGTCTCTGTTTTGCCATAGCTCTAGTAATTTTGAATGCTTGCTTTTGCTTTCTGAACAAAAATAACTTGTTTCAGGCTCACTTTGTACTTTCCCTGTACCGGATCTGGTTTCAGCCATTTCTGAAGGAGCCTTGGTTCTTGTTAATAGAGAATGCTATTGGAGAATAAACTCTGGGTGCTAGGGGTGTTCTTTATCATTTGGGTAACACTACTTCTAGGACATTCATGGGCAGAGCTAGATAGATTTTATTCCTAACAAATTTGAATTTATATTGGTGTACTCATTCTATTTTACCATTACAATGTTACATCAGTGTTCTGTATTATATTTGGTTTCTTCAATTTTTGAATTCCTTTGTTGAGTTCTCCTTTGGTTGGTTGGTTTGTTGGTTCACTCTCTCATTTATTTATAGGTGTAATAGTTTGCATCCAAGGTGACCCAGGGAAACACAAGGAGTGGGAATTGAGACACTAAAGGGAGAAATGCCAATAAAGTATGCATAAATGAGCAGGCTGTCATGGTTTTGTTTTAGGATTTTGTTTTAAGTATGCTGGGCATGGAGCCTAACACTGAGCTTGAACTCAAGACCCTGAGATCAAAACCTGAGCTGAAATAAAGAGTCAGATGTTTAACCAACTCAGTCACCCAGACACCCCATTTTTTCCCTAACTTTTGAGCTGGGTTGATTGATATATTTTCATTCTTCTACTTATTAATGTAAGTATTTGATGCTATGAATATTTCATTGAACACTGGTTTAGATGAATTTCAAATGTTTTGAAATGTAATGTTTTCATTTATATATTTTCCAGAAAGTCTGAAATGTATGTTTATAACAATTGTTGGAGTTTAAAATTTACAGATTAAAGAGCTTATTTTCTGATTTTGTTTTTAATTAATTGCATTGTCATCAGAGAGTGTTTGTGTTATTCCTATGTTTTAGAATTTATTGTGGTTTTCTTATGACCCAATAGATAGTTTTCTCTCTCTTTTATAAAAATTTTATTTATTTATTCATGAGAGACACAGAGAGAGAGGCAGAGACATAGGCAGAGGGAGAAGCAGGCTCCTCTCAGGTTGCCTGATGAGGGACTCCATCCCTGGACTCCAGGATCATGCCCTGAGCCAGATGTTCAACCGCTGAGCCACCCAGGCATCAAATCTCCCCTTTGTCTGAAATTGAAATCTTGATGCCTTCTTTCTTTCTATTTACATTTGCTTAATCTATCCTTATTTTTTTTAAGATTTTTATTTATTTATTCATGAGAGACAGAGAGAGAGAGAGAGAGAGAGAGAGAGGCAGAGACACAGGCAGAGGGAGAAGCAGGCTCCATGCAGGGAGCCCCATGTGGGACTCGATACCCGGACTCCAGGGTCACGCCCTGGGCTGAAGGCGGCGCTAAACCGCTGAGCCACCCCGGGATCCCAATCTATCCTTATTCATCCTTTATTCATAAATTTTCTCAATCATTATGTTGTATATGTGTCTCCTGTATATATAATAGAGTTGAGTGTTGCTCTGTGATCAAATCTAATGTTTTTTTAACAAGTTAAGCCATTTGCATTTATTGATATGGCTATTAGGACAATTATGTTTGATATTAACAATTTTCTTGTCTTTTATATTGTACATGTCATTTATACACATATAAACATATAAATACAAGTACAAACATGCATATGTGAATAGGTACATATGTGTGTATATGTATGTATATATATGCACATATATACATGCTTTTCAATGTATGGCTTGTTTTCTCTCTCTTTTTTTTAAAGATTTTATTTATTTATTTGTTCAGAGAGTGAGTAGGTGGGAGGGGCAGAGGGAGACAGAATCCTAAGCAGACTCCCTGCTGAGCATGGAGCCTGACATGGGGCTGATCCCACAATCCTGAGATAATGACCTGAGCCAGAATCAAGAGTTGGACGCTTAACCAATTGAGCCACTCCGCACGTTCCTTTTATTTTTTTTTTTTAAGATTTATTTTTAGGGACACCTGAGTGGCTCAGCGGTTGGGTGGCTGCCTTCGGCTCAGGTTGTGATCCCGGGATTCGGGATCAAGTTCCACATTGGGCTCCTGTGGGGAGCCTGCTTATCCCTCTGCCTGTGTCTCTGCCTCTCTCTCTCTCTCTCTCTCTCTCTCTCTGTGTCTCTCATGAATAAATAAATACATCTTTAAAAAAAAAAAAGATTCATTTTTGGGGCTTGAATTCAAAACCCTGAGATCAACAGTTGCATGTTCTGACTGAGCCAGCCAGGCACCCCTCCCCTTTCTTTTTAATTAGTTCTTACACTAAGGAAGATTTGTATGTTTGTATCAGCAGTATATTAGTTAGCAATTGCTGTTTAACAAATTACCACAAAGTTAGTGGCTTCAAACTACACACATGCTTTATCTCATAGTTTCTGTGGGTCGAGAGTCTGGGTTGGCTCAGATCAGGTTGCAGTTAAGGTGCTAGGGCTGACATCTCATATGAGTTGTGAGCAGGGAAGGATCCATTTCCCACTTCACATAGATGTTGGCAGGACTCACATCTCTGTTAAACAGAGGGCCTCAATCTCTTGCTGGCTGCTGGCCAGAGGCCACCTTTGTTTCCTTGCCTCATGGGCTTCTCCATATGGTGGTGTTCTTCACCAGAGCCAGCAAGCCAGCATGGAAGAGTGTCCATAGAGATTCCACTAGCAAGATGGAACTTACAGTCTTATGTAATCACAGAAGTGACAGCCTGTCAATGTTGCCACATTCTCACTTTCACACCTGTATTTTTTTTAAGATGTATTTATTTACTTATTCATGCAGACACACGCACAGAGGCAGAGGGAGAAGCAGACTCCAGGGACCCTGACATGGGACTCGATCCCGGGTCTCCAGGATCACACCCCAGGCTGAAGGCAGCGCTAAACCGCTGGGCCACTGGGGCTGCCCCACACCTGTATTACTACCATTCCTTCCACATTGACTAACATCTTTCTCTGAACTGCTAACGCTAAGTAAAGAGATGATACAGTATCTTCTGTTAACATCAACCTAAAAGAGACATTAGCCTTTCCAGCTGGCTATCTCTTAAATTATTTTTGAGTTTTCTTTGCTCCCCAAGTTCTGTGGTCTCTTGTTTCAGATGGTGGTATGAAGACTGACGACATGATGTTAAGCATGAAGCAGGAACTTCTTGAAGAAGCAGAACTATGTGGGAAGGGGTCTGACGGACATGATGGAACTTTGTCTCAACATACCAAATACACAGGAGGCCATGACCATGATGGAAGTTTGGAAACGCAGGATGGGGTGCCACAGGAAAAAAAAATACATACATGTGAAGAATGTAAGAAAACCTTCACCTGGATAAGAGGGCTTCATATGCCATAGGAGGATCCCACACTGGGGAGAAACCATACTCATGTACAGAATGTGCAAATGCCTTCTTCAGATGTGTAGAGCTTACCCAGCACCAGGAGCTTTACAGCAAGGAAAAACCTTATCCCTGTAAAGAGTGTGGCAAACATTTCAGTCAGAAAGCAGGCCTCTTCCAACATCTCAAAATCCACACTGGAGAGAAGCCATATTGGTGTAGTAATTGTGGCAGGTATTTCAGTCGGAGATCAGTTCTTACAAAGCATCAAAGTGTCCACACTGGAGAGAAACCTTTTGAATGTGAGGACTGTGGTAAAACTTTCTGCCATTGTTCAGATCTCACTGAGCATCAGTGATTCCACAGTAAAGAGAAACCTTACGAGTAATGAGTGTGGGAAAACCTTCAGCAATGTTCACATCTTATTCAGCATCAGCAAATCCACAGTGAAGAAAAACCTTATGAATGTAAAGTGTGTGGAAAAGCCTTTGCCCAGTATGCAGGATTTAACCAGCACCAGAGAATCCATACTGGAGAGAAACTTCTTGAATGTCCTGTATGTGGATGAGCCTTTAGCCAGAGCTCAGAACTCATAATCCATCACAGAATTCACTCAGGGGGAAAAAACCCTATGAGTGTGCTGAGTGTGGAAAAATGTTTAGTGTGAGCTCAAGTCTGATCATACATCAAAGAAGTCACACTGGAGAGAAGCCCTATAAATGTGATGAGTGTGGTGAAGCCTGTAGTCAACACTCAGGTCTTAACAAACACAGGTTAGGAGGGAAGCACAGTAAGCCCCCTGAGCCAAGAAAATATAAGTGTGACAAGTGTGGGAAGACCTTTACTCGATCAACTGGCCTGGGAAACCATAAAAGAATTCACACTGGGGATAAAACCTAGCAGTGTCCTGAGTGTGGGAAAGCCTTCACAAGAGGAGAGCATCTTCTTGAACACCAGGGAATTCACAACAAGGTGAAGCCCCATCAATGTAAAGAGTGTGGGAAAGCCTTCAGTTGTCAGAAGACAGGTCTGAATCACCATCTCAGAGTCCACATGGGAAAGAAACACTGAGTGTTCCGAATGTGGGCAGGCTTTCAGTTGTAAGTCAGATCTCCATAAACTCTGAGGAAAACCCCCATAAATATGAAGAATATGGAAAGGCCAATAGGCAGAGAGCAACACTGTTGCAACACTATTACACTGTTCTAAGCCCTGGCAGCAGCATGAACTGAGTGGAGCCTGCTGTGGGAACACAGCCTTGATGTAGTCCTAGAGAATCCACTACAACTGGACACCCTGCCCAGGTGTTCAGTGACAACTACAGGAAGAATCAAGGACTTTTTTTTTTAATCTGAAATAAAATGTTTCTTGAAACTCATTATTAAAGAAAATTGGAGATGTCACATCAAAAAGTTTTTATAAAGATTGTAAATGCTGGAAAAGTTGAGAATTTAGAAAAGTAAATGTTAACAAGAAATTTACCTGTGATTACTTTTACTAAATACAATGAAGTATTGGTTAATATGAAAAATATATAAAAGCCCATTGATAAAAAAAATTCTATTTTTCTACTGAATTCATGAGTTTTGATGTTGTATTTTTTCAAACCATTTTTTAAAAAGATTTTATTTATTCATGAGAGACACACAGAGAGAGGCAGAGACATACACAGAGGGAGAAGCAGACTCCCTGCAGGGAGCCCAACGAGGGACTCGATCCCAGGACCCCAGGATCATGCCCTGAGCCAAAGGCAGACTTCTAACCACTGAGCCACCCAGGTGTCCCTTTTCAAACCATTTTGATTTCTAATTAGCTTTAGCCTATCCCAGTGTTGAAATTACTACTCTGAGTAATAGTCAAGGACACTGGAATATCCAAGTTTGGAATGGGTGAAGCGAGTGTTCTGTTTCCCTCCCTACCGAACCAGCCTTTAACCAGAAGTAGGTAGCCTGCAGACCTTCCTGACCCCCACCCCCAGACTTTGCAAAAGCCCAGGGCATACTTTTCTCCTTGTGAACATACTCCTTGAGCTCACAACTGAGAAGGATGAAAGGGAAGACAGAAAACCAAACTTTTAATTAACAGCATTTTCACCCTCCTGCAAATTATATTTACACAACTGAAACATTCAGCTTCAGCACTACCTGTGTCCCTTGGGCAATAATGTGAGGCCCTTCTTTGCTGAAGCTCATGATAGTTTTCAAATACTGGAAGACTACTTTCTCATTTTTTGCTGCTATCCACGATGTAACTGCTATAGATGTGACACATTTTTATTTTTTTAATTATTATTATTTTTTTATTTATGATAGTCACAGAGAGAGAGAGAGAGAGGCAGAGACACAGGCAGAGGGAGAAGCAGGCTCCATGCACCGGGAGCCCGACGTGGGATTCGATCCCGGATCTCCAGGATCGCGCCCTGGGCCAAAGGCAGGCGCCAAACCGCTGCGCCACCCAGGGATCCCTTAAACTTAATGTGCACTTTTAACATTTTCTTCAACACCTTCTGAAATCTGGATGGCCAGCAAAAGAACAATCCCTGCTTTTCTTTGATTATGTTTGCATGATGTATCTTTTTCTGTCCTTTTACTTTCAATTTACTTATTAAATTTGAGGTGAGTTTCTTATAGACAGCATATGCTTGGATGATGTTTTTAAATTAACATCCCATTGTTGTCTTTTAATTGGTGGATGTAAATTATTTCCATTTAATGTAATTATTGGTATTTTAAGGCTTCAGTTTACTATTTTTTTTTTGTTCCCTATATTGCATTTCTGTAGGTTCTCTTCCCAGCCTTCTTGTGGGTTACTGGAACATGTTTTTTAGAAGTCCATCTGATTTGTTCATGATGTTTTCAGATATATCTATATAGCATCATTGTCCATGATAAAATCCGTTACTTTAAACTGGCTTTCAACCCACATATATTCTGCACATTTCCCTCCAAGAAATACATCAATTTTTGTTAACCTTAATTTGAGAACAACCCTAGACAATACTACAAACATTCTAAACAGATATGGGGGATTAAACAGTTGAGTTCCTATCAAAGTCTATGTTAGTTTTTTTGTTACCTGTTACCTCTTAGGTCTTAGGAGAGCCACTGATGAGACCCAGCAGAGGGAGCCTTCCAGAACTTCCTGAGCTAAGGATCACTGAGAGCAGGACTGTTTTATTCTCTCTCTGTATATCTCAGCACTTCAAACAGGACCTGACAAGTATTAGTTGCTCCATAAATATTGAAGGAAGGAAGAAAAGGAGGTTCCTGGGCCTTGTGCATCTCTGAGTTAATGACCAGTGGCTGAGACCAGAGACACACAACCCAGTGCTTATCCTGGAACTATTGGTGTTAAGTGATTCTTGACCATCCTGCCTAAGAAGCTATGGGCCTAAATTCAAAAACATTTTTTTAAAGATTTTATTTATTTATTCATAGAGACACACACAGAGAGAGAGAGAGAGAGAGAGGCAGAGGGAGAAGCAGGCTCCATGCAGGGAGCCCGATGTGGGACTTGATCCTGGGTCTCCAGGATCACACCTCAGGCTGCAGGAGGCGCTAAACCGCTGCACCACGGGGGCTGCCCTCAAAAACATAATCCAGATGAAATAATATGGAGAAATGTGGCAAATGACACCTTAACTAAGTAAGTAATCAACTAGTAATGGGATGAACTGCTACTGGACTTCTGATAGAATTGCTTCACTGAGGACACATCATAACTTCTGTGGGATTTCTGGCAAAAAATGTGTAACCCAAATCTAATCATGAGGAAACAGACAAACCCAAATTTGGGTAGGAGGGTTCAACAGAACAACTGGTCTGTGTTCTTCAAAAATATCTACGTTATAAAAGAAGCATTGAGGAATTGTTTTAGATTAAAGGAGATTAAAGAAATATAATAAAGTCAGTGTGTGAGCCTAGGTTGGGTCCTAGATTGGAATAAAATTTATGTAAAGAACATTGTTGGGACAATTGGCATAAAGTAGACATGGCATATACATTCAATAATAGTATTGCACCAGTGTTGTTTCCTGAGTCAATCATTGTTTTGTGGTCACAAGACAAAATGTCTCTGCTTTGAAAAGGTGCATGCTGAAGTGTTTACGGGTGAAGGTTCTTTATACTGCTGCACATTTTCTTTATTTTATTTTATTTTATTTATTTGAGAGACAGCACAAGTGGGGGGGGGGGGGGCAGAGGGAAGCAGACTTCCCGCTGAGCAGGGAGCCTGATGCCCCAGGAGACTCCATTCCAGGACCCTGAGAGCATGACCTTAGCTGAAGGCAGATGCTTAACCAACTGAACCACCCAGGCATCGCTGCAACACATTTTCTTTTCTATTTATTTATTTATTTATTTATTTATTTATTTATTTATTTATTCATTCATTCATTCATTCATTCATTCAGAGAGAGCGAAGAGAGAGGCAGAGACACAGGCAGAGGGAGAAGCAGGCTCCACGCAGGAAGCCCGATGCGGGACTCGACCCGGGGTCTCCAGGATCACACCCCAGGCTGTAGGCGGCGCTAAACCGCTGCGCCACCGGGGCCGCCCTGCAACACATTTTCAAGTGGTCAGTGGGTTAGCAGATAATAGCAGTAAAGTATATATGATGGAGAAAACAAGTGGCAAGCCTTAATGATAGGTGAATCTAGGGAAAAGGACAACAAACCAAATTCATAGACACAGAGAAACTTATAGTCACTAGGGGGAAGGAATAGGACTGGGTGAAATGAGTGAAGGGGATCAAGAGATACAAATTTCCAGTTATAAAATGAACAAGGCCTGAAGACAGAATGTATCACATGGTGACTGTAGTTAATAATGCTGTATTGCCTATTTGAAAGTTGCCAGAAGAGTAGATCTTAAATGTTCTCATTAAAAGAAAAAGATTGTAACTATATGGTGATGGATGGTAACCAGATTTACTGTGGTGATTGTCCCACAATATATACAAATATCAAATACTATGTTGCAGACCTGAAACTTAGTTCATGTTATATGTCAATTATATATCAACTTTTTAAAAGTTGGAATTATGGCAACTAACACCTGAGCCTGAAAGCCTGATGCAACCTTTAATAACTTTTGTTGCTCTCTCTGTCAAATAAATAAAACCTAAAAAAAAAAAAAAAAACCCACAAAAAACAAAAAGAAACTTGTGGGCAGTCTGGGTGGCTCAAGGTTTAGCGCTGCCTTCAGCCCAGGGCATGATCCTGGAGAGCAGGATAGCGTTCCACGTCCGACGGCTCCCTGCATGAAGCCTGCTTCTCCCTCTGCCTGTGTCTCTACCTCTCTCTGTGTATGTGTCTCTCGTGAATAAATAAATAAATAATCTTTTAAAAACTTGTGAATAAAAAAAAACACTTGTGAATAAAGTTATGTTTACACTATACTGCAGTCTATTAAGTGTGCAGTAGCATTATATCTAAAGAAAAACAACAACAACAACAACAGGGGCGCCTGGGTGGTGCGGTCCATTAAGCATTGACTATTTCAGCTCAGGTTATGATCTCAGGGTTGTGGGATCAATCCCCCCTCAGTCCTCCTCCATGCTGGGGGTGGAGCCTGTTTGAGATTTTCCTGTCTCCCTCTCCATCTGCCCCTCCAACAAATAAATCTTTTAAAAAATAGTAATAATAAAATAAATAAATAAATAATAAATAAATAATAAATAAATCTTTTAAAAAGTAAAAAAAAAAGTATATATCTTAATTTAAAAATGCTTCATTGCTAAAAAATGCTAACCATGGTCTGAGATTTCTGCAAGCTGTAATCACTGATCACAGTCACCATAACAAAATAACATACTGAAAAAAAGGTGAAATGAAAGGTCGAAAAAGGTTATGAGAATTACCAAAACGAAGTGAACAAGTGTTGAAAAAGATGCCAGGGGGCTTGCTGCAGGGCTGCCACAACCTTCAACTTGCAGGAGGGAAAAAGGCAACGTCTGTGAAGTGCAATAAGGTGAAGTGCAATAAAATGAAGAATGCGTGTATCGGGGTGTTAATCCCCAATCCGACCTGTGTCTCTCCCATCCGGCTAGTGCCTCCTGCGTGCCTAGCGCTGAACCCCCAAAACCCCAGGTCTCCTGCTGGCTCGGGCACCTGCAGCTGCGAGACCTGTGACTGGGCCCAGACGCACCCAGCAGGTGGGAAAGGTCGGGCTGGGGCAGCGACCTGCGCAGGGGGCCCGGGGAGGGCCTTGAGAAGCCCCGAGAGTCCGGAGCGCGCCCCCTGCGCGCCAGCCCCGGGGCTAGGCAAGTGGGGGCAGAGAGGTTTGCGCTCCCCTCCAGCCTCTCACGCCTGAGAGCCGCCGCTTGGGCTCCAGGGCACCCCCGTGTCTTGCTGAACCCTATAGCGGCCAAAAGCGCGCGCGTAGGGGAGAAGGCGGGCTGCGGGGGCGGGGGCTGGGGCGGGGGTGGGGGAGCGGGCCCGGAGGGGTGCGAGGGGCGGCCCCGGGGTCTCGGGGGGGTTAGGGCGGGAGGAGGCGCCTGCGGGCTTGCCCCCTCCTTACCCAGCTGCGGGGGCCCCAGGATGCAGACCCCAGGAATTACGCAAGCCTGCGGAGCGGCTCGGCTGCCGCGGCGTCCACACCGACCTTCTGCGCTTCCTCGGGAACAAGCTGGGAGCTGAGGTCGCTGGGGGCCCCTCGGTGGTCTTGGGGCAGACGCCTGGGACCCGCAGCCGGCGGAGCACTGTGCACGCACCTGGGGCTGCACCTGGGGTGCACCGCAGAGTTGTCCAGGTTACTGGTTTCACAGATGTGCCTTCACGGGGTCTGCAAGGAATTTTGACTAAGGTGTTCAACCTCTCCCTCAGCTTTTCTTGTCATCAAAGTTCCATACGTCTTTGTTTATCTATTTATGCTCTCCATGAATATTTTATTAATTCTGCTTGTACAGGGATCCTAACATCTGGCATATTAATGCCATGAAGCAAAGTCAAACATTATATTTTTTTATTACAGATATATAAAAAAAATTTATTATGTAAACTCTACCCCCAAAGCGGGGCTAGAACCCATGACTCTGAGATCAAGAGTCCAGTGTGCTGACTGAGCCACCCAGGCGCCTCTACTTTTTTTTTTTTTTTTTTTTAAGATTTTATTTATTCATGAGAGACAGAGAGACACAGGCAGAGGGAGAAGCAGGCTTCCTGCTGGGAAGCGGAATGAGGGACTCCATCCCAGGACCCTGGGATCACGACCTGAGCCAAAGGCAGATGCTCAACCACTGAGCCACCCAGATGCCCCAGGCGCCTCTATTAAGGAAATTTTTAAACACACACACACAAAAACAAGGAAAACAAAACCTCATGTGACTATCTCCCAACTGCAAGATTAGCAAGTTTTCCCAACCTCTCCCTTTCTATATATAACATTTTTCCTCCTGTAAAGAAAATCCAAGCATCACATTATTTTATCCATAAATATTCCAACATGTAACAGAAGAAAGATGGGAATTTTTTAAAAGATTTTATTTATTTATTCATGAGAGATACACACACACACACAGAGAGAGAGAGAGAGAGAGGCAGAGACCCAGGCAGACGGAGAAGCAGGCTCCATGCAGGGAGCCCGAGTGGGACTCGATCCCGCCCTGGGCTGTCGGCTGAGCTAAACCACTGAGCCACCTCGGCTGCCCGAAAGATGGGAATTTAAAATGTAAGTGCTACTTACTTAGGATGTCTATTAGGGAAAAAATGGATTCTTCAGATTTCTTTGTTTTATCCTTTTTTATTTTAATCAGTGTGATCATTTTTCTTAAAATGGTCTTAAGATAGAGATCTGGTGAACAATTCTGTGGCCCAAGTTGGGAGGGCAGCAAGATAATTTCCCTTTTAAGGATCAATGTGTCGGATCCTTGGGTGGCTCAGCGGTTGGGGCGTGCCTTTGGTCCCGGGTGTGATCCTGGAGTCCTGGATCCCCCATTAGGATACCTGCATGGAGCCTGCTTCTCCTTCTTCCTATGCCTCTGTGTCTCTCATGAATAAATAAAATATTTAAAAATAGTCAAAAGAATAGTATAATTCAAACTGGGAAACCAAGAAATCAGCAAATGATTTCCTGTAAATTCAATATACTGCAAAAAAGGGTATATTCCAGAATCTTTATCATTGATGATTAAAATCTTGAGTAGGGAGAGTCACTCATTACAGATATAAGTCTGATATTTTTTACAGTCCTCTAAAAAGCTAAATTCTTCACCCTGTCTCCAGCTTGGGTTTGCCTGGGATTGAGAGGTAGTTTCCGTGCTAAAAGCAACCCAAGAGTAGTCACCCGAGACACATCCCTGTCAGGTGTATCCAAAGCCTCTGTAGGTACAGGAGATCTTATCTCCAAAACATCTTATATCCATCTACCTCTCCCCATTCCTACAGACACTCTTCCAGTCCACACCACCACCACCTCCCATGGGGACTGCTGCCACAGCCTCTCCACTAGGCTGCTCACACCTGTTCTCTCCAGAACGACCTTTCAGAAAGATTCAACAGATCATATTTCTCCTCCACCTATAAAGCTTCAATAGGTTCCCACTGCAGTTTGGGTAAAATCTGAAATCCTTGGCATGGTCCATGCCTGGGGTATGTGGCCCCCTTCAGTGTCCTTCCCCACCGTAGCTCATACCCACCTCCTTTCAAGCTTCCTAACATCCCCCACATGCCTTTCACTCCGCCTGGACTACGCTGCACTTCGCTTGCCCCTGCCTGTCCCTACATTTTGCTCAAATTTTATCCTAAATGTCACCTACTTGTCTAAAGGGTCTCTGTTCAGAGATACAACTCCTGATCTCCCAGTGATTTTTCTCATGCCACTCTGTACAGTTTTCACATCCCTAAGCAAAATTTGCAAGCATGTACTGATTTGTGTTTTTTGTTTCAAGATCTGTCCTCCCCCTAGACAATGTACATTGTGCACAGCACAGTGCCTGGAAGAGAGAAGACATTTGTTAAACACTTGTCGAAAGAATGGAGGTGTGGATGGTGGTGCTGTGATTCCATCACGCTCAGAGTACAAATTCATGAGGTCGCTTCGCTGCAGTCTCTCCTCTTTCTGCACTGTGGAATGTTAAAGACGGTCAGACATCAAACAGATGCTCCAAGCTTGAACATAAATCCTCAGACGACTCAGCGATTAAGCCTTATTGATACAGATAGGGAAGGAGAGCAAAACTAGAATCACAGGCACAGAGGACACTGGTATCATCCGGAGGGCTTCCAGGTGGAAGGGTCAGGAAGGTTAGGACCTAAGAGGGGAAAGTGCGGAAACACTGGGGAAAATATCCTTTCTAGGTACCTTGACTCTGGGACTCAGATTTTATATTTAATCCAGAGTATTTCATCCCTTCATTGAAGAATGGTAACTGCCTGCTTACTCAGTCATCGGCACGGGGCAAAATGATGATAAAGACAAATATACTAATTCCCTGCGGTGCAGCTGAAACTGTACTCCTAATTAGCAGTATGCACCCCCTCTTCCCCTCCGCCCAGCCTCCTCTGGGACCTGTCCCCGGGGTGAAAGGGTGTGGCCCCTGAGTCTCTGAAGGTGCGTGTCTGTGATGCGCCCGAGTTCCCCTTAGAGAAACACGTACAACTGTGTCATTTAATCGCGTGGGTGAAGGAACTCAAATAATGGTAGTTTTGTGCTGACTAGAGGCATTTTTAAATTCGGTGAAGGAAAGAGAGAGAGAGAGAGAGAGAAGAGAGAGAGAGAGGAGTTCTTGCAAGGCCATCGAGAACAGAGTTGAGAGATGTCCCGTCCACAATTCTGCAGTAAGTATCAAGGAGCATACAGAGTCTTACGAGTGGGAGAGGCCGGGGTGACCCCGGGGGGGGGGGCCCGCGGGATGTCCCTTCCAGGAGGGGCGCACGCCAGTCTGCTCCCCTAAACTCCTTCTCACCTGCTGTGTGTCACTGGGGACCACCCGCCGAGTCCTGGGGAGGATGACTGACCAAAATGGGAATTTTATTATTTCCATTTTTTCCCAAGACACATGCTTTTTATTTATTTATTTTTAAATAAATTAATTTAAGGAAGCCCTATACTCCATGCAGGGCTGGACTCACAACCTCAGGATCAAGGGCTGCATGCTCTACTGACTGAGCCAACTGGGTGCCCTATTTCTATTTTTGATAAGTTCTACATTCATATGACTCAAAAAATATAAAAAGCATTACAGAAAATTTTGTCACCTGTTGCCCTCCCCACCAGGAAAACACTATTAGCCCTCATGTATCCTTCCAGAAACAAAGTATGTGTATATACTAAGCTCTCAAGATATATCATTAAATGAAAAAGGACACAGTGCAAGACAATATATAGACGCTACTTATACAAAGAAGTAAATGTGTCCATATTTGACTATGATATCTTAAATATTTGAGATTTAATGGATTTCAGGGATTGGTGTGGTTTGATGGTAAAACTTGATTGTTGTATTAGAATGAAATGTTTAAATGTCTAGTCAGAGGGTCTGAATTGGACCATTGGATTCAAAGCATTAGATCTTATACAACACAAGACATGACTCTAGTTTCTTAGTTCTCAAAAATGTGGTTTCTGGGCTGCCCGGCTGGTTGAGTTGGTTAAGAGTCTGCCTTAGGCTCAGGTCATGATCCCGGGGTCCTGGGATGGAGTCCCACATTGGGCTCTCTGCTCAGCAGGAAGCCTGCTTTTCTCTCTCTCTCTCTCTCTCTGACCCCTACTCATGCTTGGTCTCTTTCTCTCAAATAAATAAATAAAATCTTTTTTTTAAAATGTGGTTTCCTCCAAGCAAAAGCATGTGCTCAGCAGGAAACTTGCTAGATTTTTCAATTGTGTACTTGTTGAGCGCTCTGCAGCAACACGATCAGGGTCCCAAGGGTAAGGGGATGAGGAAAATAAAAGAAAAGTAAAGAGATGGGGGCAGGAGGGATGCAGTGGATGATGTCCAAGCAGTGTCAACTTTATTCAGGTTCTTACGGTATTATATAGCACAAACAGAACAAAATAAAGGAATACCTACATGCATGACAAACCCTACTGACACATGAGGGTCCTAGTTATAGATAAACATGCTATTCTAGGTACATACACTTTCAAAAGGACAATATATATGATTAACAGACCAGTAAGAATAGCACAGACCCATATTTAACTTTACCACCAGGCTAGAACACATTATATCAATTGTATTATGTGGGCGATCACGTAAAAGCGAGCTCCGGAAACCATTGCTCAAGCCCTTTCTCAAGCGTCAACCAACTATTTACCCTTTGGGCTCCCGAGCCTTATGAGTAAATGAGGGACACAAGTCCGAGCTTGGTTTGGTTTAGTAACTCTAGCTAGTCCGTGGCCATCCACATGTACTTTTTGTAAAAATTTTGAATCTGTGGCTATATAACTTATTCAGTAGAAATATATTTTCAAATTAAAAATAAAATGAGGGACACCTGGGTGGCTCAGCAGTTGAGTGTCTGCCTTTGCTTCAGGGTGTGATCCCAGAGTCCTGAGATGGGAGAGTCCCACATCAGGCTCCCTGCATGGAGCCTCCTTCTCCCTCTGCCTATGTCTCTGCCTCTCTCTGTGTCTCTCATGAATAAATAAATAAAATCTTTAAAAAATAAATAAAGTGAGTAGTATCTTTAATACTTAAAATTGACCAGAAAGCTATGAGATCTGCCCACAGTATCATTAAAGGACAGGAAAGAAGGATTCCAAGAATCCAGTTGAAAGTACAGTTGGGGGAGTGGACATTTCATTTATTTTCCAAAACAAGTATCTATTGCTTTGGACCAAACTTTTGTTCTCTCCATCATAGAGAGAGTCCAATGTAATCAACTTGCCACCAGGTGACTGGCTGTTCCCACCGGGATATTACATCATAATCAGGGGTTTAGAATTGGTTGGTAAAAAAAAAAAAAAAAAAAGAATTGGTTGGTGACATCCATAGAGCAGATCAGCTTGCCCACTTACTGAAACCATCTTGGGTTAGTAAAGATTCATATGGGACATAAATGTTTTTAGACTTGGGTCTATCCACATACCAGCTAGTTCCCTCAATCTCTGTTAACAATTCTCTAATTCTCTTTCCATCCTTCTCCTGCTTCTCCCTTTTTCTGCCTCCTCCACATCCACTTCCTCCTCCTCCTCCTCCATATTTTTTAACTTATGACATAAGCCACCGAAGAGTCAATATCACAATATATCTGCTTGCAGATTCACATAACAATCTTTTTAGTCTTGTAGTCAGCATTTCTTCTTGTCTGAGCTGAGGGATGTTTAAGTATTTTTGGTAGAGATTTCCAATTCTAAGTGAAAAAATAATCCCTCCTGCCCCAGGACAATCATTAAGGTAGTGATATAGGGGAATCTTCCTTCAAACAGACAAATGGGACCCAGCGTTTCTCAGAGCGGTTTAACTACAGGGAAGTCCAATACACTGTCGAACTTCATCCTAGGGAGGAAGCTGCCTGAGTGCTATAGTTGACCTACTTAACGAGCACACATGAACCAATTAGAGAGCCTAATCAACTATCAGTGACACATTTGAGAGTTTCATGCAAATAGAAACGGTTTACTTGTCACAGGTGGGCATCCAAAATGCAAGAGAATATGTATTTGAACTGTATTCCAGTTAAAGAAAGGCTGAAAATTTTCAGTCATTATATAGTTTGTTGGGAAAGTTTGTACTGATGGCTTTGGGAGTGTGTTGAAGAAAACAATCAGTATTTTGAGTAGTGTCTTAATGCTGGTACTCTTAATGATTATACACTTATTAGATATTTAGATTAAGTTAAAATAAAGGATGAAACTTGACTTTATTTAATGCCCTCAGATGGCTAGTTTGAGGAAAACAACCACAGAAATTTACAAAGCTATAGTTTTGGAGTTAAAACACCCCATCAAATAATTTACATTAAGATGCAAGATACTTTCCTACTGCTGTGATAAAATAAACAATAAGGTTCTCTTAAAAAACAAACAAACAGGCGTGCACCTGGGTGGCTCAATGGTTGAGCATCTGCCTTTGGCTTAGATAGTGATTCCTGGGTCTTGGGATAATATCCTACATCAGGCTCCCTGCAGGGAGCCTGTTTCTGCCTCTGCCTATGTCTCTGCCTCTCTCTGTGTGTCTCTCATGAATAAATAAAATCTTTAAAAAAAAAACAAAAACATGTGGAGGCCAAGAAAAATTAAGGCCATTCCACCCCAAGTTTAGCATTAGCACAAGTACAGCCATCTTAGGCCCCTGTGAATAAGAGCTGAACTTCATAGGAAAAACTGCAGAATGTCCTCAGCAGGGAATCCCATATCAGAAAGACAACAGAGCTCAGGCCCTTGGCAGAGAAACCCATATCAGATCTTAAGAAACTCCCCCCACCCTTTCTCCCATATTAGAATGAAAAAAATTCCTCCACCCCTTCTGAAAATCCCCTAGACCAGCCCATAAAAAACCCAGCTGTAACCCACTTCGGGGTCCAAGTCCCTGCTCTGCTGTGTCAGGTACACTTGGACCCAAGCTCGAGCTTGCAAATAAACCCTTGCGCTTGCATCAGTGTCGGCTCCTTAGTGGTTTCTCAGATTCACAATCTTGGGCACAACAAAACATGGTTTATGCAATACCATCATTCTGATTGGCATGATAAAATTGATGGATGACTAACAGTACTAATAATTGTGCTGTTTTGTACCAATAGAGCTAATTTAGTTGATTTTGGACTGATTTTGTATTACCGCTAAAAAGCCAAGTGATTTGTAGCAAAAAACAAAGGAAGGAAGGAAGAGAAAAGAAGGAAAGCAGAAGGAAGGAAGGAAAAAAGGAAGGAAGGAAAGTCTATCAATAGGTAGGGCCTGGACAAATGAATTGCAGTACATATGCCACCAAAGGAGTAGATCTACATGACCAATAAATGTGCCCAAGTTTGCTAATCCGAGAAACCACCAAGGAGTCGACACGATGCAAGTACATGAGGGTTTATTAACAAGCTCGAGGTTGGGTCCAAGTATACCCCACACCGGAGGAGCAGGGGCTTGGACCCCAAGGTGGGTTCCAGCTGAGTTTTAGGGGCTGGTCTAGGGATTTTCCAGAAGGGGTGGAGGAATTTCTTAAGCTCTGTTCTCATTCTGATAAGGGGCTTCCAGCCACTGGCTTGAGCTCTGTTCTCACTCTAATATGGGGCTTAACTGAAGTAATGTAAAATTTAGTTCTTATTCACAGGGGCCTGGGATGGCTGTCCTTGTGCTAACGCTGAACTTAAGGTGGAATGGCCTTAATTTTCTCTGCCTCCACAATAAAGACGTCCAAGATTCGCGAAGTGAAGAAGTTAAAATAAGGGGAGAAAAAGCTAACTGTAAAAAAAACTTCATGCCTCTCTATCCAGAGGTAAGAATGAGATCGTAATTATATGCGCAAATGCCCAGCTAACGGTGACAGTGGCCACCCCAGGTCCCTGCGTCTGAGGTAGGCCAGGGTGGGATTTCATCTCTTGCTTTATTCATTTTGGCATTGGCCGAGGTTTCTTAAAAATCATATAGATTCTTTTTTTAAAAAAGTTTTAGGGATCCCTGGGTGGTGCAGCGGTTTGGCGCCCTGCCTTTGACCCAGGGCGCGATCCTGGAGACCCGGGATCGAATCCCACGTCGGGCTCCCGGTGCATGGAGCCTGCTTCTCCCTCTGCCTGTGTCTCTGCCTCTCTCTCTCTCTCTCTCTCTCTGTGACTATCATAAATAAATAAAAATTAAAAAAAAAAGTTTTAAAAATAAGCATTTTCAACGTAATGGCCTAGACCGCAGCGTTTCTCCGGTTTCAAACGTGCAGGAGGCGCGCCTGCGCACGACTTTCCCACCGCGTGCCCCGCTGCGGGAGCGGGAGGCGAGACGCGGGAGCCTAGAGCGGCCCGGAAGTGCCTCTGCCCCGAGCGCCCCGCGCGGCGGGAGGCCTCCTCTCTGCGGCCCCTTTTTCCGGCCTCATCCGGCTCCGGTGAGTCAGCGCTGAGCAGCCGGGGCGGGCGTGGCTGGGAGTGGGCCGTGGAAGGGGAGGCTCCGCCCGCAGAGGCCGCCGAGGAGGCCGCGTGGTCCCAGGTGGGAGACGTCGCGCGGGCAGGGCCTGGGAGGTTCGCGAGGCTGGAGGGGCGCCCCCGGGAGCAGCGGCCCCAGGTTGGCCCGGGTGGGGAACCTGGAGCTGGGGCGGGCAGCCTGGGGGGCGGGGAGACAGACCAAGCGCAGAGGGTGTTCAATCTCTTACACTCTGGTTTTTAGAGCGGGTTAAAGGGCTGTGAGCGGACTGGATTTCAGGTGCAGGATGTGCCGGGGGCCGGTTCCCTGCCCCTGAGCCCCAGGATGCTGGAGCCCAGGTGTGCGCACACAGCACGGGAGCCTGTTGGAGATGCGGGCCCCGGGGCTCCCTGTCCTGCCACCCACCCCGTCCCCAGGTGCCAGTTCCCTGAGTGTCCACCACAGCTCCTGCCAAGCGGGAATTCAGCTTTGAGGCTGCACTTCTTTTTTTTTTTTTCTAAATTTTTTTTTTAATTTTTATTTATTTATGATAGTCACAGAGAGAGAGAGAGAGAGGCAGAGACACAGGCAGAGGGAGAAGCAGGCTCCATGCACCGGGAGCCCGACGTGGGATTCGATCCCGGGTCTCCAGGATCGCGCCCTGGGCCAAAGGCAGGCGCCAAACCGCTGCGCCACCCAGGGATCCCGAGGCTGCACTTCTTGACGTTGTGCAGACATACAGGCTTCCTGGGTCGCAGGCACTGCTTGGGCTTGTGTGGATTCTGAGGACTGTCCTCACAGAGAACTTAACCTTAGGCAACCTGCCTCACTTCCCCTGGCCTCCGTTTCTTATCTCCTGAAATCGTGGTGTTATCAAACCTCCTGAGGATCATCCTAGCCCTGTGTTGGACGCATGTTGTAGACCAGGTTGGTGTTGGCTGTTGCTCTTAGGAAGCAGCAGAGCAGAGTGGAAAGCTCGCAGAACGTAGAATCTACCCAAGTTTCCTTTTCTGTAAATTCAGCAAAAATGACAGCAACTTCAGCTGTTTTGAGGTTGATTTTGAAAACTAATGAAGAGACAAGTAAAAGTAAGTTCGTTTATTAATCAAAGACAAGAACAGTATTTCCATCTATTCTCTAATTTGACTTTTACATAAGGAGTCTGAGCTTTTTAACTATTCTGAGTGTATTGTGTGTGGGCCCTAATGTTGCCATGAACGCTGTAGGGTATTTTTATTACTATGTCTTCTTCATGTTGAGAGATTGAGATCTAAAGAAGATAAGAAATTGGCTGAAGGTATAAAAAAAAAAAAGAAAAAAAAATTGGCTGAAGCTCACACAATTAGTAAATGTTAGAACCAGAATAAAACGGAGTTCTGAGTGACTTGAAAGTGTATGCTTTATACACATTATGACCTTGTATTTCCCATTATTCCCATCCTTTGGTCACCAAGTGACTTTACCTTCAGTGAAGAGCCCTGGGGTCTGTGATGGTTGCTTATATTATCAGTGCTCATCATTAGCTGTTGACATTTGTCTACATATAACAGTGATTTTTACTGCTTAGGAGGAAACTTTCAAAGGTGTTTCTGCAACATAGCTCCAGCTGGAGGTGCTGCTTAAACTCTTCAAGGTCAAGATGAATCAAACTCAGAGGAGGCTTTACCCCTGGACCATGCAAGCTCCTGAGGTCTGGGAGGAACTGCTGACAGTGAAAGTGGAGATGGAAAGTCGCCTCCCAATGCAGGAATCCCGACTGAGATGGAGTAATCCCCTCAGGGATTTTTAACCGAGGGAAATTTATCTGAAAGCACTTTCGACAGGAGATCCCTGGGCCCTGCGAGGCCCTCACCTGGCTCTGGGAGCTGTGTCAACACTGGCTGCGCCCTGAGACCCACAGCAAGGAGCAGATCCTGGAGCTGCTGGTGCAGGAACTGTTTCTGATCATCCTCCCGAGAAGCTCCAGGCCTGGGTGCAGGAGCAGCACCTCGAGAGTGGGGACAAAGTGGTGGCTACCATGCTGGTGGACCTGGAGAGGGAGCTAGATGAATCACAGCATGAGGTAGGAAGGGAGTTTTGCCAGGGAAAAACATATGTGAGGCATCAGCAACCCTTGTGTGCTTTGTTTTGTGTCTGTTTGACTAACCCTAACCCTGACTGTGTTCATTTCCAGGAATTGTTTCCTTTAGACAGTCTTTTCTTCAGAAGTCAGATTTTGTGTCCTTGTTTTCAGGTGGTAGCTACACACAGGGGCAAGAAGTCCTCTCCAGAGGGACAGTGCCTCTGGGACAGCAGACATCACTGAGGCTTCAGTCCCAGCCCAGAGGACCCCAGCCCACATGGGATGCTGCTCAGGAGGCCCATCCCTGGAGAGACAGGTAAGAGACAAGGTTTTCCTGCTGTTGATATACAGCCTGCCCCCCCCCCCGCCACCCCCCCTTCCCCCGGGGGGAATCAGGGGGTTAGAAGTCTCCTCAACAGGTAACAGCGGAAAAAAAAAACAAAAACAAAAAACAAAAAACAGGTAACAGCGATGCTCAGTGCTCTGAGTGTCCGGAGTACTCCTTTCGCTCCCTTGCCCTGCGTTCAGGCTTCCCGACTACCATCCTGGAGGCTCTCTGGCTTTCTGCTTCATTGTGGGGAGCAGACCAAAGGTTCAAATCATGCCTTTGCCTTTGGAAGCTGCTTATACATGGGCTCTCAGTTCTCATCGCCAAAATGGGGTAGGTAATAGCATTGCTCTCGTTGCTAGGGCTATCCTAATAGACTAGCATTCACTGGGGGGCAGGAACAACAAGCATTTATTTCCTTATAGTGCTGGAGGCTACATGTTGAAGATCCAGGTGTGAGCAGGGTGGGTTGCTGACACCACCTTCTTGCCTGGTTCTCACATGTGCCTTTGTGCCTGTGTGTACTGGGGTGGGAGTGGGGGAGAGAGAGAGAGAGAGAATGAGTTCTGGTGTCTCTTCTCATAAGGACATCAGTCCTGCTGGATCAGAGCCCTACTCTGATTTTGAAAACTAATGAAGAGACAAGTAAAAGTAAGTTCATTTATTAATCAAAGACAAGAACAGTATTTCCATCTATTCTCTAATTTGACTTTTACATAATGAGTCTGAGCTTTTTAACTATTCTGAGTGAATTGTGTGTGTCTTAATTACCTTAATTACTTTTCTGAAAGGCCCTATCACAGTGAGGGCTTTAGCATGTGCTTGGGGTATCAGAGATGTCACAATTCAGTGGCGCAAGTACGTACCACAGAAGGTGGTTGTGAGCACTGGACATGAACAACTGATGGGCAGCACTTGGTGGGCTGCCCTCACCTGCCTGGGCTTACATCAGCAGTGGAAAGGTGAGAGTATGCTTAGGATGTGCCAGATAGCAGAGTCCAGTGGAACCAGCCTTTGCCGCCTCAGTGGAACCACCTATGCGACTTGGTGATGGGTGCAGTCCTGGGCGTAGGGGATGAGCCTGTTGCCTCTCTGTCCTGGCTGTCTCTGCAGCAGCTGGTCCAGCTTCTGCCTGATGTCTCACACTGATGTCGTCGCCTCTGACTGTTAACCTTCTAAAGGTCTGTGTGCAGTGGGTCTGCTGTTTCCATTTTCACGTCATCCCTATGTGTATCAAAGCCACGACTTCCACGCTGTCTGCTTCTGCCTCTGTTTCGCCTGCCCTGGCAATCATACAGATACCATGGGTTTCTGCCACTTGGAACACATCTCTTGACTTAAATTGAAAAGATATTTTTTGAATGACTTCTGTTGCTCTACAGACCTTCCTCTGGCTCCAATGACCTCATCAGATAAAAGTCCTGGAGGGCTCAGTCGGCTAAATATCTAACTCTTGATTTCAGCTCAGGTCATGATCTCAGGGTGGTGGGATGGAGCCCTACGCTGAGCTCTGCGCTCAGTGGAGAAGTCTGCTGGAGAGTCTCTCCTTCATCCTCTGCCCCTCCCCATACTCATGCTTTCTCTCTCTATATATAGAATAAATATATCTTTAAAATAAAGTCCTTTGGTTTAATTTCCCTCCTTCATGAACATCTTTGCAGTCCATTTCTTTGTTTCTTTCTTGTTTCCCTATTAACTTGGACTTTTTATTTCCAGCCATCTTTTCCTTTATTCTGCCTTCCAAGCTGTATCTAGAACCTACTGGGGACTCCTTTCTTCAGGACGCACATCTGAGCATGTCCTTGCTCCCATCTGCCCATTGCTCGCCGCCTCCCTCCATCCAGTCATCCATTAAGCATCGAATATGGCTGCTGGAGAGCACCCAAGGGCTCTCTTACAGGACTGTCACTACAGGTATGCATCTTATACTCAGGAAGAGCCAGTTCTGTAAAGCAACACAGTGTCTGAGATTACAAGGATTAATACACTTTCCAGCTCACATTTTTCCTTAACCAAGCAACATTTAAAGTTACTATGTATCACTGAGTTTGAGTTTCTTTTAGAATTCCTGCTGATGGTAAAACATCCAAGTAATATACAAGTTTATATAGTAAAACTTGAAAGTTCTCCAGATTTTATTCCCTAGTAGTAACCACTCTTGTCAAATTGTTCTGTATTCTCTAGACTTTCTCTAAATAGAGTCTGTCTAGCTTTGTATCTGCCTTTTATTTGCTATTCACTCCTTTTAAGAGGTGGGGTGATAACATCAAGGGGTTTTGTGGCGTGTTAGTTCAATAGCATGGGTGACAGTGCTTCATAAGTCCCAGAAGGCTCTGTAAATGGTTAATTGCTAAAAGGTGAGAAATGTCTTTGTTTTGTCATCTACCCAGTTCTCTCATACATTTCAAATATAAGGGTGGGTGTTCCAAGCCCACCACTTGCAGTGGGGCGGCGGAGCAAACATGAATATTGGAGTTGCTCACAGTGAGGTGTAATGAGCAGATGAGGTTTGTGGCTGACATATGCATTAGGAGTTGGCTTGCTTTATATTATCCTACTCAGCATTCTGTTCTTCAGTGTTCCTGTTGCTTGGACCTTAACGAATGTTATCCATAATCTGGGGATGTATGTATTTTTGCATGCATTAAAGGAACACCTTTTGAAACTGGGTAAAGCAGGGTAAAGCAAGGCTTTTAATTCATTGGGGACAATTGGACTATGGAGTACAGTTTACATCTTCACGGAAGTTTTTCACAATTTCTCCAATAATTCTGAAGTGATGGAAATTTTTAGGTATGAAGAAGATTGGATATTGGATATTATATTGAATTTCAGTTAGAAACAATATTTTTTGAAACCTCTACTGATAGATAGCTACCTTAGAGCATAAAATACAAGCAAAATCTTTGACAGGCTGGTAATAAACCATTTTTTACTTCAGTCAGTAATATATGGAGACAATATAATGTGCCCATCAGTATTTTTAGACATTCTAGGATATACAGGTCAAAATGTATTCTAGTTCATATTTTTAAATTGCTTATAAGAAAGCTATACACATAATCTTATTCTGTATTACACTATCAGATTAATCTCCCTAAACGAGGATTTGGATAATTTCAGATGAATTTCATTGATCCACACCTCCTCCACCCCACATTAGATGTTCAAACTCCTTGGGAGAGACTGCTGTATAGTTTTTGACAACAAAAGTTAGGTTTTCATTGTAGAACAGACCTGGCTTGAATCCTGTATTTATCGCCCAGCCTGCATGGTTTGCTCATAAGTGAAATTCTCACTAATAGTACATAGCTCACTATGATGCCAGAAGAAATAAATTATAGATAATACCTATCTGTAAAGCATTCAACCTTAAATTAACTCCTATTATCTGGTATCAGGGCCTTCCACAAAATGATTCTTACCTCATTTTTTCTTTATGTGAATATTTTACCCCCACCCAACTCCCACTTGGTCTAGTTCTTCTAAGCAGCATTTCTTGATACTTATATATAGGCCTATGTTTATGCTTTTGTTCAAATCATTTCTCCTACCTGTAATACCTTCTCCTTTCCTAATTTATCTTTCTTAGTCTTTCAAGATTTAAATCCTATTGGGATGTCTGGTTGGCTCAACGATTGAATGTCTGCCTTTGGGCAGCCCAGGTGGCTCAGCGGTTTAGCGCCTGCCTTCAGCCCAGGGCCGGATCCTGGAGGCCCGGGATCGAGTCCCATGTCGGGCTCCCTGCAGGGAGCCTGCTTCTCGAACTCTGCTTGTGTCTCTGCCTCTCTCTCTGTGGCTCTCATGAATAAATAAATAAATAATCTTAAAAAAAAAAAAAATGTCTGCCTTTGGCTCAGGATGTGATCCCCGAGTTCTGGGATCGAGTCCTGCATTGGGCTTCCTACATGGAGCCTGCTTCTCCCTCTGCCTGTGTCTCTGCCTCTCTCTCTCTCTGTGTGTGTGTGTGCCTCTCATGAATAGATGAATAAAATCTTTAAAAAATAAAGTTTTATATCATAACTCCTCAATGAGGTCTTTTCCTTAGCACCCAACCTTAAGTAATAATGCTCTATTTTGAACATCTTTATTTTTTTTTTAAAGATTTTACTGATTTATTCATGAGATACACAGAGAGAGAGAGGCAGAGACACAGGCAGAGGGAGAAGCAGGATCCATGCAGGGAGCCCGATGTGGGACTCGATCGCGAATCTCCAGTATCACACCCTGGGCCGAAGGCGGCGCTAAACCGCTGAGCCACCAGGGCTGCCCTATTTTGAACATCTTTAGTATTATTACATATCCCTTATTTATGCCACTTTGTATTATCTGTTATTGTAAATGGTTTGTTTCTGCAAAAATTTATAAGTACATAGATTGCTTTGAATTCCATACTCAGTATAGTTGCGTATGTATAGTGGATGTTTTAAATACATCTTAATCAAACACTGTGTACCACATAGATTACATGTAGTAATGCATCAATGATAAAATCAGTGCAGCCTGGAGTAACTGGAAAGAATTCTTGGAGGCATTAGGATTCCTTAAATTGGGACTTAAGGAAGGGTAGATTTTAGACAGATGTGAGAGAAAGGAAGGCATTTTCAAATGAAAAGAATAAATTGATGATAAAGTGGTAGGTTTCTTTTTCCTTATATTGATAGCACTTTGAGGAAATTTTTAAAATTTTTGTTTCAGCCCTATATAAAATTAACATCAAAAGCTAAATGATTTGTATGATCAAACAAAGATAAATGCAGTAACAGTCTTAATAGTTATTTAAACAGCCCTAGATTTGGATTTTAGCTCTACTGCTTTCTAGCTGTATGATTTTTGGCCATTTCTTTGAAAACCTCAGTTTCCTCATCTATACAGTGTTGAGGATTACATTATAATTAATGTAAAAAGCCTGACATTTATCCTGAATTTTCAATAAGTTATCACAAAATAGTCAACTAAAATGTACCTGTGTACAGCATCCATATTTCTAAACATATATTTTTGACCCACAGGTATGATTTCAAATATTCTGTGATTAAATTCCTTATATAACAACAAGATCTTGAACAAGGTAATGCATTTGAGCCTGTTTCTTTATCTAAAAATCTGGGATAACACTGTATGCCCCACCTACCTGACAAATGATGATCAAATAAGAAAATGCAAAAGCACTCTGAAAAGTATCAGTGCTATATAGATGGCTTTAAATGTTGTCTGAGTGGGAAAAATTAGAGAGGGAGACAAACCATGAGAGACTCCTAATTCTGGGAAACAAAGGGTTGCGGAAGGGGAGGTGAGCAGGGGGTTGGGGTAACTCGGTGATGGGCACTGAGAAGGGCACTTGATGGGGGTGAGCACTAGGTGTTATATGTTGGCAAATCAAACTTAAATAAAAACAAATGAAAAAAATTTTTAATCCCAAATTAATTTAGGCCCCAAACTGTAAAACTATTTTAGTGCTCAGAAGTGATTCTGTTTTTAGGTATTTATTAGGTATTTCAGTGACCTTTTTGTTAACCTTTAAATTTTTTTACAAGTTTTACATGTTATATATGATATAATTTAAAAATTTTTATTTCTACAGATATTTTCTGGCAAGTTTCTATACGAAGTATGATCCGACTCACTTCATCCTAAACACAGCTTCTCTCCAGAGTGTGCTAATTCCTAAAATGCCACAGCTACATGGTGATCGGATCTTTGGAATTAATAAGTATTGAATTGTTTTGAAACAGAAAAAATTTTTATAGCTACTGAGTTTTCTGTAAGGAAGGAGTGGTTAGTAAACTGCACTGCTTCTGTGATAATATGAAATGAGAAGTATTTACATTGGAGGGCCAGTTGCTGGTTCTTTATAAACTGTTTTGAAGTGCAGTATTTACTGAAAAATGCATATGGTATCTTTCTGAAGAGAGGCTTTATAGGCAAGCTGGGCAGGTCCAGCTTATAAGTTAAATCACTGTAAAGTGAGGGTACAATAGATAAATCTGAGGAAATAAGAGATTTATAAGACACTAAGACCAGCTTAGTTTATAATGAGGAGGAGTTCTGTTAGGAGAAGAAAATTTCCAATCATTCAGTCAGTTTAAGCAGATATACATGTAAACCAGAATCATCTCTTTACAAGTTTATTATAATTTTTATTACCATGTATATTCCTCTTATGTTATTTAAGAGGATATTTCCCTCTTGCTTTATATAGCCCAATCCCTACGTTATGATTATACTTTTTTGCTTTTACTGGTTCAACATTATATTGATGGATGAGGTCATTTTTACATGTATTAAGTTACTGAGTTCATGAAGGCCCACCTTCATGACTGGTGATAGAAGACAGCCAGGCATTTTACAAATAGCCTCTGAGTCAGCTTTGTAATTTTGGAACAGAATGGGTTTTATTGCCTTTCCAGACACAAGGCTGCAAAATCAATTTAGAAAATAATTTATTTTACAGTTAAAATATATGGTAGTTTAAAGGTGTCTGCTTATTTGGTTCATCAGTCTAATTGTTAAAGTCTGCTGTTGTTTAGAAAAGGAAACATAAAATGGACAAGTATATGGCCAGCTTGTGGTCTAGCAGAAACTGCTTCTCTAGCAGTAATACCAAAGTAAATAGTGGAGTCTTCTCTAGCAGATCTGCAGTATAAGAAAACATTGTCTTTTCTTAGACTCTCCGATCTCAGTCCTCATATATTGCCCATTAATGTTTTGCCTTTCATTACATAGGTCTTAGTCTTAGTGTAGATTAACTCAGAGTGGTAACTGTTTCCAAAGCAGCAGCCATATTAAATTCTATATATTTAGATATTAGATTCTCTATAGAGAATCTTCCTATAGTTGACATTAATTGCCAGAAATAACTATATACTACTTTGAGAAGAAGACAGTCAAAAATAAAGTTCTGATGTGGGATGAAACTGAAAAATCCAGTAATATTTGTAAACTTGAGTGAAAAGAGTTACAGACCAACTGAAAAATCAATTTGTTTCAATAAAGTGACTTTGGGGGGTAATGATCATTGTTTTGTATTTCTGAAGTATTGAGTTTAGAAATCAGTTGTATAATAATGCTTTTGTATATTTGTCTTTTCCCTTGTATTTTTAAACCAGTAATCTATATAAATAAATTTTTCTTTCATGTAAGATTCTTGCAAATTTCCAAATTGAGTCAGCAATGTCATAGTTATTTTTCAAGGTTTTTTTAAGCAACTGAATTTGTAAAATTAATGTAGTTAAAAATACTCCTTTTTCTTTATATTAAAGACTTACATTTTTTGCACAGACTTCAGAAATAGAAGTCTACTTCTGTTAATACAGGCCTTCTGCTTTTTTCCCCACTTTTTACGCTTCAATGTTTTAAAAATATTCAGATATTTGAGGGCTCACTCTAGTATAGGTATTGTTTTAAGTATTGTGTCTAGGGCAGCCCTGGTGGCCCAGCAGTTTAGCATCGCCTTCAGCCCAGGGTGTGATCCTGGAGACTAGGGATCGAGTCCCACGTTGGGCTCCCTGCATGGAGCTTGTTTCTCCCTTTGCCCTGTGTCTCTGCCTCTCTTTCTCTCTCTCTCTGTGCCTCTCACAAATAAATAAAATCTTTTTTAAAAATAAGTATTTGGCTATAGTTTGTAAGCAAGACAAACCAAATCTTTTCCCATATAAGCTTACGTTCAAATTGGAGATCAGGTAAAAAAATGAACCAAAACATAGTATTTCATGTAGTGATAAATGCCATGGGAAAAAAATTAAGCAGGTAAAAGGCAGGGGAGCATACCTCAGAAGGGTCTTCCCTAATATTCCTAAGGTTATTTTTGGGCTAGAAAGGAGTAATAAGAAGGATGAGAATGGTAACAAATGAGTTCAGAGAAGTAGGTAAGAGTCAGATCATATAGGCCTCTTTGGCCAAAGTAATAAGCAAATTTTCTTCTAAGCTAGACAAAGCCATTGGATAGTTTTACATAAATGATTAAAGGGATCTGATTTTTTTTTTCTTTTAAGTTTACTGGCTAATGCTGAGAATAAAGTATACGTGAATAGGAAGGAGGAAGAATAGTTGGGAAACTACTACAGGCAAGAGGTAGCTCAGACTAGGGGAATGGCTGATAGAGTGGTTGGGAAGTGGTCAAATTTGGGATACGCTTTTTTGTTCCTTTTTTTTTAAGATTTTATTTATTTATTCATGAGAGAGAGAGGTTGAGGGAGAAACAGGCTCCATGCAGGGAGCCTGACGTGGGACTCCCACAAAGTCCTGGGACTTTAGGATCACGCCCTGGGCTGAAGGCAGGTGCTAAACCACTGAGCCACCCAAGGATCTCTACTTTTTTGTTCTTAACACCCAGGTGAACTTCCAATTTCTCAAGTTTGTACAGTTTAATGTAAAAAAAAAAAATAATTTTTCTAAAAATAAAATCTATTATGACTATTACTTGGAACAAAACTAATTGCTATGCTATAATGGCTCCTAATTTCAAGTCAGGATACAATGGCAGTTTCCTTTTTTTTTTTTTTTTTTTTTTACAATGGCAGTTTCTAAATGTGCATGAGCTCAGAAGTGCCACTAATTTTAGCATTCATTGGTGAATTTTCCGTGCAACAAAGATTACTGTGGAGTTCCATGGTGGTTTTCTTCTTTCCTGTTCCTTCTACATTTATTGGAATTCTCTAAGGATGATTTTTTTTTTCCTTTTCCTTATATTCAATCTTTTTTTTTTTTTAAGATTTTATTTACTTATTCATGAGAGACAGAAAGAGGAAGAGACACAGGCAGATGGAGAAGCAGGCCCCATGCTGAGAGCCCGATGTGGGACTTGATCCCAGGACCCAGGACCATACCCTGGGCTAAAGGCAGGCACCAAACCATTGAGCCACCCAGTGATCCTTCATTCGTATTATTTTGGACTTACAGATACCTTATTCTTTGGTTTACAATTCATTATTATCATTATTAATCTATTTTTCAAATGGTTCTCCAGATTTTGCCATTCGAAGTCAAAGTTCCCAGTGTTAATTTCCAAGTTGGTTTCTGTATCTTTTTGACCTGTCTCTCCTTTTTTTCTTAAGTGTAGAACTATGTGTTTTAGGTTTATGGCACTATAGTCTTCTAAACTGTAAATATCCTAAGGGGCATAATAATATTTCCTTAACTAATACCTTAGTATGAATTAGTATTCCTTAGTATTAGTATTTCCTTAACTAATACCTTAGTATGTATTAGCCTTATGGAGTTGCATGATGCTAACAGTTGGAAAAGACCTTAGAGGCTATATAATTTAAATTCCTTAATCTTACCTTGAATTTTTATTAACCATCACACCTTCACTCAGTTCTGTGTTAGTGCTAATAAAGGAAGACTTCTTAAAATATATATATATGTGTGTGTGTGTGTGTGTGAAGTTTGGGCAGAAGGGCAGTACTGATCCCACTTGTGGCCCATTTCTTCTCTGCAGACACATTTCTGTTTTCCAAACCTGTTGCCATCCTTCAGCTATAAGGACTGAGAGAACCATGGTCTGACAACAGAGGAGTACTCAGAGGTACTTGTTCAGGGGTGTGAGGGAGGGACAGGACAGTTAGCTGTGGGAGAAAGCTGGATGTTTTGATAAAGAGAAGGGCTGGGGCTGTTTTCCCTGGGCTTTCTGGTTTGCAAGATAGAAGTCTGTTAGTTGGGAAGCTCCATGGAAGCTTTCTAGTTGTGATCTGAAACTAGCCCCTCCTTGGGGGGCAGGGAGAGACCCAGGAAAGAGGGAAGCTGGTGGTGTTCCCAAGCAAAGGAGGCTCACAGGTGAGGCTCTTCCCAGGTGGTGGCAGAATGAGTAGATACCCACACCCACCAGCCAGATCTGAAAAGTAATGTAGAGGTCTTCACTGGCCTCAGTCAGATGCTGTCCATTTTGCTCCATACCACCCCCTGCACTGTCGCTATCCTTGGGGCAGCTCCTGGGAGTGGGGCAGGCAGGGGGAGCTCACATTCCAGGGTCAGAGGAGGTCAGGAGCATCCAGTGCTTGGGTCTGGCTCATGGGTCACTGGATGGTCATGTGTTCTTGATGGCATCCCCAACACTCACCCCTGGGGACCAAGGCATCCTCAGGGGACCATGAGGCTGCTGCCCAGTGTTGAGATGGTTTGGGCCTGTTTGTCTCCCTTCTTGCCCTCAACTCCTCTGCATCTGACTGGACTGGTTGGACAGCTATCCCACATGGGCTGGTTCTCTGGGGCATGGTTTGCTGCTGGTGCCAACTCTGAGCCAGTCATTTGAGGTCATAGTAGTTGGATTGGCTCTGGTGCTTTCTCTTTTACTCATGCGACAAGTATTTATTGAAAACTGCCTTGTGCCAGCCATGATTCCAGGAACAGAACAGGAAGATCCTGCTGCTGTGGATATTTGGTTGTGGCAAGGGGGAGACAAATAGAAGGGTGATGAGTGCGTGAGAAGGTGGTCAGTGAGGAATGAGCAGACTGGCCCAGGGAAGGGAGACAGTGAGTTGCCGTGGCCCCAGTGAGCTGACTGCAGTAGTAAGTGGAAGAAGTAAGGAAGGGGGAGCTGAGCAAAGGGATGAGAGAAGGAGACTTGCTGTTACCTGAGCTGAGAGCTTTCCAGGCAGAGGGCAGCGCCTGTAAGGGCCTCATGCCAGGAACACACTTGGGGTGTTGCCCATTTGATAGTCGTTGGGTGCTGCCACTGCCACTGGAAGAGTGCGATTGAATGCTTGTCCCATAAAGGAATGAGTCCACGGGGTGACTCCCCTTGGTCACTGTGAGGCTCACCACCTTAAAAGGAGGTTTTTGTTGTTTTTAAGATTTATTTACTTATTTTTCAGAGAGAGGGAGAGAGCAAGCACAGGTGTGTGCAGTTGGGGGAGGGGCAGAGAGAGAATCTCAAGCAGACTCCTCACAGAACGGACCCTGATGTGGGCCTCGATCCCAGGACCCTGAGAGCGTGACCTGATCCAACTGAACCACCCAGATGCTCCATGGGGAGGGAGTTCTGAGGGGAACTAAGAGAAGCCACCCTGATCTGGATCAGCCCTCCCCATGAAGAATTCTCTCCAGGCCTAGGCTGTGTGGAAGGGAAGGCTGGGCTGAACTGTATTTTGCTGAATTCACTAGACTTCCTTATTACCTAGAGGAAAGTTTTCCCACACCAGCCCTTGGGTTTCTAATGCCTCTGCTCTATGATGTGGGGTCCAGCAGGTTAGGAGCACCCTGTCCTTTTGGGCACACAGTGTGAGCCTCCCGCAGACTCCGAGAACAGGTGACATTTGCCTGGTCTTTCTGTTTCAGGCCGAACAAGCGGCTGAGCAGGAGCTCTGGTGCAGAGGAACCTGGCCCTGAGGCAGCTGAGTTCCTGGGGGGATATCTAGGGATGGACCTGGGAGGAAGGCCCCTAAGGTCCCGACATGGAGTGCTTGGGGCCCTGCTGGTTGGGCAGCCCCCCAGGGCAGGAAGGGCAGCAGCTATGTCATGCGTGTGAGAAGAGCTTTGCCCAGAGCTCGGCCTCATTGGCCAGCGGAGAACACCCCTGGGGAGAGATGCTGTGTACGTGAGGAGGGAGGAAGGACCTGCCAGTGGAACCCAAGGGGCCACAGCCCACAGAAGCGGCCCCACTCTCAGGAGTGCAGGAGTGTGGGAAGGCATTCCCTCAGAGCATGGGGCTGACCCAGCACCTGAGGAGCCCTGGGCCAGGGAGACCCCACCAGGGCAGCCGTGCGGGAAGAGTTGCTGTGGGCCTGCCTTACTCCCTGAGCCCCAAAGAGCCAACAGGCGAGTGGCCTCACTGATGCAAGGGTGGGAAGAGCTTTTGCCACCACTGCAACCTCATCCACATCAGAAGACCCACGCGGGGCTGAGCTGCCTTGACGGTTGCCTTGTGCAGGTTTTCCGGGTCCCTGGCCGCGTTGTCCGCACAGGTGGAAGCTAGGAAATGCCTTGCTTCATGTCCCCACGTCCCCTCTCCGTGTGTTTAGGAAGAAGTACTGACTTGTGGTTCGGGGGCGCATCCAAAGAGGAAGGTGTGGGCAACCTTTACCATTTCCCGGTAGCCCGGTCTCCATCCCTCACTGTCATTCTCTCTGAGATGCTGCGAAACCTTCTTGATGACATAATCATGGCACTGCAAAATGTGGTCCTGTATTCCCGAGACACTGCATCCAGATAGAATCAGGATTATGGCTCTGAGTAGGAAAGGGAAAATGGATGTTGGGTGGACAATGAGCAATCTCTGCCGGAGACTGAGAAGAAACAGAAAGATTGTCAAAGTTCTATCCCTAAGACAGCACCAGGTTCAGTGAATTTCACAGTAAAATGTATAAAATGTATAAAAACTCTAAAAAAAAAAAAAAAAAAACTCTAATGAACATAAAGCCATTCTATTTAAACTTTTCTGGAGATTAGATTTTTTTTAAAAGGAATTATTCCAAATTGTTTTTTTTTTTCAGCTTTGTTGAGAAATGATTGACATACATCACTGTATAAGTTTAAGACAAGTTCTTTTTATAAAGTAAATATTACATTGATATTAAGATCTGTCAGAACTAGCATAGAGAGAACTACCATTCATATTTACTTATAAATATTAATTCAAAAATCCCAAATAAATACTAGCCAAAAAAAATCCATAGCACATTAAAAGAAGGGTGGACAAAGACTAATAAAAATTTAATACCCATTATTAAAATAGGAATAAATAATTACAAATTAAATCTTAAAAGCAACTTCTGAATTGGCAGCATAGGAGCTCCATGGACCCACTCAGAGTGAAACAGTCATTACTGGTGAATGCTATCACTTACAGTCTCTCGAAATTGTCCTAAGAGCATTAGGCAAATAGGGAAACATTTGTTCAAGAAAATCTATTTTCATGGGGCGCCTGGGTGGCTCAGTCAGTTGGGTGTCTGCCTTCTGCTCCCGTCATGATCTCAGGGTCCTGGGATCAAGCACCACATTGGACTCCCTTATCAGTGGAGAGTTGCTTCTCCCTTTCCCTCTGCGCCCCCCCCGCCCCCACTTGTGCGTGCTCTCTCTCTCTCTTTCTCTCAAATAAATGAAAAAGAAAATGTACTAAATTTTCGTAAGAACACAGTTTGTAGCACTTGTGCTGTGAACCACTTCCTATCCTATCCCCATCCACTGGCTCAGCATGAGGGAAGCTCCAGTCTGGGTGGGAATGTCTAAAAAGATGGGGCTCCCAATTCCCCAGGGTCTAGCGAAGGCTAAGGTACCACCCCAAGAGGGACAAGGCACCAGCACTTTTTTTCAATTCCTCCAAAGTTCTATTTTTCAGAGACTAAATTCCAGGCAAGTATGACCAGTAAGTCAAGCACTCTTTCCTCCACCCAGCCCACATTCATAGAGCAGAGGCTCTACTTGAGGCACCATGGCAGGCTAAGAATAGTGGAGCCTTAAAAGTCCTCACAGAAGCTCACTCATAGGCAGAAGTTTCATACTGGGAAGACTAGAGGCTGCTGCCTGGCCCAGCACCCTAATCATAATGCAGAAGTGTCGCTGAGAGAAGTGGGTCACTGTTCCTGTCCTCAGCTCTGGAGCAGTAACCCATATTTTGCCATGGGGAAGAGGTGAGTGTAAGAGCAGAATGCTCTGAGGCTCTCCCCAGTGGAACTGACTATACTTGGAACAGATTATGGGAAAGGTCAAGCCTAAAGGTACTCTCTGAAACAGTGTAGATTTTGGTAGTTGGCAATTTTAAAGTAAGCTAATAACTCCATGGAAGCTAAATAATAAATCTTAGGAGGCTGGCTAATTTACCAATGAGAACCAGGGAAAAAGACAAGAGAGAAGAGCCCCCATGGGGTGAGACAGAAATGTTATACATATTGGCCTCAAAAACTATCCATAAAAAGGGGTTTAAATTTAATTGTATCATACTTGAATATTTTTTTTTTAATTTTTATTTTATTTATGATAGTCAGAGAGAGAGAGGCAGAGACATAGGCAGAGGGAGAAGCAGGCTCCATGCACCGGGAGCCCGACGTGGGATTCGATCCCGGGTCTCCAGGATCGCGCCCTGGGCCAAAGGCAGGTGCTAAACCGCTGCGCCACCCAGGGATCCCCATACTTGAATATTTTATGGCACAAGGTATTGTTGAAAACAATAGAGCAATCAGCCACCAATTAATAATGCCTAAATGCTGGATGTGATACCAACAAAGACAGGTTCCTAAACAAAGGTGAGTGGGAAGATAGCCCTTCCAAACCACTGTCATATATCCCGTTGTGTATATATACCACAGTTTCTTATCCATTTATCCATCAACAGACACTTAGGTTGTTTCTATATTTTGGCTATCGTAAATAATGCTGCACTGAACACAAAAGTACATATATCTTTTTGAGTAGTGTTTTTGGTTTTTTTGTTTGTGTGTTTGTCTTTTTATTTTTTAAAGATTTTCTTTATTTATTCATGAGAGGCACAGAGACATAGGCAGGGAGAACCTGATGCAGGACTCAATCCCAGAAACCTGGGATCATGCCCTGAGCTGAAGGCAGATGCTCAACTGCTGAGCCACCCAAGTGTCCCTTGTTTAGTCTTTTGTTGTTGTTGTTGGTTGTTTTGATAAATATTTAGACATGGAATTGCTGGGTCATATGGTGGTTCAATTTTTAATTTTTTGAGGAACCTCCATACTGTATCCATAGGGGCTGAATCAAATTAACATGCCCACAAACAGTGCATGAGGATTGCCTTTTCTCCACATCCTTGCCAACATTTGTTATTTCTTGTGTCTTTTTTATTTTTTAATAGTAACCATTCTAACAGGTGTGAGAGGATATCTCATTACAGTTTTGATTTGCATTTCCCTGATGATTAATATTGAACATCTTTTCAGGTGCCCATTGGCCATTTGTATGTCTTTGGAAAAATGTCTATTCAGATCTTCTGCCCATTTATTAGTTGGGTTTTTTTTTTTTTTTTTTGTCTTGCTATTGAGTAGTATGAGTTCCTTATGTATTTTGGATATTAGACATTAATCAGATAATGTGATTTGCAAATATCTTTTCCCATTCTATATGTTGCCTTTTCATTTTGTTGATAGTTTCCTTTGGTCTGCAAAAGCTTTTTAATTTGATGCAGGCCCACTTATTTACTTTTGCTTTTGGTATCAGATTCAAGAAATCACTGCCAAGACCTACATCAAGAGGCTTACTGCCTGGGTTTTCTTTTGGGAGTTTTACATTTCAGGCCTCACATTCAAGTCTAATCCAAATCTTTGTATATGGTATAACATAGTGGTCCAGGTTCATTATTTTGCATATGACTGTCTACTTTTCCCAACACCTTTATAGAAGAGACTTTTTCCCACTATATATTCTTGGGTCCTTTGTCATAAATTAATTGGCCATATATGGGTGGGCTTTTTTCTGGGCTATTTTGTTTCACTGTTCTATGTGAATGTTATGCCAATGACATACTCTTAATTACTGTAATTTTATAATATAGTTTGAAATCAAGGAGCATGATGACTTCAGCTTTGGTCTTCTTTTTCAAGATTCCTTTGTCTATTCAGGGTCTTTTATGGTTCTATGCAAATTTTAAAATTGTTCTATTTCTGTGAAAAATGCCATTAGAATTTTTTTTTTCAAATGGCTGCTTGGAGTTTATTTTTCACTTGGTGCAAGGCACATGGTTCCAGGGTATCAGGAAGGCTTGTGGATGGCTTGGATAAAAAAGAATGGGAAAAAAAAAAAAAAAAAGAATGGGATTCTCTCATCTTCCTTTTGGTGTTTTACTATTTTGATATAAAAGAACCCAACTGCTTCTGCTTGGTGCAGCCTGCCTAATCTAAGGGGAAGGAGAGGAGGGGAATGGAAGGGCACTCACTGATGGGCCTAGCACCTCCTGGAGCCTGGTGTTGGCTTTGCCAGGCTGGCCACCAGGCTGCTTCCTCATGGCTCCCAGAACAAGTTACAGGTGATCATGCTATTGGAGGCCTGAGAAGATTCTGAACTTTCTGGGGACTTGAACACTGTAGCCATGAATGGGAAAGCGGACTTCCTGAAAAAGAAGCTTGCCCACCAGTGACCCAGGTCAGCCTTGCAGAGACTTGGGTGGTGAGGGATGGCTTCCCCAGCCTACTCTGCACTTCTGCAGAAGCAGTTATTGGAAGTGGAGCCTAGTTGGCACCAGCAATAGCCAGGAGTGAGCTGCTGTCACTTGTGGGCTGGTGGAAACCTCGGCGGTGACACCATGCAAGGCCTTGGTGGGTGATCACAAGTGGTGGGGATGGCCATGGAGCCCATTTGCAGAGGAGACTGCAGAAGGCTGTTTCTCAACTGAAGCTGACATTGGAATTTTTAAAATTTTATTCTAGGATAATTCTTTCAGATGGAAAAAATCCTATTCTTGAAAGGAGAAACAATAGGTACTGATGCAAAGTGAAAGGACAAAGAGTGAGTGTGCCACTATGGCCTGTTGAATCCATGATTCCATTTCCCACCCAATGCAAAAGTTTCCCAAGTCATTGGAATCTTTTTTTTTTTTTAATTTTTATTTATTTATGATAGTCACACAGAGAGAGAGAGAGAGAGGCAGAGACATAGGCAGAAGGTGAAGCAGGCTCCATGTACCGGGAGCCCGACGTGGGATTTGATCCCAGGTCTCCAGAATCACGCCCTGGGCCAAAGGCAGGCGCTAAACCTCTGCGCCATCCAGGGATCCCAAGTCATTGGAATCTTAACAGGAATTTCATTGAATCTGTAGATTGCTTCAAGTAGTATGGACATTTTAACAATATGAATTCTTCCAATTCGTGAACATTGAATATCTCCATTTACTTGTCTTCAGTTTCTTTCATTAATGTCTTACAGTCTTCAATATATAGATCTTTTACCTCCTTAGTTAAATTTATTTCTGGGTATGTTAATCTCTTTGGTGTAATTATAAATGGTATTGTTTTCTTAATCTCTCTGATAGTTTATTATTATTGAATAGAAACACAACAGATTTTTGTGTATTGGTTTTATATCCTATAACTTTATTGAATTCATTTAGTGGTTCTAATTGTATGTGTGTGTATGTGTAGTCTTCAGTATTTTCTATGTATGAAATGTCATCTGCAAATAATGACAGTTTCATTTCTTCCTTTCTAATTTGGATACATTTTATATCTTTTTCTTGCCTAATTGCTGTGGCTAGGACTTATTTTTTTTCTTCTTCTCTTTTTTTTTTTTTTCTTTTTTCTTTTAGGACTTTCAATACCACGTTGAATAAAAGTAGTGAGTGGGCAGCCTTGTCTGGTTCCTGATTTTATTTTATTATTATTTTTTTTAATTTTTATTTATTTATGATAGTCACACAGAGAGAGAGAGAGAGAGAGGCAGAGACATAGGCAGAGGGAGAAGCAGGCTCCATGCACCAGGAGCCCGATGTGGGATTCGATCCCGGGTCTCCAGGATCGCGCCCTGGGCCAAAGGCAGGCGCTAAACCACTGCGCCACCCAGGGATCCCTGGTTCCTGATTTTAGAGAAAACATTTTCACTTTGGAGTATGATGTTAGCTGTGGGCTTGTTGTGTACAGCCTTCATTGTTATGTTCCCTCTACACCCACCTTGTTGAGAATTTTTAACATAAATGATAAATTTTGTCAAATGCTTTTTCTCTATCTATTGAGATGATCATGCTATCTTTCTCTTTCATTTTGTTAATGTGATGGTGTTTCATATTGACTGATTTGCAGAAGTTGAACCATCCTTGCATCCCTGGAATAAATCCCATTTAATTGTCTATATGATTCTTTTAATGTATTGTTGAATTTGGTTTGCTAATATTTTGAGGATTTTTGCATCTATATTCAATAGGAATATTGGGCTATAATTTTCCTTTCTTGTGCCATCCTTATCTGGTTTTGATAACAGGGTAACGCTGGCCTCAAAATGAGTGTGAAATTCCTTCCCCTTCTCTTTTTTTTGAATTTGAGAAAGATCGTTATTCTTTGAATATTTGGTAGAATTAACCAGTGAAGCTGTCTGGTCTTGGACTTTTTGTTGTTGTTGGGACATTTTTGATTACTAATTCAAATTTCCTTATTAGTAACTGTTTTTGTTCAGATTTTCTATTTCATCATGATTCAGTCTTGGTAGGTTGTATATTTCTAGGAATTTCTTCTAGAACCCATTTCTTCTAGGTTATCCAAGCTGTTGGCCTAAAATTGTTCCTATGTGTTTCTGTGGTATCAGTTGTAACATCTCTTTCATTTCTGATTTTTGAGTCCTCTTCTCAGTCTCCCCTCCGCCCCGTGAGTCTAGCTAGAGGTTTGTCAATTTTCTTTACAAAGAGCCAGCTTTTAGTTTCATTAATCTTTCCTACTGTCTCTTTAGTCTCTATTTATTTCTGCTGTAATCTTTCTTTCTTCTGCTAACTTTGGCCTTCATTTGTTCTTCTTTTTCTAGTTTCTTGATGTGTAAAGTTAGATTTTTTGAGACTTTTCTTGTTTTTTGAGATAGGCATTTATCACTCTGAACTTGTCTCTTAGAACTGCTTTTGCTGCATCCCATATAGTGTTATATTCCCATTTTCATGTCTCAAGGTATTTTTTGTTATCTCCTTTGATCTATTAGCTGTTCAGTAGCAAGTCATTTAATCTTCACATATTTGTGAAATTTTAGTTTTCTTTGTATAATTAATCTCATACCAGCGTGGCTGGAAGATACTTATATGATGCATTCGTTTCAAATTTATTAAGACTTGTTTTGTGGCATAATATATGGTGTATTTTGGAAAATGTTCCATGTGCTTCTGAGAAGAATGTGTATTCTGTTGCCTTAGGGTGGAATGTTCCATAAATATGTTAAGTTTACCTGGCCTAACATATGTAAGGCCAATGTTTCCTTATTTTCTGTCTGGATTATTTGTCCATCAATGTAAGACCCTAGTATTGTTATATTGCTATTTCTCACTTTATTCCTTTTTTAAAAATTTAAATTTTAGTTAACATATAGAGTGAAATATTGGTTTGTGGAGCTATTTCTCCCTTTATTCCTGTTTAATATTTGCTTATATACTCAAGTGCTCCTAAGTTGGGTGCATAAATATTTACAAATGTTATATCTTCTTGTTGGATTGACCCCTTTATCATTATGTCATTAGTCTTTGTTTTAAAGTCTAGTTTATCTCATTAAGTTTAGCTACTCTAGCTTTCTTTTGTTTTCCACTTGCATAGAGTATCTTTTTCCATCCCTTTCACTTTCAGTCTTGTGTGTTCTCATATATATAGTGAGTCTCTTGTAGGCAGCATAGAGATGGGTCTTGTCTCTATCCATTTAACCACTCTGTGTCTTTCGATTCGAGAATTTAGTCCATTTATGTTTAAGGTAATTATGGATAGGTATGTATTTATTGCCATTTTGTTCATTGTTTTCTGGCTGTTTTTGTAGTCTCTTTCTGTTCCTTTCTTCTTCTCTTGCAATCACAAAAATTGGGGCACCAGGCTGGGTATGAGCTCCTTTTGGGGGGACACCAAATATAGCCTGAAGAGACTAGGGATGGAAGCTCCCCTGGTCTCCAGAGCCAAGTGATCTAGAGGCATGCCCTAGGTGGCAGCCGCAAAACTTAGGACACTAGAGGCATGTAAAAGCTCCCTTATGAAAGATACTGGTGCTCTGGAGCATGGTAAAGACAGATTGCAAAGATGGCACCTGCCAGTTTCTTCTCTGGAATGTTTCAGTAGGCTCCTAAGTATATATTCAGTTTGAAGCTGCTCCTTAGGCCAGTGTTTTAAAAGAAGCAGGTGATTCTCCTTCACTTTCTTAAAGAAGTTCTTTTTTTTTAATTTTTATTTATTTATGATAGTCACACAGAGAGAGAGAGGCAGAGACATAGGCAGAGGGAGAAGCAGGCTCCATGCACCGGGAGCCCTACGTGGGATTTGATCCTGGGTCTCGAGAATCGCACCCTGGGCCAAAGGCAGGCGCTAAACCGCTGCGCCACCCAGGGATCCCTCTCCTTCACTTTCAATCTGAGTACTATCAGCCGCTTCTGAGTCCTGTAAGAGCACTTTCTCAGATCCCTTCAGTCTTGTGGATCTTGGGATACAGGCCCTGTTGGGTTTTGAGGAATTGTCTCTCAAGTGTGTCTTAAAAGCTGGTATACCTGATGTGGGTTTGAACCCATTGCTCCTCAGGGAGAAGCTCCAGATTTTGGGTTCCTTCCAAGTTGTCGATCACTGTGCCAGGGGTGGGCTTTATGGCAAGGTTGTGTTCCAACTCTTCTACATGGTTCCAAGTGATTTTCTTCTTGTTTGCCAGGTGTATGATTGTCATTCAGCCAGCCTTTGCTTTTTCAGAGGAAATTGTTCCACTGTAGCTTGATTCAATGGGTCTGTGGGAGGAGGTGAGTTCAGGGTTTACTACAGCCCCACTTGGAACTAGAAATTCTCAGCATTTGTTTGTATAAGTGGTCTTCATAACCCTATGGGTAAACTGTCCCTTATTTTAAAAAAAATGATTTTATTTATTTATTCATGAGAGACACAGGGAGAGAGAGGAGAGACATAGGCAGAGGTAGAAGCAGGCTCCCTGCAGGGAGCCCAATGCAGGACGGGATCCAGGGACTCCAGGATCATGCCCTGAGCTGAAGGCAGACACTTAACTGCTGAGCCACCCAGGCTTCCCTGTTTTTTTCCTTCTAAAGGAATAAACAGTCTTTCATAGGGTTATATTCTTGATCAAAATTAAGAACACATCCAGGAAGGCTATTCATCAAAAGCTCTTTTCATAATAACTATTCATTCTACCCAAGTGGAAAAAAACTACTTCTGCAAAGGGAGAAAGATAAAATGGAGGATTTCTGCATTGCAGCAGTTGGAGAAATGAAGTAGAACAGCTGACTAATCAACACTAAAATTCATAAAAACAATTTTCAACAGCATAAAAAGTGGCATTTTATTCTACTCTAAGTACTGGTTGTATCTTAACTAAGCAGTTTACTAGTTTTAATTTCATCTGGAAACAAATTTTTTGACAGGCCTATTAAATAGGCTAGAGTTGAAGCCATCTTATAATCTTACTTTTGCTTTTACTAAAGCAGTACGTCCAAGACTACCAGCAAATAATTTTTTGAGTTGAAATTACACAATGCTGCCAGACGGTATTTTGATCTTGTCAGTGGCTCCCTGGTACTTACTGAATAAAATTTAAACTCCTTGCTCTGGCACTGAAGACCCCAGACCCCTACAATGTACCTATTTCAAACTTGCCTTACTTACAAATTCCTTTAGTCTTCCCAGCTCTTTCACACATCACCCTATCCATGTGATAATAATTTCACAGCCTGAAATAACCTTTTCCTGAGATTCTGTACCATTCAGCTTATCATTCTCATGGTACTATCCAATCTATGTGCAGGTCTTATCAACTTTAGTATGCTGAAACCCTAAGCCCAAGTAAGTATGTATGTATGTATGTATGTATGTATGTATGTATATGCTTTATCTTTCATTATCAGACAGAATAGGCATTTGGAATTATTTTTCTAAATTTCTTCCTCTACAGAGAAGTTTTTAAGGCTGAGAGGGAGCAGAAAGAGTGAAGGAGGCATAGGGTCCCTTGTTAATCTCAGTAAATTATATTGAGTGTAATGCTTTCTGGTTTATAAAAAGCTTTCACATATATTTCTCTCCATGACATAAAGAGTGAAAAGAAAAATGAACAGTGTTTAAGATCAAGGCTATTAGCCAATATTCAGGAAAAATAGAGAAAAGGAAATTGCTAGCTTTGTGGAAGTAAAAAACTTAAGGAAAATTTAGAGCCAGAAAAGATTAAATGGAGAAAGTCTATAGAATTTTGGAAAGCTAAAGAAGTTTTAAATTAGACTGCAATGAGGGGAAATTAAGGCAATGAAAGACTACAGGAAAGTGATAGAGGGAGAGCCCCACAGTCTGCAAAGTCTCTAGTCAGCCTGTGGTGCTTCAGAGTAGGAACCCAGAAAGGGTACTTGAGAGCACGGAGAACACTATGCTGATAACTGAATAAAACATTGTCCTGATCTCTGGTCCTGAGATCCAGGAGAAATGGAATCCATTCTTGGCACAGCCTGGTAAAGCTGTAAGCTGGTGATATCAGGAAGCTGTCAGTCTTTGAAGAACACAGTAGGTGATTTGGGTGAAAAGAAGAGGTATCACAAAATTCTTACTGTGGCTTCACATGTTAATACTTTGGATATTGTAGAGTAGGATTCCAATGTAATTCTGAATAGATACACATTTTCTCCTACAGCTCAGACTTGGGCTCCCATCCTCATTGGCTGCCTCTGACCCAATCTTCCTATCCCAAACCAAGAGAGCAGTTCCAAAAATATGAAACTTGCTATACACATGTAGTGTGAATCCTCTGACCTGGAGGAAACTTGTTTAGCTAGCATAAGCTGTGATTCAAGTTGCTCTAAGTTGGGAAAAAGGGATACAAATAGGGTCTTAGCAATCTGTTAGGCCCAAGATAACTAAAAGGTGAGAAACAAGCTGTTCAACATCACAGAATTTTTATCAAAATCCATAATCACTTTGATCTAACTTGATTCACTTTTATTTACCTGAATGTGAAAGGTTTCCCCCTAAAAAGTAGCAAAATTAATGTGGGCAAACATAATTAACATTGAAAAATGGAGTTCTATGAATGGAGCAGTCTCACCATGTCTGCATGATCAGCTGCTTACAGCATTCTTCTACAAGTACTATGGTGGTGAAGAAATATGGATTTCCCCCACTTCAACTCTGACAATCCTATGTACATAGCAATAAATACACAACTGACCCAAAATCTAGAAACTCAGAGAATTAGACACAGACCAAGTGGCCTTAGTTAGGCCTCAGAAATCTGAAAGCACATTGCATTCGGAGAGCTGTGGAGGTCACCTCACTGGTATATTTAATGTATTTTTATGAGCACCTGTGTTCAAGGCACAATGGGGAGTAGAAGATGTCATGGATCTGACCGACTGATGGAGGATTCTTTATAAGCAAAACGGTCAGAGCAGCAGCTCCCAACAGAGCCTTCTGCCCAGGAGACATCCTAAGGTGCCAGCTGGAGGTGGTTAGCCAGTCTGGAAGCCCACTTCAGTCCAGTAGGTAAGAATAAACATTTCAGGTCCTACCCCTTCCAGACAACTCTCCCGTAGCCTCCTATCAAACAAGCTGCTCCCCACCCACCTTCTAGAATGCAGAAGACCATACATCTCAGCCAGACTCCGTCTTCTGACATAAGATGATGGGAAGTGGTAAACAAAGTCCCAGCCCAGTTTCTGTGGTCAGAAAGGGTTCCCAGTGGCTTCAGGCCAATGAGCAATGAGCACCAGCTCTCACATGTACGACGGGGGTCACTGTGATGGAACTTTTTTCCCAACGTGGCTTCTCTGATGTTGAACAAGGTAGGAAGTTCGTGTGAAGCCTTTTCCACACGTGTCACACTGAAAGGGTTTCTCACCAGTGTGGATTTTGTGGTGTTCGAGAAGGCTTCTATTCTGAGTGAAACTTCTCTCACACTCGGTACACTTATAAGACACGGGAGCCTCGTTATTTTCCCACTGGCCCTCCCCCCTCCCCTGATACTCCCAGGTCTCTCCACGTTCAGGATCCTGCACGTTTTTGTCAGCATGGATCCTCCGGTGTCTCAGGAGGTGTGAGTTCCGCCTAAAAGCCTTGCCACACAGGCTACACTGGTATGGCTTCTCCCCCGTGTGGATTTTGTGATGTTCAAGGAGGCTGCAGCTCTGGCTGAACGTCTTGCCACAGTCCTCACACTCATAGGGCTTTTCCCCAGTGTGGGTTCTCTGGTGTTTGATGAGGTTTGAGCTGTGACTAAAGACCTTGCCACATTCCTCACACTCATACGGTTTCTCCCCAGTGTGGACCCTCTGATGGATGACAAGGGCAGAGCTCCCAATGAAGGTCTTGCCACAGTCTTCACATTCGTAGGGTTTCTCCCCAGTGTGGATTCTCCTATGTTTGGTCAGGCCTGAACTCTGAGCAAAACTCTTTCCACATTCATGACAATAGTGCCGCCTATTTCCTGTGGCATTTTTCTGCTTTCTTGGTAACCGGCCCTCCTGTTCACCAGCTTCTGCACAGGCAGGAATGCGGGAGACGTCTTCACCCAGGTGGCAGGGTATTTCCCCAGGCTCTTGTCCTGGACGTTCCTCCCCTGGGAGCAGGTCCGTGATCTCAGCCTGTGTGTCCCCACCTGAAATAACAAGTGGCCAGACAATTCAGTTATGCCCTGCCACAGCCTTCCAGGTGCTGGGATGAGGACGACGGGTGCTGGGGAGGAAGGAGACCTGAGCATAGGCATGGGGCCGTCAGGAGCAGGGTTCACCCCGGGCGTGGAGGAAGGTGGGGAGGACTGGGCGCTGGGGACACATGCAGAGGCTCTCAGTCCCGAGGACAAAGGCAGACCCTGCACTGGGGTTGATGCTGGGAGGGCGGGGCAGAAGACAGCAGTGAGCAGGCCAGGGCAGCTTGTGAGATGTCCACCTTGTGAGACGTTTCTGTAAGAAGTGGTGCAAGCAGGAACTTAGACACTGATCCCTCACAAGGAATAGCAGCAGGGATTCTGCTCCCAGACAAGGGCAGGTCTCCAGCAGAACTGGCTTGGGTGAGGAAAGATCTGAGCTGGAGCTCCTGCCAAACTGTCATGGAGCTGTGGCAGCTCAGACGAGGTAGGTTGTCACCCTGTGTGTCCTGTGCCCCCATCTCCAGGTCAGTTCTGCCGTCGGTTCCAAGTCACCTGTCGCTCTCAGGCTCTGTGGTCCCAGGGCCCATTTCCTGAGGAGGACCCAGCTGGCCTCTGTTGAGGCCAGCAGCAGGGAGGGGTGAACACTCCCCGTACACCTCCTGTGAGCCGGCCCGTGCTGGGAGTTGCATCCTGCTGCATCCCACTTAACCAGAACACCGGCAGCACAGGAGAAGCAAGGTCACGAGGGTGAGGGTGAAAGAGCCAGTCACACATGTGCTTAGCAGCTGGGGTTCAGAAATGGTGGCTCTGAATGCAAACACAGTCCCAACAGCTTCTCAGCAGCCCAGGAGGTTTGAACCGACAAAGGATGCCAAGAAGCCCTAGGAAACCAGCCCCCAACACTCTTACCCAGGGGAGTCGGGCCGCCACAGTTCTCCTGCCTCTCATCTCTGTGGAAGCTGCCCCGAGATGAATCCAGCTGTGTCCACACAGAGCAGAAAGCCAGGGCCATATCTTCAGTTTTCAGCAAGCCCTGAAACAGGACATGAGCCCACCTCGTTCTTCTTCTCCAAAGTCACACCCACAGCTGGGCACAGGCAGTGAACATCCCTTCTAAAGGGGCTCTCTTTAAAAAGATCAAGTGTGGCCCACTATGCCTCCTTCACCCGCTCTCTGAGAACGTCTTTGTAAATATATACACATATATGTAACCATTAAGAAAAGAAATATCACACACATTAGGAAAAATACTTTCGTATTTGGATCTAAATAGTTCAGAATGTAAAAGGGTTTGGGACACAAGGACCAGGACAGTGAAAGGAGGGGAAGCATACACAAAGCTTTCAAAATATTTGTGCTGTGCTTTGGCAGAGTGCTAGTGGGGGCTTATTTATAGTAGCGATTTTTTAAAATACAAGGAGACCTCAGTCTGAAGTGAAGAAAACCAGGGAAAACATTATAGGGCCTCAAATGCTGAAGAGGACGTGAAAGACCGGGTAAGGTATTAAAGTCCAGGTTCAGTAAAGAGCATTCAGATTTTAGTATTCTAGCTTAGCCTAAAAGAACATGCCTCATCTAATCCTTCAAGTTTCAGTCCCTAGAGGGCAGAAGTCCTGTGTTTATAGCTCTAACAGCACAATTGATGAATCTTTAAAAAACAAAGCTAAATCACCATCACAACAAAACGTTGTTTGTATTTGCTAAATTGCCCAGTGGAAGAAGAAAATCCCACTGATAATGGGAGCTGACCAAACAGATGGGGTAAGACTGGGGAATCACACAGCACCCTGCTCTAGGAGTAAAACAGGAAAATTCTTGTAAGTGGGCTCCAAAATAAAGGCGGAGGACAGTGAACAGCCTTGGGATAGATGAAAAAACTCCAAGTCCACAGGGACAGAGGATGAGGGAGGAGGAGTGGGGAGAAAGGGACCTACTGGGAATCCCACGGGCAGGAGGGCTGCTAGGGAGGGGGCTCCAGCTCACCTGGGACTCTGGGGGCAGCCTGGCAGCCACCACTGTGTCTCCTCTGCAACGCCCTCCTGGGCCAAGCCCAGGAACCTGGAGAACTAAGAAGGAAAGACGCTCTGGATGAGATGGACCCTGGTACCCAGCCTCCCTGACCTGTAGATTCCCAGTGCAAAAATGGGGCCCGTAAATTCCTGTCAGCAGGCTCCTACAGAATGCGCTCCTTTCCTGAATGCCTGGTCCCTACCGGCTCCCATACTAGGGCCTGAAGAGGCGTGATGAGCCCCTGCAGATATGCAACCTGCAACCTCAGCAGGCAGGGTCCTGGGGAGCGGGGAGGGAGGGAGGGACGGTGACAGGAAAGCAACGTAGAAAGACAACAAAGCTTTCCATTTGAAGATCTTTAGTCTTGAATTTCGCTGAGAGAACGGATAAGAAGATTCTTGATTTAAAATAACTCTTTAGTAGCTCTTAGTGTGTTTCTGCTTTAGTTTTAAAAAACTAAGAAGAGTCAGATGAGGCTAGGCCCAGAAAGAAGAAAATGAAGTCTTATATAAGGAGGTGTGGGTAACTTCCAGTTTTCCTGGAAGAGCTGAACTTTGCAAGGGGCAGAAAACCGATTAGTTTAGGTCAGAACCTCTGTGGAAAAATAAAGACTGCCTGTTGGCTGGTGTGTCCCAGGGCTGCGTGTCTTGGGAACAGGCCCAAATGTGTACAGCAGAAGGGCACCCAGTGCTTTCCCATGGAGTGATTTCACCCTGTCCTAGTTACACACCAAGGATATAGGAGACTTACACTCTTTGACTTGCAGAGTCCTACGCTGTCTGGGATATTATGGCTGGCTTTACATTTCTTGCCTTATGGTCTTCATAGCACTTACCAATAACTAAAATTATCATTACTTTATTTGCCATCTTTCCTATTAGAGTGTAAGCTCCAGTGGAGCAAGAAATCTGTCTACTGACAACTGTCACCCTGGGGCCAGAACACTAGCTACCACATAGGTCATCTCCACAAATTCACGTTCAATGAATGGAGATCACTGTGATATTAAGAAGTCAATTCTTCCCAAACACCAGTGTTAATCGAGTCATTCCAGTCACCAATTTAATGAAGTCTTGTTTACTTCCCGAACTTTCCCTGTCATCTCAGTCTCAAAGTAAAGTAGGTCTCTGATGGGCATATAAAGAACCTGTCAACAGGTCTGGCTATTTTTTTTTAAGATTTTATTTTTTTATTCCTGAGAGACACAGAGAAAGGGACAGAGACACAGACAGGAGGGACAAGCAGACTCCCTGCAGGGAGCCGGATGCGGGACTCGATCCCTGAACCGGGATCATGCCCTGAGCCAAAGACAGACGCCAACCTCTGAGCCACCCAGGCATGCCAACACGTCTGGCTTTTAAATGAAGTTGGGTGAACTCTAGAATTCATAGTCCCCAGAAGATAACACTCACCTCTGTCTGGCGAGGCCTGGGATCCCAGAGATTCATGCTTGAGCAAAGCCTTCATTGGCTGCAACTGGGTGTTCCGTGGCCTCTGAGCTGGTGTCAACGCTGCCACCTTACAACAGAGTAGTTGCCCCTCAACACCACCTGGGATCTGGAAGGCATTCACTTTGTATTTATAAAAACTTCTATTATGCTTTCCATGTGCTTGCTAGTACCTTCTATTTCCAGGCACTATTTCTAAGAGCTTTATGAAGATTAATTCTCTTAATGCAGAAAACAACAACTCTATGAGCCAGGTACTAGTATTATCTGTAGTTTTAGAGATAAAACCCTGTACAGGCCCGGGGCTGAAACAGGTTGCCCAAGGTCACCCCGCTAATACGTGAAGGTGCTAGGATGGGGGCACAGGCAGGACCCCAGAGCCCAAGCTCTTAACCACTACCAGGTGCTCCCTCGTTATACACATTGTGCTCTTTGGAAATTAGTGTTAAGTTTCCGACTACTTGAATTTTTTTCTTTTCACTGAAAAGTGAGGACAATAATTTCTAGCTCACAAGGCCTGAAGGGCCGGCAACTTAGATGACAGTATGTGAAATCACCTAACACAGAGCCTGGTATATGGTCTGTCCTTATTAAATGCAAGTTCCTTTCCGGACACTTGTAATTAGTTCTGAAGTCACTTTCATTATCATTAGCTTATGTGCAGCTGAGAATTTCCACGTCCTTTGTACAAGATGCAAAACCTGAAAGGGACTTGAAATGACTTTTCACTGTTCTAGGGCTCGAGAACAATAGTGCCAATTGAAGAAGCTTGGTCTCCTGGTCACCAGCTATCTGGTATGTGTCCCGCGAAAGGATCACACAAAAATACGGGATAATGCACATAGAAAATGGTCTACAAGAAGCAGGAAGATGCTGTTAAAAATGAACCCAGAGGTTCCTAAGAGGAACCTGTGGTTCATCCACTCCCTTCCAAGTGTTCTATGAATGTAAAAACGAAACGTATTTCTACTTTTACTAGTGTCTAAGCAAAATTCAGTCATTCTTTCGATTATGAATGGCAGCAACAAACCAAAATGTTATCAGCCGAAGCAGGCACAGCCAGGCAAACCCTGTCAAGGTCATTCAGCACCCTGTGAAACTGTACCGGTTAGGGGCGGGTCGCTACGGCTTACTCTTTGGTGCATTAACTTTAAAAAAGCACATATATAAAAAAAATAAAAAATAAAAAATAAAAAAAAAATAAAAATAAAAAAATAAAAAAGCATATATATAATTTTATCACTAATTGGTTTCATGCTGTTAACTGTATCCCAATATATTCGAGTACTTTTGTAATCCCTTATGTTCTCAAAAATACTAGCATGAGGAGGGGTCCGTGGACTCTTCCCGAATGGCAAAGAGGTTCACCAGACCAAAAGAGCCCGAGACCTTCTCAATCTGACAGAAACGGCCCTCACTCGGATCTTGAGACTTCAGGAAGAAGAAACAGAGCGCGGCTCTCAGATACTCAGCCTTTTGCCTCTACCTGCGGCCCCCGCTCGTCCAGCTGCCTCTGCAGATACTCCAGGAGCACCACCGCCTCGTCCCCGCTCTCGGGGTGCTGCTCCCGCACCCAGCCCCGGAGCTCCTCGGGCAGGATGGTCAGGAACTGCTCCAGCACCAGCAGCTCCAGGATCTGCTCCTTGCTGCGGGACTCGGGGCGCAGCCAGCGTCGGCACAGCTCGCGGAGCCGGGTGAGGGCCTCGCGGGGCCCCTCGGCTTCGGGGTAGCGGAAGCTCCGGAAGCGCCGGCGGGAGCGTTCGGTGCCGGGGGCAGGGCTGCGGGGCGCGCCCGCCTCTGCGGCCGGGTACGGGCCGTCCTCCTCCTCCACCTTCACCGTCAGAACGCGGCTCAGGAGCCCCGGTCGCTCCTCTGCAGTGTGGGCGTCCAAGGCGGCGCTGCACTTCGACTCTCTGGCCATCCCCGGGCTCGCGCCGAGAGGCGGCCCCCCTTCCCGGCCGACGAGTGCCGGTGGCTGCCGCACCGCGGCGTCCCCTGCGCCCTCCGCACCCGGACCCGACCCGCAGCAAGGCGCGCAGCCGGGGGCCCAGCCTCCGACTTCAACAGGTAGCCGTCCCCTCCCGGGAGTGCGCCCAAGCCGGACGCCGGAAGCCGGAAGCCGGGGACCGGAAGTCGGGGACTCTCGCCCCTTCCCCGGCTCTTAGGACGCGACTCTCGCGGTAGCCCCGAGTTAGCCCTTCCGCTGTCAGGCCCGTCGCAGGACTAGGGCGCACCCAGGGCAAGAGGGACTAAGGGGCGGCTGGCTACGGACAGGAAATAAGAGCTCACCTCCAGATGCCCCGGCTCTGATGTAAGCTGGGCCAACGGGGTGGCCGGCAACGGACGCTAAGGTTCAGAAGACGCGCTTCCCGGCATCCTTAGCGCTCCGGCAGGAGGGCTGGCCGAGCAAGCCAGAACGATCACCGGGCCCTTGCTTGGGGGAGAGCAGTGGCTGCCCTTGGACCTTGCCCGCCTCTAGCTGTCTCTCTCTTTCCTTCCCTTTTAGGACAAATGGCTTGGAAGAAAGACTTCCCTAAGTTTGGTTTTAGTCCTCTGCCATTCATCCTTACCACATTGTAGGCAGCAAACCGCCAACAAGGCATTCTCATCCCTCCAACTCAATTCACTAGAGATCGCCCCTCTCCCCACAGCTTTCCACTTTCCGTCTTCTAGGGCCTCCTCTCAGCAGCCAGGTTCATGCTGCTCCGTACTTCTGGGAATCTGGTATCGCTGACTTCCGGGATCCTCTTCTCTCCTCTCTTTCTTCTTGCTTCTTCCCAGTTCCCATTCACAGTCTAGCTCGGTGAGTAGATCCACAGACTCTAAAGCCAAAATCCTGATTTAGGGGATCCCTGGGTGGCTCAGCGGTTTAGCGCCTGCCTTTGGCTCAGGGCGTCGTCCTGGAGACCCAGGATCGAGTCCCACATCGGGATCCCTGCATGGAGCCTGCTTCTCCCTCTGCCTGTCTCTCTCTCTCTCTCTCTCTTTCTCTGTGTGTGTGTGTGTCATGAATAAATAAGTAGAATCTTTTTTTAAAAAATCCTGGTTTATTTACCACTTAGTAGCTGGGTGACCTCGATTTTCCACTTAACGTCTTTCTGCCTGACTTTCCCAATCTATAACTCGGGGATACTAATAGTAGATAGGTTTGTTGTGAGCAGTAAGTGAGGTTTTTTTTTTTGTGTGTGTGTGTGTGTGTGTGTGTAAAGTTCTTAGAATAATGGCCTATACTAAAATGGAAGGAAAACCTGACATTTCTTTGAGCCAGAAGTGACTAGATTTAAGCCAGATGTGACAGCAGTTATTTTGCTGGACTGATGTCAGTAAGTCCTCTTTCTACTCAATGGAATGCAAGTTTGGTAGAAGTTTATTAAGTGGAAAAATACCATGCTGGTACCTCAGCCTACCCCTCCGCAGTTCAATGGATAGCAAAGAGGGGATAGAATTGAAGAAAATGAGAGATTCCAAAGGTTGTTACAAATGAAAACCACTAGAAAATATTTTCCTCTTGATAAGATGCCACAGAGGTGCAAGGCACTACTATGAAGTATTGTTGGCAAAATAAGTGAACCTGAATCTAATTAACTTTCTAGTTCCTAATAGTTGCATATAGGTGGGATTCAGAAGCAAGTTAGCAGTTTTCACACTGTGTGGCATATTAGAATTATTGAGGAGCTTTAAAACATCCTGATATCTTGGCTGTAAACAAGACCAATTAAATCAGAATGTCGAAGAATGGAACTCAGGTGTGCATAACTATAGAATTTTCCTAGATGATTGTGATATGCAGGTACATTTGAGAGTTAATTAGTTAAGTGATACTTAAAAGAAGCAATAAATAAAATTCAGAATGTGGGATATTCAATAGGACAGAAGAACCTCGATCCTCAACAAATAAATGGTATTTCTTGAAAAGGTAGAGGAAAAAGTAGGAAATGTCTATGATTAAAAGAAACTGAATAGATATATGAGCCAAATGCAATGGTAAACATTATTTGGTACCTGATCAGAAGAAAACAGCTGTAAAAAACATATTTGGGACAGCTGGGAAAACTAAAATGCAATGATATTAAGGAGTTACTATCAATTTAGTTGTCCTAATGATACTTTGGTTATGTTAAGGAAAAAAGTGTCATTTATTAGAAATTTATACTGAAGTACTTATAGGTGAACTGATATAATGTCTAGATTTGCTTTTGAATACTCAGAACTAGGGGCATCTGGGCAGCTCAACTGAGCCTCAGACTCTTGACCTCAGATCTTTTTTTTTAAGATTTTATTTATTTATTCATGAGAGACACAGAGAGAGAGAGAGGCAGAGACACAGGCAGAGGGAGAAGCAGGCTCCATGCAGGGAGTCCAACATGGGACTTGATCGCTGGTCTCCAGGATCAGGCCCTGGGCTGAAGGCAGCGCTAAACCACTGAGCCACCTGGGCTGCCTATCAGCTCAGATCTTGATCTCAGGGTTGTGAGTTTGTGCCCAGCGTTGGGCTCCATACTGGGCATGGAGCCTACTTAAATAAATAGATAAATAAAATACTCAAAACTAAAGAAAACACACAAAGAAAGGTACCACATGACTGCTGAAGTTGGGGAAGAGGCATTGGGATTCACTGTAATATACTTTTTATGCTTATACATATTTGAAATTTTCCATAGAAATTTGCTTTTTAATTAAACAAAGTCCTCCCCTCTTTCTTGAGTTATTCAGTCCAAAAATCTTTAGGTGGTGCCAGAGGAAGTGGTAGAGGAGGCAGCAGCCCAGCTTGGATTGAGTTTGGAGCCCAGGTGGAGTGAGGAGATTGTTCATAGGCATGGGGGAGAGAGCAATGGCCCCAGAAAACCAACACTGATCCATTACTACCGTCTCTTCCTAAAGACCCCATTCAAGTTTTCTGACGCAGGAAACTCATATTTCATGCTGAATTTCTTGAAACAATGACAAGCTAAGTTAATTAGCTTGCTAGTAGAATAAAATCAAAGTCCAAGCCCCAAAACTCTGAGAAAATACATCCACCAGTCTTGTTGATTCCCCTTTTGGTCTTGTTAGTTCTTGGGGCTATGACTCTGGTTATGCATACACATATATCTCATGATCTGGAGCATTACTTATAAATTTTCCTTTGACTTATATATTCCCTTTAAGTATTATGGTGATAATGCTTTGCATGCATAACTATTTTTTAAGACTTTCCATTCCCAGGGTGCGTGGGTGGCTCAGTTGGTTAAGCGTCTGCTTTGGCTCAAGTCATGATCTCAGGATCTTGGGATTGAGTCCCACTTCATGGGGCTCTCTGCTCAGAGGGGAGTCTGCTTCTTCCTCTCCCTCTGCCCCCCTGCTGTGCTCTCTCTCAAATAAATAGATAAAATCCTTAAAAAATAATTCTCATCCTCCCAAGATATATAGATATATAGGTATAGTAGGTCACTATTCACTGTAGACATATTTTAACTCCTGCACTGCTTTTACCTGTTGAGGAGCAGTTACCTTGCAGCCAGAGAAAATGAAAGCATGTTAGTATGGCTATGTGGCCTTTTAAAAATACAATCAACTTTTTTAAAGTTTTTTTTAAAGTCATCTCTATACCCAACATGGGGATTAAACTCCTAGCCCCAAGGCCAGGAGTCCCATGATCCCCTGACTGAGCCAGCCAGGTTCCCCAATATGATCAGCTTTTAAAGACCGCTAGAAGCTATAAGACTCACTTCTCCACTGAGCACAGAGAAATTTCAGGGCTTCTCAAGTTCCACATCTAACTGGTAGCAATGTTAGTACTAGAAGCTTTGTTGTTCAGAACTTCAGTTATCCAGTGAAACTTTTACCCACTATTGTTTCTCATGAATTCATGAATAACACCCCTCATTTATACCATTCTTCACTGTAGTGATGGTAACAAGGAAGACTCTCCTGGTTTGGGGAATGTAGAGTCCCCTGAATAAGATTGGAATCTCAGTCATACCTGAGGAAGCAGATTCAGGGGAGTAGAAAATGGAATTTGAGAACACTGGAGAGACATACATGACAACAAGTGCTTGGATCTGTACTTCCACTGTGAAGGCTACAACATGAAACATGATGAAAACCAGCCTTAGAGAGAAGCCTAGTATACTCCTTTTTCTCCATTTTCTCACCTTGCCCAAGGAGGTAGAGACGACCTGGAGACACTGTCCTAGATGCTTGCATTTTATTTATGAGTAAGTGAACCAAGAAAAAGGTTCCTAAAGGTAAATAGAATATAGAAGATATCTAGTATTTCCCGAATTTTGGGTTGAATTCTGGGTTAACTTCTTCATACATGAGCTTTGGAGACTCTCTGGGCTACAGTTTTCACCTAAGTTCATCTGATATTAATTCCTTTGTCTTGAACAGTTATTTCTATACCTTGGAAGTACTCATGAAGCTCTGAGCTCTGCTGCATTGGATATCATCTTGTGAACTGTTCAAGGGCAGGATGACCAACAACTGGTTTGAGTGTGAGAACATCATCCAGAATATGGAACAACTTGGTGACTGTGCAGAAGGTTCTGGAGAGAGAGTGGGCTGAGCAGGGAGAGTAAGTGAAAGATTGATGTGGGAGTATGTGTGTGTGTGTGAGACAGAGAGGAAGGGAGGGAGGGAGAAAGTGATTCTGAATAGACTCCACCAATCCTGTTGTCTCTGCCTTTCCATCTTGTCATTCCACCACCCCAAGAGCAGTGGTTATTGACTTTATTTAGTTCTCAGACCCTTTCAAAAAAAAAAAAAAAAGAGGGACACTGTGGGTCCTCAGTGTACTCATATTCCCATAGTGATGACCTTTTGAGTCTAAATGTTCTTAATTACTCTTAGGACATTGTAGATCTTCTTGGGCAGGAAATTGGCAAGAAGGGGTTATTATGTCTCCAAGCAGTTTAGGAATTCCTGAAATTTTACCTCTAGCCCTATGATCCCTACTCCCTTTAAGAAGTTGGCAAGGGAACGGGCTACCATATCACTGAGGCAGTGGGGAATCAACGTTTCTAGAAACCCTGTTTCCTCCCATAATTAAGATAGCAAGGGAGCAAATTGTTCAATGTTGGTGCTTAATCCTTAAATAGATTATGGATATACATTTCTCTACTTTTCCCCATAGCTTCTCATTCTTTGTTTCTGTATTTTTTCCCATTTACATATGTTCTATTTTCCCATTATATTCATTATGTTGAAAACTATAAGTAGGTTATCTTTGATTTAACTCTGAGGTCTCTAAAAGTCCCTTAAATGGTATGTTTCTTCTTGATTATTGCTTAAAGATATAAAAACTTAATCCTGACACACCTTAATGGTAAGATTAAGATAAAATTAACTGTCTAAGTAACAGTTGAGATGTTGCTATAAGTGTTAGAGGCAGATCTGACCCTTCTAGGCATCAATATATAGAAATCTTCAGAACAATTAAGAAGAAACAATTCTCCAATCTGCACAGAAACCTTAAAATGCCCATATCTTAAGTATTTTGTCATCCTGCGTATTAAGAGAATCAACTATATGGATTCTCACCAAACTGTTACAACATGAACTGTATATAGTTCCAAAATTATACAGCATTTTTCCTAATTCTGTATCCTCTGTATAAGACCATAGAGAATTCCAAAGAATTTCTTCTATATGTTTCATGAAGAAAAATGAGATGCTCCTTTGTCTACATCTAATGTTTATAGAACTGGGAGTAGGGTGAGGAGAGTGAGGCACTTAGGTCACAGAATTTAAAGAGTGTGGATTCATCCTTAAATTTGGGCCCTCAGTGCCTATCTCACCCTCTTCCTGGCTCTGTATTGACACAGAGCTAGAGGCCATTTTAAAAAAAGATTTTGTTTACTTATTAATGAGACACACACAGAGAGAGAAGCAGAGACACAAGCAGAGGGAGAAGCAGGCTCCATGCAGGGAGCCGGACGTGGGACTCAATCCCGGGTCTCCAGGATCAAGCCCTGGGCTAAAGGCGGCGCTAAACCGCTGAGCCACCCAGGCTGCCCAGCGCTAGAGGCCATTAAGCGTTTTTATTTATTTATTTATTTATTTATTTATTTATTTATTTATTTATTTATTTATTTTAAAGATTTTATTTATTTATTCATAGAGACACACAGAGAGGGAGAGAGAGGCAGAGGCACAGGCAGAGGGAGAAGCAGGCTCCATGCAGGGAACCAGACGTGGGACTCGATCCAGGGTCCCCATGATCAAGCCCCGGGCTGCAGGCGGCGCTAAAACGCTGCGCCACCGGGGCTGCCCCCATTAAGCATTTTTATATTTATCTCCCCTGACTCTTGAAGTGGTGAGTAAATGGCATTGCTAGGAGTCTCCCTCATGTCTCTTCACACTCTATTCCTAACTTCCATTACCAGTCTTTTCCCTAAAAACTGCGTGTTTAAGCTGTACGGTTGCCCCTCCAACATCGCAGCGGTTAGGTGCACTGGCCCAGGCGCAGTCCACCCTTCACAAAATCATAAGGAAGAGAAAACACATTTACAATACCGCATGTACATTTATTGTAAAAAACAGACAAATCAACATAAAACCTTCATGTATAGGTGCCCCAAAGTGTGGTCATTGCTCTTCTTGGGTGGCCTTCCCGCGCCTGGAGGCTTGGGCGCAGCAGCCATTGCACTGGCCAGCAGGTGCACCGCCGCGCCACTGTGCGAGCGCCACCTCGGAATGCTGCGGGGTTGGACGCCCACTTGGGGAGGAATCCCGAGGGGGGCGCCTGGGTTTGGGCGGCCTCTGCCGCCCTAAGGCTACGGGCTGGGCCTGGGATCCTGGCCCAGCGCGGTCCCTGCGGTCTAAACAAGTCCTCTGCCTCAGCCCAGCCTCTGTCTGCTAGGCCCCAGCCTGGGCAGGACCACCTGGTGAGTACACGCAGAGACTTGCTGTCCTGCCCCATCCTGGGGCTCTGGGGGCTGCCAAGGTACTCAGAGGGCAGCAGGCGACCCATGGAGACTGGGTTATGCAGTTGTCAATAAATGCCTTGAGGTTTTTGCTTGACAGCAAAAGCTGTCAACTCTTAAAAATAAAAAAAAGTGGCATATGGGTGGACTCCTACAGTTCAAACCCATGTTACACAAGGATCAACATTTTAATTTAGTCCCATTGTATCTGCTTTTATTAGGGGGTGGCGGTAAGAAACAGGTTGTAGTCATAACACAAGTATTTGTTTCCTCTTCCCAACATATATTTAGGCAACCATGGGCATATCAAGTGAGCTAAGCCTTGTAGAAATACTGTGTAAAGTGTCAATCAGAGCACTGTGCGCAGGAGGGTAGGTGAGCAGCAGGAGGGCACTATCAGGTGGTGTAAGTCTCATTAGTGAGTGCCTTTGTTGTTGCTGGCTTGGTGGGTAAAAATCACTAAATATTGTGAAGACAGCAAATATGAAGTAATTTGGAGGGATGTTTAATTCCAGCTTGTCCTCAGAGCTCTATAGAACTGGCTTGTTAGGAATTTCTTAGTAATAAATATAGATTGTAACAAACTAATGTTCTGTGCTTCCTGAGGAGGTACCACAAGAAGACCTGTGTGGTCTTGCCAAACAGAATTACCCTAAATCTAATCAGGAGAAAATTATCAGATAAATTCAACCTGCCAGACATTTTACAAAACATCACCCCAGACCCTGCAAAACTGTGTCAAATAATTTTTAAAAAGTGGAGGTGGGAGTGTAGGCAGAGAAACCATTCTACATTCAACACACTAGAGAGTAATCACAATCAAATGCAAGAAACTTGATTGGATTTTTAATCCCATTTTAAGGACATGATTGGAACAATTGAAGAATTTTGAACATATCCTGCATGTTAGATAACACCACCTAATATTTAATAATAATATTAAAGTTATTTTTTTGGGATCCCTGGGTGGCGCAGCGGTTTGGCGCCTGCCTTTGACCCAGGGCGCGATCCTGGAGACCCGGGATCGAATCCCACGTCGGGCTCCCGGTGCATGGAGCCTGCTTCTCCCTCTGCCTGTGTCTCTGCCTCTCTCTCTCTCACTGTGTGCCTATCATAAATAAATTTTAAAAAAAATTAAAAAAAAAAAATAAAGTTATTTTTTTAAAAAAATATTTTATTTATTCATGAGAGACACAGACTGAGAGAGAGAGGCAGAGACACAGGCAGAGGGAGAAGCAGGCTCCATGTAGGGAGCCCAACGCGGGACTCAATCCCAGGACTCCAGGATCATGCCCTGGGCCAAAGGCACATGCCAAACCACTTAGCCACCTAGGGATCCCTAATATTAAGGTTCTTAAGAGTAAAGATGGCATTATGGTTGCGAAGGAGAATGTCCCTTTCCTTAGATGTTGATTACTAAAGTATTCAGTAATATTAATAATTTCTAATTTTCCTTCAATCAAGTAAGAAATATAATCTTGACAATTAGTGAATCTAGGTAAAGGACACACAAGTTAAACATACAAGTGTTTAACTTTTCTGTAGGTTTGAAATCTTTTAAAACAAAAATTTTGGGGAAATTTATGGAAAACAATTTTGAGAAAGATAGTAAAATAATACCTGTGAGAGCAATTTCATTTTAGCTGAGCTTTCAACATCTGGTGCTTTTCTTAATGATTAGAATGTATTGCTATTTCAAAAACTACCTATTTTTTCTTTTTCAAGATTTATTTATATATTTATTTGAGAGAGAGAGAGTGTGTGTGTGTGTGTGCACAAGTAGGGGGAGGGGCAGAGGAACAGAGAGAATCCTCAAGCAGACTCCCTGCTGAGCATGGACTACCCTCCCTGTCCCCCACCCCCCGCTATGCAGGGTTTGATCCCAGGACTCTGAGATCACTACCTGAGCAGAAATCAAGAGTCAGCCACCTAACCAACTGAGCCACCCAGGTGCCCCCAAAACTACCATTTTTCTTACAGATCTTCAAATACATTTTTGTGCTCTATCTGAATGAATATTTGCTCACCTATAAATAAAATTAAGAAAATAAAGCCTCTCCCCTGAAAAAGGTATTGTAGGTATTTATTTTTTATTTTATCAGCATATTTTTTATACCACTGCTTTCTCTACTAAGTCAGGGTCAACAAACTACAGACCAAAATTGGCCCACTGTCTGTTTTTGTGTGGCAAGAACAAGAAACTATTTTATATTTTTTAATTGTTGAAAAATCAGAATAATAAAAGTTTGTGACATGAAAATTACAGACTTTCACATTTCAATGTCTATAAATAGTTTTATTACAACACATTCATTTACTTACATATTATCTATGGCTGCATTTGCCTTACAATGGTAGAATCCTAATTAAGCAAATGCTATTCCTCAATTTTTAAAAAAAGTTTTATTTATTCATTCATGAGAAACAGAGAGAGAAAGAGAGAGAGGCAGAGGCACAGGCAGAGGGACAAGCAGGCTCCATGCAGGAAGCCCAATTTGGGATTCAGTCCTGGGACTCCAGGATCACGCCCTGAGCCAAAGGCAGACACTCAACCACTGAGCCACCCAGGCATCCCCCCTCAATTTTTTTATTTTTCCCATTAGAAGACTTGTATTACAAAAAAAATGTATTATTATATACCCTTAAAAATAGTTTTTTAAATTAAATTTCTAATCAAATACTAGAATAATTTATTTTCTTTCATTAAAAATTAAGAGTTTATAACATTATCAGTTTGGGAAGACATAGATTAAAAATGGAGCAAAGTGATCAAAAGACAAATTTATAGACAATAAATATAGCCTGCCTGGCCCTGGTGGATGCTGCCAGAGTGCTAATTCTAATCCTCAGAGTTAGTAGTAGTTCAAAATCTCCTCCAGCTTCACATTTCCCAGGGAGAGATTTTGGTGAGTTCAGAGAAGACCTTGTGAGAATATTTGGAATGCACAGTCTTGAGCCTACTGCAAAGATGCAAAAACAGCGGGATATTCAACTGCTTGTCCACGGGTGAAGATCAGAGGTCTTGTAGCCACTGTAATACTCCAGGGTAGGAGCCCAGTGTCTGAACTTCTTCATGTAGAGGGCCAGGAGGAAGGAGTCAGAGCTAGCTTGGAAGCGCTTTCCTGGATATATTCTTAGCTCCGCAGTCATCTCAGGGATGAAGTGGGACAAGTCAATGTCTTCATGCTGCATGGAGATATCTAGCATATCTGCACAGGAAATGATAGGCCATGGGAATGTTGATAACAAATTTGAGGTTTGCAGGTTGCTGACTTCCATGCTGAGCATCTCATATTGCTGGTAAATGTCATCTAAAAATCTAATTTGATCCTCTTCAATTTAATTTCCCCACTTTACTATACTATTTAAAATCAGGAAAGCATTATTTCTAAATTCTGACTTAGCTTTTTTTTTTTAAAGATTTTATTTATTTATTCCTAAGAGACACACAGAGAGGCGGAGACACAGGCAGAGGGAGAAGACTCCATGCAGGGAGTCTGATATGGAACTCAATCCCTGGACTCCAGGATTTCACCCTGGGTGGAAGGCAGGCGCTAAACCCCTGAGCCACCGAGGGATCCCGTTGACTTAGCTTTCCTGTGATTTTATGAGTTTGTCAAATAACTGAACAGGTGAACTTAAGTATAGAGAACTAAGATGATGGTGTTGCCTACATACATTTTAAGATCAAAAGAAAATGATCTTGCATGAAATACTGGCCATTTCAGACAGTGAAAAAAGTGTGTACAGAAAGTGGCTCCTAATCACAAAATTTCTGGTGAAAATTAACCAGATTAGGAAACATCTACAAGACTGAGTAGGATGTTTCCCTGTGTTTCAGGGGTAGAAAAGTGTGTGATTTTAAGAATTAAAATCACGACTCTGGCCTTCACTTGGCTCAGAGGCTGACTTTAAACTTCAATTCCAAAAGAAGTTCTGGTTCTTGCTTCCAGTAGGCACAAGGGCGGCGGGGGGGGGGGGGGGGTGTTGCAATTCATTAATAAAAGTATTTCCACCATGAAGAAACGGACAGGTTCTTTCTAGGGGATCAACGAAAGGACCAAAGGACGTAGGGAACCTCCACCAAGGGGAAATGGTAAGAAGGGTGGAAGGGACCAAGGAGGAGCGAAGGGTGTCAAGATGGTTGAAGGCGAATAGCCAAGCAGCGTAGAAGACGTGGGAAGAATAGAGGGTGACACTGCACAGTCCTCTTGTGTTCCCGAGGGCTCAAGGCACAGATCCAAACCCTAAGACTAGAGCCGCTCGCCTCCCCCGGGGCGCGCCTTCCGCCCGCGCCTACCAACCCGCCGGAAGCGGAAGTCACGAGCGGACCGTTGCTGACGTGCCTGCGTGGGCCGGAAGGGCTGGTGCTAACTACGATCTCTGTATGAACTGACTGGCGTTGGCCCTTCGGTACCCGGTGAAGGCGTCACTCATGGCCCCGGTGTCCCGGTCCCGCTACTCCAAGGAAGCTGTGGGCTCTCGGAGGTGGCGACGCCGCTCGTCGGGGAGCCCGCCTTTGGCGCAGGCCAGACGCTCCCCGTGGGGAGGCCTCGTCCGTTCTTACTCCTGCGGCCGCGAGGCCCTCAGACCTCCGTGGGGAGGGTCGGGCGTTGGCGCCCGTTACCCGCTCGGCCGCTCTGAGTTTCGAGAACCACCGCCGGGGCCCTGCGACTATGCGTTCTCGTCGTCCTCCGTCTATTACGGCAGCGGCAGCGGGTACCACTGCCATCACCGCCACTCCCCGAGGGACCGGCAGTGGGCGGAGGAGTACCAGGAGGAGGAGGAGAGCTATCGTCAGAGGAGGCTGAAGGAGAGAGAAAGGATTGGGGAGTTGGGCGCCCCTGAGGTGTGGGGGCTGTCTCCGAAGTTTCCTGAGCTGGATTCTGATGAGCACACCCCCGTGGAGGATGACCGGGCGAAGGCTCAGAAGACCGCCAGTTCAGAATCCAGCTCCGAGGGAAAGAGGAAAAAGGCCAGTCGTTCAAAAAGCAAGAAGAAGAGAAAGAAAAAGTCCAAAAAGAAACACAGGAAATATTCTAATGATAGTGATGGTAATTCAGACTCCGACATGGATTCTAGCTCTGATGATGATAAAAAGAGAGCCAAAAAAGCCAGGAAGAAGGAGAAGAAAAAGAAACACAGGGCAAGAAAAAACAAGAAAAAGAAGAAGACTAAAAAAGAATCCAGTGACTCAAGCTTTAAAGATTCAGAAGGGGAGTTGCTGGAAGATATTTGGATTAAGCAGTCAAAGATTGCAGATACCATGGATCTGATAGGTCCAGAAGCACCCATAATACACACGTCTCAAGAGGAGAAACCTTTGAACTATGGCCATGCTCTGCTCCCAGGTGAAGGTGCAGCAATGGCTGAGTATGTAAAAGCTGGAAAGCGAATCCCACGAAGAGGTGAAATTGGGCTGACAAGTGAAGAGATTGCTTCATTTGAATGCTCAGGTTATGTTATGAGTGGTAGCAGGCATCGTAGGATGGAGGCTGTGCGACTGCGTAAAGAGAACCAGATCTACAGTGCTGATGAGAAGAGAGCGCTTGCATCCTTTAACCAGGAAGAGAGGCGGAAGAGAGAGAATAAGATTCTAGCCAGTTTCCGAGAGATGGTGTACAGGAAGACAAAAGGGAAAGATGACAAGTAAGGACTTTTTATCTTTCAGCAGGACTTTTAACAACAATTTTATATGACCAAAATAGTATGAAAAGACTTTATGGTGCTACTATACCTACTACATTAGAAAGTCCTTCAAGAAAAAAGCTGCTGAGGCCTCTTTATTTTTAACTTAAAATGTGCACATGGTTTAGCAGATATTTAAGTACTACAGTTGGAGAGTTAATAAAAGGTCTGTCATCCTAGTCCTAGTCATCCTAGTCCTTGTCTCTTCTCCCCAAAGAAATCTGTTTTTGATGTATTTTAGATCTATTCACAAGTTTTGTGTATATACAAGAATGTTGTAGGATAAATGTTGGAGCTATTAACGTGAACGTTATTTTCCCTGTTGCCCTGACTTTTCTCTCTCGTGAAGGGTCTCATGGAGCCCTTCATTTGCCCCTAGGAGGAACAGAAGAACCCCAGAAATAACTAAGGATTCAACTGAGTGTATACTTCTGGTTGCAGTTAACTGAGTTAAAAAATAAGGGAGATTTATTGGTTCATGTAACTGAAAAGTACTGCAGGAGAATGAGTTTCCTGTGGTTTTATGGGACTTTGACTTTTTTGTTCTCCATGGGTCATTTTCCTCCTTAGCCTGGTTTCCTTTAAATAACAAAACGATTGCCAAACATCCTGAGTTTGGTTATGTACTTCTTGGTCCACTCTGAAGAGCTAAAAAATGTTTCTGTCTTGGCATTCCAAACAAGAATCCTGAGATGGATCCTAATTGGATTAGCTTAGGTCACATGTCCACTCTCAAGAAAGGTTCTATTGCTATGAAAATTGGCCTTCTCCTGGAGATGTGGGTATAGTGAATTTATAGGCTACTTGGAGAAGAAGTGGATAGCTGAATGAAAATCAGGGTAATGTTAGGAAGGTGTGTAGGCACCCACTATAAGTTTGATTTCTTAAAAAACAGTACATGTGCTGAAAGCCCAAATTTTCTTGATGCTTGGTTTTGACTATTAGAAAAGGAACATCTGGTTGAAGGGGACATTGGGTTTATCCATTAACATGATCTAAAAGATAAAGGTCCATGATGCTTGGGTCTTCCAAAGAGTAGATTAGATGCCACCTTAGACTGAAAGGAGAAAGAAAATAATGAGAAGGTACAAAGAAGAATGCAGTTGGTGGACTTCAGGAAAAGATCCAATCAGGAAGAACTTCATGGACAACAAAATTAACATTGAGAGCACCAGTGTCACAGAAGACTTTAGAATGAGCTCCACTCTTGGTTTATGATAAAGTGTTCATTGTCATCTAGTGACATCTGCCTGAATACTAAGACTTCATTTCATTACTAAGCAAACTATCTCATTTGAAAAGGGGTCACCTTTTCAGGACTCAAGACCCTACTAAGCCCCACAGAGTTGAAGGTGAAAAAGTAGGGTTCTAGAATTTCACAGGATAGCATGATGTGGAAGGGCACCTTCATCCTATTAGATGACTTGATTGCCACTGGACCACATACCTTGAGAATTTCCCCAAACAGTGTTGGGGAACACTGGTATAAGTCAATGATACATATGTGTATTTCTGTCTTTAGAAACAAGCCATACCACATTACAGCATGGGCTTAGACCTTGCTTTTTTCACTTAATACATCTTGGAGATTTTTTTTTAAGATTTTTATTTATTTATTCATGAGAGACACACACAGAGAGAGAGAGGCAGAGACACAGGCAGAGGGAGAAGCAGGCTCCATGCAGGGAGCCCGACGTGGGACTCGATCCTGGGTCTCCAGGATCATGCCCTGGGGTGAAGGCGGTGCTAAACCACTGAGCCACCCAGGCTGCCCTCTTGGAGATTTCTTAATCAATGCATATAAATCTACTTTATTCTTTTTTAAAAATAAATTTATTTTTTATTGGTGTTCAACTTGCCAACATATAGAATAACACCCAGTGCTCATCCTATCAAGTGCCCCCTCAGTGCCCGTCACCCAGTACTTTATTCTTTTTATTGACTTTATAACATTCTATTGAACGGGAGGACCATATTTTATTGGATGTTTAAAATGTTTCCTATATTTTATAATTACATAGTACTGAATTGAAAATCTTCGTGGATATGTGACAGCATTATCTGTAGCATCCTCATCTAGAAATAGAATTATTAGGTCAAAAAGAATCCTCAGGATCATCTAAAAATGGCCACCTCGAGGTGGAGTTCTCAGATCAAAAGGAAAATTTATTAACAGGTGCTTTTTATATGCTAGGTACTATGGCAGGTACTGGTTATAAATCAGAGAGCAAGTTAAGTTTGATACTTGCCATCACAGAATTTTATATTCGAAATAATTTTTTTAATTTTTTATTTATTTATGATAGTCACAGAGAGAGAGAGAGAGAGGCAGAGACACAGGCAGAGACACAGGCAGAGACACAGGCAGAGGGAGAAGCAGGCTCCATGTGCCGGGAGCCCGATGTGGGATTCGATCCCGGGTCTCCAGGATCACGCCCTGGGCCAAAGGCAGGCGCTAAACCACTGCACCACCCAGGGATCCCAGAATTTTATATTCTACGGAGGAGACAGACCTTTAAAAACAGAAAAATAGGGATCCCTGGGTGGCTCAGCGGTTTGGCGCCTGCCTTTGGCCCAGGGCGCGATCCCGGAGACCCGGGATCGAATCCCACATCGGGTTCCCGGTGCATGGAGCCTGCTTCTCCCTCTGCCTGTGTCTCTGCCTCTCTCTCTCTCTCTGTGACTATCATAAATAAATAAAAATTAAAAAAAATTTAAAAAAAAAACAGAAAAATATCTATTAATTGCAGCATTCTATGAAGAAAATAAGGGACCAGAGACAATAATAGGGGGATATGTTTGATAGGGTGGTCAGGAAATGCCTAAGAATGTCACATATAAGTTCTATGTGCTTTCACATTTTAATAGATACTGCAACATTTTGCAAACAAGATGTACCAGTTTACACACCTACATCACCAACAATATTGTACTTTTAAATCTTGATCTTTGCCAGTCTAATAAATGAAAAATGGCATTTCATTTCTTTTTTTTTTTTTTTAAGAGAACGAGAGCGAGGTTAGGGAACAGGCAGAGGGAGAAGGAGAGACAGTCTTTTGTTTAATTTTATTTAAAATCAATTAACAGGGATACCTGGTGGCTCAGTGGTTGACTGTCTGCCTTCGGCTCAGGACATGATCCTGGGGTTGGGGATTGAGTCCCATATTGGGCTCCTTGCAGAAGAGCCTGCTTCTCCCTCTGCCTGTGTCTCCACATCTCTTTATCTGTGTCTCTCATGAATAAATAAAATCTCAAAAAAAAATACGCTCAATTAACATATAATGTATAATTGGTTTAAGAGGTAGAGGTCAATGATTCATCAGTCTTATACCCAGTGCTCATTACATCACATGCCCTCCCTAAATGTTCATCCCCCAGGTACCCCATCCTACTACCTCCTTCCCCTCCAGTGGTCCTCAGTTTGTTTCTTATGCTTAAGGGTGTCTTATGGTTTGTCTCCCTCTCTGATTTTGTCATGTTTTTTTCCCTCTCTTCTGCTATGATCCTCTGTTTTGTTTCTTAAATTCCACATATGAGTGAGATCATATAATTGTCTTTCTCTGACTGGCTTATTTCACTTAGCATAATATTCTCTAGTTCCATCCATGGCATTGCAAATGACAAGATTTCATTATTTCTGATGAAAAAATAGTCCATTGTGTGTGTGTGTGTGGTGGACTGGTGTGAGGTGATAGCTCATAGTTTTGGTTTGTATTTCCCTGACAAGTGAAATGGAGCATTTTTTTCATGTGTCTGTTGGCCATTTATACGTCTTCTTTGGAGAAATTTCTCTGTTCATGTCTTCTGCCCATTTCTTGATTGGATTATTTGTTTCTTGGGGTTGGGTTTGATAAGTTCTTTATAGATTTTGGATATTAACCCTTTATCTAACAAGACATTTGCAAATATCTTCTCCCATTCTCTAGGTTGCCTTTTGGTTTTGTCAACTGTTTACTTTGCTGTGCAAAAGCTTTTTATCTTGATGAAGTCCCAGTAGTTCATTTCTGCCTTTGTTTCCCTGCTTTTAGAGATGTATTTAGCAAGAAGTTGCTATGGCCAAGGTCAAAGAGGTTGTTGCCTGTGTTCTACTCTAGGATTTTGATGGATTCCTGTCTCACATTTAGGTCTTGCATCCATTTTGAGCCTATTTTCATGTATGGTGTGAGGAAATGGTCCAGTTTCATTCTTCTGCATGTGACTGTCCAGTTTTGAGGGAGAGACAATCTTAAGCCCCACTGAGACTCCCCACTGAGTGCAGACCAACATGGGGCTCGATCTTATGAACCTGAGATTACAACCGGAGCCAAAATCAAGGGTTGGATGCTTAACCAAATAAGCCACTCAGACACCCCTAGGATTTTTCTTTATTAGCCTATTAATATGATGGTTTAAAGTTATAGGGTTCAAAAAAAAAAGTTATAGGGTTCATAATATTAAACCATGGGTTAAGTTTATTGGACTCATTTATAGGTTTTTTTTTTTCATTTGTAGGTTTTTGATTGTTTGGAACAATCACTGGTCAATTAATTTTCTATTTAAAATTCAGAACAATTAATAATATCTTGAGAGATGCACGGAAGCAGAGAGAAAAGCAGAAAACATCATTACAAAAAGATTAGCACTGCTATCTTATGCTATAGCATGGTAGCATGACTCACAATGCACTAGTCCCTCTATAGATCCTACAGAAGGCTTTTATTTTGAATATTTTAAGAATGGACCTGATGGAAACATATGAACCACCATTTTATTTACAAAAATAAGGATAATCCTGGAAAATGAAAAATCTCAATTTTGAAAATTGATTTTTAAAAATTAGCACATGTAGTCTATCCCATAAAGATGGTATTTTTATTTATTCTCATTTGTCCCTTACCCCTTCCAAAAGATATAGACTACTAAATAAGAAATGCAAACTTTGAATTTTTTAACAGAGTTTTTAAAACTCTGCTTTGTTAAGCTATAGTAACGGTTTTGATTTTCATGGGATAGCCAACACACTGCCAATAATCTGAGCTGATGAATGATGTTTAAGGAGCCATCCATGGTAGGGAATTTAAAACGGGCAGTAAATGAATTAAGATATATTTACTTCCTTTTAAAATTAAATTTTGTTGGGATGCCTGGGTGGCTCAGTGGTTGAGCATCTGCCTTCAGCCCAGGGCATGATCCTGGAGTTGCAGGATTGAGTCCCACACCAGGCCCCCTGCACGTAGCCTGCTTCTCCCTCTGCGTGTGTCTCTGCCTCTCTCTCTCCGTGTCTTTCATGAATAAATAAATAAAATTAAATTTTGTTTATTCCTTATATAATTTTTGAAAAATATATAAGCCCTTCTTTAGAAAGAAAATCAGACATGAGTTTTTCGTTCAAGAAAAAATGTTAGCTTCTAATTAGTAAAATACTTGCATTGATTGCATTTGTTTGCCTAGAGAAGTTTTAAGGTGAATATAATTATTATTTATAATATATATTATATTTGTTATTATTATTTAATTTAGTATTTAATTAACTTTTAAAAGATACTTCCAAGCTTCTGGCACCCAAGAAGGAAAGGTTTTCTCCTTGTCATAACGAAACGTTTTCTCCTTTTGTTGTGATAATTTCAATGCTGAAAACACTGAATAAATTACCTGTCATAAAACAATGATTAGTATATTTAATGATTTTTCAAAACTATCATTAAACAGAAATTTGTTTAGATTTTTAAAAGTATTTAATTTATTGAAAGAGTATAAAAACGTTTTTGGTAAGATGAACAAGAGGGAATATTTCTGTTTTCTTCTGCAGAATTATTTTGCTAAAGTGGTATCTGATGTTTTTTCCTCTGAAACCTACATTCACTGCAAAGTATTGCTAATTATACTTTTACAGTAATATACTTAAGCTTTCATTACCTTAAATCCTTCAATCCAAAGATATTTTCACTGTTCAATTTAATCAATTCTTTGCTGCTATGAAAAAAAAAAAAAACCATCCCCCTACGCTGACATTTATTTTTGCCATTGTGTTTGATTTTTTAAATTGGGGAGAAATGGAAAAGTATGTTAAATTTGTGAGCGCGCAAAGTAGAAACGCTGGCTCTTCGCGGTACATGAAGCTGAGCCGGCCTGTAACTTGGATATAACACACATCGCTCGCAGGCGAGAACGGCGGGTGCTCGCCCCTGCACGCCGCGGGGGGCGCTGCGGCCCGGCGGAGCTCCCGCCCTCCCTGCCGCGCGCCGGAACCAGGCACCATTGAGCTGCGGTCCTCTCGGCCGCCTAGAGCGGAGGCGACGGGGCGCGGGCGAGTGGGCGTTGCCGCTGGACTAGGAGCCGAGTAGGTGCAGGAGCCTGTCTGGCTCTTCCTGCAGCCAGGTGCTGGGGTGCTCGGTGTGTGCGCTCTGGCGAGGAAGGCCCTGCAGCCCGGGGCTGGGGAGCCGCTGCTCTCCGGGTGCAGGGAGCCTTCTGCGACCGAGGGCCCGCGGGCCAGGGCGAGGGCCGGGCGGGGGGGTCCCGCAGCTGCGCGTCTGCTGAACTGGGCACCGCGTAGGCTTCGCCTGTGTCATCCGCTGACTGCAGTTTTCAACACATGTTGAAGGTAAGCCTTACAGGGTAGTGCCTAAGCAGAAACCTTAAGGACCCGAAAAGACCTGTGTGGCCTCTAGGGGCACGAGCTGTCAGGCAGCTGAACAGCAAATTCAGAGGCCTCCAAGCCTGCTTGCCACACTCAGGAATCACAGGCGGACCAGGAGGGCAGCGAACGGGGGCCGAACTGTAGACAACGGTATCCAGAGGCCTGGGACTGCGAGGAGCTGTGTGCAAGAGCTGTGACGTGTACTGTTTAAGTAATTTGGTCGTTTTTTGGTGTGAAGAGTGTTTGAAGGGTTTTGAGCAGAGGAAAAACATGATCTGACTCATGTTTTAAAGCATCTGTAGCTGAGAACTACGATGGGATTAGACCATAGGGGCGCGAGGATGGAATTGGGGAAACTATCACAAGTACTTCATGTAGGAGATGAGGGTATCTTGAACTTTGGTAGACGTGGTTAGTAGTGGCCAGATTAATGATCTACCTGGAAACGGAGCCAGCAGGCTTTGCTGTTGGATCACACGTGGATTATGCGAGAGAGAAGGCAAAGTCAAGTCAAGGGTTTAGAGCTCTTGAGGGAAAGATCTGAGGTTGAGCTTGGGGACCTTGTGTAAGTTATTAAACTCTCCATGTCTCAGGATCCTTCTTTGTGAAACGAAGTTGGCAATTGTGTGAGGATAAAATGCATTAGTTCTCGTTAAGTACCAATTGTGCTGCCTTACTGTTTTATTATGTTTTATTATGCTGAGACACGAAGAGTATATGTGAGTATATATGAGTATATGTGCGCTAATGAGAAAAAATTGGAGAATTACTCCTTCCAGGCAGAAGGAATAAGATGGGGAAGGACCCGGGAACAGGAAAGAGTATCGGAAATTTGAGGAACTAAAAGTTCATTAGATCATAAGAAATTTTTAAGCCATATTAGATGTCTTTTACTTAATTCTAAAGATAGTGATGAACCACTAAATGCAGTAAATGCACAGCAGAGACACAATCCTTTTCCTTTTTAGAAATATAACTGTTCACAGTGTGGGAAATAGATTGATGGTCAGAAAGGCCAGTCACAGTAGTCTGGATAGAAGATGGTGTCAAGGGGATGAAGAGGAGAGGATGGGTTTGGTAGGCAGAATCAGTAGATCTTGATTGATCTGATATACAAGATATCATAGGAGAATGGAAGGGTCAGTTTATCATATTATTTATTATATATTGTATTTGATGTGTTTAATCACATTATAGAAATGACCACCACTAATTCAGCAACCTATGCTATACATCTGTATTAGAGTTCTCCAGAGAAGCAGAACCAATAGGAAATACACAGACATAGACACGTAGAGACAGATTTATTATAAGGAATTGGATCCAGAAGTTACAGAGATTGTCAAGTCCCCAAGATCTTCAGGATGGGTCAGTGACAGAGACCGGGAAAGCCGATGGCTTAGTTCCATTCTGAGTCCAAAGGCCTGAGAACTGGGTGATCTGATGGTACAGTTACAGTAGGAAGTAGGAAGGCCAGCAGGTTCGAGATCCAGGAAGAGCTGATGTTTCCATTTGAATCTGAAGGCAGGAAAAAAGCTGATGTTCCTGTGTGAAGACAGTCAAGCAGGGAGAATTCTCTTACCTGAGGGAGAGTCAGCGTTTTTGTTCTATTGAGACCTTCAACCGATTGGATAAAGCCCACCTACATTATAGAGGGCATCTGTTTTACTCTACTGATTTAAATGTTACTTGCATCCAAAAACACTCTCACAGAAGCACTCAAAATAATGTTTGACCAAATATCTAGGCATCTCATGGTCCAGTCAAGTTTTCACATAAAGTTAACCATCACAATACCAAATTTTTATTTATTTTTTTAAAGATTTTCTTTATTTATCTATGACAGAGAGAGAGAGAGAGAGAGGGAGAGGCAGGCTCCGCGCCGGGAGCCCGACGTGGGACTCGATCCCGGGTGTCCAGGATCACACCCCAGGCTGAAGGCAGTGCTAAACCCTGGGCCACTGGGGCTGCCCTCCAACTTTTATTTCTGACTAATGATCATCACTTTCTTAGACTTTTTCACTTCTATTAAGAACAGTAGGATTTGACTTTTTAAATTTTAAGTCCATTTTTTAACATATATTTGACTTCTCATATATATAACATCTCCTCTAAAACCTATATCAGCTGGGAGTTACCATGTACACATACATCCAGGACTATATAGTAGCAGCAAGCAGTATTTGGACCCTAACTAGGTTTTATACTGTTTTTTAAACCCAGGAGCCGAGGGGATCCCTGGGTGGCTCAGCGGTTTGGCTCCTGCCTTCCACCCAGGTGTGCAATCCTGGAGTCCCGGGATCGAGTCCCTCGTCCATACAGTCCCTCCCTGCATGGAGCCTGCTCTTCCCTCCTCCTGTGTCTCTGCCTCTCTCTCTGTCTATCATGAATAAGTAAATAAAATCTTAAGAACAAACAAACAAACCCAGGAGCCGATTTTCATAATTCATTTAGATGAGAACTAGGTATTCTAGAGGAATCCCTCTTTTTATCTCTGTGAAATTGCTGTAGATGAGCTGCATTCAGGATTTATCTAAAAGTCTCCTCATTATTAGATTCATGTTAACCATTTAGTAAAAATGCTGCATAAGTGATACGGCACAAGGTCACTTGTCTCACTGTTGGTGTTGCTGGGCTTGATCATTCGATTGAGTTTGTGTCTGCCAGATATCTCCATTGTTTCTTTTGCAATTAATAAGCAATCAACATGGTGATTCTTTGAGACTGTGAGAGTGTCTTTTTGCCCAGTGGCTTCACCCATTTGTGGCACTTGATTCAATCAGTTATTTCATCAAGATGCAAAATGGTGATTTTTCAGATTTGTTATTTGTGCTCCTTCAGCTGGCAATCTTGTACAGAACAGTTTTCTCATTTTGTATGTGTGTTCTGTTTTTAGAAATGGTTGTTTCAGAGAAAGAAATTGATAGTAATTATTGGAAATGTATGAACCCAACAAAGGAGTACTGCTGCTGCTGTTACTACTACTGCTACCCTTTCTGTGGTTCTTTTTTTTTTTTCCATGATTTATTTATTTGAGTATGAGAGAGAAAGAGAGAAAGCACACAAGCCGGGGGAGGGGCAGAGGGAGAGAGAGAAGTAGACTCTGTTGAGCAGGGAGCCCGATGTAGGGATGCAGCGCTCGTGATCTGAGCTGAAAGCAGACACTCAACTGACTGAGCCACCCAGGTGCCCCTGTTTCTGTGATTCTTGTTTTCACATTTTCAGGAGACAGTCCAAGGAAGTTTTTGAGCAGAGAGAGCACAGGCTGACACTGGGGATGGCGACTGCACTGGTGAATGCCCATTCCCAGGCTCCTCTGAATCTGAAGAAGGGGCTTTGGACAGTGAAGGATCCCTGCTCTACTTGGGAACAGGTAGTCAAGCTGCCAGGAGATAGCACAGGCCTTGGACAAGAACCGCTGTGCAAACAGTTCAGGCAGTTGCGCTATGAAGAGACCACAGGACCCCGTGAGGCCCTCACCTGGCTCCGGGAGCTGTGTCGACGCTGGCTGCGCCCTGAGACCCGCAGCAAGGAGCAGATTCTGGAGCTGCTGGTGCTGGAGCAGTTCCTGACCATCCTGCCTGAGAAGCTCCAGGCCTGGGTGCGGGAGCAGCACCCCGAGAGCGGGGACGAGGTGGTGGCCATTCTGGAGGACCTGGAGAGGGAGCTGGACAAGCCCCAACAGCAGGTGGTTAAGGACCAGATATGCTCTTGTACAGAAAAGCAGGGATTAAGACCTTGGGCCAGAGAGGCGGGTGTGAGCTGAGCAGCAGACCTGTTAAGCTTTGGTTTGGTCTCTTTCCACTTTGCCTCCTCCCTGGGGTTTCTCTTTACTCTTTTCTTACATGGCAGTGTTTTCTGAGCAGTGTTCTGCTAAGCCACATGTCCCTAACCGTCCCTATGTGTCTATACTTGCCCCTAGAACCCAGACCAGGCAAAGAAGCAGGAGGTGCTTGTGGAGGAGGCAGCTGCCATGGAAGCAGTGCAGGAGCCGTGGGTCCAGGCTGAGGGTGAAGTTCTGGAGCCAGAACGAGAGAAGGGTGAGAAACAGCTGTGGCTTCTGACGTGTGACAGACGGGCTTGGCGGTCCCTCCAGAGGCTTGACATTTGTGTTTGCTTTGAGTCAGGTTTATCGAGGAATAATCTACACCAGGTGGACTTCACTCTGTATGTGTCTGGGTCAGTGAGTTTTCACAAATGTGATAAAACTCAGTCCTCTGATCACCACCACAGTCAAGATCTAGAAGATTCTTGTCACACTAAACATTTCCTCCCATCCTTTCCTTGATGTTTCTGTTCAGCTGAAACCAGAGGCTTCTCTTGGCTGCCCTTCACCATCTTCTTCCTTTCACCGTAGCAGTCAATGAAAAAGGATTGGTGGTTTCTCACCTCAGGCAAAGAATCCAGCCAAATGCTCTATTACTCATTATTCTTTTGTTTCCTTCAAATTATTGTAGTATTTTTACTGTCTTTTGTTTCTAAATGGCACCTAGATTAGTTTTTTTCTATATTGTATTTGTCATTGAAATCCCTCTTTCTTGTTTCTGTTGCTTCCATTTTTTTTTTTTTTTAAGATTTATTTGTGACAGAGAGCACAAGCGAGCGCAGGGGTGGGAGGGAGGTGTGGGGAGGGAGAGGCAGACTCCCCACTGAGCAAAGAGCCTGATGCGGGGCTCCATCCCAGGACCCCGGCATCATAACCTGAGCCAAAGGCAGACACCTCACCAACCGAGTACCCCCAGGCACTCCTTCTGTCGCTTATGTTTTTCTCCTCTCTCCAGGCTGCCAGAAGCCATGTGGCTGTCTTGTAGGCCTGCTTTTTCTTGTGTCCTTCACTGTCCTCCTGGTGCTTCTGTTGGGTCTCTTACCTCCTGTTGATCCTCCATCATTTATACACAAATTCATTCATGCTGCTCCCGTCCTTAAAGCCCTTCAGTGAGCTGAGTAATGCTATTCTTTCTACATATATATATTTTTTAATATTTGAAAAATTCCATAATAAAAAGGAAAAAAATAAAAACAAGAAAAAAACCCACGACCTGCAGAAATTCCTGACAGCCAGTAACAGAGGCCTCCCCTGAATGTTGTGTCTGCTGGCTTCTCAGCCACATATCCATAAGCATGAACTTTGTGCCAGTTTGCTTGAGACTTTTGGCCCTATCGGCTCCACATCCTGGGAAACCCTTCAGTCCCAGACAGATCAGGACAGTCAGTCACCTATGTCCTCGTCACGCTGCGGGTTCCCATCTTTCTGAGCTGTGTTTTGACTCCTGCTTGTTCCTTGCTGCTTCTCTCCTCTGAGCCTCTTCCTGCCATGTTTTTTCTGTCTACACTACTTTTTCCTTGCTTTCCCTGACTATTCCTACTCACCCTTCAGGATTTGTCTTAGACCTCCCTGCCTCCATCCTTCCCTAAGTCCTCCTAATGTGACTGACTTCCCCACCTAGGCTCCTAGAGCTCCAAGATGTCTCCCATCAGAGAACGGATCATATCGTAATATCATTGCTGGTGTATGTCTTTCTCCTGCTGGTAAAAAGCTGGGCTTTGTTTTGTTTCCTGAATCTGTCATGGCTCCTGGCCTCGAGCAGATCCTCAATAAATGTTTGATGAATGGCTGATTGTGATTCTAAAGCTTCTGTTACCTACTATCTGATTCCCCTGTTTAATTTCTGAGCCTGCTTCAAAGGTCCTCATCTTCTGGAAGCTTGCTGTGCAAAGTAGCTGAAAGAGAGGAGGCCTGCCTTTTTGTTTTGTTTTTTTGTTTTTGTTTTCAAATTTTTATATGAGTTCTAGTGAGGGGGCCTGCCTTTTGTAAATAGTCTTGTAGAAATGAATTTATCCCATGTCGTCCATCATGCGCATGTATTTTCAATATGACAAATAAATGTAGTCACAGTAGATCCTTGACACTGTTCCTTGCCCTGAAAATGCTATTTTACACTCAAAGTTTAGGTTGTTTTCTGGTTTTAGAGCCACTCCTTCTTTTTAGTTGCTTATGTCATTAGATTGTTGCTGGAGAAGGATTGCTCTTCTCTTCCTTCAAGCCGCCCTCCCTCCCCCATGGATGGCTGCAGGAGGACACACATGTGGCTTGCCCCACACAGGACTCACTGTCTCTGGAGTCTTATGGCCAGTCCTCCACTGTTACCTTTGGCGCTCATGTGCTCTCACTTTGCAGTTGATCTGCTGCTTTAATCTGGCTTACACTGATAAACTCGTACTAACTTGTCATTAATGCTACTGAGGACCTCTCTCTCCTGCTTTCTCGTGTCCTCGTTCAGGTTCCTAGCCTGGGAAGGCCTGTTCTACTTGCCCACTTGTGCCCATGTGTCTGCTCTTAGATTTTATTCAGAAGACATTTCTTATGGTCTTTTATGTACCAGACCTATGAGCAAATTATTACAGCACTGAGATGCCCTGTCCCTGTTGAGCCACACAGGGGAGCAGCTGCTGCTGTCCAAGGAGATCAGGAAAGTCCAAGACATTTTTGTGAACTTCATGTTACATCAAGGTCTTGTGGTCCAGTGGTTTTGATTTATTGGTGAGGATGCTGAGCCCAGAGGGTTTAAATTACCTGTCTTAGATTACATAGCTAATCAGTGATAAAATGGGCATTCTGTCTGCATTTCCTCATCTCCAGTACTTTTTCTTTCTTATTGGCCTCAGGGCCATCAGTTGACTTTGCTTTTTTATACTGCGGCTGACAAACCATTTTCAAGGATGTACAGCTAAGCCCTTTGAGCCAGTTTGCTTGCAGAATGTGTGCTGCATGTCACATGATAAAATTCAAACCATTTAAGATAAGCTGCCTCCTACCACAATACCCATCCTCCCTTGAGTAGCCGCTGTTGACAAGTTCTCATGAACCATTGCTCTTATATATTTTGTGCAAACACAAGCATTCACAGCATTTCCACTTGGCACACATGGCTTGATTTAGATTTATTCCTCCCAAATGCAGATTCCCTTCCCAAAGCATCAAAAAAACAAATAATTGGTGGTATATATTTAATGTTTCAGGTGAGGAGACAAGGACTGAGAATGAGAAGATGGTTGTAGAGACAGACTCTTGTGGAGAAGTGGAATCATCTAGGAAAGTATCTGAACCCTTAGAGCCTCGTTATGAGGACCCTAACTTGGAAAGGCAGCAGGTCAAGCTCAAGGCAAAGACTGAGTATAAATGCTCAGAATGTGGAAAGGGGTTCATCCAGCACTCAGACCTGATTACGCATGAAGGTACACACATACAAGGAAAGCTCTATGAATCTGAGGTGTGTCAGACTTCGAGTCCCACTGGACATCAGAAAATTCGCTCTAGAGAGAAAGGTCATCAGTGTCACGAGTGTGGGAAAGCCTTTCAGAGAAGTTCACACCTTGTTAGACACCAGAAAATCCATCTTGGTGAGAAGCCCTATCAGTGCAAAGAGTGTGGAAAGGTCTTTAGCCAGAATGCAGGCCTTTTGGAACACCTCAGGATCCATACTGGAGAGAAGCCTTACCTATGTATCCATTGTGGGAAGAACTTCAGGCGCAGCTCCCACCTCAACCGGCACCAGAGAGTCCATAGTCAGGAGGAGCCCTGTGAGTGCAAGGAGTGTGGAAAAACCTTCAGTCAGGCCCTTTTTCTCACTCACCACCAGCGAATCCATAGCCACTCCAGAAGCCATCGCTGTAATGAGTGTGGAAAAGCCTTCAATTTGACCTCAGACCTGATTCGACATCACAGGATTCACACTGGAGAGAAGCCGTTCAAGTGTGACATATGCCAGAAAGCATTCCGACTGAACTCCCACCTGGCTCAGCATGTGCGGATCCACAATGAAGAAAAACCCTATCAGTGTAACGAATGTGGTGAAGCCTTCAGGCAGAGGTCGGGTCTTTTTCAGCATCAGAGGATATCACCATAAAGACAGTCTGGCTTGATGGGGCATCATCTCCGCAAGGAATATCACAGAGGCTATGTTGACGAGCAAACAGCACTTTAGGAAGAATCACAGCCTGATTCTAGCCCCAGAGAACTCTAGGGGGCCGAGCAGGAGACTTTCCACCTCCACTTGTGCTCAGCCTTTGGGCCACAATGATTTGACCCATGATGGGACTGTGAGAACCAGCTAACCAGCACGCTTCACTGCAGGACTTCTCTGAGCCTTGACCGTGGTAAATACATGACTGCGTACTTCAAGTAGCAGAGAGCCTTCTGATTGAGTTAGGGCTTTGAAGTCAGCAGTGATTCAAGTATCTATGGATTTATAGGCTCAACAGAACAAGAGGAGGTCAATATTTTTGCATCTGCTACAGAAACAACTGTAAAATAAAACTAATGATGTTTGAAAATATAGCACTTTCAAAAGTGTCTTAAAGTGCAGGTTAATGGTGGGCATTTCTTCCATGATTTTACTAACCACCCCCTACTGGCATCTGCCTGCCATCCCCCACCCCCAGCCAGCAGAAGCATTTTGGAAGGGAAAGAAAATTTAATTTGACCACTTCCCACCCCATTCTTGCTACAATACTTCACTGATTGAAGTTAGAAATCAAGGTTTTATTTGAAGTACAGAAGAGATTTCATAAGTCATATGAGTGAATAGTGCTGAATTAATCCAGGTAGCAACTGTCTTACTTGATAACTCCAGTGACAGGAGAGTGGCTCCTGCATAGACACTGTTTAGTAACTGGGGAAAGAAATTAGACTTTTTTCCTTTAATACTGATAATGATAATTTATTTTATTTTTTATTTATTTTTAAAAGATTTTATGTATTTATTTGAGAAAGAGAGAGCATGAGTAGGGGAAAGGCAGAGGGATAGATGCAGACTGCTGAGCACAGAGCCTGACATGGGGCTCAATCCCAGGACTCTTGAGATTATGACCTGAGCCAAAATCAAGAGTCTGACGTTTAGCCGACTGAGTCCCCCAGATGCCATCTAATAATGTAATTTTAAAATATTGCTTGTTCTGGAATTCCTTGGAGGTCAATAAAGTCAATTGAGAGGAGATCATGATTTTATACTGTGAATACTAAAATGTTGTGGTAATGATGAAGAATATTGAGCTTAGGGGGGGTGCACTCCTGAATCCTCATTGCTTGCTGTTTGGCAGTAGCTGCATAGGATATTATGTCTGGAAACAGCGTCTTAGTCTGCCATGGGAATGAACACTTGTGTATTGGTGAGGATTTGGTTCAGCTGCATATAATTTAGAAACAAAGTAAGAGTGACTTCACAAAAGCTTGTTTTTCTCTCAGATAGAAAAATCTGGAGACAAGCAGTCCAGGACTGATAAAGTGGTTCTGTGACACCGCTAGGGATCCTGCCTCTGCTCTTCTGCTCCATCATCCTGGTGCACACCATCAGTCCTGACATCACATGATCCTTGGTGGCTGCTGAAGCTCCAGCCATCACATGCAAAAAGACGCATAAGGACAAAGAGTCCTCCAAGTTCAGCCAGCCCTCTGTGAACAGCCTCCCAGAAGTCACTTCAGCATAGATTGCAGGCCAAAACTTAGGAAAGGGAGTCTGGAGAGTGTCTTGTTCCAGTTTGCAGAGTGAATCGCTGAAAACTAAGCTTCTGTCACTAAGAAGAAAGGGGAGCATGAAGGCTGGAACAGCCACTTTGCAGTCTTTGATCCATTTCGTTCCACCTGTGTATGGCTGCGTGCAGGCTGACCAGGTGCCACAGTTAATACTGTTTCCTGGGGATCCCTGGGTGGCGCAGCGGTTTGGCGCCTGCCTTTGGCCCAGGGCACGATCCTGGAGACCCGGGATCGAATCCCACGTCGGGCTCCCGGTGCATGGAGCCTGCTTCTCCCTCTGCCTATGTCTCTGCCTCTCTCTCTCTGTGTGTGTGACTATCATTAAAAAAAATAAAAAAAAAAAATACTGTTTCCTGGAGGAGGACCAAATCTGTAGAGGCAGAGCAACTTTTTGAGACACTAAAGAATTTCATGGAACAGTCATATTCCATTCCTTACGGGGTCATAAAGCTGTGTTTCTTTTATTCTGCCTTGATGGATAAAATTAAGTTGGTATTGAAGATTTTCCCCCAAGTGTTTTGATGGCTGTGCTGAAGTCAGTACCTATCATTCAGCTCTGAGTCATAGTTTAAATCTGTTTGATTCTGTTCCATTTAAGAAGGAAAGAACAGAATGTCTTTATTTTTCTCATGAAAAATAAATGACAATGACAAGAGTCAAAGCATGAAGAATGACATACCCTTCAATAACTGGAAAATTTAGCTTTCTTTGTGATGATTCTATAGTACACACATTATAAGTGTTCTAAATTCATGGACACCTTAACTAGCCTACTCCCTCTCACAGTCCCAAAGGAAATTGTCTTCTCATCGGTGCCCTGGGGGCGCACTCATAACCACTTGAACATATATGTTGGATACAGGAATATTTTAAATTTTTTTTGAGAGAGCATGGGGGCAGGGAGGGGTAAAGGGAGAGGGGGAAGAGAATCTCAAGCAGGCCCCACACCCAGCGCAGAGCCCAACTCAGGGTTGGATTCCAGAACCCTGAGATCATCACCTGAGCCAAAACTAGGAGCCAGGCTCTTAACCGACAGCCAACCAGGCACCCCTGGATATAGGTATATTTTGATAATGTGCTTTTCTTCTCTATTTCTCAAAGATTATAGAAACATTGAACAAAGGGCAAATGTTATAACAGATCTTGAAGGTTTTGCTTGCAATGCAACACTTGTTAGGTGCCCTAAAAGGAAAGCTGTAAGTCTATTCAGAGGATAGCAGCCCAGAAAGGATGAGCTGTATTGTGAAGTATCTTCTACTGATCAGCTTTTCTGTTGGGATAGTATCCTGTAATGTTCAAAAAAGAACATTTCCTGCTCACTCCTGTTTAAAAAACTGATACAGTTATTAGTAAATGTGCCGTTAATTCATGTAGTATGGAGAAACAGGAAAGGAAAAAATAAAGCATCCTAATTTTCACCTGTCAAAAATAATCATTGTTTAGTGTATGTATGTATATGCATGTATATACATGCATGTATGCATGTATACATTCGTGCATACATGTATATATATGACAATCAAATGAATCGTGATTAGTACTGATAATTTCTGCTTAATTTTAATATATAATTGCCCATTATATTTATTATAGAAATTCATATACTTTGTAAAGACCTGAAAACATGTAAAAAAAAAAAACTAAATCATCCTGCTGCGTGGTCTAGACATAATCTCTTAATGTATTCTGAGATACTGATCTTTTTTATGCATAGAAACACTTCACTTTTCTCACTGGACTTCATATCATTAACAGTTTTGATTTGTAAAAGAAAAGGACAATTTGCCTGTCTGCCCAAGTCCATTCTATCATTTCTGCCACGATCCTGAGTGGGCAGCTTGCCATGTGACCCTTCTCTGACCACTGAGCATTAGACCAGGGTGGGGGACCTCTTAGCCAGGCTTGGTCATTTGGATACCCCCAGAAGTTTCATACTGGATCACAGATTCTGTTTGGTCTTCGTTAGGCATTTGAACAAGAAACTAATCTAGAGCTGGAACCATTTTTGTGGTCTTATGAAAACCAAATAGAAACAAACCAGCCCAGTGAGAAGTAAAAGAATGAAGACTCAGAGACTCTGGAGAAGTGACTCTGACCCTCCTCTCCTGAGGTCCACTATATTCCCAGTGGGTCCTGGGAGTCCAAGAAATGCCCTTGTTTCCTTGCCAGCAAATAAAAGAAAGCCCTGATTAAGACACCAGATAACTAAAAGTCTTCATTGAAGACAATTTCTAAGAAAGGTCGCTCAACATTCTGTGGTACATGTTCCTACCATTAGTCATTTTAGTTTATAGTTTGTCACCATAAACAGTATTTCAGTGAACATCCTTGGACATACAGCTTTGCTCACTTTGTAGAATTTTCCTTCATTCAATTCCTGTGACTAAAATTAATGAGACAAAGAGGTAGGCACATTTTTCTAAGGCTTTTTGATTCATTTTCCAGATTGCCCTCCAGGATGGTTATACTAATCTGTACCTTCTGTTAGTCTGAAAATGCCCATTTTTCCATGCCTACATCAAACCTGGGAATTATCCTTTTGCATATATGACATTCTGGTGGATACAAAATAAGTATTTTAAGCGGTTTTTAAAGAATATTTTTGCTGTCAGCGTTGGTCTCTTGGATGTTAATTGGTCATTTATAATTCTGATTTTGTGAACAGCCATACTTACATTTTTTTCTGGATTTTTCTCTTAGATTCTTCTGCTTTTAAACAGCACTGCCCTTCAAAATAGGGGTTCTGTATATAAAATTTTAAACGCACATGCTCTTTGACAGATCAATTCTAATGTGTAGTAGTTAACCTGGAGTTATAAGAGCATGTAAAGCTATTAAATGTTCTCTGCAGCATTACTTAGTGTATGTGTATATATATATGTGCGCATATACACATATATATGTGTACACGTGTACTATAAAACAGTAGGATAGTTGAGTAAACTGTGGTGCATCCATACAATGGAAAACTATTAGGCTGTTAAATAAATTCGTATGGAAAGATCTCCAAGGTAACAGAAAAGGCTGAGATGCAAATTCATGTTGTGATCCCATAAACGTTCAGTAAACAAACGTTGATTGATTGGGTGCTACTACGTGGCTGATAGTGTGCTGGGAAACCCATACACGATATTAACAATGGTTAACTTTAGGGATGGGGCATTCTTCATTTATGGTCTCTATGCAAATTGAATTTTTATTGGGAATAGTATCACCTGCATATTTAAATTTTAGGAATTTGTGCTGCTTGCCATATTGTACTTGTTCCTTCATCGTCTAACCAGAAGCCCGAGAGGAGCCTCACAAAAGGGTCTCGGCTTTGCCATCCCGTTGCTGATGGAAAGGGCCCACGGAGACGAGCGGCGCGCTCTGGGCTTCGCGCCGCGCCTGCGCGGGGTGGTGGCGGCGGGATCCTAGAGAGGCGGGACCGCGTTCCTACAAAAGCCCCGCTCGGCTGCCGGCGGGTCGGGCTCTGCGGCTTCGGGAGCCTGTGCGGTCGGGAGAGCCGCGTCTTTGCTGAGCAACATCCTTGAGCTGTTTCCTCCGCTGAAGAGCAGGAGGACGTGCTGGTATCCGGCGCCTGCGGGGTGCCTCGGGGTGCCTCGGGGTGCCTCGGGGGCGCAGGTGCCCCTCGGTGACTCGGACGGCCCTGCTGCCTGGACGCCAGGTGGGGGCGGGCTCGCTGGGGCTGTGGGGACGGGGCCTCTGCCCCCGGGGTGGGCACGGGGAGGGGGGGGCGGCGAGAGCCGGAGAAGGACCCGGTGGGCGCTGAGGGTCGGGCTCGCTCTCCCACGAATAGTCTGGAGCACAAAGGAGTTTCCTTCGTCCGGACAGGAGTTGTAGGATGGCGTATGCACCGTGACTTGGGAAATGTGCCTCCCTAGAAGGGCAGTCCTGGCCGTGGAGGACGAGGTGGCTAGGAAAAGCCCGAGCAGTCAGCGGTGACTTGAGTTTGCGAAGACCATGGCTTTCCAGGAGGTAGAGGCTGTGTCTTTTATTCCGGGATTAGCGTTTTGCCAGGAAAATAATGACGTGCTCAAATGTTCACCGAATGGCAGACAAACCAGTAAAAACCAGTAAAAACCCGGCGAAGGTCAGGACATTATTGTAGTCGTGAATGTAAGTAAAGGTAATAGGAGAATGAAAGGGGAGGGGATGGCAGCACCAGGTGCTTCCGAGGAAGGATCGGCTGGACTCAATGTGTAGAGACTGGTTTTCAGCCTGGGGCGATGGTGGTGATGCCAATGGAATGGGGAGAGCAGTGAGGACAGCTTTGAGGGACTTGGATTTCAGTTTGGGATGTGTTGAAATTATGACCAGGAGAAGCTGGAAACTGGAAGGCATCCTACTGGCATTTTAAGATCTGAGTCAGGAATGTAAAGGTTAGCTGGAGTCAGCCAGATTTGAGTGTTCTTGGAATAGAGATACGCTGAAATTGTGATTAATGAGAACACAAAAGGAGATAGTAAGGAGGGAGAGAAAAAGAACACGAAGCATGTATTTCAATTACCTATTCTTACATTAAAAATGTAATAAATTGAAACCCCAAACTTAGTGCTGTAAAACATATTGAAATTATTTTTCATGATTCTGTTGGTTGACTGAGGATTTCTACTGCTGGAGTTACCTATGGTTGCTATCAGCTGGGAGTTAGATGCTGCTGGATTTCAGTTGGGGCACCTGGATTCCAATCCACATGACCTCTGCATGGCCAGCTTGGGCTTTCTCACAGCATGGCAGGCTCATAGCAGTGTTCACTTCCTCTTGCAGAGCCATTTCTGCCATATTTTCTTGGCTAAAGCAAGTCATAGGCCAGCACAGATTCAAGGGAAGGAGAAATAGACTCCACCTCTTGATGAAAGGAGTGATGAAATCTCATCATAAGAACTTTTAGGGGACAGGAGACTGGAAACCTTCCCTGCTTTTAAGGTGGAATATTCTGTGAGAAGTACACAGGTGAAAAAGTATGTTATAGCTCTGCACTGAATACAATTATTTCTCTCCAGCTGAAGTGTAGGCTGCTCAGGCATTCTTACTGCTAACCCTGTTTCCCTCACATCCTTTACTTACATCCATCACCTCCTGGCTCAACCCCTTTAGGATTCAAGATATATTTCTGATTAATCTCACTGGTAACATAGGCAAGCCGGCTCTGAGTGAGAGGCTCTGAGTGAGAGGCTCTGAGTGAGAGGTACAATAGGAACAAAAGTACAATAGGAACAAAAATAGGTTTCATAGAATTTTGAAGCTCTTGTAACTTACATGTAACTTACATCCATTCTTATTCCTTAGATGTACATTTGGAAAAACATTTCTGAAGTGCAAAAGTGGGCTAAATGAGCCTTTTCCTTGAAGCCTTAAAGCTCAGCATGGGTGAAGCTTTGCCAGGCCCCACCTCTGAAAATGGAGACAGCCTTGTGAAAGTGAAGGAGGAAGACCCCACCTGGGAGCAGATGTGCAGCTTCCAGGAAAGCAGCTGCGACACTCGGGAACTTTGCCGCCTGCGCTTCCGGCAGTTCTGCTACCAGGAGGTAACAGGACCCCGAGAGGCTCTGGCCCAACTCCAAGAACTTTGCCATCAGTGGCTGCGGCCTGAGACCCACAGCAAGGAGGAGATCCTGGAGCTGCTCGTGTTGGAGCAGTTCCTGACCATCCTGCCCAAAGAGCTCCAGGCCCGGGTGCAGGCCTGTCATCTGGAGAGCAGGAAGGATGTCGTGACTATGCTGGAGAATCTACAGAAAGACACAGGAGACCCAGGACAGCAGGTTGGGGAACACTTGTCTGTTAATTTTTAAGTTACTATTTTTAAATGATTTATAACTTACAGAAGTATCTTATAGAGAACTCCTGTATCCTCTTCACCCAGATTCACTAGTTGTAACCATTGTATCCTCATGTGCCCCCTCTGAGGAACAAGGGCATTCTTTTGTATAACCAGAATACAAAGATTTCATTTTAGGAAATTAAAATTGTTATGATACTATCATATACACAGTAGTCCTTGTTCACATTTTGCCGTATCATCCCAGCAGTGTTTTTTTTTTTGCCAATTTTACCCTGATCCAGGATACAGTCCAGCCTCACATGTTGCATTTTAGTTGCCTCTTCTTTAGTTTCCTTGAATCTGGAACAGTTCTTGGTCTTTCTTTGTCTGTCATAAGATTGATATTTTTGAAGAATACAAAACCAGTTTTTTTACAGAATGCCCATAAATTTGGGTTTGTCTTTATTTTGTCATGATAAGTGCATCACATCAGGAGGCCCATGGTGATGGGTTGTCCTGTTACTGATGAGGTTAAGGTGGTATCTCTTGGATTTCTGTATTATAAAGTTACTGTTTTCCCTTTGTAATTAACAAGTAATTCTTGGAAGATGTTTTGAGATAGTGTAACACACCCTGGTCCTCATTAAAGTCCCATCTACTAGTGTAAGCATCCACTTGGGTTTGTTCTGTTTTCTGGGCAGGGATTCTTTGCCTTGTTTCTTGTTTGCCACGATATCCTCAGAATGTAGCACAAAGTCTGAGTCTTAGTAGGTGTGCAGTTCTTGTTTATCAAATGGATGAATTTCTCTGTGTTGCTCCTCTGTCTTACTTGCTGCTTCTCTCAAAGATAAAATGGGGCTCGTCTGGTGTTCCCTGGGAGTTGTCCCTAACTGCTGTTCAGTCTGGGTCAGGGTGCCTCTTCAAGGTATTCGAATCTTTTGTCTCTAGGCGTGTATCTATACTCAGGGACAGGGCCTGTACCCACTGGTGACAGATGATCAAGGAGCCTCTTTGGAGTGTCAGAGTCTCCAGCTCCTGCCCAGGAAACCCCCCTTGAAATGTGAACTTCCTGAACTCTGCCAAGAAAACCCTGAAGAAGTAAGTGGTGAGCACCAGTCGGTGTTTAGTGTGGATGTTGGGAGCAGACGCTGACTGGTGTTTGTTTATCTGTGTCCTCGAGTTTTTATATGTATATTTTAGTCTAACCCTGTATCTAAGCAAGCTTCTAAGGACATTTGGAATTGTAAAATGTTGGAATCCTAAAATCTTCTTGTCCGATACCCTTCCCAATAGTTGGGAAAACCAAACTCAGGTTGTTTAATGAGTTGTCCAGGTTCAACAGACATAGCAACATCTAGAATTCATGTCACCTGACCTTCTGACCAGAAGTGTCTCTGCTATATACCTCTGCTCTACATATCTAATTCTATACCTGTTTGGATGGTAGCCTTCCAGATTTACCTTTTTCCCTTAGTAACATTTCTTCAGTATCCTCCCTGCCTCTAATCTTGGACCATTTTATTTTATTTATTTATTTAAGTTTTATTTATTCATGAGAGAGAGAGGCAGAGACACAGGCAGAGGGACAATCAGGCTCCATGCCGGGAGCCTGACGTGGGACGCGATCCAGGGTCTCCAGGACTGCGCCCTGGGCCAAAGACAGGCGCCAAACCGCTGAGCCACCCAGGGATCCCCTCTTGGACCATTTTAAGTGCAGCTTTGGGCTTAAGCAGGTTCTCTCTTTTCTGTTTCGAGTGCAATCTCCTATATGCAGAGCTCCCCCACTTTCCATCTCCAGTCTTTACCTCCAGGTAAACCACCCCTGCTGGTGGTTATTGGTTATTGTTCAGCTCTGTGCGGGCCTCTGGCAATGGGATAAGCCATGCAGTGAATACAAAATCTGTGGTCTGCAGATGGATCGAGAACAGAAAAAGTACACAGAAAGTTCAAAGAGAAGAACTAAGAACTCCACAGTGTGGTGTTTTTTAACCTCTGGTGAGAGGTGCTACAGGTTTTTCCCCAGAAGTTGTTGAAAACTTGACTCTTTTCCCTGGAAAATGTGGGTACATTCAAAATTATGTGTATGATTTCAGAGGGTTCATGATATACCCCAGTCATTCATGGTTTATCAGTTACCACATTGGTAATCTGTGAATATTGATATTTTGACAATAAGTGGAGAATAAATGATTCATGAAATAAAATCACTAGAGTGAGATAAAATGTATAGGGCTTGCATTACTTATGGTGTTTACCCATATAATGTAGCATAAATAGGACTTGATATTTACCTACTGACATGGCTAATGGTTCTATCATATTTCTTCAGCTATGAAAAGCCAGCATTACATAAAGCCCCAGAATTGTTTATGTGAAGAAGTTGAGAGGAGGTAGGGAGCCCCACAGTGGGCAGACATTCCTACTTACCTATGAGACGATGAGCACCCATCTGTTCCAAGTGATTTCATTTCATTTCGACTGGAGATGGGAAGGTAATGAATGGAAGTAGGCAGTTGTCAGAATGGTGAGGATGATAATTGACTAAAAGATAGCAGTGGTCATAAGACGTAAGATTCTCTCATGTTAAGTGAATGCTTAAAAGCTGTGTAAGATGGCTCATAGAACTGGACCCCAGGGGCATTCTGGGCAGAGTGACGGCCTCTTGCGGTTTTCTGTGTCCTCACAGGGAGGCACCACTGCTGTGAAGTGTGCGAACAGGATGAGAATGCTCTCTGGGCCCTCAGGAAGCAGGTCTTGTCATTTTCAAGGGCTTTAAAAAAAAAAAAAAAAGTATATCCTTTTAGCTAGGATTTAGACCTTTAGACTCTAGCTAAAGATCTACCTACCACTTATAATCTCAGCACATTTATCCAGGTTACCTGAGACCACATGAACTAAAGACCAATTTCCCAGGCTATTGGTATCCCTCCTTGCTGGTATTTTTAAGGAATAGCAAGTCAACCAGCATGGCTAAAGAGTAGGGTTTGTTTGGCGAAGAGTGTGGGAAGAAATAGGGAGATTACGTGGAAACATCTTGCAGGGTTGTTAAAGTTTGGACTCTTGCTAAAAAGTTGGGTGCTGGGGCAGCCTGGGTGGCTCATCGGTTTAGCGCCGCCTTCAGCCCAGGGTGTGATCCTGAAGACCCGGGGTGGAGTCCCACATCAGGCTCCCTGCATGGGGCCTGCTTCTCCCTCTGCCTGTGTCTCTGCCCCTCTCTCTCTGTGTCTCTCATGAATAAATAAATAAAATCTTAAAAAAAAAAAAAAAAAAGTTGGGTGCTGGATGCCTGGGTGGCTCAGTTGGTTGAGTGTCTTCTTTTGGTTGAGGCCATGATCTCAGGCCTCTGCTGAGCCCGTGTCAGGCTCACTGCTCAGCAGGCAGTCTGCATCTCTCCACCCGCAACCCCCCACCTTATGCTTTCTCTCTCTCTCCCTCTCAAAACAAAACAAAACAAACAAAACAAAAAAAACCTTAAAAAAGTTGGGTGGGGTACCTGGGTGGCTCAGTCAGTTGAGCAGCAGGTGACCTTCAGCTCACGTCATGATCCTGGGGTCCTGGGATTGAGCCCAAGTCAGGCTCCCTGCTCTGTGAAGAGTCTGCTTCTCCCTCTGTTCATACTCTCACTCTCTCTCTCTCTTTCTCAAATAAATAAATAAAATCTTAAAAAAATAGTTGGGTGCCATGGAAGCCTTATTTTTTAATCAAAAATAGGATTTATAAGCAGTTATAGCATGTGTGTGCACATGCACACATTTGGGTGTGTTTGTGGAGGGGCATTCTTACCTGTCATAGAACACTAGATTTAAATGAAAACTCTTGAGAACTTTATTTTTCCCAGTTTCTTATTGCTCGGTTTGATAGAATTTTATTGTCAGACACATTGTTGAGTGTTTGGATATGTTGATGGAGAAGTAGAAGGGACCTTAAGATATCATCTGAATTGCAACATAACCCTGTATTCAGTACTCCTGTTGTGTCTTTAACAGAGATGTAGAGCAGTAGATCAGTGTGGTGTTTGTAATGAACTTTCCTATATGTGAAAACATTCTTCTGCCTCTTTCTCAGGCTTAACCTTAATGCTCTTCCACCTCAGGAAGATGATAAGCAGACACAAAGTCTGATCTGACCTTTGCAGTCTCACATCTTCCACTGTGTTTGCTCTTTCCTTGCATTTTATCTTTTCCTGCTTCCATTTTCTGTCCCATCCTCCCCATTCTCAACTCAGCCCTTTCTCTGTCAGCAGGTCTGTTTTACATTGTAATTTTTCAAGTGAGAGGTTTGGCATGTATGTGTTCTGGGGGAGGTCAGGCAGTTAATAGTTATCAGGGACGAGTCTCTTTTTCCAGCAAACTCTGGTTTCTCTAGATCCCAAATAACAGAAACAAAAAAGTTCTATGAGGATCCATTGTGTCTGGAGAAAAAAAAAAAGTGATGCCATAGTCTTGGATATATTTTGCGTTAGAATGATCAAATCCTCTTCATTTTAGTAATTTTGTGTATCTGGTATTAAGCCAATCTTAAAATATAATAATACATTACCTCATGGGGGGTCTTGCAGTTTATAGAGGGCTTTTGTGTTCATTATCTCATTGGATCTTCATGAACTCTGTAAAGGGACTATGTTCTCCCCATTGCACAGATAAGGAATTGGAGGCTTAGCAAGACTGGCAGGCCCAAGATCACACAGCTGCACCTGTAAGTCAGTTCTTTATATTTTCTTTTAATTCCAATGTAGTTAACATTACAGTATTCTATTAGTTTGACGTATCTAATAGTGATTAGATAATAATTAATAGTGATTCAGCAGTTTCCTATATTGAACACTGAGTCAGTGTTCACCAAGATAAGTGTACTTTTAATCCTGTTCACCTATTTCACCCATCACCCCCAATCCACTTCCCCTCTACTAACCATCTATCTGTTCTATGTAGTTAAGAGTCTGTTTTGGTTTGTCTCTGTTTTCCCTTTTGTTTTTAAAATTCTACGTATAAGTGGAATCATGGTGTTTGTCTTTCTCTGACTTATTTCACTTAGCATTATACATGTTGTTGCAAATGGCAAGATTTCATCCTTTCCATGGCTGAGTGATACTACATTGTGCGTGTGTGTCTACCACATCTTTATCCAGTCATCTATCACTGGACACTTGGACTGTTTCCCTAGTTTGGCTATTATAAATAATACTGCTATAAACACAGGGGTACATATATCCTTTCAAGTCCGTGTTTTCACTTTCTTTGGGTAAATAATAGCGCAATTGCTGAATCATATGGTAATTCTTTCTTTTTTTTTTTGAGGGACTGCCATACTATTTTTCATAGTAGCTGCATCAGTTTGCATCTCCACCAACAGTGTAGGAAGATTCCTTTTTCTCCACATCCTTACCAATATACTTGTTTCTTGTGTTTTTAGGTTTAGCCATTCTGACAGATCTGAGGTGATATGTCATTGAGGTTTTGATGTGTTTTTCCCTGATGATAAGTGATGTTGAGCATCTTTTTGTGTGTCTGTTGGCCATGTGTAAATGTCTGTTTGTGTTTTCTACCCATTTTTAAAATTGAATTATTTGTTAGTGTTGAGCTACCTAAGTTCTTTATATATTTTGGATATTAATCCTTTATCAGATATGCCATTTACAAATGTGTTCTCCCACTCGGTAGATTGTTTTTAGTTGACTGTTTCCTTTGTTGTGCAGAAGCTTTTATCTTGGTGTAGTTGTAATAGTTTATTTTGTTTTTTTTTTCCCTTTGCCTCAGGAGACCTATCCAGAAAGATTTTGCTATGGCCAATGTCAGAGAAATTACTGCTGGTGCTCTTGTCTAGAATGTTATGATTTCAGCTCTCCCATTTAATCCATTTTGAGTTTATTTTTGTGTGTGGTATAAGAAAGTTGTGGTTTCACTCTTTTGCATATTGCTGTCCAGTTTTCCCAACACCATTTGTTGAAGATACTTTTTCCCATTGCATATTTTTGACTCTTTGGTCAATGATTATAATCATTCATTTATTTCTGAGCTTTCTATTCTATTCCATTGATTGTGCCAGTACCATAATGTTTTAATTACTATAGCTTTGTAATATAACTTGAAATCTGGAATTGTGATACCTCCCACTTTTTCTTTTTCAAGACTGATTTTGCTATGTGGGGGTCTTTTGTGGTTCCATACATATTTTAGAATTATTTGTTCTAGTTCTTTGGAAAATGCTGTTGGTATTTTGATAGGGATTGCATTAAATCTGTAGATTGCTATGGATAGTATAGACATTTCAGTTATATTTGTTCTTCCAACCTATGAGCATGGAAGTCATTCATTTGTGTTGTCTTCAGTTTCTTTCATCAGTGTTTTATGATTTTCAGAGTACAGGTCTTTCACCTCCTTGGTTAAGTTTATTAGATACTTCATTTTTTTTCCTTTTTTTGGTGGAATTCTAAATGGGATTTTTAAAAGATTTATTTATTTATTTTAGAGAGAGAGAGCACACGTGTCTGCAAGCAGGGGGAGGCTGCAGAGAGAGAAGGAGAGAGAATCCTCAGGCAGACTCCCTGCTGAGCTTGGAGGGTTGCTGCTTAATGGGCTGAGCCACCCAAGTGCCCAGGGATTGTTTTCCTAATTTCTCTTTCTGCTGCTTCATCATTAGTTTACAGGAATGCAGTGGATTTTTGCATATTGATTTTGTATCCTGTGACCTTACTGAATTCATTTATCATTTTTAGTAGTTTCTTAGTGGAGTCTTTAGGGTTTTCTCTATATAGTATATATAGTATTGTGTCATCTGCAAATATGAATGTTTTACTGCTTCCTAAGCAGTTTGGATATCCTTTATTCCTTTTTCTTGTCTGATTGCTATGGCTAGGACTTCCAGTATTATGTTAAATAAAAGTGGTGAGGGTAGGGTTGCCTGGGTGGTTCAGTCAGTTAAATGTCTGACTCCTGATTGTGGCTTAGGTCATGATCTCTCTCTTAGGGTTGTGAGACTGAGCCCTGCATTCAGGCTCCACAGTGGAGCCTGCTTAAGATTCTCTTCCTCTCTCTGCCCCTTTCCTCCCCTCCCCTCAGTCTCTTTTGAAACAAACAAACAAAAGTGAGAGTAGACATCCTAGTCCTATTCCTCACCTGAGTGGAAAAGCTCTGTTTTTCCACATTGAGTCTGATGTTAGCTGTGAGTTTTTCATATATGGCCCTTATTATGTTGAGGTATGTTCTCTCAACCTTCGTTGTCAAGGGTTTATATCATGAATGGATGTTGTACTTTGTCAGATATTTTTTTCTGCCTCTATTGAAATGATCATATGGTTTTTATCCTTTCTCTTATTGATATGATATATCACACTGATGGATTTGTGAATACTGAACCACTCTTGCATCCTGGGAATAAATCCCACCTGATTATGGTGCATGATTTTTAAAACTGTATTGTTGGCTTTGGTTTGCTAATATTTTGTTGAAGATTTTTGCATCTGTGCTCATCAGAGATATTTCCCTAGAGCTCTCTTTTTTGGTAGTGTCTTTATTTGGTTTTGGTATCAGGGTAATGCTGTCCTCATAGAATGAGTTTGGAAGCCTTGTTCTACCTTTTGGAATCATTTGAGAAGAGGTGCTAACTCTTCTTTTTTTAAAATCTTTATTTTTTAAAGATTTATTTATTTATTCATAAGAGACATACACACAGAGGCAGAGACATAGGCAGAGGGAGAAGCAGGCTCCATGTAGATAGCCCAATGCAGGACTCGATCCCCAGTCTCCAGGATCACGCCCTGGGCTGAAGGCAGGCACTCAACCACTGAGCCACCCAGGTGTCCCCTAACTCTTCTTTAAATGTTCAGTAGAGGGACGCCTAGGTGGGTGGCTCAGCGGTTGAGTGTCTGCCTTCAGCTCAGGGTGTGATCCTGGAGTCCCGGTATTGAGTACTGCATTGGGCTGTCTGCATGGTCTGCTTCTCCCTCTACTTAGTCTCTGCCTCTGTCTCTCATGAATAAATAAATAAATAAAATCTTTAAAAAAATAAATGTTCAGTAGAATTTGCCTTTGAAGCCATGTGGTTTTGGACTTTCATTTGTTGGGAGTTTCTTGATTCTTTATTTAATCTTGCTGTTAATCAGTCTGTTCAAATTTTCTATTTCTTCTTGATTCTGTTTTGGTAGTTTGTATGTTTCTAGGAATGAATACATTTCTTCCAAGTTGTCTTATTTGTTGACATATAGTTTTTTTTCTTTCTTTTTAAAATATTTTATTCATCCATAAATGAATGTTATGTCTTCTTGTTGAAGTTTCCTCTTTTTGATTATATAGTGCCCCTCTTTGTTGCTTGTTACAGTCTATGTTTTAAAGTCTACTTTGGGGATCCCTGGGTGGCGCAGCGGTTTAGCGCCTGCCTTTGGCCCAGGGCGCGATCCTGGAGACCCGGGATCGAATCCCACATCAGGCTCCCGGTGCATGGAGCCTGCTTCTCCCTCTGCCTGTGTCTCTGCCTCTCTCTCTCTCTCTCTCTGTGACTATCATAAAAAATTAAAAAAAATAAATAAATAAAGTCTACTTTGTCCAATAGAAGTATTGCTACCCTGGCTTTCCTTTGACATCTATTTGCATGATAAGTGTTCCTCCATCACCTCACTTTCAATCTGCAGATGTCTTTAGGTCTGAAATGAGTCTCTTGTAGGCAGCATATAGATGGATATTGTTTTTTTAATCCATCCTCTTACCCTATGTCTTTTGATTGGATTTATTTAGTCCATTTACATTCAAAGTAATTATTGATAGATATATATTGCCATTTTTTACCCTTTTAATGGTTTCTTTAGATTTTCTCAGATCTTTCTGCCTTTGGCTCAGTTTGTGATCCTAGGGTCCAGTCACTCAACAAATGTCTGTTTAACTTTATGTGCCTTTATTTATCTATTTATTATTTTTAAAATTTTTATTTTAAGGAGGCTCCATGCCCAACATGAGGTCTGAACTCACAACCTTGAGATTAAAAGTTGCATGAGGGTGCCTGGGTGGCTCAGTGTTGAGCATCTGCCTTTGGCTCAGTTTGTGATCCTAGGGTCCAGTCACTCAACAAATGTCTGTTTAACTTTATGTGCCTTTATTTATCTATTTATTATTTTTAAAATTTTTATTTTAAGGAGGCTCCATGCCCAACATGAGGTCTGAACTCACAACCTTGAGATTAAAAGTTGCATGAGGGTGCCTGGGTGGCTCAGTGGCTGAGCATCTGCCTTTGGCTCAGGTGGTGATCACAGGGTCTCCAGATTGAGTCCTGCTTCAGGCTACCCACAGGGAGCCTGCTTCTCCCTCTGTCTATGTCTCTGCATCTCTCATGAATAAATAAAATCTTAAAAAAAAAAAAAGTTACATGCTCTACTAACTGAACCAGCCAGGCACCTCTGACTTTATGTGCCTTTAAAAAGTTTAATTTTATCTCTAGTATAGTCAACGTGCAATGTTATATTAGTTTCATGGGTCCAATATAGTGATTCAATGATTCTATATATTACTCAGTGTTCATTATGATAACTGTACTCTTAATTCCCTTCACCTGTTTCACCCATCCCCCCACCTACCTCCTCTCTGTAACCACCAGTTTGTTCTTTAGAGTTGTCTTTTTTTTTTTTTTTTTAAGATTTTATTTATTAGAGAGAGATAGCACCGGCAAGGGGGCAAGGGAAAGGGCAGAGGGAGGGGGAGAAGCAGACTCCCCGCTGAGCAGGAGCCCCATGTGGGGCTTGATCCCAGGACCCCAGGATTATGTCCTGAGTCAAAGGCAGACACTTAACCTACTGAGCCACTCAGTCACCCCCAGTAGGTTTTCTTTTAACCTTGTTGATTGTTTCCTTTGCTGTGCAGAAGCTTTTTTTTTATTTAATTTATTTTTGCCTTTGGACCTTGCCTCAGGAGACACATCTAGAAAAATGGTATGAATGGATATCAGAGAAATTACTGCCTGTTCTCTTATCTAGGATTTTTATGCTATCAGGTCTCACATTAACGTTTCTAATCCATTTGGAGTTGATTTTTCTGTATGGCATAAGAAAGTGTTGAAGTTTTGTTCTTTTCCATGTGGCTGTACAGTTTTCCCAACACCATTTGTGAGGAGACTGTCTTTTTCCTATTGCATGTTCTTCCTACTTTGTTGAAGAGTAATTGACCATATGATCGTGGGTTTATTTCTGGGATCTCTAGTCTGTTCTAATGATCTATGTGTCTATTATTTTTGTGCCCATACCATACTGTTTTAATTACTACAGTTACCGAGTGTAGCTTGAAATCTGAGATTGTCACACCTTCAGTTTTGTTGTTCTTCTTGAAGATTGCTTTGGCTATTTGGGAACCTTTGTTGTACCATACAAATTTTAGGATTATTCTTGTTCTGTGAAAAATACTGTTGGTGTTTTGATAGGGATTACATTAAATCTGTAGGTTTCTTTGCATAGTAGGGATATTTTAATAATAATCTTCTCCCACTACATGAGGAGGATGAGTATTTCTGATTGTGTCATTGTCAATTTATTTCCCTCATGATTTATAATTTTCAGAGTACAGGTCTTTCAGTTCCTTTGTTAAGTTTGTTCCCAGGTATTTCATTATTTTTGATGTAGTTGTAAAATGGGACTGTTTTCTTAATTTCTCTTTTTCCTGCTTTGTTGTAAGTGCATGTATAGAAATGCAGTGGATTTTTGTTTACGGATTTTGTATCTTGTGGCTTTATTTTTATTTTTTTAAAGATTTTATTTATTCATGAGAGACGCAGAAAGAGACAGAGACACAACACAGAGGAAGGAGAAGCAGGCTCCATGCAAGAGCCCCATGTGGGACTCTGATCCCAGGAATCCAGGATCACCCCGTGAGCCAAACGCAGATGCTCTACCACTGAGCCACCCAGGCATCCCTAGTGGCTTTACTGAATTCATTTATCAGTTCTCATAGGTTTCTGGCAGTCTTTAGACTCTGTATAGTGTGATGTCATCTGCAAATAGTGAGTTTAGATGCCTTTTATTTTCTGTCCTGATTGCTGTGGCTTGTATTTCTAGTACTATGTTGAATACAGTGGTGAGAGTAGAAATTCTTGTCTTTTTCCTGATCTTAGGGGAAAAGCTCTCAGGTTTTCATCACTGAGTATGATGTTGGCTTTGATTTTTTTTGTATACAGCATTAGGTTGAGGTATGTTCCCTCTTTATAAACCTTCTTTGTTGGGGGTTTGTATCATGAATGAATGTTGTACTTTGTCAAATATTTTTTCTGCGTTTATTGAAATGACAGTGGCTTTAGTCTTTTGAATTTGTAAGACTTGTTTTGTGGCCCAAAAAGTTATTCATTCTGGACAATGTTTTGTGTGCACTTGAAAAGAATGTGTATTCTGCTGTTTTAGTATGAATTTTTAAAAAATATTTTATTTATTTATTCATGAGAGAGAGAGAGAGGCAGAGACACGGGCAGAGGGAGAAGCAGGCTCCATGCAGGGAGCCTGATGTGGGACTCCATCCTGGCACTCCAGGATCATGCCCTGAGCTGAAGGCAGACGCCCAACCGCTGAGCCACCCAAGCATTCCAGTATGAAATGTTTTGAATATCTGTTAGATCCATCTGATCTAGTGTAACATTCAAAGTTATTGTTTCCTTGTTGATTTTCTATTTGGATGATCTGTCCAGAAAAAAGTTGATAAAATAAGAATTTGGTTGAAAAAGAAAGAGAAAAAAATTAATATTAAAAAACTAAAGAATCATGGGGGGAGGCGGAGGGACCCAAACGATGATTTCTATATGCTATGTTCTCCTAGCACTGGAGTTTTGCAGTTCTCAATGCTTGGTAGTCTTGGACTTAGCTGCATGATCTTACTGATCTTCTGGGAGAGGGGCCTTTTGTGTTGATTGTCAAGTGTCTTTGTCCTGGGGCAGAGCTGCACCACCCTCACCAGGGGGCTAGGCTAAGTAATTTCCAGATTGCTCAATGTGGCTTTTTTTGCTCCCTGAAGGCTTTCCGTGCCACTCTAGAAGATGAGAGTGAAAATGGTAGCCTCCCAATTTCCAGCCTCAGAGCTGAAAGCTCAGGGCCCTACTCCTCAGTGCACCCTCAGGGAAAAGCAGCCAATCACTCTGTCTCCCTGGTCTCTGTCCACATTCTGTGCTCACCCAGCCTGTGACTGAATGTCTTTATCTCAGACACGAGACCCCCGTTTCGAGTCCCCTAACCCTGCAGACTCTTGTGGCCCACTCCCACACCACTCCTCCCTGAGGAGAAGGGGGGTCTCAGGTTCTGCCGCTCGCTGGGGCCCTGATTGGAGAGCAGTTGCGCCGACTGTGCCCCAGTTCATGGTTTATGGCCACCCTGAGCTGGGAGCCCACTCCCAGACCTGCTGATTGCAGCCAGCTTCCCCTCTTCTAAATCCTGGGAATTCTGTCACACTCAGGCACCCCCGAGCTTCCTGTGGCCCTGAGGATCCTGAGACCACTCTGCCCACCTAGGATTCTGCCCTGTTTTATCACCTGAGTGCCTTTCATCCCTCCACATTCCCTGAACCCTTCACCTAAGCAGACTTTTTGTCATTTGTTGCCTGAATTGAGAAAAGAAGAAAAAAAATCTCCAGAGTAGGGAGGGAATAGGATTTTTTTCAGTGAGCTCTATGCCCAGTATGGGGCTCAAACTGACAACTTCTGAGATCAAGAGTTGCATGCACTGTGCAGTCATTGTTCCTGTTTCGATTATTGTGGGTCCTTTTGGAATCAGCAGCTTCCAACATGGTAGATTCCCAGCATTTCCACTTCAGGTTGCTTCTTTTTGTTTGTGTGTGTATGGGTGTGTGTGGGGGTGTGTGTGTCTTCATTTCCCAGAAAGCACCCTGCACTCATCCACACACAGCCACCTCCTCTGTCAACTCCTGTTTCATTTCTTCTTTCCTGTCTCCCCTTTGTTGAGTAGCTCTACTCTTTGCTTAAGTTTTCCTATAGCACAAGCTTCTTTCTCCTCCTTATTTTCATCTATGACTTTAAAATTTGCTGTATGTGAAAGTGCATCACCGTAAAGCACTTGAAGAGTTTGTGAATAGTCGAGTTTGTGAATAGTTGTGAACAGACCCTAAAGTTTTAGAACTGTAGGATTCCTGACAGAATGGGGACAGTTGTGGTGTCCCATGTCAGTCAGAGGCATGTCTTGGTTCTGACCTGTTTCATATACATCAGAGGCTATGCAGGCTGTGCCCCCACAAGGCCTGCTCCCCTAGGGACCAGCTAGAGGCAAGGACTCAGCTGGGTCCCAGGAGAGCAAGGTGCCCAGCTCATGGGAATGTGGCAGGTAGCAGCCCTCCTTCTGGCCACCTCCTCCTTGCCCTTCTCACCTGTGGGAGCTTTTTAGGCACCTCTGCCCCTCTACCTTCACCTTGTAACAGGTGTCAGATCAAGGATGCCTCATGCAAGGGGCTCGTGTGGATGACATGCTGTTGCCTCATTGTGGGCCAAGCTTAAGAGGCACATCCACATCTTAAGTAGGACAGGGAAGGGGCAGTTAGACCCTTCTTTTCAGAAAGTACCTCCATTCATTTGAGGCTTAGTGCCTCATGTTTTCTCTTTGAGGGCCTCTGCTTTGTCTCCCGAGCCTGACCTCCCGGATTCTTGCTTTATATTCTTAGTGTTCTTGCACAGACCTGACATTTATGATGGTAATGTTAATTCTGTGTATCCAGGGCAAAACTTGACATCACCACAAATGGATTTTGTTTTCCCCCTCAATTTCTCAGTGGTTTAGTCATTTTCCTAGTCATTTAGTTAAAAAATAATTGAATCTTCCATGAAGTCCTGTGTTTCTAATTCAGTTTTCCTCAAAACATGGTCCTTGTGGAGTCCTCTCATTACTTGGTGTTTTTTTCTGGCTTCTAATTTGTTCTTAATTCTGTCAGACCTGGTGCTTTCTATTTTTCAGAAATATTTTATCTTTATGAAAATAGTTGTACAGAGAATAAAAGTTACCTGTACGTGTTTTTAGAACAATATAGTTGATGATGTGGTTTGAACTGTGTCCCCCTGAAAGATATATTGAGGCCCTAACATTCCAGGTACCTGTGAATGCAATCTTATTTTGTAAGAAACTCTGTAGATGTAATGAAGGTGAGATTATCCTGGATCTGCGTGGGCCCCAGATCTGGTAAGTGGTGTCTTATGAGAAGGCTGTGTGAAGGCAGAGGGAGAGATTGAAGTGACACATCTACAAGCCAGAGAACACTGATCCTTGCCAACCACCACCAGCCAGGAGAACGGTGAGGATGATCCTCCCAAAGACCTCTAGACAGAGCAAGGCCACGCCAAAGGGCTGGTACCACTGCTTTACTGAAGGTGGGGTAGTCCATACCCTTCAACCGGAGCCCCCATCCTTACCTCAGTGTAGACTAAGAGCCTCTTTTTGCCTTTTCAGACATCATTGAAGATGGAGGAAGAAGCCATCCAGGCCCTTGTCACAGAGGAACGGCCGCCTTGGAGTCTGGCTCACAGGAGCCCCTGTAGAAACTCAGCTCAAGAGAAGGTTACAAACATCAGTCCAGTGGGTGAGGACGGCTTCTGGCAGGTCCCATGTGTATGAGCACCTTTTCCCATCATCAACTCTGATGTGGCCCTTGTGAGGCAACATTGCCTATCCACCATCGCCCTCCCTCCCCGTCTCTGCCCTCTGCCTGCTGACTTCTCTCAGCCCTTACCTTTTCGCATCCCTCCTGGTCACAGATCACTCAGCTTAGTGATTCTTGTTATCTTCTCTGATCATCCCTCCATATTCCCTGAACCCCTCACCACTCCTTTGCTTCCCATCTTCTTCCCTGTAAAAGCTTCCATGTAATTGTCATGTTCAGACATCTCTTCATATCTGGAAGACCCACACACTTCTTTATCTCAGATGAAGTTCTCCCCACGCTCTGAGAAAATTATTATCCATGTATGATTTTTCGTTAAATATGCTTTGCCTTGTTAGACCTTCTCCCCAGCTCACTGACCTTTATTATCTTCCCATATTATACCACATTTTGTAGGACTGTTGTGACGGCACTCCTGGGACACCTGATGATTATTTTAATTTGAAAATTCTATTCCCCTATTAAATCACCTGGATGGCTCAGTCAGTAGAGCATACAACTCAATCTCAGAATCTTGTCAATTTGAGCCCCATATTGGGCACAGAGCTCACTGAAAAAAATCCTATTCCCTCCCTACTCTGGAGATTTTTTTTCTTCTTTCTCAATTCACACAACAAATGACATTTAAATTATTGTATCATTTTAGCTGAAGAAGTTGTAACTAAAGATGCATTATTTAATGCAAAGCAAGAAACTTCTGAAGAACTGCAGCACAGTGCTGAGGACCTCAGGAATACCCAGCAGGTGAGTGTCCACGCTTGTACGTAAATAAATCCTGCAGCTGGGAGGAGTCCAAGATGGCAGAGGAGTAGGAGACCTTAGTTTCATCTGATCCCAGGAATTCAGTTAGACAGCTATCAAATTGTTCTGAACACCTGCAAACTCAACCAGAGATCTGAAAAAATAGCTGCAACTCTACAAATGGAAAAGCAACCACTTTCTGCAAGGAAGGAAGTGCAGAGAAGTGAATCTGAGGTGATATATGGGAAGCTAGACCACGGGAGGTGGGAGCCTCCAGCCTCCAGCTACTAGAAAGTGACAGAGCAGTGCAGCACAAAATAAGAACTTTTAGAAGTCTGCTTAGGTGAAGGGTTCAGGGAATGTGGAGGGATGAAAGGCACTCAGGTGATAAAACAGGGCAGAATCCTAGGTGGGCAGAGTGGTCTCAGGATCCTCAGGGCCACAGGAAGCTCGGGGGTGCCTGAGTGTGACAGAATTCCCAGGATTTAGAAGAGGGGAAGCTGGCTGCAATCAGCAGGTCTGGGAGTGGGCTCCCAGCTCAGGGTGGCCATAAACCATGAACTGGGGTGGGGCACAGTCGGCGCGACTGCTCTCCAATCAGGGCCCCAGCGAGCGGCAGAACCTGAGACCCCCCTTCTCCTCAGGGAGGAGTGGTGTGGGAGTGGGCCACAAGAGTCTGCAGGGTTAGGGGACTCGAAACGGGGGTCTCGTGTCTGAGATAAAGACATTCAGTCACAGGCTGGGTGAGCACAGAATGTGGACAGAGACCAGGGAGACAGAGTGATTGGCTGCTTTTCCCTGAGGGTGCACTGAGGAGTAGGGCCCTGAGCTTTCAGCTCTGAGGCTGGAAATTGGGAGGCTACCATTTTCACTCTCATCTTCTAGAGTGGCACGGAAAGCCTTCAGGGAGCAAAAAAAGCCACATTGAGCAATCTGGAAATTACTTAGCCTAGCCCCCTGGTGAGGGTGGTGCAGCTCTGCCCCAGGACAAAGACACTTGACAATCAACACAAAAGGCCCCTCTCCCAGAAGATCAGTAAGATCATGCAGCTAAGTCCAAGACTACCAAGCATTGAGAACTGCAAAACTCCAGTGCTAGGGGAACATAGCATATAGAAATCATCGTTTGGGTCCCTCCGCCTCCCCCCATGATTCTTTAGTTTTTTAATATTAATTTTTTTTCTCTTTCTTTTTCAACCAAATTCTTATTTTATCAACTTTTTTCTAAATCTTTTTTAATTTTCATCTTTACTGTTATATTCTACTCTTTCATTATATTTAATTTTATCTTCTATATATGTCTGTCTTTTTATTTATTTTTTTTTTTTTACAACTTTGGGATGCAGTTTCTTCTAACAGATCAAAATACACCCAGAATCTAGTGTATTAGTGTATGGCTCTTTTCTCCTCACTTGTCTGATCATATTATTTTTTTTTCTGTTAAAGCCTTTTTTTAAATTTTCATCTCTACAGTTACATTCTGTCTATTCAATATATTTAGTTTTTGCATATATATGTATTTTTCTTTCCATACAATTTTGAGATGTAGTTTTTAGTAACAGACCAAAATACACTCAGGATATAGTGTATTGGTGTGTTCTGTTCACCTTTCTGTTTGTAGTCCTTTTTTTAAAAAACTTAATTTTCATTTTTGCAGTTACATTCTATCCTTTTAGATACATTCTATCCTTTCTATCCTTTTATCCACAAAAAATTGAAATACACTAAGTTTTTCTTTTGTTACAATTTTGGGACTAAGTTTTCTAACAAACGGGTCAAAATACACACAGGATCCAGTGTGTTGGTCTGTTCACCTGTTTAATTATAGTCAGTCTCTCTCTCTCTCTCTCTCTCTCTTTGGTTTTGGGTCTCTTCTGATTAGTGTATATTTCTCTGGGGTGGTTGTTGACATTTTAGTCAAGGGAACAATTTTGTTCCCTTGTCCATCTATTCTTCTGGGTAGCATGACAAAACAAAAACTCACTCGAAAAAGAGAACGGGACACCTGGGTGCTCAGTAGTTGGGCATCTGCCTTTGGCTTAGGGTGTGATCCTGGGTCCTGGGATCGAGTCCCATATTGGGCTCCCTGTGTGGAGCCAGCTTCTCCCTCTGCCTGTGTGTCTGCCTCTCTCTCTGTGTCTCTCATGAATGGATAAATAAAGTCTTTAAAAAAAGAGAGAGGATAGGAAGTAGTACTGACTGCGAGGGACCTAATCAGTATGGATATAAGTAAAATGTCAGAACTAGAGTTCAGAATAATGATTATAAAGATACTAGCTGGGCTTGAAACAAGCATAGAAGACACTAGAGAATCCCTTTCTGTAGAAATAAAAGAACTAAAATCTAATCAAGTTGAAATAAAAAAGGCTCTTAATGAGATGCAATAAAAAATGGAGGCTCTAACTGCTAGGACAAATGAGGCAGAAGAGAGAATTAGTGATATAGAAGACAAAATGATGGAGAATAAAGAAGCTGAGAAAAAGAGAGATAAACAACTACTTGATCAGCGGGGGAGAATTCGAAAGGTAAGTGGTACCATAAAGCAAAACAATATTAGAATAATTGGGATCCCAGAAGAAAAGGAAAGGAGGGGGGCAGAAGGTATACCATATAGAGCAAATTAAAGCAGAGAACTCCTGTAATCTGGTGGAAGAAAACAGGCATCCAAGTCCAAGAGGCAAAGAGAACCCCTCCCTCAAAACCAATAAAAATAGGTCAACACCCTGACATATAATAGTGAAACTTACAAATCCCAGAAACAGAGAGAAAATCCTGAAGGCAGCTTGGGACAAGAGGTCTATAACCTAAAAGGGTAGAAACATTAGACTAGCAGCAGACCTATCCAGATACCTGGCAGGCCAGAAAGGACTGGCATGATATATTCAAGTTCCAAAATGAGAAAAATATCCAGCCAAGAATACTTTATCCAGCTAGGATCTTGTTCAAAATAGGAGAGATAAAAAAGCTTCCAGAACAACCAGAAACTGAAAGAATTTTTGATCACTAAATCCTGCAGCTGTAAGAACAAATTGGAATGGAACCAGAGAAACCAGGTGGACCAAAGCTGCTTCTCTGGAATAATGTAGTAAGAGTGCTGCTCTCAATTCTGTAATCATAGGAGGCCCCATGCCTTGGTGACCTACTAATATCCTCATTGCACAAAACTTTCAGTTGGTGTACAACTGCTTCCAAGAATCCTATTCTGACTCTGTTTACCCTGCCTGGTCACCCTTCCCTGAGCATCCTTATATCTTTGTGGAGCTACAGATAAGAGAAACCAGAAAAGGCAGATAATTTATTTTTATTTATTTTTTAAAAAATATTTTATTTATTCATGAGAGACACAGAGAGAGAACGAGAGGCACAGACACAGGCAGAGGGAGAAGCAGGCTCCATGCAGGGAGCCCGATGTGGGACTCAATCCCGGGTCTCCAGAATTAGGCCTTGGGCTGAAGGGGGTGCTCAACTGCTGAGCCACCCTGGCTGCCCCAAGGCAGAGAATTTAGATGAGAGTGAGGGCTGTCATGGCAACAAGAAAGAAATAGCATAGGAAAATCCTGAACAAGAATTGAAAGGAAAGTAGCTGATGAGGCAGAAATTAAAGATAGTAATAGGTACTTTACTATCAACAACTTTACAACAACAACTGAGTGTTGGTTGTGGGAATGAATGAATGGATATGTAGCACAGATCCTCCTAAAGCATAATGGGAGGAACCTGCTTACAGGCAGAGGGCGGGTTTGGGTGAGGCCCTTAAGTCTTTGGAGGTGAGAAAGGAAACAGTATAAAATAATTAGCTTGACAATGCAGGGTAGCAGAGGGGACATATGTTTAGGGTAGGGAATTAGGGCTAAATTCTTCGTGAAAATGGAAATGTCTCAAAGCCCAGGAGGTCTGAGCCAAAGGAAATATTTTGTGACGTAATTGTAACTGCAAAATAGGAATCTGGTGGTGTGCCTGTCAGGCACATTTAACCTTAGTGACCAGAAATCTGACTCCGTCTTCACCCCGCCACAGCCTTGCAACACAGTTTCTTTTTTCTTTCTTTTCTTTTTTTCTTTTTTTTTTTTTTTTTTAAGATTTATTTATTCATGACAGACACAGATAGAGAGGCAGAGACCCCGGCAGAGGGAGAAGCAGGCTCCATGCGACGTGGGACTCCATCCCCGATCTCCAGGATCACGGCCTGGGCTGAAGGTGGCGCTAAACCGCTGGGCCACCTGAGCTGCCCCACAGTTTCTTTACCTCCTTTTCCCCCACTCACTCCCCTTTCTTCCCACCATTTTGGGCCATGATGTGTATCCACTATCAATATCTGTTTGTGTAAAATATGCACTTTTTCTTTATGTGAGTGTTTTAAGTTATTTAAATAGTATTTTGAATATTCTTATCAGTATAATGTTTCAAGGCCTATCTGTATTTCTGAGTAAACATTTATCCCTTTACTCAGAGCTGCTACATCGTATCTGCGGGCTCATCTCTCATGGCCTGCCCGTCAGCTTCCCCAAAGGTGGTCACGCTGTTGCCTCTGGGTCTCCCATCAGCAGGAACACTGCTACTGTGAGCAGTCTCTACCTACCCCTTGTGGGAAAATTTCTTTGGGACTAATACCTACGAACAGAACTGCTGGGCCTTAGGGTGTGTTTTTACTAAATTTAACTCAGTACTGCTAAACTGGCTTCTGAAAAGAATGCACCATCTGTACTCGCAGATCAGTTTAAAAAGGTTCATACTCACCAGGATTTGTCATTATTCAGTTTTCTCATTCAAGGAACCAGGACTTGTTTATCAACCCATGACCATAGGATGATCCCTTCAACTCCAAGTACTAAATCTGTTACAGCAGAAAGGGGGTAGAAGGGCACCTCTACCAGTGTTGGTTCCTGGCACCAAGGAAACAGATGTCTTCCCAGAAAGCCTCAGCAGTCTTCCCCTCCTTCTCACTGGCTGAAACCGACTCATAGGAACAACTCTGGCTATAAGAGAGGCTAGGGGAACAGAGTATCTAGAAAGGGGAATGGGATTTTGGGACTGGCTTAGACCAATTCATGGCCTTTATCTGGACACACTGCTGCCACCAGTAGAACTGGGCTTCTCACTGGCTAAAAGGGAGAGCAAGGAGTATTGGCAGGAAAGTCAGTGAGTCTGCCACCCTCACTGAGAAGATGATTAGGGAAACTTTCTCAGGGTGTCACAGGCCAAGATGAACTAGACAGAAGTATGGATCAAGAGTCAGGTTTGGAGAATCAGTGATGAACTGATAAGAGACCAAGAGAGGGTTTTGTTGAAAAGACTTCCAGGCACATTTTTTTAAGTTCCAGCTTTCATACTTTTTTTCCTGTCATCCACCTATTCAGGAAGTATTTTTTCTCTCTTACGCAGAATCCCATGGCTACCACGACCCCACCCTCAGTAGGTGCCATGAGGACACAGCAGAGGGGATGGTGCTGCAGTGCAGCAAAAAGAAGTACCTGTGAAGGAGGTGACACCTAAAACAAGACTCAGGGAGATGAGGTGGGAGTTTGTTGGACAGAGGAGGTGGAAAGGAGAGAGGCAGAGAAGTGAATATGCCAGTGCCTGGAGAGGATTGGAGATGAACTGGGAGAGGAATCATAGGAGCCATCGAAGGCAGACTGTTTCAACAAGCACTTTGCTGCCTGAGAAATTCTAGGTTCTCTTTGGAGTAGGAAAAGAAGTTGTGGGATCGAAGCTTTTAGAAGAATGATGAAGATGTGAAATGTTGGGAACTGGGAGGAAAGGTGAGGGGGAAGGAGGACTCCTGGGCAGGGTGAGTGACCAGCTGCATCTTGGAGACCAGCACTTTTAGCAGTGTCGGTCTCCCCGGTAGTGTGGGTACTGTGGCGCCGCTCACTCTGGCATGAGGACTGGAGAAGACCCAACCACGGGCTCTACCAGGTACTGAAGTTTGGCTAGTATGATGCTACAGAAGGACAATGGGGCAGGTGGTTGATGATCCTGGCAGGTGATGGGTTTTGGGGTCGGTTAATGGAGTAGGAAGGGCAGTGGAAGCAGGAGGGAAGGGAGGAGTCTGTGAGATGGGAGAGCAGAGGCATGAGCAGGTTAGACTGAAAAGATTCAGCATGATGGTGGCATCAAGGCAGGGTCCCTGCAGTTGAGAACGTTAGGGAACTGTTGAATGGGCTGTATGCACACACTGGAGACACCCAGGATTATAAATGCTTTAAGCAAATAAGTAAATGCATGTACTATAAATTGTAGCATACTCGTCACTGCTTTTTCCCCCTTATGTCTTCTGCAACTAGGCTATTTACCAATGAGACTTTAGTAAGTGAAATGGCAAATTTCTCATGTTAAGAGAGAAGCTTGTGTATAATACTTTTCACTTTGGTAACTTTATCTTCCTTCCTTGTAAACACCATAAAAATCAGTTCAACAGCAGGAAGTTCGAGTTTCTCTTAAGTTTCTCCCCAGAGCAGTTTGTCCTCCAGATCATTGTAGAGCTAGGAGAGGCTAAATCTTTCCATGTTCAGAAATTCTGAGAGAGGTGTGAGGGAGCTCAGTCAATAACAACCCTCTTCCTTGTCCAAGTTTAGAACCAATCGATGGAGATACAGGAGTAAAACAGATGATTGTGGAAACCTTGACTTCATTACTGATAGAAGCTCAGCTAGAAAAGGAGCTCTAGAGCAGAAAGAGAACAGACCTCCCCTTGCACAGGCCTGCCCAATAGAACCTGGGGCCAAAAGGTACATGGGATATCTGCCACTTGCTCCTGAAGAGGAGGGAGGCACTGTACTAAGATGCCCAGTTCTTTCTTTCTTTCAGGCTAACAACTCACGGTCTTGACCAGTGAGACCAAGCTAGGGAGAGGCCAGAAGTGTTAGGTCTGGCCAAAGTCCTAGGAGTGAGAAGTGGTTAATCTCCACCCAAGAATACTTAGGTGTCATCAGATTCATGTTGTAGTAAGACTGAGGATTTTTATAGTATGTTGTTGTTTTTCATTCCTAGAGATTGTGTGCCCCAGCCACCTTGTTATACTTCTGTCCACACCGACAAGACAGTTGCACATTTGAACACCCTGAAGGACCGTCACCCGGGTGACTTGTGGGCCCAAATGCACATCTCCTCCTTGGAATATGCTGCAGGAGACATGATGCGAAAAGGGAGAAAAAAGGACAAAGCTCGAGTGAGTGAACTGCTCCAAGGCCTTGCATTTTCTGGTGACTCAGATGTGGAAGAAGATAACAAGCTTGAGGCCTACCATGCTCAAAAAAAGCTAAGGCTGTCAAATGTGCCAGAGAAGAATTGGACCAAAAGAGACATTAAACCTAACTTCCCAAGCTGGTTAGCACTAGATTCTGGACTCTTGAATCTCAAGAATGAGAAGCTGAACCCAGTAGAACTCTTTGAATTGTTTTTTGATGATGAAGTATTCAACTTGATTGTCAATGAAACCAATAATTACGCATCTCAGAAAAATGTAAACTTGGAAGTCACAGTTCAGGAAGTAAGGTGTGTGTTTGGTATCCTGCTTTTGAGTGGATTTGTGAGGCGTCCCAGAAGGGGAATGTATTGGGAAATCTCTGATGCTGACCAGAACCTGGTTAGAGATGCAATTAGAAGGGACAGATTTGAATTGATTTTCTCATATCTACATTTTGCAGATAATAGCCACCTAGATCAAAAAGATAAGTTTACAAAATTGAGGCCTCTCATAAAGCAAATGAACAGAAATTTCCTCCTGTATGCTCCCCTGGAAGAATACTATTATTTTGATAAGACAATGTGTGAATGTTTTGATAGTGACCAATTCCTGAATGGGAAACCTATTAGAATTGGCTATAAAATTTGGTGTGGCACAACCACACAGGGTTATCTGGTGTGGTTTGAGCCCTATCAAGAAGAATCAATGGTGACGGTGGATAAGGATCTTGATCTTGGTTTAGGTGGAAATCTAGTGATGCATTTTGCTGATGTTCTTTTAGAGAGAGGCCAATATCCCTATCACCTGTGTTTTGATAGCTTCTTTACAAGCGTCAAATTGGTATCAGCCTTGAAGAAGAAAGGAGTGAGGGCCACAGGAACAATTCGTGAAAATAGGACTGAAAAATGTCCCCTCATGAATGTAGAACATATGCGAAAAATGAAGAAGGGGTATTTCGATTTCCGAGTCGAAGAAAATGAGGAGGTAATTTTGTGTCGCTGGCATGGTGATGGCATTATCAGTCTCTGCTCCAATGCTGTGGGCATAGAACCAGCCAGTGAGCTAAGCTGTTCTGATGAGGAAGAGATCCATCAGATAGCTCAACCATCTATAGTGAAATTGTATGGTGAATGCAGGGAAGGTGTATCTAAAATGGATCAAATCATTTCCAAATACAGGGTAAGAGTAAGAAACAAGAAATGGTACTCAGTTTTGGTGAGCTACATAATTGATGTAGCCATGAACAATGCATGGCAGCTACACAGAACCTGTAACCCAGGTACTTCTCTAGACCTCCTGGATTTTCGGAAATATGTTGCACATTTCTACTTGGAGCACAATGCTAATCCATCAGATTAAGGCAGATAAAATGAACATGGTGCCAATATTAAGACAAATTACAGGTACAAATCAGACTTTACCCTTCCAAAGCAAACCTGGTATATGTGATGAAATTATTAAGTAATTTATATTTTCAAAAGTCAAACATCTATATAGAGTTTCAAAGACTATTATAACAAGGAACTAAAAAAATTTTTTTTAAATTACAGTGTTGAACTTGAGTGCTACCTTTTTTCTATGACTAATTTTTGGTGCAAGATGTGGGAAGTCATTCGTTGAATTGATTAATTTGTACATAGAATGAAATTGTGTCTCTAATTTTTTTGTGGAGATTTTGTTTTAAATGCATGCACTGTCATAGTAACCATAGAATGGTGGCTGAATCTACAGTTAAAAATTGAGGCAGAGGGATCCCTGGGTGGCGCAGTGGTTTAGCGCCTGCCTTTGGCCCAGGGCGTGATCCTGGAGACCCGGGATCGAATCCCACATCGGGCTCCCGCTGCATGGAGCCTGCTTCTCCCTCTGCCTGTGTCTCTGCCTCTCTCTCTCTCTCTGTGTGTGTGTGACTATCATAAAAAAAAAAAAAAATTGAGGCAGAGTCCATGACATAAGGATGATCTAAAAAAACCCTGAGGTGATAGGAGGCTAAAGACCTCAGCATTGGTATAAAACTGGATCAGACAGTGTGTAGGAGAGAAGGGCCAGGCAGGGATACTGAAGGAGAGTATTATAAAGGAGAATTTGGAAGTAAAGTAGTGCCTCTGAATACTGAAATGAAAGGTGTATCTTGTTGGGACTGTGGGAGTTGGCAGAAGCAGCTAAGAATAAAGAAAACTGAGGAAATAGGAAGCAAATCAGGTAACAGTGGCATCAGCAGGAGAAGAAAGGAAAAGTCAGCAGTAGGGTGAAGCTGACATAAAGCCCAGGGAGAAAAACCTGTATGCTAACAAACTGAACAGCCTAGAAGAAATAGGTAAATTCCTAGAAACATATTAACTACCAAAACTGAATCAGGAAGAAATAGAAAACCTGAACAGACCTATAACCAGCAAAGAAATTGAATCAGTAATCAAAAATCTCCCAACAAAGTCTGAGACCAGATGGATTCAGGGGAATTCTATGAAACATTTAAAGAAGAGTTAATACCTATTTTTCTCAAGGAAAACTTGCAAATCATTCTGTGATACCAAAACCAAATAAAGACAGCGCACACACACATACACACACACACACACACACACACACACACACACAGAAAACCTGCAGGCTACAGCACAGAAATAGGGACGAATGGGCCTTGTGGCCCCTTAGCCACACTAAAGTAGGTGACAGAAACCGGAGGGCAGTAGGTGTAGGATAGAACAACGTGTATGAGAGCTGGCGCATTTGAGAACACAGGCAGGCTGCCTGAGTGCTCTCCCAGGCTGTCGACTTCAGGGCAGTCTGTGATTCACACCCCCAAAAACAAGCCATCTCTTTCCATTGCCAGATCTCACTTAATCTTGGGGCAAATCTCACAAGATTTCAGCCCAAATCTCACAAGATCTTGGGCCATATCTCATGGGAACTCAGTAGGAGAGGAAAGTCCTAGTAAGCTCCCTTTGTGTAGGATAAATAGGTTGTGATGAATACAGATGGAAAAATCCTCAATGAAATATTAGCAAACTGAAATAGTATATCAAAAAAATCATAACTGCTATCAAGTGGATTAATTCCCTGGCTGCAAGGTGGTTCAATATTCACAAAACAATGTGATCTCTCATATCAATAAGAAAGGATAAAAGCCATATGATAATTTCAGTAGATGCAGAAAAAGCATCTGACAAAGTACAACACCCATTCATGATAAAAACCCTCTGCAAAATAGATCTAGAAGGAACATATCTCAACATAATTAAGGCCTAATATGAAAAATCCACAGCCAACATCACACTCAGTAGCAAAAAACAAGCTTTTCTCCTCAGATCAGGAACAAGACCATGATGTCCACTCTCACCACTTTTATTCAACATAGTACTAGAAATCCTAGCCTCAGCAATCAGAACAGAAAACGAAATAAAAGCACTGAAACTAGTAAGGAAGAAGGAAACTTGCAGTATTTGCAGATGACATGACACTACATAGAGAAAACTCTAAAGACACCATGAGAAACCAGAAAACCATGAGAACTGATAATTCAGTAAAAATACAAGAAAGTAAAAATCAATACACAGAAACCACTGTATTTGTATAATGAAGTAGCAAAGAGAAATTAAGAAAACTGTTCCATTTACATACAACTGAATCAAAAATATATACCTAGTAACAATCAAGGAGGTGTGAGACCTATACTGTGAAAACTATAAACCGCTGGTGAAAGAAACTGATGATGACACAACCAAACACATTCCATGCTGGTGGAATGGGAGAACAATTACTTTTAAAATGAATAGGATGTACCGATTTAATGTAACTCCTATTGGGGTGCCTGGGTGGATCCATCCGTTAAGGGCCCGCCTTTGCTCAGGACATGATCCCAGCTTTCTGGCTTTCTGACACCAGGCTCCCCTGCTCAACCAGGAGCCTGCTTCTCCCTCTCCCTTTGCTCCTCCTCCCACCTCACTCTCTCCCTCAAATACAGTCTTAAGAAAAAAATAATGCAACCGCTATGAAAACACCAACAGTATTTTTCACAGAACTAGAACAAATGATCCTGAAATTTGTGTGGAAGCACAGAAGTTCCCGAATAGCTAAAGCAATCTTGAAAAAGAACAAACCTAGAGGTCACAATCTCAGATTTCAAACTATACTTCATAACTGTAGTAATTAAAATAGTACGGTACTGGCACAAAAATACACAAGTCTCTAGAACAGGAATAGAGATCCCAGAAAATAAACTCACAATTATATGGTTAATTGGAGTTTGACAAAGGAGGCGAGACTATCTAGTGGGAAAAGGTCTCTTCACAAATGGTGTTGGGAAAACTGGACAGCGCACGTAAAAGAATGAATCCTGACTACCAGGCAAAAATAAAACCAAAATAAATGAAGGACTTAAAATCCTGCAGGAGAGCACAAGCAGTAATGTCCCTGACACCCGTAGCAAAGGATTTCTGGGTACCGCTGGAGGCAGGGCAAACAAAAATAAACCACTGGGACTCCGCGGAAGTCAAGGGCTTGTGCACAGCGAAGAACACAATGCGAGCGACGACGTACTTCACGGAGAAGCACGATAATGAGGTGCATCTGCGAAAGCACCTGCGAGAGCCCTTAGGCTGCAGGCGCGCCGCCAGCCAGGCACAGGTGCAAACAGCGTGCCCGGGGGGCTTCAGAATAACGACTGCGGGGGCGGAGGGAGCGCACGCACGTACCCCCAGGGAGCCGAGGGGAATCCCAACCCCGTCCAGTACCGCCCCCCAAGCCTCCGCCGACACTGGGCACCACCTCAACGCCCGTTCTGCAGGGGCGCGGCCGGCCCCCTCAGGAAGCTCCCCTCTTCTCCTGGAAATGGGCTCAGGGACACCCGCTGCAGTGGCGGTGGCGTGACCATGCCCGAGATGCGGGGGCTCACCTTCCCGGGGTTCCTCTGTTGTGCCCAAGATTGCGAATCCGAGAAACCGCCAGGGAGCCGACACCGATGCAAACACACGAGGGTTTATTTACAAGCTCGAGCCTGGGTCCACGTGCACCCGACACAGCGGAGCAGGGACTCGGACCCCGAGACTAAGAGGCGTAGCAGCTTTAGGGGGGCCAGTGGCCCATGGGATACACAGAAAGTTGCACAGTCATGTGGGTCCACACGCAGGTGGCCGATTGAATGACACCTTACCCTGTAGCATCCACTTGAGCTGGCCTATTACTTTGGGCAGAATCGGCGCGCAGTTTTGGGGGGCACAAAGCGGGGTTACACTGTCATGAGCCGATTTCCCATTAGGGTGTGCCCAGCGGCCTGACTCGGGTGGGGCAGCGCCTTAAGCCATAAGCAGGTCATGGGGGGGGTCATAGGGGAGGTGGCGGGTGTAGCACAAAATGGAATCAGTCCTGCTCTGCTTGTCCAGGGGCAGGGGGTTTTTGTTAAATTTCCTGGGTCCCACACCTCCACCCCCCCCGCCCCCCCGCTCCGCGAGGTCCCTTCGGAACCAGGCCGCGTTCACGGGCGAGAGCACCCTGGGGCGCCGGGCGTCGGCGAGCAAGCGGCCCCTCCCACCTGCCCACCTGCCCACCTGCCCGGCGCTCGCTGCAGCACGCCGCGGCTCTAGGGAAGGCCGCTTGAGGGCTAAGGACCCGCCACCGCCCCCCACCCCCCACCCCACCCCCACCCCACAACCCAACAGCTCCGGAGCAGGAAGCCGACACTTTCCCCAGCGCCTCCCAGGACACAGGAGTCCACCTGTGACGCGAAATACCCGCTCTTCCTCTTTTAGGGCGACCGTAAGGGCCGTACGCAAACCCAGCGGAAAACCATTTGCACCCCATCCTTCGGGCCTTTGCCCGGGCTGCTTACTTCCGCGGGGAGGGCGCGCCCTCCTCCGAGATCTCACGGACCCCTTCACCTCCCGGGATGAAGGGAACCTTCAAGTTTTCCTGCGTTCGCCCTGCTCCTGGGCTCTCAGGGCCTTCACCAAAGTTAGAATGACTGCAAAACCTCACAACGAGACTCGTTTCGACCCCACACACTTTGTGCATGTGCTTCCTAATGAAAATAACCAAAAAGAGTCTTCTGAACCAAAGGGTCATGAGTCCTACAGCCCTGCAGATACTGGAAAACTAACATAAGCCCTGCAGCCTTCTGGAATGCCTCGTCTAACAGTTCCTAACTTCATGTAATAAACCTGTACAGCCCTACACCGAATGTTCCCTTACCAGACTACTCTCTTTGTGAAGACTGTAACCTTGGTAGCTGTCCTAACTTGGGCTTGAATTAAAAAACTCTTCCTTAAAAAAAAAAAAAAAAAATCTAAAAGGTTTGTTCATTTTGCATCATTTTTTGTCATCACTGTAGGATCTCAGAGCAACTTGCCTAAAAACACCTGGGTGGGGGTCCTCTGGAAACGGGCGCTTCGCGCCAGCAGGAGCCCCAACTTCTCAGCCCTTCACAGGTGTACCTGCTGAATTCTCCCAATAGCCAGACCTCAATGAGTGGACAGATCTGATTCTACTTGAGCTGTTGAGGGTTACTGATAATGTTCTCTAGGTGGGAATAACCCAGAGCGGAGCTTATGGATTGCTTGATTTGGCATTAAATTAATTGACATAATAGAAGGCTTGAATCAAGTTTTCTGGTTAGAAAAATGAGACGGAATCATTCAGCTCCAAAGAGAAGGGGCACTTGCTCCCACCAGACGTGTATAAGGGTGGTACTTAAGATGTGGAGCCCTCCCATAGGAATTTCCGGTCTCCTAAAGTGACTGATTGGCTTGTCCAGGGATGCACACCTAAGGACTGGTCATCCAGTGCTCTGAGCACCATCAGTGGTCTTAGACTTTGCTAGGAGAAACCAAAGACACAGAAGAGAAGTGACACATGCGGCACCCTCTCCGTCCACATTTAATATCCCTGGATCTTTTCCCAGCCTTCATCTACAAATACAACTGAAACTAAAAGGACCAGGGAACCATGTTTCAAAACCCCTGGAAAACCCACCACCAACCAGAGAACTCCAACAGGAATATATGTGTATGAACAATGCATGTTAGCTTCTACTTGCAAGTAGTTACTAATGAGAAAATATAAGGACAACCCGAGCCACATGGCCCAACTGGAGCTCTTTTGACGTGCCTGAATGTTTCTTGTGTGTACCATTAGTGAAAGCCCGTTGTAAAACTAAGCCATCACAAACCCGGAAGCCATTTGGTTGTCAGTAAAGCCCCCAACTTTTGGGTGGAACCAACACTCACACTCTGGACTTCATCTGATTTTTTTTTTTTAAAGATTTTATTCATCAGAGAGAGAGAGAGAGAGAGAGAGAGAGAGAGGCAGAGACACAGGCAGAGGGAGAAGCAGGCTCCATGCTGGGAGCCCGATGTGGGACTCGATCCCGGGTCTCCAGTATTACGCCCTGGACCGAAGGCAGGCACTAAACTGCTGAGCCACCCAAGGATCCCACTTCATCTGATTTGTTTGCTGCTGTAGTTTTTGGTATCTTTGGACCAAAAAGACCATTTTTAACTGGAAAATAATAGATTCAGAAATTATGTTATCTTACGATTAGTTTTTTAAAAAGGGGGGACTGTTTGGAAATTGAGTCTTTAATGTTTTCTACACAAATATTAGTGAACCTGTCAGAGTAGGCAGTTAGGGAGGGGCTCGAACGGGATGCCCAGAGGCCAGCAAGGAGGCTGTGGCCAGCCATGGGGAAGGTCCAGGCCTTCCTGGCAACACTCCACAAGGAGCCAGACACACACCAGACAGCCCCAGATGGCAGTGCCATGACAGGAACCCCTGGTAAAATAAGGAAAAAGCACAAAATTTTGCTACTAAGAAATTCCCATCTCAAACAATGAATATCCCATCCCCTTAAGAGCTATTAATAAAAGGTAGAGGGATCCCTGGGTGGCGCAGCAGTTTAGCGCCTGCCTTTGGCCCAGGGCGCGATCCTGGAGACCCGGGATCGAATCCCACGTCAGGCTCCCGGTGCATGGAGCCTGCTTCTCCCTCTGCCTATGTCTCTGCCTCTCTCTCTCTGTGTGACTATCATAATTAAAAAAAAAAAAAAAAAAAGGGGGGTAGAAAGCCAAACCCCAGGAATGCAGCACTCTCTCTTGAATCTGCCCTGCTCTCACATCTCAAGTGTACTTTGGCTTTAATAAACTTTCCTGTTTGGGTGCCTGGGTAGTTAAGTGTGTGCCCTCAGCTAGGGTCCTAATCTCAGGGTCTTGTGATCAAGCCCTGTCATGTGGGCTCCCTGCTTGGGAGCCCGCTTCTCTCTCTCCCCACGTGCACAAATAAAACCTTAAAAAAAACAACCCTCCTTGTGTCACTACTCATCCACTGTGCTGCATCTGTGCTTGAATTCTTTGTTGTGATGAGACCCAGAGCCTTTGGTGACATCCTTGGGATGGCTGGGTTGTGACCCCAGGGCCCAATGTCTCCCTAGTCCACTGGGCACCATTTGGACCAGGTCATTGAAACAGGATCTGAAATAAACGAAACATTCCCAAATTCCCCCTTCAATTTTCCCCTTGCAGCAGGCTTGCCCTTTCAGGCCTTTCTCCTCTCTCCCCCCACACACCCATTGGAAGGCCTCTCCTTTTCTCCTTTACCCCCTGGCCTCTTGTGGCTGCTCTCCCCTGTAAGCTTTCCTTTGCTGTTGTGAGTAGTTGAGAAGGGAAGGGGCTGTCTGAGAACTGGAGAAGGAGACCCAGAGGAACCAAACAAGTTCAGGGTGGCATATGGTAGCACCACAGGTAAGGACATCTCAGTGGAGACCTGGCTCTTGTGTCCTGACTGCCCAGAAAGCCCATGAGACGGCCAAGGGTGAGGACCGGCAGGTCTACAGCATGCTCACAAGCACTGAACAGCTGCTCTGCCCTCTCTCTTAGGGTGTGTATGGAGGAAGGATGAGGAGCAGCCTCCTCTAGGCAAACACCGCCGGGTGAAGATCAGGCTGCATTTGCCTGTGGGGAGCCCAGTTCAGGGATTACACACTGCTGTCCAAGGAGGCTACAGGGGAAAGAGGCATGGGAAGGAGAGCAGATCTGCTTGGCGCCCTTCGCTTATCTGAAGGACCACACCAGTATTCAGGGCTTGTGGTGGCACTGAGTGTGCTCTGGGAACCAGCAGTAGCAGCAGCAGCAGCAGCAGCAGCACGGGAAGCTTGCTGAAAATGCTGATTCTAGCCTCCAGTCTGAATTTTTTAGTCTGTATTTTAAGAAGATCCCAGGTGATTTGTAGATACTCTAAAAATCGGTAAGCATTGTTACAGATAATCGGATTTTAACTAATTGTTCTATTCACAGATAAAACAGTCCAGGAATTTTAAAGAGTTTTTCTTTTGCTATGGTCCCCAAGCTCTAAGGAAAACCAAATATATATACACACATCCCTAGCTTTTTATAAACTCCAAAGACAAAGATTTAGTACAGCATATTTTAAGCTGAACTTTTATTTCCTCTCTTTGGAAGTTCAGCTTCTGATTTTGACCTTTGGGAAAAGTATAATGAGAATACCAGCAGAGGCATTTAATATCCTTAGTTCCAACATACTTACAACTCCACCTGCACTCATTAGACAATATTATTTCTTTTATAAATCCTAATGCACATTTTCTGAGAGCTGTCTTAAGTGTTTTAAAGTTTGCATTAATTTAATCCTGTGTGCCCTGTTGGAAGGGCACATTAATCACCCCTTATTACAGATGGGGAGACCATAGCATCAGGTCATTCGACTAAGTTACCCAAGGTCACAAGGCTCCCAACCAGATGGGCAGGATTGGAGCCCAGACATCTGGTGCCAGAGCTGGTGTGTTACTCTGACAGTAAGTGGCCTGGGCAAGCTGGTCTCCCCAGCTAAGAGCAGGCGGCCTGAGGGCTATGGGTCCTCTTTACAGAGCTTCGGTGATGCTGTCTGCTAAGGCACCCGACTAATCTCCAAAGGGCAGGGGCAGGGCAGTGATGCCGACAGGAAGAGTATAGTGTGTACACTTTCAAGCACCCCTTATTACTGATAACAAAATGGAGGACTTTAAATATGGTATCGACCTGCATGTAGGTATCAAAGGCATGCGGCCCTAAATGCCGTGACTGCAAGTGTCATGCAGCATAGTTGGTGAGCACGCTGCTCGTTCTGATGAAAGCACCAAGGAGATCATCTACCTCTTTCCTCAGACTATGGTGACGACTGCCTATGCGAATGGCAAGGATTCTTATTCCCAAAACCTTCAGTGTGTTTAAAATGTACTTTTACGGGGGTGGGGGGAACCTTCACATCTAAATATCCTTTTAGTCTGCCCATCTTTAAAAAGTATACACAAAGGGATGCCTGGGTGGCTCAGCCGCTAAGCATCTGCCTTCGGCTCAGGGCGTGATACTGAGTCCCAGGATTGAGTCCAACATCAGACTCCCTGCATGGTGCCTGCTTCTCCCTCTGCCTATGTCTCTGCCTCCCACCCCCGCCCCGTCTCTCATGAATAAAAAAAAAAAAAAAAAAAAAAAAGTATACACAGATGCTAGTCTTTTTGAGTTGCTTGGCATTCAGTGTTACTCAAGAACAGCCCTCCATACCAACTTATTTCCAGGTAACTTTTGGTCTCTTTTTAGGGAAATGATCAGAAATGAACCAAGGGACAGAGAAGGAAGACGCTGCCAGGTAACCTGTGCCCACAGCCATTCACCCAGAAGACACCAGCACCCAGTCTGCAGACAAAGCTATGCATTCCAGAGCAGAATACACTTGGTAAAAACAAAATAACCCACTTGAAAATCTTACTATCCAAGATGGCCCGATTTAAGGGTCTGGGAGTTCGTGGAATGAGTCTAGTTTGGCAACAGTATGGATTCTAAAATGCCTCATAAGGTTGCAGTGGTGACTGAAGGCCTTCCCACACTCCTCACACTCGTACGGCCTCTCCCCGGTGTGGCTTCTCTGGTGCTTGATGAGGAGTGTTCGCCTGCTAAAGCGCTTCCCACACTGGCTACACGGATAGGGCTTCTCCCCTGTGTGGATGCGCAGGTGCTGGAAAAGCCCTGCATTCTGACTGAAGGCCTTCCCACACTCGTGACACCGGTAGCGTTTCTCCCCAGTGTGTATTCTCTGATGCTGAACGAGGTATGAGCTCAGGCGGAAGGCTTTCCCACATGCCTCACACTCATAGGGTTTCTCCCCCGTGTGGATTCTCCTGTGTCTAATGAGACCATTGCTGGCACTGAAGGCCTTCCCGCACTCCTTACACTGATAGGGCTTCTCTCCGGTGTGGCTCCGCTGGTGTTCCATCAGGCCTGATCTCTGGCTGAAGGCTTTCCCACACTCCTCACACTCATATGGCTTCTCCCCCGTGTGGGTTCTCTGGTGCTGAATGAGGACCGAACTCTGAGTAAAGCCTTTCCCACACTCACTGCACCTGTGTCGTCTCTCTCCAGTGGCCTGTCCCCTCCACTCTTCTACTCTGCTCTCCTGCTTACAAATTTCTCCGTACTTAGAATCTAGAGGAGCATCTCTTTGGAGTCTGCCATTTCCAAAATGTTCCATTTCTTTCAAGACTTCTTCCTTCAATCCTGATTCCTGGCTTTCCGGTACAGTTTCGCCACCTGGGATAATAAATGCACCAGATAATGTCATCCTTCTCCCTTTATAAAAGAGCACCAAGATGGGCACAGGAAGTCCCTATCAAAACACACATGTTCTCAGAATGCAAAACGGGCGGTGGGAAGTACAACAGGGATCAATGAGGATACTGAGACCAGAGCAGGGTGAGCAGCCCTGCTAACACGGCTGGAGGGTGAGGGGCCAGAAAGGTAAGCAGGCACTGATCTATCTGTTTTACCTGTATTAACTTACTAAATGTCCACACAACTCTAAGATTAAGGGACTGTGATTACGTCCATCCTACAGTCACATAAACTGAAGGACAGGGAAGTTTACCTGACCGGCCTGTTGTCAGAGCTACAGAGAAGTAGAAAGTTCTAACCCAGGCAAACTGACCCCAGAATCCACAGCCTTAACTATTATTCTCTGCAGAGCCACCAGAAACACCGAGTGGACCCCTCAAAATCCTTACCTTGTTCTCCAAATCTGTGGGGATCTAAAGATTCACCTTTGAACTGAGTCACCACAGACTGAAGCTGGATGGCTATCGATTCCTGCTTGGCCTTCAAACACACCACATCCTCTGAGAGCGCTCCAGAATGGCCATGTTCGTCATCTGGGGCCTGGAGGCAGGTAAGTATATTTGGGATCATGAGAAGGGACACAGGAACCCAGGCTAATACTCACTGAAAGACATCAAATGGAAGCATATGGAACATTCTGTCGAGGAATGGCACAGGGAGAGGCCCAGAGGTTGATTTCACATGCACAAGCAGATGGGGAGATCAAGGGGGCCTGGTGTGTTTGTGCTGGTTTACAATGTTTTTCCTAAGTTCTTGGATACTCCTTCCTTTAAAAGGTGGAGCCTAATTCCCCATCCTTGAGAGTGCACTGTACTTAGTGACTCATTGCCACAGAATAAAATACATGGCAGAAGTGATGCTACAAATTTCAGAGACCAAGTCATAGAAAGCACCCTCATTCTCCTTCTCTGTCTCTCTAGAAGCTGGCTGATGCCAGAGGATACTCAATGAGGCCTAGGCAGAAATCCACATAGCAAAGAACCTAAGCCTCCTGCCAAAAGCCACTGAGGAACTGGTGCCCCTCCTAGCAATCATGGGAGGGAGCCATCCTGGAGGGGAATCCACCAGCCCCAGTCAAGCATTCAGATACTCTCCTGGGGCAGGCTCCTCACGGCACAGGGCTGAGACAGGTAATCACAAAGAAGCTCTGCACCCCAGAGCTACCCCTTGCCTCATTGTGTCTGGGTTCTGGGTAATGGGGATTAACAAGAGTTGCCCTGACTCACTGTGTATCCTCAGTTTCCCTCTCTACCTTGGGAGAGTGGATGAGATCACCCCAGCCTTATAAGACTGGTAAAAAGGGAATCCATGTTAAAAAAAAAATTTTTTTTTTTTCACTGCAACCTCAGGAGAGATCCTCCTAAGTAATGTCCTAAATCCTGACTTATAGAAACCATGAGATAATATTTGGGTTTTTTAAGCCACTAAGGCTTGGGGCAGTTTGTTCAACAGCAGCTGAGAATTGGCTGCAGCCAGCCTGAGTCAGCAAACTTCACCCTTCATAGAACTCAGTGTTGGAGAGTCCACATTCCTCCTCTCACCTGGTTCTCAGGCTCACTAAGCTCCCTCTCCAGATCTTCAACCACAGCCACGGCCTGCTCCCCACTCTCGGGGTGCTGCTCCCGCACCCAGGCCTGGAGCTCCTCAGGCAGGATGATCAGGAACTGCTCCAGCACCAGCAGCTCCAGGATCTGCTCCTTGCTGTGGGTTTCCGGGCGCAGCCAGCGTCGGCACAGCTCCCGGAGCTGGGTGAGGGCCTCTCGGGGCCCAGGGGTCTCCTGGTAACAGAAGTGCCTAAAAAGTTGGCGGGAGACCTCCTGGCTAGAAAAGCTGTTCTCTCGAAGGTAGGTTTCCTGGTCCCAGATAGGGTCTTCCTCCACCTTCACAATAGTAAGTCCATCCTGTCCCTCTGTTGAAGCCATTCTGGGGTTAATTTGGAAGGTTCACTCCAGCCTGGGATGAAGGGGAGCCTCATTTAAGATTTCCTGAGATATTCTTTTTAAGAGGATACACCTGATGATGAAACATTATATATTCATGGAAATTAAAAAGTAGTGGAGGAAAAAGTGAAGTATAGGAACAATGAATATCATGCTATCATTTATGTTCATAAAAACGTATATAGGGTTTTACTAATATAGTCTAGAACCTGGAAAAAAGCATATGGCAGAATACATCACTTGTCTCAAGTCTTCACTCTTCCCCATAGCCACGTATTGCAGTGGCCTCCCACTGATTCTGTCCTCAAACATATGACCAGACTTGCCCAGTGGTACACCAGCAAATGTCACCCAAACAAAGGCTTGGGAAGTACTTGTGTGACTCAGCTAGCTGGCTTGCCCTTCCCCCCCACAACTGCAAGGAGGATCTGCTGGCTTCCCGATGAAAGAGGCCTGTGGGACCGGACCCGCCATCCCAATGGGACAGATGGACCCACCTGGTTCAGCTGACAGCCAGCCAACCCCCAGACATGTGCGTAAGCCAGGATGAGGTCTGTAGAACTGCTTGGCGGACCCACAGCTCACTGCAGGTACACAAGCCAGCCCTGCGTGGATCAGGTGAACCCACAGATTCATGTGCTAATTAAATGTTTACTGCCACAGGCCATCAGAATTTTATATCTGTTTGTACACCACATTATTATAGCAAAGAAAACCTGATGCCCAGGGCTGGCTACTAGGGAGGGAACTAGGTTAAGTGCAAACAAGAGAAGGGAAATTTACTTTTCACAGAATACTCTCTGTACTTCTTCTGACTTTTGTATTATTTGAAATTCTTACTGCAAGAAAACAAACAAATAGTAGTAATTGGAAAGCCTGGTAGACAAATTACAGTAGCATCAGGTAAAGAACCGAACACGTAAAACTAGTGATAAAATCAAATGATGAGTGCTATCACAGAGGATTCAACTAGATAACTAGAAAGCAAAGAGTAGAAAAAAATAATTCTGACTGGGTATGGAGCACTGAAAGAATGTGGCTTAGGAGCAAGTGGGTTTGAATTAGGTCTGAAAGAACAAAAAGAAACTTGTCAGGCACGGACAGGGCACTGAGAGGGGGTTCAACATGACAGGCCAAGCAAACAACAGGACCTCAGCTATTTGCAGGCACACTGTGCAGGGGTCTTGGAGGCTGACTGCCAGGCCACAGAGAATGGGTAGAAGGTGTGCGAAGAGGTCAGGATGGAAAGATACACTGCAGTAGAAAGCAGCCTGAACTCTAGACTAAGATGTTTAGAGTTTAGTATATGGAAAACCAAGGGGCATTAAAGCTTTACTTCATTGTCAGATCTGTATTTTAAAGAAAAACGGAGTATGATTCAGGAAGGAAATGGTAAGAGTATTTGTAGGGCTGTAGCACTTAAGTTGGGAGGTAGAATGGTGGTTACAAAGGCAGTTTACTTTCATGGTAGAATTTGAGTTTTATAGATTACTTCAGTCTTGTGTTAACAGAATTCTTAATGTCTGAGACAATTTAGAAGTTTTTCAGATATGCTTTATTGTGGGAATATGTATTTATATTCCATTCATGCAAATGCCATGTGCCTACCAGATGCCTGGCGTGGTGTGGGGTGCCGAGGCCATAGCAGTGAGAGGAAAAACACACGGTCCTTGTCTTCATGGCATTTACAGTGGGACAGACATTAGTGCAATATTTACATAAAATTGTGATGAGAATATGGTAAGTTAACAAAGATTGTGGAGCTTACCCTTTGCCAATGTCCATGGCCAACAACTGCACTGTTTTTACTCCTTACTGCAGGATTTAGGTGTCAGGATTTTTGAGTCTTCAGTACAGGAAGACTATAAGTCTGAGAATCCCTATGACTTGGCATTGGGTTTCATTATTATTAAAAATGTGGTTTCCCATGGGATTAGATTTACAGGCAAAAACTGGTCTGTGATTATGGGGTTGCACCTGAATGCTACTGAGACACCATGGAGCAGAACAAGCAGATTCCTCACATACCCAAGGCCTTGGGTGGGGCAGCCTCTCAATTTTCTGTGTTGCTCTCCCCACAGTGCCTGGGCTTAGGATTTACCTCCTGGTCTTGTGCCACCGTGAACCCTGTCTTTACCTGTATGCCTAATACAGTGCTAGTCCACTGCAAGTGCTCTATGGATGTTTTCTGGATGAGTAAATAAATTCTCCCTTTTCACTGCATCATGCTATAGCAAGGAAATGGAAAGGAAGAAGGACGGGGAAACAGAAACAGCCTCTTTCTATTCTCCCCAAGTCTCTGCCACACCCAGGATCTGTATGCATTATCCAGAGTTCCCAAGCAGCCCTCCCATCTGTCTACACTCCCAACTACATCCCAACCTGCTACAGATCCCAAACACCTCTTATGACAAAATGCCTAGAAGATTTACAAGTCTAGATTTGCCACAAAATTATGGATGACTTGTCAATGTTTTATTTACCTGATTTATTCACTTATGTGCCCGGATTCAATTATGCACAATTTGGCATTGTCTCATTTCCGAGGAAGAAGCAAGTACTTAATACACATCTGATGAACCAAATGGAATGAGTTCTTTAAAATCGTCTTTAGAGAAACAGTGCTGCCAAGTGAGTAATATTCAAATCATGTGGCCTCTCAAAAGTGGGAGTGACCAAAGCACTCCACTTTTAAGACTATTCTGATAATTATATAAGGTAATGCATATAAAAAGCTTAGCACAAAGCTTACCTGGCCCATAGCAACTGCTAAATAAAAATTACCTGGTATTATTAGCAAAGCAGTATTAATGAATTGAATATCCTCCTTTTTAGCTCGAATAAAATAAAACACTGAATTCATAGGCCAATATTTAGTAGATAGTTGAAAAACCTGGAAGAAATATTCGATAAAGGTCAGGACAAACTATGACCAGTGGTGACCTTCCTCTAGATCCCGCGAAGCTTATAACCCTGAACATCCCAATGGCAGCTCAAAAGCAACAAATCAAAGACTGGATTCAGATTTCCAGAGTAACACAGCATAGCCAGTTATGCTTAATTACCAACTGGCTCCAAACATTAAAAGATGATATATAAAAAGAAAGAAAAAGAAATGGCCAGCCACAAACACAAGATAAAAATCAGCCAGGGACAGCTTAGAATTCAACTCCCGGGGATTAAAGACTCAGAGTGGTGTGTGTCAGACTATAGGCATTCAGGCTAACTTTCTGATGCTGACAGCCTACAGCTTTATCAGAAGTTACAGGCCCAGGGGCCAACGGACAGGACCAGCCTCATTTGCAGTAATGAAGCCCAGAAGCTGGTGGCCCCATACTAGGTCTGCACACCCTAATAATTGCTGGGGACAGCAACACGAAAGCACTAGATATAAGACCCAAGAAGGGTCTTAGATGTAACCTACCATGCTCAGCATATAGCACTACATCTAAGTGAGAGAAATCTACAACAGTTTTCCACTCAAAAGAAATTCCAAAACATGTAAAACTCTAACCCTAAGAAAACCAATCAACAGTTAAAATAGTAATTCTCTTGGAATGAAATTTATTCTATAGTCCAAGAAATTTTTAAAGTGATTTTGAGGGGATTCCTGGGTGGCACAGCGGTTTGGCACCTGCCTTTGGCCCAGGGCACGATCCTGGAGACCCGGGATCGAATCCCACGTCGGGCTCCCGGTGCATGGAGCCTGTTTCTCCCTCTGCCTGTGTCTCTGCCTCTCTCTCTCTGTGTGTGACTATCATAAATAAATTTTTTTTAAAAAAGTGATTTTGAGAAATACAGTGAAACCAAAACAGGTAAAATGTAGTTATCAGGTAGATATAAAAAAGAATTAGAAACTTAAAAAAAAAAAAAAAAACCAAAAAACTTTAACACTGAAAATACATTAGAAGATAACAGAAAGAATACATTTGAAGAAAAAACAGTGATTTTTAACTGTTTAGTATTTGACAACACTAGACTTCACTCTGAATGCAGCAAGAGATGAAAATTACAGAGCAATTAATAAGAAAGGGGCTATGTTGAGAGAATATGACTTTAATATAGGAGGCTCAAGAGAGAAGAATGTGGCGAATGGCTGAGAAATAAATCACTGAGAATAAAACAAAATTTTCCAGAAATGAAGGCATGACTTCTCGGATCAAGAGTACACATGGAGACAGAATACAGTGAAACCACAGCCTACTGAGAACAAGAGACAGCCTTAAAAGCTGCCCTAGAAACAGAGCCAGATACCCCCTAAGGACACAGCAAACCACTCATGAGCAGAAGTGGAGGGAGTCCTGAATGCAATCGGGGTGGGAAAAAGGACTGTCAACACAGAATCTGCCCCCAGCCAAAGAGAAGTAAACAGTGGGAGCAAAGTAAAGTCATATGCTACCCAGAGACCCCCTCCTAAAAGTCAAGGATGCAGTTTAGCAAACAAAAGTGAACTCAGAGAGAAGGTGTAAAATAGAAGAAATAACAGAACCCTAAGAACCAACAAAATATGACAATAAGTTGAAATGATTATGGTAAAAAGTCTCTATTCAGTCATATGTAAAATGCTCTATGTTCAAGGTTGCTTACTGAAGCGCTGCTTTGTGACAGAAAAGACTGGGAACAACATGAATGGTGGCCAGTACAGGGCTGCTTAGACAGATTATAGTCATCAGTGTATTGGATTATGATGCAGTTTTAAAACTGAGAAAATAAATAAATAAATAAATAAATAAATAAATAAATAAATCTGAGAAAGTTCTTTATGTACAGATATGAAAGGACTGCCAAAATACAGTTAAGTGAAAAGAGCTAGGGGAAGAAGGAGTATGATTAACATGCTATTAGTTGTATATAAAAAAAAGAATACATTTGAATTCCCTGGTCTTTGGGGACGGAAAAAGAGTAATTGGGGCAGGGAAGATGTGCAATTTTCACATCCTTCTATCCAAAGGATAGATTTTGTCACATTTTTTTTTTTACATAAGAATGTTTTATGACACAAAAGAAGGATATGAAATTAAAATCTAATGTATAATGACAAGATGTGGTGGATGTGCAGCTCAGTAAAATGTTACAGTGTCTTAAGGTTCTTGTCAGGAGAATAGAAATACTGAAGAATTATGCACTTAATGTAAAAAATTCTTAAAGTAAATACACCTCTCATAATTTAAAGGTAAATCGCAAGCATATGGAACAAATGGAATGCTTACATATGAATGCTGATAGTTCAGTATATGCAAACACTTTGGAAAATTCTTTAGAATTACCTACTAAAGGGGATCCCTGGGTGGCGCAGCAGTTTGGCGCCTGCCTTTGGCCCAGGGCGCGATCCTGGAGACCCCGGATCGAATCCCACATCAGGCTCCCAGTGCATGGAGCCTGCTTCTCCCTCTGCCTGTGTCTCTGCCTCTCTCTCTCTCTCTGTGACTATCATAAATAAATTAAAAAAAAAAAAAAAAGAATTACCTACTAAAGCTTTAGAATGAAAAAAAAAAAAAAAAGTACCCTCCTTCTAGGAAAAGACTGCTTGGTCTGTACCCATTGTGTCAAGTCACCCAGATCTAGTTTATTCAATCACTCAACAATTCACTTCAGAGAACATGTTTCTGCAAGTCAATCAATTCATGACAATCCATAGCTTTTGAAAATCAGCCCATTCAGAATAACTCACTCCAATAAATACATCTGAGTGCCAACTAATGGACAATAGTCTGTTCCATGAAATCGTGCTTCCACAGATGGTATCAGTCCACCTAACCCCAGCAATATTGAACTGCATGCTTCACAAGATCAGCAATCTCCTCTGCACCCAGTCAGCATACGTCTTCAGCTCTGTATCTCAGATACTGAGGAACAGTGCTGTCATTCTTTAACAGGTGGCACACAGGTGTACACTACGACTGAGTAATTCCACTCCTGGATACAGTTCCTATAGAAATGAGAGTTTACTCCACTAAAAGCTAAATACATGTTCAGAGCAGCTTTATTCATAATAGTTCCAAACTAGAAACAACCCCAAAATCCATCAACTGCAAAATGAATATATTATTGTAGTAGGCAGAATTCAAAGATGGACTCATGATCTCTGTCTTCTAGTATTTCTCTTCTCATTGTTGGTTTATATGGCAAAAGGTATAATTAAGATGAAAGTTTTAGAGCAGGCAGTAAGGCTCTAACAGGATGCCTGGAGGGCCCTGTTGGGAAGGTCAGAGACTTGTCCTGGCAGCACTCCAAAACAAAGCCACAAGAAGCCAATCAAAGCAGCACAAAACCCTACTTCCAAGAAATCCCTGCCCCAAATAGTGAATATTCCATTCCCTTACTGACAACTGTCAATAAAAGAAACCCAAATAAATAGCAGTGGCCAGCAATGCATTGGCACTCACTTGCTCACTCACTGGAACTCACCTCGCTCACATCTTGAGGATGTATCATTACTGTGCTGTGTCTGTCCTTGAATTCTTCATATGACAAAACCAAGAACCTTTCGGATGGGCTAGGTCAAAGCCTCAGGGCCTGGGGTCTCCTAAATTCACCCAGCAACATAATTCAGGTTACTAATTAGTTGATCTTATGATGGGGAGACACCAGCTGATCTCTGGGTAGGGCTAAACTACGTACTTGAGCTCTTTAAAAGTAGAGTAGTCCCTGGCTGGTAGCAGAAGATGTCAAACGAAGCTCTGAGGAGGATTTGAGGCTCATTTCCTGGCTTGTCAGTGGAGGGAAGTCAGTGTAAAGAAATGCCGGCAACCTCTAGAAGCTGAGGTCAGTCTCCTGCTGGCAGCCAGCAAGCAGGGGGGACCTCAGTTCTACCAGGAACTTCAGTCCTACAACCACAAGAAACTGAATTTTGACAACTGTTTAAGACTCTAGTATTTTTTAAATATACTGCATAAATTTGGGGCTGTTTATATTACGCCAAGGTTTCCCATTTGATTTCTTCTGATATCCTGATTCCTGTTTGTGTTCTAGATAGATGTTATTGCCATTTATTCACTCATTTTACTCAACAATTGTTTCCCAAGCACCTACAACATTCCAGGCCACTTTGTGAGGCGCTAGAGATACAACTGTGAAAAACACAGAATCTCTGTTTTGCTGGAGCTTACGTTCCAAGAGGAAAACCAAGAGTAACATTAACAACGACAAAAGTGGGTAAGGAGCTAAGCAAATGAAGTAAGAACTAGGTGATATAAGTACTGTAAGGAAAACCAATGTGACACCGAGTTATCAAATAAATGGAAGGCCTAGAAGATAGGGTGGTGGGAGGTGATAAACATCTAAGTGGAGCCCTTAAGAGAGAAAAGGAGCCATGCAAAGAGCAGAAGCCAGGGACAGCAAGAGCAGTTGATACTGTTCAAAGGCCAACAACCGCCCCCGCGCACGGCCGCTCTCAGACACCCCCAGTGGGGGTCCCTCCCACGGGACTCCCACTCGGCCCCGACTTCAGAAGGCGTCCCGGGCCCCTACGCCAAGGCGCGGACCTTCCATTTCCCGGAGTAAGGGGCCCAGGGCCGAGACTCACCTTCGGACCAGGGAAACTTCAGGGCCGCCGCGGGCAGCGGATCCCCAACAGCTGAGCAGCCACGGAGGCCGGAAGTGCGTCAGCAGCCTGAGCCCAGTCGCCTTCCGGGAGCTTTCCGGTCCTCTCTAGGACCTCAGAGGTCCCTGCGTCTCGGTGGCCACCTCCCCGCCCAGCTCCGGCTCCGCTGCAGGACGCCCAGCCCTCGGGGTCAGGCGGCCTCGGGAATGCAGCAGTTCATCTAATTCTAGTGCTTGCCCCCCGGGGCTTCCTTGGTGTGGACAGCGCTAGAGGAGAGAGTGCTTGTAGGGGTGACAGTACGGGGCACTCTGTTGTGATTGTCTCTGGATTCTCCGAGTCGAGGAGACGTGGGCAGGTGAACAAGTAACTTCATAAAGCGGATGTGAACGTGAAATGAAATTAAGGTTTATAAGTCGATTAGGCTGTAGTTACCGCTGTGCAATTAGGACACAGGTACCAGTACTAAGCCTAACTGGTGGCCGAGGAGACCTAGCGGACCTCTCGGGGTAACCCGAAGAGCGGGGCGGGGGGGGGAGGGGGGCGGAATCAGGGGAGGAGCTCGAGAAGCATCGGAGGCCCAGGGAGGAGCCTGGGGAGCGTCGGGGGAGGATGAAGGGGCAAGGACCAGGGAGGAGCGTGCAGGGAGCATCGGAGAAGGATGGGGAGGAGCACAGGGAGCATCAGAGGACCGAGGAGGAGCGGGGTGGGGGCCGGGGGGGCATCGGAGGAGGACCAGGGGAGGAGCGCGTGGGGGAGGAGCAGGGGGCATGCCAGGATTGCAGATGGCACAACGTGGGAGTGTGGGAGGCTCTGTTGCAGCCAGAACACAGCACTGGGGCACCCATGAAGCTAGAGGGAGTGGGATGGGACTCCTTCCCGACCCTCACAGGAATTCAGTTATGAGAGCATTTGCACTTGGACACATTGCAGAGGCCGCAGTAGGAGGATGGGAAGAGCCTGAGATGACAGGCAGGGGGACCAGTTAGGGGACTACTTCCAAATCCTGAAGCAAAGCAGAAGTGGGAGAAGGGGACAGATATATGCGTTAAGTTGAACTGACCTATTCATTTATTTTCCCACAAACTCCAGCTGAATTCATTCTCTGTGCTAAGGGTTTTCTCTAGGTACTGGAAATAATAATGAATACAAGGTCCTCACCCTTATGAAGTTTATAATAGAGAAGTAAAGACAGTGGGAAATCCAGTTTATACAATTTGGTGAAACATAGGTTTGAAAATAGAGATATTGAGGGGGGAAGTCACATCATTTAATAAACCTTAAAGTCTTACATCACAAACACAAATCGGAAAAAAAATTTAAATATTTTTATTTACTACCTGATGCATCTCTGTAATATTTTTCCTAAATTGTTGGCTTTATATTCTTGAAATATCTCTTTATATGCTAATTTTGTCGTTTAAAATTTTCTACATGGGCAGCCTGGGTGGCTCAGCGTTTAGCACTGCCTTCAGCCCAGGGTGTGGTCCTGGAGACCTGGGGTCCAGTCTCACATCAGGCTCCATGCATGGATGGAGGCTGCTTCTCCCTGCGTCTGTGCCTCTCTCTCTCTCTCGTGAATAAATAAATTAAATCTTTAAAAAATAAAAAATAAAAAAGAGTAAAATTTTCTGCAAAGAATACAAAGATAATGTAGTCTTTCCTTTAGCATGGCTGAAGGAAACTACTTATTATTTATTTGGAGAGAGGGAGAGAGAGCACACATGTGAATGGGAGTTGGAGAGAGGGGCAGAGGGAGAAGGAGAATCTTAAGCAGGCTCCATGCTCAGTAGAGCTCAGTCTCACCACCCTGAGATTATGATCTGAGCTGAAATCAAGTGTTGGCCACTAAACTGACTGAGCCACCCAGGCGCCCCTGATCAACATTTTTTTAAAGATTTATTTATTTATTTATTTATTTATTTATTTATTTATTTATTAATGAATGATACACACACAGAAAGAGAGGCAGACAGGCAGAGGGAGAAGCAGGCTCCATGCCCGGAGCCCGACACAGGACTCCATCCCAGGACTCCAGGATCGCGCCCTGGGCCAAAGGCAGGTGCCAAACCGCTGAGCCACCCAGGGATCCCCTCTGATCAACATTTTAAATGCAACATTTTAAATTGTTGATATTTGCATATCAACAGGCACCTGCAGGCACCAATTGATTAAGAATTCAATAACTGAAATGAAAAACACATTAGAGGGAATAAATAGAGGAAGAAGAGGAATGGATCAGTGTTCTGGAGGACAGAGTAATAGAAAGCAATCAAGATGAGTAGAAGAGAGAAAAAATAATTAGAAATGAAAAGAGAGGAGCATCTGGGTGGCTCAGTGGTAGAGTATCTGCCTTTGGCTCCGGTTGTGATCCCAGAGTCCTGAGATCAAGTCCCACATCAGGATCCCTGTGGGAGCCTGCCTCTCCCCCGCCTATGTGTCTCTGGCTCTCTCTGTGTGTCTCTCATGAATCAATAAATAAAATCTTAAAAAATAATAAATGAAAATAGACTAAGGGAACTCAGCAACATTGTCAAGCATAATAACAATCACATTATAAGGATATAAAAAAAAGAAGAGAGAAAAGGGGACAGAAAGTTTATTTGAAGAAATAATAGCTGAAAACTTCTTAAATCTAGGGAAGGAAACAGACATTCAGAGCCAGGAGGCACATAAAGTTCCCAAGAAAATCAACCCAAGGAGGATCACACCAAGACTACAGTAAGTAAAATGACAAAAAGTCATGATAAAGAATTTTGAAAGCAGCAAGACAAAAGAAAACAATTACATACGAGGGAACCCCCATAAGATTATCAGCTGATTTTTTAGTAGAAACTTTGCAGGTCAGAAGGGACTGTCATAATATATTCAAAATGCTGAAAGAAAGAGACCTGCGACCCAGAATATTCTATCCAGAGAGGCTCTTGTTCAGAACAGAAGGAGAGATAAAGTTTCCCAGACAACAAAAGGTAAAGGAACTCATGACCACTAAACTAGTCTTACAAGAAATGTTAAAGGGATTCTTTCAGGGAAAAGGAAAGACCACAGCAAGAGTAAGAAAAATAGGAAGCACAAAAGCAGTAGAATTAAGCATATTTATAGAAATCAGTCAAGGGATTCACAAAATAAAAGAACATAGAGTATGACACAGTATATCTAAAATATGGTGGAGAAAGGAGTAAAAATTTAGTCCTTTTAGATTGAGTTCAATTTTAAGTGATCACTAACTAAATATAGACTGCTGTATGCATAAAATGTTATATATAAAACTAACGGTTACCACATACCATAAATTGAAAGAAAATGATAGCAGTTGTGCAAAAAATAAAGATAAAAGGAAATCCATGCATATCAATAAACAAAGCTAGCAAACCATGAGAGGAGGGAGCAAGAGAAGAAAACAAAAGAGAAGAACTATACAAACAACTACAAAACTAGTAACAAAATGGCAATAAGTACATACCTATCAGTAATTACCGGGGGGTGTCTGGGTGACTCAGTTGGTTTAATGTCTGCCTTCAGCTCAGGTCATGATCCTAGAGTCCTGGGATCAAGCCCCACGTTGGGCTCTGTGCTGAGAGAGCCTGTTTCTCCCTCTCCTTGCCGCCTGCTCTCTCACTCTCTCTCAAATAAATAAATAAATAAATAAATAAATAAATAAATAAATATTTTAAAAAACAATTACTTGGAATGTGAATGGGCTAAATGCTCCAAAGACATAGGGTGACAGAGTGGAGAAAAAAGCAAAGCTTATATGCTGCCCACAGGAGACTCACTTCAGATCTAAAATCACATGCAGATTGAAAGTGAAGGGATGGAAAAGCATTTCTCATGCATGTAGAAGTGAAAAGAAAGCTGGGTAGCAATACCTATATGGGACAAAATAGTGCTTAAAATAAAGACAGAGCAAAAAAATAAAAATAAAAATAAAAAAACAAAGACAGCAACAAGTGACAAACAAGGCCACTATATCATAGGGAAAAATTGAACAAGAAAATATAACAATTGTAAATATTTATGCACCCAACATGGGAGCACCCACCTACATAAAACAGTTAATAACAAACATAATGGAACTGATAGTGATACAATAACAGAAGGGGACTTTAACATCCCATTTACATCACAGACAGCTCATCCAAAACAGAAAATCAAAAAGAACACTGGCTTTGAGTGACACATTGGACCAGATACATCTGACAGATATATTCAGAATATTTCATCCTGGGCAGCCTGGGTGGCTCAGTGGTTTAGCATCGTCTTCAGCCCAGGGCATGATCCTGGAGACCCGGGGTCGAGTCCCACATCAGGCTCCCTGCATGGAGCCTGCTTCTCCTTCTGCCTGTGTCTCTGCCTCTCTCTCTCCTCTCTGTGTATTCTCATGAATAAATAAATAAAATCTTTTTTTTAAAAAAAGAATATTTCATCCTAAAACTAGAATACACATTCTTTTCATGGAACATTCTCCAGAACAGATTATATGTTAGGCTACAAAACAAGTCTCAATAACTTAAAAAAAAAACTGAAGTCATATCATAAATCTTTTATTATCACAATGCTATTAAACTAGAAATCAACCAAAAGAAAAAAAATCTGGAAAGAATACAAATACATGGAGGTTAAATAACATGCTATTAAACACTGAATAGTTGACCTAGAAATCAAAGAGGAAATAAAAAAATACATAGAAATGAAAATAAAAACATAACAGTCTAAAATATTAGGAGCAACAAAAGCTCTACTAAGAAGGAAGTTTATGACAATACAAGCTTACCTCAAGAAACAAGAAAAATCTCAAGTAAACAACTTAACCTTACACCTAAAGGAGCTAGAAAAAGAAGAACAAAAACCACAAAACCAATAGAAGAAAGGGAATAATAAAGATTAGAGCAGAAATAAATCATACAGAAACTAAGAAAACAAGAGAACGGATAAATGAAACCAGAAACAACAGAATGGATAAATGAAACCAGATCTTTGAAAAGATCAACAAAATTGAAAAACCTTTAGCCACACACAGAGAGAGACAGAGAGGACTCAAAATCAGAAATGAAAGAGAAGAAATAACAAATGACATCTCAGAAATAAAAATGATAAGAGAATGTTATGAAAAGTTATATGCCAACAAATTGGACAACCAAGAAGAAACAGATTAATTCCTAAAAATAGATAACCTCCCCAAACTAAATCGGGAACAAATAGAAAATTTAAACAGGTCAATTACCAGCAATGAAATGAAGTGAGTAACCAAACAATTCCCAACAAAAAAAAGGTCCTGGACTGGGGGCCCCTGGGTGGCTCAGTCAGTTACACATTTAACTTCTGATTTTGGCTCAGATCATGATCTTAGGGTCGTGAGATCAGACTCCATGCTGATTGTGGATCCTGCTTGGGATTTTTCTCTCTCCTTCATTCTTTCTGCTCCCCGCCCCCGCCCCCCACTTACATATACATACACACACACTCTCTCTCTCAACAAAAAAAAAAAAAAAAAAAAAAAAAGATCCAGGACCAGATGGCTTCACAGTTGAATTCTACTAAACACTTAATGAAGATTAACATCTAGGAGCCCAAAAAAAACAAAAACAAAAAACAAAAAAAAAAAAAACATCTAGGAGCCCATGGGTGGCTCAGTCAGTTAAGCATCTGCCTTCAGCTCAGGTTATGATCCCAGGGTCCTGAGATTGAGCCCCATGTCCAATGTCCCCTACTTAGTGGGAAGTCTGCGTCTCCTTCTCTCTTTGCCCCTCCCCCTGCTCATGTGTTCTTGCTTTCTTTCAAATAAATAAATAAAATCTTTAAAAAATAATAAAAAATAAATTAATGCTATGAGGTCAGCATTACCCTGATAACAAAAACAGATAAAAACACTACCAAAAAAAAGGAGAACTACAGGCCAACATCTCTGATGAACACAGATGCAAAAAATCCCCAACAAAGTATTAGCAAACCAAATCCAATGATACATTGAAAAAAATCATATATGACAATCAAGTGGGATTTATTCCTGGGGTGCAATATCTACAAACCAATCAATGTGATATGTCACATCAACAAAACAAACAAATAAAAATCACATGATCATTTCAATAAATGCAAGAAAACTATTAGACAAAGTACAGTCCATTCATGATATAAACCTTTAAGTACATTTAGAGGGAACATACCTCAACATAATAAAGGCTGTATATGAAAAACCCACAGCTAATATCATCCTCAATGGGGAAAAACTGAGATCTTTTCCCATAAGGTCAGGGAGAAGAAAAAGATGTCCACTCTCACCACCTTTATTCAACATAGTACTGGAAGTCCTAACCACAACAATCAGGCAAGAAAAAGGAATAAAAAGCAACCAAATTGGTAAGAAGCATAACTTCTAATATTTGTAGATGACATGATGCTACACAGAGAAAACCCTAAAGACTCCACCAAAAAACTGCCAGACCTGATAAATTCAGTGAAGTTGTAGGATACAAAATCAATATACAAAGATCTGTTGCATTTCTACATTAATCCTTAAGCAGTAGAAAAAAGAAATTAAGAAAACAATCTCACTTACAATTGCACCAAAACCAATAAAATACCTAGGAATAAACTTAACAAAGGAGGTGAAAGACCTAGAACAAATAATGCTAAAATTTGTATAGAAGACCTTGAATAGCCAAAGAAAGAGGAAAAAGAACAAAACTGGAGCCATCACAATTCCAGTTTTCGGGATATAATACAAAACTGTAGTGATGAAAACAATATGGTACTGGCACAAAAATAGACAGATCATTGGAACAGAATAGAGGGCCCAGAAATAAACCCACAATTATATGGTCTATTAATCTTCAACAAAAGAGGCAAGAATATGCAATGAGAAAAAGTCTCTTCAACAAATGGTGTAGGGAAACTGGATAGCTACATGCAAAAGAATGAAACTAAACCACTTTCTTTCACTATACACAAAAATAAACTCAAAGTGGATAAAAGACTTACATAAGAATCCTGAAACCATAAAATTCCTAGAAAAGGGCATAGGCAGTAATTCCTTTGATATTGGATGTAGTAATATTTTTCTAGATATGTCTCATGAGGCAAGGGAAACAAAAGCAAAAATGAACTATTGGAACTTCATCAAGATAAAAAGCTTCTGCACAACAAGGAAACAATCAACAAAACTATAAGGCAATCTATAGAATGAGAGAAGACATTTGCAAATGCCATATCCAACAAAAGGTTAGTTTCCAAAATATATAAAGGACTTATAAAATTCAACACTTAGTAAAACAAATAATCCATTTTAAAAATGAGCAAAAGGGACACCTGAGTGGCTCAGTTGGTTGAGTCTCGACTCTTGGTTTTGGTTCAGGTCCATGATCTCATGGGTCAGTGTTGAGCCCTTTGTGGGGCTCCATGCTCAGTGAGGAGTCTGCTGGAGATTCTCTCCTCCTGCGCCTCCCACCAAAAGTGCTCACACTCTCTCTTTCAAATAAATAAATCTCAAAAAATAAATTAAAAATGGGCATTAGACATGAATGGACATTTCTCCAAAGAAGACATACACATGACCAACAAACACATAAAAAGATGTTTAACATCACTCATCATCAGGGAAATACAAATCAAAACTACAATGAGATATCACCTCATACCTGTTAGAATGACTAAACTCAAAAACCTAAGAAACAACAGATGTTGGCGAGGATGTGGAGAAAAAGGAACCCTTGTGAACTGTTGGTAGGAATGTAAATTGACAGAGTCACTGTGGAAAACAGTATGGGGATCCTTGAAAAATTAAAAATAGAATTACTATATAATCTTTAATTCCACTACTGAGTATTTGCCCAAAGAAAATGAAAACACTACTTGAAAAAGATATAAACACCCCTATGTTTATAGCAGCATTGTTAACAATAGTCAATATACGGAAGCAGCTTAAGTGTCCATTGATTGATGAATGGATTATGAAAAAGTGGTATTTATATACAATAGAATATTACTCAGCCATAACATAGAAGGAAATATTGCCATTTTGCTGATATGGATGGATCTAGAGGGCATAATATTATTTTCTTTACTTAATGACTTTTTTAAAATAAATTTTATTTATTTATTTATTTATGATAGTACACACACACACACACACACACACACACACAGAGGCAGAGACACAGGCAGAGGGAGGAGCAGGCTCCATGCAGGGAGCCTGATGTGGGACTCGCTTCCAGTTTTCCAGGATCACACCCTGGGCCAAAGGCAGCGCTAAACCACTGAGCCACCTGGGCTGCCCGACTTTTTATTTTTAATATTTAATTTGGAAATAATTTCAATAAAACTTACAAAAAGTCGGAAAACTAAAAATAGTACAAGAAACATCCAAATACCTTTTACCTAGATTTTCCTGTTATTAACATTTTACCCATATTTGCGTTTAACTTACATAACATGTGGCTCTTTGTCCCTAAACACTTTGGTGTATATATCCAAAGAATAGAGAGATCTCTTACATAACTATAGTATAATTGTCATCTTCACAGGTTTACACTAATCCAATACTTCTTAAATTTTATTCTAATATTCATATTTTAATTTCATCAGTTGATCTAATAATATTCCTTGTAGCATTATCCCCCTTCTGGTAAATAATCCACTCTAGGGGCAGATACCGCAATTAGTTAGTTGCCTCTTTTAATCTGGAATATTGCCACAGTCTTTCTCTGCCTTTTGTGACACTGGCATTAAAAGTTTATTTCTCATTTACATCACATGTCTAAAACAGCCTGGGCCACCGTCCTCCATCTTGTAGCTATGTCCTCTGGAATCTATATTCCCTGAGCCCTCCATAGAGAGCATGGAGAGAGGGTGCTCTGGATGAAAGTGATATATCACTTCCACGCATGTGGCTTTGGTGACAATCACATAGTACTACGAAATGCAAGGGGCTGAGAAATGTAGAAATGTAGATAGATGAGTAAGGGTAGAGGGTATAATGTTAAGTGAAATAAGTCAGTCAGAGAAACACAAGTACCATGTGATTTCACACTGATATGTGGAATTTAAGAAACAAAATAAATAATCAAAGGAAAAAAGGAGACAAAAAAAACCACACTCAAAAATAGAGAACAGGGCAGCCCCGGTGGCGCAGCGGTTTAGCGCCTCCTGCAGCCCAGGGCGTGATCCTGGAGACCCTGGATCGAATCCCAGGTTCGGGCTCTCTGCATGGAGCCTGCTTCTCCCTCTGCCAGTGTCTCTGCCTCTCTCTCTCTGTGTCTCTCTACGAATAAATAAATAAAATCTTAAAAAAAAATAGAGAACAAAGATGAGCAGGGGGATGGGTGAAGTAAGTGAAGGGGATTAAGGATACATTTACTGTGATGAGCACAAAATAATGTATAGAATTGTTAAGTCACTACATCATACACCTGAAACTACTATAACACTGTTCAGTAATCATACTGGCGTTAAACAAGTAAAAACAATGGAGATCTAAAATGTACATGGAACATTCTCAAAGACAGACTTATGATATGTCATAAAACAAGCCCCAGTAACATTCAAATTTACAGAAATCATATAGAGTATGTTCTCCAACCACACTGGAATGAAATTAGAGATCAGTTATCCAAAGGAAATTTGGGAAATTCACATATATTTGGAAATTAGAAAACACACTCCTAAGTAACCAATGAGTCAAAGAAGAAGCTTCAAGGAAAATTAGAAAAAACCTTGAGATGACTGATAACCAAATGACAGCATACCAAAATGTATGGGATGTAGTGAAAGCCATACTTAGTGGGAAATTTATAGCTGTAAACACCTGTATCAAAAAAGAAAGATCTCAATCAATAGCCTATCTTCTCACCATAAGAAACTAGATAAAGGAGAACAAACTAAACTCAAAGCAAGTAGAATGAAGGAACACAATGGGTACCCCTAAGAGGATTTGCATTTGCCTCTGTCAGTTAAGTAGAGGAATGTTTTAAACTGAATTCATGATTTGAGACTTTTCAGCCCATCTTGGTTTTGTGAATTTGGAATGACAATCTGTGCAATAGTAGGCTTGCAGTTATAATTCTCAGGCACTATTGTGTTCTGTTCTGTTTATGCCAAGGCAACTTCCTTTACAGTCAGCTAAAGGTAGATATAGATAGGAGTAGGATTACTTTTGGTTCACCATGCCACTGCCCTACGGAAGTTGGGTTTATCAAAGGCAGATTTCTCATCAGATGCTCACCTTAGGTAGGTCTGAGGCTTTGTTTTATGCTTTCTTTTTTTAAAAAAAGATTTTATTTATTTATTCACGAGAGACACACAGAGAGGCAGAGACATAGGAAGAGAGAAAAACAGACTCCATTCTGGGAACCCAATGCAGGACTTGATCCCAGGACCTGGGATCACGACCTGATTCGAAGGCCGACTCTCAACCCCCAGACTGAGCCACCCAGGCGTCACTGTCTTATACTTTCAAGATCATCACACTGAAGATCAAATTGCTGTTTGGCAAAAGTCTCAGGGTAAAAATCAGCTTAAATGTTGCCTCTCTGAATTTCCACTTCTACTTAGATTTTAAGTTGAGATTCCTTACTATCTTACCAGCTCTGCAATGCTTTTTAGAAGTTACTTGTAAATAATGTATGCTGCATGGGTTGCTTTCACTAAGAGAGTGGATCTGAATAACTAAGCTTCATGTTTCAAAAATGGAAACATACCCTTTCTTTTATAAACCCACTGAAATCAAGGTTTTGTCTCTGCCATTCCAGTGAAACTTCTTGACCTCCACATTTCCAACTCTAATGATAAAGTGTCAATCTAGTCTCTTGGCAACATTTCACATTTTTGAATACTCCTCCTTCCTTGAAACACACTCTTCTTTGGGGGACCACTTTCTCTCATAGTTTTCCTACCTTATTGTTTACTGCATCATTTCCATTATGGATCCTTTCTATATCATTTAACTCTCAATGTTAGAATGTTAGAGTTCAGTCATTGATTCTTGTAGAGAATCTATTGCTTGATGGTCAGTTCCTTCTGTCACAACTGAGACATGCATTCCCCACCTTGCTTACAGTGAGTGAGAAGCTCTTCATGCAGGTCTCTCAGCCACAATGACAACTCCGGAGCTCAAGATCATGTCCTCAAACATGGCACCTCATGTTCAGTAGCCAATCATTGCTGAGAGGTATATGTAATCTTGACTCCTTGCTTTTAGGCAAGACAATTCTGAGGACAATTGCTCTGGTTCCAAAGCTTCTTGTAGAGTTAATGTTTCTGTTCCACCTCCCTCTCCACCCAATACTGCTCTGTACAGCACTGACCTAATCAATTTCTTGCACATACATCTCAGAATTTCTTGCATAGAGAACTGAACCTATATTTGATACTAGAAATGATCCTAGGGGGATCCCTGGGTGGCGCAGCGGTTTGGCGCCTGCCTTTGGCCCAGGGCGCGATCCTGGAGATCCAGGATCGATTCCCACGTCGGGCTCCCGGTGCATGGAGCCTGCTTCTCCCTCTGCCTGTGTCTCTGCCTCTCTCTCTCTCTCTCTCTGTGACTATCATAAATAAATAAAAAATAAAAAAAAATAGAAATGATCCTAGGAAGTAGTTTCAAAAATGGTATTTGGGAGTTGGAGACCTGATGTCAACTGGCATTGAAAATCCAGGGCATGGAGATAGGTTGAGCCCCCATAGCCCTGACAGAAGATTGCAGTACAATTGTTAAAAACTTAATGGTGGTGAAAGTAAGATAGGATATTCGTGGGAGGTAATGAATTTGTGGGTGCATTATTTCAGATGATGTGAGTCTGGGATTTTATTTTATTCATCTCACAAACTAAAAACTAGCCTGCTAAAGTTTTATGGATGATTTCAAAAGATATAAGACTTCACGGTCAGAAACAAAGGGCTTTATTATCCATAGATAGCAAGCGGCATGAATATTCATATATGTGCCAGCTCCAATTGCCCCCAAATCTGAAAGAAATTACCAGATGGGGCAGCCCCAGTGGCGCAGCGGTTTAGCGCCACCTGCAGCCCACGGAGTGATCCTGGAGACCGAGGATCGAGCCCCACGTTGGGCTCCCTGCATGGAGCCTGCTTCTCCCTCTGCCTCTCTCTCTCTCGCTCTGTATCTCTCATGAGTAAATAAAATCTTAAAAAAAAAAAAAAAAGAAATCACCAGATGGATCCATATGGATGAGATGCACGCAATGAGTCTGTGTTGCGTGTGTGTGTGTGTGTGTGTGTGTGTGTGTGTGAGCTGGGAGGGGGAAACCTAAGCTTAGGGAATCTGCCATGTTTGCAGTATGTAGTTAACTAAATTTACACTTTGTCTAGAGGAAAATGTTACCTTATTTCTCAAAGTTGTAAGCTGCATAAACAACTCTGAGAAATGGCTTGGACTAAAGAATTACGAAGCTGTTGCACTGTTGGCCACTGATGTATTAAAGGAAGGTAGTGAAATTCTGAGGTGACTAGTCTCCAATATAAGGCCAAGTGTAAAATCCAGAGGGCTTCTCTGGCACCATATAAAGTCTTATCTCCTTCAGCCAGAGGGCAGAAAAAGCAGAGGATCAGACCCAGGACTCAAGTGAAAGAGTGGCAGAGCTCCAGACAAAGTTATTATCAAACCTGGTAGGCATACCAAGCTACTGCCAGAGAGCTGACTGGGAGGGAATGCAACTCTGAGACCTCAGGCAGGGATACCTCAGTCAAAGTCTCCAGAGTCATGGATCCTCAGATTCCTCAATGAACCCTCTGTGCCTGCAAAATTATTCCATCACTGTAAGTTAAAAACTAGTGTTGCGGGATCCCTGGGTGGCGCAGTGGTTTGGCACCTGCCTTTGGCCCAGGGCGCGATCCTGGAGATCCGGGATCGAATCCCACGTCAGGCTCCCGGTGCATGGAGCCTGCTTCTCCCTCTGCCTGTGTCTCTGCCTCTCTCTCTCACTGTGTGCCTATCATGAATTAAAAAAAAAAAAAAAAAAAACTAGTGTTGCTGCTTGCTTGAAGATGAGGTAGAGCCTCTGCTCTGCAAGACATCAGATGCCCCTTGAGAGTCTATCCACATCCACATCTGGCCACTAGTCAGTTCCTAGGATTACATGCAGCAAAATCTGGTTGGGTTAGCACTGGGGTCTGCTAAGGAAGGGAAGAGGCTATATCCTAAAGGAGCTAGCCAATATCGACAGGAACTGAGAGTGTATGTATGAGTCTGAGACGATGGAATGAAGAGGGTGAGATATAGATTTGGTAAGGTAAGGAAGAGTGTGTCAAGATAGATGCACTCTCTCATGATGTAGCATTTAATATCTTGGCCCTGGATGGGTGCCTGCATGGCTCAGTCAGTTGGTTGTCTGACCAACCATACATTGTTCCCAGATACATGCAATCTTATGTCTTGGTAAATCTGCTAGAACTCAGTTTAGAAAGAGCAATTCTGGCTTATTTGATGCCATACAGTCAGGAGTTCTTTCTGTACCAGGACCTAGTTGCACAGCAGGAAATGTTTATCAAAAGATGTATAATAATAAAAAAAAAAGATGTATAATGTATCTTATCACCTTACTCCAGAACTGTAGGGGTCTATATAATGATTCTCTTATTAGGATGTGCCATGAACTCCACACAGCATGTTTTCTAAAATGGACATCTTCAGTACCTGTAATACTTGTTATATGGCCCAACAATCAATGCTGCTCATTTTTCTCAATTTCATTTTTCTTAATATATTCACATTTTTTAAAAGATTTTATTTATTTATTTGTGAGAGACACACACACAGAGAGAGAAAGAGAGAGAGAGAAAGAGAGAGAGGTAGAGACATAGGTAGAGGGAGAAGCAGGCTCCTTGCAAGTAGCCCAATGTGAGACTTGATCTGGGGACTCCAGACCACACCCTGAGCCAAAGGCAGATGCTCAACCATTGAGCCACCCAGGCATCCCTATATTTACATTTTTTAAATATATTTCAGAATCCATTGTAGACATTAGTACAATTCTCCCAAAATACTTCAGCATGTATGTAATTAACTAGATTTCAATAATTGTTTATAGCTGTTTTCTTCTGAGGTAAAATTTACATAATTAAATGTGCATATCTTAATTATACATTAATCGAGGTTTTATAAGTGCATGCCCCTGTGTAATTCAGGCCTCTTTCAAAATATAGGACATTACCAGGGATGCCTGCACCCAGTGGTTGAGCATCTGCCTATAGCTCAGGTCGTGATCCCAGGGGCCTGGGATCGAGTCCCACATCAGGCTCACATCAGGCTCCCTATGAGAAGCCTGCTTTTCCATCTGCCTATGTCCCTGCCTCTCTGTGTCTCTCATGAATAGATAAAATATCTTTCACATGTCTCATGTTCATTGCTACACTTCTGTGAAATTATGTAGATTTATCTCGGTGAATCGAAGATTCTGCATGTCCTTGAATAATGTGCTGTGTCCAGTGAGAAGGAAAGCAAAATGCATGCCCAAAACACGTGTTAATGCCTGTCAAGCTGAATTACTTCCCCTTGGAGAGAGGAAGAGGTCTTATGTAATCACTTGCCACCAATGCAATTGATCCCCTCATGATATGGCACCATATCAACTACTCAGTGTTGATACCTCTGCAGTTAAATTGGACACTCAGCAGTAGCTCTACAGCATTGATGACAGGGAGAGCCTCTTTCTCTGCTGCCATGTTTACCCTGTTCATGAACCCACTTACCAGCAGTGGGGTGGCAAATGACAGAGGCTAGCTGATATGAACGGTCTGGATCATTCTATCTACTTGCTTATTGCCTCCTCCATGATGTGTGTTCTGTGAGAAGCTTTAACATAATGATCTTCAGACTTTCTACTCATTCTCATAGGTTCATCCACATACCTCTTCCTCAGACCTTGTTTTTGATCTTCCAATCTTCTTCCATCCAGGCCCCTGCAAATTAGCCAAGATGTCCATCATTGCCTTGAATGTATATGTATTCTTACTTGCAGACTTTTTTCCTTCCACTGAATTTTGTCTGGGTGCACCACCCAAAGCTCTGCCCTCTGGGTAGAATTCCTGTACTGACAGACTATACCAATTCATATATGGCCTAAACTCAGCAGTTTCCCTCTCTGTTAATTGGTTGTAAGGTAGCCCCCATCAGCCACCACCATTGCATAGCCATATACCCATAGGGATGAGCTGAGGGATAAGTGCAGATGCCCCAGAGGTAGGAGACAGTAGAATGTAGAGCATCTGCTCAGAAAGCTTAATTGCCCTCCAGCTCTGGGCTTGCCCATTCCATCTATGGAATAGCAGTGTCACTGAAATCCTTCCCCCTTAATGACCTAAGTGAGGAAATTTCCTTCTGAGTCTGGATGTCTCAGTTCCTGGAAAGTTCTGTCATGAGAAAGAGGGAGACTCTCTGTAAACTTAAAGGTGGGGGCTGGTGCCCAGATATTTTAGCCTCCTTTTTCCAAGACTCCAGCAGCAAGGAGAGGGGTCATCACCCAGCAGAAATTGATGGTCTCATCATCAGAAGAATATAGGGGCGCTGTTATACAACAAAGACAGGGAAAAAAAGTTTGTCACTCAGGTGATCCACTTGAGGGGATGTGTCTTGGTTCTCCACTGAGAAATTTTTATATTAAATGGACCAGTTCAACAGCTATCACCTGAAAGGAGTATAGTAACCAGAAGTTTAGACCTGTCAGGGATGAGTGTCACCTATCAGGAATACCACCCAGATCATCAGAGGTAGTAGTCAAGGATAAGGGGAATCTAGACGGGGTCATAGAGTAGGGACAAAATGAATATTCCTTATGACTTTAAGATGTGCTATGTCTGCAGGAGCTGCAATTCTTCCTACTTGTCTACCTTTGTGAATTTCCCCAGGAAGAGAAGAAAATTCTGATGTAGTTGTTCCTACCTCTTATTATAGCAAACAAATGGATCAGAGTGGTTCACATGCCGTGCTACAGTACCCCAAACAAGGCATGTGCTTCCCCGGCTGTTTGGAGAACTGGTTGACAATGACTCCTATTTGAGTCTGTGGGAATTGCCCTCATACAAAGAGTTGCCTCACATGAGGATGTACTCTACTCTCAAACACCACGCAGTAAGGCAGGGCAATTCTAAAGGACCATCCCACCTCATGAGCCTCTGATAAGATCAGCTGGAGCTTCTTTTGTGAACTGTATCACAGTTCAACTGCTCTGCCTGGTCCTATTTCCTTAATTCTCTCATGAATCTTATTCCTGAACATATGTCTCAGTAAAATTCCTATAAACAAATCTTACAGTCTGGGGATCCCTGGGTAGCTCAGCGGTTTAGAGTCTGCCTTCGGCCTAGGGCTCGATCCCAGAATCCTGGGATCAAGTCCCACGTCAGGCTCCCTGCATGGAGCCTGCTTCTCCCTCTGCCTGTGTCTCTGCCTCTCTCTCTCTCTCTCCCTCTCTCAGGAATAAATAAATAAAATCTAAAAAAACTCCCAAATCCCAGAGTCTTTTTTTTTTTTAAGATACTATTTATTTATTCATGAGAGACACTGAGAGAGAGAGGCAGAGACACAGGCAGAGGGAGAAGCTGGCTCCCTGAGAGGAGCCCGATGCGGGACTTGATCCCAGAACTCCAGGATCATGCCCTGAGCTGAAGGCAGACACCCAAATGCTGAGCCACTCAGGTGCCCCACAAATCTCAGAGTCTTAACTTGACATGTCTAATTGGCATGTCCAATTTCAGCTGACCCAAAGCCACATATCGATGACCCCTCTCAATGATCCACCCAGTAATCATCCATATCTCAGTTGATGGTAATTCTATCCTTGAAATCACTCAACCTTGTCATCATCTTTGGATCTGCTGGATTTTTTTTTTTCCACATCGCATACCCAGTTTGTCAGGAAATGATGTTGGTTTTACCATCAGAATATACCTGGAATTCTTACCAACTTTACTACTACCACTCTGGTCTGAACTGTCTTCTCTCCTGTGGGAACTGTGATAACTTTCCAATGATCCCCTGCCCCTGTTCTTGTTTTTCTACAGAATATTCTCAACACAGCAGCCAGAATGATCATTTAAGTCAGAATGTCACTCTTCCTTGAAACCCTGCAAAGACTCCCCATTTCACTCAGAAGCCAACCCTTGCAAAGACCTACAGGAATTTATAGGATCTGACCTGTTGTCTTCCTAACCTTGTCTCTTGTGCTCTCTCTCTCTTGCTCACTCTAGCTCAGGAACTAAAATGGAAAGACTCAGTTTTTTCCTTTCTAGGTAAGGGAAAAACTAATTCTTCCCTACTTTGTTTCTTTCCTATGTGTCTCCTTTATTTTTACACAAAATACTTCACTTGTGACACTTTGGGTCACCAAACGTGCAGAGGTTTTTCCCTTATTCAAGCATTTCTCTGTGACACTACCTGAGAATCCTATAATTTAACTCAATTCTAACCTCTCTACCTGAAAACAGCATCGGATCCCACAGGTTGAGGGCTCAGTCCCACAACGCTTTCCCCCTGGATTTTGGATCTTGGTCACAAGCTCAGATAATCACCTGTGCTTCTGGCAGATCAGCTATAGACCAGAGGTTCCACCAACTAGCTCCTTGGGTTTGATTAATTTGCTACAGTGGCTCACAGAACTCAGAGAAACACTCACTTACATTTACCAATTTATTAAAGGCTATGATAAAGAATGCAGATGAACAGCCAGGAAAAGAGATGCATAGGGTGAAGTCTGGGAGGATCCCCAGAACAGGAACTTCTGTCCCCATGGAGTTGAGATGCATCGCCCTCCTGGTGTGCACATGCTCACCAGCCTGGAAGCTCCCTGAACTCTCCCTCTGGGGTGTTATGGAGGCTTCCTCGCATAGGCAGATGAATTATTATCTCCATTTCCAATATTAACTCCATTTCTCCATCATTAACTTTCTGGAGAAATGCAAATGGGTTGAAAATTCTAAGCTCCTAATCATGGCTTGCTCTGTCGGGTGACAAGCCCCCATTCAGAAGCCCATTCAGAGTCATGTCAGTAGAACAAGAGATGCTCTTAATGTTCTTATCACTTAGGAAATCATGAGGGTTTTAGGAGCTATGTGCCAGGAACCAGGGGCAGAGACCAACCACCTATTATCTCACAGCCACTCTGGCTTCCTTGGTGTTCCTTCTACCAGGAACACTCTTATCCATATATGCATTCCATATCCAGATATGGCTAACTCCATCTCTTTCAGACTTCGGTGAAAATATCACCTCCTCAATGTGATTTATACTGACTTCTCTATCTGATACTTCAGCCAACCATCCATCCTCATGCCACAACTTCTAATCTCCCTATCCTGATTTTATTTTGTTCTCTCCACCCTCTTTCATCATGGTGCTCATCAGCTTCCATTCTCCCATTCTATTTATGTATTATTCTGTTTAAATTTGGGATTTTTTTGGGGGGGTGGGTGTCAATCTCCACTATTAGCTCTATGGGGGCAGGGATCTTTGTCTCTTTTGTGGGAGGAGGCGCTTTTGTATCATAAGCATCAAAAGCTGTCTAGCTTAGAATATTCAATGAACACTCTAAGTTCAGAGCTCTTACAAGATAGATATTTTGAAGCTGCTGGGCTATCATGCATATCATTTTCAACTTTAATATATATTTCAAAATTGCTTTTTAAGTGAGTGAGTGTAGTAACTCATACTCCTACCAACTGTGCATGAGAGTTCCAATTTTTTTTCACAGATGTTATTGCTAAGGTATGGGTATGATACAGTTTTAAATTGGTCTTTCCTTAATTACTAATGATTCAACATACTTGCTAATGTTTACTCCTCATTCAAGATTCCTCCTCTGTGAATTGCCTGTGCAGTTTCTTTGTCATTTTTGTTTGTTTGGTTTCTGGCTTTTTTCTCCCTTATTTATTTATTGATGTCCAATATACATTCAGTGTACTGAATCTTTGTTGGTTATACATGTTGGAAATATCGTCTCTCAGTCTTCTGCTTGTCTTTTCCACTAATTTCTGGTGTTTTAAAATATATTTTAATAAGGCCAAATTTATTTATTATTTATTACTCTTTCACAGTTTGTGCATTTTAAAACAAATCCTGCTCTACTTGAGGCTACAAAGAAATTATCTTAAATTTTCTTTTAAAAGAAAAAGTTTTGGCGAGCGTGGGTGTCTCAGTTAGTTGAGCATCCAACTCTTGATTTCCACTCAGGTCATGATCTCAGGGTTGTGGGACTGAATGCCAAGATAGGCCCTGCACTCCTTGCACTCCTTGCACTTCTTGAAAAATCTCCTTATCCCTCTCCCTCTGCCCCTTGTGCTCTCTCTCTCAAATAAATAAATAACATATTTTTTTAACCGCTGAGCCATCCAGGGGCCCCAATTTCTCGATTTTAGGAGGGGAAAATAAAATACTCTGAAGAAGAACTTGTCCCTAAGCAAAGATCCAGACTGGTTTGTGTTGTGTGTTGTGATGCTTGGGCTTCTCCAGGATGCCCCTTCCTTGGGGCCACCTGGACTCACTAAGAGCAAGGACAGGTTTGTAACATGGAGGTCCAGGCCCCTGGGGTTGGACATCCTGCATCCTGCCTGGTGCTAGAGGTGCTGGAGACATGCCAGAGTTTGAACTTCCAGGAGATTCCTGAGTCTTAGCCTGAATCTTCCTGTATGTAACTTCTGTGTCTCTACCTGTTACTGTAAATTTGGGAACTAAGTTCATACGAATGCCTGTAATTCTGATCTCAGGTATGGGGTTCACACCACATTCTTTTTTTCTGTCTCTGTAACTCTCTTTTCTGATAATGAGAAACTGCTCTCATCGCCTTCCATACATTTCCTTATTTCCTTAACAAGCACTTCTTGTTCATAAGGAGTTTCCCAATGCAGAGCCTTCTCAGTCTGTTCACTTGGGCTCAAATCCTGAATAGCATGGGTGGTGATACCTGAATAGGAGGTGGAGTGGGTGCTAGTAACTTTCCTCCCCCACCCCGTACACCTCTGTGATATCCCCTGGGCTCCAAAGTGGCTGAGCTGTGGCCCTTGCACTTGCCAGGACTCTCTCTCCCACTAAATGCTTTTAGGAGCTGGATGGGGGCTCCTCTCTGTGTCATTCAAAGGGAAAGAAGGGAGGCAGGGTTTTAATTTGTAAATGAGGATGTCACATATATCAGCATGAACCCCAATATGTTCGTCCCTGAGCATCCATAGCCATTGTCTTCTGGCCATTTTCTTCCATTCTTCTATCACTCCTTTCCTCTCTCTTCCTTCCCCTTCTCACCCTGCCTTCCATCTTTCCTTCCCTTGTTCCCTTTTCAGTGCTGTAAACAATACTCATCTATTCACACATAAATAGATACTTCAATGTGAATTTCTAATAAGTAAGGACTTTAATTGTAGTATTATTAGACTCAACAAAATCAACAGTAATTCCTTCATATCACTGTGTTCAAATTTTCCTAATTGTTTGGAATGTCTTTTTTTTAAGATTTTATTTTTAAGTAATCTCCATACCCAAAGTGGGTCTCGAACCTATGACTCCGAGACCCAGGGTTGCATGTTCTACCCACTGAGCCAGCCAGGAGCCCCAGAAATATGTCTTTTCACAGCTATTTTTTCCCTATAGGACCCAAGTATAATTTACCATTTGCATTTGGTTGATTTGTCTACTCAGTCTCTTTTATTTATTTTGAAGATTTTATTTTAAAAAAATTTTTAAAGATTTTATTTATTTATTCATGAGAGACACAGCAAGAGAGAGGCAGAGACATAGGCAGAGGGATAAGAAGGCTTCATGCAGGGAGCCTGATGTGGGACTCGATCCTAGAACTCCAGGATCATGTCCTGAGCTGAAGGCAGACGCTCAACCACTGAGCCACCTGGGTGTCCCGAGAAGTCCTAGTTTTATTTTCATTTTAAAGATGGAGAAGCTGAAGGTTAGAAAGATTGAGTAGCTTACCAAAGGACACAGTTAATAAGAGGTGAGAATCCAGGCATTCTGCTAGTAGTCTGTAGACTTCACCATTATGTGACACTACCTCCTTGAGCTGATGGCTATGGGAGAGGGGAAAGGAGGGAGAGGGGTGTTTCAATGGGCAGATGGATAGGTGGATGGAGGGAGCTATTTAGGGGAAGGCAGACTGGAAGAAAAGTCTCCCAAGGTTTCTTGCATGTGCTCTCTATTACCCAGCATCTGTCTATCTGGATACATAATTATTTGTCCTCCAATTTCAGCATTGATACAGGAAGTCCTTGTTTGTGAAAATCTCTATTTCTCCTTCTACTGTGAATGTTAGCTTTGCTGGATAGAGTATTTGTGGCTGCAGATTTTTCCCACCCAGCTCTTTGAAAATATCATGCCTCTGGCTTGGAGAATTTGTGCTAAAAATCTGCTCCTAGACTTATGGGTTTTCCCTTGTAAGTAACCATCTCCTTTTATCTTGCTGCTTTTAATATTTTTCCTTATTACCATATTTTGCCAGTTTAATTATAATATGTGGTGTGGATCTGCTTTGTTGATTTTGTTGGGGGTTCTCCATGCCTCTTGGATCTGGATATCTGTTTCCTTCCCCAGATTAAGGAAGTTTTCAGCTATTATTTCTTAAAATAAATGTTCTGCCCCCTTTTCTCTCTCTTCTCCTTCTGGGATCCCTAGAATAAGAATGTTATTGTGTTTGATGGAGTCACTGAGTTTCCTAAGTCTATCTTTGTTTTGCGTAATCCTTTTTTCTCTTTTGTTCAGCTTGCCCACCTTCTATTAATTTATCTTCTGTGTCAATAATTTGTTCCTTTGCTTCTTTCATCCTGTTGTTCATTGCATCACTCCTGTTTCCAACCTCATTTATTGCACTGTTTATCTCTAAACAATTCTGTTTTATCTGTGCCATAATGGTCTCCCTTTAGTCTTCTATTGCCATCTCAAGTCAATGGAGCATCCTTACTAGTGCTCCTCTAAATTCTCTATCAGACATCCTACTTCTGTTTTTCTTATTCTGGCCATGGCCTTATTTTGTTCTTTCTCTTGGTATAAATTTCTCCATGCTCGCATTTTGTCTAAGTCTCTGCCTTCTCTGTTAGAAAAGCCAGTTGTTTCCTGCTCCTGAAAGCAATGGCCTTATGAAGAAGAGGTCATGTAGTGCCCAGGGCCCTGGCACTTCAGCTAGTGTTTCTGGTGTGTGCTGCATGACTGTGCTGCTGTGTTTTGGCTGCTGTATCCTTCAGACCAGTCTTCCGCAGAGGCCGTTCGGCCCTTGGCCTGAATGTGGTGAGTTTTAACTAGATATGCTCTGGTTTGCTTGTTAAATGAGACCTGATACTCCTTCCACGAGCGCTGAAGACCTGTAGAACACTCACTTCAGGAGACTTGGTGAGGGCAGGGGTTTGCGTTGGTCTTCTGGAGGAGGCGGCCACCGTGCTGGGAATGAGAGGAGCTGGGCTAGCACCGAGACTACCAGAGGACCTTGACGGAGAGCGGGGAGTCCCACTAGACGCAGGCGGTGGAGCTTGGTGTCGGCAGGTTAGGCAGCCTGGGTCCCGCTGAGCTGCCTATGGCTGGTGGTTCTTTCCGCTGAGGGGGGAGGGTGGGAATGGTGCTGGCCAACTCCTTTGTTCCTGGAAGGGAGTCTCAGTCTCTGTAAACACTGCCTCTCCGAAGAGCAGATAGTCAGCCAGGGGCACGCCCCAGGCGCTCCTCAGACGACAGTTTCCACTTCCTCTGCCCCCCAGTTTCGGGTCTGCCTTCTCTCCGGGAGCAGCGAAGTGCCCACGGGCCTCTATCCCAGCCAAGTCCTCCGATCTTTGAAACTCCAGGCTTTAAGCCCCGCTGGTTGCAAAATCCCACAAAATCCAGCCCCTCTCACCTCCTAAGCCAGTCGCTATGAATAAAGTTCTCCTTGTGCATCTCTCCCACGCACTCCTCTCACCCCTTCTCCGCAACCGCAACCTCGGCTCCCTTCCCTCCCCTCCCCTCCCCTCCCCTCCCCTCCCCTCCCCTCCCCTTCCCTTCCCTTCCCTTCCCTTCCCTTCCCTCTGGGCAGCCAAGATGTTTCTTGCCACACACTGAGTCTCTGCACTTCCTACCTTCTCCAGTGTGGCTGCTTCTCGCCCTGTAGTTGTGAAGTTTGTCTTCCGGTCAATTCCGGAGGTTACCTGGGATGGTTTGAGAGTCCTCTCTGTGTTGGGGCGCATGCCGCGAGCCCAGGTACTCCTAGGCCATCTTTCCCCTCCTCCATATTTTAAAGATTTTATTTATTTATTTATCTGAGAGAGAGAAAGAAAGAGAGAGAAGGAGGGAAGAGAGAGAAGCAGACTCCCCGCTGAGCAGGGAGTCCAATGCAGGACTAGATCCCAGGACCCTGAGATCATGACCTGACCTGAAATGAATGATTAACTGGCTGAGCTCCCCAGGCTCTCCAACTCAAGGCTCTTTTAATCTATGACAGTTTTCCTTTTCTCTCCCTCTTTTTTAAAAAAAATTTATTTGTTGAATAACATTGGTCTTCTGTCTTATAAGATGTCTAGCACTCTAAACTTAGCAGATTGTGTTGTGCCCAAGATTGCGAATCCGAGAAACCACCAAGGAGCCGACACCGATGTAAGCACACAAGGGTTCATTTACAAGCTCGAGCTTGGGTCCAAGTATACTCCACACAGCAGAGCAGGGGCTTGGACCCGGAAGTGGGTTACAGCTGGGTTTTTTATGGGCAGGTCTAGGGGATTTTCAGAAGGGTTGGAGGAATTTTTTCCATTCCAATATGGGGGAAAGAGTGGGGGAGTTTCTCAAGATCTGATATGGGATTCTCTGCAAGGACATTCTGAGCTCTGTTGTCTTTCTGATATGGATTCCCTGTCAAGGACATTCTGCAGTTTTTCCTGTAAAGTTCAGCTCTTATTCACAGGGGCCTAAGATGGCTGTACTTGTGCTAATGCTAAACTTGAGGTGGAATGGCCTTAATTTTCTCGGCCTCCACAATTGCTAATTTTTAGTATCTTTAACTTAATAATTTTCAAACTCCACTGCATGTTAGAATCATCTAGAAAAGTTTAAGTTCTTAATGCCCAGGTCCCTCCCTCACAGACTGATGTAATTGATCCTGGTTCAGCCAAGGTTATCAGGATATTTTAAAATTCCCTAGTGATTCTGATATGTAGGGAGGTTTGAAAAACTTTACTTTGTTTCTGTATTTCACCTGTTTGATGCTACTTGGATCTAGAGACTTGATGAGACTCAGATTCACTTATCTTGGCCATATTTATTCATGGATTAGTGACCTGGATCTCTTTAACAATGACCTTGACCCCTGGGCATGAGGAGGGGACTGCTAGTACTATTACTGGTTAATAATGATTTCCCACTTCCAGGAATCTTCAGCAGAAAAAAAGCTGCCGGCTAGAGTGAGGCCCAAGTACTGCCTTGGCCCAGGAGGGCTAGAGTTGAAGGCCAGCACCGCCTTGGACAACCAATCTGCAGAGAACCAGATGTGTCTTCTGGTCATAAAGGTGGAAGAGGAAGAGGCTTCTACCTTTAGGAGGAGGCCAGCCCTGTTCGGGGTTCAGAAAACTCACAACCGCGCTTCTGGAACTTCCGATACACTGAGATCAAGCGGCCCCACGAGGCCCTCACCAGGCTCCGAGTCCCGCAGCAAGGAGCAGATCCTGGAGCTGCTGGTGCTGGAGCAGTTCCTGACCATCCTGCCCGAGGAGCTCCGGGGCTGGGTGCGGGAGCAGCACCCCGAGAGCGGGGACGAGGCGGTGGTGCTCCTGGAGTATCTGCAGAGGCAGCTGGACGAGCGGGGGCCGCAGGTAGAGGCAAAAGGCTGAGTATCTGAGAGCCGCGCTCTGTTTCTTCTTCCTGAAGTCTCAAGATCCGAGTGAGGGCCGTTTCTGTCAGATTGAGAAGGTCTCGGGCTCTTTTGGTCTGGTGAACCTCTTTGCCATTCGGGAAGAGTCCACGGACCCCTCCTCATGCTAGTATTTTTGAGAACATAAGGGATTACAAAAGTACTCGAATATATTGGGATACAGTTAACAGCATGAAACCAATTAGTGATAAAATTATATATATGCTTTTTTATTTTTTTATTTTTATTTTTTTTTTATTTTTTATTTTTTATTTTTTTTATATATGTGCTTTTTTAAAGTTAATGCACCAAAGAGTAAGCCGTAGCGACCCGCCCCTAACCGGTACAGTTTCACAGGGTGCTGAATGACCTTGACAGGGTTTGCCTGGCTGTGCCTGCTTCGGCTGATAACATTTTGGTTTGTTGCTGCCATTCATAATCGAAAGAATGACTGAATTTTGCTTAGACACTAGTAAAAGTAGAAATACGTTTCATTTTTACATTCATAGAACACTTGGAAGGGAGTGGATGAACCACAGGTTCCTCTTAGGAACCTCTGGGTTCATTTTTAACTGCATCTTCCTGCTTCTTGTAGACCATTTTCTATGTGCATCATCCTGTATTTTTGTGTGATCCTTTCGCGGGACACATACCAGATAGCTGGTGACCAGGAGACCAAGCTTCTTCAATTGGCACTATTGTTCTCGAGCCCTAGAACAGTGAAAAGTCATTTCAAGTCCCTTTCAGGTTTTGCATCTTGTACAAAGGACGTGGAAATTCTCAGCTGCACATAAGCTAATGATAATGAAAGTGACTTCAGAACTAATTACAAGTGTCCGGAAAGGAACTTGCATTTAATAAGGACAGACCATATACCAGGCTCTGTGTTAGGTGATTTCACATACTGTCATCTAAGTTGCCGGCCCTTCAGGCCTTGTGAGCTAGAAATTATTGTCCTCACTTTTCAGTGAAAAGAAAAAAATTCAAGTAGTCGGAAACTTAACACTAATTTCCAAAGAGCACAATGTGTATAACGAGGGAGCACCTGGTAGTGGTTAAGAGCTTGGGCTCTGGGGTCCTGCCTGTGCCCCCATCCTAGCACCTTCACGTATTAGCGGGGTGACCTTGGGCAACCTGTTTCAGCCCCGGGCCTCTACAGGGTTTTATCTCTAAAACTACAGATAATACTAGTACCTGCCTCATAGAGTTGTTGTTTTCTGCATTAAGAGAATTAATCTTCATAAAGCTCTTAGAAATAGTGCCTGGAAATAGAAGGTACTAGCAAGCACATGGAAAGCATAATAGAAGTTTTTATAAATACAAAGTGAATGCCTTCCAGATCCCAGGTGGTGTTGAGGGGCAACTACTCTGTTGTAAGGTGGCAGCGTTGACACCAGCTCAGAGGCCACGGAACACCCAGTTGCAGCCAATGAAGGCTTTGCTCAAGCATGAATCTCTGGGATCCCAGGCCTCACCAGACAGAGGTGAGTGTTATCTTCTGGGGACTATGAATTCTAGAGTTCACCCAACTTCATTTAAAAGCCAGACGTGTTGGCATGCCTGGGTGGCTCAGAGGTTGGCGTCTGCCTTTGGCTCAGGGCATGATCCCGGTTCAGGGATGAGTCCCACATCTGGCTCCCTGCAGGGAGTCTGCTTGTCCCTCCTGTCTGTGTCTCTGTCCCTTTCTCTGTGTCTCTCAGGAATAAAAAAATAAAATCTTAAAAAAAAATAGCCAGACCTGTTGACAGGTTCTTTATATGCCCATCAGAGACCTGCTTTACTTTGAGACTGAGATGACAGGGAAAGTTCGAGAAGTAAACAAGACTTCATTAAATTGGTGACTGGAATGACTCGATTAACACTGGTGTTTGGGAAGAATTGACTTCTTAATATCACAGTGATCTCCATTCATTGAACGTGAATTTGTGGAGATGACCTATGTGGTAGCTAGTGTTCTGGCCCCAGGGTCACAGTTGTCAGTAGACAGATTTCTTGCTCCACTGGAGCTTACACTCTAATAGGAAAGATGGCAAATAAAGTAATGATAATTTTAGTTATTGGTAAGTGCTATGAAGACCATAAGGCAAGAAATGTAAAGCCAGCCATAATATCCCAGACAGCGTAGGACTCTGCAAGTCAAAGAGTGTACGTCTCCTATATCCTTGGTGTGTAACTAGGACAGGGTGAAATCACTCCATGGGAAAGCACTGGGTGCCCTTCTGCTGTACACATTTGGGCCTGTTCCCAAGACACGCAGCCCTGGGACACACCAGCCAACAGGCAGTCTTTATTTTTCCACAGAGGTTCTGACCTAAACTAATCGGTTTTCTGCCCCTTGCAAAGTTCAGCTCTTCCAGGAAAACTGGAAGTTACCCACACCTCCTTATATAAGACTTCATTTTCTTCTTTCTGGGCCTAGCCTCATCTGACTCTTCTTAGTTTTTTAAAACTAAAGCAGAAACACACTAAGAGCTACTAAAGAGTTATTTTAAATCAAGAATCTTCTTATCCGTTCTCTCAGCGAAATTCAAGACTAAAGATCTTCAAATGGAAAGCTTTGTTGTCTTTCTGTGTTGCTTTCCTGTCACCGTCCCTCCCTCTCTCCCGGCTCCCCAGGACCCTGTCTGCTGAGGTTGCAGGTTGCATATCTGCAGGGGCTCATCACGCCTCTTCAGGCCCTAGTATGGGAGCCGGTAGGGACCAGGCATTCAGGAAAGGAGCGCATTCTGTAGGAGCCTGCTGACAGGAATTTACGGGCCCCGTTTTTGCACTGGGAATCTACAGGTCAGGGAGGCTGGGTACCAGGGTCCATCTCATCCAGAGCGTCTTTCCTTCTTAGTTCTCCAGGTTCCTGGGCTTGGCCCAGGAGGGACGTTGCAGAGGAGACACAGTGGTGGCTGCCAGGCTGCCCCCAGAGCCCCAGGTGAGCTGGAGCCCCCTCCCTAGCAGCCCTCCTGCCCCTGGGATTCCCGGTAGGTCCCTTTCTCCCCACTCCTCCTCCCTCATCCTCTGTCCCTGTGGACTTGGAGTTTTTTCATCTATCCCAAGGCTGTTCACTGTCCTCCGCCTTTATTTTGGAGCCCACTTACAAGAATTTTCCTGTTTTACTCCTAGAGCAGGGTGCTGTGTGATTCCCCAGTCTTCCCCCATCTGTTTGGTCAGCTCCCGTTATCAGTGGGATTTTCTTCTTCCACTGGGCAATTTAGCAAATACAAACAACGTTTTGTTGTGATGGCGATTTAGCTTTGTTTTTTAAAGATTCATCAATTGTGCTGTTAGAGCTATAAACACAGGACTTCTGCCCTCTAGGGACTGAAACTTGAAGGATTAGATGAGGCATGTTCTTTTAGGCTAAGCTAGAATACTAAAATCTGAATGCTCTTTACTGAACCTGGACTTTAATACCTTACCCGGTCTTTCACGTCCTCTTCAGCATTTGAGGCCCTATAATGTTTTCCCTGGTTTTCTTCACTTCAGACTGAGGTCTCCTTGTATTTTAAAAAATCGCTACTATAAATAAGCCCCCGCTAGCACTCTGCCAAAGCACAGCACAAATATTTTGAAAGCTTTGTGTATGCTTCCCCTCCTTTCACTGTCCTGGTCCTTGTGTCCCAAACCCTTTTACATTCTGAACTATTTAGATCCAAATACGAAAGTATTTTTCCTAATGTGTGTGATATTTCTTTTCTTAATGGTCACATATATGTGTATATATTTACAAAGACGTTCTCAGAGAGCGGGTGAAGGAGGCATAGTGGGCCACACTTGATCTTTTTAAAGAGAGCCCCTTTAGAAGGGATGTTCACTGCCTGTGCCCAGCTGTGGGTGTGACTTTGGAGAAGAAGAACGAGGTGGGCTCATGTCCTGTTTCAGGGCTTGCTGAAAACTGAAGATATGGCCCTGGCTTTCTGCTCTGTGTGGACACAGCTGGATTCATCTCGGGGCAGCTTCCACAGAGATGAGAGGCAGGAGAACTGTGGCGGCCCGACTCCCCTGGGTAAGAGTGTTGGGGGCTGGTTTCCTAGGGCTTCTTGGCATCCTTTGTCGGTTCAAACCTCCTGGGCTGCGAGAAGCTGTTGGGACTGTGTTTGCATTCAGAGCCACCATTTCTGAACCCCAGCTGCTAAGCACATGTGTGACTGGCTCTTTCACCCTCACCCTCGTGACCTTGCTTCTCCTGTGCTGCCGGTGTTCTGGTTAAGTGGGATGCAGCAGGTGCAACTCCCAGCACGGGCCCGGCTCACAGGAGGTGTACGGGGAGTGTTCACCCCTCCCTGCTGCTGGCCTCAACAGAGGCCAGCTGGGTCCTCCTCAGGAAATGGGCCCTGGGACCACAGAGCCTGAGAGCGACAGGTGACTTGGAACCGACGGCAGAACTGACCTGGAGATGGGGGCACAGGACACACAGGGTGACAACCTACCTCGTCTGAGCTGCCACAGCTCCATGACAGTTTGGCAGGAGCTCCAGCTCAGATCTTTCCTCACCCAAGCCAGTTCTGCTGGAGACCTGCCCTTGTCTGGGAGCAGAATCCCTGCTGCTATTCCTTGTGAGGGATCAGTGTCTAAGTTCCTGCTTGCGCCACTTCTTACAGAAACGTCTCACAAGTTAGACGTCTCACAAGCTGCCCTGGCCTGCTCACTGCTGTCTTCTGCCCCGCCCTCCCAGCATCAGCCCCAGTGCAGGGTCTGCCTTTGTCCTTGGGACTGAGAGCCTCTGCATGTGTCCCCAGCGCCCAGTCCTCCCCACCTTCCTCCACTCCCGGGGTGAACCCTGCTCCTGACGGCCCCATGCCTATGCTCAGGTCTCCTTCCTCCCCAGCACCCGTCGTCCTCATCCCAGCACCTGGAAGGCTGTGGCAGGGCATAACTGAATTGTCTGGCCACTTGTTATTTCAGGTGGGGACACACAGGCTGAGATCACGGACCTGCTCCCAGGGGAGGAACGTCCAGGACAAGAGCCTGGGGAAATACCCTGCCACCTGGGTGAAGACGTCTCCCGCATTCCTGCCTGTGCAGAAGCTGGTGAACAGGAGGGCCGGTTACCAAGAAAGCAGAAAAATGCCACAGGAAATAGGCGGCACTATTGTCATGAATGTGGAAAGAGTTTTGCTCAGAGTTCAGGCCTGACCAAACATAGGAGAATCCACACTGGGGAGAAACCCTACGAATGTGAAGACTGTGGCAAGACCTTCATTGGGAGCTCTGCCCTTGTCATCCATCAGAGGGTCCACACTGGGGAGAAACCGTATGAGTGTGAGGAATGTGGCAAGGTCTTTAGTCACAGCTCAAACCTCATCAAACACCAGAGAACCCACACTGGGGAAAAGCCCTATGAGTGTGAGGACTGTGGCAAGACGTTCAGCCAGAGGTGCAGCCTCCTTGAACATCACAAAATCCACACGGGGGAGAAGCCATACCAGTGTAGCCTGTGTGGCAAGGCTTTTAGGCGGAACTCACACCTCCTGAGACACCGGAGGATCCATGCTGACAAAAACGTGCAGGATCCTGAACGTGGAGAGACCTGGGAGTATCAGGGGAGGGGGGAAGGCCAGTGGGAAAATAACGAGGCTCCCGTGTCTTATAAGTGTACCGAGTGTGAGAGAAGTTTCACTCAGAATAGAAGCCTTCTCGAACACCACAAAATCCACACTGGTGAGAAACCCTTTCAGTGTGACACGTGTGGAAAAGGCTTCACACGAACTTCCTACCTTGTTCAACATCAGAGAAGCCACGTTGGGAAAAAAGTTCCATCACAGTGACCCCCGTCGTACATGTGAGAGCTGGTGCTCATTGCTCATTGGCCTGAAGCCACTGGGAACCCTTTCTGACCACAGAAACTGGGCTGGGACTTTGTTTACCACTTCCCATCATCTTATGTCAGAAGACAGAGTCTGGCTGAGATGTATTGTCTTCTGCATTCTAGAAGGTGGGTGGGGAGCAGCTTGTTTGATAGGAGGCTACGGGAGAGTTGTCTGGAAGGGGTAGGACCTGAAATGTTTATTCTTACCTACTGGACTGAAGTGGGCTTCCAGACTGGCTAACCACCTCCAGCTGGCACCTTAGGATGTCTCCTGGGCAGAAGGCTCTGTTGGGAGCTGCTGCTCTGACCGTTTTGCTTATAAAGAATCCTCTATCAGTCGGTCAGATCCATGACATCTACTCCCCCTTGTGCCTTGAACACAGGTGCTCATAAACATACATTAAATATAACTGTGAGATACCCTACAGCTCTGGATATGATATGTAGATTTCTGAGGAACTTCTCACTACAGTCATTTGAGCTTGTGTCTAATTCTGAGTTAATATAGTGCATTTTTTGGGGGGGTGGGGTGAGAGTGAGACTACTGTTATAGAAGGAATCCAAATTTCTTGACCAGATGGGGCATTCCAATGTGAATACCTCAGACAGGTTCCTCATCAGTAAATCACTGTGAATGAACGCCAGTCATGGAATGCCATTCTTTAATATTGCTACTCTTTGCAGAGAAGATATTCCTATGCAGATAGTGTGAAAATTAATCAAATCAGAGTAAAAAGATAAATTTACTAATGCTCAGCATCTTGGTTCTGAGCTTTCAGCCCTCTTAGGCCTAAGCACATGCTCTGTAAAGCTGAAGACACTATCCTGCCCACCACCCACTACACCGGAAAGTATAGTAGACTGTGATTCACGACTCACGCCTGCTAAGTTCAGACTACTTCAGGTCAGTAGATTCATACCAAATATTTAAAGCAAGTTATATCTTATGGTTTCAACACTCCATTATTAGTGTGTAGCCTTCTTGGTCTTCTTACGTGTTAACTTCTAAGTCACCGGTGGGGTATCATCTCCTCAATTGTCATGATGACAATCTTAGCCGTTAAGTTAATTCCTCAGCCTATCTACTTTTCTTTCCTTTAAAAAATTGTATCGGGCAGCCCTGGTGGCACAGCGGTTTAGCGCTGCCTGCAGCCTAGGGCGTAATCCTGGAGACGAGATCGAGTCCGCCGTCCGGCTCCCTGCATGGAGCCTGCCTCTCCCTCTGCCTGTGTCTCTGCCTCTCTCTCTGTGTGTCTCTCATGAATAAATAAATAAAATCTTAAAAAAAATTTTAAATGTATTTATTTGTTTTAGAGAAAGTGTGCATGTGAGAGAGTGGACAGGCAGAGGGAGAGAGAGAATATTAAGCCGACTCCCTGCTGAGTGCAGAACCCACTTGGGGCTCAGTCCCAGGACCCTGAGATAATGACCCGAGCCGAAATCAAGAGTCAGACACTTACCCAACTAAGCCACCCAGGCGCCTCTCTGCTATCAACTTTTCTTAAGCATACTTTGTAGACCATCTTTATTTTTCTTCATGATAGTCAAAGTTGCAGTTTTGTGAGAAAACTTTTTTCAAGTCGCCATTATTAGAAGAACAGTGACCCTTGAACAACACTAGTTTGAACTGCACAGGTCCACTTATATGCAGATTTTTTTCAATAAATCAATACTATATGTATAGCTTATTAATAACATTTTTCCTCTAGTTTACTTTATTGTAAGTATACAGTATATAATACGTACAACAAAAAATACATGTTAGCTTTATTGGTAAGGTTTCTGATCAACAGTAGACTATTAGTAATTAAATTTGGGGGGAGTAAAAAATTATATATGGATTTTTCAACTGGGCAGGAGACTGCCACCCCAGCCCCCTGTTGTTCAAGGATGAACTGTAGTATTGATTATTTATATTTCAAGTGGAGTTGCTTCTACAAAAGCATTTCCTAGAATGACGCTGTCCTGCAAACTTACTGGAGAAATATGCTTTTGTGTTTGAATCCACCCTTCTCACATGGTTCCTGGCACCCACAGCTTCTTCTCTGTTTACAACATCAGTCTGGAATTTGAATATAGCAAGGTTTTCTGGTTACTTCGCATAGTTAATGGTTTTGTCATTGTGATATATTGTCCCCTGCTTATCCAAAATCCTTTGCAGATTGTCCAAGTCCCCACTTTTATGACAGTTTCCAAGGCCTGGTACTCCAGAATTTTTAGGGATCACAAATCTAACAAATCCTAATGTAAATTATTTATATTACAGTAAAAACCATAGGGTTATTTTGAGTGAATTCTTAAACCAATAAAAATGCATTGCATGATTTCCAGAATTTCTGTATATACATGTATTAGGGTTCTCCAGAGAAACATACTTAATAGGATATAAATATATAGAAAGAGATTGTTTGGGACACCTGGGTGACTCAGTGGTTGAGCGTCTGCCTTTGGCTCAGGGTGTCATCCCAGTGTCCTGGGATAGAGGCCCACACCCGGCTCCCTGCATGGAGCCTGCTCCTCCCTCTGCCTCTGTCTCTGCCTCTCTCTGTGTCTCTCATGAATAAATAAATAAAATCTGAAAAAAAGAGAGATATTGATTATAAGGAATTTACTCCCATGATTATGGAGGCTGAGAAGTCTCAGGATCTGCAGTTGGCAAGCTGGAGACCCAGGAGAGCCAATGGTGTAAGTTCCAGTTCAAAACCAGAACCCATGTGAATTTGAGGCAGGAAATGATTGATGTCCCAGTTTAAGGCAGTCGGGCAAGAGGAGCTCCCCTCATCAAGGGAGCGTCAGCGTTTTGTGCTGTTCAGACCTTGAACTGACTGGATGAGGGCCACCCACATTATGGAAGAGATTCTTCTTTATGCACTGATATCAGTTCAGCACTGACATGAACTGATATCAGTTCAGATGCTGGTCTCCTCCCAAAACATCCTCATAGCCAAGTCACACCCAGAGTAACATCTGACCACATGTCTGGGTACCCTGTGGCCTGGTCATGTTGACCCATAGAGCTGACAGTTATGGTACTGTAGTTTGGGGTATTTGCTGAATAGAAGATACTGAAACTTTGAACCATGCTCCTCCCCTCTCCCCCACCTTTTGTTCTCTAGTTACTGCAACTGACAATAAGAATCTAGGAAATAGTGATTGTGCCTCCCTCCCCTGCTTCAGATCAGGATAGAGAAAGTATAAAGCTGAACACAGAGATCAATGACTGGCTCTTGTATCCTCAGCACCTGGCAGACTTGATGAATGAATAGTTCTGAAGATTGATTGATTCTACTTGCTCTCTCATATTAACATAAAATCCCTATTGGTGGAGACCAGTGTTCACATTCCTATTTCCAGAAATAAATTTTTCTTTCCTATTTCTAACAAACTCTGTTTATAGCCATTCATTCAGCAAACCTGAATTAGGTTAGGTCATGCACTAAGGAATCCAAGATGAATGGTTGCCTCTTCCTTGGAGGAAGATGAAAACAAAATTCTCTTCTAAGATATTCTGTCCACATCTGTCCTCCCAGACCCCAAGATCATGCCAAAGGCAGATGCTCAACCACTGAGCCACCCAGGTGCCCCCTGTATATATTTTAGAGTAAGCTTATTTATATCTACAAAAAATCCCTGGTGAGATTTTGATAAGATCTGTATTAAACCTATAAATCAGTATAGGGAGAACTGATATCTTTATTGTGTTCTGTCTTTAAATCCATAAACACAGTGTTCCTCCATTGATCAGCTCTTCTTTGCTTTCTTTCATCAGGATATAGAGAACTCAGTTCTGACCTGAATTCCACCAACAACCATTGAATGATCTTGGAATCAGATTCTTTCCAAGTGCCTACCAGGAAGAATGCAAATGACTGACACCTTGATTCTGGCCTTGTGGAACTGGAGTAGAGAAGCCAGCTGAGTTAACTGGGATTTCTGACTTAAAGAAGGAGGAAATAATAAATTTATGTTGTTTTAAACCACCAAGTTTGTGGTAATCTGTTAAGGTGGCAACAGAAAATTAATACAAGTAATATTACAAGCATCACTTGGGAAATTATTAAAAATTAAGATTCAGACCTACAGAATCTGAACCTACATTTAACAAGATCCCCAGGTGGTTGATTTGCTTACACTCATTTTTGAAAATCACTGGTAATACTATGCCTGCTGTGGAAGTGGAACAAAGAAATTGAAGAAGAACTCAAGTTTGCATGTATTTCAAATAAAGACAAAGCCACAAATTTTAATGACCAGAAGAAAGAAAGAAAAAGACCACCACAGAAGGGGTGTGGGCCAAAGATTCTGCGTTCAGAGAGTCATATTTTCCATTGTATCAGTAAGAGTTCAACCAGAAAACACATGATATCTACCTACCAACCTATCATCTATGTACCCATCGGTCTGTCTGTCAATAGACTTATGCATTTGGGGGTCTGGCTAAACAGTCTCTGTGAGGCTCCAGGGCCCACAAGCATGTAGTCAGAAAGGGAAGATAACAAGCCATCTAGTACCTGTGTCCATTCCTATTGCCTCTGATTTTTGTGATAAAGTTATCCTGTGAAAACGGGGCCCTTCATTGTGGAGTTAAATGCAGTTGGATCAGAAGTCAAAGCACAAGGAGTCAAAGAAGCACAAGGAGGATCCAGGGGAAGAGAGAACAACTATAAGCCCAGGTGCTGCCTCACACCAACCAAGTGAGCCAGGTGATTAGCAACAATGTATGTAGGCTACATAATGGCTGTTACCTCCCTCCTGCCTGTAATTCTGAGGAGACAGTCTTCCTGCAGTGCCCCCCTCTAACAGCAACATACTAAGAAAGAGAATTCTGGGGAATGTAATTTAGCTTGGCCAAGTTGGCACATCACAAGCCATCACAATCCATCATCCCTTGTCAATCTTGGTACCAATACACATCTTCTTAACCATACTTAATTGCCTAATATCGACATTACAAAGCTGTACTTCCATCTACATGATACCAGAATCCCCATAAAACCATGACTACACTAACTCTTTTCTCAGGAGAGGATACAACATCTTCTCCCTCTCCTTCCCCATTAAAAAAAAAATGTCTTAGCTGGTGTTCATTCCTCTCTTACCTGATTCACACTCATTTTGAAACCCCTTAACCGGGACGCTTGGGTGGCTCAGCGGTTGAGCATCTGCCTTTGGCCAGGGCGTGATCTTGGGGTCCGGGATCAAGTCCTGCATCGGGCCCCTAGCTGGGAGCCTGCTTCTCCCTCTGCCTATGTCTCTGCCTCTCTCTCTCTCTCTCTCTCTCTCTCTCTCTGTGACTATCATAAATAAATAAAAATTTAAAAAAATAAATAAATAAAAGGTAATTTTACTGTTTTATCAACTCAACTGCTTCCAGATGATGAGGACTATGGTAAGATTAGTGAACTCCATGAACACAGCCCCAATACCCACTTCATTTGCTTTGAAATAGTTCCTTGGTCAGAAGTGAAGCCGTGTGGAATACTATGAAAGTGGATGAGGCATTCTGTAAGTCCACAGAAGGCAGTTTTGGCAGAAGCACTATAGGCCAGGAAGGTAATCCATATCCAAAGTGTGTATTCTAGTGTGTACAAAATGGTGGACATGGTCCATTGTACTTCATGGTCATTGTACTTCAGTCAAGTAGCTGGCTGATTGCATCAAGAAATGATGCATATTGGGAGTTTAGTGTTGGTTTCTGCCGTTGACAGATTGGGTACTCAGCAGTGGCTCTAACTAGGTTGGCCTTGGTAAGTGGAAGTGAGCCTGAATCCCTGCATCCATGGCCCCTTTGTTCAGGATCCCAGGGAAAGAGGCTGACTGATAGCCCCAGAACAGGTCATCCTATCCATGCAATTATTAAAAAAAAAAAATCCTCCTCTGCTGAGATCACCCATTGGTAAGCAATAAATGGCACACATGTAACTTCAGATTTTTGCTTATTTGGAGAAATCTATTCACATATTTTTACCCAGACTTCCTTGTTTCAATTTTCCAATGGTACCTTAACCATTCAGCCAAACCAAGAGCTACAGCCCATAAATTGTTAATAGATTCATACTTCTGGCCACCTCTCTCTCCTAAACAAAATGAACAACCAGGTACAATTCTTGAAGTTCTGTCTCCTGGGAGGATTTCATTTTATCACCGTCTTTCAGGACTGTCCCAGAATAGGCCTACAGTGCTGCAAGTCAACTTTTGTAGATGTCATGCAGAATCATGTTTTTTTCTTTTTCATTCAACTATTCATAGAAAACTCCCCCATGAGGCCATAGTTTCAAGCAAATAGGAAGTAATGTAGCAGGAGTAAAGGTCTGGAGTATTTCAGTCACTTCCTCATGCAACTTATTTGTCTGCAAGCCTGCTCAAGCTTGACCATGTATATATACAACTTCCATTTAATAATGAAGCTGCTGTGTATTCCCAATTTTATGGCTTGGTATATCAGACAACATCCAACTCATGACAAGCAGATCAGGTCACATGGTAACTTAGTGGTCCATGGCCAAGTATTTATTCTCTATTAAGGTCCAGTAGCAAGCCAAAAGCTGTTTCTCAAAAGGAGAGTAGTTATTTGAAGAGAATGGCTCTGCTTCAAAATCCTAAGGGTCTGTTCTATGATTAACCTATAGGGATCTGCTAATGTTCTAATTTTTTTTTTAAGTTTTAACTTAAGTTCCAGTTAGTTAACACAGTGTACTGTTGGTTTCAGGTATACAATGTGGTGATTCAACACTTCCATGCAACACTAGGTGCTCATCACAAATGCCCTTCTTAGCTCCCATCATCTGTTTCTCCATCCTCCCACCCACCTCCTCTGGTAACCATCAGTTTGTTTTCTATAGTTGAGTCTGTTTTTTTGTTTTGTTTTCTTCTCTCTTTTTGCTCCTTTGCTCTTTTGTTTTGTTTCTTAAATTCCACATAAGTGAAATCATATGACATTTCTCTTTGACTAACTTTTTGCTTAGCATAATACTCTCTAGCTCCATTCCTGTTGTTGCAAATGACAAGATTTCATTTGTTTTGATGGCTGAGTAATATTTCATTGTGTATATACACTATATCTTCTTGATCTGTTCTTTGATGGACACTTGGGCTATTTTCATAATTTGGCTATTGTAGATAAAGCTGCTTACATCAGGGTGCATGTATCCCTTTGAATTAGTATTTTTAAGAAATATTTTATTTATTTATTCATGATAGACAGAGAGAGAGAGAGAGGCAGAGACACAGGCATAGGGAGAAACAGGCTTCATGCCGGGAGCCCAACATGGGACTCGATCCCGGGTCTCCAGGATTAGGTCCTGAGCCAAAGGCAGGCGCCAAACCACTGAGCCACCCAGGGACCCCCTGAATTAGTATGTTTATATTCTTTGGATAAATACCTATTAGTACAATTGCTGGATCATAGAGTCGTTCTATATTTAATTTTTTGAGGAACCACCATATTGTTTTCCAGAGTGACTGAACCAATTTTCATTCCTACCAGCAGTGCAAGAGGGTTCTACTTTCTCCACATCCTTACCAACATATGCTGTTTCTTGTGTTGTTGATTTTAGCCATTCTGACTGGTGGAAGGTGATATCTCATTGTAGTTTTGATTTGCATTTCCCTGGTGTAAGTGATGATGAGCATCTTTTGATGTCCATTAACAGGATGTCTTCCTTGGAAAAATGTTCATTTTTCCTGCCCATTTTTTAGCTGGGTTATTTGTTTTTTGGGTGTTGAATTGTATAAATTCTTCATATATTCTGGATATTAACTCTTTATCAGATATATCATTTGCAAATATTTTCTCCCATTCCACAGGTTGCCTTTTAGTTTTATAGATTGTTTCCTTTGCTGTGCAGAAGTTTTTAATTTTGATGAAGTCCCCATAGTTTATTTCTGCTTTTGTTTCCCCTGCCTTGGGAGACATATATAAAAAGAAGTTGCTACAGCCAATGTTAAAGAGGTTACTGCTTGTGCGATCTTCTAGGATTTTTATGGTTTTAGGTCCCACATTTAGGTTCTTAATCCATTTGATTTTATTTTTGTGTATGGTATTAGAAAGTGGTCCAGTTTCATTCTTTTGCACATTGCTGTCCAGTTTTCCCAATAGCATTTGTTGAAGAGACTCTTTTTCCTGTTGGATATTCTTTCCTGCTTTGTGGAAGATTAATTTACCATATAGTTATGCTTCATTTCTGTGTTTTCTATTCTGTTCTATTGATCTATGTGTCTATTTTTTGTGCCAGTTACTATACTATTTTGATTACTACAGCTTTGTAATAGAACTTGAAGTCCATAATTGTGATGCCTTCAGCTTTGTTTTTCTTTTTCAAGGTTGCTATGGCTATTTGGGGTCTTTCGTGATTGCATACAAATTTTAGGTTTGTTCTAACTCTGTGAAAAATGCTGTTGGTATTTTGATAGAGACTGCACTGGGATATGCCAATGTTTTTTAAGAAACATCTCCACCTGCCACTGATAGTTCAAGGACCACAGGATATGTTCTATTACATGGGAGGAGTTTCTAGTTCCCTAAATTAGCACTAAAAGGGGTTATAATCCAACCTACTTAAAGGGTGAATTTGAAAAGTTTGGGTTACTTTAGAGTAGTGAGCCAAAGCCGGATTTGACTTAGATGGCCTTTAGGTAAACATGTAAAGAAACGGCCATTGGTAAAGGTGGGTGCTGCTAAACATTTAATAGAAAGCCAAGTAGATGAAGAGACAAGAAGTAATATTTATTGAACATCCTCTATGTGCCAGGAATTATGCTGGGCTTATATTTATGGTGCTTATATTGATTATTTAATTCCTACAAGTGAGCAATTTTCGAATTATAATGTTTACAAATGGGTACACTCAAGTTTAGAATAATTCAGTGACATATGTAAGAAAAAAAAATGAAACTAAAGTTTTTAATTTAAACATGGGTCTCTAACTCCAAAATTCTATGCCTTCACAACTTTACACCAATTAACTGAAAGTAAGAAAGCAGTTGTGTACCGCATTGCATGTTCTGACAAGAGATGAAATGATTACTCAGAGTCCAATACTTTGGAATAAAGACAGGCCCGAAGGGGCTGCACCACCAAGAAGTGCAGGAGCCGAGGTGAAGCTGTGAGTCCGGGCTGAGTCTTGGTTTTATCAGAATGTAAAGTATGTGGAAACAAGGAAGGATAAATAACCCAAGAAAGCATCACATGAGGGGCAGCAAGGAACTGCATATGTGACTACCTGCACGGGTCTTAGTGAAGCGTTAATCTAGGGTGCTGCAAGGAAACAGAGAACTGACCTCAGCAGGCCCAGCTATCTTATCCATTACCATTACTATTTTCAGCACAGACCAATGGCAGGAATAATTGACTTTTGCCACATGCATAGAGCTGTTGCCATTTATGTGTGTCCCTGTTCTTATTGTTTCTTCTACCTGTTGAGGTCCTGCTCTCCCACAGTTGTGGTCTGCAGTGAGGACTATCATTTAGGAGTAACTAGATAGAGGAGGGAGTAAAGAGGAAAAGGCGGTGGAAAAAGGCAGATAGATACTAAATGAACAAGATAGCTACCCTTCAATGGGTAAAAGCAGGGCAACAGTTAAAAGGTGGTCACTGTGAGTACTGGGCTCCTATACATATTATATGCATGTATCTTAAGGGAAATAGAATTTTTAAAAAAATAGTTATGCATACAAAGTTTTATCACCATAAAACTGAAAGGCAACAAATGAAGCTAAAAAGAAAATCCATACGGGGTGCTCCAAAGTATGAGATATATACGCATGTATAATCAGACTTACACAGTGAATAAACAAGACCACAAGGGGCACTACCAAGGATATGTCTTCTGCCCTAAAAGCCATCTGTTAGGGGAGGTTTTATCCATACAGAGATAAAAAGTAAAAACACTGATATCCAGGACCCCAAATAATCACAATTTTGGAGACAGTAAATTTTAAATGATACTCATAATTGACTGAGTCTTGGACAAAAATATATTTCTTTATTTGAATGTGTTCAATTCAGTTGGTATGTACTTTTTTAGACCTTCAAGTTACTTAGTGGATGCCTCAGAGTAACTGGATTTTATTCCCGTGTATAGAAAAGGTTAAGTCCTAGCAATAATCCTGTATAATTAGTACTTTCTTCCATGTCTAAAAGATGCGTTCTTTTAAGTGATTAAGGACTATAAGTACGTAAAATTCTTTGGTATAACACTATAACAGTGTGAAGAGCATGAAAACTGAGTTGCTAAAATGTCGGAAAATAGAAATTGTTAATCCCATTTGTCTCATTCCATGTGTAACAGCAAATATCTTGTAGCTTATATCCAAGAAAGTCGCAATGACTCCTACAAAACCAAAAACAACCAAGCAGCAAGAATACACAACAAAGACAACCTAAGAGTGAAGCATGTATGCCACAGGGTTCTCAACGAGCTCACAAACACTTCATTTTCTTTTCACTCCACAGTTTAATTTCTACCTGCCTTATTTCCTGGGAACAAAGTGCTGTGGTTTGTTTTTTGTTGTTGTTGTTGTTGTTTTAGCTCTGTATTCACTGAGAAATCCAACAGTCATTTGGCCACTGATGTTTGTGGTGCTGAAACTGGATGCTGGGTATTGATTAGCATTATAAAATAACCCGGAGGTGCCTACTGGTGAGATCCAGAATGATGACATCAGCACTTCCTGTCACTGCTAGACAGGTGGTTATTTGTTACTCATATAATACTAAAAAAGGGGGGGGGGAGAAGCTATCCTTTTCCCCCTGTTGCCCTAGAAGCCTCTATGCTGGGGATCTCTATCTCCAGGGCCCAGCTCAGCTCCCTACTACGAAGAATTTACTAACACAGCTTAGCTCATGAGAAAAAAAAAAAATGTTTCCTTCCTTTATCGTAATGTTCTGGGAAGAACTTCATTCGTTCATTCATGAGTTCCTACCGTGTGCAGGCCTGTTTCAAGCCCCTCAGGTGCTCAGTGAACACAACAGTAAGAGCCAATACTCCCACCAGGCGGACTTCCGGGCAGTGGGCAACTCTTACTCCTGATTACAGCGGAACACACACAGACTTCGGCCCTGGAGGAGCTCACACCAGCGTCAGGGTAGACGTAGGCTGGGAGTACAGACAAACGCCAGACGAAGAAAAGTGGACCTGTCAGCACTTGAGGCGGTAAGAGCTGTAGAGAGAGCGGATCGGCCTCCCGGAGCCGACCCGAGTGCGGTGGGAGAAGCGGGTCACGTAGGCCACTGACGGGGACTCGGACTCTCCGCCCTGGTCCACGTGCACGCCTCCCTAAGGGCTTGTGCCGCAGCTCCCCGGCCCCGGAAGGCCCCATCCACCACGCGCGGTGTCGCCCCGGGCCGTCGGAAAAGACGCCACGGAGGCCTCCCCGCGCCCCCATCATTCCCGGTCCAGCCCGCCGTCCGGGGCCACCGAGGCGCTCCCGCAGAGCGGCCCCGGCTCCTGAGGCGGCTGCCGGGACTTCCGTCGTCCGCAGGCACTTCCGGGATCGCTCTAGGATCGCAGGAAGGTTCCCAAACTCAGTGGTTGCTCTGAGCCGGGTGTAGGGCGCGGCCGGCCGGCCAGGCCCAGCGCCTCGAGGTCGCGTTCTCCTGGCCGCCTTCCCCTCCCCTGCGGAAGCTGGCGCTCCGCTCCCCTTCCGCCCCGCGGGCCCGACCTGCCGAGCGGGTTATGCACGTGGACTCACCTCCCTTTGCCTGTAAAATTCAGACACTTTACTTTTAGGGGTTTTTTGCTGACTTGACTAGACTTGTTATATATCGGCCTGGCACAAGTAATATCTTTTGTATTTGCTAGATAAAAATAGTGCATTACCCCTACTAGCCTGATATGCTGCTCATCTGTCCTGTCTTTGACCACAGACGAAACTGGTGGTCTCTGTTTCTAATCTCAGGGCCCGGGATGAAGTTGAAGGAGGAAAGCTACGTGGTAAGCGTGAGAGGAAGACTGGTTTCCCTTACGCATTAGTGAAAGAGTATTCTGAGTACAGAGTTAGTGCATGACCTCAGAACGAGCCACCAGGGCAGGGGGTGTCTAAAGAAACTAATCCGTATTGTCAGGCATCCAGGACTCCCAAATGATCAGTGTCCCACGGTGTGTTCAGAGAAAACACTGTGCCCTCCCCCAGCAATACAAAGGTAGTTTGAGAATCTGTGAAATAATAGGTACTTCCAGATGCACCTATTGGGTTGGCAGTAAGCCACAGAGGCAGCAGGTGCAATGGGAAGACAAGGGGCTATCTCTGCTACCAGTGAATATCCAAAATCCAAAGGAAGTGTCTTGCTTGTAGGAAATAAGAGTGAGCAGAATTGTTGATTCTTCTTCCTCCTCTTCCTTCTCCTGCATCTTCTCCTTTCTCCTCTGCCTTTCTGTTGTTGATAATAAACCCTAATGAGAAAATAGACTTCCCACATAAAAACTTTGTGGGGTATTAAGTTCAATAATGGATGGGACATGAGTCAAAGGATGACAGTTTCAGCCCTTTATTTCCTGGCCTAGAGAATACAGCCTAGGAATCAGATAGTACATTTAAAAAGCTAGGAAGGAAAAAAATAAAATAAAAAGCTAGGAAGGTACTAGAATTTCAACCAAGAAAACTTGTATTTCCTATTTCCATTTCTTGCCAGTTTCCTTCATTTCAGCAAGAATCTCAACTTGAGCACTATTGACATTTGGGGCTGAATCATTTTGTTGTGAGAGACTGTTCTGTGCATTCTGGGATTAGAAGCATTCCTGAACTCTACCCACTAGATTCCACTAACTCCTTCTTCTCCCCTCCCAGACACTGACCTGTCCCTCCCCACTGACCCCCCCACCTGGCTGCCGACTGTGAAACCACAAGTCTCTTTTCATGGTCAAATGTCTCCTGGGGGACAAAATAATCGTGGGTGAGAAGTACTGTTTTAAAATAAGCCTATTTGAGATATTTGAAAACACTTCGAAAGACCTTCTTCATATAGTCTTTTCCCATTTGCATCTCATGGCAACTCCTAGCACCCAGCCAGTCCAAGGAGCCCTTTTTTCCTGACCTTTCAAAATCTAGTAGTCCATATGAAATCTAAGTTACAAGAGCGCCTGGGTGGCTCAGTCAGTTGAACATCCAACTCTTGGTTTCGGCTGGGGTCATGATCTCTAGGTCAATGGACTGAGCCTGGAGTCAGCTTGTCCCTCTAACCTGCCCTGCCTCTGTGCGTCCCCCCTTGGTGCATGTGTGTACTCTCTCAAACAAATAAATAATATAAATAATCTTTAAGAATTAAAAAGACTTTGAAGTGCCTGGGGGGTTAAGCATCTGCCTTGGATTCAGTCATGATCTTGAGATAGAGCCCTTCATCATGCTCCCTGCTCACCAGGGAATCTGCTTCCTTCCTCTCCTTCCAACCCTCCTCTCTGCTTGTGCGCTCTTTTTCTCTCTCTTTCAAATAAATAAAATCTTCTTTTTTTAAAAAATAAAATCTTCTAAGAAAAAACTAGACCTTTAGAAAAAGAAATCTAAGTTACCTCATTTTTAGCATGAACTCTACCTCTTCTCTTATGGCTGACAGCATTGCCCATGCATTACTGTCCTTTCCTCCAAACAAGGCAAAGCTATTATGATGAGACATCACTATTCTATTTTGTAGGGTTAAAAACAGTAGAGTGAAACTATTGAATAAAATGTCAGAGCTCCAAGTCATGGATTTCCTTCATACCTATAGACCAGTGAAGAAAATTGTATCATGAAGGGATGTATGGAGTGAGGGCTAGTTGGTCATTTCTATATGAGGGCAGTAACTCCATAGGTATTCTTGAGGTATAAAGTTCTCTCTTCCCAATTAGTAAGTGTCCTAGAGGTTAGAAGGTCATGTTTTTCTACTTGGCTTTTGCATTTAACAAATGCCTGACCCAGCACAATGCATCTATCAAAGTTGACTGACAAAACAGTGTTCCTTTGAAATGGATTTGCCAGAAGGAAGCTCAGCAATAAAATGTCTGTAAAGACTGAGAGTTCAGAACCATTGATGGTACAAGTTCAGAGGGGCCTAGGAGATGACCTGGTACAACATTCTCTATTTTGAATGTGACCTATAAAAATGATAACTTTACAAATGACAGTTACACATACAAATACAGAATACTGAAACAAAAGTATCCTAAAACAGTACTCTTATTATTAATGAATTCTGATATTTTCTGTTCTAAATGCTTCCATTTCATTTTTTTGGAAAACCTACTGATGGATAATGACAACTGCTTCGATCTGTGTTGCCAAATATCCTCCAAAAACCACGTGGAACAAGAAAAACAAAACTACACAAAAACTATGTCTTCAAACTACCAGAAGACAGAAAATGCCTAAACTTTAAATTACCCTAGAATACAAAGTGAGAAAACACCAGAATCCTACCCTCCCCGCCCCCATGGCAAGGCTCTGTGGTGAGAAACGGGCAGTCTGAGAAAGTCCTAGAAAAGAGAAGAGGGGAGCTAGTAGTGGCCCTAAAAGTTACTCTAAAATCACCATCAGAAAGAGGGAGTCTATCCTATGTGTGAAGATTGGGGAAAATATACCGGGTATGAGAACACTGACTACAGCAAGGGGTTTAAGAGAGTATGTAACTCAGGGTGGCAGTCTTCAAAAGACATACTTTGAAAGGGAGAGGAGTAAAGAAGAAAAAAACAGTTTTTGGTAAATTTGTAGTAAAAGGGATAAAGAGTGAAAGAGGAAACTTTTAAGATTCCTGCAAGATATATATATACACACAAAGAAATCTCAAAACCAGTAATCACACAGTCTGCATAAAAACATCTACTAAAGAAACTGGATTTTGTTACACTGACAGAAGGAACCACTGAATAAAGAATCTAGTACACACCCTAAGTTTATGAACAGGGGAAAATGTGAAAAAAAATCTAGAAAAAGGTACTACATGGAAACAAAAAATCAGAACCAACACACCTCAGCTAATACAAATCAACTAGCCCACTCCCCCAAAAATCCTTGAAGAAAAAGAAAAATGAAACAAATACTGCAAAGTAAACTGAACATCTCAAACAAGCATCGGGGATATGAAAAACACCTTGAATCAGAAACTCAAGGCGCATCCCGCGTGGCTCAATGGTTTAGCGCTGCCTTCAGTCCAGGGTGTGATCCTGGAGACCTGGGATCGAGTCCCACGTCGGGCTCCCTGCATGGAGCCTGCTTCTCCCTCTGCCTGTGTCTCTGCCCCTCTCTGTCTCTCATGAATAAATAAATAAAATCTTTTAAAAAATAAAAAAAAAGAAACTCAAAAATTAAAAACAAAGATAGATAAAAAAAACTAGGAGGAAATGAAAAGAGAGCTGATTGAACCTGGAAGAAATGGAAAGAAAGTTACCTGAAAAACAAACACTACATTGAAAGATACCTAGGGTAGAAAATCCTAAATGTAAAAAATAAAAGGAGCACTGAGGCAGGAAAGGCAGGAAAACAAAGAGAATGAAAGCAAAAGGAAAGAAGAAGAAAGTGGAAGATATTAGAGGAGTGATTGAAATGGAAGCTGGGCCAATGAAGTCCCTGAAAAATAAAACAACAAAACAAAATTAATATTGAAAGTCCTAATCCAAGAAAACTTTACATGTTTTTTTTTTTTCCCCAAAGATTTCATTTATTTATTCATGAGAGACACACAGAGAGAGGCAGAGACATAAGCAGAGGGAGAAGCAGGCTCCCTGTAGGAAGTCTGACGCAGGGCTCAATCCCAGGACCCTGGGATCACACCTCGAACCAGAGGCAGACACTCAATCACTGAGCCACCCAGGCATCCCAAACTTTACATTGTTAAACACTGAAAACAGGGCAGCCTTGGTGGCCCAGCAGTTTGGCACCGCCTCCAGCTGGGGGTGTGATCCTGAAGACCCGGAATCGAGTCCTGTGTTGGGCTCCCAGCACGGAGCCAGCTTCTCCCTCTGCCTGACTCTCTCTCTCTCTGTCATGAATGAATGAATGAATGAATGAATGAATAAATAAATAAATAAAAATTTAAAAAGAAAACAAAAACAAAACACTGAAAACAAGACCTAAATGTACAAAGGCTCACTGGATACCTGGGAAGATTGTCCTGGAACAGGAAACTAGAGATGTGTGCTAGTCCATATATTTGGCTTCAAAGATAAAGAAAAATGTCCTCTAGGCCTCCAGGGGAAAACATTAAAGAACTTAAAAGGGCTAAATAATTAGACTGATATTAGCTTTCTCAAAAACACCACACAAAATGAAACTATAGTGGAATATTTTTTAAAAATTCAATGAAGAAAAGTGTGACCCATGGGGCACCTGGGTAGCTCAGTCTGTTAAGCGTCTGACTCTTCATCTCAGCTCAGGTCTTGGTCTTAGGGTCATGAGTTCAAGCCCCACACTGGGCTCCATGCTTGGCATGAAGCCGACTTAAAAAAATTTTTTTGTGAAGTGTGACCAAAGAATTTAATATTCAGCTCAGCTGTCCTTCAAGTATCAAGATTACAAAAATAGTTTGAGATCTAGAAGAACTTAGGGATTTCTTTTTTTTTTTTTTTTTTTTTTTTTTTTGAACTTAGGGATTTCTAAATCCATGAGTCTTTCTGGAGGAGACACCTGGAAACAGGCTTTATTCAACCATATGACTTGGAAAACTCAAAATTATCAATAATATTTTAATATATTTTATTGTAGGCCTAAAATTAAAATAGAAGCAGCAACAAGGATAGAAGATAAACATGTAAACATCATTTATTGTGACAAGTAGAATTAATACAACTTCAAAATGGGAGAAAGGAGGAGCACCCAGCTGGCTCAGAAGAGCGTGAGACTCTTAATCTTGGGGTAGTGAGTTTGAGCCCCATGTTAGGTGTATAGATTTTTAGAAAAAAATAAGTAAACTTTAAAAAAAATGGGAGAAAGGAGAAGCTCACTGATTGTAGGTGAAGGAAACAAAACTGACAAGTCAATAGTAAAAGCTGGATATGAAAATAGGTGACTAAGGGCATTAAAAATATAAATATAAATGTTACCATTGTAATAAAACTACATTTTCTTCTAAATATGAAGAATATTTCTAAAGTAAAAGAGCAAAATATACACAAGAAATAAATATAGCAAACACAACAGTCAGTATTAAAAAATTTTAAAAAATAAATTGATAGTTGGTACCAAATATATCCAATCATATCAATAAATAGAAGTGAAACCTAACTTACCTGATAAAAGAAAGATTGGGGGGGGGGCATGTGGATGGCTCAGTCAGTTAAGTGTCTGATTTGGGCTCAGGTTATGATCTCAGGGTCCTGGGATTGAGCTCCACATCAAGCTCTCTGCTCAGTGAGGAGTCTGTTTCTTCCCACTGTCCCTCCCCCTGCTCATGCTCTCTCTTTCAAATAAATAAAATCTATAAAAAAAAGAAAGATTTTTCATTCAAGCTACAAATTAAGACCTGATTATACATGTACCCTATGCACTGAATGTTGCTGAGATAAATTCAAAAAGATGTAAATAAATGGAGAAATATACAATGTTCATATGTTAGACTACTCAGTACTCTTAGGATGTCAATTCTCCCCAATTTTTTTTTTTATAGATTCAATGCAATGCAAAGTAAAATCCCAGATGTTTTGGAAGAAATTGACAAGCTGTTTCCAAAACTCATATGGAAATGGAAATGACCTACAATTGCCAAGACAACTTTGAAAAGGTTGGAGGACTAATGCAACTGATTTCAAGAATTATTATAAAGATATTAGTAATCAAAAGAGAATGGTATTAGTAGTGTAAAGGTAAACAAATAGATCATTTGAACAGAATAGGAAGTCCAGAAATAGACTCGCATGAATATGAACAACATTTCAGCAATCATTTGAAGGCAATTCAGTGGAGGAAAAAACTAAAAATTACAAAGCACCTAAAAGAATTACAATTTTTGTGTGTGTGTGTGTGTGTGACTTTGGGTTAGGCAAAGATTTCTTAGTCATATCGCCAACATGACCCATCTTAAAAAAAAAAAGATAAATTGTACTTCATGAACAGTTAAAAATTCTGCTCTTCAAAACACACTATTAGAGTGAATATAGCCTATAAACTGGAAGAAATAGTCATACATCATTGCACTGATAAAGGACTGGTATCCAGAATATATAAGTTTAGAAAACAAACAGCCCAAGGAAAAAAAATGGGCAAAATCTTGAACAGATACTTCAGAAAAGGCTTTATAGGAATGACCGATAATCCCATGAAAAGATGCTCAATCATTAGTCCTTAGAATTACAAATTAAAATTACAATAAGGTACATATCTATTAGGTTGTCTAAAATCAAAGACTGACCTCACCAAGCATTAGCAAGAATGTGTAGTTAAGGAAAGCCCATAGAATGTTGGTAGGAATGTGAAAGAGAATAAATATTAGAAAACAGTTTGAGTTTCTTTAAAAGTTAAAAATATTCTTAGCAAGTAATTTCAACTATCCCACTCCTAGGTATTTACTGAAGAGAAACGAAAACATGTCTATACAAAGACTTGTTTATACACAAATGTTCATACTTCAAAACTTCATTTTTAAGAGCCCTCAAATGGGAATAACCCAAATGTCTATCAACAGGTAAATGTACAAACTGTGGTGTATCCATACAATGGAATACTCAACGATATAAAGAAAGGATTGTTGATATATGCAACAACACAGATGAATCTCAAAATAAATATGCTGAATAAGAGAAGCTGGACCAAAACAGTTAATGTACTGTTTTATACATTCATATCCAATTCTAAAAAATGCAAACTAAATTTATAGCAACAGAAAGCTGAGCAGAGTTTGCTTGCAGATGAGGGCAGGATGCAGGGAAGGGAGGGAGGAATTATCAAGGCACACATGTTAACTTTTTTGGGTGATAGATATGTTCATTATATTGATTGTGGTAATTGTTTCACAGATGTGCACATGTTAAAAATTATGTTCAACTGTACACTTCTGCAGTTTACTATACATAATTTTCCTCAGTAAAGCTGTTTATTTATTTTTTTAAAGATTTTGTTTATTTGGGAAATACTGCACAAGTGGGAGGACAGGCAGAAGAAGAAGCAGGCTCCCTACTGAGCAGGAAGCCAGACCCAGGGCTTGATAACAGGACCATGAAATGATGACCTCAGCCAAAGGCAGACCCTTAAACAACTGAGCCACCCAGGCGCTCCAGTAAAGCTGTTTAAAAATACTATAACTGATTATATTGCAGATTCGAGGTAAATAAATTTAAAAATCTAGATGAAATGGATAGTTTTCTAGGCAAAGTAATACATTACTAAAATTGATTCCCATTATAAATAGCCTAAATAGACCATTTTTTGTAGAAGAAACAGAACAAGTTACCAAAGAACTATCACACAGGAAAAGTACTCAGATGGTTTTACATTAGAATTCAAGCTTCAAAGACCAGCTAATTCCAGTGCTCTATAAATTGTCCTAGAGTATTAAAAATGAACAAAAAAGGAATTGCTTTTATGATGCAATTCAAATGTTGAAACCTAAACCTGGAAAATGTAGTACAAAAAAAAAATAAATTACAGGCCAATTTCATATAAACATTGAGAATAAAGTACTAAATAAAATATAGAAGTCACACATATTAAGAATAATCATGACTAAGTAGGATTTACTGCAAGAATGCAAGATTGATTCAATATTAGAAAATCCTTTCACATAACAAAAGATAATAAAGAAAAAATAATGTGATTTATATAATTTCTAAAAGGCCTTTTGCAGAATGCAGTCTTCTTTTTTTTTTTTTTTTTAATTTTTATTTATTTATGATAGTCACAGAGAGAGAGAGAGAGAGAGGCAGAGACACAGGCAGAGGGAGAAGCAGGCTCCATGCACCGGGAGCCTGATGTGGGATTCGATCCCGGGTCTCCAGGATCACGCCCTGGGCCAAAGGCAGGCGCCAAACCGCTGCGCCACCCAGGGATCCCTTCTTTTTTTTTTTATTAAAGATTTTATTTATTTGAGAGCGAGGGAGCAAAAGAGCATGAGGAGGGGGTGGGGGCAGAGGGAGAAGGGGTAGAGAGGCAGAGGTAGAGGGAGAAGCAGACTCCCTGCTGAGCAGGAAGCCCAACAAAGGGCTTGATCCCAGGACCCCGAGATCATGACCTAAGCCAAAGGCATATGCTTAACAGACTGAGCCACCCAGGCACCCTGAATGCAGTCCATCTTCTAAAATGACTGGAATAGAGGATGCCTGGGTGGTTCCGTGGTTGAGTGTCTGCCCGTGGCCCAGGGCATAATCCTGGAATAGAGTCCAACATCCGGCTCCTTGCACGGAGCCTGCTTCTCCCTCGGCCCGCATCTCTGCCTCTCCCGGTGTTTCTCATAAATAAATAAATAAAATCTTAAAAAAAAATGTAATGACTGTAATACTTATTTTTTGAGAGGGAGAGAGAGCACTTGTTGAGGGGGGGCAGAGGGATGAGAATCTTATTTTAAAAGATTTTATTTAGGGGATCCCTGGGTGGCTCAGTGGTTTGGCGCCTGCCTTTGGCCCAGGGCGTGATCCTGGAGTCCCAGGATCAAGTCCCGCGTTGGGCTCCCAGCAAGGAGCCTGCTTCTCCCTCTGCCTGTGTCTCTGACTCTCTCTCTCTCTGTCTCTCTCTCATGAATAAATAAATAAATAAATAAATAATCTTTGAAAAAATAAAATAAAAGATTTTATTTGAGAGAAAGCACAAGCAGGGTGAGGGACAGAGGGAGAAGCAGACTGCCCCCTGAGCAGGTAGCCCATTGTGGGGCTCAAACCTGGGACTCTGGGATCATGACCTGAGCCAAAGGCAGATGCCCAACAGACTGAGCTACCCAAGGGCCTCGAAGGAGAATCATAAACATGTTCCACAACCAGCAGAGAGCCCAACATAGGGCTCAATCTCATGACCCCAAGAATGTGACCTGAACTGAAATCAAGAGTCGGATGCTTGGGACGCCTGGGTAGCTCAGTGGTTGAGCCTCTGCCTTTGGCCCAGGGTGTGATCCTGGGTCAGGCGATCGAGTCCTGCATCAGGCTCCCTACGAGGAGCCTGCTTCTTTCTCTGCCTATGTCTCTGCCTCTTTCTCTGTGGGTCTCTCATGAATAAATAAAATCTTTAAAAAAAAAAAGAGTTGGATGCTTTACTGGCTGAGCCACCCAAATGCCCTCTGTAGTATCTATTCAAAAAAAAATTTAGGAATGCGGGATCCCTGGGTGGCGCAGCAGTTTAGCGCCTGCCTTTGGCCCAGGGTGCGATCCTGGAGATCCATGGATCGAATCCCATGTCAGGCTCCCGGTGCATGGAGCCTGCTTCTCCCTCTGCCTCTCTCTCTCACTGTGTGCCTATCATAAATAAAAATTAAAAAACAAAAAAAATTTAGGAATGTGCAGCAAATACACTCAGAGTTCTAAAATAATCACTGCAAAGTTTTAAAATCTATGTTTCCTATATTAGTGATTAATTACATAAGCCTCATTCTCTCTCACAGAGATTAGGCCATATTAACAACTTGCTGAAGAGCTTCTAAAGATGCTTTCCTCTTTTGGCCTGTTTTACAAATGAAAAAGGATAATTAAGTTAAAGTATTAGCCTTCACAACATTATATTATGCATTATTTGTAAGGGAAAGTATTTCCATCATTATCTTTCAATAAGTTGTCTGTGAATTATCTTTCACCATCGTTTTTTTTTTTTTTAGAGTTTTATTTATTTATTCATAGAGACACAAAGAGAGAGGAGATCTATGCGGAGGGAGAAGCAGGCTTTATGCAGGAGCCCAATGTGGGACTCGATCCTGGATCCTGGGATCACACCTGTGATCCTGAGCCAAAGGAAGACACTCAACCGCTGAGCCACCCAGGCATCCCTATCTTTCACTATCTTAAACAATCAAACCCAAGGTAGAAAATACATGTTCTCTAAGGGACACTGACATGGTCTTATGCTGGAGAACACAGAAGCAGTCTCAAATTTAGGAAAGTGTCCAACTTTATAAATGTGATTTTTGTGTCCTGGGGTACAGACATAAGCCTATTTAGCTCATAAAAAAAATAAAATATAACAGTAGGCAATATCTACTGTTGTTGAATGAATTAAAATATGAGATTACAGCAGGCCTGGCAGAAACATGTACACACAGTCCTCAAGAAGACAGTAACACAGATCCTGGGATGCAGATGAGCACCTTATTTCAAAAGTTCTGGTTGCTTACATCTATAGATTCCTCTAGAATGCAAAAAAGAATGGCTGACATTTTCTTTTCTTGACCTGAGACATTCATTGAATGTTTTTACTGGCTAAATTGGGCAATTAAGAATACCCATTCCCCATACAACTTGCCTTTTTACATTAATTTAATTTTCCAATAATGTGGAGATTCTGTTGTTGAGACTTGGTCTCTGTCCATGCAACATCCCATGATCCTCTCATTTATAAGAACTCCTGGGGTATGGATTCACTGACGTTAACCAAGGTCCAACCACTGTTTGAAGACTTCCATACTCCTCACACTGTCTGGGTTTCCTTGTAGTGTGAATTCTTCAATGATGAATAAAGCTGATGGTTCCATGCAAAACATTTCCACATTCATCACATTTATAAGATTTTTCTCCTGCATAGATTCTCTGGTGCACAGTTAGTCCTGACTTGTGGGTGAAGGCATTCCTATTTCCTCCATGTAAGGTTCTATAAGGTTTCGGTGCTATATGAAGGCCTCCTCACAGTCATCACATCTATGCAGTCTCTCCTTTATGTGGATTCTCTGATGTAAAATAAGTCCACTATAGCTGAAAGCTTTCCCACATTTCCTATACTGAGCATTTTTCCTTGTGATGTATCTCCTGGTGGGAAAAGATGGACCCGCCATAAACAAAAGCCTTTCCAAACTTGTTCTCCAAGAGATTCTCTTTGTCATTTGGACTCCCTGATGTTGAGTAAGGACTCACCAGTTACTAAATCTTTTACTACACTTACTGCATAAGTGTTGCAGTTCTACAGAGATAGAACTACCACATGATTTAGCATCTTCATAATTTTTTTGTTGGAGACAAGTCCTTATTTTCATTCTCAGTAACACCATCCTAAAAAAAAAAATGCAGACAGTTCAAATGTTGGTTATCTCTTCTCCTGAGATAATAAGACTTAAGATGAAGAGCAGTGATAAAAATAAAACCCAGTTTTACCTAAAGTGCATCCCTTTTCTATGTATCCAAACTGTCATCTCAATTTGGCAAAGTGCTGAAAAAGGCACGTGAGGTTCCAGTTTTAGTGAGAAGAAACAACTGGGCAGAAAGTCTGGAGGATTTTCTTATGAAATGTGACAAAGAATCAGGTAGGTATAATAAAAAAAGTTAAGAGATCAGCTTGAAACCAGAGATGAAAAATGAAGTTATTATGCAATCAAGAGAAATTTTGTTAGTGTGAGTTAAAAGGACCATTTATACCAAGTTAGATGTACTTAGGCCACTATTATAGAAAAGCAAAATGCTCCACAAATATTTATTGAGTGAACCAATTAACAGTGAGATATGATAAAAGTTAACTCAAAGCAATAGCTAGAACAGTTTCAAAACACGTAGTATTTTTTAAAAGATCTGTTTCTTTATTTCAGAGAGAAAGTGCATACAAGCATAAGGGGGGCAAAGGAAGAGGGAATATTAAACGGACTCGGCACTAAATGGGGGTGCTAATGTGGGCTGGATCTCACAATCCTGAGATCATGACCTGAGTCGAAATCATGAGTCAGTCACTTAATCAGCTGCACTACCAACGCACCCCAAAATACATACTGTTTTGAAAGGGAAAAATTTAAGTGGGGAAAATAACTTTTCCAGCAATGTTCAGGACTAAATCATAAGAAGAAAGCCGCACTTTGAAGTTCAAGGAGTTGAATAGGTCAAAACAAACTAAACAAAACCCCTCACAATAATGGCTTGGAGTTTCTACCTCAAGAATTGGGCAGATAATGAGGAGATGGGTAGAGGCCAAGTTTTCCTTTTTTTTTTTTTTTTTTGAGGCCAAGTTTTCAAGGGAAAGGGCATTACTAATGAGAATTCTAAGAAACTTTCTTCAAGGATCTCTTCTTTCTCTGAAGACACTGCTTTCCATTTCAAAAGGCAATAATGCTCAAAGTCAAACTAAGACAAGATCTTAACAGGCTGCACTTGACACTTTGGATTCCAAAGTACTATCTCTGCCACAAGTGTATCTTGTTCTATCCTTTAGCCTAGACCCTAAAGGAAATGGGATGAAGCTGGTCTTGCAAAACTGAATTTGAAGCTAAACTTTCTGGTAAAATTGCCCAAACCACCACCACCCAATTTCAAAAAAGTTTCCAGAGGTGCACACGAATACCAAGGGGGAATTAAAGTCCATGAGGTAGGTGCTGGGTTTGGCTCAAAGACATGTAGTGGATCCTAGAGTTCAGTTTTACCGTTTTCTGTACTATTCCAGAAGACTTTCACTAGTCAAGCCATAACATAAGTGATTATCCTAACCCTTCCCACCTGATGGCTTTTCCTCCAAGCTGTCTCCAACTTCTCCAGCATCAGCGATGTCTCTTCTCCACATTCTGGATATTATCACTTCCTGAGTCTGCAGCTCGCCAGTAGGTGTCAGGATCTGCTTCAGCACTTGCTCCTTGGTCTGTTTCTTATCTCAGCAACTGTAGGCAAAGCTCGGAGTCTTCTGACAGCCCTTGGAGCCCAGGTAGCTGCCTCTTGGTAGTAGCAACTTCAAGTCTGAAGGAATGCCCATGATTTCTCTGCCAGCACGATCCCAGGCATAGCCCTCTCCCTCTGCCATCAGTCACTAGTAGGGACCTTTGCACAGGAGGCACCGCCATTCTGGGAGGAGAGCGCTCAAGAGAAGATTCACTCCAGCCTCGAGTTCACACTGGTTCTTCAGAAGTATTTCCTTGTAGTCTTCTTCTTCCTGGGGAACAAAGTAACACTGTTAACAGAAACTCTCAATTTTAAGTTCTCTTCCTCAAGAGCTCACTTAGGAGACAAGGCACTGAAGGAAAAAGGAACTCTGTCAGGAAGCTAAATAAATTAGGAGAGTGGGAGTGACTTTGCAAATTATTAGCTAGCACCAACACCAAGTACTAAAATCTTACTTCCTAAATGTTAATAAAGCTTGAAAGACCATGACCCTCTTCTCTTGGGTTCTCCCTTTCAGAGAATCCCAAATAAACAGTAAAGAAAATAACATCAGAAATGAAATAGCAGCTAATATTTAAAAGTGGACTGCAAATTTACTCATTTAAGTAGATAATATCATAATCCCACAGACAGTTGAGACACCATGGTAGAGATTGAATCACTCAATACAGCACACAACCATCCTAATCCTTTCTCGCACTCCAGCGTCACCTATACTCTAGGGAGAGTCACAAGGCGGATCATCTCCCGACCAACCCAACTTCGCTTTCGCAAGAGCCGGGCCCCAGACTTTCCTCCTCCTAACAACCCACGTACCCTAATACAGCTCACAACTCGGAAGCCATCCTTGACCCTCCCACGCAGCTCTCCATTGTCGGACACACTCCCACCCCAGCGTGCCTCCTCTCCTCCTGCACAAGCGCGCCCGGGTCCCGGCCCTCGCACTTCCGGCTGCACCGTGGATCTCCTCTAGGAACCTGGAGGCTTCCTCCTCTCGGTGATTGCCTTGGCCGTCCCCGCCCTGCCAAGCATCCCCGCGGCACGGGCAGATGAGGGGGCCCACCCTCCCAGGACAATGGTCGCTAACCCGGGCTGTACTGAGATAACGAGCAGGGGCGGAGACAGGGCGGGGAAGCCCTCTCGTCGTCAGCCTGAGTGAGATGGGTCCTGAAGGAGCCGCAGCAGGCAGTTGGCCCGGGAATCCTGCAGTGGCCACAGACGACCGGTGCCTGCGGTTGGAGCGCCCACGGGGACGCAGCCGCAGCAGATGGCTGTTAAGAACCGCAGAGCGCCAAGCACTGTTCTCAGCACGGTCTACAGAACCCAGCGACTCATGTACCGGCCCAATCACGTGGCGGCTAGTACTGCCACTTTCCCTATGGAGACACTGACACAAGGATAGCCGTGGGTCTGCCCGAATTCACTTAGTATGCCTGGAAAACTAGTACCTACACTGCCAGGTCCTTTAGCGGGTATGAGATGGTGAGATGCCCACTCCTAAATATTTTTCAAGTAGGCACAACTGACGCAGTAGATGAAAGTGAAATATACGTATCAAGCTTATAGAGGAATGAATAAAATCCTAACCATAAATCATAAGGGACAAATGACCCCCACTTGAGGTCCTTCTTGGGATAGCCTGGACCAGGCCATTCGGGGTAAGATGACTGGTCGAACAAACATGCGTCCCCCAAAGACCACTTTCAACTGTTGGCTGAAAGCTCTGGGAGCCAATGGGTTTTCAGACCAGGGAGTCAGTGGTTTACAATATGAAAACTGCTGGCTTTCAATGATGGTCTTACCATGTGAGCTAAGGAGTTACTCAACTGACTTTACTTATTTGGCTTTGTCAAAATCGAATTACGTCTAAAGCCTATATACAACATATTTTTATAAAATACATTCATACATATATCCTCTCTCTATATATACACAAAAAAACTATACGTGAGTAAAAAATGTGCAAGGACTCCTTACCAATTACCCCCAAAAACATTTGGAATGAGAGAGAATTCAAAGAAATTTCCAATAAAATGAACTGCTAGAGAATGTGGTATGAGAACTTTTAAGTGTGAAAGGACAAAAGTTGAGAATATTTAATTAAAGGTTATCAAATGATAATCCCTAAGAGGAATAGTGCAACTTGTTGCTCAAATTCTGGGCTTGTGGCGCCAGGAGAGACACCTGAAAAAACGATTTTATATACTTATGTTTCCTTCAATCTTAGAAGTGGTGTTAGCTACAAATATAAAACCCTCATCAAGGGTAGATCCATATGGGTTATTGGATAGACCCATAATGGGACATCTAAATCTTTATCATTTGTATTAGTGAAAACTGCCAAATACCCTGAATTCTGTCAGAATGGAGGGTGATCCCTTCCTATAAACATATAGAGAGCCCTCTTTTAGTGGAATGTCTCCTTTGGACACCCTCCTTAGGTAGGCAACAAGAATTGGGGTTCATGTCAGGCTGACCAAACCTCATTCAAGATTTAGTGTGCAAAGAGGGTGGTGATATTACCTTGGGTGTTTAGACCTGGGACTCGGGTTTCTAACATATCTTTCAGAATAATGACAAGAGTAAGAAAGTTTCCACATATAATTACTAGAGACACTGATTACCACTGCAACATAGGGTTCCCTCAACTGAAGTAAACAGGAAGTGTGGGCTCTGGAATTGGGCTGCGTGGGTTCAAAGCTTGGCTCCACCACACAATAATTTTGTGACCTCAGATGGCTTTGATTTCAGTTTCCCCAGCTAAAAATAAAATAAAGCACTTAGTAGTGCCTGGCCCTTGGTAAGCCATTAATGTTAGGCATTAACAAATCCTTTTCTTGACTTGCAAAGATAGCCAATAAGGCATCTGTTCAGAGCACAGGAGTACAGAGCTGCTCTTCTTGGATCTTCACGCTCTCTACAGCTGGCCTCACCACACAATTGAATGTCTTAATTGACATTCTCAATTAAGAGTCCTACTCAATCCCATTCTGCTTCCTCATTAGCTTTATTTCCCACCTAAAATTCCAGCAACCTCTTCATACAACTGGGGTTTTTTTTTGAGGGGGGCCCCAGCTTTCATCCCTTTGTCCCTTTCCATTAAATCCTGGACCCCCTGTTTGTCAGGTTACTTTTCATTTAAAGCCCCCTTTTCACTGTTTTAGTACTTTGATTCTCCCCCAATTTCTCCAGGTTTTTTTTTTTTTTTTTTTGTCTTTTTTTGTCTTAAACACTCAATATCTTGTTTACCTTGAATCAATTAGAAAAGCCAGGCAATCTCACTCTCCCTTATTTCTAAGCCACCACTTCATGATTCATCATTTGAATGTTACACCAGTTCTTCAACCTGGCTGTTATGTTACTATTCTCGACTGACCTTATTTCTACCTTGGACTTGCTTCAATTTCACATTTTTCTTTTCCATCCTACCGGCTGTTATTGTTGATGATTTCAAAATCCACAAAGGTAAGCTACTCCAAAGGACCCTAATTTCTAGATGCTGTCACGGTTACAGCATGTCTACCTTTTATCCATAAAGATATACTCTGGACTTCGTCATGGGGCACTCTGTTCACCACATTCCCCAGTTTCATCTCTAACCCGTCATGTCCCCCACTTGCCCCTCAGGGCCTTCGCCTTCTGTGTTGCCAGTTTAGCTGGCGTTATTCCACTCTATTTTCTCCTTATCCTGGATAGTTTGACCCCTCTGATGCCTACTTGGAAATTCCATGCCATCCCACCCTTTCTTGGTTCTGCAACTATATATAAGTACAAGAAGTGATCAGAACAAAGCCCCCACCTTCACTTTTAAACCAGTGATGAACTGTATCCTATTGAAGGGGTACATCCTGCTGCTCTGGGTCTCTGTCTACAGCTCCTTTATGTTAGGCAGTTAAGGACATCAGAGGCAGATGGAGGATGTGTCTGCGTTGAAAGAACGTGTTAAGCAGATGAACTGCACAACCTGCAAGTAACAGCACTGCAAACAGAAAATAAGAACTGAGTTCCAGTGAACAGTAAGATTATGAGAGAGGCTCAAAGGGACTATGAAGAGTAACTTCAGTTTGGACACCATGTCTGAAACCAGATCGGATGGCAAGGACAGATAGCATCAGCTGGTATAGAGGAAAGGTGCACGTGGGTTCTCATCACTGAGTAGCAGAGAACTTGCAGGAGAGTGAGAGACACATGGCAGGGTGAGCTGGGGAACAGGAGCATACGGCTGAGTACACTCAGGCTCACTCGGGGCAACAAACTGCTTTCTGGATGTAAAAAAATTAGGTGTCCAGCCCTGGCGGCTTCAATGTCTCATGGGCTCAGCACCAATGCTGGTCGTAGGATAAACACCCTAAAGAGTTTTCAACTTATGATTGAGTTGTTTTTCAAATGTTCATTTGCTTTCCCCTATTGCGAACTCAGAATGTTTTCCCAGTCATGTAAATTACAATCCCAAAAGCAAATGTGATACATAATATGCCTAAATTATAGTAGTGATACCATTATTATTTTTATATGAAAATGTGCTCACACCTACGAGCTTAGAAGCTACATATCTATTTCTCCAGAGACTCTTCTGGTTCCAAGTCAGTGATGATATGCTTATGTTCTGTAAAGGACTGTGGATAGAGGGGCAAGAGAAAGGGGCCACTGGGAAAGGACACCAAGTACATTACAGGAGCAGGGAGGAAATGGGATAAAGACACAGGGCTGGATGCAATGGGAGTTAGGAGTAGCCAAAGGATAGTTACCCTTGTCTTTCACCACCCCCTTTTGTCACTATCTTACCACTTCAAGCCCACTAACCAGCTAGAGGTGAGGGGTGGAGAGGATCCTGGAGCCACATGGGATAAGGTGGGGTGAGGAGGTAGCCCCAGAAATTGCAGTCTGCCATGGCAAGGTAGAAAGGGAAGGAAATAAGGGGAGACAGCTCAGTGAAGGTTATAGTCTCTGTAAATAGAAAGATAAACAGGGGTGCCTCAGTGACTCAGTCAGTTAAGCATCTGCCTTCAGCTCGGGTCATGATCCCAGAATTCTGGGACTGAGCCTCAGCCCCACATCAGGCTCCCTGCTCAGTGGGGAGTCTGCTTTTCCATGTCTCTCTGCCTGCCACTTGACCTGTTTGTGCTGTCAAATAAATTTAAAAATTTATTTAAAAAGAAAGTTTAAAAAAATGGTAAAAATAAAAAGACCAGGAGCCATACATGCCTCTACATGGCTGCCTATTATCCACAACAATAATCATCGGCCCTCATTAGGACATAACTATTTACTCAGTAATACAGGAGTAAAGTTAACCAGTTATCAGTTGATCTGTGTTTTCACAAGTCCCAAGGGACAAAGTCACCAATCTTTGGCTCTTTCATGTGCTCAAGAAGGTATATAGACCAAAAAATTGTAAACTAGTTCTAGAGAGCAGTTATTAGGGAATTCAGAACATGAGAACCATATGGTTGGGTAAAAAGAGAGGTTAGGAGTAAAACAGAACTCTAGCACCCTCCCTTAACTAAACATACACAGACGTGTGCTCAGATGACCCCTGGAAGCCTTCAAATGTAGGTTAGTCTATTTTGAAAGCCTTAAGTATGAAACAGTAGGAAGGCCATTCTGAAGCCCTAGGGGCTGGACAGTGGTCTAGTTCCCTGTCCACTAAAGCACTGGTAGCACCTGGCTTTCTTTAATGCCTCAAATCTGCATGGGTCCCTGTTTACACAGACTGTGTCCAGGCGTAATCACTCCACAGGCAACCATGAAGGGAGCTGGGATTCAATGCAATGTTTCTCAGATTTATAATCAGGTGACCACAGAGCTATACAAATGAAGATTCTTGCCCTCATTCCAGACTTAATGAAGCAGAATGTCTGTGAGTGGGATACAGGCATTTCAACAAGCTCCATGGGTGATTCCGATGCTCAGAGGAATCCCTAGAGCAATGGATAGGACCTGAGGTCAGAGACCCAGGCTTCAGGGGCTGGCCTTTCCCTTTGTGTGATGTTAGAGCTATGTCACCATCTCCATAAGCAAGGGTAGCCTTGCTTTTAAGAAGGAGAGGAATGTTGGGATGCCTGGGTGGCTCAGCAGTTGAGCATCTGCCTTTGGTTCAAGGCATGATCCCAGGGACCCAGGATTGAGTCCCACATCGGGTTCCCAACAGGGAGCCTGCCCCTCCCTCTGCCTCTCTCTGTCTCTCTCATGAATAAATAAATCCTTAAAAAAAAAAAAGGAGAAGAATTTTAATTTACAGAGATATTTTAGGAATTCAGTAAGAGTGTTCTGTAAGTGCCTTTGGTTAAGAGGCTCTTTCGCCCTCCCAATCTGTCCCCAAGTTATGTTTCCAGCTTACTGCCATCAACTGTCCAACTGAAGCTGGTCTACCTCAGGTTGGCATGGATGCTTCCAAACCATGAGCACTCTTGCCTCTGCTTACATCTCCTTTACCCTAAATGTTTCCCATTTTGCCTTCCAAATCTGCCCATCTAACCCTCATCATCCATAGAATCTTTCTTGACCTGCTTAGGCATCAGTGATCTGTCCTCCAGAATTGGTAGCACTTACTGTGTGCCAGGTGCCACTTCAAAGATACAGGACTCATCAATCCTCCTGCCCTGCTGCCATTTGATGATCTAACCTCACACGTGGATCTTAGAAATCCCAAACTAAATTGTAAAACTTTTGAGAAGGATAATTTGGTGTTCTGCTTCTTGTTCTCCACAGCACCTGAGAGAATGGGCAGCACACAATGAATTCTTTGTAAAATATCTGAGGTTTCCTTTTAGCGAGTGACTGACGTTTTGCCCTAAAGGATTTGAAAGCTAGTATTTCTCTCCAGCCTCCATTGTGAGACAGCTTCCCTATAGTTGTCATACAGAAACAGATTTTTTTCCTCTGTGGATAATCTGATGTTGAATTAGAGCTGAAGTTTGCCTGAAGGATTCCCTACACTCTTTAAATTTACAGGGACCATCTCTGTTATGGATTCTCTGGTGTTTACTAAGATCTGACCTCTGCCTGAAGGCTTTGCCACATTCATCACATTGGTAGGGTTTCTCCCCAGTGTGGATTCTCTGATGCTGAATGAGGCTGGTTATTCCTCGGAAGGCATTCCCACACTCATCGCACTTGTAGGGCCTCTCTCCAGTGTGGATTCTCTGATGTTCTGTGAGGACTGACCTTTGAGTAAAGGCCTTCCCACACTTATCACATTTATAAGGTCTCTCCCCAGTGTGAATTCGCTGATGTTCTCTAAGACTTGTCCTCTGAATAAAGGCTTTTCCACATACATCACACTTGTAGGGTTTCTCCCCAGTGTGGATCCTCTGATGCTGAGCAAGGCCAGTCTGACTGAAGGATTTCCCACATTCCTTACACTGATGGCACTTTTCTTTGTGGTGGATCTCCTGGTGGGAAATGAGGGATGAGTTATAAACAAAGGCCTTTCCACACTTGCTGCACTCATAGGGCTTCGCCCCAGTGTGAACTCCTTGATGTTGAGTAAGTATCGAGCGCCGACTGAAACTTTTATTACACTGAGTACAATGGTATGGTTTGTCTCTTGTGTGGATCTTGAGATGGTGAAAGAGGCCTGCTTTCTGGCTGAAGGCTTTGCCACATTCATTACAGTGATAGTGCTTCTCTCCTGTGTGGAGCCCCTGATGTTGGTTAAGAGCTGACCACTGGCCAAAGGCTTTGCCACATTCATTGCATTTGTATGGTTTCTCTCCAGTGTGTATTATTTTGTGCCGAATAAGTACAGTTCTCCCACGGAAAGTTTTTCCACATTCCTCGCATTTGTAGGGCCTGTCCCCAGTATGGACCCTCTGATGCTCTATGAAGTGCAAGTGCTGACTAAAGCCTTTCCCACATTCCTCACACTCGTGAGGTTTTTCTTCCAGATAGACCATCTGCTGTCCAGCCAAACTGACTCTGTTTTCATCACCTGTAGATTGTTCACCTTCCCTGGAGTGTCCAGAAGACTCCTCTGCTTTTGCTGCAGATTCATTAACTTTTCTGTATCGAGTGGACCAGAATACTTCACTTTCAAACCTAAACATATTCCCACATGGTTCCATTTCTTCAGAAACTTCTTGCTTTAAATTCCTGTACTCCTTTCCAGTCTCAACACCTGAAACTACAATCGATCACCAAGTCAGCTAATTTCCAGCATAAAATTATTCAGGTGAAAAATACATAAGAACCTAGAGTTTCTGTAGGACAATGAAATGGCATTAAAACACAGGACTGACATAATATATAAAGCACTTCAAAAACTATTATGGAAAAGACCAAACCCAAATCAAACTGGGCAAAGGAAGAATTGACTGTCTCCAGGAAAGGAAATAATTAACTCTTAAACACAAGATACTCCACCTTAAGATAAGGGAAAAACAAATTTAAACAGTATCAGGATACAATTTTCACCCATCATCTCTGCCCATGAGTATAACACCATGTTCATGAAATGGGCGTCACACATCGCCAGTAGGAGTGTAAACTGACCCAGGCTTTACAGAGAGCAATTTGCCAATATCCATCAAAATTACAAATGTACTCAACATTTGGCCAAGTAACTCCACATATGAGAATCTATACTGAAGTACTCACACACATTCCCCACCACTACCTGTTAAAGTAAAACACTGAGGACAGCTTGGGGGATGGGTAAGTTAATTGTGTGGCTCGTCCATACACTTTAATATCAAGCTGCTGTTAAGAAATAAAAACTGCAAATTTTACTATCTTAGTGATAAAAAGAAAAAAAGATACTTATTTTGAATACGAATACATATTTTGAATTTGAAAAACATATGTATGTAAAAAAATTTCTAAGAAGAACACATAAGAACTTAAAAACAGTGACAATCTGTTTCAGGGCTGGGAGGAGACCAGATTGCCAAAGGAATTGAGTGGAATGAAAAACCTTTCACTGGGTAACTTTTGTTTTTGAACTATATGAATTTTTACCTATTTTAAAAAAATAAATATAGACAAAGTAGAGATAGGAAAATATGGGTTCTTTCACCCATTCACCAACTTTTATTTTTATTTGTTTATTAAAAGATTGTATTTATTTATTTTTAAAATGATTTTATTTATTCATGAGAGAGAGAGAGAGAGAGAGAGGGGCAGCAGAGACACAAGCAGAGGGAGAAGCAGGCTCCATCCAAGAAACCCAATGTGAGACTTGATCCAATGACTTTAGGATCACGCCCTGAGCCAAAGGCAGACACTCAACCGCTGAGCCACCCAGTCGTCCCTCATTCACCAACTTTTAACACTCTGCTATATTTGCTTTGTCGTTCCTGCTCTTTACAAGCATACACATTTATACATTTTTTTTCCCAAACCATCTGGAACTTGCAGACATCGTGGGGCAGAGGCCTGTCTACTGACCGATAGCCAAAGTGAAGACAGTAGTACTGTCTGATCGGATAAAGGCTAGAGAAAGCAGGGAGATAAGGACAGGAAAATAACTATCAGAAGGACTAAATTAAGTGATCTCAAATAAAATATTGCAAGAATTCACACACAAAAAATTTAAATACAAAGAGAAAACAAGAACGGAAGAGTGACAAACCAAAGTGGGTGAGTCTATGCATGAGAGCCCTTCCTGACTATACTGATCAGACACAGAACAAAGTACTAGAGGCCCCATGTCATGGGCCAGCCTGCCTTTTCCTTTCTCCCAGGATGGTTCTGTCTTCTTTACCTTGCTCCTCTGGTTGGGCTTCAGATTCCAGAGACTCACATTTTAGTTGCACTGTCAGGGGTGGAAGGGACGTGCTGGGCTCCTGCTCTGTCCTCAAAGGGCCCATGTCCTGCAAGGGCTTTTCCTGTTCCTCAGTGTGGACCAAGACCTGGGGCAGACGAGACACAGTTCAGACACTCTGCAAACAGCAAACAAGAGGATACAGTCCAGGGCAGTGACACCAGCTCCCCGATACCTGAACTTCTCTCCAGACACCAGTCTGTCCTAAGCCTACTCATGGCACCTCCTCTGGGAAACCTTCCCTTCTCTCGTTCTTCACAGCTACAAAATGCTGGTTGTACCACCTTCACTTCATTTATGCTCAAAGAAGTGGAGAAAGGGAAGGGAGGCAGAAAGGAAGAGAACAGAACTTGGGGGAGAATAAAACAGGAGAAGGAAAACAGGGTGGGGATAAGCAGAGAGGAACGAAGGACAGAGGTGCTGAAGAAGGCAGAAGGAAACTAAGGGGGAGGAGGACGGAGAGGAGGTCTCCTCCCTACAGACTCTGCCCTGCCCAGGCCTCCACCCCACTTCCTTCTGGGAGATGACCTTGATTTCTCCTTGTACACGGTCAAGGTCACAGTCACATCAGGGACCGCCCACCCTTCATTTCATCACCCACCCCCACACACACACTTCTCCTTTGGTTCCCACTTAGAGGAAAAGGCCTTTTCTTGTTTGAGGCTTGTATTTCCACCCTTGCCTTCAACCCCATCCCTTCTTGCACCCTTTACCCCTGCTCTTGCAACTAACTCATTTATTTATCAGTTTAAGCTGCCTTGTAGCTTCCATGCCTGGACAAAACAATTCCCCTTGTATTTGAAAATAATAGGTTTCCCCAGCAGGGTGCAAAATGCAGGGGCCAGGGACCGCTTAGTCTGTTTCTTAGTTCAGTAGCTCTGTGACCAAGGCCCAGTTACTCGGACCGTATGGCATTGATTGTGTACCAAAGCACCTCACCCAAGGGGGGGGGGGGGCACTGGCACACACCAGGCCCTCAAACTGCTCCCCAATCCCCTACAGTGGCTAAATTTTGTAAATAAGAAATCACCACACACTGCCTCTATTCCGACTCAGTTTCATTTTGTAACCTCTGACCCCAGAATAAGAGCCAGAATTAGCATGATGCTATCTGAGATGGACAGAAAAGGCTGGTACAGTGAGCTATGCCTTTCACCCATGGATCTCTGGCAGGGCCTCAAAAATCAAGTTTAAATTCCATTAGCTGCCCCCAGCGTGCTCTGAGGGAAAGGGCTAGTTGGTAAACAAACTCAACATGTTTAAAACCAAATTACTGTGCTTGAGAACTCTGCTTCTTTCTTCTGGTTCTGCCTAGAATGGTGCCTGGTACAAAAATCAACATTCAGTATATGTCTTCTGAATGCGTGGACTTTTCCTTAATCCACCTTCCCCTATACCTTGAACTCTGTTAGGAGCACCTGGATCACACTGGAAAATCTTAAGCTGGAAATCCCCAGTGCTCAGCCTAGAACAGAATCCTCGGTAGACAGTTTTCATCCACTAGTCTGTCATTGTTTCCAATTAACTTATGGACGACATGCTTCATCCTTGTAGACTTACCATCACAACTCCATTTCAAACTCACATCCCTCTCCAGTGTTTCTGCCCCAATGCTGGAATGCACTTCTTGTTTGGTTAGTTACCTGTCTTACACTCTTCCTACCAAGACTTCCCAGTCTTGACTTTATGACAAGTTGGGTCAGATAATTCTTTGTGGTATGCGGCCGTCCTATGCACTGTAAGACATTCCCCAATGTCCCTGCCTGTTAGCCACTAGATGCCAGTAGCACCTCACCCTATCTGACAACCCAAAATGTCCCAAGACGCTGTCAGATGCCTCAAGGGCACAAAATTGACACCGGTTGGGAACCACTGTCTTTTAACAATGTTTAAACAAAACAGAACAGAACAAGCTTCTATAACTTTGGTTACATCCTGGGGTTAGAGAAACTCATTTAGATTTAAAGAGAAACAGAAGCTTGTATCCTACAGAATAAAATCTACACTCCAGAGATGATATTCAAGGTCCTGGACTCTCTGTTCTCAACCCTTCTACTTACAACTCGCCTGTCCAACCTAAATGGGCTTTCTCCTACTCCAGGTAACTTGGCTCCTGCCCTGGCCCTCAATCCTAACCTTCCACTCTGCTCCAACCTCACACGTCTCCAAGGTGGAGACTTTGATTTTGCCATCTTTTAATTCTTTAATGGAGGCAGGGCAGCAGATACACTATACTGCAAAACAGAAGTGATGTCTGTTTCAAACGACTGTTGCCCACCCCATTACCATGACCTCTCTAACATTTCCTCTTAGAAATCTGTTTCCAATGTTTTTGACCAACATTTCACCAACTAGAACTCTGTAGGCCTAGTACAGAAATACGCGATCCTTCCACAGAAAAAAATATAATTTTAACCAACTTTCCAAGAGGGTCGAGCCTGATACACCAAACTGTCAAGAACACATTTTGTGAAACAATGCTGCGCTTCACTCTGGCCTAGAAATCCATAATCCACCTTTTCTCAATCATAAACCAGATCTCTTTTTCTCACCTGCTCCCTGGGCTCATCCAGCTCCCTCTCCAGGTCCTCCAGCACGGCCACCACCTCGTCCCCGCTCTCGGGGTGCTGCTCCCGCACCCAGGCCTGGAGCTCCTCGGGCAGGATGGTCAGGAACTGCTCCAGCACCAGCAGCTCCAGGATCTGCTCCTTGCTGTGGGTCTCAGGGCGCAGCCACTGGTGGCAGAGCTCGCGGAGCCGGCTCAGGGCCTCGCGGGGCCCAGATGTTTCCTGGTAGCAGAACTGCCTAAAGCACTGCCGGAAGACTTCTCCGCTGTGGGTGTTGTTCTTCTGCAGGTTCTGATCCCGTGTGGGGGTATCCTTACACTCCTTTTCCTCCTCCTCGGTCTTTACTTCCAAAAGCTCATCCGGGTCCTCGTGGGCCTGGACTGCCCAAGTAGATGCCATCGTGTCTTCAAAAGCTTTGTCAACGCTTTTAGCAAGAATCCCTGGTCAAGTTCGTCCTGGGCGGACCCGAGGGAGAAGCCATCCCTTCTAACACAGGCTACACCACACAGGCAAAAATGGCAAACTCTAAAAATTCACTTTGTGCTTTGAAAGCCTCCTCCAGGTTAATTGACGATACTCGGGGAAATGCTCTGATTTCAAGAGACTTGAGAACTTAAGTAAAAGATGCCAAGTGGTCTGAGGGTTTACAAACGAATACGACGCGGCAGAAACACCTGCATTCTGTTCTAGGAACAAAGGGCAAAGCGCCTACAACTAACATTTAGAGCAAATAAGCAGTAGTAAAAGGTGGAGACATCATTCAGGTCTCCTTTGTTCTGTGACGGCCGAAGTGCGGCGGGAAGCCCAGGAGTTGGCAGGCAGCGGCCGCGGGACTTTATCCCCGCGGGCGCAGCCTCCGCTCCTTCCCCGCGGCCCTCCGAGGGCGGGAGACGGCCGCACGCTCGCTCACGCGCGGCGGGCAGAGGCCAGAGCACTCACCCCTCCGCGGCCCGAAGGCCCGCGGCCTAGAATAGGCCCGGAGCCGGGAACAGCCGACAGCGCCCCACAAAGGCCGGAAGCGAGCGAGGTCCGCGAGCACGCACTTCCGCTACAGCCGCAGGTGGGCGGGCGACTCGCCGCGCAGTTCCCGCGGGCCCCGCGAGGTCGCGAGAGTTGGGCGGGTGGGAGCGCGTGCGCCCTCCGCGGCGGCCGCAGGGAGCGGCGAGCTAGCAGGTGCCGTAGCTCTCCCCGTCGCCCCCCACGGCGGGCGAGGCCCGGCACACCTCGAGTAGGTGCCACTTTGTCCTATAATGCTTTTTATGACTTATTCGAGTCAACTTGGCAATGTTTTGTTGGGGGTTTGCATCCCTGTTCGTGGAAAATACTGCCGGTTTTCCTTCTGTGACCTTGACCCCATGGCGCGCGGCTTTCTGGAGGAGGCTGACCTGGAGGAGGCGGCACCGCGGACGGGCCGAGGCGACGGTGGCCGCGGCGCCTACTGGAACGGGATGGCCGTGGACGGGGGAGGAGGGCCGCGGGGGTGTGTGTGGCCACAGCAGAGCCCCAAGCACGGAGAGCATCCCCGTCGTTTACAGGGAGGAAACCCAGGCACGTAGGGATGCAGAGCAGACACCAAAGGTATAGAAACGGATCTCCAGAAAACTCATTCATCACTTTCCGTCCAAGTTTATTCCTAACATTTGGCCATTTTATAAACCAGGTAATGCTAATTTATAAGAGAGTGTTTCTTGTGATAATTTGATGAGCCTTCTAACTACTAAAAGAGGGAAAAAAAAAAGCAGACTTTGAGATCCAGGGCTCAGGAAATAAATGGTGAAACTAATGTCAGAAGATCACTTTACTTTGTGTATAAAATATGAACGTATACATTTGATTAGCTCGTAATCATGTTGGGTGTATTTAGGGAAGTTGAAAGGAAGCAAAAAAGGAGGAAAAAGTTGAACAATTATTTAGAAAAAGAGAATCCCAAAGGAACTTTATTATTATTTTTGCCCCAAGCTTTAAATCTGGGTGGACAAGGCTGTTTTGGAAAATTAAAGATGGCTACAAATTCGTCAGCACTTTTACCATTAAGAGGTAATGTCATTTGGGGGTCTATGTCATTTTCCCTTAAGTCTGAGTCGATTTGATGACTGCTCTAATAAAATACAGCAAAAGTGATGCTGTTTAAGTTTTCCAGCCTGAGCCTTTTAGAGAACAGCAGCCTTCACTTTTTGTTTTCTGGAACAACTGTTTTTTTTTTTTTCCATTTGTTTTTGTTGAAGTTCAATTTGCTAACATATAACACCCAGTGCTCATTCCATCAAGTGCCCTCCTCAGTGCCCGTCACCCAGTTACCCCAATCCCCTTCCCACCTCCCCTTCCACAACTCTTTGTTCGTTTCCCAAAATTAGGAGTCTCTCATGGTTTGTCTCCCTCTCTAATTTTTCCCACTCAGTTCCCCTCTTTTCCCTTATCATCCCTTTTACTATTTCTTATATTCCTTGTATGAGTGGAACCATAATGATGATTGTCCTCCGATTGACTTACTTCACTCAACACAATACCCTCTAGTTCCATCCACGTGGAAGCAAATGGTGGGTATTCATCCTTTCTGATGGCTGAGTAATATCCCATTGTGTACGTGTATATATATCCATTCATCTCTCAAAGGACATCGAGGCTCCTTCCACAGTTTGGCTATTGTGGACACTGCTGCTATGAATGTTGGGGGTGGTGTCCTGGCGTTTCACTACATCTGTATCTTTAGGGTAAATACCGAAAAGTGTAATTCCTAGGTCATAGGGTAGCTCTATTTTTAACTTTTTGAGGAGTGGCTGCACCCGTTTGCATTCTTACCAACAGTGCAAGATGGTTCCCCCTTCTCCACATCCTCTCCAACATTGGAACAACTGCTCTTGGAGACCTGAGCCATCACAGAAAAAGTCTGAGTGCCCTGCTGGAATCATCAAATAAGGAGGCCCTGTGACCATCTTTCTACCTGTCCCTGTCCCCAGTGCACTGGTCATGGCACTGCACTGTCTTGGATTTTCCAGAAAAACCCAGCTGCCAGATGAAGTGCCAGTAGAAGATGCCACATGAAATGGAAGACTCTCCCAGCTGAGCCCTTCCAAAATTCCTGGCCAAAAACATCATGGGATGGCTTTCTAAGCCATTGTTTTGGGGTAGCTTTTTATGCAGCAACAGATAACCAGATCATGTTTACTATTACGGCTTGGTTAGACAATTCCCTGAGAATATTAAATTTCCTTAGGTTAAATGGTATAGTCTACAGGGAATTTTCAATTTGTAATTGATTTCTCAACTACTAACCAGAAAAAGATGTGGAAGATATGCTACTTTTTTTTTTTTTTTTTTTTTGCTACATTTTTTTAAGTTGAGAAGTTTATTAGGGAAATATGAGAAGCAAAGACACTCCAGTGACAGGAAGAAAATTCTGAAAATGTCCCTTCAAGCCAAGTTGGGGCCTGGCCTTGACCTCCCCAAAAGGACAAGAAAGTGATGAGTTAGCAACAAAACTCTGTGGTGGCCACCTTGCCAGGACATGAGGGACTCAGCCAGGACTGCCTTTCACTTCTCCACCAAAGGCTGAGAGGAGACAAAGATTGTTTATAGAACCAACAGCAGAAACCATGAGAGCTCTAAGGAAAGTCTGAGAGAGAGGAAGGGAGGACTGTAACAAAGTCCCAGGGGTTTGGCTCTGAGCACCTCAAATACATTGACAAATAGTTCTACAAGATGTTACTTAAAAGGTAAAATGCCTAATGTTTCTGAGTTCCCCAGGTCCACAACCAGCTGTTTTATTATTTTTTTTAAGATTTTATTTATTCATGAGAGACACACAGAGACAGAGGCAGAGACACAGGCAGAGGGAGAAGCAGGCTCTATGCAGGGAGCCCGATGTAGGACTCAATCCTGTGACTCCAAGATACACCCTGGGCCAAAGGCAGGTGCTAAACCACTGAGCCACCCAGGGATCCCCAGTTTATTTATTTTAAGTAATCTTTACCTACAACATGAGTCTTGAACTCATGACACCAAGATCAGGAGTCACTGGTTCCTCTGACTGAGCCAGCCAGGCGCCCCCAACCTGATGTTTTTTTTTTTTTTTTTTAAAGATTTATTTATTTATTTATGATTAGACACACACACAGAGAGAGAGAGAGAGAGGTAGAGACACAGACTCCATGCCAGGAGCCTGACTCGGGACTCGATCCCAGGACTCCAGGATTGTGCCCTGGGCCAAAGGCAGGCGCCAAACCGCTGAGCCACCCAGGGATCCCCAACCTGATGTTTTTAATAAGTTAGTTGCAAGTGGGGAGATAAGGAAGAGGAAACTATTAAAAAAAACTTAAGAGATATATCAACCAAAGTATGTTTTCTTCTTGGGATCCTAATTCAAACAAATAAGCTAAAACAAAAGAAATTTAAAAATTCATGACATCATTGAGACAACTAGAAATTTGGTATCAAAGGATTATTGTTAATATTTATACATGTCATAATACTATTATGGTTAAATAAATTCCTGTCTTTCAGTCATACCTCTAAGAATCCATCTTTTGAGCTATATATTGAAATATTTACATTTGAAAAAATATATCTGAGATGTACTTCAAAATTATATGGAAAAAATAATACGGCAATGAGTTATAAATGAGATAAGATGGTCATAATTTGATAATGTTGAAGCTGGGTGGCAGGTTCATGGAGATTCATTATGCAATTTTTTTATATAGATTTGTACTTTTTCCAGAATAAAAAGAAAAAAAAAGTTTGTGGCTTTTAGTTGGTAGTATGTAAAAAAAGAAAGAAAAAAGAGGCAACTTAAAAACCCTCCATGGCTAGTTAAAAAATAATTTGAGCTTTTCCTGTAGGAGCCACTGGGTTGAGAGGAGTGCAGTCCTCTCCTCTTCATGGTGTGTACTCATCCACTGATATTTGTGTACTCTGAAAAGAGGTCATTTGGCAAAAATGTTACCTTGCCTGCTGTGCTCAAGGCTCCCATTCAACCTAATATTGTGAACTCTGTTCACACCAACTTGTGCAAAAACAACAGATGACCCTATGTGAATTAGCAGGTCATCTAGCCAGTGCTGCATCTTGGGGTACTGGCCTCCCAGGGTACAAGGTGATGGGACTCACCATTATAGCCAGGGTGCTTCTGGGAATATGTGCTGTGGGAGCTGCACGTTTGTACCAAGCAAACAACACAGAAGCAACAATGCTATCTGCTCTACCCTGGCTGCATGAGCCTTTCCAGCACTGCTCATGTCTATAGGTCATTGTACTGAGGAAGTTCCTGAACTTCCTTTGTTGGTTAAAGATAAAGTTGAAGGCTACAAGAAGACCAAGGAGGCTGTTTTTGCTTCTTAAGAAACTTAAAGCCTCGGATGTCTGGGTGGCTCAGTCGGTAAAGCATCCAACTCTTGATTTTGGCTCGTCATGATCTCAGGATTGTGGAATGGAGCCCTGTGTTGGGCTCTGCACTCAGTGGGGAATCTGCTTGAAGATTCTCTCCCTCTGCCTGTCCATACCCCCATTTCTCTCCCTCTTTCAAATAAATAAATCTTAAAAAAAAAAAAAAAAAAAAAGGGAAGGAGAAGAAGAAGAAAAAACCTTAAAGCCTGGAATCCACTGAAAAACCTAGGAATCACAGTGAAGCCAGACCTGCACACAAAGACCACGTGCCAGAACATCATTCTTCGCTAGGGCAAGAGTCACAATCCAGAGCAGCAGCCTTAAAAGCCAAATCAGATGAGAAGGGGTTTCTGGGCAAGAAGCCTGTGTTAGGGAAGAAAGTAAAAAAGGATGTTGGTGTTGGAAGCAGAAGGAACGTTTGGTGGGAAAAGGCCACAGCTACCAAGAAACCAGTAGCTGAGAAGCAGCTTGTAGGGAAGAAACCCATCACAGAAGACAAGAAGCCTGCTGCATAAGCTTAAATTTGTTTGTTCTCTAACAGTTGAACCATTTTGGACAGCTAATTTTGAATAAAGACCTGATCAAAGGCAAAAAATAACAATAATTTGATACCCATAAAATGAAACCTGTTAGTGGGATGCCTGGTGGTTCAGTGGTTGAGTGTCTGCCTTCAGTTCAGGGCATGATCCCAGAGTCCTGGGATCCAATCCTGCATTGGGCTCCCTATGGGGAGCCTGCTTCTCCCTATGCCTATGTCTCGGTGTCTCATGAATAAAATCTGGGCAGCCCCAGTGGCTCAGCGGTTTAGCGCTGCCTGCAGCCCAGGGCATGATCCTGGAGACCCAGGATCAAGTCCCACGTCAGGCTCCCTGCATGGAGCCTGCTTCTCCCTCTGCCTCTGTCTCTGCCTCTGTGCGTATGTGTGTGTGTGTCTCGTGAATAAACAAATAAAAATCTTAAAAAAAATCTTTAAAAACAAAAAAAGAAAAAAATTTATGCTAGCAATATGTATGCATAACATGTAACTCTTATGGATATGTCCATAATGTATTATTAAATTTAATAGTAGTGGCAGTTGATATGTTCAGTCTGATTATATTTGAGCATATACGTGTGCTTCTCTAACAAGCACATAAAAATACTAGGTTTGTTTCCTGTACTAATTTTTTCAAAATGCACATTTAGAAATTTTTGTATTGCACATAGCTTTTGAGTCATTTTCTATTGGCTTCAATGAAAAAAAATGTTCTGCCTCTGGGTTAAGAGGAAGTTGGTAGGGATCAGGGAAGTTGGTAGTATTAAGTTAGAATGGAGGAACTGAACCATTCAATAGGAGTGAATTTTCAACAATTCTAGTCAAAGAAGTGAAGGAAGAATCACAAGGTGAAAACAATGTGTTTAAAGGAACAGGTTAAAAGTGGAAAAAAAGAGCAAGTGAAAGGTAGGGAAAAATGTTAGTGATGAGGTTTGTTTGGAAAAACACAAGAAGACATTTCCTATCTTTTCCCCCGTTGGGATCTCCTCACCTTTCTCCTGAACAGGGTGCAGCTCCCAAGGTTCAGAAGTGAGCTGACCCATTCTGGCTGGAGCCAACTCTGGGGTGAGTCCTGTGCTGCTGCCACATAAGCTGTTTGCCCCTGGGTCCCTTCCTGTTGCTGCAGGAGGACTAGGACCCAGGGACAATGAGATAAATTTGACCAGGGAGCTATATGCTGAGAGTTCTAGAGCTTCAATCCCAATATCAATGGGGAACATAGATTAGGAGAACAGAGGTTTCCTTGACCAAGGGCAGGGATTAAAAGGACAGGGAGGGGAACACAACTCTGGCCAATACATTTATTTTTTTAAGATTTTATTTATTCATGAGAGACACAGACAGAGGGAGAAGCAGCCCCCCCCCCCCCCCCCCGGGAGTCCAATGCAGGACTAGATCCTGGGACTGGGATCATACCTTGAACCAAAGGCAGACGCTCAACCGCTGAGCGACCCAGGTGTCCCTGGCCAATACATCTTGACAATTTCCCTCCCTACATGTGAGAGGAGATCACAAATCTCTTATCTCTCTCTCTCTCTGGAGAGAATACCTGCCTTCCGATGATAGATCACTTCTTCCTTATCTCACCTTTTGTCTGGGATGATCCAGCTTCCTGGACAAGCCTTCCAAGTCCAGCAACAGCCTCCTCCCTATCCCCTGGGCTGCTCCTGCACCTGGGCTGGGAGCTCTCCCACAGGGTGGTCAGTAGCTGCCCTGGCTCGAGAAAGTCCAAGCCCTGCTCCTTGCTGTGCATCTCTGGTCTTAGCCACTGACAGCAGAGGGTCTGGAGTTGGCCTTCTGAGGCCCAGAGGAATCCTCCCAGCAGAACTGCCTTAAGTTTCGTCTGAAGAAATCCTGTCAGAAGGACCACTTCTGTGCAGGTTAGATTCTGCTACTCACATTCCTTCTGTTCTTCTGCAGCCCAGAAGGGCTGGATTGAATCCATTCCTGGGCAAACTGCTCAGAAGATTGGCTCATTATAACAGCAGGGGGAGCTTAAGGCTCATGATAACACATAACACAACACTTAACAGATCAGCTCCAAAGAAAGAACATATTTAGTCAGAGTGAATCGCTGTGATCAAGCCAGTGATTTGAAGGTAGAGATGCTCTGTAAAAGATAAAATGAACACAAACTGTCATTAGAATACTGTCATAAAATTATGCAAAACACATTACTTTAGGATTAAAGAACAATACTAGTAACTTTTAGATCTAGAAACTTCAGTGGCATATTCAGATAACAAAATATTCAGGTAACGAAGAAAAAACAATGCAAACAGTTGTCCGCTTAAGCTGCATGTCAGAGGTTTAGTCAGTTATATTTACAAATCAACCTGTCTGCCAAGAATTGTGCTAGATATGTTCCAAGGCGTTCTTAGTTTTAAAAAAGAACAGTGTGCATGTCAGTCAATGTGTCCCAAATTTGAGTCAAGAGTCCCAAGTCAATAAACTGAAGCCCCCTTTGTACACAAACCCAGTGAATATTTTTCAGTCCTTTACTTATCAGATGCCCCTACAGCACCTAACACTGCTAGCCACTCCCAGTCTTACAAGGAACTGCAATCTTGTGGCTGTTTTCCATAAGTTGGTCTCTGTAAAGTGCTTAGACCAATGCCTGGTGCTCAGGGAGTTTTTGTTTTGTTTTTTAAGATTTTATTTACTTATGAGAGCACAGACAGATGAGAGAAGCAGGCCCCTCATGGGGAGCCCAATGTGGAATTCCATCCCCAGACCCGGGATCATACTCTGAGTAGAAGGCAGACGCTCAACCACTGAGCCACTCAGGTATCCCCAGGATATATTATATAACACTTGTCATAACTCATTCTTAAGTCTACTTTATGGCTCTTCTTCAGCTTGTCAAGAAATGTCTGGTACCGTAAGTTGAGACCCAGCCGTCTTCTCATTCCATTTTCATGCTGGGCAACCTTGTCCATTCAGTAGTAGCATCTGAGAAGTGAGATGTTGTCACCTAAGAACTCCTAAATCTGATTCTTTTTTATCCCAATCTTGCTTTGGAGCTCCAGACCATTATAGTCCAATGGTGTATCAGACCCTTCCACTTGCATGTATTAAAAGCATCTCTTGGGATGCCTGGGTGGCTCAGTGGTTGAGTGTTTGCCTTCAGCTCATGATCCCAGGGTCCTGGGATTGAGTCCCACATCGGGCTCCCTGTAGGGAGCCTGCTTCTCCCTCTGCCTATGTTTCTGCCTCTCTCTGTCTCTCTCATGAATAAATAAATCTTAAAAAAAAAAAAAAAGGCATCTCAGCATCACCAAAATTAACTCATTTTTCCCCCATAATCAATGTCTCCTCCAAAATTACCTACCTACCTCACTCCTTCCTTCCCCCATCTCTTTTAAAATGGCACATTCACGGGGCACCTGGATGGGTCAGTCAGTTAAGCATCAGACTCTTGATCTCAGCATTTTAAATTCAAGCCCTGCATTGGGTTCCATCCTGGGTGTGGCACCTATTTAGAAAAAAATGGCATATTCATTCACCTAATCATCTAATTAAAAAAACTAATTATCCCTGGCTATATTTTGCTTTATTATTTTTTCTAAAGATTATATTTATTTGAGAGGGTGAACAGGGGAAGAAACAGGGAGAGGGACAAGCAGACTCCAAGCTGAACATGGAGGCCTTTCACCAAGTTATAGTATTGGTTCTTTCTGTGACAACAGCACATCTCTTCTCTAGCTTCTAGTCTTGCCCCATTCCAATTCATTTACCACAATGCTTCTAGAATATTCCTAGTAGCCTAGTAGGATTATATTACTAAGCTGTCCGTAGAGTAGACCTTCCCATCTACCGTGGATGCCACAGTTCACCGGGTGCCTAGATACTGCCAGCATACTGATGAGCATAACTGGCACAGCTGCAGCCCTCGGCCTGGTCTCTTCTGCAAGGCGGCTGCACTGCTGTACGTTAAATGTATGAGCTGTTACATTAAACGTGGAGCAGCACAGTGCCTTTCAATGTTTAGGACCCTTGGCATACCCAGTTATTACTACTTTCCTCTGGGCCCCAGCTACACCACACCCGCCTTTCATTTCAATTTTCTCATCTGTCACCCACAATCAATCCCCTAAGGGCCATTTCTTTCCTCTTCGCCGTCTGCCTCCTATTGAGAGGCAGCTCTAATGGCTTCAGGGGGGTGACCTCTAACTCGCCCCTGCCCGCCTCCCAAGGCCTATATGAAGCTTACTTCCCTGAGGCACTTACACTATACTGTAAGAGTTTCCTCATCACACGGTAATGTCTGTTCCGGTGCTTAAGGCACGCACGGCGCCCAACAGACGGCCGTGCTACCTGTGGACCCGTTCTTGGCCATAGGAGCTCACGAGGCGCTGCCCTGGGCTCCTCGACATCGTGCAGGTCACGCTGCCGTATTTCAGCGAGAGCCTCCCCAGCACTACATGCAATCCCACGATCATTCCCCAGGATTTCTCACTAGTCCTCCGGCAAAACCACCACCTGCGGACCACACCAGCGCTGCGCAGCGCCTGTGTCCGCCAAGGCCGCCCAGGTCTTGGCGGTCCAGGCTATAGCCATCCCGCCCGCGGGCGGAGAACCAGCCTCCCGCCCACGCCCACGCCCACGCCCGCACCCGCGACGGAAGGGGCGCCCTGGGGCCGCGGCGCCCGCAAGACCGGAAGTGCGTCACGACCCCCGAGCGCGCCTCCGCCGGCTCCTCGCCGCCTCTCTAGGAAGTTAGAGGGCCCGTCATCTCAGTGGTTAGTTGGCTCCCACCCGCAGCGGGGCCTCGCTGGCGCGGTGGGCTCGGAACCGCTCGGGAAGGCGGGTTGGCCTGGTGTCCGGCAGCCCTGGTGCCTGGGCCCAGGTCTCTCTACTCCATTGAGGACACCGGGCCCCTGGTCGTTGGAGGTCCTGCCCGCAGGGTCCCTGAAGATGCCCGCTGTCCAGATAACAGTCCACTCTGCCCCCCGGGCCAGAAGCAGTAATCAGCAGCCCCCGGAGCAAGGCTGGCTTGCTCTTCACTGTCTGCAGGCCTTGTTCACACAACTTGGGTCCTTCTGAGTAACGGAACCGCATCAGATCCCTGACTACTGGGCTGGCAGAAAGCTAGGAGGATACCACCCCCTACCCCTACCCCTACCCCTACCCCACCCTACCCTCGGGAACACAACGGCACACGGGCCTGCGGCAGGGGGGCAGCGTCCGTGCTGGCCGCAGCGAAGTAAGTGGCTCAGTTATAGTAACTCAGGAAGCTACTTGGCACAGGATCTGGTCCCCATTCATCCGAGCTACTTCTTAAAATGGCTCACCTTCTGCTTTACTCCTTCAAGGTTCCCATCTAGTGCCCTACTGTCCCATCTTCCCTCTACAGTTTGAAAGTGCATATCCCATACTAGTCCATAGTCCCTATGCACTGAACGGCCCTTATGCTTCTGAAATGTCACCCTTGTCTGGTAAACCCTTCTCTCAACAGGTTCACATTAGGTGACTACCTGTATTAACAGCTTTGTTGTTTGTGTTTTGAGGGGATCCTTTTTGGGTGTTTTTTGTAGGCATACTCACCCTTTCTTACCTAATCCAATAGATGCATTAACAGGGATTATTTCAAACCAGGCAATTGGTGGTGACCCTGGTCTAGGTGGCTTCATCTAAATCTCCCATCGCTTCCTTCATAGATGTTCTACCTTTGCTCTCATGAGAACATGGACTTCTTTCTGCTTCTATCTCATTTTCTATCTCCTCAGCTGGAAAAGTCCTAAGTGGGAAGACCACACATGCTGATTTAGGCCTCTTATCTGGGTGAAATTAGTAACTGTCCCTTTCATTCTCAAGTGTCCCAAATTGGGCAATAAATTATATATATGATTACCTTATGTCTGAGAGCCACTGATAAACTAGCTAAAATACTCCCAGGTTCTGCCCTCAGAAACATTCAGCCAGTCTGGGGTAGTGCCCAGGAAACTGCAGTTCAAACAGCGCAGGGGGTTCTAACACAGGTATATATTCAAAAACAGTGGCTTCATCAAAGAGCTGAGATGCTGGCATGGAAAACTGGGTGTGGGTCCAGAGACCTAAAAAAAAGTCAGTAATTTATACACTGTGCTCTTCTCTTTCTTATGTAAAGCACCAAAATGAGTAAGGAGTGAAGAGCAGTGGGACTGTTTTCACTGTTAAGACAAGTGGACTAACAGAGACAAAGGGATCTCTAGTAAAAGGTATTATAAAGATAGGAGCCCGGGATCATGACCCAGTGGAAGGCAGCCGCCTAACTGACTAAGCCACACAGACACCCTTACTTTTCTCTCAACTTCTAACTTAAATTAACATTGAACCACAGACACACATGTATACTGGTACAGACTTTATATTTCAAAATTGCTCCTGAGAAAAATACTTCATATTTTATAATTTTGACTTTAGATAAACTTTTAAAAAAAGATTTTATTTGAGAGAGAGAGCAAGCACAAGCAGGGGGAGCAGCAGAGGGAGAAACAGGCTCCTTACTGAGCAGGGAGCCAGATGCAAGGCTCAACCCCAGGACCCTGAGATGACCCAAGCCAAAGGCAGACGTTTAACCAACTGAGCCACCCAGCTACCTTGACTTTAGGTATACTTTTATTTTAAAATCTCCTCAGAGATTTTGTCTTTGTCTTACTGGAAAAGTATAAAACAGTCTTCCACTATAAATAATAATTTTTAAAGGAAAAGTATTGTCAGATACAGAAAATAGGAGTCATTTCCAAATACAAAATGTGGACAGAGACTTGGTTCTCCTTGTGTCTTGACCTTCAAATAAAAATTACAGTGAAAGAATCTTTAGGGCTCTTATCTACATCTCTAGATAGGTGTTAGTTGCAAAATTCTCAGCCATTTTTTTCCTTACAGTGTCCAGTCTCCCAGCAGTGTTCAGAGGGGTCCTGGACTATCCCTCAAGAACCAACAGGCTTTTTAATTGGATTTCAGTCAGTATTTTTTATACCTTGCTCAGCTGTAAAACTGACTACGCTTTCAGATTAGACTTTCAAAAGCATACGGATAGATGGTTGCTGGCTTAATGGAGATCACTGCCAGAGACTTCGTGGGTTGAATAAAAAGAGCCAGGGTAGAGAAAGAAGAGAGAGAAGCGAGGGTAATTTAGGAATGTAAAAGGGACACAAGCAAGAACTTCTGGCCAGGAAGGCTGGAATAATCACAGAATAGCCAGGATCTGCATGCCATTGTCTACAGGCCACATCAAACATTAGTTTTCAGCGAATGACAAATATGCATCCCAGATAAGAGAATTAGCACAATTAGTATCAGAAACAAGTAAAGTTAGTTTAGTGAACTGTAAGTAATTTTAATCACGTTAACCATCACTGCATTCTAAGTGGCACATATCTGTACAGCATATATAACATCTTTTGTTTCTTGGTATTTCATCAGTTGTTGAGAAAATTTAGAATTTTTGAGAAGCTGTGAAAAAACAAAAAAACAAAAACAAAAAGACAAGCACAAACCAAACCAAACATCCAATCCTCAACTGCAGGTGTAAAAACAATCCATTAGAAATACATTCTTTAAAATTCTGATCTGTTCATATTTTAAATCTTTTAAGAGCTGATATAGCAGAATTATCCAAATATGCTGCTTCAGTATATGCAGATACATTTAAGATATTTATGAACTCAGGTTATAATTGTATATGTATTATATTACTATATGGAATATATATTTATTTGAGAAGTAGATTTTATTTCAAACTTAAGTCTACTATATTTTCCTTCACTTTAAAATCCACATGTATCACTTTTGGAAATCATTTAAGCTCGAGACACAGTAAAATACACTCTTGAGAAAATTTAAGATTTGGGGAAAGACCTGCAATTAGCCACAAATGGTGACAGAAATGGTTTGAAATATTATAAATAAGGATTTATAATAGAGCCAAATACACAAGACTGAAAATCACCCCATCACTTCTGCATTTCTCTGTAGAAGAATTAGGTGCAACTTTAGTTACTCAAACCCTATTTCCTAGCTCATGTGGAAGTTGTTAGCTTTTAAATGGTTTGGCTTGAACCAAATTTGGGAAAAGAATGAAACAATCTGTGACATTGTAAAGTAGTGATTGTGCATCTACGGGAGTGTGTCAAACTGCAAGAGCACCAATAAATCAAATACTGTCCCCACTAGCAAACAGAACGAGAAAGCTCTGTTACTCTAAAGACTACTGTTTCATGAACACAGAAAGGTCTAGAGTATATCATCTTTCTGTGTAAAGAAAGGAAATAAGGTTATATATACTAACATTTTCTTGTATTTACATAAACACTGAGGATACATAAGATACTAGGAAAATGGCTATCTATAAGGTCAAAGATAGGCTCCCTTTTTAATGTTGTTCTGATACTTGAACTGGATGAAGAATGAGTTATTTTTCTTGAAAACTCTGGCTAAGTAAATTAAAATTTAAAAGTTAAAAATAATCAGGTTGCCTGCTGTTTCAAGTCAGTGAAGTGTGTAACTCTTGATCTTGGGGTTGTGAGTTCAAGGCCCATATTTGAGGTATATAGATTACTTAAAAATAAAATGCCCCAAGTGAGGGATAAGTGGTGAGTCTTTCCTGGAACTGAATAGAGGAGCTGTGCATTTACTAAAACACACAGATGGGAGGCTTTGTTGAGCTACAAAAGCAAAGCCTCAGTGCCTTCTAAATCTTGTAAGTTCCATTTACTAGTAATTTCTATTTGGAGATAAAATGCTTCCAGTGGCTTAATGGAAAGAGCACTGGGAATTAGGAGACAGAGGTCTAGCTCCAGCTTCATTAATTAGCTATCTGTATGATCTTACAGTTGCTTCCCAGAACCTCCATTTCTATATCAATCATACAAGGGGGCGCAGAAGTGATCTCTGAGGGCCCTTACAGTGTTTCTATTATTAAGGCGTATTTGGTACTTCAGATTGTCATCACCAGAGAGTTTCCATTTCTTTGTGTTCTGGGCTTAGTATAAAGTAAACACTCAGTTACTTTAGGGGAAAGAAGTTTTTTTTAATGCATGACCTTGGTGATAATCAATAGGTAGTGCTGAGAAGCATGGAGCTTATAAAAAGCCAACAACAAGGAAGACTGATCATACTTTTCTCCTTTTTTATGTATTTGAAAATATCCATAACTAGGGGTTAAAGAAAGCAAAAACTGAAAACGCTTGTAAGTCACAGGAAAAATACAGAGGCCTATATTTTCATAACAAAGATCAGAAACGAGATAACCAGATTTTTAGCTAAGTTTCTTGGCCTGTGCCAATTGAATATCTCAGGCAATGTCTGCTACGTCTAGCCACTGAGCTACTAGTAACATATGATTGTTCAATTCCTTGGACCCTATCCGGAGGCTGAGTTACTGAAATGCTACAGAGCGCTTCCATAGGGAAAAGCTTTGTGTATGTCTATGGGACAATTCATCTGCCCCCCTGCTGCAGGTCAGAAAGGTATGATAATTTTATCATACCTTAATGAAAACAGAAAATAGCCAAATAGTTTATATATTTCACTGCAATTACTTTTCAATTAGTTTTTAAATTCTCAGTGAGTGAACTACTTTTAACATAATTTTGTGTTCAGGCAGCATTTAATTTTTAAAAACTTTTAAAAAGTTTCCTAGAACCAGAATGAAGAAGGCTTCCTGAAGCACACCTAGAAAACTTTTTGCACAGGTGTGTGTGAGACTGAAGACTGTGTTGATTGAGTCAACACAACAATGTTCAGTACTGCAAACTGTGGATGCTGTTGACCCCAGAAAACCTGACAGAGGTACTTACGATATTAACACTTCTCTCAGCAGAAAAATACAATTTCACTGGCTCTCCTAGGAGCTTCCTACTCGAGAGGATTACACTACTTTTTACTATTACCTTACTCAGGGACAAAGTGAGAACCCCCCCCCTGCAACCTTGCCTAGTGGTCTGATGTCAGGAAATGTTGCCCTACCTGTTCCAAGGGGCTGGCTGGACTCAGCAGAGGGTGCACTTTCCGGTGCTGAATGAGGTTGCATTGATAAATGAAGTTCTTGCCACATTCTTCACATTCGTAAGGCCTCTCCCCAGAGTGAATCCTTTGATGCTTACTGAGGACAGAGCGTCGACTAAAGCTCTTACTGCACTGACCACACTGGAAGGGCTTCTCCCCCGTGTGGATCCGGAGGTGATGGAAAAGCCCCGCATTCTGGCTGAAGGCTTTGCCACAGATGCTGCACTGGTAGCGCTTCTCCCCAGTGTGGAGTCTCTGGTGCTGAAACAGGCCTGACCGCTGCCCAAAGGCCCGTCCACACTCCTCGCACTCGTAGGGCTTCTCGCCTGTGTGTGTTCTCTGGTGCTCGATAAGGATGGAATTCTGGGTGAAGCTCTTCCCACATTCACCACAGATATAGGGTCTTTCCACTGAAGAGCTCACCCGCTGCCTTTCCAATCTGCCCTCATGGTCACAGGTGTCTCCACATTCAGGCGTCTGAATAATATCACCATTCGATTTTTCAGGTGCTTCCACAAGAGATTTCATTTCTTTAGAAAGCTCCCTCTTTGGAGCTAACTCCACATTCCAAGTCCCAGCCCCGTCACCTGAAATAATAAGTAGATCACATAAATGTTATGTTTCCAAAGGAAAATGGGAAAAAACAGCCAGGAGAGTAGGTGGCAGGAGACAAATAACCATGGTTTCTGTTTACTGTCCCTGGGTAAACAATGATGCCCAGCCCCCAGGGAGAAAACTCACGGAACCATAACTGCTGTGACTGTCTGCCTCTCCCACCAGGCTGCAGACTTCCTGAGGGCAAGGAGCATGTCTCCCCTGCCTGTCACAGTATCCCTAAAACCAAGCACACTGCCTGGCACACAGCAGACATGGAACAGAGGTGCTGAACTGATAGACACTCGGGGAGTGAGGAAGGCCTCCTGAGGAAACTCTAATCCTCACCGATCTCCTGAACCGGGCACATCTCTCGAGAATTGCACTGATGCAGCTCTTCCAAGGTTTGGAGCCGGCCACCTGACACCTCGTGGGCTGTTCTCCGGGATGCTTTCTCCTTCACAAACTCTCCCTGTTCACAGACATAGGTTGGGACCTGATGGAAATTAAGGACAGTTAGGAATCAAATATCAGAGAAGACACTGTAAGGGAGCCATCTCAGGTCCACTGCACAGGAAAGGAAGGACCAAGAAACTGGCAAAGAGGAAAAGGCAGAGAGATAGAGTACCCACAACACACCCCATCAGGAACAAAGAAATCCTCCTCTTCCTCTTGCTGCACTGAAACCCACACTCTCCCTGTAGGTACAAACCTCTGTTTTCCTATCTTCCACCTGTTCTCCTGGCTCGTCCAGCTCCCTCTCCAGGTCCTCCAGCACGGCCACCACCTCATCCCCGCTCTCGGGGTGCTGCTCCCGCACCCAGGCCTGGAGCTCCTCAGGCAGGATGGTCAGGAACTGCTCCAGCACCAGCAGCTCCAGGATCTGCTCCTTGCTGTGGGTCTCGGGGCGCAGCCAGTGTCGGCACAGCTCCCAGAGCCGGGTGAGGGCCTCTCGGGGCCCAGGGGTCTCCTGGTAGCAGAACTGCCTGAAGCGTCTACGGAAGATCTCTCTTGTATGAGGGTTATCCCCCTCTTGTTCTTCTACCTTTACTGCCAGATGTCCCTCCTGCATCTCTGGAGTCTGAAGGGCCAAGGCTGTGGCCATTTTAGGCTTAACTATTCAGGAAAAGAGTCTATGCTCGATGATGCCTTTTTGATCTTTTCTCCTAGAAATCCCAAAATCTATAAAGTAATTGCAGAGAAAAAAATATTAAAATATAGAAAATCTTTTCTGCTGGCAGGCACAGGGAGTACTTGTACCAAAAGCAGTCACTGTCTAGTGAAAAACTCTGAATGCATGAGTAACAGTAAGGACTACAAAAATTCTGATGCAGGTGATATGGGAAGGGAAATAGAACACCCACCCTATCCCAACAGACAGACAGACAGACACACACACACACACACACACACACACACAGAGTTTTATTGAAGGAAGGGACCATTCTGATCATCATGAATGAATCAGCTCAAACAAATCAGCGGGAACATACTAGGCTTCCATTTCAATGGCAAGATACTGGACTCGGAGTTAAGTTTTCAGTTGGAGGTAAACCAACGTTTTGGTGCCAAGGGGTCACAGAGGACACTAAGAATAGGAGCAAAGGGAAACAAAATGGAGAAGAGAGAGAAAGCAAAAAAAGATAAAAAGACAGAATGAGGAGAAAGGCTCCATCCTTGCAGTCAGGTGGGGTGTGGAGGAGCGAGGTCCGTGTGGGGTGGGAGAAATACGGATGGAGACCTGGTCCTCCAGGCACAACCTCTGCTGACCTATCTTTGTAGGTGGATATAGAGATCAAGTAAGACCATGGATAAAGAGCACAAGAAGCTGGGAGCTTGGGATATTCTCAAGTATTATAAATTACCAATATTATTATTTTCCTTATAAATGTTGTTGAAAGATTTAATGAATCCTAGCGGTCAAAACATTATGGCAAAAAAAAAATGCTCTTGAACTGTTCTTGACTCAGAGATATTAAAATGAAAGAAATACTGGTTCTGATATTTTAAAACAGAGGTAGAGTTTGAGCTGTTTCTTGTTCTTTAATTTTCTGAAAACTGTTTTCTCTTTGAATATTGAGGATGGAGAATGGCAACCGTGTGTAAAAGAAAATTAGAGCACGTAAAGAGACAAATGTCTATGACCACGTAAAACTTATGGTAAAATCTTAACCATGAGAGTAATTAATGAAAGCAATTTTCTGAAAGAATATTATATAAACCAAGTGATTTCAAAGGATCATGTTTTGGCAGAGGCTTTCAAACTTTTTTGACCAGGACTCTCAGAAATATTTTATATCAAAACAAAAAATTTTTACATTGAGACCCAGAGCATGTATGTATACATGCACAGGAATGCATGTTTGCACATGAGTGAGGTACCCGCCCCCCACACACACACACAAATAGCTAAAATAATAATTTCACAAAACACTATGTATCCTGAATTACATCATATATACTATTAAATTCTTTTTTGAAACCCCAAAACAAAAAACCCTGCTCACAGCTGACCACATAGATTTCATGATCCACAAGTCATGATATACAGCTTTAAAAAGTTTCCACATTTAAAAAAAATAAAAAAATAAATAAAAAAATAAAAATAAAAAGTTTCCACATTTAAGTAAAATTATTAAAATTCACTGTAAATACTGGGGCAACTGGGTGACACAGTCAGTTAAGCATCCAACCGTTGGTTTCAGCTCAGGTCCTGATCTCAGAGTCCTGGGATTGGGCCCTGCATTGGGCTTCAAACTCAGCAGGGAGTCTGCTTGAGATTCTCTCTCCCTGTGCTCCCCCAAACCCCCTCCTCTCTCATATAAACAAATCTTTAAAATATATATATATATATGTGTGTGTGTGTGTATATATATATATATCCATACATACATATATGTGTGTGTGTGTGTGTGTGTGTATATCCCAACACTATTCTTAGGCATTGGCATGTATCACAAAATAAAAAAACTAGGAGTGGGGTGGGGGGGTTGGGGGTTAGGGGGTGGGGGGCTCCCCGGTGGCGCAGGGGTTTAGCGCCACCTGCAGCCCAGAGCATGATCCTGGAGACCCAGGATCGAATCCCATGTCAGGCTCTTTGCATGGAGCCTGCTTCTCCCTCTGCCTGTGTCTCTGCCTCTCTCTCGCTCTGTGTCTCTATGAATAAATAAAAAATCTTTAAAAAAAATTAAAAAAAACTAGGAGCATATTTAAATTACAACTGAATACAGGTCACACTACAACCACAAAGTTAAATCTATATTGCCATTATTAGTTATATTTAATCTGCAAACATAATCCTCCTCCACAAATTTCTGACATTTCTGGCTTCATTGATAGTCATGACCCTAGCACATCTTAGCTCCTTTTCGAACCCAGTGCCTCTAAAATGCTTCCCAAGTGTTTTATAACCCTAGCCTCCCAGTCACAAACATATAGTTTTTAATATTGTTTAGGTTCACCACCCCATTGTACAGGTCTTCCTTGACTTACAATGGGATTATGTCCTCATAAACCCATCAAAGTTGAAAATATCACAAGTTGAAAATGCACTGAATACACTTAACCTACCAAACATCATAGCTTAGCGTCACCTACAGTAAATGTGTTCAGAACACTTACATTAGCCTACGATTGGGCAAAATCATCTAACACATATCCTATTTGGTAATTAAATGTTGAAAATCTCATGTAGTTTATTGAATATTGTACTGAAAGTGAAAACCAGAATGGTTGTACAGGTACAGAATGGTTTTAAGTCTATCAATTGTTTCTTGTAAACAACTCGAGAAGATCAAAACTCAAAATTTGAAGTAGCATTGAACATCTATCACTTTCCATCATTGTTATGTTGAAAAATCATCCTACATCATTGGGGCCTCGGAAACAGGTCAGGAATATAATTAGCATAATAATCTCTCACAGTTAAAAAAAGAAGCACATCAGCATTTTATTTTATTTTTACATCAGCATTTTATTTATTTTTTATTTTTTAAAAAATTTTTAAAGGTTTTATTTATTTATTCATGATAGACACACACAGAGAGAGAGGCAGAGACACAGGCAGAGGGAGGAGCAGGCTCCATGCAGGGAGTCTGACGTGGGACTCCATCCTGGGACTCCAGGATCACACCCTGGGCAGAAGGCAGGCGCTTAAACCGCTGAGCCACCCAGGCTGCCCAACATCAGCATTTTAAAGCTAGTTTTTCCTAGAGCCTCAGCAAGATCAATACTTCAAAATCTACCATGACTCTCAGAGAGAAATGTTCTTTACCAACAGGGATAGAGGTTAAGACAAAGCAGCATGCAATACAAATGTCTCTATCATAATGCCTCCCCACACTCTCTCCTCTGATGTCACCATCCAAGGCCCCCACCACTTACTGAACACATGCCCGCACTCTCCCTTCTGATGTCATCATCCAAGGTTCTACCACTTACTGGACTCATCCCCACACTTCTCCCTCTGATGTCACCATCCAAGGCCCCCACTACTTACTGGACACATGCTACACTCTTGCCTCTGTCACCTTCAAAGGCTCCCACTACTTACTGGACGCATCCACACACTCTCCCCTCTGATGTCACCATCCAATGCTCCCACTACTTACAAGATGCAATCCCACACTCCCCTCTGATGTCGCCAGCCAATGTGCCCAGTAACTACTGGACACATGCCCACATTCCCCCCATGATGTCACCATCCAAGGTCCCCACACTTACTGGATTCATCCCCACACTCTTCTCTCTCTGTCACCATCTGAGACCGCCCACTACTTACCGGACATATCCTCAAACCCTCAAGCTTGGTTTAAGACCAGTCACAGCTCTAGCTCAATTGTTGGGCCACATTCTTGTTTTCTCTATTCCACATGCAAAAACTGCCAACTCCATTTAGGCTTTCCTTCTCACTGCTCTTTAATCAGGCCTTCCTCTTCCCTGTTCCATGTCTGTGGTCTTGCTTTCTGTACTTATTCAAACCCTATCCAAACTCAGCACATTGATCTGACTCTCAAATCCTCTGAGGTCTTCCCCATACACTCCAGTCCATCCCCTCCTCCTCCCAGCTCTTCTATTATGAACCTTTTCTTTTCCCTCAAGTCACTATCTTGCAGTTATTTCTCATATTAAAAAAAATCCAGAATGTACAGAATAAATTCCTTCATCAAGCTCTACTCTCCAGAAGTAGATACTGTTATAGATAAGAATGGATCCTTTGGACTTTCTCTTTATCTTCAATCTCAGAGGCGTGAATGTGTGTGTGTACACACACACACACACACACACCTCTTATGTTTCCTGTTTATCTGAAGTAAGTAGAAGGTAGTATGAGGTAGCAGATCTGGTTATGAATCCTGACTTATGAACAATGTGATTCCAGGCAAGTTTCCTGATGGATTTTTCTGACCTTCAATCTCTCTTACAAAACGAGGACAACTACTTTGTAAAGTTGTGCAAGAGTATTAAATGAGATAATGCATATAAAAGGATTTTGCACAAAACCTGGCACTTAATAAGCTTCAAATCAACTACCTTCTAAAGAGATAATGTACAATTTTTGGTTTAAGGTGGCTTAATCAATAGCTGCTACCAGCGGTTTGGCGCCTGCCTTTGGCCCAGGGCGCGATCCTGGAGACCCGGGATCGAATCCCACATCAGGCTCCCGGTGCATGGAGCCTGCTTCTCCCTCTGCCTATGTCTCTGCCTCTCTCTCTCTCTCTCTCTCTCTGTGACTATCATAAATAAAAAATAAAAAAAAAAAATAGCTGCTACCTACCCTAGCAGCCAAGACTGTAATGTTTTCTACTTCCCAAAGCACAGCATGGGTATGTGGGTGGCGAAATGTGGGTACCACACAGGTGAACACACAAATGAAATCGCTGTTTCATCAAGTTTGCAGACATATTCTGCAAGACATTCAAGTCTTCAGATCTATTCTTCTGCAATTTTAAATCCTAGCTAGAAGACTAGGTCTCCTGAGGTCCAAAAGGTGCAGGATCAGATTCAAACAAGAGAAGTAACCTCCTGGGTTGTGGCTGGAAAGCTAATCCAGAAAGAGAGCAGAATCAACAGAGAGAGCAAAAGGTTTAAGAAACAGAGCCTGGTGCCAGACAGCCTGGATTTGCAAGCTGACTACAGCCCTGACCCTAGCAAAGTTACTTGACCTGATTTTCTTTCTCGATGTTAAAAAGGGGGGCAAGGGGGCTTACATCATAGCAGTGCCTACCTCCTAGAGTTATGGGAAGTAAATATGCTAATACGTGCGCTTTCAACAATGCCTACCTGGAACATAGTAACTGCTATGTAAAGCCGCCGAAAAAAACAAAACCCAACAGAAGGCGAGAGCCTGCGCCGGCTGTGAGCCAGACCACGAGAGGCTGCGGCACAGGCTGAAACGACCCCTGCTCATTGCTTCAAGCAAGTCCCCAGCAGAACTGCCGGCCGCGGCAAAACACAAACACTGTCCCACGACACGGACACGGAGGGCGCGAAGCGGCCCGGGAACCAGGTCAGCGAGCGAACTAGGTCAGCGAACCGGTGGACGAGCTGGAAAGGGACAGAGGGGAGGGGCCGGGCGAGGAGGGAGGGGGGAGGGTGTGGCGATAATGGTCCAGGCGCCGCCGCCGCCGCCCCGTCCGCCGGGACCCCTCGGCCCCCGCCTCACACCCCAGCCCCGCCCCTCCCAAGGCCCTGGCGTAGCCGGACTTCGAAGCTCACCGAGCATCCGTGGGAGGAGAGGCCGTCGGCCAGACCGCTCCACCTCCGAGTCCTTGACAACCGCAGCCCACGCAGCCAACGGGGCAGCCCGGAAGTGCTTCCCGCGACCCGCCTCCCAGGGACAGCAGTTCCGGCCGCGTTCGCTCTAGCAAGCTCGGAGGCCTCGCGCCTCTGTGATCGCCTCTGAGTCTCCTCCCCAGGTGGAGTGAGGGCCTGGGTGGCACGGAGCCCCCCAGGCGGGCAAATGTAGTAACGGCCGACTTAGTGTTTTGCACACGTTAACTCATTCATTCGTTTTTTTTTAATTTTTTTAATTTTTTATTTTTTATTTATTATTTTTTTTAAACTCATTCATTCTAAATAGCAACCCTGTAAGTTAGGTACAGTAATCCCCATTTAACAGAAGAGGAAACTGACCCGCATTACTTGCTTGTAGGCCCTATCAATAATTCCTATTTTCTTTAGGATTTTATAGAATGTTTCCAATTCAAATACAAAAACATAGAGTACAGGGATCCCTGGGTGGTGCAGCGGTTTGGCGCCTGCCTTTGGCCCAGGGCGCGATCCTGGAGACCCGGGATCAAATCCCACGTTGGGCTCCCGGTGCATGGAGCCTGCTTCTCCCTCTGCCTGTGTCTCTGCCTCTCTCTCTCTCTCTGTGTGACTATCATAAATAAAAATTAAAACAAACATAGAGTACTTAATTTGAATGAATTCTTTCTTTTTATAGTTATGTTATAAACTTGGTATACAGTTAGGATAAGTTCTTTCTGTTTGTTTTTCTGTTTCAGGGTTTATTTTCCTTTCATCCCTTTTCATTTCCTTTCCGAACATGCAAAACACTTAATTCAAAATCTAAATGATATAAAAGGATATAACCAAAGTTTTGCCTCTATCCCTAACTCCTTTACTCCATATACAGTGGACCCTTTAATAAGATGGGTTTGAACTGTGTGCATTCACTTATACACAGATTTTTTCAATAAATACAATAGAGTTCTATAAATGTATTTTCTTAATGATTTTTCTCAGTTTACTGTACTATAAGAATACAGTATATTATACATATAACATACAAAGTGTGTGTGAATCTAATTATGTTATCATAAGACTTCAGTCAATAGTAGGCTACTAGTAGTTAAATTTTGAGGGAGTCAATATGTGCGTTTTTTATTGCATTGGGGTCAGTTCTCCAACCCCTGCATTGTTCAAGGGTCAACTGTATACACCCCATTTCCAGTAGTTTTAACTTATCCTGTCTTTCCCTCCTCTTTCCCTTCTTCTCTACTCTCCCTTACAAAGATAAGCACTTACCTTCTTTCTGTCTATAAACTATCATATTGTTTTGTACCTTGCTTTATCACTTACTAAAATAACCTGGAAATTATCTGTTCAATGAAATATCCGTCTTTGATTTTTTTTTTACAGTGTCATAGTACTCCATCATGTAACTGTACCATAATTTTTCCAGCCAGTCTGTGAGGGATGGGTATTTGGATTGTTTCCAACATTTTTTTTAATTCCTTTTTTAAAAATTTATTTATGATAGTCACACAGAGAGAGAGAGAGAGAGAGAGGCAGAGACATAGGCAGAGGGAGAAATAGGCTCCATGGACTGGAAGCCCGACGTGGGATTCGATTCCGGGTCTCCAGGATCTTTTCTTTTTTTTTTTAATTTTTAAATTTATTTATGATAGTCACACAGAGAGAGAGAGAGAGGCAGAGACACAGGCAGAGGGAGAAGCAGGCTCCATGCACCGGGAGCCCAACGTGGGATTCCATCCCGGGTCTCCAGGATCGCGCCCTGGGCCAAAGGCAGGCGCCAAACCGCTGCACCACCCAGGGATCCCCTCCAACATTTTGTTTTAATAAATAATGCTTAAGTGAACAACGAAGAAAGAGGAGAGAGGAGAGAGAAAGGGAAGTATCTTTGTAAACATATTATTTTGCACTCTCAACAGCAAAGTGTGAGAGTGCCTGTTTTCACATAACCTCCCCAACTGTATGTTTTCAAACTTTTGAATTTTATCAATATAGAGGTCATTAAGTATTTATTTTTTTAAAAAGATTTATTTATTCATGATAGACATAGAGAGAGAGGCAGAGACACAGGAGGAGGGAGAAGCAGGCTCTATGCCAGGAACCGGATGTGGGACTCGATGTGGGACTCCATCCCGGGGCTCCAGGATCGCACCCTGGGCCAAAGGCAGGCGCTAAAGGGCTGAGCCACCAAGGGATCCCTCATTAAGTATTTCTTAAGCAACCACAACTCCCATGCTGAAATCCCTGTTAAAAATGGATTCATAGGGTACTCCAAAAACTATAAAACATTAATGGAAGAAATTGAAGATACCCACGCTCATGAATTGGAAAAACCTATATTGTTAAAATGTCCATACTACCCAAAGCAATCTATTGATTTAATGCAATCTCTGTCAAAATACCAACAATATTTTTCATCGAACTAGAACAAATAATACTAAAATTTTTATGGAACCACAAAAGACCTTGAATAGCCAAAGCAATCTTGAAAAAGAACAAAGATGGAGGTATCATAATCCATGATTTCAAGGTATACTACAAACTTCTAGTAATCAAAACAGTATTGTACTGGCATAAAATTAAACCTATAGATCAATGGAACAGAAAGGAAAACCCAGAAATAAACCCACACATATGTGATCAATTAATCTTTGACAAAAATATACAACAGGGAAAAGACAATGTCTTCAATGAATGGTGCTGGGAAAACTGTACAGCTGCATGCAAAGGAATGAAACTGGACCACTTTCTTACACCATACACAAAAATAAACTAATGGATTAAAGACCTAAATGTGAGACCTGATACTGTAAAACTCCTAGGAGAAAACATAGGCAGTAATTTCATGACATTGACCCAGCAACATTTTTCTAGATACATATCCTCAGGCAAGGGAAACAAAAGCAAAATTAAACTATTAAGGCTACACCAAAATAAACAACTTTTGCACAGCAAAGAAAAATATCGATCAAATAGCAAGGCAAAATACTGAATGAGATTGGGAAAAGATATTTTCAAGTGACATATTCAATAAGGAGTTAATATCCAAAATATAGAATTTATACAACTCAGCACCAAAGAGCCCCAAATAATCCAATTAAAAAATGGGCAGAAGACACAAATAGACATTTTTCCACAGAAGACATACAGATCACCAACAGACACACAAAAAGATGCTCAACATTACTAATCATCAGGAAAATGCAAATCAAAACCACAATATCACATCACACTTGTCAGAATGGCTAAGACCAAGAAGACAAGAAATAACAAGTGTTGGCAACGTGGTCTCCATGCACAGTCAGAGGGAATGTAAAATTGGTGTCACCACCTTTGAAAAAATTGTATGGAAGTTCCTCAAAAAATTAATAGAGTTACCTTATGATGCACTATTGGATATCTGCCCAAAGAAAACAAAAACATTGATTTAAAAAGATATATGTACCCTATGTTTATTGCAGCATTATTTACTATAACCAAGATATGGAAGCAACCTAGTATCCATCCATGGATATAAGAAAAAATGGATTCACAATGCCATATGTTAGCAAGGATTATGGAGCAATGAGAACTTTCATATGCTGTTGATGAGAGTGTACATTAGTATTATTATTTGGGGGAAACTTTTGGGCATACCCACTAAAGCTGAACACATGCATAGTCCATGACCCAGGAATTTCACTTTCAGAGATAGCCACCAGAAATGAATATATATTTGCATCTAAAGGCATGACTGAGCAGCATTTTAACAGCTTTAAAATCGAAACAACCCAAACATCCATTAACAGCAGAATACATACAAAAGTTTAAGTTTATTCATACAATAGAATACTATGCAACAATAAAAAGGAATGAACTATAAGCCACAGCGATAATTTTCACAAAAATAATAGTGAAAGAAGGCAAACACAAAAAGATACATATTTCATGACTCTGTTTACATAAAGTTCAAACAGGGAAAGCTAATATCTGGTGTTAGAAGTCATAACAGGAAGGGGGGATGGAGCACAAGTGGGTCTTCTGGGGAACTGGTAATGTTCTCTTTCTTGACTTTGGTGGTGGCTATGTGGGTAGTTTCATTTTATGAATTTCATTTACCTGTACACTTATATTTTCAAATATAGGTATATGTCAATAAAAAGGCTTTGTGTGTGTTTTTTATTTTAATTTTATTTTTAAAAAGATTTTATTTACCTATTCACAGAGAAGGGCAGAGACATAGGCAGAGGCAGAAGCAGGCTCCCTGCGGGGAGGCTGATATGGGACTTCATCTCAGGATCATGCCCTGAGTCAAAGGCAAATGCTCAACCACTGAGCCACCCAGGTCCCCCTGTGGGTGTTTTAAATTCAAACCGTTTTACAGTTGAAGAAATCAACGTTCAGAGAAGTGAAGTATGTTGCTGAGGTCAGCACAGCTAGGACTTAAATCCAGGTTTCCTGATAAGGTAGCTTCCTTGACTCTGAAAAATCCTTTAGCTAGTAATCTTTGCATATGGGTCTTAAAGGGGCCATTACTTTTGTTGCAAGTTTAACACGGTGTCCATTAGGCAAAAATACAATTGTTAGTAATACTTAGATACATATATATGATAATATTCATACTCAGTTATTCCACAAATGCTTCCCAAGTAGAGGTGGAGATATATAAAGTCTAAAATGACCTAAAATTATTATACCAGCTGTAAGGTGATTATATAGAAATATGGAATGTTTTCTTTAAATAGGGGTTATGGATAGAACAGTTCAGAAAAATTTGAAACACATTATCTAAAATTATGTTCTCTCTCTCTCTATATATATATATATATATTTGTTAGATATATATCTATATATAGATATATTTGTTTACTATATGTAAACAAATGAATATATAAATAAATAAATGTGTAAACAAATGAATAAATAAATAAATATATATCTCCAAATAGTGTAAATACATGAAAATAATTCTCAAATTAGGGAGGTAGGAATCTAGAGGAATTTTTTTTATTTAAAAATATCCTTTATTGGGGTGCCTGGTGGCTCAGTTAGTTAAGCATCTGCCTTGGGCCCAGGTCATGATCTCAAGGTCCTGGGATCGAGTCCCCTTCAGGCTCCCTGCTCAGCAGGGAGTCTGCTTGTTTCTCCCTCTGCCTCCAACGCACTCATGTTCAATCTCTCTCTCTCAAATTAAAAAAAAAAAAAAAAAAAAACCTTAAAAAATATATCCTTTATTACTAAGTTAAAATGGATTTGGGCTGTATTTTTCCCCAAATCTTTTTAGTAACATTAAAAGAAGCCTGGTAGGGACGCCTGGGTGGTTCAGTGGTATCAGCGGTAGAGTCTCTGCCTTTGGCTCAGGATGCCTTTGGCCCAGGATGTGATCCTGGAGTCCCAGGATCGAGTCTCACATCGGGCTTCCTGCAGGGAGCCTGCTTCTCCCTCTGCCTATGTCTCTGTCTCTCATGAATAAATAAATAAAATCTTTTAAAAAATAAAAAAATAAAAGAAGCCTGGCAAGTTTAAAGAATCTCCAATTCATGAGCTTTACCTATTCCCACTCCCTGCTTCCCACTTTTCTTTCTCCTTGCTCTATTCTATTTTTTCTTTTTTTTTTTTTTAAGATTTTATTTATTTATTCAGAGAGACACAATGAGAGAGACGGAGACATAGGCAGAAAAAGAAGCAGGCTCCATGCAGCAGGCTCTGTGCAGGGAGCCTGATGTGGGACTCCATCTCGGGACTCTAAGATCATGCTCTGGGCTGGAGGCAGGCGCTCAACCGCTGAGCCACCCAGGGGTCCCTCCTAGCTCTATTCTCCTAATCTCTCTTTTCTTTAATCCTAATCTCTTAATATCCATCCACCACTGTATCTCCTAGTTCTAATTTTGTGCCTTGCACCCTTTATCATTCATTCATGCATTCATATGTAAATCAGTCTTTTAGCACACATTTATTTAACAATTCAGAACTCAAAAGATTTGAGACTGTTGGCAGAGATTGTTTGCCTACCAAATAAGTATTCTGTTTTCTTAAGTAACAGAACTCCAATTTTTATCTGTGTACTTTGGTATCTGGTATTATATTCCCTGGCTACTTTTAAAAAATATTTTATTTATTTATTTGAGAGTGAGAGAGAAAGAAGGAGTAGGGAGAGGAGCAGAAGGAGAGGGAGAAGCAGACTTAGGCTGAGCAGGGAGCCCAACATGGGGCTGGAGTAGGGGCTCCATCTTGGGGCTCATGATCATGACTTGAGCCAAAAGCAGACACTTAACTGACTGAGCCACCCAGGCCCTTTTTCCTACCTACTCTAGCAGCCAAGTGTGGTCATGTAACTCAATTCTGGCTAATTAAATGTAAGAGGAAATGTGTGTGTTCTTGGAAGGTTCCATGGAAGATGCTGTTAGCTGGCAGAATCCCTTTTTTGCCCTTCCTGCTGCCTGGAATGCAGAATTGATGGGTGGTGCTTCAGCAGCAATGGGAAGAGAAGATGTATGCAGAAAATGGGGAAAATGTGAGAACCTGGATCCCCAAGGACCCCATGAAATAAACCAACAACTGTAAATGATCTGCGTTTAGATGTCTTTTACATGAGAGAAATATATTTTGTGAATTTTTCAGATTTTTGTTACTAATAGTCGATCATAAATTCTGACATAGGGCGTCTGCTCCTTGACTTAGATACAGATGTATGATAATCTTCTTACTCAGCAATTATGTGAAATGCTTCTCAAATATATATATATATATATATTTGAGAAAATATATATATATATTACTCAGCAATTATGTGAAATGCTTCTCAAATATATATATATTTGAGAAATATATATTATATATATATAATGCTTCTTAAATATATATATATATATATTTAAGTCTAAAGTGACCTAAAATTATTATCAAGTCATAAGGTGATTATATAGAAACATTGAGTGTTTTTAAAAATAAGGATGATTAATAAAATAGATGAGAAAAATTTGAAACTCATTATCTAAAATTATGTTCTCTCTCTCTCTCACCTTAGAAAACTCAGGTTTTCTTTTCCTTTTTGTGTAAAATGTGATCCTTTCATCTCTGACTGAACTATCTCTGCTTCCTCCCTGAAACATAGATATTTAGGAAACACAATTTGGAAAGAACGTAGATAATTAGGCAGAAATGATGTGGCAGAAAGAATGTAAGTAGTCAGGGAATAAAAGGGAGGAGAGAGCAGGCAAAAAATGGCACCGCATTCAGTGATTCATCAACCACTCAGTAAATTATGTTAAAAATGTCATAATGTCAAGCCAGGCTCAAGTGTCCATAGCTTGAGTTACCCTCCAAGATTGTTATGCTTGGAAGTTTAATCTCTCCCTTGAAACCTGGGGGAAGTTAGGGTCTTTCCACTTGTAAGTATGCTGGCTAATCAATATAAAAAGGATAGCTCTACATTAACAGTGATATGACACTTAATAGGAATGACAGCTAATGCCCTCAGGGTCACTGGGTCTTGAAACAAGTTAACTCTCATGTGGGAGCCATGCTAAAGGAGCATATTTTCTAGCTTATCCAGTTTAATCTCACTAGGGTATACTCTTTTTGATCCCTGCTACCCATCTTCTGATTGAACAAAGTATCTACATTCTTTTGACTTGAACCATTCTCTGCTCTTTGTTTTGGGAAAACCTCAGAACTCCTCTCCAGAACCAACCCATTTTATTTTTCTCTGCATTAACATAGCATTAACGTAACAGTGCCTGGAAGGAGCACTTCCTAGGACCTCCATGAAAGAGCAAGATCTTTTTTTTTTTTTTAAAGATTTTATTTATTTATTCATGACAGACACACACACACACACACAGAGAGAGAGAGAGAGAGAGAGAGAGAGAGAGAGAGAGAGAGGCAGAGACACAGGCAGAGGGAGAAGCAGGCTCTATGTAGGGAGCCTGAAGTGGGACTCGATCCCCGGTCTCCAGGATCACACCCTGGGCTGAAGGCGGCGCTAAACTGCTGGGCCACCAGAGCTGCCAGAGCAAGATCTTTTAGAAGGTAATCCCAACTGTCACCACATTTACTGAATGCGCACAGACAAATCTTCCAGGGCTCTGAAGGGGAGGTACTGGACAGTTCACTACTCCATAAGCCAGGCCACTTTTAGTGACACATCAGAAGCACTGCTATAAGCTCTGGGAGACCCAGCACTCAGAAAGGTTATTTATCCCAAATGGGGTTACAGCAGGGCATACATAAACTTAGGGAATCAATGCCCCCTCCAAAAAAAAAAAAGGGTATTCAGGGCATGGAGGGGGAGGAATGGAAGACAGACATGGAAGATGGAGTGTACTTGGGTAGCTAGGCAAAGTGAGACCAGAAAAGGAAAGTAATACGGAAATCCTGGGACAAATTTGTGGAGGACACTTTTGAATGTTTAGGAATTAAATATAGAGGGTTGATGGTATTCACAAAAACCACTTACTTTTAGAGGTGGAAGGGACCTTTGAGAGATTCTACTATTTTATTTTTTTTTAAGATTTTATTTATTTATTCATAGAGACGCAGAGAGAGAGGCAGAGACACAGGCAGAGGGAGAAGCAGGCACCATGCAGAGAGCCCAACGTGGGACTGGATCCAGGATCTCCAGGATCACGCCCTGGGCTGCAGTTGGCGCTAAACTGCTGCGCCACGGGGGCTGCCCAGATTCTACTATTTTAATCCCATAATTCACAGATGCCCAGAAAGCATGGGAGACTTGCCTAAATGCAAATGCTGCCCAACAATTTTACTACAATAATTAAAGCAATGGGTTTTGATTAGTTGTGTGTGTGTGTGTGTGTGTGTGTGTGTGTTTTAATGTTGAAAGAGACCTGACCTCTGTTTGAGGGATTTTCCACACTTATTACACATGTAGAGTTTTTCTTTGTTGTGGATAATCTGGTGCTCAGTGAGACATGAGGTCAGATGGAAGGCCTTCCCACACTCATCATACTCAGGGTTTCTCCCCAGTGTGAATTCTGTAATGTCTATTAAGGTCAGAACTTACACTGAAGGCTTTTCCACATTCACTGCATTCTAAGGCTTTTTCTCCTGTATGAGTTTGCTGATGTTGAGTGAAATCTGAACTTTCCCTAAAAGCCTTCCCACACTCCCGGCACTGGTAACATTTTATTAAGCTATGGTATCTCTGCTTGCCACAGCAAGTCCTATGCTGTTACTGAAGGTTTTGCCACATTCACTGCACCTGTTCAGTTCCTCCCCAGTGTGATTTCTCTGATGTTTAATAAGGACTGAGCCTGGACTAAAATTTTTACTACACTGATTACACTGATACGGTTTTTCACCCATGTGAATTATGAGGTACTTAAACAGGGTTGTGTTTTGACTAAAGGTTCTCCCACACTCTTGACACTGAAAGGGCTTTTCCCTGTGTGGATTCTTTGATGTCCAAGAACTTCAAGCTGTGCATGAAGCTTTTCCCACACCGATCACATTATGTTGTCGTCCTTCCTCTGAATTTCCTTGATGCCTGCCAAGCCTGTCCTTGCATTCATGAAGGTCTCCAAAATGGAGAAACAGAAAAATATTCCTACCTCTGCAGATTCTATGGAGTATCATCTTCTGTGATTCCATTTCTTTGGATACTTCCTGCCTTCCAGCCAATTTCCCAGTCTCAGGCTTGGTCTCACTATCTAAAATAGGAAATAGATCATTGAAACGTCCCTTTCTTTTTCAGCTTTTTTTTTTTTAATAGAAAGTTTTAGACATTTAAAAGCAAACAAAATGGAAGTGTCACCTGTTTGAACTGATGGAGTCTTACACACCAAGGGACCATTTGTCTCTTTCTTAGTCATGTTCCCTCAACTGATAAATATCTCTTCAGCTCAATTAAGGAAAGTGCTGGAGAGGAAAGGTGAGATAAACACATCTTGAAATAAATAACTTATGTCGTACTTACTAACGTAGGATCGGGAGCAATCTTTACCATGAAAAGGGCACAAATTATTAAAGCATTTGTTAAAAGTCTGAGGGTATGAAGAGTACTTCAAACTGCATTCAAATACAATTATATAGGAAAGGCAAAAACGTATTTATTCTATTGCTTGGAAAGAAAATTCTTTGTCTTAATCTTCCCCCAAATAGGACATTGCTTGCAGATTCAGTGTAAACTAATAATTCCCTCATATTAACTAAGATCAGTATTCCTTTATGAACACAACAGAAAAATACAGTTTTAGTGAAATTTGGCCTGAAGGAGATAAGTGTTCCACCAAACTCATTAAAATGAAGATTGTACCTGAATTCAAAGGAAATCTGGAAAAGGACTGATTTCTTGGCTCTTCTGGTCACTTTATTGCTATTATCTAGACAGACTGTCAAGGGGATCAGGATATAAAATGGGGGTAGTTTGTAAATGGAAAGCATATATGACATGTCGAGAATGTGGAAAGGAAAAGGTACCAAATGTAGACTGGAGTGAAATGAAAGGGAAAGTATTGGCATGAAAAGAGGAGAGAATTTAATGTGGAAGAAGATAGAAATGCAGTCAAAGTGAAAGGTTTAAAAGGTGGCTTTATCCTTGATGGGTAGAAAAAAATTAGAGAGACAGAGGGTAGGGCAGGACACTGAGGAGGTAAAGGAGAGGTGGTTGTAAGAAGCAACAGGCTGATGTGATAATTCAGTGCTTTAATAAAAAGCATAAATAGGTATCTGAAAAACAAACTCCTTTTGCTTTGAAGGCCAAGAATAAAGGCTGTACTTTGTAAAGAAAGAAGTAGATGAGACAGTAAGGATTTCGGGTGAATCAGGCAGAAGCACCCATGAATAAGCTGTCACGGACGGCTTTGATTGGCCAAGAAAGAGCCTGCTCCCCTAACACATCTCCCCAGAGAGTCTCCTCCTCTTGTCCTCACCTCTCTCTTGTTGGGAATGGGCTTTCAGAGAGGCATGTTGGAGCAGGGTCTGCATGTGCTGGAGCGGATAACTTCGTGACTGGTGTGTGGCTCCCAGGAACATCACCTCCTCCCAGAGCACTTCCTGTCCATCTGCTTGGGATGTGCCATGGAGACAGGCAGGGACTACTGGGCTTCGGAAGAAGCTGCTGTGAGAATCAGAGCTAAAGCTTCAGGAAACATTTCCCATGGAGACAGGATTGGGGAAAGGACTCAAGGACTCAGAACAAGGGAGAGACAGAAACCATGAAGCATGATGGGGGGTGGACTCCTAGCAATCTCACTGCTTTCCTATTAACCTAACCTGCAGATACTGCACTTTGCCACCACAGAACACCTGCTCTTGTCTCCTGAAACCCTGGATCATCAAACTCTCTATCCAAATCTTCCAACAAAGACACAGCCTCATCCCTGCATCCCTGTTCTTGGGGTACTACTCTGGCACCCAGGCCTGGAGCTCCTCGGGCAGGATGGTCAGGAACTGCTCCAGCACCAGCGGCTCCAAGGTGTGCTCCTTGCTATGGGTCTCGGGGCACAGCTAGCATTGGCACAGCTCCCAGAGCCGGGTGAGGGCCCATTTCTGGTAGCAGAACTGCCTGAGGCGCAGAGCTCCTGACTGGACTGGCTGTTCTTCTGCAAGTCAATTTCTTGTACAAATACTTACCTTCCTCCATCTTTATTTACTATTACAGGTTCTTGTTATTTTCCGTCCTGGATGATGAGCTCTGCAGCCATCTTCTCTCAGGTGAGGGGTCCCTGCAGATGGCTTTATACCCCAAGGAGAATCCCTTTCACAGAATATAGAAAAGTATTAAGATGAAAAATTGCCACCAATTAAAAAAGAAAATCTACATGTACTATTAAAGGTTGCACAGGATACTTTAAGAAAAACACAACAGAAGAAGTTTTTGAAATTTTGCTAACAGTGACATAGATGATTTAAGGATTTGACACTCTTGGTAATGAACATTTAAATGACTATTTTGGAAATTAAAGAGTAATCTTTTTTCCTTCTTGTCTTTCCTGTCCTCACTCTACCCCCAATAAAATCCCCTTCAATTTTAGACGTGTCAAATGTGTTCTACTTGAGGGCCTCGACACCTGCTTGGGATGCTCTTATGCAGATATTTGCATGGGATATTCCCTCATTTGATGACAGCATGCTCAAAAAGCATATCCTCCAAGAGACATTTCTAGATCACGCTGTATGAAATAGCTCTCCACCCACCATCACTCTCTTATCCTACTACAATGTTTTTTGTATCATTCACCACCACCGGAGGTTGTATGTTTACTCCTCACTCCCACAATAACACAGGCAGGGCTTTATCTGTTCAGAACACAAACAGGTGGTGCCAGAGCAGTGCATGATACATAGTAAGCCATCAATGATTAGACAAATACAGCAGTGAAAACATGAATAGGCCCACAGTTGTGAACTTCCCGAATGCTCTGAAAACCAAGAGCATTTTCTTTAAGTTACTAGAAGGCAATCCTCAAAGTGATAAGTTTATTAACAAAACTTGTCCTGAAATGACAGTAGGCTTATAGTCTCAGTGTGAATCATGTTCTGTTACAGAACTAACACGTTTGTACACGCGGCTGCCCTCGACTCCCCAGGTGCTGTGCGTTTAAAACACCATACAAGCACCACGCTTTTCAAACAATCCCTCCAAATCTGGTTCCGAAATCATTTCTGACCCCCAGGGTTGGAGAAGAGTGTTCTGTGTGTCAGGGACCCACCGGCTCGCAAGAGAGCCACGCGTCTCCCCGGAGTCCCCGGCTTCCCGCCCGCGCTGGACAGCGGAGCCGCGCCAGGTGTCAGCCCCCCGGATGCCCGACGGCCCGCGGGGTCCCACTCGGGCGGCTCAGGCCCCTGCAGCGCCCCGCCTGGTACATGCCTGCCCCCCCCCCCCAGCACCCAGCACCCAGGACACTACCGCCCCCCAAACCCACGCTCCCGGGTCGAGGCGGGGCTGCTCCGGAAACGACCGCGCGGTCTGCAGTGTCTGATGCTTTCCTCCCCGCCCCGCACCCCGGGGTAGTATCTTCCTCTGCACCGCCCCCTCCCGCAGGGTGTGTGGTTCTTCCGCAGCCCCTTCCTCCGCCTCTCCTTCCTGCTCACCTGACCCCACGGCCTGGCACATCTGCACCCTACCGTGGGATAGCTCGGTGTCCGAGCTCGACTCTGAAACCCCGCTTAGAGCTCTGGATGCCCTGTCGCCTTGGAGGCCCTTGTAGGAGGGCTGAGAATCAGACGAGACTGTTGCGGTGACCGGTGACCGGGGGCCAGAGGTTTGCACCAGGAGCGGAACGACGAGCAGGACGGATTTGATTCTCTCCAGGGAAGGAGAGGGCCCAGATACGCAGAGCTGCGGCTCGGTTCTTTTAGGCTGGCCCGGAGTTTTAAGGATGTGAGAGGGTTGCAGGAGCGCCGGTGGAGGTGGGACGGGGGGTCCATTCTTGGCCAGGTAGAGCGGGAGGGGCAGGTGCTCTCGGGATGTGGGTTGTGGTCAGACTAGAGAAGAATGTTTTGTATACGTGGAGTCGATTTTCCCAAGATGTAGGGCACTTGAAAAGCAATGAGGTAGGGCCAAGTGTAGACACCTGTAAGTTTTGTCTGTAAGGTGGCTGGGGGAAGCGGGGGGGTGGGGTTTGAATAAATTTCTTTTAGAGATGAACCATAGGAAATCAAATTTGATAGCCTACAAGTGGGGAAGTCCACAGACATGAAATTCCAAAGACAGTCAAGCAAAATAAGATATAAATGTCCTCAACAAAGGAGAACCTGGCAGGAGTCTGGGACTCACAGGGAAGGAATGCAATCCTCAGGAAGATGAAAAAGAGTAACTGTTTGGTAAACAAATGTTTTCTTGGCCACTCAGAAATACTGGGGCATAGAGGACCTTGATGAAACTGGCCTTGCTAGGTTCCTCCCTGTCCACCATACCTAGTTCACACCATAATGTTGTTATCCGTGGTGACACCTCCCTTCCTGGAGCAGGACCTCTATCTACATTCTGTTTAGGCCGTTGTGGGGGAGGTAAAGAGCTTTTCCTGAAGCTCCTGGGTTTCAATTGCTTTTTAACTCAAAATAATCATCATGCTTAGGGAGCATGTCTTGAGGCAGCCTGCCCTTGGCCCCTACAGAATGCAGTTACTTAATCTCTGTGTGCCTCATTTTCCTTATCTGTAAAGTAAAAATAATAGTACACTCATCAGACAGTTATCGTGAGTATTGAATGATTAACCTGTAAAGAACCCCTGGCATCCAGGTAGATCCTTGCAAATCATCTGGAATAGTTCTTAAGCATTATTTTTAATGGCCTCAAGGCATTTATTTTAATAGCTAACTTACTATCAAGCATACTAAAATATATTTTTTGCTATAATGAACAAGTCTGCAGCATTTCTTTTTTTGCAACATTCTTATACATGATCTCTTCTGCACACATATGATTTTATTTCTAGAGGATAGGTTCTCACAGTAAGATTGCTGGATGGAAGAATATATATATATGTATATATATATCTTTTTAAAGATTTTTTAAATTAATTAATTAATTTATTTATGAGAGAGAGAAAGAGAGTGTGTGTGGGTGGGGGGGCGGGGAGAGGGAGAAGCAGATGGAGAGGGACAAATGAGCTCCATGCTGAGTGGAGCCAGATGTGGGGCTGGATCCCACATCCCAGAGATCATGACCTGAGCATTAACCAAGAATCAGATGCTTAACAAACTGAACCACCAGTGTCTTTTTAATAATGAAAGATGCTGTTAGATTGCTTTCCTAAAAGGCTGTAACATCTCATATTTCAAAGAGCAACAGTCATTACAGCTTTTCAAAATGAAGGCCAGGATGGCCTCATGTCACATGGGAGAGAAAGTTTTCCCAAGCTTATCCTTGATCCTTGGCCCTCAGATCTCTTTCTCTGGGGTGCTATTTATTCCCTCCAGATAACGGGATAAAACTAATTCCTATATTCTAAAGTATTGCTCACATTTAAAAAATATTACTTTCTAGGGTGCCTGGATGACTCAGTCAGTTGAGCATCTGCCTTCGGCTTGGGTCATGTCCTGTGATGGAGCCCCAAGTTGGGCTCCCTGCTCAGCGGAGAGTCTGCTTCTCCCTCTCCTATTCCCTCTGCTTGTGTTCTCTCTCTCTGTGTGTCAAACAAATAAATAAGATTAAATAAATAAAAAATATTACTTTCTAAGATCCATCAACTTTCCTTCATATGTGTGTCACATTTCCCAGTTTGTATTAGCAGGAGTTAAAAGTCCATGTCACCTTGCAACCTCGTCTGCACTTTTAAAAACTTGTTTGTAAGACCAAGTTTTGTCACATAAAGGTATGCCTATGTTTCCTATACCTAAGATATCTATATTCATCAACTTTTTATGTTGTTTTGTGTTTATTGTGTTACACACATCTTTATCATTTCTATTCATCTTGTTTGGTCTTTCTATCTATTCAATTGTCAGAAGTGCAAATCTCTTCTAAAACTGTGACAGTAAAGTATTTTATTTTTAATGAAAAGCTTTTTATAATGTTAACCTTTTGATTTAAATTTAATTTGTTGTAATTTATGGTATGAAGAATAGACCCAAATTAAGTATTTACCATACCAACTTTTTGATTTACATTTATGTTTTTATAATTAACAATGCATGTTGTAATTGTGTTTTTTTTTAAACAAGGGTGTTTATTTTCATAAGTGAAGTGTGAGAATAAGAAATCTGTATTTGATCTTTGTGCCCAGTTCTTGACACAGAACTTTGAATTTCCCAAGTGATGGAGTGATAGGAGCATCCTATGTTATTCATAACAAGCCAATCCAACCATACCTGAATTTATTCTAATAAGGTGACTCTTGGTGGGCCCATAGGTGGCTTCAGGATGAAGGGCCTGATTGACAGAGGAAACAACCGGGATTGGAGGGTTGGAACTTTTGGCCCCCTCCCTTGACTCTGGGGAGTGGAGGAGGCTGGAGATTGAGTCAATCACCAATGGCCAATGATTTACAATGGCCAATGATTTAATCAAACATGTAGTGGAGGCTTTGTAAAAACAAAACAAAAACAAAAACAAAAACAAAACAAAACAATGGCATTTGGAGAACTTCCAGGTATGAGGTACTGTGAGGCATCATGCCCTGAGAGTGAATGAACACTTCACCCACCATCCCTCCCTGCCAAACCTTGCCATATGCACCTCTTACACTCAGCTGCTCCTAGGTTGTATGTTTTAGTTACAAACTGGTAAAAGTAAGCAAAGTGTTTCCTTGAGTTTTGTGAACTGTTCTGGCCAATTATCAAATCTGAAGGTGAGGTTGTAGGAACATTTTATTTAGCTGCTGGGTCACAAGTACAAGTGGTCTGGACTTGCAATTGGCGTCCAAGGTGGAGGCCGCTTTTGTGGGACTGAGCTCTTGAATTGTGGAGTCTCTGCTAACTCTGAGTAGTGTGAGAATTGAATTGCATTGTAGGCCACCCAGTTGGCGCCAGAGAATTGGCTGGTGTAGGAAAACCCCAACGTACTTGGTAAACACAGTTCATGAAAACTTTCTTGACTTGACTTTTGAGTATGATTTTGGTGAAACATATTTAAAAGAGGACATATCTTAGATTATTGTTGGGCTTTTCCATTCAGAATAAAGCATCATTTTCTCATATTCTTTTGTACTAAAAGGCTCTTCTGAGAAGTCTCCTCAAAGCTTCTTTAACATCCTTGCTCCTCAGGGTGTAGATGAATGGGTTGGCCATAGGAGTAATAACACAGTAAAACAGCATTAGAACTTTGGTAAGGTCTTGAAAGCTATCCCCCAAAAGCTGCATATAGATGTAGATGCCAGGGCCATAAAATAAAGATACCACCAGTAAACGTGAAGAACAAGTGTCGAAGGCATTAAGTCTCTTATCAACAGAGGGGATTCGAAATACGGCTTGGGAAATACAACTATAAGGGACAAGAATCATGGAGAGGGGACCCATTATCAGAAAGGTGGCCACCACAGCTAAAGTAACCTTGTTGATTATGGTGTCCACATAAACCATCTTAATAACCACAGGCAGCTCACAAAAGAAGTGGTCTAGCTCCTGGTTCCCACACAGGGGCAGCTGGACCATGAGTATGGACTGCAGCAGTGAATTTGCCAGACCATTGAGCCAGGCAGTGCTGGAGAGCTGCCAGCAGTGCTTGTGGTCCATGACTACAGAGTACCTCAGAGGCTTAAGCACAGCCACATAGTCTAAGGCCATGATTCCAAGCAGGACACATTCAGTACAGCCTAGCCAGTGGAATATATAGGCCTGGGCCATACAGCCTATATAAATAATGTTCTTGTTGGGGCCCACCAAGTTGAATAGCATTTGGGATACAGTTGTGGTATCCCAGTTGTGGTAAACAGAGATCCAAAAAGGAGAGGCTCATGAGGAAGAAATACATAGGGCTTTGAAGTTGGGAATCTAGTGGAGAAACCAGAATAATAGCAATATTTTCCAACTGTGCACATGTAGGAGATGAGAAAGGCAAAGAAGAGAGGAAGACCCAACCAAGGGTACTTGGCAAAGTCCATAAGAATGAAATCCTCTGGGAAACTTTCATTTATATGCTTCATTAAATTTTGATGGGAGACACCTGCCAAAATCAAGGAAGATATGAGTGATTTAAAAACCCCAAGTTAGCAGAAGTTTTGAGAAAAAAATATACATTTTGGGGGGCGGAGAGATAGGTTACACTCCCAATAGAAATCATAACATTAATGAATATAATAATTACAATTAACATTATAAAGTAACACTTGGAAAATCCTTTCAGTAGAGAATGTTTTTAGTAGAGAAGTTTCTTTTTTTAAGATTTTTTGATTATTTATTTATTTATTCATGAGAGACACAGAGAAAGAGGCAGAGACATAGGCAGAGGAAGAAGCAGGTTCCTCGTGGAGAGCCTGATGTGAGACTTGACCCTGGAACCCCAGGATCACACCCTGAGCCAAAGGCAGACTCTCAATCACTGAGCCACCTAGACATCCCAAGAAGTTTCTATATATATATATATTTTTTTTCCCCCTAAATCAAAGCACTGTGTGATAGGTTAGCGGCATTAGTGGCTATGGCGCTTTTGTATGATTAAAGAAGCCATAGGGAGGTGGGCAGTCTATTTTCCCAGCAACTTTGCAGCTAAGGGTGCATGTGATCTACATTTGGTCATCAGATGCTTCAACACAGGATTTGAATCTTGGTAAAAGGATGCAAAAGAATGAGGAGGGGGAAAGGAATTGTCAGAGCAGATGCCTTCCTGATTAATGTCCCATGTGGCAACAGTAAAGGATGTGTCCTATGTAGTCTCTTTCTGGAATGGGATTTTGGCTGTACCTTGTTTCCCTTCTGCTTGTTTGTGAAGTTTGGTTCTTTACCATTCACATCAATTCTGTGAACTACTACTCTTAAAATATCTTCTTTCTGCTTAAGTTATCAGAATTATTTTCTTTGTTTACAACCGGGTACCAGAAAGTGGGTTGAAATTTTCTGAAGATCTCATTAGTCAGGGGACTGGTGAGGAAAGAATGGGACTCCAAGAATTGGAATGAGGATATATGTGGCATCCAGGGTATTCATGGTTCCGCACCACCCACCCTCCCATTCTAGCCAAGGCACATTTCTTTTGTCTAATAAAGCTGCCATGCTTGACAATGCTATCCCTATCAAGATAATGAAGTGAGAAGCTACAGACTGGGAGAAAATATTTGCAAAAGACATATATGATAAAGGATTGTTATTCAAAATATATAAATAACACTTAAAACTCAACAATAAAGAAACAACCTAATTTTATTTATTTATTTATTTATTTTTAAAGTGTTCCTTCCAATGTAGTAGGATACATAGGAGGAGGTTTTTGTTTGTTTGTTTTTGTTTTTTTTATTCATGAGAGACACACAGAGAGAGGCAGAGGGAGAAGCAGGCTCCAAGCAGGGAGGCTGATGTAGGACTCGATCCCAGGTCTCCAGGACCAGGCCCTGGACTGAAGGCAGCATTAAACCACCTGAGCCACCCAGGCTGCCCCAACAACCCAATTTTAAAACAGGCCAAAGTCCTTAGCTCATCAAAGAAGAAATATAGGTGGCAAATAAGCAAATGTAAAGATGTTCCAAATCATATGTTGCTATAGACTAAATATTTTATTCACCCCCTTCACCAAATTCATATGTTACAACCTAGTTCCCAATGAGATGGTGTTAGGAGGCAGGGCCTTTGGGAGGCCTTAGGTCATGAAGGTGGGCCTTTATGTCTGGGATTGGTGCTCTTATATAAAAGAACCCAGGGGATCCCTGGGTGGCGCAGCGGTTTAGTGCCTGCCTTTGGCCCAGGGCGCGATCCTGGAGATCCGGGATCGAATCCCACATCGGGCTCCCGGTGCATGGAGCCTGCTTCTCCCTCTGCCTGTGTCTCTGCCTCTCTCTCTCTCTGTGTGACTATCATAAATAAATAAAAATTAAAAAAAAAGAACTTAGATATAAGAGACAATGCAGGAAGGAGAAACCCTCAAACATTAAGGAGATACTATAACCTTGAAATACAAGCAGAATTACTAGAAACCGGGGGCATTATTTAGAGAACATGAAATAGTGGTTGAAAACTATATGATAGGGCAGCCTGGGTGGCTTGGCGGTTTGGCGCCTGCCTGGGGAGACCCAGGATCGAATCCCACATCGGGCTCCCTGCATGGAGTCTGCTTCTCCCTCTGCCTGCTTCTCCCTCTGCCTGTATCTCTGCCTCTCTGTCTCTCATGAATAAATAAATGAAATCTAAAAAAAGAGAAAACTATATGATATAAAGGAAAGATTAAATAAAAGGTTTGAAAGGGAAATTCTTAGAAAATAGAACAAAAATATAGAAATGGAATAAAATAGATAAAAAAGTATCAGACCAGAAGACCTATCAGGTTTTAGAGGAGTTGATTAATAACACTGTCTTCTCTTCTTGAATTCAAAACAAAATGAAAAATGGATATAGATGCCAGAGTGATGATCAAAAAATGTGTTTGCATTATTGTTTGAAGATCACAGTTTATGTCATGCAATCAAATCATCTTGCTTTTCTACATCCCTGAGAGCACTTACCCCATCAGTTACTAGCACAAATGGACAACGCCCACCCCTCCTCCCAAAACACACACAGACACAGACACACACACACACACGCACACATACACGCACACACACAACCACATGATGAATCTGTGCCTATAGGTCAGGCATAGTGAAAGTAGAGCGGGATGAATCCCAAAGACAGGTGAGATTCAACCAGAGAGAAAGTGGCTGAGTCAAGCACTGAATCAACCAACCATGCTTGGTTCCATTTGTCAAATTTACCAGTCTTAGTATGGTTTTATCTTTTAAAGATTTATTTATTTTTTAGAGATGGTGGGGAGGGGCAGAGGGAGAGGGAGAGAGAGCCTTAAGCTGACTCCGTGCTGAGCTGCTTGGAAGGGGAGCTCGATCTTACCACCCCAAGACCATGACTTGAGCAAAATCAAGAGTGGGATGCTAAACCAACTGGGCCATCCAAGCACCTCTATTTATTTTTAATTAAAGTACAATTAACACATGGTGTTAGGGGCATCTGGATGTCTCAGTCAGTTAAGCCACGACTTGGATTCAGCTTCAGGGTCCTGGGATTGAGCCCCATGTGGGGCTCCCCACTTAGCAAGGAGTCTGCTTGTCTTTCTCTCCCTCTGTCCACCCCAGTCTCTCTTTCTCTCTCTCAAATAAATAAATACAATCTTTTAAAGGAGAGAGAGAACACAAGTGGGGAGGGGCAGAGGGAGGAGAAGCAGACTCCTGGCTGAGCAGAGAGCCCAAAGCAGGGCTCCATGCCAGTACCCTGGGATAAGCACCTGAGCCAAAGGCAGATGCTTCACTGACTGAGCCACACAGGCATCCCTTTAAAAAATTAAAAAAATATAACATTGGATGTTATATATTTCAATTTTTTAATTAAAAAATAAGTTTACCAATCTGATAAATTCCTTTTTCTTTCTCAAAACTATGAAGGAGAGAGTTGAGATAAATTGGAAATATTCCCCCATACACTTCTTGCCTGATGAATGTACTAGAACTTCCTCCACTGTATTAGAAATGGGGATTAATGGGTTGCCTGGGTGGCTCAGGACAGGGACAGGACCAGATATGGAGGCAGAGGCAGTGGCAAAGAAACAAGTCTCCAAAAACAGAGAACATAATAACCTATACTTGCTGGAAAATTCATGCATTTGCATATAAGATGGAAAAGAGTAAAACAAGATCCACAGCAGCCCCCACCTCCCCGCCCCAGTCCTCAATACTTTGGCTTGTTGGTCATTGTTCATAAGGTTTGGTCTTCAAATTTATAATCAGAGTATTTAGTGCTTTGACCTGCTCTGTTTTCCTGCCTCCTAGATAATGGGAACTTTTGGACATAATTCTGAGATTGAAGGGAACAAATGATAGCCTCGGGTCTGGCATAATAAGAAGTCATTTAGCTCATGGAGTGATCTTACCCTGCCTGATCTTGTTCAAAATTTGGAACCTTCATTTTCTGTCTCAAAACAAAATAAAATTGATCAACACTCAGTGCCATCTAGGCTGATGTGCATAGAATGAGACATCACAAAAACATACTTCTTCTCATTTGAACTTGTATTAACCAGGTGTCATTAGCTATAGAATTTAGTCAGGAGAAGGGTTGCAAAAGGGTTGGATTCCAAAAGTTCTGAGAGAGGGAAGAAGGTACAATCTGTCTAGGGCTTCAATAAGAGTCACTAAAGGTCTTGATACGGTGGATAGGGTGAATGTACTTTCCAGAGGCATAGGTTCCAAGTCTGATTCAATGGCAGATAAAACCAGTTCTCACCCATTACACCAGTGGTCCCAGAGGGGCTGTCATTGGCAAATGAATCTCTCTGGAGGAACACTGTCCATCTTTTATTTTCAGTTTTGGTTATGATTGCAGATTACATTAGTTCTTCCACTCATTAATCCCATCTTAATAGCAAGGGAGAGTAGGATTTACCCCCCAAATTTTCAGAAAGCAAACAATACTGCATTAATGATGATGATGATTGTAGTTTAATATATCCTAGTTACTTTACATGAATGGTCTCATATAATGTTCCTACCAACTCCTTGACATGGATATTATTATTGTCTTAATTTTATAGTTGACCTTGAAGCTTCAAAAGGTGTCATTTGTCCCACCTATGTAAGGCTTACACATTTTCAGAACTCAAACACGAAGTGAATGCTTTGCCAATGTCATGAGTAAACATCGGTTTTCTTGTCAGTGTTTGGGGGATGTGTTTATTTGGTGTGTTCAACCATACCAAAGGCTCTTTAAAGACAAGGCTCAGGTCCTCTTTTTCAACTGATTTCAGCGCAGTAATAGTCAACTTAAGTCCTCCTTCTATTTCTTACAAAGGAGGGTAAACCTTCCAGCCATCTCAATCATATGAAGAATATCTCAGAGCAGGTCACTTTTCAGAACAAGGTAGAACAGAAGAAGGAATTTAAAAAGTGCTTTAAAGGCAAAATCCTTGCCAACTCCATGACAATACTTTTATCTCCACACTTTCATCACATCCACAAAGCTGCCTCTTCAGGCACTTTAGCTTATTAGATACTCTCATTATGAAGTTGTTACTCAGAGCAAAGCCATACAATTCTCCCTCTCCTACTTGTTATGGACTGAATTGTGTTCCCCCTTTCCAACTCATATGTTGAAGCCCTTACCCCTGACCTGACTACATTTTGGGATAGGGTCTTTAAGGCCTTAATTAAGATTACATGAGGTCATAAGGGTGGTGCCTTTACTTAATGAGACTGGTGTCCTTATCAGAAGGGAAAGATAAATGAGAGCTGTCATACCACCTCACTGTCTTCCTCTCTCTCTTCTTGAAAGGCCATGTGAGGAAGCAGCAGGAAGGTGGAGGTCTACAAAGCAGAGGAGAGGCCTCTTCAGAAAACGACTCTGACAGCGCCTTCATCTTGGGCTTTTAGGCTCCAGAACTATGAGAAGATAAACTTCTGTTGTTAAAGCCACCCGGGCTGTTATATTTTGTTACAGCAGCCCTAGGTGACAACTACACTATATTTACATCGAAAGAATCGGCAGATAAGGAGAGCATGTCCCAGGCAAAAGCAGATAGAGCCTAGGAGATAGAGAAGATCAATTCGGTTTGTTCATATGGTCTGTACCTCCTGTGAGGAGAAATTCTTATATAGATTTCTAAGGTTTTATTTTACATCTTCCTCTTCCATGTTTCAAACCTGAGTCAAGCAGTTGTTCACTGGACAAGTCTTTTTTCACAGAAAATAGAAGGTTATCTCAGGCTATCTAACCCATAGGAACCAAGGTTTGAGATCAGTCTAAGTTGCTTAATTTTGCTTAGCTCTGTGGCCAAAAACTTAATTCTTGACTGAATAAAATAGAAGACAGGTATCATGAGAAAAGCATGGATTCCAGAATCAGACAGAGACTTGGATTTGACACTGTACTTTGTCCTTACTACAAGTCTGTGAACATTACTGAGCCTGTTTCCTCATCTTCAGTGGATTATTACACATATTTGACAGGATTGTCGGGTTGATTAGGTGGAGTGTGTCTGCAAACACCTGGAATATTGTAGACTTCCAGTAATTCTAATTTGATAATAGGAGGGTAAGCGGATGTTCATGAATCAATATAAAAGTGCTAAAGGCCTATGTTGACCTCACTTTTAGTTCAGCTATGTAATATGGAGTTTTGCAAACGTAATTCACTTGCTTCAAAATTACTTGGAGTGTTTGCTCAAAGTACTTATTTCTGTGTCCTTCACCAAACCAGAATTAAAACTTCTGGGGATGAGTCCCAAGAAACTATATTTTTAACAAGTTCCTTAGGTGATTTAAATGCACATCCAGCTTGGGAGTCACTGCATCATAGGATCATTCTGTGTTTTAAATTGCAGAATTAAACTTCAGTTTCCATTGGGGCCAATTATTTATTTCCTTGGGGACTAAAACTCTTCCTTGAATACTGAAGACATATAAGAAAATATGCATTACTATTTTATAATTTGGTGGTATTTGGAAAATCATATGTAAAACGTAGCATGCTGGGTTCTCTGGAATCCCTAATTAATTACATGGGAATTCAGGAAAAGGCTTAAAGAGTTGGGAACATTTTTGTTGTTCTCCCCCCATTCCTCCCCTAAAAAGAGAGGACAGAGAGGAACTTCAGCAAAGACATCACAAAGGAAGTTACTGATTTCTGGGTTGCTCAGCTCTCAGAGCCACAGGAAGTGCATTTTCTTCTCTTCACAGTTATCACTTTGATCATAAAGAAACACATCCTTGGTCCTTGAGAGTGAGAATGTTCAGTCCCAACTGCATGTGAATGATTGGATCAGAGTTTAGAGTAACACGGAATAATTTGGGAGAAGAAAAGTCAAGGCCCCACTGGGAGTCGAACCCAGGATCTCCTGTTTACAAGACAGGCGCTTTAACCAGCTAAGCCATGGAGCCCATATAGGTGGCCATGATTGTGTTAGATCTATCCTTGCTATTAGATCAAATAGTATTGCCAGAGCCCATAGAATGCAGAGCAGTCTCTCATAAGAAAACGGACAGACTCCAAGAGGACGTTTTTGCTCACTTAGATGCTGCAGAGCTAATAGAAGTGGGAAAGGCTGGGCGCAGCTGGCGGGTTAGGACTCCTAACACTCCACTCAACCCAGGAACAACTCTCAGGAAAACCCAAGGCCAGGCCCCTCTTCTTCCCAACTAGAGCCAAGCCAGGACTGTACCTGCTCCTTTGTAACTTAGACTCACGACCTTCCAATATGCTAAGTTATAGGATCTCTCAGGACCGCAGGGCACTGCTGAGACCGGTGACACAGGCACAGGTGTAGGGTGCTCGGGGTGAAGGACGAGGAAGCGGGGGGCCCCCCAGCCCAAAGTGTTCCCTGGGTCCGAGGACAGCCCTTCGGAGGTGAGGGTCTGTACGGTTCCTGGAGGCATCGCTTTGCCCCTTCCGGCAAAACCGAGGCCTGCATCCCAGGGCCGTGCGTCATCAGTTCGCCCAACAGGTGACGCCTTCTCCCCTCTCACCCCATCCTGTGAGGTCGCAGCTCCGCGGTCACTCGCACCCCCGACACTGCACCCCCCCAAATGGCCTGCCCCCTTCCGCGAGATCGTACCCGGGGCGCAGAGAGCGGGGCTCTCAGGTGGCATCTGGTCGCGCTGTGCGTGAGTGCTAGGGGCCGGAGACCGGGGTGGGGGTGGGGGTTTGGCCGGCAGGGGCTTTGAACACCCGAAGATGAGGTGCGGAGGGGATGAGGCTGAGAGGCCGAAAAGGGCGTTGGAGGAGATCCCGGGACCACCCAGACCGCGCTGTGCGATGGGGGCCGCGGGGACTGGTCCTCTTCTGCCCGGAGGACACCAAGACTCTCACAATCCAAACAGATCCCTTCCCTAAACTTTGAGTCTTGTTAACGTCTCTGTCTCTCAGTCTGTCTTGCTCCTGTAGGCACGCACAACCAGGACTCCAGCTCCACTCCTGCTCCCGTGAAGAGGATGCAGGGTTGGGGTGGGATCCCCTCTGACTTCCACCTGCAGACTTTGAAAACACCTCCCCGCAACCTTCCCCTGAGACTCAGCCCACCACAGGCCTGAGATTCAACACAGCAATGCAATGCCAATCAAAATTCCAGCAAGTTACTTCATGAATATTGACAAATTGACTCAAAAGTTTATATGTAGACAGAAATGACTCAAATTATCAACACAAAATTGAAGAACAAAGTTGGAGGATGGTCACAACTAGACCTCAGATTTACCATAAAGAGACAGTAATAAAGACTGTGGTGTTGGTGAAAAACAAAACAAAACAAAACAAACAGATCCATGGAGCAGAATAGAATGCCCAGAAATAGACCCACATAGTCAACTGATCACTGACTAAAGGCAGTACATGGAGCAAACACAATCTCATCAACAAATGGTGCTGAGACAACTGGATGTCCACATGCAGAAAAAACAAAAACAAAAAGAATCTAGACACAGAACTAGACACAGACCTTATACCTTTTACTAAACTTAACTCAAAATGGATCCTAGACCTAAATTTAAAATGTAAAACCATAAAACTCCTAGAAAATAGCATAGAGGAAAATAGGTGACCTTGGGTTTACTGAAAACTTCTTAAAGACACCAAAAACATGATTCATGAGAGGAAAATGTGTTAAGTTGGACTTCATGAGAATTTAGAATGTCTGTTCTGCAAGACACAGATAAGAAAATGAGAAGACATGCCACAGACTGGGAGAAAATATTTGCAAAAGACACACCTGAAAAGGACATATCTAACATTTGCATAACTAACATATGCAAAGAACTCTTAAAATTCAACAACAAAAGAAACAACTCAATTTGTACCATTTTTCCCCATCACGATAAGTGTACCCTTTAATTCCTACTCTCTATTTCCTCCATTCACCCATCCAAACCTCCTCTGTGGTAACCATCAGTTTGTTCTCTGTAGTTAAGAGTCTGTTTCTTGGTTTCTCTCGCTCTCTCTGTTGTTTTCTATTTCTCTGTTTCCCCCTCCCAAACATTTGTTTTGTTTCTTAAGCTAAACACATGCGTGAGATCATATGGTATTTGCCTTTTTTTGACTTATTTTGCTTAGCATAGCACTCTCCACCCCATCCATGTTGTTGCAAATGGCAACATTTCATCCTTTTATGGCTGAGTTATATACATACATAAAACCTCTTCTTTATCCGTTCATCCATCGATGCACATCTGGGCTCTTTCCATATTTTGCCTATTGTTGATAATGCTGCAATAAACATCAAAGTGCATGTATCCTTTGAATTAGCACCTTTCTATTTTTTTGGGTAAATACTGTGATTGTATTCATGTGATTCCTGGCTCATAGAGCATTTTTAATTGTAATTTTTTGAGGAACTTCCAGACTGTTTTCCACAGTGGCTGCAACAATTTGCATTCCCACCCACAGTGTAAGAGGGTTCCCCTGTCTCCATGTCTTCGCCAACACTCGCTGTTTCTTGTGCTTTGATGTTAGTCATTCTGGCAGCTGTGAGGTGACATCTCCTTATGGTTTTGATTTGCATATCCCTGATGATCAGTGATGTAGAGCATCTTTTCTTGTATCTGTTGACCATCTGTAAGTCTTCTTAGGAGAAATGTCTGTTCATGTCCCCTGCCCATTTTCAAACTGGGTTGTTTTTTAGGTGTTGAGTTATATCAGTTCTTTATGAATCTTGGATACTAACCCTTTATCACATAGGTCACTTGCAAATATGTTCTCCCATTCTGCAGGTTGCCTTTAAGTTTTCTTGATTGTTTCCCTTGCTGTCAGAAGTTGTATGATTTTGATGTCCTCCCAAACACTCCATTTTTTAAATGTGCAAAGACCTGAACAGACAACTCTACAAAGAAGATATAGAGATGGCAAATAAGCATATGGAAAGATGCTCAACACCATATGTCATTAGGGAACTGCAGACTAAAACAGCAATAAGATACCAACAGATAGCTATTAGCGTGGCCCAAATCCAATACACTAACAACACCAATTGTTGGTGAGGATGTGGGGTCATAGGCAGTCTGATTCCTTGCTGGAGTAAATGCAAAATGGTACAGCCACCGTGGAAGACAGCTTCGCAGGTGTACACAAAATGAAACATAGCCTTAACACATGATCCGGCAGTATTGCCTCATGGCACTTACCCAAATGAACCAAAAACTTAAAGCCACACAGAAGTCTGTACACAAATATTTAGACCAGCTATATTTATAATTGCCAAAACTTGGAAGCAGCCAAGTTTGTATGGATAAGCAAACAGTGCTGCATCCATACAGTGGATTATTTTTCACTGATAGAAAGAAGCGAGCTACCACATCACAAAAAGACATGGGGGACTCATAGGTACATAATATGTAGTAAAAGAAGCCAATCTGAAAAGCCAATCACCTTGTATGATTCCAACGGGATGACATTATGAAAATGCAAAACTATGGAGACAGTAAAGAAGTCAGTGGTTGCAGGGGGTTCTGGAGGAGGGAGGGAGAGGGGGATAAATATGGGGAGCACAGGAAATGTTTAGGGCAAGGGAGATATCATTTTGTGCAATACTGTACCAGTAGATGCCTGTCATGGTACACTTGTCAAAACCCATAGAAACTCCAACGCAGAAGATGAATCTTAATTGCAGAAAAGTAGACCTGGAAGAGAGGCACGTTTCAGTTAGATGAAGCGAAGATCTTGCCCTAAACTGCGGGGTTGTGTGGCAAGAGAGAAACAGGGAAGAGGCAGAGGCCGTGGCGATGTGGTTCACGACCACTCCTCACCCAGGCCCCCATGGACTCTCAGAAAAACTCCTGTAAAGGTGGGATCTAAATGACAACTTAACCACTGCCCCCTCAGACCACCTTACAGGAGGTGCAGTGATTTGACAGCAAATCCAGTCTCCCAGGGAAGAGGGAAGTCTTGGGAGCCTGATGTCTTCAGGACGAAGTGTTCCCTCTCCCTGTGCTGGTAGAGTCCTCATTCCGTGTAACCCGCGGACTCTTCACGGTGTACACGGGAGACCCACAAAGATCTTGAGAGTGCTCCACGAGCACACACACGCTGCCAACTTGCAGAGAGAGAGGACAAAATGAATGGAGGACATTGAATTCCCCACATGCGATAGTGAGGAAACAGGCTGATGACTGTGGGATGGGCTGCAAACATGGAACCCCCCGCTCCCGCCCCACTGCACATGGAAGTGAACGTGCCTCTAGCCTGGCAGAACTTTGAACACCCAAAGGGGATTTGGAGAATTCACTCTGCAATTACTTAGGGTTGGTGACCCTTCTTCCATTCCAGTGTATTCCTCTTAAACGGGAATGTGTACAGTGGTCATCCTACACCTGTCCCAGTCCTGCACTGGGGGAGCAGGTAACCATGTGGCTCGCACAGATTTGTAATTGGAGAGGAATCGTGCCCAGAATGGCTGATACAGGAGAGCCTAATTCATGCCTACTTTGGGGAGGGCAGTTAGATGAGTTCGTGCTGAACTGAGTTGAGATCTGGAGGAGATTGGGACGGAGTGAGCATTGTGTCTTGTGGGATAGGTGTAGGTCTTTGGGAACCAGGGGGCAGATCATGTTCAGTGTAATAGAGCCTCCGCCCCCCGCCCCCAGCCCTCCCTGAGAGCTCCATCTCCTAATGACCAAAACCTGAGAGTGTTGTCTTGCAAGGCCAAAGGGCCTTTGAGGGTGTGACCGAGGTAAGGATCTTGAGATGGGAAGAGGAGGCGGGCCTCCCCAGGTGGGCTCAAGGTAATCACAAGGTCTTAGGAAAGGGTGGCAGGAGGGTGCGGGTCAGAGGAGATGTGACAACAGAAGCGGAGGCCGGAGCCAGATGGTCCTGCCGGGAGCTAAGGCACGCGGGCCGCCTCCGGCCGCGGGAAAAGGCAAGAAGGAATTCCCGCCCGCCCGCCAGCCCGGCGGCTTCTAGAAGGCAGGCAGCTTTGGCACCTCTCGATTCCAGCCCCGGGGCCCTGGGTCGGACTCGTGGTCACAGCGCTCCGACTGGGGTGGGAGGCGGGTCGCGGTCTGCCCGGCTTCGCTCCCTTCTCAGAGCAGGTGGGAGAAGCGCCAAAAGCCTCGTGCCTTCTCTGAGGCTCGAACTCAGGACCTTCAGATTATGAGACTGACGCGCTGCCTGCTGCGCTAAGAAGGCACCGGCCCGGCTCCTCTCGGCAGCGCTTTCACGGTCGCCCGCTGCACGCCAGGAGCCGCTTCTAAGCAGCCGGGGTTCTGCCCAAACTCGTGCGCGCGCCCGGAGGAAGAGTGTGTGCGAGGTCACCTGGGTCACCGGGCCCCGGGCCCCGCCCCGCAGCCCGACGGCGCCAGAGGACGGCGGCCTGCGCACAGCCGGGGCCCAGCCGGGGGCGTGCACCTCAGGCCGCCTCGGGGTCCGGCTCCGCGCGCCGCCTCCCCCCCGCCCCCCGGGCTGCCGCTGCCGCCCCCGCGCCCGGCCCCCCGCGCCGCACCCCGTCCCCGCGACCCGGGCGCGTCCCCGACCGCAGCACCCCAAGGGCGGACGAGCGCGCCCCGGCGGGAACCCGGGCAGCAGGTGCGCCCGGACCCCCGAGGGTCGGCAGCAGTGCGCGGGGTGGCAAGGTGAGTGGGAAACGCCCTCACTCTGAAATGGTCGCCTGGAGTCACCTCCCCCACCTCCTCCACCCCTCCCACCCCTCCCACCCCTCCCACGTCTCCCACGTCTCCCACCTCTCCTACCCCCCCACCTCTCCCCCCACCCCCACCCCTCCCACCTTTCCCCCCCTCCCCCACCCCTCCCACCTCTCCCCCCTCCCTCACCCCTCCCACGTCTCCCACCCCTCCCACCCCTCCCACGTGTCCCACGTGTCCCACGTCTCCCACCCCTCCCACGTCTCCCAACCCTCCACCTCTCCCACGTCTCCCACCCCTCCCACCTCTCCCCCCCCCCCCACCCCCTCCCACCTCTCCCCCACCCCCCCACCCCCTCCCACCTCTCCCCCCTCCCTCACCCCTCCCACGTCTCCCACCCCTCCCACCCCTCCCACGTGTCCCCACGTCTCCCAAGTCTCCCACCCCTCCCACGTCTCCCAACCCTCCACCTCTCCCACGTCTTCCCCACCCCTCCACCTCTCCCCCCACCCCCCCACCCCTCCCACCTCTCCCCCCCACCCCCACCCCCTCCCACCTCTCCCCCCTCCTCACCCCTCCCACGTCTCCCACCCCCTCCCACCTCTCCCACCTCTCCCACCCCTCCCACCCCTCCCACGTCTCCCAGGTCTCCCACGTCTCCCACCCCTCCCACGTCTCCCACCCCTCCCACGTCTCCCACGTGTCCCACCTCTCCCACCTCTCTCACGTCTCCCCACCCCTCCCACCTCTCCCACGTCTCCCACGTGTCCCACGTCCCACCTCTCCCACGTCTCCCACGTCTCCCTCCACGTCTCCCACGTCTCCCACCTCTCCCACCTCTCCCACGTCTCCCACCTCTCCCACGTCTCCCACCCCTCCCACCCCTCCCACGTCTCCCAGGTCTCCCACGTCTCCCACCCCTCCCACGTCTCCCACGTGTCCCACCTCTCCCACCTCTCTCACGTCTCCCACCCCTCCCACCTCTCCCACGTCTCCCACGTGTCCCACGTCCCACCTCTCCCACGTCTCCCACGTCTCCCACCCCTCCACGTCTCCCACGTCTCCCACCCCTCCCACCTCTCCCACGTGTCCCACCTCTCCCACGTCTCCCACCCCTCCCACCCCTCCCACGTCTCCCACGTCTCCCACGTGTCCCACCCCTCCACGTCTCTCACGTCTCCCACCCCTCCACGTCTCCCACGTCTCCCACGTCTCCCACGTCTCCCACCTCTCCACGTCTCTCACGTCTCCCACCCCTCCATGTCTCCCACGTCTCCCGTCTCCCACGTCTCCCACGTCTCCCACCTCTCCCACCTCTCCCACCTCTCCCATGTCTCCCACCTCTCCCACGTCTCCCACCCCTCCCACGTCTCCCACGTCTCCCACGTCTCCCACGTCTCCCACGTCTCCCACCCCTCCACGTCTCCCACGTCTCCCACCTCTCCCACCTCTCCCACGTCTCCCACGTCTCCCACCTCTCCCACGTCTCCCACCCCTCCCAGGTCTCCCACCCTCCCACGTCTCCCACCCCTCCCACGTCTCCCACGTCTCCCACCTCTCCCACGTCCCACCTCTCCCACGTCTCTCACGTCTCCCACGTCTCCCACCCCTCCACGTCTCCCACGTCTCCCACCCCTCCCACGTCTCCCACATGCCGTTTAGTAACTTAGGAAGAACGATTCACTTGGCTTTCTTGACAGTATAAGGGACTTAATTTGAAAAGCTTCCTTACCTGTAAAACGGGACATTTCACACTACTCCTTAAAAAACTGAATTCTTGACACAAAACGTTGTTTAGTGAATACTCATGAGTGATACAAATAATGATAGGAAATGATATAGAAAAAAAAAATTCCAAACATGGGTGATGGGGTTTGGGGATAATTATATACATGAGAATTAGAGAAAGGTGGTAAGTCAAATAGAAGTAGATGGAATATGTACCAAATGGTGTTGAGTAGCTATCTAGGATAATAAAGCTGAATATATCACCTGCAACAATAAAATATATTCTAGATAGATGCACATTTTAAAAGAAGGGATAAAACCACAAATTACTAACATTGTCAAAACAGACATTTTTATTACTTTGGTGTAGAAAACTAATGTTTACAAAAAATTCAGAAACATAGAAAGTGACTTACTATATTAAAACAATATTCTGCTTAGATATACCCTCATATCCTCCAAAAAATACATAATCAAAGTGAAAGAATCAAATGACCAAACTGGGGAAAATGTGTAAGTTGTGTCATGAGGAGTTAAATTTCCTAATATAAGTACTACACCTCAGCAAGAAAAATTCCAACTGTTGGGGAAAACTTGCAAAGGATATAAATACTGAGTTCATGAGAAAAAAGGACAAGGGGCCCTTGAGTGGCTCAGTTGGTTAAGTACCTGTTGGTCCTAGCTCAGGTCTTGATTTCAGGGTTGGGTTCAACATACCTTTTGTAAAGAAGAAAGATAAATATTTCTGAAAGTGTGGAAAAACGATAATTCTACTCTAAGAGAAATGCAAAAATGAAACCATGATGGTAATGGTACTTTTTGCCTAATAGATTTGGCAAAACAACAAACAAAAACAACTGTTTCCTGGTGTGTTGCCTACTAGCATTCAAACAGATTGAATTTGCTTCCTATGATTCTTGTATCAAATCTCCACAAGCTCAGCAGCTTCAAGCAACAGATCCCTTTTTTCCCTCCTCACAGTTCTGGAGGCCAGAAGTCCAAAAGTCAGTATAACTGTGTGGTGGATGAACGTGTTGACAAGGTCATACTGGCTATTGAGGCTGTTGGGGAAGAATCCTTATGTGATATTGAGAATATTATATGAAAATAAATGTAAGGAACTTATGACAAAATCTGGAGCTTAGTAGAGATAAATGGCAGTTAATTGTCACCAGCACAATGCTGGTCAGGGTGTGAGGGAAACAGTCCCTTCCCGGGAGCTACAGGAAGATAAATTAGTAACGTTTGGGGAAGGCTGAGACAACTCATTAAATTACCATCACACAAGTGATTTGACTGAGCAATAGTACTTTTAGGAAATTCTCTAATACTGCACCTTTGTGAAATGCGGGTGTAATTTATTGCAACATTGTTTATGTAATTAAATGTGGCTGGTGCAAAGTTGGGTGCTGGTGTGGATCAAGGTAGAATTAAGGTACATTTTCGGGTGTATGTACTCTTATATTTTTGTCATTGTGAACCAGATGAAGGTTTTACTCATTTCTGTATGAACCTGTTGACCTTAGATATAAATAATTGGTAGTCAGACTGTTCTTTTTCTAAGGTCTATAAAGTTGATTCTTGAACTCCAGAGTCCTTCAGTTGTGAGGAATGACGTCGCAATGGCCCTCCCAGGAGGTAGGTGGAATCATCCAGCCTTATAAGGGTTGGCAGCGGTAGGACTCGAACCTACGCTCTCACAGACACCCGAGCCTCAACTCAGCGTTTTAGACCGCTCCGCCCCGCCGTCTCCTGCGCGCGGCGCTCTGCTTTTTCTGCAAGGTTTAAGCCTACAGGGAGGTTACCCCATCACCACTAACCCTCACCCCCCACCCCCACCCCCTCCACTTCCAGCCTAAGCCCCGTTCTTTTTCTCAAGTGTTCCTCCGGGACCACTGCGCTCAGACCTCCCACAAACTTCACTAGCCAGACTTGTACTGGGGACACCGCGGCGCCCCCGCTTCATGCGCTCCAGGTCCTCGGCTACAAGCCGGGGGTGGGGGGGTGGGGGGTGTCTCCCCCGCTGGAGGGCGTCCTGCACTTGCTTTGGTGAAGTCCAGGGGGATAACAGCCTGCAAACGCGCCTACCTGCGGGGCCCGATGCAGGTGCGACCCGCCCTCCGCCCCAGCGTTTCTAACCCAGCAGCCCCGCCTCAAGGCCACGGGGCCCCTGCGAATCACTGAGGCTTGCGGGTCTCAGTTTCCTCATCTGTAAAGTGGACTCCATTAAAAAATTTTTTTTGCCTGAAGAAAAGTGGTAGATAGATTGATTTTGAAAATTCATGTAAGTGGCTAAAGAGCACTTCCCAGTAGAGCTTTTATCTTTATTTGTATCACTCATGAGTATTCACTAAATAACTTTTTGTGTCAAGAATTCAGTTTGTTATGTAGTAGTGTGAATGTCCCGTTTTACAGGTAAGGAAGCTTTTCAAATTAAGTCACTTATAGTGTCAAGAAAGCCAAGTGAATCGTTCTTCCTAAGTTACTAAACGGCATGTGGGAGACGTGGGAGAGGTGGGACACGTGGGACACGTGGGAGAGGTGGGAGTGGTGGGAGACGTGGGAGGGGTGGGAGAGGTGGGAGACGTGGGAGACGTGGGAGACGTGGAGGGGTGGGAGACGTGGGAGACGTGGGAGAGGTGGGACGTGGGAGACGTGGGAGAGGTGGGAGACGTGGGAGGGGTGGGAGACGTGGGACGGGTGAGAGGGGTGGGAGAAGTGGGAAAGGTGGGAGAGGTGGGACACGTGGGAGACGTGGGAGAGGTGGGAGGGGTGGGAGGGGTGGGAGACATGGGAGAGGTGGGAGGGGTGGGAGACGTGGGAGGGGTGGGACACGTGGGAGGGGTGGGACACGTGGGAGACGTGGGAGAGGTGGGACGTGGGACACGTGGGAGACGTGGGAGAGGTGGGACACGTGGGAGAGGTGGGAGACGTGGGAGGGGTGGGAGACGTGGGAGACGTGGGAGACGTGAGAGACGTGAGAGACGTGGAGGGGTGGGAGACGTGGGACACGTGGGAGGGGTGGGAGGGGTGGGAGACGTGGGAGAGGTGGAGGGTTGGGAGACGTGGGAGGGGTGGGAGACGTGGGACACGTGGGACACGTGGGAGGGGTGGGAGACGTGGGAGGGGTGAGGGAGGGGGGAGAGGTGGGAGGGGTGGGGGAGGGGGGAAAGGTGGGAGGGGTGGGGGTGGGGGGAGAGGTGGGGGGGTAGGAGAGGTGGGAGACGTGGGAGACGTGGGAGGGGTGGGAGGGGTGGGAGGGGTGGAGGAGGTGGGGGAGGTGACTCCAGGCGACCATTTCAGAGTGAGGGCGTTTCCCACTCACCTTGCCACCCCGCGCACTGCTGCCGACCCTCGGGGGTCCGGGCGCACCTGCTGCCCGGGTTCCCGCCGGGGCGCGCTCGTCCGCCCTTGGGGTGCTGCGGTCGGGGACGCGCCCGGGTCGCGGGGACGGGGTGCGGCGCGGGGGGCCGGGCGCGGGGGCGGCAGCGGCAGCCCGGGGGGCGGGGGGGAGGCGGCGCGCGGAGCCGGACCCCGAGGCGGCCTGAGGTGCACGCCCCCGGCTGGGCCCCGGCTGTGCGCAGGCCGCCGTCCTCTGGCGCCGTCGGGCTGCGGGGCGGGGCCCGGGGCCCGGGGCCCGGTGACCCAGGTGACCTCGCACACACTCTTCCTCCGGGCGCGCGCACGAGTTTGGGCAGAACCCCGGCTGCCTAGAAGCGGCTCCTGGCGTGCAGCGGGCGACCGTGAAAGCGCTGCCGAGAGGAGCCGGGCCGGTGCCTTCTTAGCGCAGCAGGCAGCGCGTCAGTCTCATAATCTGAAGGTCCTGAGTTCGAGCCTCAGAGAAGGCACGAGGCTTTTGGCGCTTCTCCCACCTGCTCTGAGAAGGGAGCGAGGCCGGGCAGACCGCGACCCGCCTCCCACCCCAGTCGGAGCGCTGTGACCACGAGTCCGACCCAGGGCCCCGGGGCTGGAATCGAGAGGTGCCAAAGCTGCCTGCCTTCTAGAAGCCGCCGGGCTGGCGGGCGGGCGGGAATTCCTTCTTGCCTTTTCCCGTGGCCGGAGGCGGCCCGCGTGCCTTAGCTCCCGACAGGACCATCTGGCTCCGGCCTCTGCTTCTGTTGTCACATCTCCTCTGACCCGCACCCTCCTGCCACCCTTTCCTAAGACCTTGTGATTACCTTGAGCCCACCTGGGGAGGCCCGCCTCCTCTTCCCATCTCAAGATCCTTACCTCGGTCACACCCTCAAAGGCCCTTTGGCCTTGCAAGACAACACTCTCAGGTTTTGGTCATTAGGAGATGGAGCTCTCAGGGAGGGCTGGGGGCGGGGGCGGAGGCTCTATTACACTGAACATGATCTGCCCCCTGGTTCCCAAAGACCTACACCTATCCCACAAGACACAATGCTCACTCCGTCCCAATCTCCTCCAGATCTCAACTCAGTTCAGCACGAACTCATCTAACTGCCCTCCCCAAAGTAGGCATGAATTAGGCTCTCCTGTATCAGCCATTCTGGGCACGATTCCTCTCCAATTACAAGTCTGTGCGAGCCACATGGTTACCTGCTCCCCCAGTGCAGGACTGGGACAGGTGTAGGATGACCACTGTACACATTCCCGTTTAAGAGGAATACACTGGAATGGAAGAAGGGTCACCAACCCTAAGTAATTGCAGAGTGAATTCTCCAAATCCCCTTTGGGTGTTCGAAGTTCCGCCAGGCTAGAGGCACGTTCACTTCCATGTGCAGTGGGGCGGGGGCGTGGGGGGGGGGTCCATGTTTGCAGCCCATCCCACAGTCATCAGCCTGTTTCCTCACTACCGCATGTGGGGAATTCAATGTCCTCCATTCATTTTGTCCTCTCTCTGTGCAAGTTGGCAGCGTGTGTGTGCTCGTGGAGCACTCTCAAGATCTTTGTGGGTCTCCCGTGTACACCGTGAAGAGTCCGCGGGTTACACGGAATGAGGACTCTACCAGCACAGGGAGAGGGAACACTTCGTCCTGAAGACATCAGGCTCCCAAGACTTCCCTCTTCCCTGGGAGACTGGATTCGCTGTCAAATCACTGCACCTCCTGTAAGGTGGTCTGAGGGGGCAGTGGTTAAGTTGTCATTTAGATCCCACCTTTACAGGAGTTTTTCTGAGAGTCCATGGGGGCCTGGGTGAGGAGTGGTCGTGAACCACATCGCCACGGCCTCTGCCTCTTCCCTGTTTCTCTCTTGCCACACAACTCCGCAGTTTAGGGCAAGATCTTCGCTTCATCTAACTGAAACGTGCCTCTCTTCCAGGTCTACTTTTCTGCAATTAAGATTCATCTTCTGCGTTGGAGTTTCTATGGGTTTTGACAAGTGTACCATGACAGGCATCTACTGGTACAGTATTGCACAAAATGATATCTCCCTTGCCCTAAACATTTCCTGTGCTCCCCATATTTATCCCCCTCTCCCTCCCTCCTCCAGAACCCCCTGCAACCACTGACTTCTTTACTGTCTCCATAGTTTTGCATTTTCATAATGTCATCCCGTTGGAATCATACAAGGTGATTGGCTTTTCAGATTGGCTTCTTTTACTTCATATTATGTACCTATGAGTCCCCCATGTCTTTTTGTGATGTGGTAGCTCGCTTCTTTCTATCAGTGAAAAATAATCCACTGTATGGATGCAGCACTGTTTGCTTATCCATACAAACTTGGCTGCTTCCAAGTTTTGGCAATTATAAATATAGCTGGTCTAAATATTTGTGTACAGACTTCTGTGTGGCTTTAAGTTTTTGGTTCATTTGGGTAAGTGCCATGAGGCAATACTGCCGGATCACGTGTTAAGGCTATGTTTCATTTTGTGTACACCTGCGAAGCTGTCTTCCACGGTGGCTGTACCATTTTGCATTTACTCCAGCAAGGAATCAGACTGCCTATGACCCCACATCCTCACCAACAATTGGTGTTGTTAGTGTATTGGATTTGGGCCATGCTAATAGCTATCTGTTGGTATCTTATTGCTGTTTTAGTCTGCAGTTCCCTAATGACATATGGTGTTGAGCATCTTTCCATATGCTTATTTGCCATCTCTATATCTTCTTTGTAGAGTTGTCTGTTCAGGTCTTTGCACATTTAAAAAATTGAGTGTTTGGGAGGACATCAAAATAATACAACTTCTGACAGCAAGGGAAACAATCAAGAAAACTTAAAGGCAACCTGCAGAATGGGAGAACATATTTGCAAGTGACCTATGTGATAAAGGGTTAGTATCCAAGATTCATAAAGAACTGATATAACTCAACACCTAAAAAACAACCCAGTTTGAAAATGGGCAGGGGACATGAACAGACATTTCTCCTAAGAAGACTTACAGACGGTCAACAGATACAAGAAAAGATGCTCTACATCACTGATCATCAGGGATATGCAAATCAAAACCATAATGAGATGTCACCTCACAGCTGCCAGAATGACTAACATCAAAGCACAAGAAACAGCGAGTGTTGGCGAAGACATGGAGACAGGGGAACCCTCTTACACTGTGGGTGGGAATGCAAATTGTTGCAGCCACTGTGGAAAACAGTCTGGAAGTTCCTCAAAAAATCACAATTAAAAATGCTCTATGAGCCAGGAATCACATGAATACAATCACAGTATTTACCCAAAAAAATAGAAAGGTGCTAATTCAAAGGATACATGCACTTTGATGTTTATTGCAGCATTATCAACAATAGGCAAAATATGGAAAGAGCCCAGATGTGCATCGATGGATGAACGGATAAAGAAGAGGTTTTATGTATGTATATAACTCAGCCATAAAAGGATGAAATGTTGACATTTGCAACAACATGGATGGGGTAGAGAGTGTTATGCTAAGCGAAATAAGTCAAAAAAGGCAAATACCATATGATCTCACGCATGTGTTTAGCTTCAGAAACAAAACAAATGTTTGGGAGGGGGGAACAGAGAAATAGAAAACAACAGAGAGAGCAAGAGAAACCAAGGAACAGACTCTTAGAAGAAGATTTTATTTACTTATTAGAGAGAGAGAGGACATAAACAGGAGGAGGAGCAGGCAGGAGCCGACTCCCCGCTGAGCATTGAGTCTGACTCAGGACTCTATCCAATCACACTGGGATCATGACCTGAGCTGAAGGCAGATACCCAACTGACTGAGCCACCCAGGTGCCCCAAGGGACTGTTTTTTTTTTTTAAGTTTTTTTTTTATTTATTTATTCATGAGAGACACAGAGAGAAAGAGAGAGGTAGAGACACAAGCAGAGGGAGAAGCAGGCTCCATGCAGGGAGCCCGATGTGGGACTTGATCCCGGGACTCCAGGATCACGTCCTGGGCCAAAGGCAGGCACTAAACCACTGAACCACCCAGGGATCCCCCAAGATATCGGTTTTTAATAATATCTTTGTCTGGTTTTGGTATCAGGCTGACACTGGTCTCACAGAAGTTAGGAAGTATTCCCTTTGCTTCTATTTTCTGGATAATTGTACAAAATTGGTATAATTTCTTTTTTAAATATTTAGTAACTTTCACCAGTGAACCCATCTGGGTTGCTTTCTGTTTTGAAAGGTCATTAACTGTAATTCCAGTTTCTTTGAGATAGATAGATAGATAGATAGATAGATAGATAGATAGATAGATAGACTGTCTTAGTCCATTCAGTTGCTATAATAGAGTGCCATAGACTGAATGACTTATTAACAAATGGTTCTGGAAGCTGGAAGCTCAGGATCAAGGCACTGGCTGAATCAGTATCTGGTGAAGGCTCACTAGCTGATTCATAGATGGACATCTTCTTATAGGTCCTCATATGACAGAGGGGGAGGGAGCTCTCTCAGATTTCCAACCCCATTTGTGAGGGGTCTGCTCTCTTGACTTAATCCCCTTCCAAAGGCCTTGACTCCAAATATTATTAGGATGGGGGAATAGGTTTCAATATATGAATTTTGGGGAGATACAAACATTTAATATTGTATTGACCTGCTCAGGTTATCTATTTCTTCCTGTGTGAGTAGATTGTATCTTTTTTTTTTTTTAATTTATGATAGTCACACACAGAGAGAGAGAGAGAGAGAGAGAGAGAGAGAGAGAGAGAGGCAGACTTCATGCACCAGGAGCCCGACGTGGGATTCGATCCCGGGTCTCCAGGATCGCGCCCTGGGCCAAATGCAGGCGCTAAACCGCTGCTCCACCCAGGGATCCCAAGTAGATTGTATCTTTCAAGGGATTGGCTCATTTGATAACCTAATCAAATATATGAGCGTATATTGGTCATAATATTCTTTTATCATCCTTTTCATGTTCATGGTTTCAGAATTGGGAATTAGTGTCTTCTCTCTTTTATTCTTCATTGCTTGACTAGAGTTTTATCAATTTTATTCCAAAGAATCAGCTTTTGGTTTTGTTGATTTTCTCTGTTGGTTCAATTTTCAATTTCATTGATTTCTACCATATTTTTATTATATTTTTTCTTCTGCTCACTTTGGTAACTTGTTCTTTTTCTACATACCTCAGTTATAAGTGTAAATTACTGATTTTAGATCTGTCTTCCTTTCTAATACATGCATCAATGCTGCAGATCCCCCTCAAACTACTGCTTTCATAGCTCCCACAAATTTTGATAAACTGTGTTTTTATTTTAATTCAGTTTGAAATATTTAAAAATTTCTCTTAAGACTCCTTTGACTCCTAAGTTATTTAGACATGTGTTGTTTACTCTTTAAGTATCTTGGGTTTTTTTTTTTTTAAGTTTGTTTGTTTGTTTGTTTGTTTGTTTGTTTAAATTCATGAGAGACACAGAGAGAGGGGCAGAGACCCAGGCAGAGGGAGAAGGAGGCTCCCTGCAAGGAGCCTGAAACGGGGCTTGATCCCAGGGCCCCAGGATCAGAACCTGAGCCAAAGGCAGAGCCACTGAGCCACCCAAGCATCCCTCTTAGGATTTTTTAATTATCTCTGTATTATTGATTTCTAGTTTCATTCCATTGTAGTTTGAGAGTAGATATTATATGATTTATATATTTTTAAAGTTTGTTAAGATGTGCTTTATGGCCCAGAAAATGCACTGTTTTGGTGAACATCCCATGGGAGGAAAATGTATATTTTGTAGGCTATATAGATTTTTTATTGTATAGATGTCAGTTAAATCTAATTCACTGATGGGGCTATTGAGTTCCACCATGTCCTGATGGATTTTTTTCTGTCTGCTGGATCCATCCATAAATATTAGAAGGCTGTTGATATTTCTAGCTATGATAGTGGGCTCATCTGTTTCTCCCTATGTTTTCATCATTTTTTGCTTCACATATCTTGACACTCATTGTTTATACACATATACATTAGGTATTGTTTGTCTTCTTGGAGAATTAACTCTTTTACCATTATGTAATGCCACGATTTATCTCTTATAATTTTCCTTGCTCCAAATGTACTTTGATATTAATATAACTATTCCATCTTTTGATTATTGGTAGTGTGGTATATCTTTCTCTATCTCTTTACTGTTAATCTATAGATGTATTTATATATGAAGTGATTTTCTTGTAGAGAACATGTAATTAGGTCTTGTTTTTTGATCTGCTCTGACAGTCTTTTAATCAGTGTATTTAAATCCCTGACATTTCAAGTAATTACTGATAAAGTTGGATTAATATCTTCTTATTTACTATTTCTATGCATTGCCCTGGTCCTTTCTTCTTTTTCTGTCTTCCCTTCTTTTTCTGCTTTCTCTAGTTTTGAGTATTTTGTATGACTCCATTTTCTTCTCTTCTCATATCACTTTAATTATATTTTTTATTTTGCCTTCTTAGTGGTTCATTTTTGAGTTTGCAATACACATTTAAAACTAATCCAAGTGCACTTTCACATAACACTAAACCATTATGTAGTTAGCACAACTATTCCCAGTGTCACTGAAACATTGTTGGTATTATTTTGAACAAACTAATACTCCTCAGATTAATTAAGAAAAAGAGAAAAACAATGTTTTATTTTACCGTCTCTTGTTCCTCCTCTACCATCCACCCTTTCTTTATATAAATCCATGTTTCTGACCTATGTCATTTCCTTCTCTCTAAAGAACTTCTTTTTAACATTTCTTGCAAGGTAGTTGTACTGGCTACAAATTATCTCAAAAAAAATTCTTTTTAACAAGCCCTTATTGCTACTTAACGGTTGAAGGATAATTTCACTGGGCAACTAATTATGTTAATTCTTTTATTTTAACACTTTAAATATTTCACTCCATGCATGCTGGGTGTTCTCTGAGCTTCCTGGAAATATGGTTTGGTATCTATCATTAGTTTGGGAACTTCTCAGTTGTTATTGCTTCAAATATTTCTTCTATTCCCTTTTCTTTTTCTTCTCCTTATATCCCATTAAGTATATGTTATACCTTTCATGATTTCTCCATAGTTCTTGGGTGTTCTGCTCTGCCTTTTTCATTCACTTTTTTTTTCCTTTGAATGCCAGTTTTGGAAGTTTCTCTTAACATTTTCTTAAGCTTGTTGGTTATTTTCTCACTTGTAAACAGAATTATAATAGTGCAACAATAAAGGTCAGTCAGCCACCAATTTTCTTAATAGTCCTGTTCTATGTCAAAACCTTGAACTTTCAAAAGGTCTCATTATCAAGATCTGGTGCACAATATGAATGCCCTCCTCAGATCTAAAGCTGTTGGGTTGAACTTTTCCATAGGAAAACTTTGTTCAATTGATTGAATATGAAGGATCAGTAATTGTACTTCCAAAGCAAGTTTCTTAGGTCCTTACAGCATACCCTCAGACAGGAATTCAGGAGTATGTGACTTATTGGGGGAGCAGTGCTCAGAACGAGGAAGGGGAAATAGCAAAGCAAAGATGTCGCCTTGGATAAACTTTAGTCTTACCCTGACCCATGGGACAGGGGTGTTCTCGAGTATACATAACAAAGCATTGAGCTAAGGGGTTTGGACTTTGTTGCCTGTCCCTTCCATCATCCAGTTATTGGCTATAGCTGGTGATGGAATGATCATCCATTCTATTAGATGTCTCCAAATAGTCAAGGTCAAGTCATTGGAGAAGTCAGTGGGATAAACCATTGGGAAGATGAGTGTGGAGTCCTTTAAAAAAAAAAAATCTGGGACGAGGGAAGAAAGTGGGGTGGAGGGGGCACAACATATTTAGGTAAGTGGGAGATACTCTGGCTTTGAAACTTTTTTTTTTTTAAAAAAGGTTTTATTTATTTATTCATGAGAGACACAGAGAGAGAGCACAAGGCAGAGAGATATAGGCAGAGGAAGAAGCAGGCTCCATGCAGGGAGCCCGTTGTGGGACTCAATCCGGGGACTCCAGGATCACACCCTGAGCCAAAGGCAGATGCTCAACTGCTGAGCCACCCAGGCATCCCTGGCTTTGAAACTTTAAAGTGAAGTATGAACATCCTTTGTGTTATCTATTACTTTAAGAAAAAGTATAGATCTTTTTTCTTTGCTAGTATAATCACTAATTTTGTTTTAATGCCTTGTATTGGTTTCCTAGGGCTGCCATAACAAGTTAGTACAAATTGGCTTAAAACAACAGAAAATTATTCTCTCATAGTTCTGGAAGAGAGTTTAAAATCAGGCTATGGGCAGGAGTATCCTCTCTGTCAAGATTCTAGGGAAAAACACTTCCATTCCTCTTCTAGCTTCTGGTGGTTCTTGCAATCCTTGGTGCTCCTTTGTGGTCAAAAACTAGCAATCTCTGCCTTTGTCTTATGTGGCCTTCTTTCCCATATGTCTGGATCTCTGTGTCCAAACCTCCTTTTCCTTCTTCTTCTAATGACACCAGTCCTTGAATAATGACCCATCCTAATCTGGTATGACTTCATCACAACTTGATTACATCTGCAAAAGCTCTATTTCCAAATAAGGTCACATTCACAGATATTAGAGGTTAGGACTTCAACACATATTTGGGGGGAGTACAATTCTACTCACACCATGCTTAGAACCTTTGTCTGTAAATTTAGGATAATACCTCAGAGAGTTATTGCAAGGGTTAAACACTAGAACCAAACAATTCAGTAAATAATAACAATAAACACAACAATATAGTGAATCTTACTGATTACTTATTTATGTGCCAGATACCCTTCTAAAATATTTTATGTGTATTTATTCACCAAGTCCTTCCATAAGTCTATTAGGTACACTGATTGCTATTTCCATTTCACATTTGAGGAGAATGATGCCCCTTGAGATGAAGCAATTTTTCCAAAAGTCCCTTAGCTATCAGATGGAGCAGCTGAGGTTTGAACACAGGCAGTGTAACCTAGTTCAATAAAGTCCTAATCAAAATGAATAGAGCTGAGGTCCAGGCATAACTAAGGAGTAGTTTGCTGATTGTTTAATCTTGCTATGTATAGTAATATAGTAGCCACTTTGTGACTATGTCTTATTAAAAAGTTAAAAAAACAGTTTTGAAACATTTGCCTATGATATAATCCAAGAGACAGGATAATATTCTCTGATTACCCTGCCCCTATCCTATACATTGCCTATATCCTTTTCTTGCTTACTTTTCTCCAAAGACTTTATCAGTACCTCCTACACTAATGATTTTACATATTCATTTCTTTATTTTCTGTGTCACCCCCAATGGAATGTAAGCTCCATGAGAGCTGTGATTTTTGTTAGCTGTGTTCACTGCTGTATTTCCTGCTTTTAGAAATATGCCTGGGTGGTTACCAGAGCTGGAGATGGGGGACAGAGTGAAATGGTTGAAGGTGGGCAAAAGGTACAAACTTCCAGTTATGAGATAAATATGTCCTGGGGATGCAATATATAGCACAATGACTGTAGTTAACAATACTGTATTATATATTTGAGAGTTGCTAGGAGGGCAAATCTTAAAAGTTCTCATCATAAGGGGAAAAAACCTGGCAAGTAGACAGAAAGAGGGAGAAAGGAAGAAAGAAGGAAGAAAGAGAGAGAAAGAAGGAAGGAAGGAAGGAAGGAAGGAAGGAAGGAAGGAAGGAAGGAAGGAAGGAAGGAAGGAAGGAAGAAGGAGCCTACCATATAAAAGATCAGCAGTGAATGTTGCTGGATTAATGGATGAAAGGATGGGAGACAAGAAGACACTGAAGTTCTGTAAATCCCCAGGGCTGAAACTAAGTCACCCTAGATATCTGGCACAATTTTCCAACCTGCTCTTCCCACAGCAAATTTGTCCTTGCTCTGGGAATGTGTCCAGGACATATTGGTTTCCAGGCGATCATTATTCCTAAAGTTTCCTTAGGAGGATTAACAAGGGATCATAATTATTCTTCCTTCTCTTCAAAATGGCAAGAATGTCCCTGCAAACATATTAATATTCCTTTGAAGTGAATAGTGGATTCATCATTCATTAATTTCTCTTATGGATGAGATTAGAACTGGAGGTTGTTGGAATCTACAGAAATTATACATATCTACTTGTCTGGGTGCTTTAAATCGTAACACACTGGAGGTGGTCAAAAACCATGTAATGCAAAACTTGTATGAAACCTGATGGAGGTTAAGGTCACATGCATTATTTTTTGGCAGTGGTTTGCATTTCAATTGTCATCTCCTTAGAATCTACTACTCTTCAGGACTAAGGAAGTCTAGCAAGCTGCAACCCAGCAGCTTATAATACATGTGATCGGGTTCTTTCGCTGTAAATTTGGTGAGAATTTTGGGGGATCACGCAAATTAACCTGCCTACATAAAATGATTTTCAGAAACAGCTTCTCGAGAAAAGACCAGGCCCTACTGGGAATCGAACCCAGGATCTCCTGTTTACGAGACAGGCGCTTTAACCAACTAAGCCATAGAGCCACCTGAGCAGCTCTGCGCAACCGAATGAGCCTCATTTTATCCGGACTGGGTGCGAACAAGACTGTACAGTCCGGTGTTTTGGGTCTTCTGAAACATGCCAACCGCAGGGAGATGCTTCACTTCCACCGGACTCGCCAGGGGCAGGAAAATACCAAAGGCAGGACAGACGGAGGATTTTCTACTATCCCGAGGAAAAGCGTTACAGAAAGTCGGGGCTATGCAGTACGTGGTAAAGACCATTTAAAGGAAAAACTATTCATAATTTCAAAAGGACTCCAAGGATTGGCCTAGAGTCGCTGGTCCTGTGCGACTTCTTAACTCTGAGCCGCCTGGAGGCTCCGGACTGGGGAGGAAGGACCGCTCGGTTCTGGGGGCCACAGGAGTTCCTCCCGCGACAGGGCTCCGCGGCCTGGCTCCTCCGCACATCCCGGCGAGTCCCCTGCGGTAACCGCGGCCCAGGCGGAGCAGACTGGCGCGGGGGGTTCGGGCGGGGGTTGGGGATGGGGTGTGGGGTGCGGGGGAAGGGTTGGGACGGTGGTACGGGGTGTGCAGGGGAGGGTGGCGGAACCTTTGAAAATTCCAACGAAGAAAAGAGCCATTTGTTGGCTCCCCTTCTGTTCCTCTCGGGCTTTTATACTCGGACGGCTCTGAAAATCGGCTCCCAGGGAACGGGAGGCCTTTTCCCTCCGACCTCGGGGACCCGCCTCGCCGCCCCCGGGGTGATCCCTCCGAGGTCGCACCCCTCACAGGCCGACCGGCCCCCGCGGTGACCAGCGCCGCCTCCCCGAGGTCGTAAGCCCCGCGGTGACCCGCATCCCCAAGGTCACACACACACCCCGCGATGACTCGCGCCCCCTCCCGAGGTCGCACCCCGGGCTGGGGGACCTGGACCAGGGGGTGCGAGCGGGCGGAGGCACCGGGGCGGCGAGGACTAGGCTGGGAGGCTGGGGCGCGGGTGCACCCGGACACGCGCTCAGACCCCGCGGGGAGCGCCAGGCGGGTTCATTCTCCGCGGTGGCCTCCTCTGCAGCTGCCTGCTCCGCGGCCTGGCCCGCGGGGACCCTCGGGCTGCACCGGGCGGGGCCGAGCACCTACTGTCCAGCCGGCGGGGCCAACGGAAGGTCCGAGCACCGGGTTCCGACTCGTTGTGCGAGTTGAACGCTGCAGACTTCCCGACGCCTGTGCCAACAGGACGGGGTGCGCATGACCCCACCCGTCTTTGACCTCCTCACGTGTCTTCTGAACAATACAAGTAGCTCTGAAAAAATCTGCTTGGGGGGCGGGGGGAGGGGCGGGAAGGTCAGGACCCCAGGCCCGAGCGCTGGGTGAGGGATTAGAATCCCACCCCGGCGCTTGACGGGATGAGCACTGGGTGTTATTCTATAGGTTGGCAAATTGAACACCAATAAAAAATAAATTTATTAAAAAAAAAAAATCCCACCCCGCCAGTCAACTTGGTGCAAAAGCTACAGAGCGTTCTGGGGAGCGCCTACCGGTCCCCTGCCGCGGCACTTGGTGTCCTCGGGAGGTGGTGGTGTGGCCCAGGCGGAGGCAAACACGGCTTTATCACAATAAACTAAGGATAATTAAGATCCAGTTCAAAAAAAAAAAAAAAAAAAAACACACGAACCCACACTCTTCCTGTATTTCCCCTTTCTTTTCACATCTTTGGTCAAGCTCTGGAGTCCCAAAGGGACTTATTTTTCGTAGAACGATGATACGCCGCAGAGGTAACATTTTGACATAGGCCCAGCCAGAGAGAGTCAAAGCAGACCCTCCTTACCTCTTTACCCTCCTCCCCGCTCTCCCACCCCACCTCTCTAAGATTCAACCTCCCAGGCAAACATTTATTTCCAGGGACTTCGTTTCTGCACACAAGTGCATGCATGCCCATATATTCACTGTCCCCACTTTTTACTCAAACACACTCTTAAGCACTTTAATCGCTTCAGATACTCTTGAGTTATTCCCATAGGAAAACATAAAGAGCCCCCTTACCCCAGTATTTTAACTTCCACTGAATCTATACAGCCTCTCACTTTTGCCCAGACAACCCATGCTGCTGCAAACAACTTTGTATATGAAGCCTTTCACGTTTGTGGCAAGTTTCTGGAAGTGCAATGGATAAGTCAAAGAAAGTGAGATGGTAATTTTGATGGATCTTGCCTAGTAGCCTCCCCTAGATATTCATGCCAATTTTCACAACCACCAGCTACTTTGGAGTTCCCCTCTCACCATGCCAGGACTAGCGGAATTTGTTAAATAGGAACGTTAAGCATTTATATAGTGCTCACTAGATGCCGAGTATTTATTGTCTTATCTTTACATTCCTTGACATTTGATCTTCATAACAATTCCATGAGGATAGTAGCATGTTTACCCATATTTAATTGATAAGAAAATAGGCTTTTCCTTTTAAAAAGCCTGCCTAAAGAGAACAGAGAACAATCAAGATTAGGTATCTGTGTTTGTATCAAAGGATTTTTTTAGGGGGGCTATTTAATAGATATTTAATAAAGTAGTATCTCACTATAGTTTTATTTGTCCATACCTTCCCAATATTATAAGACTAAAATCTTCTCAAAAATTGTAAAGCCACTTGCTTTTCCTTTCTATGAAATGTCTACTAAAATTTTTGTCCATTATTTCTCTTGCAGTGATTGATTGGATTTTTTTCTTTGATATATGCTATCTCTGTATTAGAGGTGTGTGTGTGTAACGAGCTATGAACGTTATTTTTGGGTCAGTTACTCATTTTTCTTTTCACTTTACTTGCAAGTTGTTTTTTTTTTAAGCCAGACAAATGATTTGAAGCTCACAAACTGAAGAAAATTAGACATTACTCACCCAAACACTTTAGGGATCTGAAGTGTTTGCAATTATGGAGGTGGGAGAGAGGTTCTGGCCTTTCTATTTAGCCAGAAATCATGAGACCACTTTCTGGCATTTGTAAAGTAATGCCATTAAAAAAAAATTTTTTTTTTAATTGTCACTAAAAAAAAAAAAATCCTTTAACTCCTAGCATGAATTTTGTTTGGTGTTGTTGAATTAATTATTCTTGCTGGATTCTACTTATTAATATTTTATGTGAGATGTTGATCTTTAGCTGTGAGACTTGAATTATTCTCATTTGATTGGTTTTCTCTTGGGTGCTATTTGTATCAAGTTTTGGTGGTCCTAATGAGTGAATTAGGCAGTTTTCCATTTCTTATGCCCTGGAACTGTTCTCAATCCACAAGATCTGATCCTTGGCAATTTGATGGAACTTGCATAAGGGAATGAGCGTTTTTATGGGGGTTAGAAACGTAAAGAGCTCTGATACCCTCTTCATTTACCTCTGAGGTTAACACTCTATAAGAATGAAATGGGCATGTCCTATGGTGTCTGTTATTCTCAGTGTCCTCATTTGTTGAGAGATAACAATACTAAAAAAGTTAACCGATCCACTGCCTCTATTGTCCTAGTACACTCCCTGGAACAGGAAAGCTTTCAGTCAATGTTTTTCATTATTATTATCACATCCATATTGATAATTTATATTATCCTAAACTCTGTCATTCATTACACTTAGAACATCAGATACAGATGTATAAAGTCATAAATGGTATTTGATTTTTACTTAAGACATCTCTCAAAAAAAGACATCTCTCATCTATTCATATATCCACTCTTCATTTACTAATTTTGAATTCTGATTTCATATTTTCCTTTGATTAGACTTTCCACTGGGTTGTATTTTGGTTTCATTTACCAAGAATACTTTCTTAGTCTTCTTAGCATGTAAACACCTTTTCTTTATTAATTTCTTTCTTCTACTTTCATTTGATAGGTTTTGTGGTCTTTTATTTGCTTCTTAAGTGGGATACTAAACAGTAATCTAATCATTTTTAATCTTACCCATTTTCTTTTATTTTTTTTTTATTTTTATTTTTTTTACCCATTTTCTTTTAAAAAATGTATCTGAAGTCATAAGTTTTTCCCTTCGGACTTACTTTAGTTACATCCTACTGGTAATGATATGTTGTCTTATTGTCATTCTATTCTATAAGGCTTCAGTATCAGTTTTGCTTTTCTGTCCAAGATATTTTTGGAAGAATTTGATATTTTAAGGAAAAAAATTATATTTTTCTGATTATATTTTGATTCTAATTTTGTTCCTTATTTTTTAGTACATTATATTCTTTTTTTAAAATTTTTATTTATTTATGATAGTCACACAACAGAGAGAGAGAGAGAGAGAGAGAGAGAGACAGAGACACAGGCAGAGGGAGAGGGAGAAGCAGGCTCCATGCACCGGGAGCCCGACGTGGGATTCGATCCCGGGTCTCCAGGATCGCACCCTGGGCCAAAGGCAGGCACCAAACCTCTGTGCCACCCAGGGATCCCCAGTACGTTATTTTCTAAAAAGAAATATTTCAACATTTTCTTACTGGATCAATATATAGTCAAGTTATGAAATTCCACAGGAAATTTTAAAAGAAATATTTTTTTGAAATAATTTCATTGTATTTATAAGGTTAGTTTTATTGCTTGTTTTTTAAGTTTCTTATAATATTACTTATTTCTTTGTCCATTGCTAGTTCCTGGACTGAGAATGATGAATTAAAGCCAATTATTAATTGTATCTTTCTACCTGTTTCTTCTGCAGGATGAAATTGTTCCTCTTTTAAAATATAAATATTGAAAGAAATATTTGTGGGGTTTTTGTATATATATTTTTTTATTTTTTCTTTCTTTGTTTCTTTCTTTCTTTTTTATTGGAGTTCAATTTGTCAACATATAGCATAACACCCAGTGCTCATCCCATCAAATGCCCCCCTTACTGCCTGTCACCCAGTCACCCCATCCCCCTGCTCACCTCCCTTTTCACTACCCCTTGTTCTTTCCCAGAGTTAGGAGTCTCTCATGTCCTGTCACCCTCGCTGATATTTCCCACTCATTTTCTCTCCATTTCTCTTTAATCCCTTTCACTATTTTTTATATTCCCCGAATGATTGAGACCATATAATGTTTGTCCTTCTCCGATTGACTTACTTCATTCAGCATAATACCCTCCAGTTCTATCCACATTGAAGCAAATGGTGGGTATTCGTCGTTTCCAATAGCTGAGTAATACTCCATTGTATACATAGACCACATCTTCTTTATCCATTCATCTTTCGATGGACACCGAGGCTCCTTCCACAGTTTGGTTATTGTGGACATTGCTGCTAGAAACATCGGGGTGCAGGTGTCTTGGTTTTTCACTGCATCTGTATCTTTGGAGTAAATCCCCAGCAGTGCAATAGTTGGGTCATAGGGTAGCTCTATTTTTAACTTTGAGGAACCTCCACAGTTTTCCAGAGTGGCTGCACCAGTTCTCATTCCCACCAACAGTGCAAGAGGGCTCCCCTTTCTCCACATCCTCTCCAACATTTGTTGTTTCCTGCCTTGTTAATTTTCACCATTCTCACTGGTGTGAGGTGGTATCTCATTGTGGTGTTTTTTTTTTTTTTTTTTTTTTCATTGTGGTTTTGATTGGTGTTTCCCTGATGGCCAGTGATGCAGAGCATTTCCTCATGTGCTTGTTGGCCATGTCTATGTCTTCTTTGGTGAAATTTCTGTTTCATGTCTTTTGCCCATTTCATGATTGGATTGTTTGTTTCTTGGGTGTTGAGTTTAATAAGTTCTTTATAGATCTTGGATACTAGCCCTTTACCTGTTATGTCATTTGCAAATATCTTCTCCCATTCTGTAGGTTGTCTTTTAGTTTTGTTGACTGTTTCTTTTGGTGTGCTGAAGCTTTTTATCTTGATTAAGTCCCAATAGTTCATTTTGGCTTTTGTTTCCCTTGCCTTCATAGATGTATCTTGCAGGATGCTGCTGTGGCAAAGTTCAGAAAGGGTGTTGCCTGTGTTCTCCTCTAGGATTTTGATGGATTCTTGTCTCACATTTAGATCTTTCATCCATTTTGAGTTTTTTTTTTTTTTTTTTTTTTTTTTTTTTTTTTTTTTTTTATGATAGACACACAGTGAGAGAGAGAGAGGCAGAGACACAGGCAGAGGGAGAAGCAGGCTCCACGCACAGGGAGCCCGACGTGGGGTTCGATCCCGGGTCTCCAGGATCGCGCCCTGGGCCAAAGGCAGGCGCCAAACCGCTGCGCCACGCAGGGATCCCCCCATTTTGAGTTTATCTTTGTGTATGGTGTAAGAGAATGGTCTAGTTTCATTCTTCTGCATGTGGCTGTCCAATTTTCCCAGCACCATTCTGTCCCATTGATCTATGTGTCTGTTTTTTTGCCAGTACCACACTGTATTTTTTAAATTTATTTATTTATGATAGTCAGAGAGAGAGAGAGAGAGAGGCAGAGACACAGGCAGAGGGAGAAGCAGGCTCCATGCACCGGGAGCCCGATATGGGATTCCATCCCGGGTCTCCAGGATCGCGCCCAAAGGGCAGGCGCTAAACCGCTGTGCCACCCAGGGATCCCGTACCACACTGTCTTAATGACCACAGCTTTGTAGTACAACTTGAAACCCAGCATTGTGATTGCCCCCAGCTCTGGTTTTCTTTTTCAATATCCCCCTGGCTATGCAGGGTCTTTTATGATTCCACACAAATCTTAAGATGATTTGTTCCAACTCTCTGAAGAAGGACCATGGTATTTTGATAGGGATTGCATTGAATGTGTAAATTGCCCTGGGTAACATTGACATTTTCACAATATTAATTCTTCCATCCATGAGCACGGATTATTTTTCCATCTCTTTGTGTCTTCTTCAATTTCTTTCAGAAGAGTTCTGTAGTTTTTAGGGTATATATCTTCTACCTCTTTGATTAGGTTTATTCCTATGTATCTTATGCTTTCGGGTGCAATGGTAAATGGGATTGACTCCTTAATTTCTCTTTCTTCAGTCTCATTGTTAGTGTATAGAAATGCCATTGATTTCTGGCCATTGGTTTTGTATCCTGCCACACTGCCGAATTGCTGTATGAGTTCTAGCAATCTTGGGGTGGAGTCTTTTGGGTTTTCTAGGTACAGTATCATGTCACCTGCAAAGAGGGAAAGTTTGACTTCTTCTTTGCCAATTTGAATGCCTTTTATTTCTTTTTGTTGTCTGACTGTTGATGCTAGGATGACTGCTTCAATTTCCTCCCTGGTAATTGGCTTCTTCAGGCTTTTTTATTTCTTCCTCTTCCAGTTTTGGTACCTTGTGGTTTTCCAGAAATGTGTCCATTTCTTTTAGATTGTCTAACTTATTGGTGTATAGCTGCTCATAATATGTTTTTTTTTTCATAATATGTTTTAAAAATCATTTGTATTTCCTTGGTATTGGTTGTGATCTCTCCTCTTTTATTCGTGATTTTATTAATTTGAATCTTTTCTCTTTTGTTTTTTTAAAAGATTTTTAAAATTTATTTATTCATAGAGACAGAGAGAGAGAGAGAGAGGCAGAGACACAGGCAGAGGGATAAGCAGGCTCCATTCCATGCAGGGAGCCTGACATGGGATTTGATCCCAGGTCTCCAGGACCACACCCTGGACTGAAGGTGGCGCTAAGCCGCCGAGCCACCCTGGCTGCCCCTCTTTTGTTTTTAATAAGGCTGGCTAATGGTTTATCTATCTTATTAATTCTTTCAAAGAACCAACTCCTGGTTTTGTTGATCTGCTCTACAGTACTTCTGGTCTCTATTTCAATGAGTTCTGCTCAAATCTTTATTAACTCTTCTTCTGCTGGGTTACTAGGTTTTATTTGCTGTTCTTCCTCCAGTTCCTTTAAGAGTGAGGTTAGCTTGTGTATTTGAGTTTTTTCCAATTTTTTGAGGGATGCTTATATTGCCATGTATTTCCCTCTCAGGACTGCTTTGCCGTATCCCAAAGATTTTGAACGATTGTATCTTCATTTTCATTAATTTCCATGAATCGTTTTAATTCTTCTCTAATTTCCTGGTTGACCCTTTCATCTTTTAGCAGGATGTTCTTTAACCTCCACGTGTTTGAGTTTCTTCCAAATTTTTTCTTGTGATTGAGTTCGTTTCAAAGCCTTATGGTCTGAAAATATTTAGGGGACAATCCCAATCTTTTGGTATCAGTTAAGACCTGATTTGTGACCCAGGATGTGGTGTATTCTGGAGAAAGTTCCATGTGCACTTGAGAAGAATGTGTATTCAGTTGCGTTCAGATGCAAAGTTCTGTGTTTATCTGTGAAATCCATCTGGTCCAGTGTATCATTTAAAACTCTTGTTTCTTTGGAGATGCTGTGCTTAGAAAATCTGTCATTTGCAGAAAGTGCTGTGTTGAAATCTCCTACTAATAGTATATTATTATCTAATTATGTCTTAACTTTGGTTATTAATTGATTGATATACTTGGCAACTCCCACATTAGGGGCATAAATATTCATGATTGTTAGGTCCTCTTGTTGTATAGACCCTTTAAGTATGATATAGTGTCCCTCTTCATCTCTTACTACAGTCTTTGGGATAAACTTTAATTTATCTCATATGAGGATTGCTGCCCCAGCTTTCTTTTGAGGACCATTTGAATGGTAAATGGTTCTCCACCCTTTCATTTTCAGGCTGTAGGTGTCCTTAGGTACACCTAAGGAGGTGTAGGTGAATCTCTTGTAGACAGCAAATAGATGGGTCTTGCTTTTTAATCCAGTCTGATACCCATGTCTTTTGATGGGATCATTTAGCCTATTCATGATCAGAGTTACTATTGAAAGATATGAATTTAGTGTCATTGTAATACCTATTCAGTCCCTGTTTTTATGGATTATTTCTTTGGGCTTTCTCTTTCTTTTACAGGGACCCCTTAATATTTCTTGCAGAGCTGGCTTGGTGGTCACATTTTCTTTCAGTTTATGCCCATCTTGGAAGCTCTTTATCTCTCCTTCCATTCTGAATGAGAACTTTGCTGGATAAAGTATTCTTGGCTGCATGTTCTTCTCATTTAGTACCCTGAATATATCCTGCCAGCCCTTTGTGGCCTGCCAGATCTCTGTGGAGAGGTCTGCTGTTAATCTAATATTTCTCCCCATATAAGTTAGGGATCTCTTGTCTCTTGCTGCTTTAAAGATTTTCTCTTTATCTTTGGAATTTTCAAGTTTCACTATTAAACGTTGAGGTGTTGAACGGTTTTTATTGATTTTGGGTGGGGGACCTCTCTATCTCCTGGATCTGAATGCCAGTTTTGCTCCCCAAATTAGGGAAGTTCTCAGCTATGATTTGTTCAAATATGCCTTCTGGCCTTCTGGCCCTCTCGGTGCTCTCTGGAACCTCAATTATACGTAGATTTTTCCTTCTGAGACTGTCATTTATTTCCCTTATCGTTCCTCATGGTCTTTTTTTTTTTTTTTCCTCATGGTCTTTTAATTGTTTTTCTCTTTTTCCCTCAGCTTCCTTCCTTGCTATCAATTTGTCTTCTACGTCACTCACTCTTTCTTCTACCTCATTAACCCTTGTCGTTAGGACCTCCATTTTGGATTGCATCTCATTCAATTGATCTTTAATTTTGGCCTCATTAGATCTAAATTCTTCTGCAGTCATGAAGTCTCTTGATTCCTTTATGTTTTTTTCCAGAGCCACCAGTAGCTTCATAATTGTGCTTCTGAATTGGCTTTCTGACATCTAATTGTAATCCAAACTCTGTAACTCTGTGACAGAGAGTACTGTTTCTGATTCTTTCTTTTGTGGTGAGTTCTTCTTTCTAGCCATTTTGCTCAGTGCAGAGTGGCTGTATGAGTGGGCTGAGTCAAGAATATAAACCACGACCTAAGTGAATTTCACCCTAGGTGATTCTGTCAAGGTCAGGGACCAGAAATTGAAAACAAAGATCAGAATGAGACAAAACAAAAGGACCACTAAAGTGAAAAACAAATTTTAAAACAAAGTAGTAAAAAATAAAAGGCCAAGAATCCCAACAAAGAAGAGAGAGAAAAAAAAAAAAGAAAAGAAAAAAGAAAAAAAAAAGAAGAAGAAAGGGGGGGAGACTAGGAGATGGTGGTGGTGACAATGTTGTAGTGGAGGGAGAATGTAGTCTACCTGAGGGGCTCTAAAAGGGGATCCTCTTGTTTCTGAGTATATTAAGTTCTGTATGTTAGAAGATGCTCAGTCCCAAATTTATATAAACCAGAAATACTTGTAGAAGGCCCCAACATTGACCACCAGAACATAAATGAGATAAAAGAGGGGGGCAGAATTGGAATGAGGAATCTCACGGAATGAACCAGCACAGTATACCACTTAGTTTCTGGGTGCATGCTGGTCATGTTTTAGAAGATATTAACTTCTGCCATTATAGAACAAAATGAGGCAGAGAAAACAAAAAACACAAAACAAACAAACAAAAAAAACATATCTCGTATATCTCCCAAAATTGAGTGTGTTGAAGGGAATCTAGAAGTGGAAAATATATCTAGGACCTGTAATTGTATAAATATGAAAGTCAAAAAGGAAGAATCTTAAAAATGAAGAAGTGGTAAAATATTGTAGTTAAGGTGGGAAAAGAGAAAAAAATTGAAAATTTACAGTCTGATATAAAAACGAGTTGTCCTCGAAAAAGGAAGAAAAAAATAGGAGGGGTACCCTCTGGTTCTATATACTGTAAATCCTTCAACTCCCCCTGGAGCTTTCTAGCACTTCTTGGTCAAGAACGTACTCTTCCCCTGTCCTTCCAGCTGGTCTTCTGGGGGAGGGGCCTGCTGTGCTGATTTTCAGGTGTGTGCACCTGCGGGAGATGCCCCGCCCCCTGCTGGGCGGGGCTCAGTGGGAGCTGTTTACCCCTTGAGGCCTCTGTTCCCTGGCACCCCGCCCCTCCCAGGCATTGGGTGAAACAAAGAGAAACAACAACACTGGCGGGGGCCAGCTCGCTCTCCAGCTCTGGAGTCAGCTTCCGCAGTAACTACCACAGTCTCCCAGTCCGCACTGGCCTAGATGTTCCCAGGCTGGCGGGGGCGCTGATTTGCACAACTTGGGGGCCCTGGGTGGCAGGATAGTCCTCGCTGTCCTGTGCCCTCCCCGCCTCCGCCTGTGGGGTGGGCGGGGGGAACGCAGGATCGTGGGCTGTGTCCGCCCAGCGCCCTGGGATCCGGGGCCTAGAATCATGCTCCCAGCACGGCTCCCAAAGACAGCAGGGCGCAGACCCCTCCATGAGGAGCCGCCTGCCTGACCTACCGGCCTCTCCCCATGCCCTGCTGCAGCCCTTTACTGAGATCCGCCCGAGGTTTGTGGCGCAGTTTACCGGGGGGCGCACTACTTCTGTTAGTGATTCCGGGAAACTGGAGGCTCCACTGCCCCTGCTGTAGTTCTGCTCCGATTTCCCTGCTAAGCGCCTTTCCATCAGGGAAGAATCTGGTGCAGATTTTTTAAAGTTCCTGCTTCTCTGGGGCTGGGCTTTCCTGTCCCGGAGGCTTTTGCAGCCTGGCTTTAGCCCGGCTCCTCACAGGGCCCCTCCCCCACTTGATTCTTTTTTATCCCCTCCCCCCCCCACACACACACCTTGCTAGAAGCGAAAATCCTTCTCTGTAGTTCTAGCTGTTCTCTCTTTAAATCTCAGGTCAAATTCGTATGTGTTCAGGATGGTTTGAAAGTAATCTAGGTAAGTTGGTGGGGCTGGGTGAGTTGATGACCCCTACTCCTCCACCATCTTTCCCTCTTTCCACCAGACAGAAATCTTTGTGTCTCCACTTATAACTTTCAGTATTTTCAAATTATGATTTGAAATTTTAAAATGCTGGAAAAAATTGAAATTGAGATATTGAGTAGATCTAATGTGTATCTTTGTAGAGAAATTCTAAGGGAATGGCATTTCTCATTCTGGCCCAAAACTCCCCAGAGACTTGAATATCTGGTGCAAGTGGGAGACTCACTCTTTTAATTAATTAATTAATTTTTAAAGATTTTATTTACTTAGTTTTTAGAAAGAGAGAGAATGCATGTGTGAGCAGGGGAGGGGCAGAGGAAGGAGAGAAGCTCAAGCAGACTCCATGCTGAGCAGGGAGCCCCATGTGGGACTCAATCTGATGATCCCAAAAGCATGACCTGATCCAAAAGGAAGAGTCCCATGCTTAACCAATTGAGTGACCCAGGTGCTCCTACCCTTTTATTTTTAAAAAAAGATTTTATGTATTTATTTGAGAGAGAGAGAAAGAGAGAGCATGAGCAGGGAGGAGGGGCAGAGGGAGAGGGAGAAGGAGACTTTCCACTGAGCACGGAGCCCCACTCTGGACTCCATCTCAAGACCCTGAGATCATGACCAGAGCCAAAGATAGATGCTTAACCAACTGAGCCCCCCAGGTGCCCCAAGAATTATCCTTTTAATATTGATATTTTCTAGGTTCTCTTTCATTTTCCTACTTTCCTCTTTGAGAGAATATCCATATGATTCCATAATTCACATCTTCAAACTATCCAGAATATGCTGATGACTTCTTTTTTTTTTTTAATTTATTTATGATAGTCACAGAGAGAGAGAGAGAGAGAGAGGCAGAGACACAGGCAGAGGGAGAAGCAGGCTCCATGCACCGGGAGCCTGACATGGGATTCGATCCTGGGTCTCCAGGATCGCGCCCTGGGCCAAAGGCAGGCGCCAAACCGCTGCGCCACCCAGGGATCCCGCTGATGACTTCTAAATATCTTTCTCACATAGACTTATTTAGAATTTCATAGGATGATAGCTGCCTGTAAGTCATTTCCACCACAGAGACTTGAACTCATCAGGTCCTTCCAATGATTACTTTTCTCCTTGTTATCACCACAATCTAGAAACTAGAGAATCACTCTAGATGACTTTCCATCATTCATTCCCTCCTCATGAACATATTCATCAAGTGAATATAATGTCACTTGCTGTTTAGGCTCAAATAAGAAACCTTTCCTAATTGTGGCAATCACAGCATTCATAGAGCATTCTAAATAGAACCTACTATCGTGAAATCATAATTTGATTTGATTGAGAGTTATTACTATAAATTCAGTTAACTCATCAATAAGCCAACGAGTCCAAAGATAAAACTCTAGTTTAAAAATGATACTTGTTTTGTCTCTAGAGAAGCTTATAGTCCATATAGATACAAATCTGAGTTTTTGACTGGACAAAAAATTCTAGATCAAGTTTACCATAAGGTATAGTTGAATTTGCCCCCCAAATTATGAAAAGCAATCCTAGTTGATGGCGAACAGTGTCCAGAGTTTGTTCTTTTTTTCATAGAGGGAGTTGTAGCCATTGGGCAACCTGATTGGTGGAACTGTAAGGGGCAGAGTGAGCCATAGCCCCATGGCATTTGAAATTCCAAGGTAAGCCCTTCATCCTCAAATCCATGCTACTTTCTGACCCCTGACTGACAGTGTCTCTTAACATGTAGGATGGGTGTGAGCTTTGGTTCCTGATGAACAACCAATTATGGAGCATCTGGCACAGTCTTTTTTCCCTGGGCCCTATATCACATGTATCTAATGCCAGATGTGCATCAACTACCCATTGTCTCTTAGACTGAGAGAAGACAAGTAGAAATAGAAAGTTTAAAGTTAGTTCACACTTTGGCTAGGGTTTGTAGACATGGTTTGCAAAAATGTACTGGCATAAAGTGGCTGATTTCCGGAGAACTTGATGGCAGATATCAAGAGCATGGTTTCTACATAACTTCACAAATTAGGAATATGTGTTGAAGACAGAAGATACCCTTAGAGCTCTTAGAACATGCTGATTAATTAAAATTTATTTTCTTTAATTTTATATTAGAATTTTAAACAGACAAAGTCATAAATGATTTCCCCTCCTTTGGTGGGAAGTCATCGTTTGAGACTCAGTTCTCTCTAAAAAGGGAATAGAAAAATTGCCTTGCTGAATGTCATTTAGTTTTGATTACCATGCATGTTTCTACTACTTTCTAAGTAACACTCCAATTTGTTGCATCATATAATCCTTGCATTCCATCTATCTTTAATGTATCTTGCAAGTTACTAATGTACTTACTATCTATATTTAACACAATTTATGAATTCAGCCTTTCTCACCAGCGACTTGCTTACTTGCTTATTAATTATCTGTACTTTGCACATCCTATGCATTTTCCCCTTTATCTCATAAAGCTACTAGCTTATGATCCATATAGGCTTTATCTATCCAATTTGTGTTCCCATTTTCCATATCAGAATATTATCAAATAATATAGCAAATTCCTATTTCATGAACCCATCAAGCTGAGTGTTCTGTATTTCTAGAGTAGGCTCCCACTGTCCTGTATGTGAATAATTCTGAGGTTCATAGGAGTCCCCAGGCTCAGGCTGTTAGGGATAGGGTATGAGGCTAAGGTATTAGAGTATCAGGTTCTCCAAAAATAATTTGGTGACAATTTCATTTCCTATTGATTTGTCTGTTGGAAGCAAAGAATATAAACAGGGGAAATTGGAAAGAGAAAGATCTGAAAAAAAAAGAAAAGATTCTGTTATCTTAATTCTTTAGTTCCTCTGAAATGATCATCTAAAAATTGATTTGAGCTGTATGTACGCTCCAGGTGTCGCCCTGAGGATATGAAATGCTTCACACAGACCACTGCATTTCAGAGGCCAAAGGACATCTGAAAGAATTAAAAGTATGTCACTCTTCCTTTTTTGCAGAGGAATAAAAGGGTGGATAGTCTGTATGGTTTCATAGGGAAAATTTAGGGGATGGGGAGGGGAGCAGAATCTCTATCAGGAGCTTCCCAGATTCAAAGAAAATAGTGTTTCTGACCTGAAACTTGAAAGGGCAAGAGAAAACTTCTAGTCAGAGCAATGGATGAATGGGCAGCAGGGGGTGAAGGGAGAACAGGAGATGAGACTTGGCTACAAATCACAACATACATCTGAGTCAATGGGAAGATGTGTTAAAGGGAAATTGCTTTGACTTGTTAAAAAAGTAATGAAGACTTTATTTAAGACAATTGCCACAGAGAGCAAGTATGGTAGTAGGAGAGCAAGGCTGAACTCAGCTCTGAACACAACAGGGACACTTGGGGACCTACAGCTAATAGGCAGAGTGAGAGCAATGGACAGAATACCACCAGATGACATATCAAGGGCAGAAGGATAAACTGACGGAGCAGGATTCTTGGTAAAGGCTGGGTGAAGTCAAAACCTGGTGGAGAAGGGGACCAGAAGAGCCTGACCAAGGTCCGGTTAAGGAAGGAGTCTGTCGGATAATATACCACACCTTGGATTTGGACCCACCTGGAAACCACAAAGGTCAGAGACAGATGTCACTAAAGCCAAGGGGCTGGCTGAATTGTCCGTGTCAACCCTGGGGTCCTAGGAACACCTACTGCTGAGTGGGGATGCAGTGTGGCCAACAGTGAACAGAGCGTCGGTAACCAAAAAAAGTATAGGAGAAATTCTCCTCATTCCTCCTGTGTCAAAAATGACAATATTTTCTGCAGACCCTCCCTTCCCTGGAGCTGTGGTCTTCAGACTGTAGCATGTGCTAGGATCACCTGGAAGGCTTTTTAAAACGGAGATTGCTGTCCTCACCCCCAGAGCTTCTGATTCAACGAGTCTGGGAGGGATCTAAAAACTGCATTTCTAACAAGTTCTCTGGTGATGCTATTGCTGGTGGTCAGAGGATATCACTTGGAGATTAATTCCTTATTGATAGAGGACGAGAAAGGGAAAATATGAGTGAATGAGGACCTGTGTTATAATGAATTATCTGTGGAGGGGAACAGGTAGCCTCCAGGGCCGTACGTAGACGGCGCACCCACCCAAACTATGCTGAGTTTTGGCTGCTAGTGGCTCACGGCTGCCCCTTCTTCAGAGTTTCATTTGCCAAAGGGGCCACCTGCTCTGGGAGGTTATGTCCCTGGGGCCCGTGGGTGATTCCGCAGCCAATAGTTGACCGATCTGACTTACACAAGGCCAGCCCTCTGCCTTCAAGATGGAATAAAATTGTGTGATTTATTCTGAAGCTAATCTCTGGCAGAAATCTAATGTTATCTTCTTTCTTCTTCTGCCTCTTCCTGCTTCACTGATTTCTTGCTTCTGGAACCACTCAGGAAATTGTGTTTGCCTGAATCCTAGTCTCAGCTTCTGTTTACTGAGTATTTCTGAGACCACAGGATAACACCTGATGTCCTCTGGGATGGACTTTGGCCCTCTCTTTCTCAGATTTGGGGGCTTCAGCTTCCAGAACCAACATGAGCAATCTTAAAGGCCAGAAGCTCCCAGTGTTTACATGGGCCTCAGGGAAGGCATGGCATCTATGCGGTAATCACCATGAGGGAAACTGTTGGGGGCCTCCCTCCAGGAGTGGATGCTTTGAAACTCTGGGAATAAATTATTAGCGAGGGCCTGAGTCCTGGTTCTCTGGACTTTAGAACCTGCCTGTCCTGCCCAGGGACTCTCTCAAAGGTTTTGGGCATTCATCATTTTAGACACCTGTTCGGTGGTTTATGGGGTAGATGTATGGGAAAACCCTAGTTTTGGAATTAATTAGCTCAAGTTTATCTAATTTGCATGATAGTCTGTGGGAACCTCTGGTTCAAAGAAAAAATGTGGCAGCAATAATAGTGCCAGTGAGGTAATGATGATTACCATGACAGTAACAGAAAGGTTCTAACTACTTTGGCGGGCTGGAGCTCCCAAGACTGTCCTGGGCACTCTGCTTGCTCCTGGAAGGTTGTGGCTTTCCTTGGTATCCAGCTCTGTTATAGGGGTTGGTGAGCAAGGGAGAAGTGGTAAACCTTTATCTCTGATTGTCCCTTTATAAGACATATACATTCTCATCATCATGGGCATCATTCTGATCAGGTCTGCTGCCCCACACTTGCCCCCCAGTACACTCACCTCCCTATGCAAGGACATTGTTTCACACTTCTCTGATCTGGGCTGTGCCCAGATTAACATTGGTTTTCTGTTCAGGGTCAGCCCGTGGTGGGCACCAGGAGATCAGAATTTAGAGCTCTCAGAGCTGCTCAGGATGGAGCCTTTGGCAGATCCTCAACACAATGCGTTCAGGTTGAGGCTGAGCGCTCTTCCTTCATTACTTCGAGACTTTTCCATAGATTCAAGGAGGCTGCTCCCCTGGAGCAGTAACTTTGACTCAGAGAATACAGTTCTTGGGTTTAGGCTGAATCTACACTACATGGCCCCATCCTCCTGGACCCTAATGACTCGGATCTGGAAATAATAATGGATTTGGATCCCTTCTGAGGACTACTGAGGTCCTGGGGGTTCTCAGGACATCAGAGACTTAGGAGAAACTCAACAATGAAACACCTTTCTCAACACCACTGCCGGCTGGCTCTGGAGCCCCTCATGGCCTCATAGCTGCCCTGGTGCTTGCCAGGCCCATAGAAATCCCACACCTCATGGCTATGGCCACACACGGCCAGATATTCCTTCCTTCCTAGACTTTCAAGAAGATAAAATGTCCAAACTTTTGGAAATATTTTCCATATGTGTCTACCACTTCTAAATTTTATTTATGAGTTATTTATTTACTTACTTACTTTTTTGCCTCTGAATTTTAGAAGCATCCCCCTCCTGGAGGTGAGACCCCAGCTGCCTCCTTTGTGGCAGTTACCATGTAAATGTCACATCTTCCCCGAGGACCACGTGAACACTGCTGGTCCCAGGGCTTCAGGGGTGCCTATGTTCATCTTGGAAGCTGGAGTCCCCAAATCTGAATCACTTCCCTTGTGTCCCTGGCTTGGTCAGTTTTCACACTGCTATCTAAGAGTTAAGGCAGGGATCATTTCTATTTGGTACACAATAGGACTTGTGCTTCATTTTACCGCTAATACTTAAATTCCCTCTACTTTTCAAGTGCAAAATAATATTTTAAAGTACAAAAACTTTAAAAAGTATTTGAAATATGTCCAAAGTAGTTTTGAAAGGGAAAAGAAAAGCAGCTATTTTCTTTCACTTCCTCATACAAGTTTAGTTCGTGTTATTAGTTTCTGTTGTCCTGAAATAATCTCACATATAGGACTGTGATGGTAAAACAGCATGTTCTTGACTCCTCTGATTAGGGGGAGGCTTTGTCATACTTTACTTCTGGTTTTATGTGGTTTTAGATTTCTAACAGTGACCAGGAATTTTATAGGCGGGCTGTGTCTCTGTTTGGAGGAAGCAAGGCTGCCTCCCACACTCTCTCCCAGTCTAGGGGGTGGCTACATCCCGGTCCCAGCAACTCCTCAGGTCCCAGCAGCTCCCCAGCTCCCCAGGTCCCCCCAGCAGCTCCCCAGCAGCCAGCCACACCTGACCTTCTGGAAAGGTCAGGGAAAGGTCCAGAGTGTGTTAGAGAAAAACAAAATACTGAGGAGCTAGGTCAGGTATTGAAGGAAGCAGGGACAAAATGACAGAGGAGGATGCCCCAGACATAAGCTGGGAGCAGGAAACACTGATGGAAGCCCACCTGCTGCAGAATTTTCTTTATTTGACAGTGATGAGAAGGAGTTTAAAGGTGGAGCAGCTCAGGCTGAGGGGAAGCCCATCCTTCAGAATGAAGAGACATCCCTGCCCAGGTGCCGTGGCCTGAATGCACAAAGGGACAGGCACCCAAGAAGGCTCTGGTAGGGTCCGACCGCAGGGGCTTGGGAACCCACCATCATGGAGATGCCCTCCTTTCATATGAGGCCAGGCTTCCACTCTAACACCTACAGAGAACTACAGGGTGTCAGAGGAGCAAAGGCCTATTTGGGAGAGGAAGAGTTTAACAGTGCAGGTTTATCTTGGAAGAGAGAAAGGCTGCGAAGGAGATCCTGGGGAGTCGTGCTGCCAGCTCCTGCTTCTTTAAACCTTCAGGATGGAGAAAGGATGGAGTCAGAACTTCTGGGGATTGCCTTTTTAGGGATATTGTGTAGTCCGAACCATCTACCCTGAAATATGCTTTTCCTTGGGAATGGAGCGGAAAAACTTGATATTTTGGGAGTAGAGAGTTGGGGAGAAAGGTTTTCTTTCCCGTGTTTTCAAACACACATATGAGCACATGGACACTGGTGTGCACATGTACTCGGGTAATACGGGATGGTTTGGTCATTGGGACGCCGAGTGGGAAGGAACGTAAAGTAAAATGGATCCAGTGTTCACCATGTTTCTTAGGTGTGGGGCAAGGGGCTGATGCTTTCCGGCCTGTTCTACTCGGTTTTGAGCTGTTTCAGGTAGGCCAGGATGTCTGCCTTGACAGTGCTGACGGGAGCCTGGTGGAACCAGCGCATGACAGGGACCCCATCGGGCCCCACCAGGAACTTCTCAAAATTCCAGCGGATGTCATGGACTTTCATGGGCTCCCAGAAGAGCTGGTTTGATGAGCCCAAAAGATCAGAGGTTGGAGGGCAGGAGTTCTGGAGCAGAGATAAGAAAAAGAGAAGTTTTTTCCCCCCTGCTTCTGCCATGTGGTAATCTACATGTGGACCTGAAAGTCACAGCAAGTTTAGAGCTGCCGAAGACCACAGAAGCACTTCGGGTTCTCTGAGACCACTGGTTCCCGCTTGCTGGCCTGCCAAACAAGTCTGGTCCTTGTTGAAATTTTCATCCATCCATGGCAAATTGAAATAAAAGACAATGTGGGGGGTTTTTGCAAAATTCCACTTATTGACTATAAAAAGACCATCATTTTATAGGACTGTGGTCCAGTCTTATCCCCAACCCTAGAGAGTCTACTCACCATCATATGTCTCAATTTATTAACTACCAGGTGGGATCCCAGTGAACCACAGGGATTTCAATGCAACATCAGCAATCAACCAACCAAGAGCTAGAGAGTATGATGATAAACAGAAAATATTCCTCTTTTCCCTGTCTGCCCCTCCCATGATTATATTATGGTGCTTCAGTAAAATAATATCTTCCATTTTCTTTGATAAGTCATTTCTATAGTTTTGGTTTTCTTAGCTGAAAAAAATGCTTTGGTTTAGAGTAATGGTTCCCAGAGTTAGGGCTTTGTAGTCTGGTAAAAGTTCAGCAACTATTTTTTTTTTTGAGATTAATGCAGAATAACCAACATTTATTTTAATAGACAATAAGAAAAGTCAAAAGCCAACTATAACTGTAAATTTAAATATTAACATATTTGTAAGTATTAGATTAAAGAAAATAAAATCAATCATATCACCATTTTTGGGCAACACAAATGATAATTTGTGCAATTTAACTAAATATTAATTCAATATCAGCGTTAATGATGGTCTTTTTATAGTCAATAAGTGGAATTTTGCGAAAACCCCCCACATTGTCTTTTTTTTTTTTTTTTTTTTAATTTTATTTATTTATGATAGTCACATAGAGAGAGAGAGAGAGGCAGAGACATAGGCAGAGGGAGAAGCAGGCTCCATGCACCGGGAGCCTGACATGGGATTCGATCCGGGGTCTCCAGGATCGCGCCCTGGGCCAAAGGCAGGCGCCAAACCGCTGCGCCACCCAGGGATCCCCACATTGTCTTTTTTATTTCAGTTTGCCATGGATGGATGAAAATTTCAACAAGGACCAGACTTGTGTGGCAGGCCAGCAAGCGGGAACCAGTGGTCTCAGAGAACCCGGAGTGCTTCTGTGGTCTTCGGCAGCTCTAAACTTGCTGTGACTTTCAGGTCCACATGTAGATTACCACATGGCACTCTACATGCTCCATGTCTGTCACCCTGATTACATAGGGGTCCCTCAGGGAGGAGCTGGGCCCCATGGATATTTGAGAGTGCCCTGAATGGCACAGCTCCTTACACCTACGAGGGCTTCCATGGCTGACGGTCGAATGAACAGACATTGTCATTCAGTACGGGGCGGCAGTCCATATCAGACCTGCCACATGTTCTGATTCCTATACTTGAAGCTAAAGCCTCACAATGGATATTGCCACGATTCCTGAACTTATCTGAGCTTTTCTTTCCAAGGAGTGAAACCTTAATCCTAGGAATGAGCCCCAGGCTTTCAGGGTGCCTCTACCTACCTGACCTGGTCAGGGCAGATGTAGTCACTCACCTTCAGGAAGGTAAAGACCTTCTGTTCTTTCTCTCCATTCACATCCCCTTTCTCAAAGAGCTGAAAATTGGGGACAAAGCCACCACCTGGACGCACATGCCTGCAATGAACCAGAGGGCCCCAAGAGGGTCCAAGTTAGGACAAAAAGGGATGGTAATGGCCACCACACCTCTATCACAAAAGGAAGTTAGAGATAAAGAGGGAGAGATGGAAGACAGGGAAGGTGAGGAAATGGGTCTCTCGGGGCCAGGACCTCATGCTTTATGGAGCCAACAGAGAATTCCATGAAAACTGGAGGGCACTATTCTTCAGTCAGGATTCCCGATTCATTTCTATTTCCCACATTCCCTCCTTTGCCCTGTGCTTCTTTTCCAGTAGATATTCCCCTAGTGTTACCGTCAAGGAACTCAAGGCAGAATGAATGCTTAAGCATTGCCAGCAGGGCAAGTTTGCATGCAAGCCTCACAATGATGTTCTTGAACCCTGTGATCTACCACCTGCCCTGCCCTCGAAGTTTCCAGAAGAGGAGAACCTCCAGGCAGAAGGAGGAAGGGAAACACTGCCAGGGCCTAGGCAGTGTCCTAAGCAGGTACTCACTTGAGCCCAGAAAGAATCTCTGAGTTCTTTCCTGGTTCTTGTTTTCCAAACTGGTTGCAGGGAAAGCCCAACACAACTACACCAAAAGACTTCAGCTCCTCCTGCAGTGCATTCAGTTCTGTAGGGAGACAGCAAGCATCATGAGTAGCGTGGCCTCTAGCCCTACCCTCAGCAATGAGAGACCTCTGGATGTATTCATTTATCACATGAATAAAGTGAGGACTGTAAGGGGAATATTCAAGATTACAGAGATTGAGGGGATCCCTGGGTGGCTCAGTGGTTTGGCGCCTGCCTTTAGCCCAGGGCATGATCCTGGGGTCCTGGGATCGGGTTCCGCGTCGGGCTCCCGGTGTGGAGCCTGCTTCTCCCTCTGCCTGTGTCTCTGCCTCTCTCTCTCTCTATGTCTATCATGAATAAGTAAATAAAATCTTAAAAAAAAAAAAGATTACAGGGATTGAGAGGCAGAGCAAAAAGCCAGAATGCAGGTTTCCAGGAACATACCTCTTGTGCAGTGGTTTCCAATGTAGCTGCACTGCACCATCCAATAGGGGTGCTCCTACAAAGATTGGGTAGCCCTGTGGGGTGGGGTGGGTTTCTGCTTGATTCTGAAGGAAATTGAAACTTGAATGCCACTGCCACCTACCTTAGGAGTGGATTGATTGACCGATCAAAAATTTTTCAGGAAAAGGCAAATAAATGGAAATGTCCCCCCTCCCCCCAACTATGCCCCATGATGACACATCTGACACCCCAGGCATCCTCCCAGGAGCGCTTTTTGGTATGCTCACCTAGGAGCTGTGGAAGGGAGCCAATACCTGAGTCTGGCTCCAGAGCACTCTCTACCGTCTTGTCAATTCTAGTGATCTGACTGATGCCATTTCCTTGGGACCTTCACTGGGATTCCAGGCTACAAACTCCACTGCACTTTTACTACTGCCAGGAGGGTTTCTACCTTGTCCGTCTACACCTGTACCGTGTTTCCATCTTCAGCTCCACTCAGCTCCCAGTACCAATGCCAGCCAGTCCCACTCAGACTCAGCTCCACCTGCCAGGATCTCACCCCAAAAAATTCTCAGGTGAGAGAGCCTTCCTGGTGTTGTGCATGTCTTCACTTATTATCCACCCACCTTCCTCCTTAACCATTAAGAACATGTCCTTCCTATGGCAGAAACACTTAGCAGACCCTGCTTCTAGTCCTCTGGCAAATGCTTCCAACTCTCTCAATTTCCCCATCTGGAGTAAAATTAGAATGAAACACTTTTAAAAATTCTCATGTACTAGTTTACTAAGTTATGTCATAGCAACGGAGTAGAAAACTCTGCCATCAAATAAATGAGGAAACTCATCACATACCGGAACAGGTGAACATTTGAGTATTGTATTATGTGAAAAAGCAAGATGCAGGATCAGTTGTATTTGTGTATATGGGATTTTTGCTTGCATGTACATTAAAGATTTATGAAAATATGCACCATAAACTGATGATCGTAGTTATCCAAAAGGAAAAAATGTGAAGTTTTCACTTTTTTTTTTTTTAACATGGAGCCCAACCATAGGACTTGAACTCACAGCCCTGAGATCAAGGCCTGAGCTGAAATCAAATGTCAGACACTCAACCAACTGAGCCACCCATGGATCCCTGAAAGTTTCTACTCTTGAATCCTTCGGTATCTTTTAAACTTTTTTTTTTTTAATTTTATTTATTTATGATTCACAGAGAGAGAGAGAGAGAGAGAGAGAGAGAGAGAGGCAGAGACATAGGCAGAGGGAGAAGCAGGCTCCATGCAGGGAGCCCGACGTGGGATTCGATCCCGGGTCTCCAAGATCACGCCCTGGGCCAAAGGCAGGCGCCAAACCGCTGCGCCACTCAGGGATCCCTCTTTTAAACTTTCAATGTTGTGAATATATTTCCTATTCAAGACAAATTTAAATTAACAATTAAAACAGATTTAAAAGCAGATTTGCGGGATCCCTGGGTGGCGCAGCGGTTTGGCGCCTGCCTTTGGCCCAGGGCGCGATCCTGGAGACCCGGGATCGAATCCCACATCGGGCTCCCTGCATGGAGCCTGCTTCTCCCTCTGCCTGTGTCTCTGCCTCTCTCTCTCTCTGTGTGACTATCATAAATAAATAAAATCTTAAAAAAAAAATAAAAATAAAAAAAAAAAATAAAAGCAGATTTGCATTCCATGGAACTGCTGTCTATATATTAGAACTTTTTAAACTTACTATAATATTTTCAGATTTAACTCTTTAAAGGAAGGAAAATTCCTACTTGCTGATACTAAACTGTGAGATTTCATATAAATTAAGCAAAGATTTAGTCTGTAGCTTTTCAGGTTTTTCCTACGGTTATCCATAAAAATAATAAATCTAAAGTGATCCTGAAATTCTCTTCCTAATAATCTGTACTTTTGAGAGTATCATTTGAAGCACAATTTCACCATTAAATTTAAAAAGTCTTTAGATTCTTTTGGTGAATGTGAACCTTTTTTTTTGTTGTTGTTGTTCTTTGAAGGAAGAGGTATTTCAATATACTTTTTGCCTAATCAAGCAGCCCCCTCTATATCAGTCCTTTTAGGCTGCTATAACAAAATACTGTAGACCAGGGGCCTTATGAACAACAAGAACTTATTTCTTACAGTTCTGGGGACTGGAAGTCCAACATCATGGTGCCAGTATGGGGCAGTTCTGGCAAAGGCCCTCTACCAGGTTGCAGATGGTAGGCTTTTCACTGTGTCCTCCCAAGGTGCAAGGGCCAGGGGGTTCTGTGAGGTTTCTTGTTATAAAGCACTAATTCGGTTCATGGAGGGTCCACCCTCACGGCCTCAAGCAGAAAAATTGTTTGTGGCTTGTCAGAAACTGTATTTATCTCTACTTCAATCCATCTAAAACTTTAAATAACCTTTTCTGGATCAACAGAGAAACCAAACTCTTCCCCACAAGTGCACAAAGAAAATCCACCTCAGTTATCACAGAAGGTCGGGCCAGGTTTGGAAAGATGGAGCATCTTTCCAAATAGCCATTACACCAAAGACCACCCATAAGAAAGCTACGTTTCCATCTCCCCATCACATGGAGGTACTGTGGAACCCAAGAGCATTTTCCAAAAGATCTGCTGTCGTTCTCAGAAGTCACCAATGAGGAGGATACAGGCAGCCCCTGGAAGCTAGCCTTTTGGGCCTGGGGGCAGGGGGTCACAGCTGGGGCGTGGTGTTCTGTCAACAGTCTCACAGGACATCAACATCATGCATCATGGTCATGTCATGATCATGATGGATCAAGACAAAAACAAGACCACTCCATTATCATGTCTCAACACAGACAGAACAGGGACCTTGTCCAGATTGCAAAAATGGCCATGCATCTCCCTATTCTTGCCAATATAAGTGACTTCTGCTTCTTTACCAACTACAGTTTTAGCCTTGTTTTATTCCTCCAACCTTGTAGATATGATTTATTAAGACAAATCTTAATCATGGTCACAGAATTGTCCCCATTTCATTTCCTGACAGCAGCCCATTCAGAGCAAAGCAATTCTTTGAATCCTTCCCCAAAGTACCTAACAGAAGCCCAGATTCTCAAATAAGTTCTTTCTAGCACTTTCTTACTGAAAAGCTCCATGATTCCCTATAGTATGTGTTCTCCCTCAGGGCATCGAACAACAAGTACTACTTGTTCAGTGGTAGATATGTTCTGGTGGTCTTTGATTAAATCTTTGGGAGAATCTCATTTCTCAAATCTGAAGATGATTCTCTTGGCCTCCTAAGGAGTAGAGGAGTGACAGGATTCAGGGAGACAGATTCACACAACCACTTAACCCCCCCACCTCTCTCCTCTCAGTAATAAATTAGGAAAACCTCTGGAATTAGAATATGGCCATCTGACAAAGCTAGTTCCAAAAGAATTGAAACATGAGCTCTTACCAGGATACTGAGCTGTCAAGCCTCAGTAGGTGGCCACATTGACAAAGAGGACATGCTTGCCGGCATACTGCTTGAACTGAACGTACTCCTCACTGTTGAGGGTGAGGGCTCCATACTCATAGATGGTGCCCATCACCCCGTTATAGCAATCCACCTGGAATGTAACAAAAATAACCACAATGATGTGATCATAAGATAAATAATAACTCCCAGCATCCAGTGGCTTCTCCAAAGTGCTCAAAGATATTTCATGTAATACCTGGGAATTCTAAGAACTGAAGAGACTTTTTTCCAGTAATATTTTTAGTTATGGCGAGGCCAATACTAGAATGTGTGTTATGTAAGTTAAAACCCTTTCTTTGTGGGAGTGCCCAGCTGGCTCAGTTGGTGAGGCATTCGACTCTTGGTCTTGGGGTTGTGAGTTCAAGCCCCACATTGAGCATAGAGATTACTTAAAAAATAAAATCTTTAAAATAAAATAAAATAAAATAAAAGTGTGTGTGTGTGTGTGTGTGTGTGTGTGTGGCAGGACAAGTACTTTGTGATGATCTTGCCTTCCCTGGAAGATTAACACAACTCTCTTCCACCCTCTGACACTCAGCATCCTGACACCAGGCTCCCACTGCTCCAGCCCTTCTCATATTTTCTTAAGAGATCTTTGTAATCTGACATCAGTGTCTCATCTAGATGTTCTTAAACTGCAATTTCCTTCCCCCAGAACAGGGCAAGGAACACGCTCCTCATCTGGATCCCACGGAGGCCCTTCCCAGAGCTTTGCCAGTGGGCTGCTCACTGGGATGAGAAACCCATCCTGGGTACCGTTTCTTGTACCCTACACTGTGGAGAGGTGGCCTTGACTTCTGGGTAGGGACAGTGAGACAGGAAGCAACAGGAAGAAGCTTCCTGCCCGCAAACATGCCAAGGCCAATAGGCAGATGGGAGCTGGCGTGAAAGGAATATGCTTTTTTTCTGAGGAGCTCCACACTCCTGGAGGTGTGCACAAAAGTCAGAGAAGTGTAGAATGAACGGAAGTGAGTTTCAAGGGATCTCAGTCCATAACAGTTTGCCTGGAGCAGTAAGGGAACAGCCGGTGGGCAAGCTCTCCTGAAGAGAGCAGGGTCAACAAACTGTTTTCGTTTCCTGAGTCTGTCCATCTGCCATCAGGACACCAGGCAAGATGTCCATACATTCCTACACATCTGCGCACAAACACATTGCTCCAAATATTCGGGAATAGTAGCCTAGGAAAGCCCTGCTGGAGGAGCTGCCATCTCCATGCCCCTAGGTCAACTTGGCTCCATGCCAAAAAAATTCTATTTGTCCTTCTCACTACGTAATAGAAAAAGTCACATGGAAATCATTGCAAGAGCTGTCATCTGTGTGCCTCCTGCCTTTGTGCTATCTTAGATCTGGGCTCCCCAACACCCAGCATGTGTCTCTCACATGGATGCCACCCTGTAAGCTGGGATGCCAAATCCCAAGAAAACTAGGCTGGAAGGCTGGGTCTTTCCGACTCCAAGATCAGTTCTGCTCCAGCTTGAAGGGATCCAGACACTCAAAAATGCAGCCTTTAGTTCACAAGATGGTTTTCTACAGCTGAAATTGTACCCTAGCCAGGCAGTAGTGGCTGACAGACCTGGCTGCCCTCTCACAGGTTGCCTTTTATTATTATATTATTTCTGAAAAGGAAATAGTATTACGAATGTTGGTCTTTGAGCATTTCTCATGCATCATCTTACACATCATAGGGACCCATTAACAGAGCACTCAAAGTGATTTGAGGACCTGAACAAGTATCACCAGGGCATATTAGGAATGCAAGTTCCTGAGACACTTCTCTAAAGAAGACCTACAAATGGCTAACAGACAATATGAAAAAATGCTCGACATCACTCATCATCAGGGAAATACAGATCAAAACTACAACGAGATATTATCTTACACAGGTCAGAATGGCTAGAATTAACAATTTAGGAAATGACAGATGTTGGTGGGGATGTGGAGAAAGAGGAACCCTCTTGCACTGTTGGTGGGAATGCAAGCTGGTGCAGCCACTCTGGAAAACCGTGTGGAGGTTCCTCAAAGAGTTAAAAATAGACCTGCCCTATGACCCAGCAATTGCACTCCTGGGTATTTACTCCAAAGATACAAATGAGGTGGTCTGAAGGGGCACTTGCACCCCAATGTTCATAGCAGCAATGTCCACAATAGCCAAACTATGGAAAGACCCCAGATGTCCATCAACAGATGAATGGATAAAAACGATGTGGTCTATATATACAATGGAATATTACTCAGCCATCAGAAAATGGAATCTTACCATTTGCAAAACATGGACAGAACTAGAGGGTATTATGTTAAGCAAAATAAGTCAAAGACAAATATATGATTTCACTCATATGTAAAATTTAAGAAAAAAACAGATGGACATAGGAGAGGGGAAGGAAAAATAGATAAAAACAGGGAAGCAAAACTTCACAGACTCCCTAGTTAAGAGAACAAATTGAGGGTTGCTGCAGGGGAGGTGGGTGGAGGATGGGCTAGATGGGTGATGGGCATGAAGGAGGCACCTGTTGTGATGAGCACCAGGTGTTAGATGCAACTGATGAATCGCTAAATTCTGCTCCTGAAACCAATACTACATTGTTATGTCACTATTATGTTACTATATGTTAACTAACTTGAATTTTAAAAAGAAAAAGAAAAAGAAAGAAAGGCAAGTTCCTGGTTCTCTGAGACCCGCTGAATCAGAAACTTGGTGGGTGGTGACTGCAGAAAAGGGAAGAGGCAGACTCTGCTGCGGCCAGCTGTCCCCAGGCAGGGTTCCTGAGGTCCAGGTTCCCTCTAGAACCTCCTCGAACGTGTTGCTACCATAACTTTGCTCTAGTTAGTGTAACTTCACTCTTGTAACATAAACACCCCCCTCCCCCGGTTTATGTTAGCAATCCTCCTCCAGGCGTATGGCCCGCTGACACACACCTGAAGGGCCTCAGGACTCAGGTTTTCCTAAAGGCACAGGGCGCCGCCTCCAAGAAGCAGCGCACAGGCCTGCTGAGCAGGGCGTGGAGAGGCCTTGGAGAGGACGAGGGGGAACTCCTCGCATCCCTGGAGGCTAGGCTGGTCACCAGGTGCTGCAGTGCGCTGGCTCCCCAGTGGGACACTCACCTTCATCTTTTGCGTGTTTTGGGTGGGCTGCGCGAGGCCGGCCAGGAGCAGCGGGAGAAGAGCCGAGGCCCAGAGTTGCGGGACCATGGCTGGTGCGCGCGGGTCCAGGTGCGTCCCGGGCCCAGTCACTTTTGAAGCCCTGGTGGGGATGGGAGTGGAGAGGTGTCCTCCAATCGCAGAGCAGTGCACGCGCGTGCACATACCTGAGCCCCCTTCGCTCCCCCCCCCCCCCCGCCCCCAGTGCATCCGGGAGGCCACCTGCACCTGCACCTGTCGCCCCGCGAGTTCTCCTGGCGAGTAGCGCGGGAGGCCTCGCTCCTTGGGGTCAGAAGCGCTGGGCCCAGCCTCCAAGGGACTGGGACCCCCGGGTGCTCGCTCCGCGTCCAGGAGGTAAAGCCAGAATCAGAATCTGCTTTTTAAAAACAAGAGCGTCACGTGGTTTCCATGCAGTCAAGCTCGAGACACTAATCCTCCAACCCGCCCCTCAGCCCCTCAGACTCCGTCACTCACTCACTGTGTTTCCTGATGATGAGGTCCAGCCGCGGGGCCTGAGGGTCTCAGACGCCTTGGAGGCACCGTGTCTCCTGGACAGGACTAGTGCGTGCAGGTGGCCCAGCTGAGGGGGACACAGGAGCTAGTGCGTGCAGGTGGCACAGCCGAGGGGCACCTCCGCAGCGGGGCCGCCCTGGGGAACAGAGCCCCAAGCTGAGTCCAGAGGGCACGGGCTGGAGTTTCTCGTTCTCTGGAAAGCCCTGCAGTCACCTCTGCCTTGCCTGCTCCAGAACGCTGTTCTGAGGCCCTAACGGGAAGCAAGTGGAAAGCTGTTGGAAAGGGAATCGGCGAAGGGGTACAGAGTGGTCGCTCCCACCCTCCTGCCCCCACCCCCCTCCCTTAGCGGCTCCCTGCGGGCGGCTCAGCTTTGCTAAGCTCCTTGTGAATTAAGGCGATAACTCTTTCCTTTTTTTTTTTTTTTTGTATATTTTTTTTATTGGAGTTCGATTTGCCAACATATAACACCCAGTGCTCATGCCATCAAGTGCCCCCCTCAGTGCCCATCACCCAGTCAGTCACCCCATCCCCCCTCCCCCCTCCCCTTCCCAAACCCCTTGTTTGTTCCCCAGAGTTAAGAGTCTCTCATGTTCTGATAACTCCTTCCTTGTTGGCCTCAGGCCCTTTCCAGCCCGCCCCTCTACCTGCCCTGCCGGGTCCACATTCAAGGCGTGCTCTGCTCCTGGGGCGAGGCTGGCTGGGGTTGAATTCTTGGGAACCCCTTGCAACATAAGCTTCTTGTTGGCTCAGATTTCTGAGCTCTTCCCAAAGGCCTGTAGACCTGCCAGGGGGACCAAGCCTTGCGGAACCCAGGGCATTCACAACAACTTGCAGGAGGCTCCCTCCTGGGGCACAGACTTATACACACATTGGCTTCTCCCCCTCCTCAGTTCAAAATAATGGCTGAACCTCCAACTGTGAGGTGACAGAGACACCACTGAGTTCAAGACCTGTGTGTGCCACTGACCAGCTTCTTGACTCAGAAATGGTTAACGTCTCTGTACTTTAGTTTTCCCATCTGTAGAATAGAAGTAATTAATAGAGTTTGCTTGCTAGGACTGCTTTGAACAGTAATAATGACTCTATAGGACTCCTGCCAGCACTGGGCACAGGTAAGCGACCGTTCAGACACTCAGCTTTATGCCTGAGAAAAAGAAGCAGAGAGAAGTGATATATTAGAGCTCACAGGTTGGTAATGGTGACATGAAAGCCAACTCTGGATTCCTGCCGTAGATCTCTTGTTCTTCTTCCAAATGCATCATCAGTTGTGACTAAATCTTCAGAGTCGTGTGCCTTTGCTCATCTTGCAATCACGAGGAGACACTCTGCATTACGGACCTTATCAGTAGGTCCAATGGCCTCCTGAATGAAACTCCAGCTCCTCACACTCCTGTTCCAATATTCCTGGTAAGCTTTTGAGCATGGTCGGTCCTGGCCTCCAGCAGCAAGAAGTGAAGGTGTGGAGCACACCCGGAGCAGGAGGAACACATCGCTGGTCCACTGGAGGGTATCTCAGAGCTACAGTTTCCCTTGTTTCCTCCAGAGCCTGTTCCATGACCTGCTTACAGGAATTTTGCTTTTGCCCCTTTGCCTGTCTCCTTCCCGCTGGGTCTGTCTTCTTCCACATTCTGCCTCTGCTCCAATTTTCTAAAGATCAACTTTATAGATGTCACTCGTTAAAAAAATAAAAAAAGATTTTATTTATTTATTCATGAGAGACAGCGAGAGAGAGGCAGAGACATAGGCAGAAGGAGAAGCTGGTTCCCCATGGGGAAGCCCAGTGTGGGACTCGATCCCAGTACCCCAGGATCATGACCTGAGCCAGAGGCAGAAGCTCAACCACTGAGCTACCCTGTTGATATCACTCTTTTATTAAAAATGCTTTGGTTCCTCCCTAATTCTTCCACCTTTGATTTGAAATTATCTCATGGAACACTCTGGATTTGACACTCAACAAATTTCCAGGCATGCCCTGCCTTCCATAGATGTTATGTTTTTGGTAGATTGAACTGGCTCCATCACCCCAAATCCACCCACTGAGGTGTCAATTATTGACATTCTAGATAAAATCTGAGCCAATACTTTGGGATCCTTCCTGAAAGATTTCTTGACTTATTTTTATTCAAAATGATGGATCACAATTTTAACAAACAAGACTTCAGAGGTAACTGTCTGAGGCCTGAGTCACAGATCAGGTCCGAACCAGCTCCACCAGGCTTTGAATTGATCAGATCAGGCCTGCTGCCTTTCACAAATAGCCTAGGGCAGAAAAGGGTGAGCCTCAGATCAGGGTGTCTCAGTCACTGTTTCTGTGACCCAAGCAGGATGGAGTAGTTTAAAGGACAGAGGTAGGAGTCCTAAGGGGACCAATGATCTATCTGCACCAGGTCACAAGGGGGTTATGGGCTGATTATGTTCCCCAAAAAGACATAGTGAAATCCTAACCCTCTGTACCTTGGATTGTTGCCACTGTGATTAGTTAAGATAAGGTCATAGTAGAGTAAAGCTCTTTATAAAGTCCAACCCAGTGTGACTGGCGCTCTTCATAAAAAGAGGGCCATGTGGGGCTGTCCTGTAAAGATGGGGACAGATGCCAAAGTCATCTGCCACAAGCTGAGGATGGTCTGGGGCCACCAGACATGGGAAGAGGCGAGGAAGGCTCCTTCCATACGGCTTGCAGAGGAAGCATGGCCAAGGTGACCCCTTGGTTTCAGACTTCTGGCTTCAAGAACCATGAGACGATACATTTCCATTGTTGTCAATCATTTAGTTAGTGGCACTTGGTTAGGGCAGCCCTCATAAATGCATACTAATCCCTATAAGCAAGCTTCAGTTCAGAGAAAGGAACTCAGTTCTGTCTGACCGCTTTCATTTTTCTTCCATTCCCTGTGTCTGTCCCATGCTCACTATGAACCTCCTTCATTCTCAATTTCTTTGATCAAAAAGGAAACAAAACTCTGTATGGCTTCCATACATGCCTTCATCTGAGTTCCAGAACAAAACTACTTCTTTGTTTGCCGGAACCCCAACTTAGAGATCTGAGCTTCTGCTTGATCGCTAAAAAAATTTTCAGATCCAGTCCATCTTCCCAGGTACATGGGGGCTGCCCTGTCAGGACTCCAGCATCTCCTTTCTCTGCCTGGCAAGTGAGAGACACAGACTGCAGTCCTGGATCTGCTGTGTTTATAATGCCATTTCATCATATTGTAAGTCATGCTTCCTCATTTACTGGTTCGTATAGTCCTTACCACCAGACTACCTATGAGGCAGGAGGAGCACCTGTCCCTCAATTCACAAATGTGAGAGTAGGATTTGAAAATATAAAGAAGGAGGAGGGGCAGAGGGAAAGAATCTCAAGCAGACTCTTCACTGAGCACAGAGCCTGACCTGGGGCTCCATTCCAGGACCTCGAGGTCATGAGTCAAAAACAAGAGTTGGCTGTTTAGCTCACTGAACTGCCTAGGTGCCCCTGCTATTACGTTTCTGTCCAAGTCCATGTTTACTATTGCCTTATCCTTGAAAACACCCCAGATCCAGGCTGGCCATGGTCCTAATCCAGAGCCTTCACAAAGGCAGCTGACAATATCCTCCTGGGGGCTTTGCCACTATTGCCAGCATTCCCACCCTCATCTGCTCCACGAAATAATTCTGGTGTTTGGTGAAGCTCTTTCCCAGGTAATGCTAACGTCCATAATTTCCACCATCTTGTTCCAGGTAGGTGCCCCTGTGTCCACACACACAACCATCAGTGTCTGAGACACCATCGGCACCCACAAGAGCTAAGCAACTTATCTGCCATAGAACCAACTGTCCCCCCAATAAGGCATGGTCCCAGAGCTTCTGAGAGAGGAAGGAATATGCCATCTTGTACACTGCAAGCCCAAATCCAACTATTACCTGGCAGGGGTGTGGAGCTATAATATGACCACCTTCAACTACCTTTGTCACTTCATATCTTTTAATATTTCTACTTCTTTTAAGAGGTGCAGATCTTTTGGTGATTTAATTTGACCAACTTCTGCCTTGAGAAGACTGGGAAGAGGAAGTATTTACTCGGAAAACTCTAAACTTTTAATGCCTGGATATCTTAGCTTCTTATTCACCTATGGCTTTTCAGAGGCCCAGAAATTGACCCTTTTGACCTTGAGTAGCTTTACCTAAAAACAAGCTCTGTCCCTGTAGCCATCAAGTCAAGTCAGGGGCAACAAACAGAAGCTGGTAAGCTACTCTGCTCCCTGTGGATTTCCACTGCCAATGGTTCACACGGTGAGTTCTAGCCAGGAGGTCCCTGCAGGTCTCAGCCTATCCTGGACCAACTCTGTCTCCCCCTAGACCCGACCTGCAGGGGCAAAGTCAGTGGAAACAAGGGATGCTGGAGGAACTGAATGCCAGAGCACGAATAGGGAGAAGTTAAAGGAGAAGTAGGGGCATGATGGAGAGGGGAGATAAAGGGAAGAAGGAGGGAAGGAAAGAACAAAGTTTGAAGGACAAAAAGGGGGGAGAATCAATCTGTGTTAACTCCCTGTTTACTAGTATCAGGAATGTTTAGATAGATTTTCTTACTGAAGCATCACCAAAATAATCACTAGGTTAGTATTTTCTCCATTTTATAAGTAGGGCTATAAAGACAAAGTAAAAATAAATGTCTTCTCAAATTACAGACCTAGTAATTTGTCTAGCTGGTACTCTCATTCAAGTATGTTCTGATCCCAAATCCAGACTCTTGTGGTAGCCTGAATAAAGGCCCCCACGGATATCAGGTGTTAATCCCCGGAACCCAGATGTTATCTTATATGGAAAAGATTTTGCAGATGTGATTAAGTTTAGGCTCTTGGGATAAAGGGATTATCTGGATTATCTGCATGGGCACCAAATACAATCATGCATATTCTTAGGGGAGGGAAGCAGGAGATTTTACTAAGAAGATAGGAGAGATATGACAATGGAAGAAAGAGGTTGGAGTGGTGCCAGAAAGGGCTCATGAATCCTTTCAGTTTCCCATGACATGTTCCTCCGTTCCTTCTCACCCTTACTGGAAGCATCCATATTTCTGCAAGTTAGTTTAAGACATTCTAGGCTTTTTCTATCATGCACCTCAAGGTTCTTCAAGCCTCTATACATTATCCATTTTCAAAGCCACTTTGAAATTATATAGATAGATAGATATCTGTATCTATTTATATCTATATTTATCTACTGTTCAGTATATAGATATCTATATAAATATATATATTTGTGTGTGTGTATATATAGAGAGAGAGAGACAGAGACAGAGACAGAGACAGAGATAAAGAAACGGAGACAAAGAGACAGAGACAGAGACAGAGAGAGGGAGAGAGATTATAAGGAATTGACTTACCTGGTTATGGAGGCTGAGAAGTCCTCAGATCTGTTATCAGCAAGCTGAGAACCCAGGAGAGCTGATGTTTGAGTCTGAAGGCTTGAGAACCTGGGGAGCTGATGTTATAAGTTCCAGTCTGAGTCTTAAGGCAGAGGACTAACGTCCCAACTCAAAGACAGATTTCTTTCTTACTCAGCCTTTTTTTCTATTTAGACCTTCAACAGATGGGATGATGCCCACCCACATTATGGAGAGCAACCTGCTTTACCTATTCTACCAATTTCAATGTTACTTGTATCTGGAAATACCCTCACAGACACACTCAGAAATAATGTTTAACCAAATTTATGGGCTCCCTATTACCCAATCAAATTGACACATAAATTAACCATCATGGTAAATGTATTATGATGATTGACTGTGTAAACAGTATCTTTCTCTTTATATATTTAGATAAATAATATGTATCTCTGTTTAATCATACCAATGATTATACCATATACTTATATATTTCAAGAGCACAGATATAGTGTTATAAAATTCTGAGGTCTTTACATTGCCTAGAAAGAGGGTAAAAAGAGGCAAAATAACTATTTATGACTAGGATCTGATATATCCTGAGTATATTTTGTAATTTCAAAGAATGATCACAATGTGTATAACTACCAACTTTATGGGAGTGGGGGTCCAAACAGTTCAAAAGAAAACTAGAAAGAGAATATGGGATATAGAACAAGAGAGACAAAATTCACATCTAACATGGAGAGATACATAATGCCTGAAAATGAAAGGATGGGAAAGAGCAAAAATAAACCAAAATAAAAATAGCTATGTTGTTTTTAGACAAGGTAGACTTTAAGGCAAAATGGATAACCGTGAATTTAGAGAAATTTTTGTAACAAGCATACAATTCACCAGGAAGATAAAATTACTCTAAATCTGTAAGCACCTAATAACAGAACTAATAATATATAAGTTTAAAATGGATAGAAATCTACAGTGAAATATACAAATCTACACATTACAATGGAAGAACTTAACATATGTGTTTTAGTAATAGAAAAAGCAGGATTGAATAATGATAGGTGAGATTTAATCAGTACGTTTATCAAATTAGACATAGCAGACGTATACAGAACATCCAACAACTGCAGGATATAAATTATTTTAAAGGCCACATGGAGAGTGGCCCAGTGGTTTAGCCCTGCCTTCAGCCCAGGCTGTGATCCTGGAGACCCGGGATTGAGCCCCATGTTGGGCTCCCTGCAAGGAGCCTGCTTCTCCCTCTGCTTATGTCTCTGCCTCTCTCTCTCTCTGTGTGTCTCTCATGAATAAATAAAATATTTTTTTAAAAAATTAAAGCACACATGGAACATTCACAAAAATCAACCATATGCTGTGCTATAAATCAACTGTCTATAAATTTCAAATGACTGAAGTGATATAGACCATATTCTCTGACTACAGGCAATTAAGCCACTATTCAACTAACAAATAACTAGAATATTCCTAAATATTGGAAACTGAGGACTGAACTATAAAATAACATATGTTTGTAAGATGACATGAGAATGGAAATTGTAAAATTTTTTCTCTTGGAAAAAAAGTTTCGTGCTTTGAAAATACATTTCAATTAGTTGGATCATTCATCCTTTGCCTCCAGGTAGAGTCCTCCAACACTAATAGCTTTCCAAAGTGTCCTTGATTTCCTTCAGATAACGTGCTGTTTTTCTTCCTTTCCCATGTTTCTATGTCCTTCACGGCCTGCTTCTGGACTCTAGGAAGTATTTTGACCGGAATAATATTAAAACTATGACCGCAACCATTCTGGGCTGCCCATGGGATACATGGAGGAAATAAAAGAAAATGGAAGAAGGAATTGTAACGGTAGAAGTGAGAACTAATGAAATAGAAACCCGATATACAAAAGAGGCTGACTTAATCAAAATATTTTAAAAAGATTACTGTTACTGATAACTCTGTGGCAATAGTGATCAAGAAAAATGGAGAGACTGCACAAATAGCTAATATTAGAAATGGAAAAGGAAGGGGCCTGGCTGGCTCAGTTGAGCAGGCAACTCTTGATCTTGGGGTTGTGAGTTCAAGTTCCATGTTGGGAGTAGACTTTTCTTTAATATTAATAATAATAATAATGTTAATAATAATAATAATAAAAAGAAATGGACAAGGAGACATCACTTCAGATCCAACAGGGGGTAAGAACAAATATCATGAACAATTTAATACTGATAAATATATGAGTTTAAATGAAATGGGCAAATTAGTAAAAGATACAACTGTAGCTTTTCTATATTTCTTTCTGTAATAAATACAAAATATGACCAATAATTTAATGTGTAAAGATATTTGATTTGTTTTTTTAAAATCCACAAATAATTTTCCAGGTATAGATGATTCTACTAGTAAATTCTACCAAACATTTGAGAACAATCAAGAGCTTACAAAAAATCTTCCAGGGACGCCTGGGTGGCACAGTGATTGAGCATCTACTTTTGGCTCAGGTCATGATATCGGGGCCCTGGAATTTAGTCCCACATCGGGCTACCTGCAGAGAGCCTGCTTCTCCCTCTGCCTATGTCTCTGCCTCTGTGTGTGTGTGTGTGTGTGTGTGTGTGTCTCATGAATAATTAAAATCTTAAAAAGAATATTCCAGAGGATAGCAAAAGAAGAAAGAATCCTGAATCATGTTATAAGGATACTGTAACATATTGTCAAAATGTGACAAGGACAAAAAAAAAGTAACAAGGAAAGGAAACTATGAGAAAGAAAAACCATAAGCTAAATCTTTTTCATGAATGTTGTTGCAAAAATCCTACACAAAATATTAGTAAACCAGATTAAGCAATATAAAGTTGGAATTCCCCACCCCCCAGGAAATAAAAATGGTTTAAGGTTTAACATTCAAAATCAAGCAATTAATATACCATTTTAAGAAAATCATGTCACATGGCCATCTCAATATGTACTTCAAAAAGCATGTGAAGAAATTCAGCATTGATTCATATTTTAAACTCACAGCAAACTGAGAATAGAAGAGACCTTTTCTACCTGATAGAATATTTAACACAAGCCTGCAACAAATATAATACTTAATGGTGAAATATTTCATCATTACCCCCTGAAATAATTTTCAAGGAAAGGATGTCTCTGTTACTACCTCAATTCAATATTGCATTGGCAAAATGAACCAGTGAATTTAAGCCAAAAGACAGAAATTTATTGTACAAAGATTAGAAACAAATGAAATTATCATTAGTACACCTTGTGAACATATAATTTAAAAAGAAACTAGCGATAAATTATTATAATTTTATGACTTTAGCAAAGTTACTAGATAAAAATTAATGCAAAATTCACTTTATTTCTATATACTATTTATAAACCATTGAAATTAAGCTTAATTTTTAAAAGTAACATAATAAAATATGCAGCCATAAAGTTAGCAAAAGATATACTAGGTTGTTTTGATGAGAAATGTATTAATTGGTACACTTTTGAAGAGTCCTAAATTAATTTTTAGTATACACATTATGAATTAGAAGAGAATGATGTAAGAATGTCAATTCTATCCAAACCATTCTATAGATTCAGTGAAATCCCAACCAAATTCCCAACTTTCTCAAATTCTTAAATTTCTGTGGAATTTGAAAAAAAAATGATTAAGAAATTTAAGTGTGGCTAAACTAAAAAACACAAGAAACAAGAATGTTAGTGGAGATGTGGAGAAAGCAGAATCTTCTTACATTCTTACTGGGAATGCATAATGGTACAGCCACTCTGGAAAACAGTATGAAGTTTCCTCCAAAAGTTAAAAATAGGACTACCCAATGATCCAGCAATTGCAGTATTGGATATCTACTCCCAAAATACAAAAACTCTAATTCAAAGGGATACATACACACTGATGTTTATGGCAGCATTATTTACAGTAGACAAATTATGGAAGCAACACACACATGCACACACACACACATACTGGAATATTACTCAGCCATTAAAAATAATGAAATATTGCCATTTGCAACAACATGGATGGAGCTAGAGGGTACTTTGCTAAGTGAAATAAGTCAGAGAAAGATAAATACCATATGACCTCACTCATATGTGGAATTTAAGAAACAAAACAAAGGAGAGAAAAAAGAGACCCACCAAGAAACAGACTCTTACTCTAGAGAATACACTGATGGTCACCAGAGGGCAGGTGGGTAGGGGTTGGGGGAAATAGGTGAAGGGGATTAAAAGGACACTTATCTTGATGAGCACTGAGTAATATGTAGAATTGTCGAATCAGTATATTGCACACCTGAAACTAATATAAACTGTATGTTAACTATACTGGAATTAAAATGTAAAAACTTAAATATAAAACAATCTGAAAAAAGATTTTTTAAAAGATTTTATTTATTTATTCATGAGCGACACACAGAGAGACGCAGAGACATAGACAGGGAGAAGCAGGCTCCTTGCAGGGAGCCCGATGCCGGACTGGATCCCTGGACCTGGGTTCACCCTCTGGGTCAAAGGCAAACACTCAACCGCTGAGCCATCAGGCATCCCCCCCTGCCCCCCCCCGCCAAAAAAAGATTTAAATATAAGTGCAAATGGTCAAAAACAGTCAAAACACTTTTGAAGAGGGTAGGAGAACTTATAAAATACAATTGCACACTAAAGACTTTTTTTTAAAAAAGATCTTATTTATTTATTCATGATAGAGACAGTGATCATTTTTCTATTTTGTCAGCATAAGTGTATATTTTTTATTTTTCTTTTTTTAATTTTTTTTTTATTTTTTTTAAGATTTTATTTATTCATTAATGAGAGACAGAGAGAGAAAGAAGCAGAGACACAGGCAGAGGGAGAAGCAGGCTCCATGCACGGAGCCTGACGTGGGACTCCATCCTGGGTCTCCAGGATCACATCCTGGGCCAAAGGCAGCGCTAAACCACTGAGCCACCCGGGCTGCCCAAAATTTATTTTCCTTCTTCTTCTTCTTTCTTCTCTTCTTCTCTTTCTTCTTGCGTTCTTCTTTATTAGGTTGTCTTCGTTAGTTATTTCTCTATCTAAGATATAGTTAGTTCTTCTTTATTTCGTTAGTTTATTCTTTAGGATTTATTACTTTATTTCATTTAGTTATTTCTCTCGCTTTCTTCTTATTCTTTCTTTCTTTATTTCTTCTTTCTTTCTTCTTCTTTTCTTTCCTTCTTTCTTCTTCTTTCTTTTTTTTTTTAAGATTTTATTGATTTATTCACTGAGTAGGACCACAGAGAGAGAGGCAGAGACATAGGCAGAGGGAGAAGCAGGGTCCCTGTGGGGAGCCCGATGTGGGATCTGGGGATCATGACCTGAGCTGAAGGCAGACGTTCAACCGCTGAGCCACCCAGGCATCCCTTTTAAAATTTTCATAATAAAAGCTTTGAATAAATGAAATCTAGGAGTGTTGTAGATATAAACATGAAAGGAAAAAAAATGCAGCTTGTAGAAGACAACAAGTAGTAACTTTATGACCTGGGGACTAAGAAAAATTTCTTCGATAAGACACAAGAAACATTGATTATAAAGGGAAACATTTTTAAATGACTAAAGAAAATTATGAAATTTTGCTCATCCAAATACATCATAGTGCAAGTGCCTTCAATAGTATACTTATCATATTTTGTTTAACATATCCAGCTATTGTGCAGAGAGGGATTTTTCAGGATCATGAGTACGAAGATGTGTACACTGTGTAGCACCGCCTGAATGTTCCTTTACAGAGCTTATCAAAGTCTGTCCCCTTCTTGTGTATTTAATGAAATGAATATGTGCTGATTTATGGTATACCTAATGCATGAGGGGTAAGTACCAGGAGTGCAGGTTACTTGGTCTGATTTGTCTAGAAAGCAACTACCTTTATTTATTAGGGTCTTAGTAAGCATTTGTGGAATGAATAACTAGACCTCTAGATATCTTAGAACCGTAGATCATAAATTTGGTTGGAGGAACATAAGCAGTTTTAAAGATCTATTGAAAACTATGGACTCTTCTCCCTCTAAAAAAGTGACACTTTTCTAGAAGGAGGTAACACATTTAAAATATGTGTATACTGTTAATTTGGTGGGAGAAAAAAAACAAACCCGTTTTCCTTTTCCTTTCTTTTCAGGGAAGAGTGAGCATTCTCATTAAGTTGGAGCACAATTTAGCCAAGACAGAGTATCAAGGGAGGGGTTATGCCAGACTGAAGCCTTGGCTTGAGGTATTTGAACGTTCTACTGAGAAGTATGGACTTTATCCTATTGGCACCAAGAAAGTCCATGAAGCTTAATGACGATGTAGAGCAGAGTAACAGGATCAACCAGAAAAGCCTGCTTGTTCTTTCCCGAAGACCTGCAACATATTTCCATAAATTATCTGTGAATGTGATTCCACTTCTTGGATCTCTAGCAAGGACACGTTGGGGTACCTCAGAAACATTCTTTCCTGCTTGCTTTTAGCAGGCTGAGCTTTGGCTTGTCTAGGTCCCATGGAAGCCTTTGCATATGCAGAGATGAGAGTACAGAGGCTTTATTATAAACCGTTTTGCTTGTACAGGATCTTCAATCACAGAACTGCTCTGTCCACCATGCTTCAGTGCTGCAGCGCATATAAAAGCACGGAGTGTTATTTAAGTGCACTGACCTGAGTTCACAAGGCTGATGTGTGTGCTGCTCCTTCAGTGGGTACATACATGGCCTCCGACTGGCACAGCAGTGGACTTACTCTAGGGTGGCAGGTTTTCATACTGTAGCCCAAACCAGGAGCTAGTGATGAGAGAGAAACTCTGCTTCTGTATTTGTTTCAAAGGCTCTGAATAAACTGGGAACTGGCAGAATAGTATTTGGCCAGAATGTCTACTCCTATCAGTTTCTGGGTGCAACTCATGTCCTTAGAGGAAAAGCTTTTCTGTTCCTGATATTTTAAACAAATCTAACATAGCTATAGACAGCAGTGAGTATTGAGGAATCAGGAGACCCTTGATATTATCATCATAGGGCATAGTGTCACTTTTCTAGAGGGAGAAGAGTCCATAGTTTTCAATAGATCTTTAAAACTGCTTATGTTCCTCCAACCAAATTTATGATCTACGGTTCTAAGATATCTAGAGGTCTAGTTATTCATTCCACAAATGTTTACTAAGACCCTAATAAATAAAGGTAGTTGCTTCCTAGACAAATCAGACCAAGTAACCTGCACTTCTGGTACTTACCCCTCATGCATTAGGTATACCATAAATCAGCACATATTCATTTCATTAAATACTCAAGAAGGTGACAGACTTTGATAAGCCTGTAAAGGAACCTTCAGACGGTGCCACACAGTGTAAGCGGGAGTGAACCGCATTAGAGGAGTCAGAGAAGGTCTCTTGGTTGAGGGTACACACAGGTGGGACACGAAGCAGAGGGAGATGCGGTTCAGAGGAAGGAGCAGGTGGAGATCCGGGGGAAGCTGTCCCGACTGTCAGCAGCGGGTGTGAATACTTGGCAAGCCAGAGTCCAGCCCGCTGGACAAACAAAACAGGCCAGTGTGGCAACAGGTAACGAGCTATGAAATAGCCTGGAAAGTACTGTGGGGTGCAGATTCCCCAGGGCCTTATAATCACGGTAATTCTGTATGTTCACTGAGCAGCGTTGTTAACTCCAAAGGGGGAACCACTGCGATAGACTTAACAGTTTATTTGCAGAAGTTTGCCCGGCCTCTGCACAGGTGAGGTCCTGGAGGGCACCAATCAGAGGCAAACAGATCATTTCTTCCTCCCTTCAATAGTTCATCCAGCCATTCTGCTACTGGGTCGCTTGGTTCTTGTTCCAGATGCCCCAAAGACATGGAGGCCCAAGACCAGAATAGGGAGACAGTTCATTGAGCAGGTAAGTCTACTGCCCGCTGAAGACAGACAGCCAGACAGTTGCTGCATCCTTTTAAGCCTGCCCTTTGTGTATGTAAATTTGATTTTGGTTGACATTTTTGATCAACAGCTGGCAGTTATAGCACATTTTGGCTTCTGTACGTGCACCTAATCATGATTCATTCTGTTATGAATGTATGTATGAATATATGTATTTGTGTATGTACCGTGTATTTATGAGTTTCTAATAAGCTTTTGCTGTGAATTTAGGCTATGTTGCATCTCTTGTGCTCATGCTCAACTCTTGGACGTCCCCTTATGGGTTCGGAGCCAGCTCTGTGGCTGTGCCTTTCCTCCCCTGTTAGCTCTTGGGGGTGGCTCCCAGGTGTGGCTTCATCCCTTCTTGCTCTTGTCTAACTGCCCGACAATTCAGCAAATATATATTGGAAGCCAGCTTACCTCCTGACTCCCTTCCTTGGAATATGGTCTGATTTGTTAATTTACATATATTAAATTATATGTATTTATAGAATTTCTATATGCATTAATTTATATACTATTTTATAAATTTTTAAATTTTTAAACGTTTTATTTAAGTAATCTGCACATCCAACATGGGGCTCAAACTCAGGACTCCGAGGTCGAGAATCATATGTACTTCTGACTGTGCCAGACAGATGCCCTTATTAATTTACATTTTAATTTGTTCTGTCTACAGGTAGAAGCATTTCAGATCTGATGTGATCAATGATAAACACATTTTTTTAATACTGTACACTAATCAGTTTAGTCCAAGATAGCATTATTATCTCTAATATCATCGAAACACTATCAGTTCACTGATTTTTATTTTTATTGTTTTCACTTTTGACTTTTAAAATCAATCTAAGTTTATATGAATTGCCCTTATGATATTGGTGCCTATTTTAGTCTATCCACCTAGGCAATGGAACTTTTAACACTTAATCTGTCATGTATCATACTAGCTATTTTTCCCAGCTATCAATGATCTGTGTATTTAACCAGCATAGGTTTTGTACCTCCCACGAAATAAAACCTAAGTCTGTAGGGCAGAGAGAGGCTAAGTGCAGAACATTCTGCCCAGACCTAGAGTTTAAGATGCTTGTGGTTGACTTTTGGTAACCCCGTGCTGGTGTACAGCATTCAGCACCCACTTGTTCATAAATAATCTATTTAAATATGTTGGCGGGCACCTGGCCTGCTCAGTGGGAAGATCATGCAGCTCTTGGTCTTGGGGTCGTGAGTCTTGGCCCCACATTGGGTGAGGAGGTTACTTAAAAACAAATAAGCAAGCATAAAATAAAATAAAACAAAATAAACCAAGATAAGATAAAAATATGTCATAAACGGCAGCAATGGCTCTCAGTAGACCTCGTTCTATAGATTTTAAAGTTCTTCTCCCCCACTTTGGAAAATCAGGTCCTTTGTGTATCCATCAGGACATCTGCTTCTTGTGTTTACAGGCGGGGATTCCATGGCAATCTGCACACCACCTGTTGGAGGCCAGCATTTGCTGTGATTGGTTGTGCCCATTCTGCAGGGTTAAATATTCCAATGTCCCCTTTGATTACAGAACAAGTGCAGGTTAAGTTATGGTTTTAATTTTTATCTTGAGATCTATCTTGTCTGGCTTGCATCCACAAATTCACATACAAGTACATGGCTTTTATTAATCCCTGGTTTTAACTTTAAATTCTCTGTCTTGCATTTTTTTCTTCTTTTAAGTTTAAATATATATATTTTCTTAATGGAGAAGACAGAAGCAAAGTAGATGTTAAGTAACATTACCTTCTCGTTGTCAATGATTAACCTATCATTTCTCCCAAGTTCTGTATTTATCTCTTCCTTGTTCCCTTTCTGCTATAATTTAGCTTGAAAACACACACACAGAGTCTCACACACACTCACACACATTCACACATTCACAGTCACATACACACCCACACTCTCACAGTCACACACTCACACTCTCACACTCATAGTCACACATTCACAGTCACATTCGCACACTCTCACACACACACACTCACAAGGAGTTAGTGGCAGGGCCAGTCACAGGTATCTGGGAGTTCCTGGATTCTCCTGGGTGTGGACACCAGTAGAAGACAAGGACAACAGAATTCGTGTTCCCTCCACAGCACGCTCAGCAGATGGCATGACAGATTTTCTCTTAACTCATCCTGATGACAGATTAATCATGCCTCAGAAGAGTCTTGGTTGAGCATGGTGCCCCCCCTTGTTGCCTGTTGTTCCAGGAATAGCTCTGGAAGGCCTTCTTATCAACCCAGTCCCTGAGGCTGAATTCACTGATCCTCCTTCACTCTCCTATTTTATTTCCATTTCTACACTCTCCACCCTTCACTGTCTACTGCTGCTCTCCCTCCCCATTGTGTACAAGGAAAAAAGTTTGGATTTGGGATTTAAACAGGACTAGCTTTGAGTTCTTTCTAGCTATGAAATTTTGAGCAAGTTATGTAATTTTTGTATATCTGTTTCTTCTTTGTAAAATAACATAAAATAATGACTTTTAAAATAAAGATGAAGAATCTATACCTGGAAATGTCTGGCATGAATAAGGACTTAGTGAATGCTCATGTAAGTCCCACTGTTTCTTTGTCTTCTTTCTTCCTTCCTTCACTGCTTATCTCTCTCATTTACCTTCTGACATGCTCTATTCCTTTTCTATCCATTAGTTTTAAGAAGTCCTCTACTCCAAGTGTCTCTAGTGTGTTACTTTTATTTTATTTTTAAAGATTTTATTTGCTTATTTGTCAGAGAGAGAGAGAGAGAGAGCAGGGGGAGGGATAGAGGGAGAGAGAGAAACAGACTCCCCGCTGAGCAGGGAGCCTGATGTGGGGCTAGATCCCAGGACCCTGAGATCATGACCTGAGTCAAAGGAAAATGCTTAACTGATTGAGCCATCCAGGTGCCCTCCAGCATGTTACTTTCAATTAAAACTTTTATAATGGAAAATCCCAAACATGCACACTCTACAGAGGAGCATATGATTCGCCTCACACACCTATTACTACATCAGCTGTGAGCAGCACAAGTGGTGGCTAATTTCATTTTGTCTGCATCCACCTGTGCTTCTTTCCACTGCCCCCAACGCTCCACGTGCACATACACGCAGAATCATTTTGAAGCAAATTCTAAGCATTGTGCCGCTTCCTCTGTAAAAATTTCTTGACTCTGTTGATCTGAACCAGAAAGCAAGTCCACCTTGTCCCTAGGTGTCCCTGGGACAACTGCGGGGAGTTTCTAGGTCAACTCCGGCTGTTTCCTACTGGCCTGGAATGCCCTTCATGAGGTGCCACAGGCCAATGGGCTGTAGAATGGGAGAGAAGAAGCCAAGCGTCTCAATCTCAAATCTGTTGTTCTGAATCTCATCTGATTGCTATGTGGATGGAGAGTTGTGAGGGCAGAGTTGTGGCTGCAGCTGTCTGGTCCCAGCCTTAAACTAGGACAGGCCATCTTTCCACTCTCCTGAGCATCTGGTTCTCTCATATACATTTGTGGGCTGGAAAATCTACATGACCTACATGACCCACATGACCTATATGACACAGTAGAACTCCAAGCTCATAGCATTCCTTGATTCTTACTCTTGTCTCCCAACCTTCTAGAGTAATAACTGGTCAAATCAGCTTCAGAGGCAATCAGAATCTCACAAAACCTGGGAAAATAAGCTGAGAATATCAGCCTTAGAAGGGACTTTTGTGATTTTCTGATTTATAAATGGGCAAACTGAGGCTGAGGGAGGTATTTTCCCAATGCCTTGCTGTCCTATTAAAGCTGTCAGTGATGGCTGCAGGGTGTGCTTGCTGATATAGCACGTTTGTTCTTTCCCTGGGAGCAGCAAGGGCCGGAGGCACAGACTAGAGATTTGCAGGTGGGAGCGCTCTGGTTTTGAATGGTGTGGGTTCCTCAGATTCCGGTGGTTGTGCATGGACATGGAGCTCTCTCCCACGCCTTCCCCCAGCCCATTAGGGCAGGAGTAACAGAAAGAACACTGCCTAGGGGAGCACACATCCTTCCTCTCACTGCCTCCCCAGCCTAACCCCAAGAAGCAGAGTTCTTCCAGCCTTCCTCCTCCCCAGGGGGCCAGGGAGGAAAGCTAGTGTCACTGACACAACCTCCAGAAAGTCTACGTTTCCTGGGCTAGCTGCCTCTGTGAGGCCCAGGGCCACAATCAGCCTCGACCTGGAGGGAGCCCCAGACCTCAGCATGTTTGAGGAGGGAAGTCAGAAGGTTAAGAAAACATGAGTATGACAAATGCAAAAGTGGTCTCTCTAGGACTTTCCTCCATTTCCAAACATATTTTATGGGGAATGGAGCCGAGTGGAGAGACAAATGAATTTGAAATAAAAACCCAAGTTTATGGGGCCCCTGGGTGGTTCAGTGGTTGAGCATCTGCCTTTGGCTCAGGTCGAAATCCTGGAGTCCTGGGATCAAGTCCTACATCAGGCTTCCCAGGGAGTCTGCTTCTCCCTCTGCCTCTTTCTCTGTGTCTCTCATGAATAAATAAAATCTAAAAAAAGAAAAAAAACTCAAATTTATGGTCTAGGTCTACACTCTTCTTAGACTTTGCCCAAGTCCCATCCCCTTTCTGAGCCTCACTTTTTCCATTGCAAATTTGAGCAAGGAACTCCTGTTCTCCCTCTGTCAGGGACTCAGGGGGAGGGCTATGTGGGGATCACTGATGTAAAGAATATTCGTGAACTCCAAATATTATATAAATATTATTTTAAAGTTGCAGATTTAGGAATAGGTCTTCTGCTTCTCACACTTGTACCCAGAAAATCCTGGCGGTCTGAATGGGTATCCCAGATACCCATTTCTCTGATCTAATTCAGAGAAAACACTCAGGGAAAACTGCCCCCAAGTAAATGGGGACACAAATCTCTAAGTCAGGTTTGGGTTGCAGAGGCTGGGTTTGAACGTGGGGTGAGGACGTGGACAGCATCGCAGCAAAAATTTCTTTTATGATCAAAGGAACCAAACTTCTGCTACTTTTAATTAAAACACAAGAAATTGGTATTGATTGAAATTGGCAGGAGTCTGAGGGCTTTCTTTGAGTCTTTAAATAAAAGATTCACTAGCTACATGACCCTGGGCAAGAAAGTTCTCCTCCTAAGAGTCCTAGTTCAAGGAAAACGTGGAGTCTGAATGGGAAAAAAGAGGCAGTGTTGAGACATAGTGATGCTTGCCAACTTATCTATTAGGATTATGGACTACTTGCAATTGTAGGATTTTTAAAGTCAGAAAATGACAAGAGTTTATGGCCAATTTAGATCCAGAGTGGTTTTCAGCCTTAAAGCTATTGCTCAGGTCACAAACATTTCCACTTGTTCGATAAAATTACATTCCCTGTCCTCTCAGTGAGCATAAATATAGATAATTTGGAGCAGGGGAGGTAGAATCCCAAAGTACTCAGAATAATTGACCTCCAAGATCAAGACTCTAAGTCCAGATTCGCCTGAGTGGCTTTGAGGTTGAGGGTCTGCCTTCGGCTCAGGGCATCATCCCAGGATCCAAGATGGATTCTCACCCCCCACAGGGCTCCCTGCAGGAAGCCTGCTTCTCCCTCTCCCTCTGCCTACATCTCTGTTTCTCTCATGAATAAATAAATCTTAAAAAAAAATCTAAGTCCAAATAAGTGTGTTTTACTCATTATGTGGAATTTAATAAACAAAGCAGAGGATCCTAGAGGAAGAGAGAAAAAAACTTTTTTAAAAAATATTTTATTTATTTATTCATGAGAGACACAGAGAGAGAGAGAGAGAGAGGCAGAGACACAGGCAGAGGGAGAAGCAGGCCCCATGCAGGGAGCCCGACCTGGGACTGGATCCCAAGTCTCCGGGATCACGCCCTACAGTCAAGGCGGTGCTAAACCGCTGAGCCACCCGGACTGCCCATGAGCCACCGGGGCTGCCTGAGAGGAAAAATTAAAATAAGACGAAATCAGTAAGGTAGACAGACCATAAGAGACTCTTAATCATAGGAAACAAACTGAGGGTCGCTGGAGGGGAGGGGTGGGGGGTGGGGTCACTGGGGGATGGGCATGAAGGAGGGCATGTGATGGGATGAGCACTGGGTGTTACATGCAACTGATGAGTCACTGACCTCTACCTGTGAAACTAATAATACATTATGTTAATTGATTGAATTTAAATTTTAAAAAATGATTCTGAGCTGAATTTCCCCATTTCAAAAAAACAAAATAAACCCTAAAACTCCAAGGAGGTGTGTTTTAGGGAAGGGGTGCATTTCGTGTGTGTGAAGAGTCACAGGAGGGAGTCCTGAAGGAGGTAGAGAGCACCGTCAGGAGAGGTTTGGGTACACGTTGCAGAATCCGGGTGGGGGACTCACCTAAACTGGTCGGCCTCGCTGTGTGGGTGGAGGGGTGTCACCGGGCGGAGGTCTGGAGGCTCCAGTGGCTGCCGGAAGGGAGGAGTCTGGAAGGGAGAAGACAAGCAGGAGAGTTTCCACATTCCAGAAAGGAAGTGACAGGGATTTGAGGGGTGCTCCGGCGGATGGTGGAAGAGGAGGCAGCGGGTGCTGATGCCAGCAGGTGCACCCAGACAGGCAGCACCCCCGGGCCTCCTGTGGCCTCATCCTGGACAGAGGTCCTGTCTCCAGGGAGACGGAGACCACGGGACACAGACTTGGGGAGGTTTTAGGCCATTTGATGGGACCGCTGAGGCAGAGTTTGACACCAGTTTCTCTTCTACTCTAGGCGCCCTCATGTGATGAGCAGAGAGAGAGAATGGCAAAAAGAGCGAGGAATTACAGGGTGAGGAGCCGCGTGGGTGATCTCCCACCACGGGGGCCTCCTCAGTGTTCCTACTTGAGCGCTGGTTTCTTCCCCTGTTGAGGAAACGGGGCGTTTACCTTGGGGCCAGGTCCCCGCTTGGAGTTTCAGTGAATCTTTATTATCCTGGATCCGCCCTGTCAGTTTCATCTCCTTCTGCGAATTTCCCAAAGGCGACCCGGAGGCACAGAAGGTGACCTGCGAGTCACAGGGCTCCGGGAGGCCAAGGGAACTGAGAGCATCGTCAAGTAACAATTAAAAGCGACACTCTTGGGGCCGGTACTTCAATCTACACGGTTCTCTGAGCAGGGGGGGCGGGAAGCGGGCTGAGGGGGTGGTCCGAGGTCCGGGTTTCAGATTAGCGGCCTCTGCGGGGAGCTGAGGATGCTCCTGCTGTCCCCACAGCTCAGAGGACCGAGCCCCAGCACCGGGGCTTCCAGCAGACGGGGGCAGCGCTCCGAGTGGTGGCCGAGGGGGGCTGCTGAGGGGACAGGGCCTGGGAAGCCGCCCCGCCCCGTCCAGCTCAGGGACCGGGTCTCCAGCCTCTCAGCGGAGCTCAGGCAGCTGCTGTCCTCTCTGACTTGGGATACTAAGCTTCAGGAGCAGCCACCCCCACGGACATGCAGCCTTGTTTTAGCCATTTGACCTCGGAGGTCACCAGGGGTCACCAGCCCTCCAGGCCTTAGAGAGGTTTCCTGACACGAGTCCCCCCAACGGCCAGGAAAGTGTGAGTGGATGCGGGGACAGAAAACAATTTTTAAAAAATTAACTGAAGAGTCACCTGAGTGGTTCAGTCTATGAAGTGTCTGCCTTCGGCTCAGGTCATGATCTCCGGGTACTGGGATGGGGTCCCGCATGGGGCATGGGGCTCCCTGCTCAGCAGGGTGTCTGCTTCTCCCTCTCCTTCTATCTCTCCCCACCATTCATTTCTCTCTCTCAAATAAATAAAATATTTTTTTAAAAACTAGCATAAGAGGTGCCTCAGTGGCCCAGTTGGTCAAGCATCTGACTCCATCTCAGCTCAGGTCTCCATCCCACTGTGGTGAGCTCCAGCCCCACTTTAGGCTCCACATCCACTTTTAAAAAAATTAATGAGGGCAGCAGTTTAGCACCGCCTTCAGCCCAGGCCCTGATCCTGCAGACCCAGGATCTAGTCCCACGTCCGGCTCCCTGCATGGAGCCTGCTTTTCCTCTGCCTGTGTCTGTCTGTCTGTCTCTCTCTCTCTCTGTGCGTCTCTCATGAATGAATAAAAAATCTTAAAAAAAAATTAATGAACTAAGACAGTCTCTGCACAGCCTAATGATGATCAAGTGCCATAAATTTAGGAGTTTAATTAATCATTTGAATCTGACGTCCATATGGGGGGTGGTGGTGAGTGATGTTTTAAGCTTCAAGAAGCTAATAATCTGGGCAGCCTGGGTGGCTCAGCGGTTTAGCACTGAGTTTGGCCCAGGGTGTGATCCTGGAGTCCCGGGATCGAGTCCCACGTCAGGCTCCCTGCATGGAGCCTGCTTTTCCCTCTGCCTGTGTCTCTGCCTCTCTCTCTCTCTCTCTCATGAATAAATAAATAAAATATTAAAAAAAAAAGAAGCTAATAATCTGATGAGGAAGGCACAGGTTTTTCAAGAATACAAACAATAGAGATATTAAACGTATTTTACTCATGGGGAGACCAGCGGGAGAATGGGGTTTGGGAGTCAAAGCCTGGGAATAATGGACAAAGCAAGAGAGGGGCCTTATGCAGATCAATCAATAACAATGGGTTCCGGAGTGCCTGAGCTCAGCCCCCAGCACTTGAGGTCCAAAGGTGGATAGTGTTGTAGGCAGGAGGGAGGAAGACCTGGGTGAGTTTCCCCTGGGGTGGGGTGGGGGTGGGGACAGACTATGTTCTGTAAGTGGGAAATCCAGCAATTCCTGGGCTCCAGGTCTGTGGCCCCCAGCAAGTACCCCCGTGAGCAGAGACTATCGAGCTGCTGGAATGCCCCTGAGCTGAGCGTCAAAGCATTTTTATTCTTAGAGGAATTTGTGTCTCCTTTCCTCATCCTTCTCAGGCCTGGGGCTTCAAGGGATTAAGAGCACTTTTAAAAGACCTGCATTCAGAACGGTAGATAATAACCGGAACATGGGCGGCCCTAGTGTTTCCCCTCCCTAGGCTGGTGTGTGGGGCCTCCTATACCAGATCTTCGAAACTCAGGCCTGGGGTAACACCATGCCTTTTAACTTAGGCCAATCTGATAAATACAGAATGCATCTTTTCTTATTTATACCTCTTTGATTACTGCTGAGGAGGAACATTGTATCCCAGCACAAATGCCATTTGGTTTACTGTCTGGTGCCCATGTGTCTGTTGGGCTGGTTGTGTAATTACTGATTTGTAATCACTTGAAGGCAGTTGTGTAATGAATATAGTAATGTGCTTCTTTCACATATGTTGTGAATATCTTTTCCTCCTCAGGGCCATGTTCCTTCCATCTCTCTTGGAGAGGTCCTAAATGGTCCACAAATCATGATATTATGAATGGTATCTGGAATGTCAATGTCATTCCCTTGGTAGTGACTCTACTGAAAAGCTGGGGAGGCTTTGTCTGCATCTGGACACTACTATTCACTCGATTAAAACAGACAGTAATCTCCAAGACCATGGATGCTTGCCCTCACCTTTTCACAATTCTGCCAGAATTTATATGAGTCCCAGGTCCTCATCGCACTGGTGAGCACAGAATGCCCATGGGGGTGTGTGTGGGTGAGGATGTGGTTTAAATTCTACATCCCCACTCATGCCACAGAAATCCTTGCAATTGGTGTGCACAGCCTTGGCTAGAGGATCAAAAGCTTGACAGGGTGTGTGTGAGATCCCAGCCTCAAAAACTACATCTACGGACTAGTCATGACTGCATGGTTAGGGGCCTCCTACGTTTTGCCTATTCTGCTAGTCAGCTTTGTGCAGACAAATGCCAAGCCTGAGAAGACAAAGGTGAGCAGCCTCCAGAGAGGGTGGGGCAGGGCCCCAAGGTGGAGTCACTGTTCTGTCCTGCTCCAGTCATTCTTGTAAGACTCTGACCTCTGCTTTCTTTCATATTGGGGTTTTCCATTAACCTTTCTTTTCTACTTGCCTCTTCTTCATTCCTATAAATGGATGCTCCTTGGGCTGAATATAGGTAGGGAAGAGTCTCCTTCCTGCAGTCCTTGCTCTCCTCCATCTCTAGTTAGGATTACCTGGATACTCTTCCAACACGTCAGTATCTGCATCAGAGCTGGGCGCCAGACAGGGGAAGCAGTGGGCACCATGGTGGGTGGCAAGGTTTGGAGGAGAGGGTGAGCCAGGTCATCTCTGATGCAGCTCAGTGGGACACCTACAACAAGAAGGAAAAAACCAATGTGGAAGGTTTTTTGCAGATGGATAAAATCGGAGAGTTAATCCGAAAAACATAAAACATAGGCAAAAATAATTGGAGGTCTAGGGGCGCCTGGGTGGCTCAGTTGATTAAGCATCTGCCTTTGGCTCAGGTCATGATCTCAGGGTCCTGAGACTGAGCCCAGTGGGGAGTCTGCTTCCCTCTGCCTCTCCCCACCTCCCGTGCACATGCACACATGTGTGTGTGTGAGCACACACTCTGATAGATAGATAGATAGATAGATAGATAGATAGATAGATAGATAGATAGGAATTGGAGATCTAAAACAAACAGATTTAGAATCAGGGGTTTTGGATTCTGGCATCAGTCTAGTCCTAGTTCATAATTCAGTTGCCTTATTGATGAAATGTGTGTATAACATAGGGAGGGGCAGCACTGGGAAGGAGAGCAATGATCTGGATGACTTGGAGGCAAGATGGAATCATGAAGTGAGAGGCAAGCAACCTTTCATCCGTGTAGTGGGGCAATCATTTTTGGTCTTGGACAAGTCCCTTTACCTTTATTAGCTTCTGCTTTCTCATATACATTTGTAGACAACCGTATCTACCTTGTGGGTAGGTGAACAATAATTATGACACATATAATGTGCTCAGTAAAAGGCAGCTCTGGTAAGATCTTCCTACCACTCTGAAGTTGACCAGAGAACCTCCTGGGTGACTCTACTTTTGAGAATTGGTGTGGCTTTTCTGTGACTCAGTGCTGCCTAGTTGAGTATGAAGACCCTGGATCCTCAGCTATAGAATTTGCTTAATAAAAAACTGAGTCTGGAGGTATTAGAGACATATCATATGGACTTACATACATTTGAAGCAGCAATGAGTGTCAGGAGTAAGCTGGCCTGGAAAGGGCTTTCCAGTTCAGAGTCTCTCTAAATTCCCATACTCTGGTTACTTAACATGATTTTCAGTAATTTTCATTGCAGTACAAAGGAAAAAAAAAAAGACAATTTCTTTAAAATGTTTAACTTAGCACCTGGCATTATGGAAGTTGAGATGGATATTTTCATACAGTATTCTCTCTATGCACATCTCAGTTTTGCTGGCATGTGTCTGTGTATGCACTCAGGGGAAAGTGCAAAAGCCTGCACAGAGAAGGCACCTTTCTGCCCCAGAGCAGGGACCGAGTACTAGAGTCCGGTGTGCTAGTCATGGAAGCAGTTGGCCTAGAAAGTTGGAGAAAGTCTGGTTTTGTTTGTGTTGCATCCGGACAGGTAGTGATTGGCTGAAATCCTTTCTAGTTCATTGGATTTCCAGGGAGTCTGATTTAATCGTAGTTTAAATCTAGACCTTCCTTATCAGATTATGTCCTTCTCCCCTTTCTCTGATCGGTTCCTCTTTCCTCATTCTCACCATGTAGTTTGGTGGCTTCCTTTTCACACTTCCTGTTTTGTACTCCCTGTGTTCCATGAGCAACTGGCAGCAGCTTTCCCAAGATAGGAAAAGGAGTCCTTCATGGACCCTATATAGATACAGTGGAGGAAGAATAAGGTGAGATCTGCCTTGCAGAGGAATTTAACCGAAGAACAGGCGACAAGAATGTCATGGACAACTAATTTCTGTTATGTGGAATTTATTTGTGTTACATGGAATTCTGCTCCAATATGTTCAAGAGATTTGGGGAGGAATAGAATAGATGGGGCCAGTGGTGAAGGCAAATATTAGATACCTAGAGCACAGTGGGATGGGGAGCACTGGTTATGTGCAGCTGGGTGCTGCCAGATAGATTTTAGTAGCACTAGCAGGTGGATTTGGGCTCTCCACCTCCTCTGCTGGGAGCCACAGAAAGAGTTCCACAGTAGCGGCTTGTAGGACTATCATGCGAGAATGAGAGTGACAGGAGAGAGAACACTGTTTCAGGCAGGGCTAATATTAGATTCTGGAATGTTAAACTGGGAAGGCCCCTTGAGGACCTGTCAGGAATGTAGGTGAATGTCATTTTACCAGTGGGGGAACTGAATGTCAAGGATGAGAATTGCCCAGATTCACAAGGGAATCTGACTACAGAGCTGGCTTCTGATTCCCAGATCAGAATTCTTGCCACTATATAAGCAATCCCAAACCTTCCCTTCACTGGGAAAATCCAGACAGAATATCTCCAACCCAGAGCCAATGAATATCCTCATCCTCACAGAAGCACAAAAGGCAGTGGGCTTTTCTCTTCCGCCCCTGCTTCCTTCCAGAACTTCCCATCCCAGTTCATGAATCTCTGCTCTGTTCATCTTATCCCAGCACATTTCCTGGTGTCCTGCCTCTTCCAGGATAACAGGAGGGGAGACTTGACTGTTGCTTGAAAACCACTGGCTTCTAAATCACAAGACTTAACTTTCTATCCTGTCACACACACCTTAGATAACTCCTGTTTGTTTCCTGGTTTGTTTTCATTTAATGCAGGTATTACTTGGAGTGCTTTGAAAGCTTACACTGATGTTAGGAATTGTTGTTATTAATATCATCATTTTTTTAAATCTTCTAGATGGATTGCTATAAAGATGTGAAAGGAACCATCTATGAATATGAAGCCCTCACTCTCAATGGAAATGAACGCATTCAGTTCAAGCAGTATGCGGGCAAGCATGTTCTTTTTGTCAATGTGGCCACCTATTGTGGTCTGACAGCTCAGTATCCTGGTAAGAATTCATAGCCAGATCTCCTTGGGGCTGAATCTTCCAGCTCACTATATTCTAAATCATAATTAGAATTACATTCTAATTACATATGAAAATAAATGCTCATGGTCAAGTGACTTGGTTCCCTGATGTCAGAAGCCACAATGGCCCACAGGCCAAATCTGGCTAGCCTGCTTTTGTAAACAAAGTTTTATCAGAACACAGCCATGCCCATGCATGCCCATTCATACTGATTTTACGCCTCCAGGCAGAGTTGAGTAAGTTGATGATAATGGTGACAGAGACCACCTGGCTCATAAAGTCTAAGGTATTTACTATCTAGACCTTTATAGAAAAAGTTTGCTGATTCCCTCCCCATGTCCTGCTTCTGCTTTGCTCCTGAGAATTTCCAGGAGAATCAATAGATCTCTGAGGACTAGGAGCCTCTCCACCGATTCTAGAACTCTCCTCTGTGAATACAAGAGACAGAAACAATGTTTTTGAAACTTTTCTAGGGTTTTACAGGTAACTGACAAAGACAGAGAGAGGGGGATGGGGTTTTATACCTGGAGCTGCGTTTGGCTGGAGAGTTGGTAGAGCAGGTGGTGATGGGGGAATCTTCCTGCTCCAACTGAAGGCCTCCTAGATGGAGATTCCGCCTCTCTGTATGTTACTCAAGGAGAGATTTTATCTTTCTCATATCTCAGACCATGTGGTTTAGAAAGCAATGGATAATGAGTAGGATGGAGTGTGCCTAGGTGGCTTGGTTGGTTAAGTATCTAACTCTTATGCTCAGGGTTCTGAGTTCAAGCCCTGTGATGAGCTGCATGCTGGGAGTGGAGCCTACTTAAAAAAAATAATAATAATAGTGAATAGGATGAATGTTGCCAGAAACAGAGGGACTTATATTTAAACTAATAATAACTTCATTTTTTGTTGTTTTTGATTATGTTGTAAACAGGTAATATATTCACAAGGCTCACAAATTATGTGAATCAAAAAGTTTAGAGTGAGAAGCCTTTCCACCTCCTCCCACCTCCCTTCAGAGGAGAATACATAGGTAGAGGTTTTTTTCTGCTTCTCTCCCACCCAGTTATAAGATAATATAAATACTACATCCCATTTTGCTCTTTGTCTTAATTAATAAAGTACTTTAGAGTTCAGACTATCTCCTCATTCTTTTTTAAGGCTGAATAACATTGTGTTGGACCATAATTCATCTTACCAGCTTACACTGACTTTAAAAATCAATTTAGTCAGTTCCCATTTTGTACATAACAGACAAGGACACTAAGCAATAGTTAGTTGCTCAAGGACTGGAAGACAGGATTCCTAATTTATTGTCTCCTTCCTAGAGGAAGTGATCATGTACGGTGACTGAGGACAGAGGGGAAGGATGTGGGGAGAAATACTGAGGAACTATATGGAATCAGGAAGGCAATCTCTAGTTTGTTTTTTTTTTTTAATTTTTATTTATTTATGATAGGCACAGAGAGAGAGAGAGAGAGAGGCAGAGACACAGGCAGAGGGAAAAGCAGGCTCCGTGCAGGGAGCCCGACGTGGGATTCGATCCCGGATCTCCAGGATCGCGCCCTGGGCCAAAGGCAGGCGCCAAACCGCTGCGCCACCCAGGGATCCCCAATCTCTAGTTTTTAAAAAAAGAAAGAAAAAAGAAGGAAGGAAGGAAGGAAGGAAGGAAGGAAGGAAGGAAGGAAGGAAAGAAGGGAGGGAGGAAGGAAGGAAGGAAGGAAGGAAAAGGAAAAGAACAGGACTAAGAGGTGGTACCAGTTGACCAGTTGGCTGTGGCAGAATCTAAGTGGTACTGGCTGGTGTTTGTCAGGGGACTGAAGCCATGTAGCCCAGAAAGCGTTAACAGAGAAGTTGATTATAAAAAGCTGAGCAATCAAATTGGAAAACAGTGGAAGAAGGCAGGAGCAAACTTGTGTTTTGCTATGTCAGTGAGGAATGTCTTTTCAACATCCTGAGGATTGTTCCAGGAAGCTGGACCTAGAATTTCTCTGTTTCTCCTTGCCTCTGTCAGGCTTATCCCTGCTCCACCCAGAGCACCCAGTCTGTACAGAGGAGAAAAACCCATTCTCCTCATCTGTGTCCTTTCCTTTATTTATTTATTTATTTTTTTTAAAGATTTTATTTATTTATTCATGATAGTCACAGAGAGAGAGAGAGAGAGGCAGAGACACAGGCAGAGGGAGAAGCAGGCTCCATGCACCGGGAGCCCGATGTGGGATTCGATCCCGGGTCTCCAGGATCGCGCCCTGGGCCAAAGGCAGGCGCCAAACCGCTGCGCCACCCAGGGATCCCATGTCCTTTCCTTTAAAAAAGACAGATTCAGTTTAGCAAGTAACCAACCAGGGAAGGCAAGCTTGTGTGTGTGTGTGTGTGTGTGTGTGTGTGCGCGCGTGTGCATGTGTGTGTGTATATAACAAAAGATGTAATATAAAATTTACAATTTTAACCAGTTCTAAGTGTACTCCTTAGTAGTGTTAAGTATATTCACATTCTTATGAGACAAATCTCCAGAACTTTCTCATCTTGTCAAAATGAAACTGTACCCATCAATAACCCTCCATACACTTGCAGTTATACATTTTACAATCTACAATAACCCTGTGAAGTTTTGAATATTAAAGACTGGGGCTCATCTCAGAAGAAGGGAATCAGAATTCTCTGGGATGGGAACTGATCTTCCCTATTTATCAGAAAGGGCTCTCAGTTGATTCTGATGTGCCAGAGATTTGGGAACTATTACCCTATAACAAAAGGCTCTGGAATGCATGTCTGGAGCTCCAGCATCTAACTGCAGCCCTGCCACTGAGAGTCTTTCCAATCTAGAGATTTTTCCTCCCCTAGGGCTCTGTTGCCCTGAAAATGGGTCAATCCCACAGATCTTTCTCTACACAAGGTCTCCTTATTGTCCCTTATCTACCCACAGAACTGAATTCACTTCAGGAGGAGCTGAAGCCCTTGGGCCTGGTTGTATTGGGCTTTCCCTGCAACCAATTTGGGAAGCAGGAGCCAGGAGAGAACTCAGAGATCCTTCCGGGGCTGAAGTAAGTGCCTACTAGGAACCCCACAGGAAGCCTACCTTTTTTCAGACTGCAGAGCCACTTTTGTGCTGAGGACTCCCTGAGTGGGTGGCAGATTAGGGGCACCTGCAAGCTGACATCAGTTTTGTCCTAGCCTGATGTGAGTCTGGCAGTGTCCAGGGACTCTTCTCCTCTCTGAGATGAGATGTTGCTGGACCGCAAAGGAGCAGGAACGCAGAGGAAGCCGGAACAGAGGCTGTACACAGAACACAGGGCCAGGTTGCAGTAAAGAGAAGAATTTTGTGAATCAGGGAGCCCACAGTCTAGAAATGGCCTGTATTTTCCCTTTTCAGCTCTGTTTTCCATCTCTGCCCTTCCTCCTGCTTTTCCCATGAACCCCAGACCTGGTGCCCCACTGTAGCCTCCTCTCCTACATTCTGGAGCTTCCTGGGAATGCTGTGGTTCATTTTAGGTACGTCCGTCCAGGCAGAGGCTATGTCCCTAACTTCCAGCTCTTTGAGAAAGGGGATGTGAATGGTGAAAAAGAACAGAAAGTCTTCACCTTCTTGAAGGTGAGTGAATCACTGACCCAAACCTCTTCTTCCCAAGCATTCCTATCGTAGAGTTATTGTCCTGGAAATGGACCCAAGGGTCATGCCTGGAAGTGGCATTGGACTCTTGGCTAGAGGTCTACACATTAGTGTAGGGACCTGGGTTTAATTTGTTAGTATTTATGAGATTCTGGCTTTTGTGATGGAGAGGGCTGTGTAGAGTGGCTGTGTTTCCAAGGACCACCCTCTTTTGCTCATTAACCTTCATTCATCAAGGTACATTTTCTGAATATGAGGCAGTTAGCTAAATAATACTGATATAAAGAAGAATAAGACACAGTCCCTCGTCCTTGATGGTTCCTATTGGAGAGAGGAGCATAGAAATAAATAGGCTAATACCACGTAGTAAGTGCCTTTTATGAAACACTGACTTCCAGATATAGAGAACTGGAGGCTAACAGGGTCCCTAACCACCAGCGTTAATTGTTCCTAAATGCTAGACAGTGGGCCAGCACCTAGCTCAGAGATTTTTATATACCTTCAGCAAATTGAAGAAAATAGTACAATGTCAGAGGGTTTCATAAACTCAACTGACTTATAAGGGCTTCCCTCTATTCTAAGATTAGGACCTATTTGTAATTTATTCTTACAATAATCTTTTTTAAATTAAATGATGCTTCTCAAAAGTTTTGTTAATTTGACAAAACAAAATGTTGGAACTACACGTTGATCCCAAAGATATTTTTGGAATGCTACTGGCCCGGGAGCCCTAAGACCTGGGGAACCCCATTCTAATCTAAATTGTTGACTTTGCACAAAAGGAAACCAACAGCCAACAGAAGTGACATATCTTACCCATAACAGCATTGCTTTGTGATCACCGGGGGCACAGGGGCACAGGAAGAGGGAACAGGATTTTACTGTTATATCTACAACTGTCTTGATCATTGATGTGGTGGCAATCCAAAGGATTTGTTAAGAATCACAAGAAATTAGAATATATAGGCATGGGAGGGAGCAGTTCCCCTGTGGGTGACAGTAGCAGAAATGACGCTGTTTGTTGCATTTCTGCTCCAGCTCTCCTGCCCTCACCCCTCAGAGGTTCTAGGCTCCTTCAGACACATCTCCTGGGATCCTGTAAAGGTCCACGATATCCGCTGGAACTTTGAGAAGTTCCTGGTGGGGTCTGATGGGGTCCCTGTCCTGCGCTGGTTCCACCGGACTCCCATCAGCACTGTCAAGGAAGACATCCTGGTCTACCTGAAACAGCTCAAAATGAAATAGGAAGGCAGGAGCAACCCTGCTTCTCATCAGAAGACGTGTTTTAAAAAAATTCCAGATTTCACCACATTCTTCTAAATGGCCTGCCCTTGACCAAAGCATGCTGTACCGCCAGAGTTCCCACTCTCTACCAAGCAGATTTATATTCAGAAGACTACTGCTATTTCTCCTTGCAAGAATCCGTATGTGGAAGAAGAACAAAAGAATGGAACCTCTAAATCCTTAGACCTCTAATATAAATAAATTTAATCGGTCCTGTCCATCAAAAGAAAATCAGCGTTCCATGAGGATGGTTCAGTCTGCCACAACATCCTGAAAAAGAACGTTCCAGACAGAATGTTCCCCCTTCTCTTTCCACTCTAAAAGTGTAGAAATAACAGTGGGATGGTAGCCATACAGCCGAGTTTCCACCTTATAACACCTGCCCTCCACCGTGACAAACACGTATTGTCAGTTTCCAAGTCTTTTGAGACCAGTGTTCATCCATGAAACTTACCCTCCCATACACACAGTGACCTGTCATTCTGGCTTATGAGCTCTAAGGTGGAGTGAGAGCAGGAGACTGCCTTGCAAGAATAGAAGGACATCTCCATGGTAGTGGGACCCGGAGCCTCTCTATCATTTAGATCCTACAGAAACTTCCCTGCTGTCTGACTTGTAGTGCACTCAGGTCATGACACCTGGACAATGCATCCTTTGAAGGATGGGCTTTCTCTTGTCCATCCTAGATTCTTCAGCTTCAGAACCAGCTCTGCATTGTCTCCAATAAAATGTTTTCTACAGCATCTGGCATCACTGTGGTAGTTTTTATACCCTATCTTGTGCTCAAACTTGTCTCATCTCTCTCTTCTTTCTCACTGTGACTACCACAGATGATGTGTTTCCCAAATCACCTGAACCCCTTGGATAGAAGAAATTATCCTTCTATTATTATCTGTCCAAGGACAGATCCTTGGAATGCTGTCACCTGGCAGCTCTCAATTGTCACCCCTTATTGGGAATTATCTCAGGTTCAGGTCATGTCCCCTTTCCGGGGGCAGCATGTATCCAATTACTGCTCCATGAGGGGCATAAGAAGCAAGACTTGACTTCTCAACTTAGGGCAGCTCTGGAGGGCCCATCCCAGCTGCAGAGATGCCCAAGGGTCTGATGCCTTTCTGTTGATCCTGACCTAGTGCTCTATAGTAAGCTTTGCATGCACGTCTCCATTTTGAGACTTTATAGGTAACCTAACCTGCAGTGGTTGGCACCAGAAGGGATGTGAGAAAGAAGATGCTAAGATGATAGTTTTGAAACTGAACTATCCACCATCTGCTCAGCAGTGCTGGGATGGGTGGAGCACAAACAGCCATTGCACAGAGTAGCAGTGCAATTTTTATTTTTTTATTTTTTTAAGGGGGGTTGCTGAGGAAGAGAGAGAGACAGCGAGATCTTAAGCAGACTCTACACCCAGTGCAGAGCCTGACATGTGGTTCAATCTCACAATCCTGAGATCATGAGCTTAGCCAAAACCTAGAGTCTTACACTTTATTGATTTAGCCACCCATGCACCCCATAGCAATTTTTAAAACTTTCACCAAACCTGAATGAGGTGGTACACTGGTGAAAGGATATGGTATCAGGTGCTTGAGAAATGTGAGAGAGGTGGTACTTTTAAGGTGATATAATTTTAAGGCAATTTTAAGATTGTTATTAGAAGAAATTGGTGCTTTGGAGAGAGATTATTAAAGGCTGAGTATTATATCTGACCAAATAAAGGCTAACTGTAGAAGCCAAAGTGCCTCCATAAGAGGAGATGAAGAACCTCTCATATCCTGCAACTCGAGAGCACAAAAAACTAAGTTTCAGGTCCAAGACTTAATTGTAGGGATAGTAGAGCTCCAAAGATGGTTAAATTCTCAAACTAATTACCTTCTATGCCCAGGTCATGGCCTTGATTGGAAAAGAATAGAATCTTGAGACACTGGATGGAGACATCTGGTTGGATGCTTTAGAACATCTAAATCCCCAGATTTTCCAAGACTCCCAGTTCTCCTTATTAAGAATAAGCACATCCTTCTTGCTTGATGACAATGCAGAGGCTTTTGTTCTGCCAAACATTATGTGCTCTGCCATCTACTCAACATCTGTCCCATAAAGAACTAGATTCTGAGAGTTCTGGATCAAGGGGCATGGGACACGAAATTAGCTAAAGGAGAGTTCATTGATCTTGGGGCATTTTTCCAAAGTGCAGAAACTTTACACATTGGCAAGAACCCAACACACTGTTTGGATTCTCCTGCTTGTAAAAAAAAAAAAAAAATGGTTCTCAGTAAATGCAGTAGAAACGCCAGGACTATTGTGCCTAATGACAGAAAGGAGGGATCAAAAGCTGAAAGAAGCGGCCAGCCTAGAGTGGATTTACTGTGTAATGCTAGAAACCTGCTGATGACAATGTGTTGCATGGATTTGAAAAAATAAAAAAGAATGTGCAGGATCACTGAGAAGTTCTGTGGTGAGTGTCCTCTAAAGGCCTGGACTGATAAGAAATTCTGCTATAGAAGTAACCTCACTGTTAGCAATGCAGATTATAGAATCCTGAAGGCCAGAGATGGAAGCATTCATTCATTAGAGTGTGTGTGTGTGTGCGCATGTGTGATTATGTGTGTGTGTGAACTCTGTAGAGTGTTGGAGATGGATTCAAAGAGCACACCATCCCTAGAAGCAAGGTAGATGAACATCCAACAAAGGTAATCATTGTCTATACAATCAGAAGAAAGCAAGAATAGAGAACCAGGAAGCTGAGGCAGCAGCCCCAGTTAAAAATAAAATCACCACACCTTGCTTGGCTTCTAATCTTGAACCAGTTTTCAGACCCAGAATCATGGACTAAAGAAGAAGCCGGGTCCTGAGAAGGTAGGATCCTGCGGTACCACCACAAATACATAGAAAGTAATTTCCCAGTCTTTTCCTAAAGGAACTTCTAGCCATTCACTCAGTAACCATACAATCAAGAAAGAGAAATACCCTTACATTTCAAGGACTGTTGGACATAAGATCCAGGTTGACATTGATACTGGAAGGCCTAAAGTGTCATCATGGCCTCCGATTAGGAGGCTTTGAGGACTAAGCAGCAGATGCAGCCCCTGCCCAAGTCTGGTTCACAGTGCATCCATTAAGGCCATGGATCCATCTGACAGAAATTTCTCTTGTCTCCAAATGTCCAGTTAGAATGATGTATGTGGTAATTGGCAAACCGCTGCATTGACAGCTTGGCATGTGGTGTAAGAACTGTCACAGTAGAATAGGCCAAGTGGAAGGCCTGAAGTTGACTCCCAAGTTCATGGCCTGGGCAGTACATGAAGCCATCTTCCCAAGGAGACAGACAGATAGACAAAAAGGATACATGATTGGGATCCCTATGGTCTCTCTAGTCTGTTGGAGTCTGGGTCTCTCCACAAACTAAACCAAAGAATAGCCCTAATTGAAAGTGCTGTACCTGATGTGGTATATTTATTAGAAAAGATTAATTTACATCCTTTGATTCTTTAAAGAAATAAGTGGAAAATAAGATTAAGTATAACCTTTTGTGGCATCATTAGTTTAAAAAAAATCATCTGCACACCATCATGAAATCTTAGCCTTGACTCATCGTACGTTTTATACACCCTGCCACTACCACCTTAGCCTCAAACCTGGCTCAGAAAACATTTACGTTCGCTAAGGAAGTGTTAAAGATGCTGGGCACAGTGTCCTGTCAGAGACTGACTTCTCAGCTAGGAAGTCCGTAGTCCTGTTCAGAAGATAATGTTTATGGTTTTGGGGTCATGGACAAGAGAGGACCAATGGGTTGTTCAGACCATCGGCTCTTCCCCAGGACCAAGTCCTGAGCTAGCTCTTTATATCAGGCTGGGATATTCCCAGGAAGAGAAGCCATGGAATCAGAAAGATAGCCTCTGCTCTAGAACATTGGTCCTGCAAGTCTAAAATGTACCAAATGTCTTTATCAGAACACAGGTCAAAGACATCCAGTTAAATTGTTATAGATCGGTGGACGGATTGAACATTGTCTCTTACAAATATATAAAAATGTGGAATAATGAGTCATTATATCAGTCCTTAGAACAGGTCCAACCCAACAGCAAGGGCTTTATCAGTGTTTCCTTTAGCTTGACCATTATGGAAAATAGTTTATGTTATAGTGTTAAATAAAAATAAAATAATACAGAGGGTCAAGAGCCACCCCTGCCACCACCAACATGGAGACTTTGTACCGAGTCCCCTTGCTAGTGCTCGAATGCCCCAACCTGAAGCTGAAGAAGCCACCCTGGGTGCGTGTACTGTGGGCCATGACTGTATGCTCTGCTGGTGGTGTCTTACTTCCTCATCACTAGCCTAACAATTGATGTGTTACTGTTGAACCTCCTGGTGTTGGCTCTCTGCCTGATGAACATGGGCCTCAGAAACCAGTAACTTTCTTGGCCTACAAAGTAAATGGACAATGAATTTTGGAAGGACTCACATCCATCTTCCTGTTTACAATGGGAGGCTTAGGGCTCATGATCCTGGATCATGGAGTGCACCAAACATTCCAAAACTCAATAGATTTCTTCTTATATTCACTGGATTTTTCTGTGTCCTATTGAGTTTTGTCATGGCGAGAGTGTTCAGGAGGATGGACCTGCCTGGCATCTGATGCGTTAGAATGCCTTTAGAGAAGAAATCAGTGGATATTGAATTTGTCCCTGTCAATGAAGTTTTAAAGGCTGTACCAACCCTCTGATGTGAAGTATGGAAAAGAATGAAAAGCAGCAGAAAAGTGAACACTTCATTTAGTGAAAACATGCAAAGGCATTAAAGCTTGAACTAGAATGCCCGCTTGGTATCAAAGAGACAAGCTTATCACAATATTTTTTTCCTGCTGGCCTATAACGATGTACCAATGATGTTAGGTGGCATTTACTTCCTAGTTTTTATTTCTTAAAGAAAATGTACTCCAGCGGTGCAGTAGGTAAAGTCATGACTCGGTTTGGTGCAGGTCATGATCGGCAGGAACTGGGACTGAGCCCAGTGTGTGGCTCTGCACTGCCCGGGGAGCTGGCTGCTCTTCTCTGCCTGTGACCCCACCACCCTATGTCTCACAAATAAAAAAAAAAAAAAAAATTAAGGGAAGACTTGAAGAAAGTTGGAGGCACACCAATGAAAAATTAAAACCTGAAAAAAAAAAAAGAAAAGAAAATATACTCCATTTCTACAACTATAATATTGAATAAAGTGATTACTTTGTACAGCTCCCTGAACAATCTTTGGAGATGACATTTCTGACTTTAAAAAAAGTAATATAAAAGAAGCTAGATTCCATAAACTGAGAACTCTGGACAGATGATCAGCTGTACCTATGGCCCTTTGCCTTTAAACAGAATATGTGACAATATGTATCAGAATATGTGACAATATGTATCTGAGACTGTTGCCTGCACAATGAGATGTATTAGAGGAGCAGAAATTTAAAATGTTTCTAACTTAAAAATAGTATATAAATGCATATGTGTTACATATATATGTGTGTGTGTGTGGCTGTGTGTGTAGTGACAGTCACGGCCACTCCGAAGCACTCCAACGAAAATCTCCCTAGAACAAAGTCTGGCATACACCAGGGAACAGCGGATTTGGGTATGAGACTTTAGAAAATTGTCAAGCAATTATCCTGTTGTTTCCCGCATTTCCTTAGCCCGCGCTGCCGCCGTGTGTCTGAAAAACGCTGCTTTCCTGGAAGGAACTCGTAGCTCTCTAGAGGCTTCGGGGTCCTTGGGAGGCAGCGAGCGGCAACGCGGGCTGCACCTGCGCGGAGAGGCCGAGGGGAGCCCAGCGCCCCCGCCGCCCCCGCCGCCCCCGCCGCCCCGGCCCCGCTCCGGGGTCCGGCTCCCGGGAGTTCGCGCTCCGGGCGCTGAAGGTGAGTCCAGGGTCCCCGAGCGCGCTCCGCCGGGCCGCTCCAGTGGCGCAATCGGTTAGCGCGCGGTACTTATACGACGGTAGCTGTGGGCGATGCCGAGGTTGTGAGTTCGAACCTCACCTGGAGCACTTTTGCCACCCTTGCGGCACGACCCGCCCGGCTCTAGAGCCGAGACACAGAGACTCAGGCCCGGCCTAAGGTATCCGCAAAACTTACTGAGAGATACTGCTGTGCCTGAGTTTAACTCCTTGAAATGCGGACAGTCTTGCTGTGCTTTTTAAAAAGATTTTTAAAGACGTATCTATTCACGAGAGACACACAGAGAGGCAGAGACACGCGCAGGGGGAGAAGCGGGCTCCCCACGGAGGCTCGAGCGGGCCTGGATCCGGAAGGCTCAACCACAGAGCCACCAGGTGCCCACGACCTTGGTTTGTCTTTAATACGTATTTCAGGGGAAACTTTCCGGTCTTAAATCTGCCTTCCGTACCTCAGTTCTCCACTCCTCTGGGATCCTCATCCCTCAGGTCCGCGATGCCTGCACTTATGAGGAAGACACAGGTGTTCAGTCTCAGAAAACAAACTGACCCACTCGGAGTTGAGCGGAAACCTGCGTGTGGCCCACGTAACCTCGGTAACCTCAGCAACCTCGCCGTCTGGATATTCAGGGTTCCCGAAGGCATCCTGGGGACACAGCGCTCTCCAGCTTCCCAGGGCAGGGGAAATCGTCCAGATGCTGCTTACAGCCCCCTCGTCTCCCTGAGCTGCCCCAGATGTAAATGTAAGTCCAAAACAAGGATCCCAGGCCGACTTCGGTGAACACTTGGTAAAGAAGTGATAATGGCACTGAAGGGGGCACTTGACAGCATGAGCACTGGGCGTTATACGGTATGTTGGCAGGTCGAACTCCAATAAAAAACAATACACACACACACACACACACACACACACACAAAAGCAAGCTTGCAGAGGTTGTCACTTGCTCAAGATTGCACAACTAGGGGTGGCTCAGCGGTTTAGCACCTGCCTTTGGTCCAGGGTGCAATTCTGGAGTCCCGGGATCGAGTCCCACGTCGGGCTCCTGGCATGGAGCCTGCTTCTCCCTTCTGTGTCTCTGCCCCTCTCTCTCTATATGTCTATCATAAAGTAAAAAAAAAAAAAAAAAAAAAAAGATTGCACAACCTGGACTCAAATCCAGGACTTGATACTCTGAGTTACTTACTGCACACTGTTGTAAGTAGTGTGAGCTATGTACATAATCACGGGGAGGCCAGTGCAGTTTGAACCTGGACTTCACATTGGACAACGGATGCACTATCAAATAGATAAAGCTTTTGTATGTTAAAAAAGAAAGAAAGAAAGAAAGAAAGAAAGAAAGAAAGAAAGAAAGAAAGAAAGAAAGAAAGAAAGAAAGAAAAAAGTGATAATGGGCCCACCTGGGTGGCTCAGCGGTTGAACATTTGCCTTTGGCTCAGGGCATGTTCCCTGGCTCCTGGGATGGAGTCCCACCTCAGGCTCCCTGCAGGGAGCCTGCTTCTCTCTCTGCCTATGTCTTTGCCTCTCTCTCTGTGTGTCTCTCATGAATAAATAAATAAAATATTAAAAAAAAAGAAGTGATAATGAATAGGTTACTTAGCAGGATGTACAATGGACATATGAAGAGAGATTATTCACAGAGTTGTTTTCAGTTAAAAAGGAGATAATAAATTATCAGTTAATTAATGGCTGCAAATTCCTCCCATCTCTGCATGTCCCCATGCAAAGTGATTTTGCAGTATCTTCCATCAAGAGATGGGGTCTGTTTCTCTCCCTCTTGGATGTGAGCTGATCTTGTGATTGACTTTGCCAACTACAATACTATAGAAGTGATTTTGCAGGAGTTCCAAGATAAGGCCTTGGAGCTTCCCCTTTTGCCATCTTGGGACCCTGAGACTCGCCATACGAAGGAATGCCATCTAATTTCCTAGACGATGGAGGCTCACATATAGACACTGCCATCCTAGCCATCCCAGCCATTCCAGGTGACACCCCAGACATGTGGGTGGGAACATTTTGTACCATCCAGTCCCAGTCAGACTACCAGATGATTGCAATCACATGAATGACCCCAAGCAAAACTAGCAAAAGAATTTCCCAGCTGAGTGCAGCCCAAATTGTTGACCTGCAGAATTTCAAATGAAAGAAACAATTATTGTCTTAAGCCACTAAATTTGGGTGAGGTTCGTTACAAAGATTTAGAGGGCTGTATTTCACACAGAAGCATTTAAGCACAGAATAAGAGCCTAAGATGAGTTAGCAGATTATTACTTTTGGGGATCTTTTCATTGTCCTAAACATTGGGTCCTCTCTGTTCTTGCCACAGCATAGAGACTCCAAAATCATTTGGAACCTGGGCTATTTAAATTTATTCCAGGAGTAAGCTGTTTCCTTGGGTCCTTGCACCAAGCTTAGAGTTGAAAGGCTCAGAATTTCTGAATCTCTAGAGTGAGTAGAGGTATGATTGAATAGGCAGTGTCCACATTCCTTGCCTGCATTTGCAAATAGACTAAGCTGTAGGATCCGTATTCCTCTCTGGATGCATCTTCCCAGTGCTGGCTGTCCTTTTGTTAAATGTCCTGCTTTGCCTTGCCCATGACAAGGAGACAAGGAGCTAATAGCCACATTGAGAAACATTTGCATATTGAAATAGTTTAAAGATACCAAGCACTCAAACCTGATAGCTTGTTGCCTAATATTTTTTCAAGGAAATCCCATAACAGAAATTCTTAGGGGTAGCATACTTGTTGTCATGGTGACTAGAAATTACATGTACAGTTCTTTTTTCAAATAGGTCTCCAGGACCTTCCCACTGGGTTACCCACCAAGATACCACACCTAGGCCAAACTTCTTTGCTTATATAAAAAAGCAATTCTACAAAACAATGGGTTTTTATAAATGTATAGTTGGATCTATAGCAGAGAAATGTAATATGTAATATATTTGCCAATAATAACATGGAGAAAACAAAAAGTAAAACGGCAGATATAAATACCACTATATTGAAAATAACATTAATTATGAATGGATTAAACAACCAATCTGATGGCAGACTGTTATATTGGATTTTAAAAAAGATCCAATTCTATGTGGTTTACAGGAGATACATTTTAGATTCAAAGATATGATAGAGTGACAAGAATGATAAAAAGATATATCATGCACACAGCAACCACAAGAATGCCAAAGTGTCTGTATCTATCATTACACAAAATAGTCTAAAACAAATAAAAAAGGCTCTAGAGATAAATAAAAACATTTCATAATGATGAAAAAGAATCAACCCATCAGAAAGATATAACACTTACATGTGTACCCAATGAAAGAGCACCAAAATGTATGACGCAAAAACTTAAAGAAATAAAGAAAAGAATAGACAATTCAACAATAATGGTTGGAGATTTCAAAATCTTACTTTCAATAATACATGGAACTAGACAAAAGATCAACAAAAAAATAAACGATTTTTATGATAAAATATATAATAAACCAGACCTAACAGACATCTATAGAAAATACCACCAAGTATACTTACATCTCAAGTGCACGTGGTACATTCTCAAGGATAACCGTATACTCAGCCATAAGACAAACCTTGATAAATCTAAAAGGATTGAAATAATACAAAATATATTCATCAATCACAATGTATGAAACTAGAAATTAATAACAAAGAATTTCATAGAACTCACAATTATGTGAAAATTAAGCAATATACTCTGAAATAACAAATGAGTCAATGAAAAAAAAAACAAAAGAGAATAGAAAATACTTTAAGATAAATGAAAACAATGGCTTAACATACCAAATCTTATGTGATGCAGCTAACATAGGGCTTAGAAGAAAATTTATAATTATAAATTCCTATGTTAAAAAAAGAAAACCAGTCTCCAATTAATAACCTAACCCTCCACCTTAAGGACTGGAAAAGAAGAGCAAACAAAATCTAAACAAGCAGAGAAGTAAGGAAATAAATATTAGAATGGAAATTAATGAAATAAAGAATAGAAAAACAACATAGAAAATCAGTGAAACAAACCAAAAGCTGTGTTGTTTTTTTTTTCTAAAGATCAACAAGATTGACAAACCTTTGGCTAACTAAGGAAAAAGAGGGTGAACTGAAACTCCTAGAATTAGAAATGAAAGAAGGAGCATTACTATAAACCTTACAGAAATTAAAAAAAAAAGTTATCAATGGATACTGTGAATAATAGTACACCAACACATTAGATTACTTAGATGAAGTGAACACATTTCTGGGAAGACACAAACTAATGAAACTAATTCAAAAAGAGTAGATAATATAAATAGATCTGTAATAAGCAAATGGTTTGAGTTAGTAACCAAAAGACTACCCACAAAAAAAGATCATTCCCAGGTATCTTCACTGCTGAATTGTACCAAATATTCAAAGATGAATCAGTATCAATTCTTGGAGAGTTGGTAAACTCTTTTTAAAAATAGAGGAGGGTGGGCAGCCCGGGTGGCTCAGCTGTTAAGTGCCGCCTTCAGCCGAGGGCCTGATTCTGGAGACCTGAGATCGAATTCCATGTCGGGCTCTCTGCATGGAGCCTGCTTCTCCCTCTGCCTGTGTCTCTGCCTCGCTCTCTCTCGGTGTCTCTCATGAATAAATAAATAAAAATCTCAGGAAGGGCAGCCCTGGTGGCGCAGCGGTTTAGCTCTGCCTGTAGCCCAGGGCGTGATCCTGGAGCCCTTAGATCGAGGCCCACGTCAGGCTCTCTGTATGATGCCTGCTTCTCCCTCTGCCTGTGTCTCTGCCTCTCTGTCTCTATGAATAAATCTCAGGAAAAAAAAGGAGGATGAAAGACTTCCTCTTTTTTTTTTTAGGAACTGATTTTATGAAGCCATTATTACCCAAACCAGACAGACATCACAAGAAAATATAGACCAATGTATTTTATGAACATGGACACAAATCCTCAACAAAATACTAACAAAATCTAGCAATACATAAAAGGAAGTATATACCATGACAAAATGGGATTTATCCCAGGAAAGCAAAGGTTGGTTTCACAAGCAGAAATCAATTATTGTAATATATCACATCAATAGAATAAAAAACAAAAACCACGTGATCATCACAATAGGTGCAGAAAAAGCATTTGACAAAATCCAACACCTTTTCCTGATGAAAATTATCAACCAACTAAGAATAGAAAGGAACTTCCTCAACTTGACAAAGGACATCTGTGAAAAAAAAAACCCACAGCCAACACTATAAATGCCATTTCTCTTTCATTATGGTGTCTGTGGATTAGCTAACTTAAAAAAATTTTAATGTCAAATAAATCTTTTTCCTTATTGTTGTCATGTTGTGCATGCTTATGAAATTCTTCCCTACCCCAGGTTTGCAAATACATTCTTTTTTATAATTTTCTAAAATTTGTATATATTTGTCTTTTACATTTTAAGCCTTTAACTCAAAAAAAATTTTATATGATGAAGTACAGGTCAATGTTCATAAATGAACATTTATGTTCATTTTTTCTAGAATTATTTACCTAAAAATTCACTCCAGCCCCCCATCTGTAGTGTATCCTCTCTTCTCTATCAGGTGTCACATGAGCATAAGCTCCCTGTTATGTTTGATTTTTCTAGTTACCTGTCCTGGCCAATGCCATGCTTCTTTTAGTAACTGTTGAAACTTGTAATGAGTCTTTTTAAAAAAAGATTTATTTATTTAAGAGAGTTAGTCAGTGTGGGGAGACGGGCGGAGGGAGAGGGAGAGAGAATCTTTAAATTAAAAAAATTTTTTTTTTAATTTTTATTGATTTATGATAGTCACAGAGAGAGACAGAGAGGCAGAGACACAGGCAGAGGGAGAAGCAGGCTCCATGCACCGGGAGCCCGACGTGGGACTCGATCCCGGGTCTCCAGGATCGTGCCCTGGGCCAAAGGCAGGCGCCAAACCGCTGTGCCACCCAGGGATCCCAGGAGGGAGAATCTTAAGCAGGCTCCATGCTCAGCACGGAGTGCAAGGTGGGGCTTGATCTCTTGACCCTGAGATCATGAACTGAGCCAAAATCAAGAGTCATATGCTTAATGGCCAAGCCACTCAGGGACCCCTATTTTTCCACTTCAAATATTTTCCTGGGGTACCTAGCTGTCTCAGATGGAAGAGCATGGGACTCTTGATCTTGGGATTGTAAGTCTGAACTCCATGTTGGGCATAAAGATTACTTAAAACTTTTTTAAAAGATTGTGTGATGATAAAGTGAGTTATTTTTAAAAAATAAAAATACTTTTTAAAAAATAAGTATTATTGGGGTGCCTGGGTGGCTCAGCAGTTGATCATCTGCCTTCAGCCTAGGACATGATCCAGGAATCCTGAGATCCAGCCCCACATCAGGCTCCCTGCATGGAGTCTGCTTCTCTCTCTGCCTGTGTCTCTGCCTCTCTCTCTGTGTCTCTCATTAATAAATAAAATCTTTTTAAAAATAAGTATTATTATTCCTTGTTGGAAAAGACAGAAGCAAGTGGGCGTTAAATGGTATTGCTTTCTTCTGTCCAAGGTAATACTGCACCGTTTTCCTGCTATGATGGCTTTATCTCTTCCTTGTTCCTTTTGCTATAAGCTTTTTTTTTTTTTTTTTTTTTTTTTTTTGCTATAAGCTTTTTAAAAGCATGTGAGGCACCTGGGTGGCTCAGTTGGTTAAGTGGCTGCCTTCAGCTCAGGTCATGATCTCAGGGTCCTAGGATCAGGCCCCACATCAGGCTCTGCTTCGTGGGGAATCTGCTTCTCCCTCTGCCTTTGCCCCTTTCTCCTGCCCGTGCTCTCTCTTCCAAATAAATAAATAAAATCTTTTAAAAAAGAGCATGTTCACACCAAATTCCATAGTTGGTGTGTGGGACAGTCATAGGGGAATTGTAGCTGTAAAAGCAGTTCTGTTTACTGACATCGTTGAAATTAAGCTTCTCAAGGCAGAGACTATTGAAATTGTTCATTTTTATCCCAAGTAACAAAAAGTATGTGTGAAATTTAAAATACATCAATACTTTTTTTAATGAATAAGTGATTTCTTCCAAGAGAGGCTGAGGTCTACATGAGATTAACCCTTGCTCAGCAGCCATTTATATCATGAATTCATTTCATGATGGGTTCTGAACACCTCTGGAACTTTGCTCCTGAATTCCCTGCATCTCCTTTCTTTCCACCCTTTCTCTACTCTCTTCATGTCTTCCATAAGTCTTTACTATTGAATAATGAAAATGAATTGGATTTTGGAACACTTGGGATTATTAGGAAAGCAAACTCTGGCATATTATTTATTTTCTCTCTGTGTTGACTTCCTTACTGACAGAATGGGCACGCTGGCAACCACCTGCTCATTAGTGAGACCTCAGTGTGATGCATTTGGAGATGGCTGCTACGTGGCAGGCAGCTTGTCAATGTCTTCCAGCATGCTTCTTTCTTACCTTCTTTCCTCCCACCTTCCTTTCTTCTCTCCTTTTTTTTTTAATAGGAGCAGTAGCAACTGTAGGAAGTAACTACCACTTTTTTTTTTTAAGATTTTATTTATTTATTCTTAGAGACACATGGGTAGGGGGTGGGGAGAGGAGAGGCAGAGGGAGAAGCAGGCCCCATGCAGGGAGCCCGACGTGGGACTCGATCCTGGGTCTCCAGGATCACACCCCGGGCTGCAGGGGACGCTAAACCGCTGCGCCACCGGGGCTGCCCGCTTTCTTCTCTCCTTATTCCCCTCCTCCTCCACTTTCTCCCCTTCCTATACTCCAGCCCTGGGCTCCCACAACACCTTCTGTCTCCATTGACTCTGTCTTGACCAGGATGTGAGCCCGAATGAACACCTTGGCCCTGAGAGGCTGAGAACTATAGGATCTGACATGTCACTATTGGCCTTCACGTCTTTCGGAGGTAGACTACTGGTCCTTACCTTCCCTGGGTAGGCAAAGCTTTTCCAGACTTTAGTTTTTATTCTTACCCTGGTTGTAATATGGATATGTCACACTTTCAGATGGGAGTTCTGAAATAAGCCCGCCATGATTCTTTTTTCAAATTTAGATCATTTGTTCTTCTAATGCTGGAGGTGTGTTCCAAAACTTATCAGAACTTTGAAACTCAGATTTGGGAGAGGAAAAAGAGTCTTTGAGCTACTTGACATGATACATAAGATGGGGCCCATAAAGAAAGAGTTTCTTTACTACTTAATAGCCAATTACTACAAAGGTGAGCAAAGGCTAAGAGTCCTAGATAGTTAGGAATTAGTAACAACAGGGACGCCTGGGTGGCTCAGTGGTTGAGCGTCTGCCTTTGGCCCAGGACACGATCCTGGAGACCCTGGATGGAGTCCCACGTCGGACTCTCTGCATGGAGCCTGCTTCTCCCTCTGCCTGTGTCTCTGCCTCTCTCTCTGTGTCTCTCATGAATAAATAAATAAAATCTTAAAAAAAAAACAAAAAGGAATTAGTAACAACATGTGAAGGGTGGGATGACATCGTAGATACAGCCCTAAAGCAGTAATATGAAAATTGGATTCCTTCCATTGCTATTAACTACATGATGTTAATATATAATGTAAATGATAAATATAATTTATTGTGTGCAGGCCAAACGTCATGCTACATGCTCAGTGCTTTATAGATGTGTATTAATCATGTTTTTTATTTTCTATATTTCCTGATGCTTTGACATCTTGGGTCCTTGCCAACCCTAGAGAAAGACTGTCCCTGTCCCCGAGAGCTGATCAATACCCAGAGGTAGGTTGTTTCCAACAAACAACCCCCTGTGACTGTGCCTTTCCCATGAACACTAACCAGTCCAGAGTCTGTGCTCCAGACAGTTTCCTTATCAAGCTCTTATGCTCTGGGCCACTATTCTCCTGCCCTAGTCATCGCAGGGCCAGGTACCAGATCACTAGGGACAGCCCTGAATCATTCAAACTGCCCATCCCAAACCTGTTTACCCTGCCTCACTCATTCTTCCCACAAAAAACACAGGAAAGACTCTTGCCCACATTCCTCTCACTCCCTCTGCCTACTGCCTGATCCTGGTACTTCCTCACATGCCCTGGACTGGATGATGTGCCATGGCTTCTGTTTCTGGGGATCTGAGTGTACAAAAACTTGTTCTTTCAGGACAGCCAACTCCTGTGTGTTTTACCATATCCAATTAAAACAAACCAAGGTTATATCCCAAAACAATATATTAACGTTTAATCTCATGAGGCAGGTATTATTATCCAATAATGTGGGATTGAAAGCTGTAATGTCTATGGTGACGGCAGAAAAAGACTTCTGCATGACTGCTCTAAAAGGCTTTGGGGTTTCCGAGACACAATTCAGTGTCCTTATACTATTGTTCTCAGTTTAGAAGCCCCAAGAAGAGCCCCGAAGTCTAGAGAAAGAAATGGTTTCTATCTTCAAAAGGAGGCTTCTAAAGTCTCATAATCCACCAGCCCTTTCTCAGGCTGGAAATCAGCTCTACCTGGAGTTCAGTTCCAGAAAGGACCTGGAGAGGGCAGGAGGATGGAGGAACCTGGGTTAGGCAGGCAAGTAGAACAGGAGAATTTCAGCAAAATAGAGCTGCTTTGGGTTTGGATTGTAAGACACACTCTGAGATCCCCTAAACAAAGACTGTCAATGACTGCTTAAAATAAAAAACGAAAACTGTAATAAATAAAGTTTGTCTATCAGATTCTTGGCCTTATGTGGAGTAAAAAGGAAAGGGCCCATTGTATGTGAATGTAGCAGAGGTGTATTCTCCAACCCTGTTCTTTTCTAATCGTATGTAACATATGCTTCATGGTTCATCTCTCCATTTACACTGCTCAGTATAATCTACTGCCATCTACTAGATCTTACAAGCTATTATGTTGTAATAGATCTATCTAATAGAATAACTTACCTTTGTATGTAATCATATCACTGAGAATAACAACAGTCTTCTTTTCTAGTCATGTGACCTTGTATTCCCTTTTTGAGCATGACTGCACAAAGCAATGAATGATGCACACAGAAGTCCATCATCGTCAACAGAAGTGATAAGAGCTAGTGTCCGTGATTTGTTACCAGTCTCAAACAGAATGTTTTCATTATTCTGCATATATTCAATATTTCACATTTAAGATTGATATTGACTATGATTTTTCAAAGATACCAAGTTAAACAAATTACCTTCTATCACTAGATTGCTTGGAGTTTTGATCAGACTGAATTCTGAGTTTTAGCAAATACTTTTTCTGTCTCTATTGAGGTGATCACGTGGATTCTTTCTATCTTAATGTGCAAATTGGAATGATTTATTTTTCTAATGATAAACCAGCCTTGCAATCTTGCTACAAACCCAAGGCCAAAATGACTTATAATTAATTTTAAACATGACTGTGTTCAGTTCCTTAATTTTCAAGGTAATTTGTATCTGGGTTCAAGAGTGAGACTGACCTGTGATCTTCCTTTCTCATAATGTCCCTACTGGGTTAATATTAAGGCAATATCAGCCTCAGTTTGGCAGTTTCTTTAAATATAAGTATATTTTCTATAAATATAGAGCTACCATATGGTTCAGCCATTCCAGTGGTAGGTGTTTACCCAAGAGAAATGAAATAATATATCTACACAAAGGATTATACACAAATATTCACAGCATTTTTATTTGTAACTGGGGATAATGTAAATATTCATCAAAAGGCAAATGGGTAAACAAATTGTAGTATATACATACAACAGAATACTATCTAGAAACAAAAAGAAATGAATTACTGATATAAGCATCATGGATGAATCTCAAAATAATAATGTGGGTAAAAGAATAAAGAGAGCCTGTAATGTATGATTTCATTTACATAAAATTCTCATAACTGCAAGCATAAAAAAAGCATGGTTGTGTGTGGGAGATGTGATGTCTGTGTTCATTATGTTTATTGTAGTGACAGCTTCATGAGTTATACCTGTGTCAAACTCATACATATGTTTAAATAGATGTAGTTTATTATAAGAAAATTATAAATCCATTTAAATCCTCAATAAATCCATTTAAAAAGTACATTAACTGGGGAAAAATCTCATTATACTATTCTGCAAAAGTAATTGGAGTGTCTTTTCTTTCTGTCTCCTATTTTCCCATATTGTGGAAGTGTCACCTAACTGGGCCCCCAGCTGGCCTGCAGCAGAAATTGACAAGAGGCCTAATGGGAGTTTCAGGCAAGTTTACTGGGGCTTCTGCTCAGCACAGGGGAGGCAGCAGGAAAGAAAGTGTGCTCAGGCTGGCTCCCCAGGAGACGTCTGGGAGAGTTTTTGAAAGAAACAGGTGGAAAAAGTGTTTACTATAAGCATATAGGATCAGGGTTGCATGACCACCTGGGCACTTGGAGGTCATGTTGTTCATGTGTGGCCTGTCTCATGAACATGTCAAATCTCCACCTATATGTGATTTTAATGTTACAAGGAGGGAAAGTCCATGAAAGTCCAGGACCCATCCTGAGGCAGACTGGCTTGGTCCAGATATGCTACTCAAAGGGTGCAGAGTTTCAGCTTTTTCTCTTTTGTTTCTTTCCTAATGGAGACAGCCAAGGAACACTGGTAAGAGTTGAAGGGCCCCATCCAGGCCTGGCTCTATCTCAGAGGAGTTATGTCTCATCAGATTTATTTTTTTGAATGTTTTAAAGAAGTCTCTGGTAAACTATGGAACATGGGATTTTCTCAGTAGAAAGACTTTTGAGAACTAATTCAAAATATTTCATAGTTTAAGAATATATTCATAATTGATATTCCTTCTTGAGTTTCATTTGATATGTCTATCAAATGTCTATCAATATGTTCTAACATTCTGTCCATTTCATCTTATATTCAGCTGTGTGTGGCCACAAGTCTCTACCTTCCACAGAAGCTGCTCCACCAGAGTCCCGGCTGACCAGACTCTCTTCCCCGGAGGCTCCAGGTGTCCACGCTGGCGCTATGTCCTCAGGCACAGGGGCAAGTGGCACCTGCTGAGCTGGATGCACAGCGCCGCATGCGGTCCGGTGGCCGCGGGGCGGTGGGGAGCATCAGCCTGAGTCAGCAGGAGTCACCACTGAGGCTTTGGTCTCCTTTCGAAAGGGGAGGCGTTTAAACTTATTTCAAAAAGACAAGTCACTCAAAATACAGGTTTCCTGTGAGTCCGCTGTCAGGTTACTGAGTGCAGCTAAGAGGCTCCTGAAGGCGGAGGAGGGTCGTCGGTGACCAAAGTGACGCGGGAAGGCTCCGAGCTGTGGAGGGGGGAGCTCTCGCCCCCGCCACACCTGTGTACCTGCCCTGGGTCAGATCTGCCGGATGGACTGTCGCATTTCCTCCGGAAACTGGGATCTGGGATCTGAGGGTCAGGACAGGTACAGAGATGCCTGGAAGGGGGGAAACTGAAAACGTAAATTGCAACCACGAAGAGATTTGAACCCTCAATCTTCTGATCCTAAGTCAGACACCTTATCCATTAGGCCACATAGCCCAATAGTTTTGTTGTTATGAAAAAATATAACAAATGTTGAAAATCTGGATTCTCTGGATTATTTTGTGCATTACTTTTTGCATCCAAACAAAATAAAGTGACTTTCTCTGCTGATCCCATTTCAAAGGAAGTGTAGTTGACACTCACAAAAGCTAAATAATTTCACATGGTAACAGGCTAAGGTAAAGAATTCTGGCTTCCTCCACTCTCTGGTCTTTAACCTGACACCACATCTCCATTGCGAACAAGTGTTTACTTGTGCTGTGAGGCCCCCTCCCCGCCGGCTGCATGAGTTGTAAAGACAGGGGGGAAAAGACTGTCCAACCTTCTGTGATCAGGGCCAGACTCTCAGGTCACCTTTAGAAGGAAGATGAAGTCAGAATGGAGACCCTCTTGGGGTAAAGGAAAATCACTGCGAGGGAGACAGAAGACCCTCCTGTGACCTCTCAGCTCGGCCCCCAGGCCGGCTGGAACAGCTGCAGGTAGGGTGGGATGCAGGGCGCCTCCTAGGCCTGGCCTTCCTGGAAATCAAGCAGAACGGAAGAGCCAGTGCCTTCCAGGAACCTTTGTAAGAAGCTCCAGAAGGTCCCAGACATTCTGAACACAACCAAGTAACACCCGTTCTCTTGCACAGCCACATATAGAATAGCCCTAAATCATTAAATAAACTGAATAGTCCTTTTTTTTTTTTTTCCCCACAGAGAAAACTCCAAAACCCAGATACTTCCTTCTGGAAGTTCCACAAAATATTCCAAGGAGAATAATTTCAGTTGGACACAAACACCTCTAAATATAGTAATAGAGGGAAGCCTTTCCACCTCATTTTCTAAGCCTGAGCTCATCCTAATGTCAAAGCCAACAAAGACAGTGTGAGAAAGCAAAATCACAAGCGAATCTCATGAATGCAAATGCAAACGCAAATATCCTTTAAAAAAAAAAAAAAGCAACTAGGTCTAACAATGTTTAAAAACCGTAACAAGGGATGCCTGGATGGCTCAGCAGTTTAGCACCTGTGCTTGGCCTAGGGTGTGATCCTCTAGGCCCAGGATGGAGTCATACATCAGGCTCCCTGTGTAGTGCCTGCTTCTCCCTTTGCCTATGTCTCTGCCTCTCTCTCTGTTCTCATGAATGAATAAATAAAATCTTAAAAAATAAATAAAAAATTGTAAAAAGCTTTGGTTAATACCAAAAATGGCATGTCAATTTAGTATTAAAAAACAGTTTTTACAATTGAGCACATCAAGAAATTAAAAGAAAAAGTTAGTAAAAGCAGAAAAAGCATGTAATATATGCCCACTCATGATACAACAATCTGGAAATAGAAGGAAATTTATTTAACCTGATTTTTAAAATACAAAAATACTATGTGGGAAAACAATACTTAAAGGTAAAAAATTCAGAACATTCTGTCTGAGTCTGGGGACAATGGAGCAGACCAGAAATTGCCATTTCTATTTCCTTCCAGACATTTAGGTTGTCTCCAGTTTGGGAATATCATGAATTCGGCTACTAAGAACAGTCTAGTAGGGCACCTGGGTGGCTCAGTCAGTTAAACATCTGACTCTTGATTTTTGGCTCAGGTCCTGACTCAGGAGTTGTGAGATCAAGCCCTGCATGGAGCCTGCTTAAGATTCCCTCTCCCTCTCCCTCTGCCCCTCCCCTGCTCACTCGTGCTCTCTCCCCTTCTCAAAACAAAACAAAAACCAACAAACAAACCACTCTTGGAAATGTTTTTGTGTGTGAGTGTGGACCTGTGCATAAATTTTTATCAGGTATTATAATTAAGAGGCTATTATTGACGTTTGCTGATAGCTTTCAAGACCCATCACTCTCTTATAGCTAAACCAGCTCATGAGAAAGTGCACAAGCTCCCTCTCTTGGCACCAGTGGGAAGGTCAAACTGCACTAGTCTTGGCTCCCAATCAGGAACCTTCCCCTTAGCCCCACCCTCCCACCTCAATAACAGCCAAAGCCACTCACCCCTCTTTGCTCTCTCAAACCATGTTTGGATTTGTTTGGGGCCTGTATGTCCTCCTGGTGCACATGTAGCATAATCAGTCTCGGGATTTAAACCAAAGGAGGCGGGGCACTTACTTCAGCCCAATGCTTACAGGACAGATGTGTACTTAGGAGTGCACTTGCTGAGTCAGTCATGTCAAGAATGTTTAAGTTTCCTACAAATACTTTTGCAAGCTGCATATGTGATTTCCATACATCTGTAATGACATAAAAGAAAAAGCTGAAAACAGCAAAGGATGAAATATGACAAACTGGAAAAAAGGTAGATGAGAAACAACCTCTCAGCCAACTCAGCTGTTAAATACAAGGCTCTGTTTCAATCTTGTAGAAATGTTGGTGCCACAGAGGCCAGTAGGATTTCTACTCCCTTGCTCAAGGATTGATTTTCTTACAATAGGATGGTTGTTTCTCTGTAAGTCCGGTGCCTTCCATGATGGTGTCTTAGCACAGATAGCACAGGTAGAAAGCTCACATCAACAATCTGAAGCAGAAGCCTGGCCCTTAAGTTGAGAAAGCTCCTTATGGGTGTTGATTTGGAATGATGGGAAAGTGATCTTTCATAGGTAGGAATTGAGTGAACAGTCCACAAGCATATTCCAATTAATTGTCCCAGTTTGAAAGAATTGAAGCCTCTGGCCAGTGTTTATAGAGAGGGGACAAAAAAAAAAAAAAAAAGTATGGGCTATCTACTCTGCATTCATATAAAATATACTATTGCATCTTTTAAAAAGTAAAACTACTGCATACACTTCTCCAATATGGTAGAAGGCCCAAATGATGCAAGTCTCTGGATTATGCTCCCCAGTCTCTTTGAGGACATGTTTCAGTCCTTCTGCTGCCAATATTCTTGTGCATCTTGGGTAATGAAAGCAATTACTTTCTCAGTTACAAATTGGTCTTTCAAAAAGACAGGGGGGAATTCAATTTGAGGTGATAGGTTTGGTGGTACAGCATTCTTAACAGAAGTAAACTAGTTACGTAGATAAGCATTTTAATGAAGTCACTGAAAGTCTTTCAGAAAGAACTTTATATAATAATGTGATAGTAATTGTGGTCAAGGTTGAAGAGAAAAAAATTTTAATCTCTTTTTCTCCTTCATATCTGAGGACAATATGCCTGGTCCAAAGGGACAAATTTCCATTTTAATTTGTTTCTCTATTTCAATGTTTTGAACACATAATACAACCACGTAGTTAAAAATTCAGAAATGCAAAAGGAACCAAGGGGAAAGTCTTTATCTAAGCCTTGCCTCCCAACACATCCCTCAGGTAACCCAGTGGTATTAGTTTCATAAAAGCCACTTTCATGGTTGTTTAATGCACAAACACAAAAATGTGACATATTATTTCTCCACTATCTACTTTCACAACTCGGTATATACTTTTATTTATTTAATATATTCATTCATTCAGCAACACACTACGTGTCCAGCATTACTCTAGACAAGCAGTTCTCAAAGTGTGATCCTGCAGCAGCAGCAGCAACAGCAGCGGCAGTAGCACCTGGAAAGATATTACAAATGCAACTTCTTGAGGCCAGCCCTAGTCTTAGTGAATTAAACTCTGGAGGTGGGACCCAGCAGTATGTGTTTTAAAAATTCTTCTAGGTGATGAGGCTCCTAGGAGGCTCAGTAGATTAAGTATCAGATCTTGAGTTTGAGCCTCACATTGGGCATAGAGTTTACCAAAAAAAAAAAAAAACCTAGGTCTTGAGGAATTTAATATAAATAACATTAGAAGCTTTACGTTTATTTAAAAGGGTTAGAGAACAAATAAAAAGGATAGCTATTTCTATCCTTACCTTGCTCTGCCCCATGACAGATTGAGCCTTAGGGGCTGCATGCATGGGCCTCCTGCCCTCTGGCTTCCTGCTGGATTGTGCCAAAAAGAGATATAAGCAGGGCAAAGCATGACGGTTGTCTACTTCCCTCTACTTAATGTTATAGCTATGTTCAAGTGGCCCTCACCAGGCAGCAGTCCTCCCAATGGTTCCCCCCTCCTCAGGCAGTTCCCAGCAATTAAAACTGGCTTAAGAACATCCTTTTTGGATTTTCCCCTGGCTTCTTTCAGGATTTTTTCTTTATCTTTTTTGTTTCTTTTTTTCTTTCTGTAATTTTAAGATGCCTGGGTATAGTGGTTTTGTTGATGTTGTTGTTTTGATTTGATTTTAGGTGGGTTTTTGGTTTGGTTGGTGTTTTTTTGTGTGTGTGAGCTTTTTTTTGCATTTTTCATGCTTGGTGTTCTGTGAGCATCCTGGATATGTAGTTTGGTGTGTAGCATTTTTTAAAAAAGATTTGTTTATTTTATATATATAGAGAGAGAGAGAGCACATGATGGGAGGGGCAAAGGGAGAGAGAGAAAAAGAATCTTCAGAAGACTCTGTACTTAGCCCAGAGTCCAACACAGGGCTGACATTGCAACCTGAGCTGAAACTAAGCACTTAGTATATTAATAATAGTTTTTAAATTCCTAGTATGATCATTTCAACATCCATACTATATCTGGATCTGATGTTTGCTATGTTTATTCAAATTGGGTGGGTTTTATTTTGGGGTTTTTTGGGGGGGTTGTGTTTTTGTTTTTGTTTTTTGTTTTTGCCTTTTGGTATGCGTTGTAATTTTTTTTTTTTGATAGTTTGACATGTCGTTCCAGGTAAAGGAAATTATGTCAGTTGGCCTTTGGTAGTACGGTGGTGCAGGGTAGGGGGGCAGGGAAGCATCCCATGCTCCTATGAACGGGTTTTAGCCTTCTAGTGATCCTGTATCTCTACACTGAGACCTGCACAAGTATTTCTTGGTGCTTTCTCTCCCTTTCTGTGGGAGAAGATAGCTAGAGATGAGCAGGATGCTTGAATGGATGGCAAAGGCATCATGCAAAAACAAATGTCCAGTGAAAGCAAAGAGATGGAAATCCTAAGAAAGAAAGAAAAAAAAATGCTAGAGATCAAAAACATTGTAACAGAAAGGAAAAGTGCCTTTCATGAGCTTTTGAGCAGACTGAGGAAAGAATCTCTGAACTAGATGATATATCCACAGATCCCTGAAAGCCAAAAAGCAAAGAGAACAATGACAAAACAAACAAAACCCAGACCTAAATATACAAGCACTGACGCAGAACTACAAAAGGTGTAATACACACATAATAAAAACACCAGAAAGAAGAAAGAGAGAAAGCAATGGAAGAAATTTTTGAAATAATAATGACTGAGAACTTCCCCCAAATTAATGCTCCACACCAGGGCACCTGGGTGACACAGTTGGTTAAATGCCAGACCCTTAGTTCCAGCTCAGGTTATAATTTCAACCCCCTGTGAAATTCTGGGCTGAGCACAGAGTCTGCTAAAGATGCTCTTTCAGGACACCTGGGTGGCTCCGTGGTTGAGCATCGCCTTTGGCTCCAGGCGTGATCTGGGGCCTGGGGATTGAATTCTGCATCAGGCTCCTGCGGGGAGCCTACTTTCCCCTCTATGTCTCTACCTCTCTCTCTGTCTCTCTCATGAATAAATAAAATCTTAAAAAAAAAAAAAAGAGATGTTCTCTCGTCTTCTGTGTGCTTCCCACTATGCACCCTATATATAAAATAAATAAACAAATCTTAAAAAAAAAAAAACTACACACCACACTGCAGATCCAGGAAGCTCACAGAACACCAAGCATGAAGAGTGCCAAAAAATTAAAAAATAAAAATTGTAAAAACCCACAAAAAAAAAAACCAAACAAAAACCAAACAAACCAAAAAATCTACCTAAAACCAAATCAAAACAACATCAACAAAACTACTACACCTAGGCATCTTAAAATTACAGGAAGAAAAAAAGATAAAGAAAAAATCCTGAAAGAAACCAGAGGAAAAAGCATCTTATCAACAGAGGAACAAAGATAAGAATTGTATCTGATTTCTCCTCAGAAACTATACAAACAAGAAATACTTCTTGTCTTGAGAGAAAAATCCCATAAAAGTAGAATCCTGTAAACTACGAGATTATTCTTCAAAAGTTAAGGAGAAATAAAGCATTCTCAGACAAAAATATTTTTTTTTAATTTGTGGCCAGTAGATTTATTTTGCAAGAATTGCTGAAGAGGTTTTCTTTTTTAAAGAAAAGGAGAATAACAATATAGCTCAGATCTACATTAAAAAAAGGAGAGCATTCAAGAAGAAATATTGTTGTTTTTCTTATCCTTAATGAATCTAACAGATACTATTTTGGTTAAAAATAATAATAGCAACAATGTATTCAGTTATGTATATATGCTTCTTTGTATATCTTGTTTATATATATATGTATATATATATATATACATACACATATATATGCTTATGTTGGCTTATTGATAAGTGAAATGAATGACAGCAATCATACAAGGGACATAAGGAAGGAACTAGGGTTATTTTGTTATTATAAGGTACTCACATTACCCATGAAGGGGACTGCATTATTTAAACATGGACTTGGATTAGCTATAAATATATATTGTAAACTCTGGGACAACCACTAAAACAAGTTTTTAAGCAAAAAGAAGTATAACCAACATGCTAAGAAAGGAGAGAAAATGGAATCATATAAAATGCTCAATGAAAACCACAAAAGGCAGAAAAAGAGTGGAAGCCTTTGACAAAATACAATACTCATTCATGATTAAAAAAAAAAAAGACTTTCAGTAAACTATGGTTAGAAGAGAACTTTCTTAACTTGACAAAGAATATGTACAAGAGGGGCACCTGAGTGGCTCAGTCAGTTAAGCATCTGCCTTCAGCTCAGGTCATGATCTCAGGGTCCTGGGATGGAGCCGTACATTGGGTCCCCTGCCCGGTGGGGAGCCTGCCTCTCCCCTCTGCCTCTCTTCCCTGCTTGTGTTCTCTCTCTCTTAAATAAATAAATGAATAAATAAATAAATAAATAAATAAATAAATAAATAAATAAAATCTTTATTAAAAAAATATGTACAAGAAACCTACAGATAATCTCTCACTTATGGTGAGAAACATAAAACTTTCCCACTGAAGATCAGGTACAAGGCAAGGATGTACCCTCTCACTGCTTCTTTTCAACATTGTATTGGAAGTCTTTGCTAATGCAATAAGACTAGTAAAGTAAATAAAAGGTATACAGATTGGGAAGGAGAAATAAAATTGTTTTTGTTCTCAGATGACATGATCATTTGCGTAGAAAACCCAGAAGAATTGACAAAAACAAACAAAAAAACCCTCCTGTAATGAATAAGTGACTATATAAGATCAAAGAGACAAAGTTAATTTACAAAAGTCAACTGCTCTCCTATATACCAGCAATGAAAGTGGAACCTGAAACTAAAAACACAACATTCTTTTGCACCCAAAAAATGAAATACAAAATATGTACAAGATCTATAACACAAGGAAAATTGTAAAACTCTAATGAATAAAATCAAAGAAAAACTAATTAAATGGAGAAATATTATGTTCACGGATAGGAATAGTCAATGTTGTCAAGATATCAGTTCTTCTCAACCTGATCTATAGATTCAATGCAATCTCAATCAAAATCCCAGCAAGTTATTTTGTGGGTGTTGATAAAAGGACTCTAAAGCTTACGTACGGAGGCAAAAGACTCAGAATAGCCAACACAGTATCAAGAGAGAAGAACAAAGAGAGAGACCTGACACTGACTTTAAGACTTACTACAAAGCTACGGTCATCAAGACAGGGTGCTATAGTCACAAGACAATAGATCAATGGAACAGAATAGAGTCCAGAAACAGACAGACACACAAATATAGTCAACTGATCTCTGACAAAGGAGTAAACTCAATTCAGTGGAGCGAAGACAGTCTTCTCAACAAATGCTGCTGACACAACTGGATATCTATATGTAATAAAGCAAATATAAGCACAGATCTTATACATTTAACAAAAACTAACCCAAAGTGGATCATAGACTTAAACCTAAAGGCAAAACTATAAAACACCAAAAAGATAACATAAGGGAAAACCTAGATGATCTTGGGTCTGGCAGTAACTTTTTATTTTTTTAAAAAATTTTATTTATTTATTAGAGAGAGAGAGCAAGCAGGAGCAGGGAATGGGGAAGGGCAAAGGAAAAGGGAGAAGCAGAATCCCCCCTAAGCAGGGAGCCCAATGACATGGGGCTTGATCCCAGGACCCCGAGATCATGATCTGAGCCCAAGTCAACAATTAACCAACTGAGCTACCCAGGCACCCCTGGAAGTAACTTTTTAGCTACAACATGAAACACATGATCCATAAAAGAAAAAAATTGATAAGCTGGACTTTATTAAAATTAAAAACCTTTGTTCTGTAAAAAACATGTTGAGAGAATGAGACCAGCTATAGAGTGGGAAAAAAATTTTCAAAATACATATTTGATAAAGAACCAATATCCAAGATATACTCTTAAAACTCAAAAGAACTCTTAAAACTCAAAAATAAAAGAACAGCTCGATCTAAAATAGGTCAAAGACCTTAAAAGACATCTCACTAAAGAGATACACAGATGGCAAAGAAGCCTATGAAAAGATGCTCCACATAGCAACCGATGAACTGTTGAACTCAGCATTTGAAGCAAGTGATATACTTTATGTTGGCTAATTTAAATAAAAAAGTTAACTTATGAGCCTGCAAATAAAAGTAATTTAATTCATCATTTTTTCCCCATTTTCTTTCCTTTTGTATTTTGTTTGAGAAACAAGATCTTCTCTTCTTGTTTCATTCCTATACGGGCAGTTTGAATGAGGTCAGTGGCTGAACAACGAGCTTGACTAGTGCTGGTTACTGTCTCACCACAACTCAGGAGCTAAAAGAGGAGGCCATGGACAACGCCATAGCTGAGTCCAGACTTCAAGTGAAATAATATTATAGAAGCCTTCCATCTGCATCACTTTTGAATCTACCAAAAGATTTTAAACTTAGTTCCTCTTTGAATTTCAATGGCAACCCCAAGATGCTGAGCATACAAAGTATCGTCCCTGTTTTATATTCAACTCCAATATAATTAAGGGAGTCAAGACGTGCACTCTGGAGTCAAGACATGCACACATTTTCTGATGTTAATCCAATCACATCATTAGTACAGCATTTTCAAAGTGCTATGAGAACAAACAACCCCAGGAATCATTGTGACTTGCAAAGACAAAGATATATTTCTTGCTCAAGCTATTTGTCCATGATGACCTGGGCCAGGGTGGTGGAGCCATCTCCACCTGAAGCTGATGGTCTCCTGACAGAGGAGAAAAAAGATGCAGCAAATCAGAGACCATTTATTTGTTTCTGCTCAAAAGTAACATGTCAATTCTGCTCACATTTCATTATTCTGGGTGAAGTGAAGGAGGCAGATCTGATGTCTGTAGAACAGGGTGTTAACCCAGAGAGAGGAACAAATACTTGTGAATAATTATCATCTACCATAATGACCATCTGTTGTCTCACATTTGCAAAACCCAGGGGTTTTCTTTCATTCTTGAAAAAATTTTCACTTGCCTATTTCCTCCCTGTGTTGAAAATGTTCAGTTTTGTGGCTTTTAAGCTTTATTCTCTTTTAATGCACAACACTATTTTTATATGAAAGAGAAGCTCTCAACTATTTTGACTGGGCTTAAACCAACAGTCAGGATGTGTTCTGTTCCCCTTCACTGAAGATTTATGTAGGATAATTATGAGACCCAATTATGGCTGTTTAGTTGAAGGGGAAATCACTGGAGGCTTTTGAAAAGACTTTTCCTTACTGACATTTTGAGGGGATGCTCTTTCCTACTTCGCTACTCTTCTGTGAATGACACTGGGAAAGCCAGCTGTGACCTCTGATGACAAACCTCAGGACGAAGACCAACAGAGGGAGGATGAGAATGTGAAAAACCTGGGTCCCTGACAACATTTCTGAGCTATTTTTTAAAAATATTTATTTATCTATTTATTTTAGAGATAGAGAAAAAGATAGTGGTGAGGGAGGGGCAGAGGGAGAATCTCAAGCAGACTCCCCACTGATCACCGAGCCTGCTGCAGGGCTCCGTTCCAGGAGGGCCTGACCTCATGACCCGGAGATCATGACCTGAGCCGAAACCAAGAGTCGGTTGTGTAATTGACTGCTACCCAGGCACTCCTCTGGGCTACTGAAATAATCTTGAGACCATTTTATCTTGGAATGTAAAAAATAAATAATTTTTTTAATTTAAAAGACCTTTAGTTGAATATTCTGGGTTTTTTTAAATATTTTTTGCCCTTGCTAGGTCTTCCTTAAAGATGAGATATATAAATATATACTTTACCAATCCACTGACACTGGGTTTAGCAACAAGACTCTATTTGACAATGGAATGTGAGTAGGAGGCAAGTGTGTGGCTCTGAGCTGAGATTTTAAATGTCAGGGCAAAGTTCTTCAGCCCACCTGCAGGAGGCCAAGAAAGGAGTGGTCCAGGAGGCTGGTGGTCTGCAATAAGACATTTGGAGGCATGTGTATGACTCAACAGTCCAGTCAATCCCTGCTGAGCCCAGCAGAACCCAGCTAAATAAGATATCTGGAATCCCTGACTCCTTTCTTTTATGCTGTTCAACACTTTTCTTACTTATTGGGAAGACCACCATCAAACATAAATATATAAGACCAAGTGTATTTATCTACTATGTATTCTAAATGTTTTCCCAGTTACTCATTTTATTTTTATATTTATTCATAGCCTCCTTCAATATAGAATTGTACATTTTCAACGGGGTTAAGTCCAATACTTGCTGCTTTATGGCAAGTTTCCTAGGAGTCATTCTTTGATGACTTTCCCTCCCACTATTGACATAATTTTATTCTTTTCTAATTATGTTCTTAATAGTTTATTTCAGTGGAAGTTTGTTGATGCCTCTCGTGAGATTTGTGAAAATCTTTATTCCTCTGTCATTCTTGAACATCATAGTGAGCAGTGGGTTTCATCTATATTAGGTTGATAGTTATTTTTTCTCAGCTCTTTGAAAATATTTTTCAACATTTTCTGGCTTCTGTTATGGCTGTTAAAAAACTGATCATGTCAATTCTATGTGTTATTTTTAACTCTCTTTTAATCTATTTTTCCCATTAGGATATGCATATAAATTTAGTTTTACCTTGCTTTGTGCTGGTTTTGTAGCTTGATTTTGGGGTCTTGGGCTTTTCTCAACTCTAGGATATTCTTATGCTTCATCTCTTCAAAGACCACCCACTGCCCACTCTCTCTATTCTTTTCTAATGAACAGATGTTGAAACTTCCTGGTCTTTCCTTCATAACGTCAGTTCTTTTCATAATTTTTCATTTTTAAAATCTTTCCATCTTGTCTTCAGCATCACTTTGGTCAGATTTATATTCTATTAACTAATTATTTTGTACCTTACCCTTTGAAAAGATACCAAAGAATATTTATAACGTATGTCACAAGGCATTAAAACAAAAACAATGCAGTATGTTGAATGCTATTGTCCTCACGACCCATGTTAAGAAACAAACTCTATGACCGGAGTGGCCCTCCTGGTCACAGCCTCCTTCCATCTTTCTTCTATCCGAAGTTCTGTTTTCATCATCTGTGGCATTCTCTTTCTTGATATTTGTACCATGGTGTGTCTCTCATTTGTGCTATTTGGGTTTTCAGACTTTCACAACTTTTTATGAAGCTCTTTTTGATATGGATGGAGCAATACTTCAGCATAGTTGGGCAACTTCACTTTCTCCTTCAATATATCCTTGAATTAAACCCATGTTGACATAACTACAGGTCACTTGTTTTCAAAGTAAACTTTATTGAGGTATACTGTACATACCATTTTAACGACATAATTTGATGAGCTTTGACACATACATATACCCCCAAATTCTCCGTAATGACTTCGTGTTACTACTCGATCTAGTTGTTGAGTAACATAGTAGATCTTACTCTGTAAGTGGACATTGGGCTCTTTGCAAGCTCTGGTGTCATGACTCTCAGAGGCACAGCTCCTCCAGATGCCTGACCAAGAGCAAACAGCGACTTGAGAGACTGCAGGGCAGGCACATCCTCAGCTTCACTGGATAATAACTAATAATAAAAGTGTTACGGCTTTGCATTTCACATTTAAATCTTTAATAAATTTAGAACGTAGGGGTCCAATTCATTTTCTCCCAGATGGATAATCATTTTTTTTTCTTTTCTCCTCTGAGCAGAAATAGCCCTGTAGTTGCATGATGATGCAAAATGATGGAAGCAAACAGAATAGTCATATGTGCACACCAAAAAAATGTGCAGTTGCCTTTGTGGTATATGCCTACACCCCACGTCTACAGACATATGAACTCACTGCAAAACTAGCAGAAGAAAAAGATCATGTGATTTAAAGAATCACTTTGTGATTTACATCAAATTCACATTAAGATTTCATGTAAACTATTTCTCAATAAAGCTGTTGAAGAAAAAAAAATGTACAGTAGACAATAAAACAGGGAGGAAGAAAGACAAATATTCCTAAATGTTAAAAAGTTGGAGAGAAAGCAAGCCAGGCTCCTGGCACGGAGTCATTTGCAGGAAAAATAGGCAGGCATCTATGCATATCTCTGAGAAAGCAAAAAATCACACCAAAAATTTTGTCCAGATGGTTCTAATTCTGTTCTGAGATATCCAATACTTTGTATTTCTCAGAGAGGAAATAGGGAGTTAAGTTACCTTTTAAATGTGCTCTTTATGTCTGTCAGTTTATTTTCTCCCACTTATAGCATTTATAGAAAATAAGTATAAAGTCACCATGCATACATTGCTTTAAAATTCAAAATTGGAAGCACAGTATTTTATTCAATCAACAAATGGTAAAATTTTTAAAATATAAGTCCCTTCCGAAATACAGTCAGATAGGAGGACACATAAGATGTAGGTGGACAAAACTGAACCACTGTCGTGTGCATCTACCACTATCTCCTTGTTATTGAAAAGCTGGAAGATTTTGATGAAGACACACAATAAAACCTAATCCTACCAAAGTTTCAGAATTGAATGTGAAAAACATTTCCTCCACTTTCTAAGATTTTTGGAATCCATTCCAATGAAACCTTTTAATCAATAAAGTAGTAGTGACATTTTGTATTACTAAATATCCTTCCCTTCTTCAAATTTCCAAGTCACATTTCTTTGAAAAGAAGCACTTACTGTTATGTTGCTTCCCTCTCTAGGAAAAGACTAGTTTTCTCCAAGGGTCTTGGCATGTTTTACACCGAAGAACATGCTTTGGGTTAAAGTCTGTTTTCAGTAATTCTGAGCGAGTGCTGATGGGAGAGCAGATATGTGTGGCATTTTTGTGAATCATCTCCACACAGTAGAGGTTATTACATCTACCTGAAGTCCTAAAATACCTGGCTTTGTCCCATGAAACCTTAATAGCAATCGGCTCAAGCAAAATCTAAAAATCTGTACCTTATCTAAACTCTGTCACTATGGCCCAATCCCCCATGTGATGAAATCAGAACTTATCAATATGAATCCAAAGCCCTGACACCATTACAAGTAAGTGTTTCCCCACCTCACCCACATAAACACACCTAACAGAGGAAGCTTAACATCAGCTTCCAACCACAACCAACTAAAGAAACCGCAACCTTACTGACCCTGGCACCCGAGTTCTACTTCCACCCTCAAGTGCACTTCCCATCACTGACCTAATGAATCACTTCAGAGACATCACTGCCATCCTGAAGTTGTCCTATAGTGTGTCCTACAGGGCTAATGAAATACAATAATAACAAAGACATACAAAATGTAAGACCAAAATTTTAATATTAGAAGCAACAGATTTAAAGTTACATTTTAATAAATACAAGAAAAAAGAATTTAAAAAACTGTACATTTAACTGAAAGTGTCCATATAGACAATTTATATAGAGAACTGCTATTTTAATCATAACTCCATATTCCCTGATGTGTGTATGCACACTCTGTCAGAATACCTTCAAGTCATTAATGTGATAAATGCGCTTGCTTCTTGCTGGTTAACTTGTCTAATCTAGGCTGGATTGAGGACAGTGCCACTCTCAGGGGATAATGGATATTTAAACTGTTTCTGTGTTTTGTTTTAATAACACTCAAAGTAGAGAACCCCGTCTCACAAAGGGATGTTGAGGGGAACAGGAGAAGGGATTTTAAAGCGACCTCAGCAAGCTCAGGATATTCATTTTTAACTTTTATCCAAAATGAAGCAAGTGATGCTGTACTTTCAAAATTCACTTTCAAGCCTTCATCAGCAGCCAGCTTTAGCAAGTCACCCCAGAGGGTTATAGTTAGATTCAAATTCTCTCTTGATGGAAGAAATGGATTTTGGATCCAAGAGTTTCCTACGCGTGGATCGTCTTTTGATGGAAAATACAATTCAAAACAATCCAACAAGTTTGTAAGATGTTCCTTGACAACTCTTCGCAGATGGACGATATCAAGATCACGACCCGCTTCATGGATAACTGTTGTCAAGTTATGGAACATGTCATAGCAATTGGTGGAAACTCGGTTCCTCCACACTTCCAACTTCTGCTTTTGTCCTTCAATCTTATCAGCCATTGAAAAACATGTTGCATTCTTTCCCTGCATGGAAGCGTTAAGATCATTAAAAATACTGAAGATATCAGATAAATAAGCAAGTCTGGCTGTCCAATTCACATCTTTGAAAAGTTGGGACCAAACTGGTTTCTTGCTTTGCAGAAATACGAAGAGTTCATTCCGTATTTCAAACATTCTTGATAGAACTTTTCCTCGTGATAACCACCGTATCTCAGCATGCAGTAACAGTTGCTTATGATCAGCTTCCATATTGTCACATAATAAGGAGAACAATCTTGAATTTAATGCATTAGACTTTACATAATTCACAATTTTTACTGTGTCAGTAAGCACACTATTCAGTTCAGCTGATATGTTTTTCATAGCCAGACTTTCTCGATGGATGAAGCAATGTGTGATTTTACATTCTGGTGCAAGCTCTTTAATCTGGGTAACCACTTCAGAATGTGTTCCTGTCATGGAAGCTGCACCATCAGAACATACTCCTACACAAAACCTAAATTCCAGACCACACTTGTTGACAACGTAATTCTTCACAGCTTCATACAGTTCTGAGCTAGTCGTGTTTGTTGGTAAAGAGGCTGAGAAGAAGAATTCTTCCTTTATATCATCATCATGTTCAAATCGCACATACACTAAAAGAATGATCATGTTAGCAATATCTCTGCATTCATCAAATTGCAATGAAAAATACTTTGCCTCTTTTATTTGCTCTATGAGTTGGTCTTCCATATCACTGGCCAGTTCCTGAATGCGTCGAGCTATGGTGTCATTAGAAAGTGGCACCTGAGCCACCTTCTTCGCTGCTGACTCACCCAGCATCTCCAGGCAGACTTCTTTGATGCAGTCTTTCACCAGCGTCTCAGCGATTGTGTATGGCGTTTTTGACTTGGCAACCGGGAGCGCCACTTTATACGAAGCCCGCAGAGCACTGATGTTTATGTGAGAAACATTAAACACCTGCTTTGGTTGGCTTTTTAATTCACTACTCTTTTTTTCAAAGAATTCTTTCGGTTGTGAACTTATTTCTTTATGTTTTGAATATAAATGCCGCTTAAGTTTTGATGGTTTCATTGCTTCATTAGCCAATATATCTCCACAAATAATACACTGTGGTTTTAGCACTTCACCATCAATTACGGCTACAAAACCAAACTCGATATATGAGGGATCATACTTCCGAGTAAAACTTGTATGAACTCTTTTGGTTTTTACTTCCTCTGGGCGACTTCCATCCTTACCATTTCTTCTACTACTGCTACCATATTCAGAAAAGGTATGTTTTTTCTTGACAAAAAAGTCCAGCGAAGCTTGTTTCACCATCTGCAGATTAGGATTAAAAATAAGTAACACCAATTTTACTCTCCTCCTTTATCTAATACATTAAACTACAAATTAAAAACTAGGCTTGAAAAAAAAAACTAGGCTTGATTAAAAACTTAAAAAGTTTTAAAATTGTAAAGAAAATAAATGTTTACATTTCTGAGTTACAGCAGACAAACTAGCCATAAAATGTCATACGTTGTAAATGTGCTTGACTGGTGTGCAACTCCCACCACAGTGACTGGCCCTGAGAGGTTAATGATACCCAAACTGGCCTATATTGAATTCAGAAATATGAGTTCATTAATCTGTGTCCAGGTACTACAGCGATGTCAAATTGTTATAACTTTCTAAAGACTCTTGATTAGTATACCTTCCCATCTGTGGACTAGTAGAAACAGTCTGCAGACCAGCACTGACCTAAAGATCATACTCTGGGTACCACTGGCCCAAGTCATGTGTAACCTCCATATTTCAAAACTCTAAACTGGACATACATTAACTCTACTTTATAAAACCTACTGAATTAAAATAAACCTCTTTGGACTTATCTCATGTTGTCCATTTAAATCTGAAAACTGAGCTTTTTCTCAACCCAAACCCCTTATCTCAAAACCACACTGATCATCCCTCACCCTTCCTAAATACTTCTTCACTTGACTCGAGATGCCTTTCTTAGCTTACCTCTCCACCCAAACTCACATACAATGACAACTAACATTAAGTTTGGCTTTTCTCACATTCATCCTCCTACAGAAACTCACCCTTACACAACCACTTATCCCCTAGATCTTAGCTTTTTTTGTTCCCCCGCAAAAATGTCTGACACCAGAAAGGAGTGAAAGAGACACTGTCATCACCCCACACAACAAATAAAGCAGCATTCAAGGTTGTAAGTTTCAACCCCAAAAAAGGAGTGGTGCGAGGCATTAAACAGTAATGGGCTTTTCTCGAGAAAACAAATCCAAGTCGGCCAAACTGTGTGTTAGCATATATACCACGCCAAAACATTCTTACCCATCACAAGCACAGGGAGGTGTAATGAAGCTCTTCCCCAGCAGACACTCAGACTCTTACCCAATCTCCTACTTTGTCTGATGAGAATGGTGTCTCTGACAGCTTCAGCATTTTGGAAGGTTGACCAGTTGAACTTCTTTGGATCTCATCATGTTTTCTTTTCATTGTAGTGGTCTCATAGCAGAGACTACACGTTATTTTGTGAGGACAGCCCTCAGTGTCATGTTGAGGGGGCACCCCACAGATTGCATGGACATTTCCATCACACGACACACAACTATAAGCACCTGAGCATACCTTCTCACAAACTATACAGGATAAAAACTTAAGTCTGCTTTCTGGAAGGTTTTTCATGGTCCTGGAAGGAATAGCTGTAAGATTCTCCTCAACATCACTACTATCTGTGCCAGTCTCGACGTTCTCCTCATACTGAGCTCCTGGTGTATATTCTAATTCTCTGTCAACCTGCTCTAATTCACGTTCTGGATTCAGGCTAGCAATAAGCTCTTCTGTCAACTGAGAATGACACAGGCCTAGCTTAGCTTCAGAGTTAAATGTGCCTTCAAGTGGAATCTGTTGCATGCCTCGGTGATAGGGCTGATTTTGGGTCATTTGAATGAACCACAAAAATTCAGCCCAGTGTGATGAATTGTTAGTTTGCATCCAGGAGATAATCCTATTTTGGATATCCTCATTAGTTTGATTCATAGCACTTTGGCTTTGACAGGGCTGAGGCTTCCCATGGACAATTTTCAATTCTGGCCAAATATTACTAAGTTCACCGACAATCTGGCTTGAAAATTCCCTTCCATTGTTAGATTGCAGGACACTGGGTGCTCCGATAATTGTAAAAATATCTAAAAGAGCATGTGCAATTTCCTTAGGCCTTTTAGATTTTAGTGACCGCAAAAAACTCAACTTTGTATGAAGGTCTTGATAATGCATGATGAATTTATACTCCCCATCAGGACTCGATTGCATATCTATAAGATCCACTTGGCATCTTGAATTAACTTCCTTAATTGGCTTTGATGTTAGAACTTTCTTGAGTTTTGAATTTTTCTGTTGGCATGGTTTGCAGAGTGTCAAGTATAGCATTATAACTTCCTTCGTGATGTTCTTGTATTTTGCTTGTAATTCTTTTTCCATGCGGGTACGCCCACCATGTCCAATGCTGAGATGGGTATCATGCAGAATGTCAAATAACTCCTCACTGTGTAAGTAATACCGTACTTTATCTGTTTCCCCATTTACAGCCTCAATCAGCTTTTCATTTCCCTGTACAAGGGTCACATCAAATCTAGCCAAGCGACGGTAGTCAACTGATTCCTTTCTTGCCTTTGCTTTTGCCTCTTTCACTTCCCTTATTAATTGACAGTACTTTGCTTTAGAAAATATCTTGGTATTATTACTTTTGTTTTCCAATAACACTGCTAAGCTTCTGAAGAACTTCTCTCTCATGTTTTCTGGTTTGACTTCTGGTTCATGAGTGTCCAAGGTATTGGGGTTATCATCACCACCCATGCTTTGAGACATCATGGAAAGCCACAAAAATGACCCTAAAATATAAAGAAAAAACAATTAGAATATTTGGGAATATAATTTGAAATATATTCATTGCCCAAGTAGCCACTAGAGCTCGGGGTAGAAATAGAAGCTCCAGGCACACAAGTTGGTTAGGGAGTCCAACCTTGGAGGAAGAGAAGCCAAATGAAGAACCCAGCCAGGAACAAAAAGTTCTGATATAGTAAAGGTAAAAAGCCAGGATGTGACTTTCCAGAGCAGTATGTGGGATTAGCCTTAAAAGTAAAGCACTGTTTTATGCAAAACAAGCAGCAAATTGATGTTATTATTTATTTATTTAGTACAAAAGACAATTTTTGGGCTAGAGAAGCCTCAGCAATTCAGTAATAGATTTTTTTAAAGATTTATTTATTTATTGTAGAGAGAGAGCGAGCATGCACACACGAGTAAGTGCAGGGGGAGGGGCAGAGGGAGAGAGTCTTAAGCAGGCTCTATGGTCTGGAGCCTGATGTGGAGCTCCATCTCATAACCCTGAGATCAGGACCTGAGCTGAAATCAAGAGCTGGATGCTTAATCAACTGAGCCCCCCAGGTGTCCCAGTAATAGTTTTTTTTAAAAAAAAGGCCTGAGACTATACCACATTTTGTTCTATTAAGACAGGCTAGCTGTTACAGCAACATCTGGGATGTAGGTTTCAACATCATATACTTACATCAGCTCACTTTTGAGGCTTGTGAAACTATAAACCCAATACAAGTATCCTTATTATTAATTTTAATAAATACATAGTAGTAGATGAGCCTGAAGTAGTGAAAACTCTTTGACTTGACTTAATATAGGATATTAAAATAAATGTTTAGAACATTCATAATAACAGAAACATTTAGAATAACTCAAGCCTGGCTAGTCTTAAGGAAACTATTTTAAAAAAAACAAAAAGAATGGGGGAGGAGCAAGATGGCGGAAGAGTAGGGTCCCCAAATCACCTGTCTCCACCAAATTACCTAGAAAACCTTCAAATTATCCTGAAAATCTATCAATTCGGCCTGAGATTTAAAGAGAGACCAGCTGGAATGCTACAGTGAGAAGAGTTCGCGCTTCTATCAAGGTAGGAAGACGGGGGGGAAAAGAAATAAAGGAACAAAGGCCTCCAAGGGGGAGGGGCCCGCGAGGAGCCGGGCTGAGGCCAGGGCGAGTGTCCCCAGGACAGGAGAGCCCCGTCCCGGAGGAGCAGGAGCTGCACCAACCTTCCCGGGGGAAAGGGGCTCGCAGGGAGTTGGAGCAGGACCCAGGAGGGCGAGGATGCCCTCGGGCTCCCCGGGACAGTAACAGCAACTGCGCGCCCAGGAGAGTGCACCGAGCTCCCTAAGGGCTGCAGCGCGCACGGTGGGACCCGGCGGGACCCGGAGCAGCTTGGAGGGGCTCGGGCGGCGGCTCCGCGGAGGGGGCTGCGCGGCCCCGGGAGCAGCTCGGAGGGGCTCGGGCAGAGGAAGAGGCTCCGTGCAGAGGGGGCTGCGCGGTTCCAGGAGCAGCTCGGAGGGGCTCGGGCGGCGGCTCCGCGGAGGGGGTTGCGGGGCCCGGGAGCGCGAATCCAACAGCGCAGACTCCGGAGCACAGAGCGCTGGGACACAGCACAGGATCCGGCCTCCCCCGGGACAGGCAGAGGCCGGGAGGGCCCAGGACAGCAAGGAAGCTCCTGCCCCGAGCTGAGCAGATCAGCGGCCCCGCCCCAGAGCCTCCAGGCCCTGCAGACGGAGTTCCTGCCGGAGCTGAATCCAGGTTTCCAGAGCTGCCCCGCCACTGGGGCTGTTCCTCCTGCGGCCTCACGGGGTAAACAACCCCCACTGAGCCCTGCACCAGGCAGGGGCACGGCAGCTCCCCCAACTGCTAACACCTGAAAATCAGCACAACAGGCCCCTCCCCCAGAACACCAGCTAGACTGACAACTTCCAGGAGAAGCCAAGGGACTTAAAGTACACAGAATCAGAAGATACTCCCCCGTGGTTCTTTTGTTTTGTTTTGCTTTTTGATTTGTTTCCTTCCCCCACCCCCTTTTTTTTCCTCCTTTCTTTTTCTTTCTCTTTTTCTTCTTTTTTTTTTTTTTTCGTTTTTTTTCTTCCCTTTTTTTTCTCTTTCTCTTTTCTTTCCTTCTTTCTCTCCTCTCTTTTTCTCTTTTTCCCAATACAACTTGCTTTTGGCCACTCTGCACTGAACAAAATGACTAGAAGGAAAACCTCACCTCAAAAGAAAGAATCAGAAACAGTCCTCTCTCCCACAGAGTTACAAAATCTGGATTACAATTCAATGTCAGAAAGCCAATTCAGAAGCACTATTATACAGCTACTGGTGGCTCTAGAAAAAAGTATAAAGGACTCAAGAGACTTCATGACTGCAGAATTTAGAGCTAATCAGGCAGAAATTAAAAATCAATTGAATGAGATGCAATCCAAACTAGAAGTCCTAACAACGAGGGTTAACGAGGTGGAAGAACGAGTGAGTGACATAGAAGACAAGTTGATAGCAAAGAGGGAAACTGAGGAAAAAAGAGACAAACAATTAAAAGACCATGAATATAGATTAAGGGAAATAAACGACAGCCTGAGAAAGAAAAACCTACGTTTAATTGGGGTTCCCGAGGGCGCCGAAAAGGACAGAGGGCCAGAATATGTATTTGAACAAATTCTAGCTGAAAACTTTCCTAATCTGGGAAGGGAAACAGGCATCCAGATCCAGGAAATAGAGAGATCCCCCCCTAAAATCAATAAAAACCGTTCAACACCTCGACATTTAATAGTGAAGCTTGCAAATTCCAAAGATAAAGAGAAGATCCTTAAAGCAGCAAGAGACAAGAAATCCCTGACTTTTATGGGGAGGAGTACTAGGGTAACAGCAGACCTCTCCACAGAGACCTGGCAGGCCAGAAAGGGCTGGCAGGATATATTCAGGGTCCTAAATGAGAAGAACATGCAACCAAGAATACTTTATCCAGCAAGGCTCTCATTCAAAATGGAAGGAGAGATAAAGAGCTTCCAAGACAGGCAGCAACTAAAAGAATATGTGACCTCCAAACCAGCTCTGCAAGAAATTTTAAGGGGGACTCTTAAAATTCCCCTTTAAGAAGAAGTTCAGTGGAACAGTCCACAAATACAAGGACTGAATAGATATCATGATGACACTAAACTCATATCTCTCAATAGTAACTCTGAATGTGAACGGGCTTAATGACCCCATCAAAAGGCGCAGGGTTTCAGACTGGATAAAAAAGCAGGACCCATCTATTTGCTGTCTACAAGAGACTCATTTTAGACAGAAGGACACCTACAGCCTGAAAATAAAAGGTTGGAGAACCATTTACCATTCAAATGGTCCTCAAAAGAAAGCAGGGGTAGCCATCCTTATATCAGATAAACTAAAATTTACCCCAAAGACTGTGGTGAGAGATGAAGAGGGACACTATATCATACTTAAAGGATCTATTCAACAAGAGGACTTAACAATCCTCAATATATATGCCCCAAATGTGGGAGCTGCCAAATATATAAATCAATTATTAACCAAAGTGAAGAAATACTTAGATAATAATACACTTATACTTGGTGACTTCAATCTAGCTCTTTCTATACTCGATAGGTCTTCTAAGCACAACATCTCCAAAGAAACGAGAGCTTTAAATGATACACTGGACCAGATGGATTTCACAGATATCTACAGAACTTTACATCCAAACTCAACTGAATACACATTCTGCTCAAGTGCACATGGAACTTTCTCCAGAACAGACCACATACTGGGTCACAAATCGGGTCTGAACCGATACCAAAAGGTTGGGATTGTCCCCTGCATATTCTCAGACCATAATGCCTTGAAATTAGAACTAAATCACAACAAGAAGTTTGGAAGGACCTCAAACACGTGGAGGTTAAGGACCATCCTGCTAAAAGATAAAAGGGTCAACCAGGAAATTAAGGAAGAATTAAAAAGATTCATGGAAACTAATGAGAATGAAGATACAACCGTTCAAAATCTTTGGGATGCAGCAAAAGCAGTCCTGAGGGGGAAATACATCGCAATACAAGCATCCATCCAAAAACTGGAAAGGACTCAAATACAAAAGTTAACCTTACACATAAAGGAGCTTGAGAAAAAACAGCAAATAGATCCTACACCCAAGAGAAGAAGGGAGTTAATAAAGATTCGAGCAGAACTCAACGAAATCGAGACCAGAAGAACTGTGGAACAGATCAACAGAACCAGGAGTTGGTTCTTTGAAAGAATTAATAAGATAGATAAACCATTAGCCAGCCTTATTAAAAAGAAGAGAGAGAAGACTCAAATTAATAAAATCATGAATGAGAAAGGAGAGATCACTACCAACACCAAGGAAATACAAACGATTTTAAAAGCATATTATGAACAGCTATACGCCAATAAATTAGGCAATCTAGAAGAAATGGACGCATTCCTGGAAAGCCACAAACTACCAAAACTGGAACAGGAAGAAATAGAAAACCTGAACAGGCCAATAACCAGGGAGGAAATTGAAGCAGTCATCAAAAACCTCCCAAGACATAAGAGTCCAGGGCCAGATGGCTTCCCAGGGGAATTTTATCAAACGTTTAAAGAAGAAACCATACCTATTCTCCTAAAGCTGTTTGGAAAGATAGAAAGAGATGGAGTACTTCCAAATTCGTTCTATGAGGCCAGCATCACCTTAATTCCAAAACCAGACAAAGACCCCACCAAAAAGGAGAATTACAGACCAATATCCCTGATGAACATGGATGCAAAAATTCTCAACAAGATACTGGCCAATAGGATCCAACAGTACATTAAGAAAATTATTCACCATGACCAAGTAGGATTTATCCCCGGGACACAAGGCTGGTTCAACACCCGTAAAACAATCAATGTGATTCATCATATCAGCAAGAGAAAAACCAAGAACCATATGATCCTCTCATTGGATGCAGAGAAAGCATTTGACAAAATACAGCATCTATTCCTGATCAAAACTCTTCAGAGTGTAGGGATAGAGGGAACATTCCTCGACATCTTAAAAGCCATCTATGAAAAGCCCACAGCAAATATCATTCTCAATGGGGAAGCACTGGGAGCCTTTCCCCTAAGATCAGGAACAAGACAGGGATGTCCACTCTCACCACTGCTGTTCAACATAGTACTGGAAGTCCTAGCCTCAGCAATCAGACAACAAAAAGACATTAAAGGCATTCAAATTGGCAAAGAAGAAGTCAAACTCTCCCTCTTCGCCGATGACATGATACTCTACATAGAAAACCCAAAAGTCTCCACCCCAAGATTGCTAGAACTCATACAGCAATTCGGTAGCGTGGCAGGATACAAAATCAATGCCCAGAAGTCAGTGGCATTTCTATACACTAACAATGAGACTGAAGAAAGAGAAATTAAGGAGTCAATCCCATTTACAATTGCACCCAAAAGCATAAGATACCTAGGAATAAACCTAACCAAAGATGTAAAGGATCTATACCCTCAAAACTATAGAACACTTCTGAAAGAAATTGAGGAAGACACAAAGAGATGGAAAAATATTCCATGCTCATGGATTGGCAGAATTAATATTGTGAAAATGTCAATGTTACCCAGGGCAATATACACGTTTAATGCAATCCCTATCAAAATACCATGGACTTTCTTCAGAGAGTTAGAACAAATTATTTTAAGATTTGTGTGGAATCAGAAAAGACCCCGAATAGCCAGGGGAATTTTAAAAAAGAAAACCATATCTGGGGGCATCACAATGCCAGATTTCAGGTTGTACTACAAAGCTGTGGTCATCAAGACAGTGTGGTACTGGCACAAAAACAGACACATAGATCAGTGGAACAGAATAGAGAATCCAGAAGTGGACCCTGAACTTTATGGGCAACTAATATTCGATAAAGGAGGAAAGACTATCCATTGGAAGAAAGACAGTCTCTTCAATAAATGGTGCTGGGAAAATTGGACATCCACATGCAGAAGAATGAAACTAGACCACTCTCTTTCACCATACACAAAGATAAACTCAAAATGGATGAAAGATCTAAATGTGAGACAAGATTCCATCAAAATCCTAGAGAAGAACACAGGCAACACCCTTTTTGAACTCGGCCATAGTAACTTCTTGCAAGATACATCCACGAAGGCAAAAGAAACAAAAGCAAAAATGAACTATTGGGACTTCATCAAGATAAGAAGCTTTTGCACAGCAAAGGATACAGTCAACAAAACTCAAAGACAACCTACAGAATGGGAGAAGATATTTGCAAATGACATATCAGATAAAGGGCTAGTTTCCAAGATCTATAAAGAACTTATTAAACTCAACACCAAAGAAACAAACAATCCAATCATGAAATGGGCAAAAGACATGAACAGAAATCTCACAGAGGAAGATATAGACATGGCCAACATGCATATGAGAAAATGCTCTGCATCACTTGCCATCAGGGAAATACATATCAAAATCACAATGAGATACCACCTCACACCAGTGAGAATGGGGAAAATTAACAAGGCAGGAAACAACAAATGTTGGAGAGGATGCGGAGAAAAGGGAACCCTCTTACACTGTTGGTGGGAATGTGAACTGGTGCAGCCACTCTGGAAAACTGTGTGGAGGCTCCTCAAACAGTTAAAAATATACCTGCCCTACGACCCAGCAATTGCACTGTTGGGGATTTACCCCAAAGATACAAATGCAATGAAACGCCGGGACACCTGCACCCCGACGTTTATAGCAGCAATGGCCACGATAGCCAAGCTGTGGAAGAGGCCTCGGTGTCCAACGAAAGATGAATGGATAAAGAAGATGTGGTTTATGTATACAATGGAATATTACTCAGCTATTAGAAATGACAGATACCCACCATTTGCTTCAACGTGGATGGAACTGGAGGGTATTACGCTGAGTGAAGTAAGTCAGTCGGAGAAGGACAAACATTATATGTTCTCATTCATTTGGGGAATATAAATAATAGTGAAAGGGAAAATAAGGGAAGGGAGAAGAAATGTGTGGGAAATATCAGAAAGGGAGACAGAACGTAAAGACTGCTAACTCTGGGAAACGAACTAGGGGTGGTAGAAGGGGAGGAGGGCGGGGGGTGGGAGTGAATGGGTGACGGGCACTGGGGGTTATTCTGTATGTTAGTAAATTGAACACCAATAAAAAATAAATTAAAAAAAAAAGAATAATTTGGGATTAGCACATCACCTCTAGACAGTGTTATGGGAAAAATACTTTCTCTCAAGTCAACATTGTTTATACTACCAATCTGCATACCAAGTTTTAAACTGGTGAATTTAAATCATTCTCAAATTTTCATAATTTCCAAAACTACATTCAAATTAGTGATATGTTACTGTGAATCTGGCCTCACTTAACTCTTAATTCTTCCAATAAGACTCCCATAAGCTTAATTTAAACTCACCAGTAAGTTCTCCTTTCCTGAAAAAAATAAATTTACTCATAACACAAACCAGCATGTAACATTTTATTCTTTAACTGTTCCGTATGTAGAACTAAAACACTAAGTTTCTAAAGAAGCAGGAATTTCTCCAGCATCTTTTCCATTATCTAACACATGACCACACAGGCAAGTGATAGATAAAAATGTGCTGACTAATTTTATAATGAAGATGACAACACTCATGGGAAGTGTGATCCCAAAATATGATTGACAAGGTGTTCATACGGAGGGTGTTTCTTCTGCACTAATATATTTTGTGCCATGCTGTAGAGCCATAAGCAGAAAAGGCAGACAAACAAGGATGAATTTGGGATTGGGGGGGGGGTGGGGAATACAGGGCAATGTAAATGAGAACCAAGAGCATATGAGGTCCAGAGTTAGGAGAACAATATTAGTAAGTCTAGGATAAAGAGAGACTGCCTAGGACTTTAAGAGATGAAAAACTTCTATCAATTATACTTAAGTCTTCTGGAAAAGACAACTGCTCCAGAAGCAGGCCAGCCAGTGTTCCTGCCTCCACTACACATTACCCTATTAACAGTCCTTGAAGTGCTAAGGGACACAGACTTCACAAATTCCATTCTCTCTAGTAGAATTTCTAAGTAGTATTTCCAAGTCTTAAATATCATACGTGACAAAAATTGGAGCAGAGCCTATAGAAATGGGACCTATGGCTATAGTGATAAGCGCTTAACATACATCCACAGATGCACCTCTGGTTTATCCACAAGTAATTAATTCCATTGCAAAATATCCACAGAAAAATCTTGCATTCAATGGTTTCTTACACAATCACCTGGCTGCTTAATTCAATTCCTTTAATAGCATCACACAACCCTGGCTGACTTTTCCTCCAGCTATATTCAGTAAGGTAGCGATAGAAGGAGGTTTGATAACTTCTCAGCGACTAGATCCTTCCCACTTTCAGATCTCATGCTCTTTCCAGACTAAATGATCCTCACCATTACCTTGCAGTGGGTGTGGCTCTGGAGATTCACATTCCATGCTGTCTTCCACAGACTGGAACTGGGTCCCCAAGGACTCCTTTGCGGTATCCAGAGGAGTCATTTCCTCCACAGACGTCTCTGGCCTATGTGTACTCTGTGAGACCTGAGGACAAACAGGTGCATTTGGAAATTAATATACTGTACAAACCGCAGAACATTCTTCTACTGAAATAGGATGTAAGGAGAGAAAGTCTCCACTGAATTCTGAAGAGGAGTGCAAGACAGAGTAAGAAGAGGCTAATAAGACCAGAGCCACATAACACAAACTGTCCCCCCGAACAGAAGCTGATACCCATCCCTGTGGTTTCTGTTTGGGGAAATAACAACGGAAACACATTAGAGAAATCCTCCGTACGCTGTGGTAATTAAAAGTAAATTGTAAATGGATTTCAGTATGAGTAATTAAAAATAAATATTTGTGGTGAGGATTATGCAAATTAGCTAATAGTCACTAATGAGCTATTCAATCCAGGAAGGAATCTGACAGTTGTTTTAGAATAAATGTGGAAAATCATTACCCCAGTGGTACGGATGGGAAAAAGGAAATCACCTTGGGTAACAGTGTTGGGTGAAAAAGAAACATTATCTTCTCCTCACACTAATCATCTTGTATATGGTTTATAATTAAATTTCCCTAACTGTCCCCAAAATATATTTTATGGTTTTTTAACTCTGTGAAACAATGTTTATACATTGTTTTTGGTTATTACATCTTTTGATTCTTTTAATCTAAAATAGTTGCCTGCCTTTTCATGACATTCAATTTTAAGAAGTCAGAGCCAGAGGGAGAGGGGGGGAGAATCTCAGGCAGGCTCCATGTTATGGAGCCTCATACAGGGCTCCACCTCATGACCCTGAGTTCAGGACGTGGGCCAAAATCAAGAGTCAAACACTTCGCTGACTGTGCCACCCAGGCACCCCTCTGTCTCTCATTCTGAGTTATCACTATAGACTTAACTTTGTAATCCATTCTATCCTTATTCACCTTGATCTTAAACTGTCTCCCACTTGGCCTCCAGCGCCCCTCTGATCAGGCTCCTGCATCCTTTGAACATGACCCCACTTTTTTTTCTAGCACATCCATGCTTTCCACAATAAACACAAGGACCACATTATATCTTCCCTGTCCCAGATCTAGTTTCAACTATGTTCCCAAGAAGTCGATTCATTCTAGAGCAACAGTGTTAGTAACAAAGACAGAGTAGTAGGTAGGCTCATTGTTCATGGTGTGTCACCCCCTCCAGGCCCTTTCCTGGGTAGAGCTGGCAAATATAGTCCTAAATTATCATGAATTCAATTCAATTTCAACACCACAAGATTTACCTCCTCTTTCCATACTCCATTTTAATATGTCGCTCTGGCAGTGAAACAAAGCCTAGTTCAATACAATGTTTATATTTACTCATTTGCTGTAACCTACAATAAACACAAAAGTTTCAGAATTACAATGCTTGTAGAACACTCTCAACAACATACCTACTGAGTAAAATCTGTCTTTGCAGCTTTATATGTCCAAAGGCAGTATTCCACTGAGATTATGTAGTCAGAATACGGTGTTCAAGTTACCTGAATTATTTTTTTGCTATTATTAATTTGATATACAGGTGAGTTCATTTGTGTTTAATCATTTTGAATTTAACATTATTTTTAAATACTTACAACATTTACTTGATATAAAAAAATCAAAATATATATTCAGAGAAGTCTTGCTCATATTCTACTCCACCCTACCCACTCCCATAAGAAACTATTTTTGGGAAAAAAAAAAGAAACTATTTTTGTTGTTGATGGTTTACCCTTTATTTTTACAAGAATAAATAAAACATATATATACACACACACTAACACTGGTACATATGTGTATATATAATATATACAAATTTAATGCAAATCTGTACTTTTTTTCATACTATATATAGTTCACCTTCTTTCTTTTTCACTTAATATAAAAATACTATCTGAAAGTCATTTCATACTAGTCCCTAGATAACCTTCCTCATTCTTTTTTATGTGTACATGATGCCACATTATACTGATGCACAATAGTTTATACACACATATGCACAATCACTCTATGGATGAGCATTTAAGTTGTTTACGATATTTTGCTTTTACAAAGAAATAGCTGCAACAAAAAAAAACATGTCTATGTTCTCTTATTTGTAGATGTGTATATTCAAAGTAAATTCCCAGAAAGATTATTGCTAGGTCGATCAGAGGGTAAATGCCCAGATGTCAGATGGTGCCAAAATCTTCCCCCGCTGCCCCCATGGGGATGGTACCGTCTTGTACCAGCAATGTAGGGACAGGACCCATCTTCCTAGTTAGGCCAACAGACTGTGGTGGCCAAGCTTTTGAATTTTTGCCATCTAATAGGTGATAAAGGGTACCTCAGTGTAGTTTTGTTCCTTTATGACTGAAGTGGAACATCTCGTACAGTTAGAAGCCATTCAAGGGATGCCTGGGTGGCTCAGTGGTTGAGTCAGGTTGTGATCCCGGGGTCTTGGGATGGAATTCCGCATCAGTCTCCCTGCTGAGAGCCTGCTTCTGCCTATGTCTCTGCCTCTCTCTTTGTGTCTCTCATGAATAAAAAAATATTTTTAAAAAAAGTCATTCATTTATCTATTTATGAAATCTGCTCATGTCTCTTGAGGATTTTTTTGCACTTCTGTTTAAAAAGATTAGCTTTTGGGGATCCCTGGGTGGCTCAGCAGTTTAGCGCCTGCCTTTGGCCCAGGGCACGATCCTGGAGTCCCAGGATCAAGTCCCACGTCGGGCTCCCGGCATGAAGCCTGCTTCTCCCTCCTCCTGTGTCTCTGCCTCTCTCTCTCTCTCTCTCTATCATGAATAAATAAATTAATTAATTAATTAAAAATAAATAAAAGATTAAAAAAAGATTAGCTTTTATCTATGACATATATTACAAACATTTGTACTAATTTATTTAATTTGCTTGTGGGGGTTTTTGTTTTACATTTATAAATTGTTTCACAAAGAAAAATTTCTTGGTATTACTTCTGGATTTTGAGTAATTCTATACACCCAAATAATAAAAAAAGTCATTCATGTTTTTTATCCTAGTACTTGGGTGTTTAAAATACTATTAACTTTAAAAATTCATTTTCTATTAAGTTTTGGGTTTTAGGCAGCACAGTCATCTTCACTGGGTATAGATGAACCTAAGACACAGTAATACTTTATTAAGTTATTACCTAATAGGGTCATCCCCTCAGAATTCAGGTGCATGCACATTAGCTGGTGGGTTGTACTCCTCAGCTTCCCTGGGTTCTGTTTGCTTATTTTCTTCTACTTATCACTGGCAGGTGGTATCTCTGGCTCTACTTTGGTCTGGAATTTTGTGTTCCCCCTACTACAAGTCACATGTGAAAATCCCAACACCCACCTAGATGGTTTTGGGAGATGGAGCCTTCGTAAGAAAATTAGATCATAAAGATGGCACCTTCATGACAGAGATTAATCCTCATAAAAGATCTCGCACAGAGCAGCTTAAGCCCCTTTCTGCCATACAATGAAAAATCTGCAATGGGAAGAGACCCCCCACCTAACTGTGATGGCACCCTTATCTCAGACTGCCAGCCTCTAGAACCGTATCTGTTTGTTTACATCGATATTTTGTTACAGGAACATGAACAAACTCAGACTCATATTTTACTGATGATGTGGTTAAATAAGGAAGAGGCTGAATACAAGAGGACATCAATGCTCCAAACAGGTTTATCTAGCGGGAATATTCAGAAGAAAAGTTGTTGCTGTTAACTTCAAATTAACACTACCTTTAATATAAAAGCATGGTTACCTCCGAATTATCCATATAGCACCGTTGGTTTGATTAGGTTTCACTTTCTTTGGAAATCAGAAGCTCTTTTAGCCTTTGTGTAAATTGATTTACTAAATATCAGTAAAATATGAATCTATACATTCAGCTGTGACACCATCCAGTATGTATGTTTTCCTGGACTGTGTTACAGTCTAACATCAGCTTGTGCTAAGTCCGCAAGTAATAGTGTACAATGGGGAATATCACAGAAACCCAGGAAGGTGGCTAATGGCTCACTGGTTGGCACAGTTTGTTATCAGAAACTCTTAATGTTCTTGTCTGGCATTTCAATCACTGTAACACTGTGTTTGTTATCAACTTACATTATCTTTTTCCACTGAAATAGTGTATCTACATATAACCTTTCAGATGAAGTCTAAAGCATCAATGCCATTCACCAGGAAAAAAAAATGAGAAAAGTTGTGTGCTGGGGTGTTATGCTACCCTAGTTTAGGAGACCTTTCATTGACTTATAGACTTCTACTCATTTCACCTATAGACCTTTATAAGCAACAAGTAAACTGGGAGTGAAGATGTGCTAGGTAGATTCTATTCTCAATCTCTGCCACTGTGAAATCTAATGAAAACAGATTAATGAAAATCTGTATTCAACAGCCAATAATAACCTCCTATAGTTGTCTCAAAAGAATAGTCTCTGGGATTAATCACATCTCTATGGTTAATTCTAAAACAGAGCAAGAATAAAAGTTAAAAAAAAAAAAAAGGTGTCATCTCCCTAAGAACAGATATTCTGATTTGTATTTACTTAATAAACCTTACAGTGAAAAGAACACCAAAATCAGGCTTGGACTTTCCAGTTGGAAGCTCTGACTATGGCACCTGATCCCATCTCTCTGAGTCTGCTACTCACAGGGGAAGTAGCCTGGCCACTTCACATTCCTGCCACACCTGCTTTCCTGTGCAATAGCCTCATAGAAGCCATACTGCAACCCAACCAAACATTTCAATAGTCTGCCTTACCAAATATTCTTGAGGACAAAACAAAGAAAAAAAATTCATCTATTGGGACGCCTGGGTGGCTCTGTGGTTGAGCATCTGCCTTTGGCTCAGGATGTGATCCGAGAGTTGTGGATCGAGTCCCACATTGGGCTCCCTGCAGGAGGCTGCTTCTCCTTCTGCCTATGTCTCTGCCTCTGTCTCTGTATATCTCTCATAAATCAATCAATCAATCTTAAAAAAAAAAAGTTGATCTATCAATATATAAGACACTGGTGTGGAAACCCAATTAATCCATGCTCTACCACCTACTTGGCCTCAAGTACCCATGCTCTGCATCTAACTTCAAAATTCAAGTAAAAATTTAGCTTATCCTCTGGTAGGCATTTACAAACTTGGTTAACTCTGAAAATTTCCCTCACTATATCTTGGCTTTACAAAAATAATTCCTCATTCACATGACATACAAATCTAAATATGTGCATGTAGTCAAATATCCTAGCCTATCATGCAGGAGACATCACAATGGGATAAAAATCTTTTATTTAATACAATTTCTTAGGTTTATTTCAGAGAAAGAGAGAGAGAGAGAATGAGCATGCAATCAGGGGGGAAGGGGAAAAAGACTCAGACTCCCTGCTGACCCTGGAGCATGATGCAGGGCTTGATCCCAGGATGCTGAGTTCATGACCTAAATGGAAACCAATAGTTGGATGCTTAATTGACTTAGCCACCCAAGAGCCCTGTAACTAAACAGTTTTTAATTGACGTGTTATATGCTTAGAAAAAAGTACACAGCTCAAAAGCACAGAGCTTGATGATTTAACACAAAGTGTTAAATCTAAAGTGTTTTACCTAGGTAAAAAATTAGAACATGATCAGCAACTCCAAGGGCTATTCGTGTGGGGCGCCGGGTGGCTCAGTTATTTAAGCATCTGACTTTGGCTCAGGTCATTGAGAACTGGGCCCAGCACTGGCCTCCCTGCTTGGCAGGGAGTCTGCTTCTCCCTCTACCCCTGCACTCTGCTTGTGCATTCTCTCTCTCTCTCTCTGTCAAATAAATAAAATCTTTTTTTTTTTTTTTTAATGTTGTTATAAGGGACATCTGGGTAGCTCAGCTGTTGAGTGTCTCCCTTTGACTTAAGGTGTGATCCCAGGTCTGGGAATGGAGTCCCACATCAGGTTCTCTGTGAGGAGCCTGCTTCTCTCTTTGCCTATCTCTGCCTCTCTCTCTGTGTCTCTCATGAATAAATAAATAAAATCTTTTTAAAAAATGGTTATGATTTTTATCCTTTAAAAATAAAAAATGAGGAACACTTGGGTGGCTCAGCTGTTGAGCATCTGCTTTTGGCTCAGGGATTGATCCCAGGGTCCTGAGATAGAGTCCCGCATCTGGCTCCCTGCAAGAAGCCTGCTTCTCCCTCTGCCTATGTCTCTGCCTCTCTCTTTGTCTCTTATGAATAAATAAATAAAATCTTTCAAAAATAAAAAAATGAAAAAAGTACAGTCCATGCCAACATTCAGATGTCAACTAGTGAAATGTTATGCTTTAAAATGCAGAAATTATAGATAATTGTATATTCATCAGCAATATCCATGAATAGAAGCAATTTTGTTTCTAGCATTGTCATCCTACTCTCCCAAAATGTATCAACTGAATAAAGATGATTGGAGTATGCACAGTGATTAGGATTAAAAACATAAGACACTGAAAAAAAAAAAAAACATAAGACACTGGAAAAACTTTCCTGACCCACCTAACATCAAACCGTGACTACTGTAGATTGTAGGACAACAGTGTTGCTCTTTTGCCCTCTCAATTCTACAGATCAGTGGATTCGTGGAGGAAAAAAAAACTCTCAGAACTGTGAACTATTTCACAGTTACTTGAATAATTTGAATAATTCAAATTCACAGGCAGAACAAGACACTCAAACAGTCTAAGTTAATTGTAAAAGGTGTAAATGGTAGAACTTGTTCTGCTGCATGGCTAGGAAATGCCCATGGATACTGAACTATAACAGACCAGAATATTCCAAAAGCAAAAACTCAGTGATGTATGAGGAAATGAAAGCCAAGGTTAAAGGAATTCACGTGTCAAGGTCCTTTCCCAGCAGGACCCACGTTATAAATTTACACACTTCCTAGACTGTGCAAAGTGTTTAAGAAACTAAACCAATCTCCTTTAAAACAAATTCAAATTCAAAAAACAGATGAGCCAGTTTCCTTGGTAAGGTTTTCCCTTCCCTGATCTTAGGAATACGATATCCTACATAGATTGGTTTGTATAAAAAATGGGCTGTGTTTCAATTGCCGAAATCCTTCCCTAACAAGAGGAGGCAGGGTCCTAGAGTAAGGATAGAAGTCATCTGGAGAACAGGGGGAACCCGGTGCTTATAGTAATCATACCAATTCCGTAAAGCTAATATAAGCACAACTCTTAGAGCAACTAAGATATGAAACCAGACATCCCTACAGCTCCTTGCCAGTCCTCTCCTGCTGATTCCTCCTCTCCCACAGTGGGTATACGCCTGTCTGCTTGCCCACTCGAGCAGTCCTGCAAGGACCTCCACCACCAGGGTTTAAAGGGTGACATGCGATGGCAGTAACAAAGTAAAAGCCAAAATTACCTCAAACTGGTTAGATGATCGTTTGTCTTTCACTCTATGATTCCTGGCTTTTATTTTTTAAAATGCCTAGTAAGAAAGTTTTAGTTGTAAAATCGTGTAGTAAATATGGCTATATTCATTAGAAATGCATATATTTCCCCATTAGTTAGAACACTTAACTAACAGTAACTTAAAAAAAAAGGGGTTTATTTTTGTCACATGACAAGAAGTCCAGGGGAGGGCAGGTGTGTGCATCGCCTCACTTACTAATGGTTTTGTGGGGACCCCAGCTGTGGTTTTATCTCCACTCTGCTATTCTTAACATACAGTGTTCTCCTCATGCTTATCATCATTCATGGTCCCCAGATGGCTACCACGGCTCCAGATACCACATTTAGGTTCAAAACACGAAGTAGGAAATAGTGAACTAAACACATCTGTTCCATTTTATAAGGAAAGTAAAAGCTCTCCCAGAAACTCCCAGAAAACATGCCTATCGCGCCTGGCCAGAGCTAGGCTGCAGAGCCAACTCTAGTACAAGGAAAGCTGGGAAAGTATCTAGGTAGCTACATTGCTGACATGAGCAAAATCAACAGTAAAAAATGTTGGGAAGGAAGAAAGAAGGGGAGAGTAGATACAGGTTTCCCTTGCTATACAGAAGTAGAGAGTTCCTAGAAAAACTAATGTAAGCCAAAATGGCATAAGGCAAACAGTGTCCCTCACTTTCTGTCAGTTCACATTGGGCTACTTCCCCTGTACAAAAGACCTACATTCGTTCCTGGTTTTACTCACCAGAAGAAATCCAAAGAGGATTTTCATTTTTATGAAGAAGAGGCATTACTGTGCTAATGCAGGTAAAAATGCAAGTAAAGTGGTGTAAAGTGAAGGGGTATAAAGCCAACTGTCTGAATGCAGGGGATAACTGTGTTCAGCTGGCAGCAACATTCCTTAACAAAGCTAAAAGAGGAAAATCCGAAAGTAACAGGCACATTTTAAGGAAAAAAAACCAATACTGTTCATTTGGAACAAAGGGACAGGTGTGCTGGCTAGAGTAAGAGACTGCTTATACAGGCATCTATGTTATAACAAGTGAACTCATGAAGAAACATGCTTTCTACAAAACTGCACAAAAAAATACCAAGATTTTTGGAGAAAATAAAGTTACAGGGTAGACTACTGAACATCTATACAACTCTGTCACCAGAGCACTAATAAAACGATAGCAATTCTAGTAAAAATAAAAGCATAGTCAAAAAGATATAAAGAATTATTGCATCTCATATAGGGCTTTACCTTACAAAGGCAAAGTTATTGTGTTAGAAAGAGGTATAAGGAAAGGGTGAAGCAAGGGTAGAGACACTGTCATCCTGCCTTTGGCCCAGGGCATGATCCTGGAGACCCGGGATCGAATCCCACGTCTGGTTCCCGGTGCATGGAGCCTGCTTCTCCCTCTGCCTGTGTCTCTGCCTCTCTCTCTCTGACTATCATAAATAAATTAAAAAAAAAAAAAAAAATTAAAAAAAAAAAAAAAAAAAAGAGACACTGTCATAAGAAGTTCAGGTGGAGGGGCACGTGGGTGGCTCAGGTCATGATCCCCGGGGTCCTAGGACCGAGCCCTGTATGGGGTATGGGTCTCCCTGCTCAGCAGGGAGTCTGCTTCTCCCTCTCCCTCTGCCCCTCCCCACCTTTTCTCTCAAATTAAAAAAAAAAATTCATGTGGAGAAGTATTTGCACATTTTCCAAGAAATGTAGTGATATTATTTTATTTATTTATGATAGTCACACAGAGAGAGAGAGAGAGGCGCAGACACAGGCAGAGGGAGAAGCAGGCCCATGCACCGGGAGCCTGACGTGGGACTCGATCCCGGGTCTCCAGGATCGCGCCCTAGGCCAAAGGCAGGCGCCAAACCGCTGCGCCACCCAGGGATCCCTGTAGTGATTTTAGAAGAAATATAATAATGGTTCTGGCTCATCATCTTGTTTTTCCTTTAACTTTGACATTGACTGAAAAAAGAGATACCTAGTGATACTTAGTTTTCATTCAATAAAGCAGCAGCTTCTATGGCTTCAACAAAATCTTACACATGAAGCTCGATCCCCCTGTATTTTGCACGGCCATCATCTTCCTCAGTCCACTGCTACTCCCGAATCATGCCTAAAGCACAAGGTGAGTGAGAAATGAACAGCATCACCTTCTTCCACACCCTCCATCTGTGCCTGAAACTAGCTGCTGTAGCTCTTACAGAAAGATCTTCTGCATGGGATTGCAGCAGCTCCCCAGGATCTTCACACTCAACTTCTGATTCAGCTTCCTCTGCCAGAGCAATGCAGCTCGCCTGGATTCAGAAGAGCTCTTGTGAAGGTTCAAGGCCTTTAGAATCATGAACTAAATCAGGGAGAATTTTATGTTACACTCCAAGCAAGGCTTTTGTGACATCATTCCAAACCACCACAATATCATCAATGGCAAGTTTAATGTTGAATTGATTCCAGACTGCAAAAACTTTGTGTGTATATCACCCCTTGTAGGTGCAATAAACATCTGGAATGTTCTCCTTAAGTAATAAGCTTTAAAGGCTGTGATCACACTCTGATCAAGGGGCTGGAGCAAAGAAGTTATATTAGGAAGAAAAATGAGAACTTTAATATATGAAGAAAATTCACCAACTATCAAAGGATGGCTCGGATGGCTTATAATTCTTAAGAATTTTGAAAGACAATTTTTTTCCTCTTGCAGTTGCTTTTTAAAAGCATCACCTAAAAGATCAGTTAATATCTGCCCTATTATCCAGCCTCTTCCACTAGAACTATAGTAGGCTAGTCTTTACAACTCCTTTCAAAGCTTGCAGGTAGGCAATGTGATGAACCACAACAGGCTGTAGCTTCGTATCTCCACTGACATTTACACTCAGCATAGCACCAGATGATCTTTTGTAGCCTCAAGCCCTCAAATGTATGTTTCTTCCTTTGAGATACAGGCTTTTGAGGGAATCTGCTTCCAATAGAGCTGCTTTCATCAAAATTAAAAATGTGATCCAGGGTACAGCCTTCTTCATCAATCAAATTTCTTAACACTGGCAGAATGGTCTACAGCTCCCTCTACCTGCCCTCACAGCGTCACCAGAGAGCTTAACATTGTGGAAAGCATGGCGGTTCTTCAAGTCACTAAGCCAGACACAAATGAAGGCACTTCTGCAGGATTTCCAGCTTTTTTCTTAAGGTCTTTATATATTGCTAGGACCTTGTCTTTGAGAAAGGCTGCCTCTGATTGCTTCTTCCTTTGGTACTCAATCCACACACTAACAGATGTTCTATTTCTTCTACTTCCTTGGGCTTTGTTTTAACAAACTTTGTAGCACTGGATTTGTTCCACCTAGATACCTTTCTCTTATTTCCAAGCATTGTCTCCAGCACTATGCAAAGCTGACTCCTTCATAACAGTGCCACAACCAATGTGTCAGATTCTTCCATTTTTTTTTTCAAAGTGTTTTATATTTTCAAGCTTTTCTTCAATTGTTAAAGCTTCTTTTATGCTCACTAGCAGAAATTTTATCACCAGCACGCTTCAGTAGCACTTGTAAACCTGTGCTTGCTCACTTTCTCAAACACAAAAAAGTTTAGTGAAAGATACACAAAGATGGGAGGGAACCCTGCAAATAAACATTACCCAGAGATTGTGTCCAGGAAAGCCAAGAGGAAGGATGTGGAGGTGAATGGGCATTTGGCACATTAGTATGTCTTCACAACTTGCTGCATTCTGCTGCAATCAGATACTTTCCATTCAGCTGCTCTTACTTGGTGGCCCCAAAACATCTACTTGCTGGTAAAATTCATGTATGAGTCAGCACCACTTCAGCATTATACTACGGACTCAGGTCCCTACTTATCAGTCTCATAGGAAAGATCTGACTTTCAGAAAAACGTGTTTTAATAGCTCAGACTCGGGTGGTTCAGGGGTTTAGCGCCACCTTCTGCCCAGGGGCCTGATCCTGGAGACCTGGGATCCAATCCCACGACCGGCTCCTTGCATGGAGCTTGCTTCTCTCTCTGCCTGTGTCTCTGCCTCTCTCTCTCTGTGTCTCTCATGAATAAATAAAATCTTAAAAAAAAAAAAAAAAAGAAAAGAAAAAATAGCTCAGACTGTCTATATAATGTGTTCATATTTAAAGAGTCCAGAGAAATGTATGGATAGTATCATTAGAGAAATGTAAAAGTGTTTGGTGATAAGGCTCTATTATGCTCTATAATTACCGTCCTAGAACACAAGTATACTCTCTTAAAAATAATCTCTAGTGTAATAACGAAAGACCAAATTTTGGGCTCAATACACCTCCCATACCAACAATTCCAGGTACTAAAAAAGTATCTAGAAAATGATGCAATTAATCTCTTTGTAGTACAGAAGACATTAAAGCCCTGAGAAGGTGTGATATGCCCAAGGTTACACAGCTCATTAGTGACAGGGCCTATTATGGAATCTAAATCTCACCATTCACTGTTTTCCTGATAGTTCTATTAAATCTGGCTACTTCTTTGTCTCTCCTAGAAGGTACTCCTTATATTACACTAATTTGTTTTCACATATATTCAAAGTACTGCAACTCCTAAGAAGAGACAGCAACTTTAACTTCAGTCACTAAATAAAATATATTTTCTACTGGTAAGCAACGGATCAAGGTTTCCAATTTGGTTAAATCATCGACCTATTTGGACCAGCTCTCACAAGAACACTCTTACAGGGGCGCCTGGGTGGCTCAGTGGTTGAGCGTCTACTTTTGGCTCAGGTCGTGATCCCGGGGTCCTGGGTTCCAGGCCCACATCGGGCTCCCCTCAGGAAGCCTGCTTCTCCCTCTGCCTATATCTCTGCCTCTCTCTCTCTCTCTCATGAATAAACAGAAAATTTTTTAAAAAGCTTAAAAAAAAAAAAAAAAAAAAAAAAACACCAAACACTGTTACTCCTTAAGCATGAACGGATTCCTCTGCACGGGTGATCAAATGAGAATGCCCCAAAGCAGAATTTGCAGCCACCAGTGTGAAGTTAACAGCATGCACTCCACCGGGGACCCATGCCCCCAAGTTCTCCAGGGAAGATGGCACCGTGCAAATCCTCACCTGCTGTCGGGGTTCGTCCAGCTCCCTCTCCAGGTCCTCCAGCACGGCCACCACCTCGTCCCCGCTCTCGGGGTGCTGCTCCCGCACCCAGGCCTGGAGCTCCTCGGGCAGGATGGTCAGGAACTGCTCCAGCACCAGCAGCTCCAGGATCTGCTCCTTGCTGTGGGACTCGGGGCGCAGCCAGCGTCTGCACAGCTCCCGGAGCCGGGTGAGGGCCTCGCGGGGCCCAGGGGTCTCCTGGTAGCAGAAGTGCCTGAAGCGCTGGCGGCGGAGCTCCCTGGTGTGAGACAGACCCTTCGGCAGGCAGGGTTCTGGCCCCCACAGCGGGTCTTCCTCCTTCACCTTCACTCTGATAATACCCGCGTGCTCCTCTGCAGCCGGGCCAGCCTGGGCCGGGCGGAACCCCGAAGCCGCGGCCATCCCGGTAGCTCTCCGTGCACCCGGCGGTCTGGGCAGACGCGCGCTCTCCGCTCCCGACCCCACTCGGTTAGGAAAGTCTCCGCGGTAGGGAAGCCGCCAGCACCGAGAGATCGCAGACGCCGCGGAGCGCGGGTTTCCGTGACGACTCGGGGCGCCGCGCGGGGCCGCTCCGCTGGAATGGAAGCCGTCCTCGGCGCCGACGGGAAGCCGGGAACGCACGGCCTCTCACCTCACCTGCGGGGCGCGACCGCCAGGTGACCGCGGCCGCCTGGGACCTCATGGCGCCGGCGCCCGGGAACCCGGCGGCCAGACGCGGGGAGGGCCGCTCGGAAGCCAAGCCCGACGGCCAGGAGGGCGGGGGCTCGCTCCTCGGCAGTCAGCGCGCAGCCCCGGCCTCCCCCCGCCGCGGCCCCCACCTCCCGGAGGCTGCAGCAGGCCCAGCGCCACCCTCCCGGCCGGCGGCGCTCCACCCTCGCCGTCCCCGCAGCCCGCGCGTCCCCGCCGGCCGGGCGCGCTTCCGGTCTGGGCGCACTTCCGGTCTGGGCGCACTTCCGGTCGCTCTAGCCCGCGGGCGGTGCGAGCTCTTGGTGGTAGCGGCCACGGGCGCTCGGGGGCCTGGCTGTGGTCGTACGTCGGGAAGCCGCGCGCCTGGTGCGGACCGCTCGGGCTTTCCTCGTGGGCGCCACACGGCCGTGGGCGGGCTCTCCTGCGGCCGCTGCGGATCGGCGGGCTGCACCCCCCGCCGCTGCCAGCTCCTCCGAGGCCTCAGTCCTTCCCCGGCCGCCGCCCGCGGACCCGAGGAGGAGCTAGAGGTCCAGCCTCCTGTCTCCAGGCTTGGGTGGGCAAACCGCGGGGACGGCGCGGGCTCTGGCTGCTGCTCCGGCGGACGAGCGGGGCCCGAAACCGCCGGGAGACCGGTCCAGGAGCGGGGCTGCGCGCTCCGCGGTGCGTCCAGAGCCCCGGGAGCCCTCGCCCGGGACCCGGGACCCGGGAACCTCCCGCCGCTGCGCCCTCCTCGGGGCCGCGCGCTCCGGTGCGCGGCGTCGACAGGTGAACGCAAAGGCGGGGTCGGAGCGGGCGCCTCCCGGGAGGCCGGTCGCCGAGGGGAAGGCAGCGGGCGGCGCACCACGCCTGAGGTCCCGGAGCCTCGCCGGGCCGGCCCCGACTCCCTCCGGCCCCCTCCCCGCCGGACTCCGCCTGGGTAGCTGCCCTGCAGGAGTGATGGAGCCCCCAGGAGCGCCGTTCAAACCGGAAGGGCGCCTTTCTCCATGGTCTTCCCTTCTACTTTGGTCCCTAGTGATGGCTCACATTGTGGCATTTCTGATTCAGGACGCTTTGAAGAATCAGAGCTTTTCTTTTGGAAATCTCGACATTAAAAAACGCTTACCCCTTGGGTTCCGTAAGTGATCTCGAGTGACTCCCTAAACCCAGTGAAACTGTATGTAAAATATTTGCTTATGCACCCTGATCATCCGATCTTCAAAGGAGCCTCTCCAGTTTCCTAGGCACTCTTAACGTGTTGCATTTATCTTTCGTGGTTTTCCCCAGCCAGCTGCTAATGCTCTGCAGTCACCGATTCCATCTTCTATCCCTTTCATTTTCTGTATCCTGTTGTCACAGCCGTTATGAGCACAGGGCGCAGTCATCAGGGAGTAAACATGACCTCTAAGGCCTCTATAGAAGGGCGCTAATTCCTTGATAGCGTTTCACTTTTACTATCTAAAGTGATACACACCTGTAAACAACAAATTTCTATCACAAAAGTGAACATGGCAAAAAAAATGAAAAGCTCCTTTATCCCTTAATTCCATTTCTCAGAAAAAAATCATGCCAAATTTGGTATATATTTCTCACACTTCTTTAAAAATGAATATAGGGCAGCCCGGGTAGCTCAGCGGTTTAGCGCCGCTTTCAGCCCAGGGTGTGATCCTGGAGCCCGGGATCAAGTCCCACATGGGGCTCCGTGCATGGAGCATGCTTCTCCCTCTGCCTGTGTCTCCGCCTCTCTCTGTGTATCTCTATGAATAAATAAATAAAAATCTTAAAAAAAAAAAAAGGAAATGAGTTGAGACTACTGTCCCTTTCTGCTGCACTTTATGCTCAGGTACATGATATACACCTTAGAGTGGCTGTATCTAATTCTGTGCTGATAACATCTATTATTTTTCTTAAACAGAACCCCCTAAATTGTGTAAGCTGCAGACCTCACAAAATCTGGATAGCAAAAGAGGTGGGCTGGAGAGTGCCCCAACTGCCTTGAGTTCTGTTTTGCTCATCCCCTCTTCCAGGACAACACAGCATCAGATTTCGTTGTCAGCTTGGTCCCAGGGAAGCCTGACCCACCTCTGGGCTGGAGCTACTGCAGTTATGGCCAAGGAGATATTTAACCACGACTAAGATAGGTGTGTTCACCTTTTTGGTTGGTTCCATGGTGTAGGGGTTAGCATTCTGGATTTAGAATCCTCAAGTTGAGTTTCACTCAATGCACCTGTTGGGAAGCACCTTTTATATTTTATAGTTAGCATCTGAACACGCAGCACTATTCAACTTCCCAACTTGAATCAAAGAAAGTAAATTCCACTTGCAAAACTTCACCTCCCGACCTTCCTGGAGCAGCCAGCATATTCAGCATCTCCAAGTACACAGGCATCCCCAGAGCTCTCAATCCGCCCCACTCAGAGATACCAAGCCCCATACCTAGGGCACTTCTCATTCTTGCCACCAGCAGCACACGTAAGCCCTTGCTCCTTCCTCCTTATTCCCAAAACCTGCCCCAGATTCCTGGAGGGCAGCCTGGATGGAAGCCGCAGAACGCTCATCGATCCATGCCCCAGGCTAACACAGGCAGCCCAGGGTGGGGTGTCCTCACACCAACAAAAACTGCAGCTTGAACCACCAGAGCTGAAGCTCAGGAACAAAAATATGCTGGCAGAGTGGCACAATACTCTCACTGTGCGGACAGGATAGAGTTGGCCATAGCAATCAAACCCAGGAAGTCCGGACACTCATTTAGATGAGAAATGGGTCATGGGAAGGAATGATTTCCTTGAGGAGGACAGGAACTAAATTAGGAAGAGAGGGGTATAAAAAAAAGGAAAAGGCAGATATCTGTGTTTTGTACAGACAGATTTTTTCTATGTCAGAAGAGGCAACCTTTAAATCCAGTGATCTATTTTCAGATTCCTTTTTACTTCAACATTTTAATATTCTCATAACAGAAAGTCAAGTCCTACTCTCCCCAATTTCAGTAATTCATTAGACTGCAAATATTTATTAGCTCCTATTATGAATTAGCACTGGTTACATAGAAATTATGTAGCAAATTAAGGCTACTAAGTTTATGAAAATAGAATCTTTTGGTTCCCACTGGGGGTGCTTGCTTGTACCTCCATGTACATGGTCTGTGATAATGCTAATTGCAAAGGGAAATAACCTCTTCTGCTTGGGGTGTCATCACAGCAGGTGAGATCCTGCCTTCTTTCCACTTTGTTGATGCTAGTGTGATGAGGTCCCCCCCAAAATATCTTCTCTCTTCTGAAATGGCCTGATGGCTTTCCCCATGTGGGAAGTCTATACCTGCAGTCCTTCCAACTGGCACCACCTCCAGCCTGTGGTTCTCTCTCAACCATGCAGTACTGGCATCCTAACCAAAAGAAACTCAATACCACAAATGGCCCACAGACTTCCAACCACTCTCCCAGAACTTTATGAAGTGACAGTAACAGAAGGAAGAAATACTTCTTAAATATTGAAATAATTAAATGATGTAATCATTATCATCAAGGATTCACTTGTCCTACCTTAAATCCACTAATTCAGACTTTATTCCAACCCTCTAAATGAAGGTAATGAAAAGGCCTGGGTGGAGGAGTGCCTGCACCCAAGTGACCCAGGACTGGGGAGAAGGCCACAGAGCAGCTGCCACAGGGAAATAGAACCAGCCAGACACATGATGGAAGCTGAGGGAGCACGTGGATACCTCTGCTAGCAACTCACATGCTCCATGGCTCTCCTATGCCTTTAGGAAGCTGAGGGAATGTCTATGGGTATTCACAAAGACTCCCTCCTTGACCAAACTAGTGAGGTTCTTCTGAACTAGGTGCCATCCTTGGCCTGACAAGCCCAGTTTAAGAATCCTATGGAGGCCACTTTTGGCAAGAATCCTGCTAAGTCAGTTTAGGTGGGAAACCCCTACCCTTCATATCCAATCAAGTTCCTTCTACTCCACTAAATATTTAATCAAGTTTTTTTGTGTTTTTGTTTTTAGCAATTTCTCATCCAGTGATTCTCTTTCCCTGCCCTTGGCTGTAAATCCCTAGCCGCCCCAGTTGTATTCCAAGTCAAGTTTAATCTCTGTCTTTTACTGCAATAGTCTTAACAAGCCTGTTTAACGCCATCTGGTGCGATTTTTCTCTGATAGTTCCCTCAAAGAACTTACAGACACATCCTGGGAAAATGTGTTTTCCAGAGAAGAGACTTAACTCAGGATTTGAAGATGCAATCAGCTATGTAGAGAAGGACAGAGTGGAGTGAATGAATTAATAGTAGTTAATTGTCTGAGGATATGAAAACAGCTTTTAAAATCTGTACAAAATAGGGGTACCTGGGTGGCTCAGTGGTTGAGTGTCTGCCTTTGGCCCAGGGCATGATCCCGGGATCTTGGGATCGAGTTCCACATTGGGCTCCCTGCACGGAGCCTGCTTTTCCCTCTGCTGTGTCTCTGCCTCCCTCTGTGTCTCTCATGAATAAATAAATAAAATATTTTTTTAAAAAATCTGTACAAAATAGGAGAGATGTAGCTGGGAAGATTGAAGACAGGAGCAGCTTTCCTGGGCTGAACGTTTACAAAAATAAAAAGAATCCTGGGTGGTTAGATGTGACATGTAGATACCTGAGCCAGATACAAGGCTTTAAGGCCAATGGAAGAAACATCTGAATGCTTTATTAAATCACAGATTCAAAAGCGTACTCCTTGGGATCATAATTTAATAGATCAAGAGTGAGGCCCAGAATTCTTCATTCACAATAAGCATTTGAAGCAGCCCAGAGATCATACTTCAAATATTGCTCTCAGGGGATCCCTGGGTGGCGCAGCGGTTTGGCGCCTGCCTTCGACCCAGGGCGCGATCCTGGAGACCCGGCATCGAATCCCACGTCGGGCTCCCGGTGCATGGAGCCTGCTTCTCCCTCTGCCTGTGTCTCTGCCTCTCTCTGTGTGTGTCTATCATGAATAAATAAATAAAAATTTTTAATAATAAAAAAAAACAAATATTGCTCTCAGCTTAAAAAAAATAAAAATTCAGATAAATTAAAAACAATTATATATATTTTTTATAAATGTAGGAGGTATTCTGTTGTAATAAGGGAAATGGAAGTTAAATTGTACTGCAATATCACTTTCACCTGCTAAATGAACAGAGAACTGAAAGTTGACAACATACCATATTGAGGAGAGTGCAGAGAGCAAGGACTTCAGTCATTATTGGCTGGGAGTATAGACTGATAAAATTCCTTTGGTTGGTAATTTGGCCCTGTGTATAAATGCATATATCCTAGGACATAGCAAACTTATTTCTAAAAATGTATGTTGCAACTTTACAGATGAACACATTCAAAATTACATTTTGGGGGCAAGGGGACACTTTAAATTAGCAAATGTGTTGAAAATTGCATTACAGTTAAAATCCGGCTGAAACTATCATGCCAAATACAATATAAACAACTTAGTCTGTGGATGACTTTATTATTTAAATTAGGCAATGTTTTCCTATATCCCTCAACTATTCAGTTGCTTCTTCTGGAGACCTGGAGCCTCCGTTATTGAGTATAAATATCTTACCTGCCCTGAAGGCTCTCGTCTCAGATGATGAAAGTAAAGAGGAGTCAGAGGACCCACTATGATCGCTAGTGGGCCTTGTGATTCTGAGGAAGCAGCGGAGTTCAAGGAAAACCTCTCGACGAAGGTAGGAATAGAATCCACGCGTGCAAAGCACAATGGATTAGCGATCCATCGCCTTCGCCACTCGACTACCTCGTCGGATGTAGATCTCGTGCCGTCGCACCTTCACCCCGCAGCGGGGCGAGCAGTGATCCACGCAGATGTGTTTGCTCGGAACTGGTGTCGACTGGATTCTCGGGACCGCACCCCCAGGTCCCTTCACAGCAGCGCATCCTGGAGGAGCAGGTGCACCCAGCGGCTGAGGCATTGAGTGCATACACCTGCCAGGCGCGAGCGCGAGCGCGAGCGCGAGCGGATTGGCCGGAGCCGCGCTCCCTCGGACGTGCCCGCAGCTCCGGGGAAGGGCTACAAACCCCCGTATCTGTCCCTGAAATACATCAGCCTGCGGGGACGCGCCTGCACCTCCCTCCCGCTCGCTTCCCCGGACCTTGGCGCGCAGCGACCCCAGAGACCTTGGGCACTGACGCCAGCGCCGGGACAAGACCGCGGAGCGCGGGAGCCCGCTGGCGTTTCTGCAAGACCGACTGCGAGGGGCTGGTGCGGTGGGGACATCGGGGCCCCAGGGAGCAGCCGGCCAGGGGCGGGGCGCGGCGGCCACCCGGGCAGGCCACCTCCTCCGCACAGCCCCAGCCCGCCCCCACCTTCGTGTTCCCCAGAGGAGGCCCAGCCTGACCACTCGGGGAAACAGCGTCATCCAGCAGGCGTCGTTCGCTTTTCTCCATTTAGTGCAGGATTTCGGAGAGACATGGGAAGACCGGAGGGTCTTGCTTGCCAAGAAGATTCTTCCTTCCTGGGAAACCTCTCCTGTCGCTAGCTTTGGCATGAGAGACCCTCCTCTCTCTCTGTCCTTTTCCTTTCCTGAATTTCCCAAACCCACCTCCAGCGCACACCCACCCACCAGGGGAAACTCACCTGCAATGCTTGGGTTAAAGGACTAAACATTTATTCAGTCAGTGAGTCAAACTATCTTTTTGAATGAGGTAGGTTATGATTTTTCCCTTAAGTTCGAGTCAGGACTCCCATTTGCTGTTCAAATCACTTATGTTCACTTCTTGTGTGTTCCCTCTTCACAGTTCCAAAGAAACCTAATTTTGTACCAGTGACTTCAAACTATTTCTCAATACAAATTTTGAGTTGGAAATTTCCCTTTTCGATTAACAAAGTTGTTTGTTTGTTTGTGTGTTTACAGTTTCCGTCCAATGCTCCCCAGAAGGCAGGGGTCCCATCTTACCATAATTATATATGGAAACACCTTAGTTATATGCCACCTGATGTGATACTAGAGGAAATACATAGTGAAACTTTTTTAAAAAGATTTTAATTATTTGAGAGAGAGAGAGAACAAGCATGAGCAGGGGGAGAGGCAGGAGGAGAAGGAGAAGCAAACCCCCCGCTGAGTAGGGAGCGGGACACTGAGATCATTACCTGAGCCCAGGACCCTGGGATCATGACCTGAGCCAAAGTCAGACACTCAGCGACTGAGCTACCCAGGCATCCCATACATAGTGAAACTTATAACGTATTCTAGCCTAGAACAACTGAACATGAATCTAGCAAAACTTTGATGTCTAACTACCAGTTTACAAAGATATGGAGAGTAAGGAAACACAGTAAGTGATACCACAAGGATAAAATCAACCAAACTCAGAACATAAGAAATTCTATAAGACAGATCACCCAGTTGCATAAACAAGTAAATGGCATAAAAAATAAATAAAAGAGGCTCCGTTACACGGTGAAAATTTTAAGAAATTATATCAACCAAAAGCAACGAATGGACCTTTTTTGGATTATGAATCAAACAAATCAACTATAAAAAGTCGTTTTTACAAAACTGAGAAAATTGAACTTGATTAGGTATTAGCTAATATTAAGAATTTTAGTTAGGGGCACTTGGGTGGCTCAATTGGTTAAGTGTCAGTCTCTATTTTAGCTCAGGTTGTGATCTCAGGGTGAGGAGGTTGAGCCCCATCTCCAGCTCCATGCTCTGAGTGTGGAGTCTGCTAGGAGTTCTCTTTCTCTCCCCCTGCCCTTCCCCTGCCCTCTCTCTTAAATAAAAAAATAAGTCTTTATTTATAAATGGTAGTAAAAAAAAAAAAGAAGCTCCCATTCTTGGAGATTAGTTTGATGAGTACACAAGTCTAGATTGACAATTATTTTATTTCAATACTTCTAAAATAGATATCTCTTTTCCTGGATCATATCATGGAAATTAAGGTTTTTGTTAACATCCTAATTGTTCCTCCTTTGCAGAAGATCTGTCCATTTTATTTGGGTAATTTCAGACCTTCTCTTTGGAGTAACACTTTCAGCAGAAGGTGTAAAGTTATAGTTGTTCATGTTACCTTGGTTGTGATACATTGTGCTTTCTGAATTTTCTGCGTGAAAATTCTTCTCCAGTTCTGGGAAATTCTCAGATATTATGTTTTTAAAAATTACCTCACCTACATTTTTCTCTTCTTTTATTCCTGGGCTCTAATTATACACACTTCAGAATTTCTTACTTGATCCTACATCTCTACCATCTTTTATAAATCTTCTGAGGCTGTGTAATAAACCACCCTGAAACTCAGGGCGTTTAAACAATACCCACTTAATTTCTCACAATTCTATGGTGTAGCAGTATGGACAGCCCTCAAGTGGGCTGTACCTTCTCTTCTCTCTCTATTCCAGGAAAGTGAGGGCCGATGCTATAAGGTTTCTTGAGACCAAGCTTGGAAGTGGCACAACATCACCTCATATTCCACTGTCAGAGCAGCTTAGATTTGAGGTTTAGAGGAATGTATTAGACTCCACTCCCTGACAGGAGGAGGTGCAAATGACCTGTGGTCATGTTCATCTGTCACAGCTTGCTTCATATGTTCCATGTTCTTAACTATTTTTACTTCAGGGAAAACTTTACAAAGGTGCTTTCTGCAAGCAGGCACAGCATCTAATTTTAAGCCTTAAATCTGGTACTTAACCCTCTTCTTTTTTTTTTTTTTTTTTTTGTCTCTGCTCTTTTCACTCTAAATACTGTGAGCATGTGAGTTCTTCCACTAAACAACAGAGTATTTGGGCATGGTGCTGTCACTCATTTTCATCCTCAGCCTTTCCTAAACACTATCTTGCCATTCCCATAGCTTTTTCTTTCTTACCTTCTCTGATTCCAAATCCCAAAAAAGCAATTTTACCTAAAATAGGTTTTGGAAATTTCTACTTTCATAGTTAACAAAAATCTCCCTTCCCCAAAAAAGGACCTGAATCCTTCATCTCTCTAATAGCAGGGAGCCTCTTATACAGACCATACTTGTGTTTAAAGAACATTTTTCTGTGAAACAATTTCACAAAGGGATCGCTTATTTCCCTGTGATTCCCTTGGTGCCCTCAGAGATCCCAATAAAGTATGAACAACGTAGAGGCCCAGGCACATGGGAAGTTCCTGAGCTAGAACGATAGTACTGATCAAAGGGATATGAATGGATTCCTCCACGTTGAGAAACCCAACTTATTACCAACAACGAAATAATAATAGCCACCAGGTATTAGAGGCACATTCTGTTCCAGGCCCCAGTGAAAGCAAGTTATATGCATTTCTTTTTTTAAACTTCACGACAATCCTGAAATACAAGTATTATCTTTTCTAGCTTACATGTCAAGAAATTGAAATTTAGAGAGATTAAATAATATGTCCAAGCCAGATAGCTAAGAAGTCTCCAAGGCCATTTCAAACGCTGATAGGAAAGACTGCAGGGCTCTGTGAGCAAGTAGGTAATGCTGTTTTCCTTTTCTCCTCAAGCCAATTTTCTCTTTTGCAAAATCCAAATGGTGTTTTGCTCCTGAAGAAATGTCTGTCTAACAGTAATTTTGTTGGATTTTCTCATCCAGAAAGTAGAATTGCCCAGCATGGCCTTTGGAAAGGGTAAAGGGATGTCACTAATTTGCTCCTTAGGCCTGTTTTGTGTTTTCCTAAAATCTTTCTTAAATCACTGAAAACAGTATGGAGGTTCCTCAAAAAGTTAAAAATAGAGCTACCCTAAGACCCAGCAATTACACTACTAGGGATTTATCCAAATGTTACAAGCATAATGATCCTAAGGGCACCTGCACTCCAGTGTTTATAGCAGCAATCTCCACAATAGCCAAACTATGGAAAGAGCCCAGATGTCCATCAACAGATGAATGGATAAAGAAGATGTGGCATATATGCAATAAAATATTACTCAGTTGTCACAAAGAATGAAATCTTGCCATTTGTGATAATGTGGATGGAACTAGAAAGTATTATGCTAAACAAAATAAGTCAGTCCGGGAAAGACACACACCATATAATCTCACTCATATATGGAATTTAAGAAACAAAATAGATAAACATAGGGAACGGTAAGGAAAAATAAAATAAGGTGAAAACAGAGGGAGGCAAATCATGAGAGACACAGAACTCTAGGAAACAAACTGAGGGTTGCTGGAGGGGAGGTGGATGGGGGATAGGGTAACTGGGTGATGGGCATGAAGGAGGGCACGTGATGGAATGAGCACTGGGTGTTATATGCAACTGATGAATCACTGTACTCTACCTCTGAAACTAATTTTTTAAAAAAAGATACATTCTACACAGTGTTGTTTCATTGAGTTAAATATATGGTACTTTCCTTATGGGTCCACATATACATTTGAAAACATTCTTTACTTCATTAAAGAACATGTTAGTTTAAAGATGAAAAGAAAACCTCACTGAGCACAGAATTTAGAATGAATATAGACTGAATAGGAAGAAGTATTTTCTATACAACAGTACTCTGCGCATGGTGTGGAACTACGATCAAGCCAAGTCAACACTGGTCTTAATGGTGGTGTTGGGCATCCCCAGAGCTTGCTGCAAGTGGACAGATGCAAGTCTCCACCGTTGATTTTGAGAGTATTTTAGGAAGAAGTAATCCCAATAAAATGATCCAGACATCACTTCTCATTGCTTTATCTGTGTGAAAGACAGAAGGGAAAGAATAGAAAGAGAAAAAAGAGGAACTCAACTAAATCAGGCATTCAGATTACATATGAATCTCTAGTATTCTGAAAATAACTTCTAAAAAAAATAGTTCCCCAGGTAAAAAATATTCCTGTGGAACCTTGATGGTGCATCTGGATGTACTGTATTAGCTTAGCCAATATAGAGTGTATCTAAGTGCAAGAAACAATGATGAATTTCTCTTTTCTTTTATTTTAGGGTGAATCATGATACCATGTATCTTGGAAGGGAAATCTGTTCTAGAGATGAATCAGGGCAGAAACAGGGAGAGAAACCTCTCAGTGACTGAAATAACAGATCTCCCAGCACATTGTGTTTTGTTTTTGAAAACTTTACATTGAAATATAACTAACATACAGAAAATGTGCACAAATAATCCTTGGTGATTTTTCATAAAGTGAGCCCACCACTCAGATGAGAAACAGAACACTGCTAGCACCCCAGAAGCTTCCTCCTGGGGCTTCCAGCCACTGCCCACAAGAGGGCAACTAACTTGACTTCCTGTACCATCCATTAGTTTCAGCAGTTTTTACATTTCATACAAATAGAATTACACACTATGTTGGTTTCTTTCACTTAACATTATATTTGTGATTTTTTGTTTTGCAAAGGGTACATCACACTGTGGGAGTTGGAAGTGAGGGGAGAATCAGTTAAGAGAAAACAAACGCCCCAGCCTAAATTCTCATCTGGATGATCAGCTGTCTCTTCCATTCCTGTTGGCATCCAATGCTGGGTATTTACCTACTGAATATGAGGGCAGACTCTAGGAGAGTGGGAGGAGAGCTGCTGAGGTCAATGACAAGGGCCAGGGTGAAGGGAGTCCTACCGGTCAAATCTGGGGCTATTTGAGCACCAAAATAATTAACTATTACAATCAATTATAAACTACTGAAAAAATAGGAATCCATACAAATAATAATTTGATAAATTAAGAAATTAACAGGGGAAAGCAGAGACTCTTGCTTGGCAGCAGCCAAAAACTGAGTGGACATGTGATAGGAGGACTGGAGTCGGAAATTCTCATTTTGAAGCCATCATAATCAAGATCAGCCCAGACAGTTGATGTTAAATCTAGGGGTAAATTTTGTTGAGGAGCAGGATATTTGAAGCCTTAAATTGTTGCCCCACAAACCAAGTGATCAAAATGAACCTCCCAATGGGAGGCACAGTCTCCAGATATGATCATTACACAACACCAGCTATGTAGTATTCTGGTGGGAAATGCATGACCTGAATGTATTCATGAGAAAACTACAGTCAGACTCAAAGTGAAAAACGTTCTATTAAAAAAAAAAAAAAAAAAAAAGACATGCTTCAAATGGCATGTTAATGTCATAAAAGACAAAATAATAAAAATAAAAATAAAAATAAAAGAGGTTGTGGAAATGTTCCAGATTAAAGAAAACTAAAAAGAAAGACCAACTAAATGCAATCCCAACCCCAGACTAGGCGCTGCATCAGAGGGGATGTCGAGGCAGCTGGTCAAATCGGCATGCGCACGGTGGATGAAGTGGGCTGCGGTGCCAGTGTTACGCTTCCTGGCCTTCCTAACTAAACCAAGGTTCTGCAGCGAAGCACGTGAGGAGACCTGAACAGGACGCACTGTTGACCCACTCTCCAGAGAGAAGAGCAAGCAAACGTTAAAGCAAGTGGAGCAAGATAAAAACAGTAGCTCAATCTGGGTAAAAGGCATAGGGGCATTTTTGTACTATTTTTATTTTTTCCCAAATAATTTATTTATTTTTTAATTTTTAATAAGTCTGAAATTGTTTCAGAGGCAGAGCAAGAGAGACTGCCCTGGAGGCTCCAGAGAAATCCCAATGCCCAGCATTGGTTGGACAGGCCAGCTCTTTAAAATACAAGAAGCTCCCCCCCAAAACCTTGCAAAGAGACAGTAATCCTTCTCAGTCCCAGGGTCGCCACCGGTCGGCGGTGGGGAAGCAGAGCCCAGTCCACCTTTAGGCTGAGCAGCAGCCCCCCAACCCCCACGAGCCGGCACAGCAGGGACCGCCAGGCACCTGCTGAGGCCTGGGGGGGAGGGGGGGCTTCTCGCTTTTGCAGAAAGCAGGAAATGAAGCACCAGGAGCAAGACCACACACGGTCTCTTTTCAACCTCCTTCCTTTGGAATCTCATTCTGTGGCTTTGGGGGGCTTTTGTTTTGTTTTGTTTTGCTTCTTTTGAAGCTGCTGCGCAGCCTGTTTTGCACAGGAGGTTTGCATTCACATTTTCTCTGCAATTTACTAAATCTTTAAGAGGCGAAGAAATAATGCTTATAAATCACGAAAGGAATCCAAAGGACCCGCCTCACGGCTGGGGGTGTAGCTCAGTGGTAGAGCGCGTGCTTAGCATGTACGAGGTCCCGGGTTCAATCCCCGGCACCTCCATCGGTTTTGAGAGTTATGTGCTTGTGATCAGACACTTCCCTGTTAAAACCGGTCTCTTCTCTCATTCCGTTTTCCACCTGCCTGTATTGCTGTACTAACACCGAATGTCTGCATGAAGAACCGAGCCGCCACTACACGTGTCCTGGATCCTATACAACACAAAATAACAGAGCCTTGGTTTCATTACTGTCTTTTGAATTTTGCAAAGTTCTTGGGGCACAGAACACACTGGAGGTGGAATAGCATTGGATCCCCTCATATCAGGGAGGCCTATCTGCTTTACTCAGTCTACCAATTCAAATGATAATCTCTTCTGGAAACAGCCACAGACATATCCAGAGATAGTGTTTAATTGGACACCTGGGCGCTGATGGCCCAATGAAATTGTCAGAAAAGTTAATCATCACATGTATTGATGTGTTAATTTTTGCTAAGGTATCTTTTGCTTCTAAGGTATCCTAAACATTTAACAATCTTTAGTTTCTTTATAACTAAAGGTTAAAATTAAAATAAATACTTAATTTTGACATATTATAATTTATCACTTTTTCTAACCTTATGGACTGTGCTCCTTGTGTTGTGTGTGCCAACACATGATATGATAATGAAGTGATGGTGATGATGAAAGTGATGGTGGGGCAGCTAATTTACTGTGTATTTAACAGGGAAGAAAGAGTTTTGGGATTGTTGTTATTAAAACTAGGTCGTGTTGGTAATTATTATGAAATAACAGAACCAAAATATCAGCCATAAAATCATCATAATGACTCCTTTGCCTCCTGGAAGGGCAGACAGAGTGGAACAAATATGAAGAGCAAGTTGGTGTATCCAGCCCCCTCTTGAATGAGATGTTTTTTTCCTTCAGAACCAGTTCTTGTGATTGAGGAAGTCCTGTTCTACCCTCCATGAGAATCCATCCTACCTAGGCTTATGCATACTTTATAGTCCATATAATTTAAAAGCAGTTGGCTTCAAAAGGAAGTTGGGAAGAAGGGAAGTTAAAATGAAGGGCTCCCCTACAGCAAAGATTAGGGTGTTACTGCAAGATAAATGACCAAGTTGAGTATGTACCTATGCATTATTTTTCCCTCCCACCATAGCTGGTGGAACTGCATATGAGGTCCTAGCCTTGGAAGCAATGTGGTTTCATGTCAGCATCTGCACTTCTCCTTCAGACTAGATAAAGAAAGGTGGTACTGAGTTATCTTACATCTAAGTTACTTGTAAATGTTCAATGTTTATATGTCACAGAACACAAGAACAGCCATGAGTATGAATGGCCAGTGTGGCATCAGTGCTCAGTTTGTTCGTTATAACATTCCTTAGGTCAGTAGCTATTATGCCAAAGCAAGTGTGGTCTATGGAAAAGAAAATTACGGGAGAGTAATTGAAAATAGATTTCTTTCCTAGAACCAAAAGGGAGAAAACTTTCATCATGTGATATCAGACAGGATCTTGAGTAAATACATATTGAAGACTCATGCAAAAGGGTAAATTAAATACATGGAGGCCCCTGCATCAAACAGAAGCCTACTGAGTATCAGCATGTAGCCTGCTGGGCCAGCTACCACATGGAATGATACATCTATAGTCAGTAAAAAGGCATATGAGTCTGTATTTAACTGTTCTATTTTCAGAATAGCTAAAGAGACAAAGCCCAAAGCCTTATTTTGTTTACAGAATTCAGGTAATGCCTTGACCTTTGACGGGGAAAATGGGAAAAGGAACTGCTGTGGGGTCCAGTGTGGGTCCTCCAAGAGGATGCCTTCACTCCAAGGCCAACCACATCCCCCTGATAGGTACTACTGAATCTCCTGATCACTGGCATCTCTATATAGCTTCTTAGAGATGACTGCGCCAGGAAGAGGAAGGAAGCTGGAAAGTGAAAACAGTGGCATGCCAAGGGGAATGAAATAAGCCATGAATGAACGGACAGATGTGCAGCTAGAAGATTTGCTGTGTCTTATCCCTCGCTGGGGGAGACATAAAGGAGAGATAAGTAGGATGGACCAGGGAACACATCCATGACCATTTTAAGCTTTCCTACCTATTATATCCTCTCAACTCTATGTGTTCTGTCTCCAATCTTTGGTCAAAGAAAAAAAAATTTAACCCAATATGCAGAGCTTTTTGTTTAAGACTGTGTCCTATTCAGCAGGGAGTTGAAAATTTGGCTTACAATAGGTTGTATGTATGACTGTCAACAAACATAGCATTTGGTAAAAGACCAGGATAGAAAGAAAAGGTATTTTAAAGTAAATTGCTCAGACAGTTCCTGATATGAAGCTCACAGTCTAACTATCAAGACAGGATGATCCAAAGTGTAGGCTCATCTTGACCAGAAAGAACTCTCTGTAGTTCTTGATTCACCACCTTCAGTCAACAGATGTCTGCCTGCACATAAACGCCATTCAGAGACTTGCTTTAGAGGAAGATTTTATAATTATTTCTTAATCTGAGATGAGATTTAAAGATGTTCTAAAGTATTTACATGATTCGGATATATTAGCTTTATATTTTTTTAAGTGGAGGAATTTGGCAATATTGTAACATTCCAGTAATTTCCTACACTTAACTTTAAGTGCCCCCAATAGCCTTATTTATTTCATTACTGTAGGGCCCAGGGCAGGCTGTCCCAAAATGGACCTCTATGGCATAGTAATTATTTTTATGGAAGCTACTCCGGAAACAGTAGGTGCAAAGAACTCACATCCTCCTCCATCCCCCTGAAAGCAGGAAATAAGTCTCTCATTTGAAAGGTCCCCTCCCTGTACTGAGAAGTAAAAGACATCCTTATCACCAGAGACAGGAAATTTAAAATTGAGACAGCTGTATAAATAAACCTGGTTAATTTTTTTAAATTAAATTATTTTTTTATTAAATCTACCTCAGACCAAACTCCACTTAAAATCCCTTACTAAATAAAGTTCCTAAGGATCTACTTTTTTTTATTGTCAAGTTCTCACAACTTTATTTTTTTGTCTAAAATCGGTCTCAACTTCATTATTAGGCCTCTGTGCGCAGGCAATAAAACTCCCTTTACTTGCCCTGTTAATGTGTCTCAAATCCATTTAATTCTGAGTCTAGTAAGAACTTTGGCTGGAGGGAAAATCTTTTCTCTCCTTAACTTTAGTAATTGAAGGGTCTGCTAAGGGTTAATTAAAGGATAAGCAAATCAGAATTCCCGGTTCAGGCTCCTGGAAGTGGAGATGCCAGGGACTGAACCTGGGGCCTCACACATGCAAAGCATGCACTCTACCACTGCGCTACATCCCCACGATGCACAAGCGCTTTTTTCACCTCAGTTGTCGACTAATAGTTCTGCCTAAGCGATGGAGCGTGCGTCTACAAGTCCACCGATGTTTCCAATCCTCAGTCACAGAAACACAATCAGTCGATTTAACAAATGCATATTAAGTAACACCAGCGCTAGTTCCCTGCACTTCCCTTTAATGTCCTTCAGCACGCTTTATATATTTGCAGATTTATGCCATTTGATTGCATTTGCTTCATTCTCCAAGTCGGGTGACTTCAGCCGGGCGGAAGCTGTGACTTTTCCTCATCACCCCACCGCCAGCCGCTCACACAGAGCCTGGCGCAGGGCAGCCACTCGGGAAAGAGCAGAGAGAACAAACTCCAGGTGTACTCAGTTCGGGGCAGGTAATACTGTGCAGAAGTGTGCGGGGGGACAGGAGGATTGAGAGATATACAAACAGGTAAGCTCAGGACAGTATGGCACGTGCTCTGGCGAAGATACAGCGGCTGACACGAAGTACACGAACCTTTGATTAAAAAAAAAAAAAAAAAAAATTCGGTGGCTCCAGGAGTCGGAGCAGCGCTCGGCGAGGTGAATACAGGCCAAGGGGCGCGCGCGAGGACCTTTCTGGGCCTCAGCGGGGATGGCGATGCTTAGGTGGAGCGCGCGCCGCCAGGTAAGTACCCCGCCGGCATCTGTTCAGGCTCAGAGCGGGGACTTCCGGGCCGTCGGGTCTAAGAAGTTGCAGGTCTGAAACGCATTGGTTGATTTTACTGAGTTTATGCGCGGCACAGATCCGCGAGGACCATGAGACCCCGGTCGTCGCTGGGTGGGAGCGCTCCAGCTTCTGGGGTCCCTGCGCTCTGGATTCTCCCTGCGGCGGAAGATCCCGCCAGGAAGTCCCGGAGCCAGGCCGCGGTTTCCACTTGCGCCTGGCCATGCCTCAGTTTCCCGCCTTCCCTCCTGGCACGTTGCTGGGCCTTGCCGGGTTTCCCTCCCCCGGTGGTTGGAACAGGCTTTGCTCTGTGACCAGGCCGGCTGTTCCTGGGGCCACTGAGGCACTGGAAATCCCCAGAGCAGCCACACTACCCTACGCGTTCCGAACACGACCCTGGGCACTGCCGAGCGGTAAAGGGTAAGGGGAATAGACATACAGTAGGAAAAGAAGAGGTAAACGCTAAGGTGAGACATTTGGAACCGAGTCAGGAAGACACAAAAATAAATATGAATGTCTAAGACTGAGCAATAAAGCCAATGGTTTTATCTTCCCGCAAGGCGCGAGGCGATTGGTGAGGACAGCCTCTTACCAAACTCCCTCCACGGGAGCTGGGGCAAGTGCACCCGGCAGCGGTGCGCAGACCTCGGAAGACCCTCCCTGACCGCCCGGTGAGGTCGCAGGACGCGCCCGGGTCCCCTCCCTCTCCCGGTTGCCGCCTCCCCTGCCGCGCAGGCTACGGTGCAGACCACTGGGTGGAGGGGAGGCCCACGTGCCTGACCCCGCCGTCAGCCCCGGGACCTGGCCGCAGGACCGCTGGTCACCAAGTGGTCCCTGGAATCCGCGAGAACAGGAGTCACTGTCTGCCGCCAAGGCCTGTGTGCGGTGCAGGAACCGTGCCCGGGTCCAGCGGCTGCTCAGGAAGCAGGCGGCCCCCCCCCCGCCCCCCGCACCTAGCTAACAAGCGGAAGGGTCGAGGAGTCGGGCGTGCGCTTGGCGGGGAGGCGGCCCCCCACGGCCCCCGCGGCCTCCGCTCGATCTCCAGTTCCTCCTCTCGTCCCGTAGTGGACGCAAGCAACACGGCGCGGGAGATGAGAGACTGCGCTCCCCGGGGGTACGGTCACTTTGCTCTGGGCAGCAGGGGGAGCGGCGGACGCCAAATGGGCCTCGAGAGTGTGGTCTTTCGCCCGGTGGAGCCGCCGCCTCCCTCCCCGATTCTCACACCCCCCAGTCCCTGCTTCTCGCCGGACCCTCGGAGCACGTCGCCTGTCAGTCCGCCCGGAGGTATCCTCGGGGTCGCTGGGATCAGGTTTCGGGCACGGTGGGGCTTGGGAAGGGCTGCAAGGGTTGCCCTAGTAATAGGTGCGGGTTGGTGTTTGCGCGCGGGCCCCCTCTCCCCCCCACCGGCCCCGGGAGTGCCCCTCACCCCACCCCCCGCCCGGCCAGGGGAGCGCCCCACTGGAGCCCAGCGGCTCCTTGGATCCCGGGCCCACTGCCCCTTGTGCCTGCTCCCCGTAAGCTGCCCCGAGGGTCCTCGCCTGGTTTATTCTCTTAGGGCGCAGGTGCGTCCCTAGGGTGCCGCCTGCAAGTTAAGGATGCCTCGTGGGGACGGTGACAGCATGCTACTTACCCACTCAGACGGAGGCAGGTACCCGCCAACTGAAATCTGCCGTCTGTGCGTCTGAGGCTGCGAGGGCCGCGATCCCTGACGTTGTCGTCATCTTGGTTTTTCCGGAGGAAATCCGCTCGGCGTCTGTAACGCGCCTCTGAGGAGCGGGTTCGCTTGTACCTGAGCCCTCCGAGGCCCGTAAGGCCCCAGCACGGCTCCCGGTGCACATCTGCAAGTCTGCGTGGCAATGCAGGTTCGCGCGGGAGGAGCCTGGGACACCCACTGCCGCGCTCGCTAGGCCACGGTGCACCTGCGCAGGCGGTGGGGGCGCGGGGCGGCAGGGGCGCAGGCCATCGGGGCGCCGGCGAGGGGAAGCTTGTTTGCCGGGTGGGTGGACAAGCCTTCGGTTGCTCAGCCTACGGCCTACATGGACCCACAGGGCAGGTGTTCATCTTTGCTCCCTTGAGTCCCGTTCGCGATGGGAATCAGGGGCTGCGCTTGTTCCCCACGAACGAGGGAGTTTTTTCTCATAATTTTGGTCATAAAGTTCCTTGGACCTTGCCCTCTGCGCGGGTTGCTACTAGCGATTGGGTGGTTGAGTGAAGGCCCCTCTTCCGTTCCTCATTCCTCGCTCTCTTCGACGTGACTCCGTAATGCGGGAGCTGTCAGGGCGTGATCCTCAGTTCGGTCCAGCTGTGCCCAGCGGCAGGATCTGTATTTGCAGATGTGCTTTATTTCGGCGTTTTGCCATTCTTAATCTGTTTTTACTCATTTCTATCTTCCTCTTCTCTTTGAATGGCTAGTGCCTAGAGTATCTCATGTTCAAGGGCTTTTGAAAATCCAGATATATATCTGCTGCTGTTTGTGCGTTAGTGTACAATACACTGGTCTTAAAAATGAACATTTTAAATATTCATATACAATTTTCACAGTATATTTAAAAACTAAATGCAAAGATTAGATTTTCCTCACACACTGAAATATTTATAAAAATTCAGGCCTAATATGTTAAATTATTTCATATCCGAACGTTGGAAACACCTTAGTTTTGTATTATTGTTAGGAAATGATGTAGTATTGTTACGTTCGGGTACACCAGTGGTTCCTGATTTTAGTGTGTATTCCCATCACCTCCATGTCTTACCAGAACACAAATGGCTGGGTGGCCACACCCAGAGTTTCTGACTCATCTATCTGTGGTGGACCCAAGAATTTGTATTTTTAGCAAATCTCAGGTGATGCTGATGCTGGTGGTCCAAAGGCTGCAAGGCATTCGAGAACCAATGTCTTACACTAAAGCCTGTTTCTAAAGTGTGAAAACCTGGGTTTAGATTTGAATCTTCAGCATCCTTCTTACATGTTTTAATCCACAGGATACAGGTTTACTGATCTGAACCATGAAGTGAGCTTTTCTTCTCCAACCAGGCTGAGATTTACACACACCTTGTGGACAATTCCAAGCAGGAACTTGAGCTTGAATGCACCTTGCAGGATGACTCTATTCCAGTCCTTTACCCAATTGGACTGGCTCCTGCTTACAATTCTGTTTTGTATCACACGTCATAGCATTTCCCAGTGCTTTGTTGTAGCCATCTATGGTTCTATTTTTTCTGATGCCAGCCTTTCCAAAAAGGTTTTGATCTGAATGACTTATATTCATGGTCATTGCTAGGATAAAAGCCAGATATGCTCCTGCTTGTTCTGAGCTGGGCCTGAACAGAGTCAAATGAATCTAAAGACTTTAGTGATATCGATTTACAAACACCTTCTTTTTGACATTCAAGACCTATAAAATTAATATAACTCTCACACACCACAGTATAACAAAATTCCTTTTTGGGGAAAGTTGATGTGTATTTTTAAAGAAAGGTATTTTTATACCATATAGCCCAAATGTCAATGGGGATGTAGCTCAGTGGTAGAGCGCATGCTTTGCATGTATGAGGCCCCGGGTTCAATCCCCGGCATCTCCAGTTTCTTGCTGTCATCTTGAACCAGACATACTTGGTCTTTAGCATTTTTGATATTTCTGAGCAATTCAAACAACTAAATCAGATTTCATTCTAGTTGGAAAGTCAAATATGCTGCTGAAAAAATACACTTTGCTTGCACTGCTAAGAGGACTCAGACTTATGCTCTATTCCTCTTTTGGAGGAGGGTTAAGAGAGATTAGGCAGGGACAATGGACTGGTTTGTTCCCACTCCTGCAATTTTTGTTTTTCAACAATTTTTTGACCCTTGTAACAAGTGCTTCTACCTTACTGAGCCATTAAAAATATTTTATTTCTCATGCTTTCTATTTTAGTAGAGATCATATTTGAAGTCAACTGCTGAATAGAAAATGCACCACTGGATAAATGGGTAAAAGCATAACTAGTTTCTAATTGGTTGGCTGCAGGAAGCTAAGAATGTGACTAGGAGAAATTGTATGCAAAGAACAGTCTTCAGGTGTAAGAGAGAAAAGAGAGGTTAGAAATCTCTGCAGAGAGGGAAAGATTTTATTAGCTTCTGCTTTTTTTTTTATAAATTAGAGAAAACTACTGTTATCAATTGTCATCAGGGACATTGGTTAAGAAACAGTGTTCTCGACAAACATAGGCTGAAAAAGTTTGTTCTTGGAAGTCATATCAGTAAGAACAGAGTACCCCAGTTATCTGAGTAACGTGGCCAAGTGACAGTGGCTTTGACGAAAACACTGCTATGACTCTGACGTAGAAACTCAGACTCCATTTCCAACCAGTTTCCAGAGTTTCAAGAAGGATTTTCAGGAACATCTTTTAACATTTATTGTAACTGTAGTTTTAAGAAAACAGGATGTGAGTCCATTATCAAGCCTGCCTGATGCCGCCACTTTACTCACAGCCCTGCTTTGCTGTGATTCTATAAAAACACTGCTCCAATTAAATTAAATCAAATAAAATTAAAAAGTTAAACTTCACCCCCACTCATCCCCTCAAATCCTTTAATAACTGTGTCTCTTGCTTTGTTTGGTCAAAGCCTATACTTCTATTTGCATTTTCTCCCTTACCTGAGCAAGGATTAAGTTCATCTTTTACATGTTAAGATTGAGCAATTCTAATTTTTTAAACATTTTTTAAAATATAGAACCTAAAAATAGATATGGTGAAGTAAAGTAATAGAAACTGGTCTTTCAATAAAATTAAAATTAAAGTTCTTGAACTTCTGTAGGGAGAGCCTACTTAAGACACCAAAAAAAATAGTACATAAATAAAAATAATGATTCATTTGCTTGGATCAAATGCATCTCCAGAAAAACCTTAGTCCTCTCCTGGGTTTCTCCTCTATTCTTACAACACTCACAACACTTCTGACACCTAGTATGGGTGGGGCTTTCCCATATTAAGCAATTCTGTGACGCCAGCTGGTGTCCTACAATTTAACACAAGTCTGATACTAACTAGAGATAGTGTTAGATGCTGCAGGTTAAGGGCTCAGTCCCGTGAGACTGTCTCCTACTTCAGATACCAGTTGCAAAAAATAGGTCCCCAGGTCACCCACAGCTTGACTACAAATCACAGGTTTCCAAGACTTCATCCCCCTTGGATTTGTTTTTGTTTTTTTTTGTTTTTTTTTTCCCCCTTGGATTTATTTGTTACAATAGCTCACAGAACTCAGGGCAACACTTACTTACATTTACCAATTTATTTAAGGATATGAAAAAGGACAAAGATGAACAGCCAGGTGAAGAGATAAGTAGGGCGAGCAAGGTCTGGGAGAATCCAGAACACAGGAGCTTCTGTCCCCATAGAGTTGGGGTGTTCAACCTCCTGGCTAGATGTGTTCACCAGTCTGGAAACTCCCCCTAGTCCCATATTTTGAGGATTTTATGGAGGCCTCCTCATGTAGGTATGATAAATTATCAACTCAATTTCCAGCCCTTCTGTCCTGCCTGGAGAATGGGAGGTGGAAGAGGAGGGTGCTGAAAATGTCAAGCTTCTAATCTAAGCTTAGTCTTCCTGATGACGAGAAGACTCCCATCCAGGAGCTCCCATCCCAGAGCCATCCAGAATCACCTCATTAGAACAAAAGATGCTCCTAGTGCCCTTATCATTTAAAAATTTATAAGGGGGGCAGTGCCTGGGTGGCTCAATCAGTTAAGCATTCGAGTCTTGGTTTCAGCTCAGGTCATGATCTCAGCGTCTTGGAATTAAGCCCCGCATCAGGCTCTGTGCTCGCACTTTCTCTCTCTCTCTCTCTTTCTCTCAAATAAACAAATCTTTGTGGGGAAAAAAGATTTTATAAAGGCTTTAGAAATTCCGTGCCAGGAATAAGGATGAGATTCAAATATATATTTCTTATTATGAATCACAATATAACAGAAACTCCAAGTGATGTTTCACTCAGTCATTGAAGCTTTCTTAACTTGTGCACTGAAACGTAATTCTACTAATATGCTAATAATATTTTATTGGAATTATTGGAAGTTTTAGCTCAGATCTCTTTTGAAAGTTTCTAAGGATGGAAGGAAGGAAGGAAAGAAGGGAAGGAAGGAAGGAAGGAAGGAAGGAAGGAAGGAAGGAAGGAAGGAAGGAAGGAAGGAAAGAAGGAAAGAAGGAAAGAAGGAAAGAAGGAAAAGTACATAAATTAGTAAAATAGTGAGTCAATGAACAAATAAAAAAAAAACTTGTTTGAAGAAAATTCCACAAGTGCTTAATCCTTCTGATGGGCTGAATTTTGTCCGTCCAAAATTCAAGTGTTGAAGTCCTAATCTCCAGGACCTCAGAATGTGACTGTCCTTAGAGGTAGGCTCTTTAGAGATGTAATTAGGTTAAAGTTAGCTCATTAGGGTGGGTCTTAATCCAACATAACTGGTGTCCTTGTAAGAAGAAGATATTCCCACACAGACACCTTAAGGGAAGACCATATAGACACTGGAAGAGGCTGGCTATCCACAAGCCATGGAAACAAGACCAAGAGAATGACCCAGCTAGTACCTGACTGCAGACTACCATCCTCAAGAACTGTGGTGAAAAAAAATAAATTTCTGTTGTTTAAACCATCCCATCTAAGGGACTTTGTTATGACAGCCCAAGAAATGAACACACTTCTAAATGCCATCCCAGAAGCAATTTTTAAAAATAACACCTATGATTGTTACTCTCTTTACATCCCAGGGGTAAAAGAAGAGTTAACATTCGTTGGCTAGGTATTGGCACTCAGCATCAATTCCCACTTTCTTCTGGCTGGCATTCTGTACTGGAGGGCTTGAAAACTACAAATATATTTCCCAGAGCCCCTTTTACCTGAGGATCTTTTTTTTTTTTTTTTGATACAAATTATATTAATACAATTAACAGGCACACTTCTCTGGGCTTTACAAATCAAGATATTGTCCTGCTGGTGTTGCCAATTTCCTGCTGGCAAGCAAGACTGAGGACGTGTGCTTCTGTGTAGAACCAGGAGAGAGAGTAGTGGCAGATGCAGTGGCCATAGTCCATGTTCCAATGTCCAGTCACAGCTTCATGATTTGGGAAGAGTTCTAGAGAAAGAATTTTTCCTAACCTTATCCTTGTGTTTCCCAGATTACAGATACAGTGGCATGTTATGAGCCTCAACAATGTTATTACTAGCTTTCCTTGTAAAATAGTTCTATAGATATATCTTTTTTTTAATTAAGGGAAAATACAAACAGAGTCCTATAGATATTTTCTGGAGTCTTGAAGGTCTAGTCTAAAGTCTGTTTCTCAATCACTTCTGCTGATTTTGAACTAACTCAATTTCCTGTTTCTAAATCCTTCCTGCTTAACACATATAGAGTGTTCCTGTTTCCTACACTGAACTCTGAATTGTGCTTCAGATTAAGAAATATCAAAATAAATGATGATAGTAATGGGTTATAATCTTTTTTTTTTTTTTTTTTTTTTTTTAATGGGTTATAATCTATTGAATACAATAACAACCTATAAGTGAGTCCATACAAATAAATAAATCAATGAAGAAGAAAGAGATCTTCTTCTTATAATAAGAAGTCAAATTATAAATGTAGAGAGAATGATAAATTTAGAAAATTACCCTTTGGAAATCATTACATAAATAATTGATTTAGGAAGGATCATCAATGAGTGATAAATTAAATACGTGAAACTTGAGAACAGGATATTTACATAGTCTTAAATTTTCTTCTCACGAGATACTAATTACAAAAAAATATAGAGTTATGGAGAAACCTAGAAGATATCATCATAAGCAAGTGATCAAAATTAACATCACCAGTATAACAGGACAACTGATATTATATGTCTACTGATATGATGCACTGAAAAAGACACAATATCAGTTGTCTTGTATTCCTACCCAAATTACATAGCCAGAATTAATTGTGAGGACACAGTGGGACTCACACCCAAATTATGGAACATTTTACAAGATAACTGGTCTGTACTCTTCAAAAATGCCAATGCCATAAAAGAAAAAGAAATCCTACAGATTGAAGGAGATGAAAGAGAACGACAACTGAATTCAGCACATTATCAAAGATTTTCTTTTGCTAAAAAGGCATTATGGGGGGAAGGAGACTAACATCACCAAGATGGCAGAGTAAGAAGCCCTGGACCTTCTCTCTCCCTCCACAATTGCACTATTCAGCAGTAATTCATTGACAAATTCTCTTTCTGAGAAATCAGAAACTAATGGAAAGTCTCCTGCACCCCAGAAGACTGTAAAATCAGACTTACTGAAGCTGGTAGGGAGATTCAGAATATTCTCTCCCCAGAGACACTGCCCCAGTTTACTGAACTTCCAGCTTCACATAAGGGGGGAAGAGATTGATTCATGCATTCAGAACCCCAACTTTTCCAATGGGGCTCTCCACAGAGAGTTGGTCTCTGTCTTGCCAGTCTTGGAGCTGTGACATGTCTGGCACAGTTTATCCATCTGGGAGAGAACTGAGGCAGCAGCTTGGGCTGGTAGATGTCATTGACCCTTCCTCCTGTTCAGCAAGAGTGCTAGCAGACAGAAAAAAATCCCAGCTTTCAGGTTCTCCTCAGGAGGAAAAGAGTGATTCATGTGCACAGAAACCCAACTTTCTGGGCTTCCCAAATAACTAGCATCATTCTCACCAGTCCTATTACTCTGATGGGTCTAGTACAGTCTAGCCACCCAGAGGAGAATGGATGCAGAAGCTTGGGCTGGTAGAAGCACTGACACCCCACCTACCCTCAGCACAGAGCAAGCACACAAGAACCAAACTGCCCTGGGGAAGAGAAGAGTTGACAGAGGTGCCCATAATCTCTGGCTGAGCTGATTAGTGGGGGTCTTCTCCTATATTAGGCCATAAAGATGAAGAGAGCTTAATGCTTTGTCTAATGTGCAAATACCAATGCAGAGAGTCAAGGAAAATGGAGAACCAAATAAAGATGTTCCAAACAAAGGAACAAGATAAATCTCCAGTAGCTGACACTAATTAAATGGAATTATGTTATTTACCTGTCACATAATTAAAAATAACTTTAATAATGATGCTTATTGAGGTCAAGAGAACAATGCATGAACAAAGTGAGCATTTTAACAAAGAGATAGAAAATGTTAGAAAGTACCAAATGGTAATCATAGGCTTGAAGAACACAATAATCTGACTGAAAAATTCACTAGAAGGGTTCAACAGCAGCTGGATTGAGCCAAAGAAAGGATAAGATAACTTGAAAACAGGTCTCTGCAAATCAGAGATGTGAAAAGAATGAAAAGAGTGAAGAAAGCTTACAAAAATTTTAGTACACCATCAAGCAGAACAATACACACATTATGGGAACACAAGAAGGAGGAGAGAGAAAGGAACAGAAAATTTATTCAAACAAATAATGGCTGAAAACTTCCAAATCTGGATAAAGAAAGGGACATACAGATTCAAGAAGCCTAAGGACATAAAGTAAGAGAAACATAAAGAAATCTACATCTAGACACATTATAATTAAGCTGTCCAAAGACTGGGATGCTTGGGTGGCTGAGTGGTTGAGCATCTGCCTTTGGACATGGTCCTGGGATCCAGGATTGAGTCCCGCATCAAGCTCCTTGCAGGGAGCCTGCTTCTCCCTCTGCCTGTTTCTCTGCCTCTCTCTGTGTGTCTTTCATGAATAAATAAATACAATCTTTTTAAAAAATTGTCCAAAAACAAAAAATGTTGGAAGCAAAAAGAGAAGAATGCCCCCAGGGACTCAACATATTTTTCAATAGAAACCTTGCAGAAAAAAAAAAAAGAAAGAAACCTTGCAGAAGGGAAGGGAGTGGGGTGATATATTCAAAGTGCTGAAAGAAAAATACTACCAACAAAAACTACTATACCTAGCAAAACTCCTTCAAAAATGAAGAAATAAAGATTTTCTGAGATAAACAAAAACTGAAGAACTTCATCACCATTAGATCCACCTTAAAGAAATGCTAAAGACAGCTCTTCAAGTTAAAATGAAAGGACACTAAATAGTAACATGACAACATAAGAAAACTAAGAAAGTCAGCGAAAGGAGTCCAAGATGATGGAGGAGTAGGAAACCTTAGCTTTGTCTGGTCCCAAGAATTCATCTAGATAGCTATTAAATCATTCTGAGCACCTGTGACTTCTACCAAGGATCTAAGAAAAGAATAGCTGCAACTCTACAAAAAGAAAATAGACCACTTTCTGCAAGAATGACAAGACAGAAAAATTCACCTCAAAAAAGAGAACAAGAGGCAGTACTGACTGCCAGGGAAATAATCAATATGGATATAAGTAAGATGTCAGAATTAGAGTTCACAATAATCATTATAAAGATACTAGCTGGAGCAGCCTGGGTGTCTCTGTGGTTTAGAGCCACCTTTGGCCCAGGGCGTGATCCTGGGGACCTGGAATCAGGCTACCTGCATGGAGCCTGCTTCTCCCTCTGCCTGTGTTCTGCCTCTGTGTGTGTGTATGTGTCTCATGAATAAATAAATAAAATCTTAAAAAAAAAAAAGAACCAGAAAAGACCCTGAATAGCTAAAGGGATGTTGAAAAAGTAAACCAAAGCTGGTGGCATCACAATTCTGAACTTCAAGCTATATTACAAAGCTGTAATCATTAAGACACCATGGTACTGGCACAAAAACAGACACACAGACCAAAGGAACAGCATAGAGAACCTAGAATGACCCTCGACTCTATGGTCAACTAATTTTCAACAAAGCAGGAAAGAATATCCAGTGGAAAAAATAATAGTCTCTTCAACAAACGGTTCTGGAAAAATTGGACAGTCACATGCAGAAGAATGAAACTGAACCATTTCCTTACACCATATGTAAAAATAGACTCAAATTGGATGAAGACCTAAATGTGAGACAGGAATCAGGATTTTGATAAATCCTAAAGGAGAACACAGGCAACAACCTCTGTGACCCTGGCCACAGCAACTCCTTGCTAGACACATATGCAAAGGCAAGGGAAACAAAGGCAAAAATGAACTATTAGGACTTCATCAACATAAAAAGCTTTGCACAGGAAAGGAAACAGTCAACAAAACTAAAAGACAACTGACAGAATGGGAGATGATATTGGCAAGTGTCTTATCAGGTAAAGGATTAGTATCCAAAATCTATAAAGAACTCATCAAACTCAATACCCAAAGAGTGAATAATCCAATCAAGAAATGGACAGACAGCATGAACAGATATTTCTCCAAAGAAGACATGCAAATGGCCAGCAGACATATGGGGGGAAAATGCTCCACAGCACTTGGCATCAGGGAAATACATATCCAAACCACAATAAGATACTACTTCACACCGGTCCAGAGTAGTCAAAATTAGCGTCAGGAAATGACATATTTTGGTGAGGATATGGAGAAAGGGAACCCTCTTACACTGTTGGTGGGAATGCAAGCTGGTGCAGCCACTCTGGAAAACAGTATGGAGGTTCCTCAAGAAGTTGAAAATAGAGCTAACCTACAATCCAGCAATTGTACCATTAGGGATTTACCCCAAAGTTACAAATGCAGTGATCTGAAGGGACAACTGCACCCCAATATAGCAGCAATGTCCACAATAGCCAAACTATGGAAAGAGCCCAGATGTCCATTGATAGATGAATGGATAAAGATGTGGTCTATATATACAATGGAACACTACTTTGCCATAAAAAAAAAAAGAAATCTTTCCATTTGCAGCGAGATGGATGGAACTAAAGGGTATTATGCTAAGTGAAATAAGTCAATCAGAGAACAATTATCATATGATCTTATTCATATGTGGAATTTAAGAAACAAAACAGAGGATCATAGGGGAAAGGAGGGAAAAATAAAATAAGATGAAATCAGAGAGAAAGACAAACCATAAGAGACTCTTAATCATAGAAAACACACTGAAGGTTGCTGGGATGGGGGGGATGGGTAACAAAGTGATGGGCATTAAGGAGGACATGTTATGTAATGAGAACTGGGTGTTATATAAGACTGATGAATCACTGAACTCTCCCTCTGAAACTAACAATACACTATATGTTAATTAATTGAATTTAAATTTTTAAAAATGAAAGGAAAAAGTATGAAACTCACAGGTAAAAGCAAATATATAGGCAAATACAGAATATCTGACTGTAATGATGGTAAACAAATCACTTTTAATTCTACCATAATAATTAAAAGAAACAGTTATCAGAAATAAACTATAACTAAAAATATATTTAAAAGATACACAATATGAATAGATGTAAATTGTAACAATAATGACATAAAGTGTGTGGGGGAAGCTTCTAGCTTCCTCATTTGGAAAAGTATGCAACTTTTGACTTCTGGATCATAAGTTCCAGCCCCACATTGGGTATAGAGATTACTTAAAAATAAAAAATATTTTTAAAAAGTGTGGGATAAGCTAGTGTGAACTTTTTTGTCTGGAATTGAATGAAAGTTGTTATTAGCTTAAAATACACTGTTGTAAGTATAATATATTTTATGTAAGCCCCAAGATAACCATATACACACATACACAAAAGAAAAAGAGAAAGGAATAAAAGCATATCAATTTTAAAAATTAATAGAGCATAAAGGAAGACAGCAAAAGAGAATAAGAGACAGAATGATTACAAGATTAATAGGAAACAATTAACAAAATGGCAATAATAAAGCCTTCTCTATCAGTAATTAATTTCCATGTAAATGATTTAAACCCCCCAAACAAAAAACATACAATGACTCAATGGCTAAAAACAAGACCCAACTGGGGTGCCCAGTGGCTCGGTCAGTTAAGCATCCAACTTTTGATTTCAGCTCAGTTAATGATCTCTCTCTCCCTTCCCCTCTCCTCACTCTCTTCCTCTCTCTTAAAAAAAGGAGGGGCACCTGGGTGGCTCAGTGATTGAGCATCTGCCTTTAGCTCAAGCCATGATCCTAGGGTTCTGGGATTGAGTCTTGCATCAGGCTCTCTGCAGGGAGCCTGCCTCTCCCTCTGTCTATGTCTCTGCCTCTCTCTGTGTGTCTTTCATGAATAAATAATTAAAATCTTTAAAAATAAATAAATAAATACCCAACTATATGTTGTCTACAAGAAACTTATTTTAGATTTAAAGACACATATAGGCTGCAAGTGAAGGAATGGAAAAAGATACTCCATGCAAATGGTAACCAAAAGAAAGCGGGGATGGCAATTCTTATATCAGAATAAGTATTATATTTAATATAATATTATGCATAGAGAGAAGCTTTTTTTTTTATTTGAGAGAGAGAGAAAATGAGCAGGGGAGAGGGACAAAGGAGAGGGAGAAGCAGACTCCCCGCTGAGCAGGGAGCCTGATGCAGGACTCAATCCCAGGGTCCTGAGAGCATGACCTGGGCTGAAGGTAGATAGATGGTCAACCAACTGAGCCACCTAGGCACCCATGAGAAAGAGAAACTTTAAGTCAAAAATGTTATAAGAGACAAAGAAGGACATTTTATAATGAATAAAGGATCAATCCACAAGGATGAAATAACCATTATAAATATACATGCACCCAACATCAGAGTATCTAAATATATAAGCAAACATTGGCAGAACTGAAGACATAAATAGATAGCAATACAATAGTAGTTTTAGACTTCAATACCTCACTTTGAATAATGGATAGAACATCCAGAAAGTATATCAATCAAAGTATAACCATAAGGAAACAAATCTTGAGTAATACTACAGACCTAATGGACCTAAAAGACATATACAAAATACTTCACTCAACAGCATCAGAATACGTTCTTCTCAAGTACACATAGGTTTTTCTCCAGGATAGATCATATATTAAGTCCAGAAACATTCCTAATAAATTTAAGAAGGTTGAATTCATGCCAAGTACCTTTTCTTGCTATCATGGAATGGAATTAGAAATCAAATGCAGAAGAAAAACTGGAAAATTCACAAATATGTAGAAATAAAACAACACATTACTGAACAACCATTGAATTAAAGAAAATATCAAAAAGGAAATTAGAAAAAAACCTTGAGAAACAAAACAAAAACACAAATACCCAAACTTATGGGATGCAGCTAAAGTGGTACCAAGGCAGAAATTCATGGTAATAAATGCTTACATTAAAAAAGAAGAAAGATTTAAAATAAACAATTTAACTCTACAACCCAAGGAACAAGAAAAAGAAAAACAAAATAAGCCCAAAGTTAGCAGAAGGAAGGAAATAGTGAGAAATCAAGCAGAAATAAATGAAATAGAGAACTAGAAAAACAATAGAAAAAAATTAATAAAACTAAGAGTTGAATTTGGAAAGATAAACATTGATGAACACTAGTTAAACTAATAAATAAAAAAGGAGAGAAGACTCAAATAAAATCAGAAATGAAAGAAGAGATGCTACAACTGGTGCCAGAGAGACAAAGAGGATCATCAGAGCTGACTATGAAAAATTAATATCACCAAATTGGACAACTTAGAAGTGGATAAATTCTTAGACATTTACAACCTGCCAAGACTAAATCATGAAAAAAAAATACAAAGTAGAACAGACCTATAATTATAATGGAGATTGAGTCAAGAATCTCCCAACAAAGTAAAGCCCAGGACCAGATGGCTTCACAGGTGAATCCTATCATTTAAAATAAACTTAATGGAAATTCTTCTCAAATTCTTCTAAAAGCTAGAGTATAAACACTTCCAAACTCATTTATGAGGTCAGGATTTCCCCAATATCAAAACCAGATAAAAACATCACAAGAAAAGAATTATAGGCCAATATCCCTGATGAATACAAATGGAAAAATTTTTTAACAAAATCTAGCAAACTGAATTCAACAATACATTAAAAGATAATATATATCATGACTAAATGGAATTCAAGGATGGTTCAACATTCGTAAATCAATGTGATAAGCAACATTAATAAAATTAAGAATAAAAACCATATGATCATCTCAAAAGACACAGAAAAAGTACATGACAAAATTCAACACCTTTTCGTGATAAAAGCTCCCAACAAACTAGGAATAGAAGAAAAGCACCTCAGTATAATAAAGGCCATACATGAAAAGCCCACAGCTAATATCATATTCAACAGTGAAAATTTGAAACCTTTTCTTCTAAGAGCAGGAACAAAACAAGGATGCCCACTTCCATTCAACATAGCACTAGAAGTTCTAGCCAGAGCAATTAGGCAAGAAAAAGAAATAAGAGGCATCCCCAAGAAAGGAGAGAAAATGAGTGAGAAATATCAGAGAGGGTGACAGAACACCTAACTCTGGGAAATGAACAAGGGGTAGTGGAAAGAGAGGTGGGTAGGGGGTTGGGGTGACTGGGTGACAGGCAGTAAGAGGGGCACTTGACAGGATGAGCACTGGGTGATATGCTATATGTTGGCAAGTTGAACTCCAATAAAATTTTTAAAAATAATAGTAATAAAAAAAACACTGAGTTACAAAAAAAAAAAAAAGGCACCCCCCAAAAGTAAGTAATAATGCATCCAGAAAGTAGAAAAACGAAGTCCATATTGGCAAACAACATGATCCTATATATAGAAAGCCCTAAAGGCCTCATTAAAACAGTGTTAAAATTAATGTATAAATTCAGTATAATTGCAGTATAATTTCAGTAAATTCATACAAAATTAACAAATACAAATAAAAATGTTAGTTTTGTTTCTATACACTAACAATGAGCTATCTGAAAAGGAAATTAAAACAATCCCATTTATCACCAAAAAGAGTAAAATATCTAGGAATAGACTCAACTAAGTAAGTGGAAGGAAGGCTTGGTTTTTAAATTTTTTATGTATTTATTTGACAGAGAGAAAGAAAGCACAAGCAGGAGGAATGGCAGGAAGAGGGAGAGAGAGAAGTAGGCTCCGTACTGAGAGCCCTACATGGGACTTGATCCCAGAACCCCATCATGACCTGAGCCAAAGGCAGATTCTTAACCTACTGAACCACCCAGCACCCCAGAAGGAAGACTTGTATACAGAAAACTATAAAGCACTGATGATAGATATTAAACAAGACCCATATAGAAAGATGTCCTATGTTCATGGATTGGCAGATTTAACCTTGTTAAAAAGTCCATACTATCCAAAGAAATCTAAAGATCAATGCAATCTCTATCAAAATCCCAGTAGTATTTTATACAGAAATAGAAAAATTATAAAATTCATATCAAACCACAAAAGACCACTTATAGTCAAATCAATCTTGAGAACAAAGCCAGAGGCATCACACTTCCTGATTTCAAAATATATTACAAAGCCACAATAATTAAAACACTATGATACTGGCATAAAGCCAGACATATAGGGATCCCTGGGTGTCTCAGCAGTTTAGCACCTGCCCTCAGCCCAGGGCATGATCCTGGAGTCCCTAGATGAATCCTGCATCGGGCTCCCTGCATGGAGCCTGCTTCTTTCTCTGCCTGTGTCTCTGCCTCTCTCTGTGTCTCTCATGAATAAATAAAACCTTTAAAAAAAAACCAGACATATAAAACAATGGAACAGAATAGTGAGCCCAGAAATGAATCCATGCATATATGGTACTGATCTTTCACAAGGGTGCTGAGAATACCAGTGAAGAAAGGATATATAGTGCTGGGTAAACTGATTATTCATCAGAAAATTAGTTTCTTATCTTACATAACACACAAATCAACTCAAAATGAATTAAAGACTTACATGTAAGACCTGCAACTGTAAAAATCCTAGATACAAACAGTACAAAAGTTTCATGACATTGGTCTGAGCAATGATTTTATGAATATGACACCAAAAGCACAGGCAACAACAACAACAACAAAAATAAGCAAGTGGGACTACATCAAACTAAAAGGTTTTCTCTGTATAGCAGAAAGAGAAAAATGAGTGGAAACAATCACTTGGTAGATTGAAAAAGCAACTTCTACAATGAGAGAAAATATTTGCAAACCATGTATCTAACAAAGGATTAATCTCCATACTATATAAAGAATTCCCACAACTTAATAACTTAAGAAAAAAACTGATCACCTGATTTAAAAATGGGCTAAGGACTTGAATAGAAATTTCTCTGATGAAAACATACAAATAGTAAACAGGTATACAAAAAGGCTCAACATCACTAATAATGAGGTAAGTGCAATTTAGAACCACAATGAGATATTTTCATTCACATCTGTCAGGATGGCTGCTATCAAAAAAATGAAGACAACAAGTACTGGTGAGGATGTGGAGAAATTGCAAGTCTAACACACTGTTGGTTGGAATGCAAAATGGTGCATCTGCTATAGGAAACAGAATACAGCTTCCTTAAAAAATTAAAAATAGGACTAGCATATAATACCACAATCCCATTTCTGGATATTTATCTAAAGTAACTGAAATCTGGATCTGGAAGAGATACTTGCATTCATTTGATCATCACTGCAAAACTATTCAGGATAGCTAATATGTGAAAAATACTTAAACTTCCATTGACAGATCAATAGATAAAGAAATTGTGATATGGGCAGACATTGGAATACTATTCTCTTTAAAAAGAAGGAAATTTTATGATATGTAAAAACATGGATGAACTTTGATGAATAATACTAAGCGAAATATGTTAGTCACAAAAAGACAAATACTGCATGATTCCACTTACATGAGGTATCTAATATAGTCAAATTCATAGAATCAGAGTGGAATGCTGGTTGAGGGGAGGGGAAAATGGGGAGTCACTAACCAAGGAGCATAAAGTTTCAGTCAAACAAGATGAATAAACTCTAAAGATCTGTAAAACATTGTACCTACAGTCAACAATAATCTATAGTACACTTAAAAATTGGTTAAGATAGGGGTGCCTGGCTGGTTCAGTTGGTAGAGCATGTGACTCTTAATCTTGGAGTGGTGAATTTCAACCCCGTGTTGGCCATAGGGTTTACTTAATAAAAAAGAAAGATTGGTTAAGAGAAGAGATCTCATGTCAAATGTTTTTACCAAAATGAAACAAGAAAGTTTCTAAAAAGGACATTATAAAGACAATTAACAGTCTGAATAAGACCTGTATATTGGATAATGGTATTATATCAATGTTAATTCTGATTTTTATAATTATTCTGTGGTTATGCAAATGAATATTATTATTAGGAAACATACACTGAAGTGTTTAAAGATAAAGGATCATTATGGTTTACAACTTCCTCTCAAATGATCCATGAAAAATTATATATATATAATATAACATTATATATATATAATAGGATAAACTAAATGAGATCAATTGCTCATATTTAGGAAGTGTGGATGATGGATAAGTAGGAATTCTTTGTTCTATTCTTGTAACTTTTCTGTAAAAATAAAATTACCTTAGAAGTAACAGTTAAAAGAATGAAACATGAGCAAGGATAGCCAAGTCACATAACAAAGGCCCACATTTGGTTAATGGCAGATTTTAGGACATGTTTACACATTCGTCATCCCAAACTCCATGCTCCTTTTCTTCTGTGTGGTCAGCAACTTAAATGCCAGCCTTTTCTCTGCCCTTATATGAACACAGATTTTATTTTTTACAATAACAATTTGAGCCATTGAGTAAATACTGCTTTCCCCAGAGAGCGGAGGGCATCTCTGGATTGAATTCACTTTTTAATTTATGCCCAATGCAGAATTTTAGGGGTTCTTTGTTAAGTTTGTACTATGAAGAAACTGATTCAGCTTTTGGCTGAATTTGAGGAGACTGCAAAATTCCATTAAGGCACCTTGGATAAAACCTCTTGGAGCTCAAAACAAAACAAAAAACAAAAAACCTTGGAAGACTTGACCTCCAAATTCTCTTATATCAATAGTTAGGAATATCCAATAAGAGACAGAATGGAGAGTTTAAATTTCCAAAGACAACTCCTCATTAGCACAATAATGCTCACAAACACATCAGTTTAAACACATCAGTTATCTTCTTTCAAGAAAGAAGATAAGATCGCTCCTTACTGATCTATAATTAAGCAAAGGGAATGGATGTGTTTACTTTTTTTACTGACAAAATTTAATCTAAAAATATCCTGAAAAGGAGTCATTTGCAAGTAATAGTTCCTGGGAGTTATAGAAACAGGCTTTCTCAATTTGGGAACTTTTCTCCCTAGAACTTGATGCCAATTCCCTTTGATTATTTTTTTTTACATTTATGCTTTCTGCACCTCTGGTTATGTTGCTTAATTTTTTTTTTTATTTTACATCTATTTTCCAAAAAGAAAACAATGAATAACTTAGGAAAAAAATTTGAAATTTCACATTTTTTCTCTTAGTCATTTTTCAGAATGTGTTCATGTTAACTACCACATCCACCGTGGTTGCTCTTAGTATAAAATTGAAACACCCCAACATGGCAGATAAAACCCTGTAATGGTTCATCCCTATACTTTTCCAGCCTCATTTCTCATCCTGCTTGTGTGAATCCTTTCCGCTCTAGCCATGCTGGCTTTCCTTTGGTCCTATGCACTTTTGCCTAGTTTCTTCTGCCTGGAGGTCTCTCTGCTCTACTTCTCTTTTCTACATAATTCTTCCTTTTCTTTCTTTTCTTTTCTTTCTTTTCTTTTCCTTTCTTTTCTTTTCGTTTTCTTTTTAATTCTTCCTTTTCTTTTGCAACTCAAGTCTCTACTTCTCTGACTTCGATTAAATGAAATCTCTTGCATATGTTCTCCTAAATCTTAGTCATTATTTTTTGTCGCATTTATCATAGCTATGACATTTTCTTTCACTTTGTGATCATGTAATTGATTTCTGCCTCTGCCTCCCCCCTCACCCCCTAAGCTCTTATCTCCTTTGAGGTGGAGACCAGAACCATTCAGCTTACTTTTCCATATGTTGGAGGAGTAGGAATACAATACATGATTCTTCAAATAATTGAGGAAATGATTGAATGAGCTGTCAGCCAAAAGAGATGAAGGTTTATCTACTTCTTGAGATCAGCTCTAAGAGGTGTTTGTGCATGCAGAAAACCTTCCAGAACTCATTTCAGTGATCTCAGATCCAGAAATAAAACTTCTTGAAATTGGCATTCTGACCTAGAGTCATGACAACTCTGACCAGATGTCTGCCTGAGGGCCTAATTTAAGTCAATTTAGGAGAGAGATTAAGAGTCCTATAAAAAAAAAAAAAACATCAAAAGTAAATATCTCCCTGTAATTGTTTATGTTTGCTAAACACCAATTTTGATTTAATATATTGTTTTATGGAAGTCAAGGATTTTTTTTTAGTGGTTCATGGACATTCAAGAACTTAGGAAGTCAGCAACATCTTGAAAGAATATACAAACCGTGTCCATATGTCTGTTGGCTTTTTTGTTTTTGATGGTGATCATAGACAAGTTTTCATCAGATAATCTAATGAGTTCATGTGCCATACACTTTTAAAAACTATTATTCTAAACCATACTGAATACTGTTTGATTTTTTAAAAAAGATTTTATTTATTTATTTGAGAGAGTGAGAGAGCATGAGGGGGTGTGGGGTAGAAGGAGAGGGATATGCAGACTCCCTGCTGGAGCAGGGAACCTGAGATGCAGAGCTGGACCCCAAGACCCTGAGATAATGACCGGAGGAGAAAGCAGCCCCCAACCCACTGAGGGACCCAGGCACCCCCTCGTTTGATTTTATAAATACAATTATTTGAAATACAAGATCATGGCTTACAACCATATTAGGCTAAGACCCTAGCTTGATTATTTATGTACTAACTTTAATTTGGGCAAGTTACTTTGCTTCTCTCTGATTCTGCTTTCTCATCCACAAAATGTGTCTAATAATGCTTACTTTTATGAGTACTTTTAGAGATTTAAAGGTATGTGCAAAAATACAAAAGTGCAACATTGTAAGTGTTCAATAAACTGCAACCATTTTTCATCTATGTATGTTTTAAGTAAGATGGCTGGAGTTTGAAAACCTAGCAGAATATATTTTTAAATAGCTTGAATTAAAATTTTTCAAATTTTATTTTAGAAACTCTGTAGTTGATCTTGAACACCCCAGTAGTTAAATGCACAGCAGAACCACATGATAAATCACCAGTAGAGGGGCAGAGAGTCATTGAGAACGCAGGTGTAAGGAGAGAAGAGCTCCCAAGCAGTAGATGTGATACTGAAATTATAGCAGATTTCAGACTAAAAAGTTTGAATAAATTGCCAGAAAAAAAAAAAAATCCAAAACAACCCCTAAAACCTGAGCAGGCCCCGCTGGGATTCAAACCCAGAATCTCCTGTCTACAAGAGACAGGTGCTTTAGCCGACTAACCCACGGAGCAAGGTACATCATAGATAGAGGTGCTTTTCCGATCAAACTGTACCCAATTAGGCGAAAAGCTGCGCTGCTGATTAGAGTGACTACTGCAAGCCTTTCTGGAACAGGTGGCCTGGCGGGAAGGGCAGACTCGCGCGGGCGGCCCCGGCTCCCGGGCTCAGACTCCCACCAGTTAGGCAGCACGCATGCGCGCTCTCCGATTCTCTGGGAAAATCCCCGGGGCCACCAAGGAACCCAAGACCGAGCTGCCAAGCCGACTGTTGTGCGCGGGCAGGGGCTCCTCCAAGCGAGGCCCCGACAGTTTTTATATCCCACTCTATTGCAGGAATCGAGAATCATCAGCTGAGTGGGTGTTCTCATCGTGAGTGACAGCATCCTCCAGCAGAAGCCGTCAGAACTTCGCCTTTGGCTGCTGGAGGGCCGCACACCTGTACCCTGAAAACCAAGGCAAACCCACACCACCCAGAGTCCTAACACCTTCCAGCCCCGCCTGGGGAAGGAGCAGCAGCAGCAGGGGGCGGGTTGCTCAGGGGTCACCCACCCACCCCAGTGGTCCAGCCCCGAGCGCCGGCAGCGCCGTGCCCCAGCGCCCCAGCGCCCCAGCGCCCCAGCGCCCCAGCGCCCCAGCGCCCCAGGCCGACAGCGCACTTGTTCCCCGCGCGGACAGCACCGCTCTGTGCGGCCACCCTGCGTACGCCTGGCTCTCCGCTCCTCGTGTTGCTGTTTGCGGAGGCTGCTCTTTTGTATTTTTCTCATGGATCCTCAACTTGTAGGAGCTAAATACACACCAACCTGTTGTGGAGTCACTGAAGTCAGCATTAGAATTGCCCTCTACTGAAATAACAAATGTTGGAGAGGACGTGGAGAAAGGGGAACCCTCTTGCACTGTTGGTGGGAATCGGGACTGGTGCAGCCACTCTGGAAAACTGTGTGGAGGTTCCTCAAAGAGTTAAAAATAGAGCTACCCTACAACCCAGCAATTGCACTACTGGGGATTTACCCCAAAGATACAGATGCAGTGAAAAACCGAGACACCTGCACCCCAATGTTTATAGCAGCAATGTCCACAATAGCCAAACTGTAGAAGGAGCCTCGGTGTCCATAGAAAGATGAATGGATAAAGATGTGGTCTATATATGCAATGGAATATTATTCAGCGATTAGAAACGACGAATACCCATTTGCTTCGACGTGGATGGAATTGGAGGGTATTATGAGTGAAGTAAGTCAATAGGAGAAGGACAATCATTATATGGTCTCACTCATATGGGGAATATAAAAAATAGTGAAAGGAATTATAGGGGAAAGGAGAGAAAATGAGTGGGAAAAATTAGGGTGACAAAACATGAGAGACTCCGAACTCTGGGAAATGAACAAGGGGTAGCGGAAGGGGAGGTGAGTGGGGAGAATGGAGTGACTGGGTGATGGGCACTGAGGGGGGCACTTGACAGGATAAGCACTGGGTGTTATACTATATGTTAGCAAATTGAACTCCAATTCAAAAATTGTTTTCCTTGAAATGAAAAGAATAAGGTGTATTTTTTTCACAGAATGACCTAGGTTCACGCCTCTAAATTTTCTCTAGCCACAAGACTGTAGAAACTATGAAATGGAGTCAAACTCAGTGTAGGCTCAGAGAAGTTTCATTGTTGCTAAGTAAACGGAGTCTTTGGCCTTTGCTTCAATGCTAAGGAATAAAGAGCAGCAAATAAAATTTTCCCCAGATGTCAGCTCTCTGCTCATATCTATGTTCTTAGAAAATAACACCTTTTCTTTCTATCTGTGCTCCTCTTAATACTCTGTATGCAGAAAAACTGCAGAAAATAAAGTCTGGCTTCATCTAATTAAAATAGTCATCTCTTGAAATATTGTTAAAAACATTATTGTTTAAAGACATTTCTGGGCTCAGGGAATTCTAACCATTTCTCTCTTTCCCCATTCTTCCCTATGTCCTCCGCACACTTCATTAAAAAAATAAATAAAATAATTTTGCTTGAACTGTGCCTAAAATGTTTATGGGTTGAGCTCAAGGAGAGTCTGTGGTTTGCAATAGAGGAATCCTAAAAACAATCTTTGACGGAACTGATCATAGTCTGGTGACCTGAGGTGAAGACAGAAGACAAGACGGGGATGAAAGATTAATTACGACTCAAGACTGTTACTGTTGCCTCATAGAGCTCTTGTTATTTGACAGCGGCCAGCCTTGGCTGTGGGCACCATGGCACACGGAAAACGTGAGAACACGCAAGGAAAAGCATGTAGACCACTCAGTTGGTAGATGCTATGGATACTAATTTTAATTTAGTTCAAAGTATTCCAGCATCTTTAAGGCTCCACTGAGTCACACTGCTGCCGGCCTGTGTAAATACCGGCGAGAGCTAGTGCGCGGGACCCGCGGTACAGCAGGACTGATCCTGCAGCTCACAGGTGTTAGCTCCAGGACCCAGACGTTCATAGGCCCACTCCAAGGCCCGTACCTTAATTTTGTGCGGTTTTTCTTAAGGAGTTAGGCAGCACAAGCAAAACGTGAGAGCCTGACATGAAGGATGATAGGCATCATTGCCTCCGCGGTGCTCCTGCACCTGCACTGAATGGAGAATTGGCACTGCGGGGGGCTCGTCCGCGGTCTCTGGGCCTCTGGCGCGGCCAGGCGCCTGCCTGGGGGAACAACCATTTCCTGCATTCCCTGCTCTTGTCCCTGTGACCAGGTGTCCCACCTGCAGAGGCAGAGACTGAGGCCCAAGGGCCGAGACTTCGCGCTCCCAGAGCGAGCAGGTCTCTAAGCGAGAACACCAAGAAGAGGTCCTCACCCGCAGGCTCCGGGTCCAAGTGCGGCGGATTCTGCGCGCGGGATCGCAGCTAGCCGGGTCGGAGGCAACGTGGAGAGTGTGCGGCTGGCCGGCCGGCCCCAGACGCGCGAGTACACCCATCGCAGGGCGCAGGCCTAGCTCCCGGGTGGCACCTCGGGGCGGAGGGTCAGGTGGCCGGCGGAGGTCCCCCAGCGTGGGCAGCCGCGAGTCGGCAGAAGAAACCCTCCTCCCGCGGAATCTCGACCTGGGAGACCTCAGACCAAGCCAAGATACGAGTTCGTCCCCAGACCTTTCTAGCTCAGGGTTGACATGCGTAGATGTCAACAGTGCTTTTTTCCTGGAGCCGGGAGTGACCAACCCGCTCCGGATCAGCTGAGTGTGGAAGCACCTGCCTGCGCTGCCGGCGCCAGGTGGATGCAGCGCTCACAGCGGTAGGGTTACGTGTACAGTCCTGCCGACTGCAGGGGCTCAGGAGCAAGATCATTCATTTCCTGAACCAGGCTGGGACCGGAAGCAAGAAAAACTGGAGATGCTGGGGATCGAACCCAGGACCTCATGCATGCTAAGCATGCGCTCTACCACTGAGCTACATCCCCGCCACGTGGGATGTGACTTTCCTAAACTATCTTCATGAAATTGAGCAAATGTATCCCCTTTAACGTTTTAGACTGTTTTGTTCTTTTGTAAAAGAGAACTCGAATTTTCACCTCGCTCCTCTGTAGAAATCCGCTGCCACGAAATTCTGACTAACTCGTCAATCGCCGACATCCAGGACGCGAGGAGAGAACGCTGGGGCGGGAAATCTCAGTAAGAAACACTTCCACACCCTCCTTCTCTGAGTGCTTTTCTTTTCTCAAAGGCCTGTGCGTCAAAGGAAAGATACTCCGAAGAAAGAAAAAAACGCTTTCCCAACGACTGTCTTTATGCAACACCCCAAAATGCGCCCCACCCCCAAATTCTCCGCATTTCTGCACCCTATTCCCGGGCTCCAGAAACCGCTATGCGCCTTTCCTTAGAAAACAAGGAACGGGTGGAGGGAATTCTGTTGTAAAAATAACCTTCCGCTGTAAACTCTTGGGAGGGCTAAAGGGTGGAGCTGATGCATGTTTGGATGCGTCCTTCTGACCCTCATTTAATCCAAAGAATGCAAATCCGACCTAGAGAATACAAATCCTCAAATCCCGCTCTGATTCTTTGGAACAAAGGGCCCGGAAAGAAGTGAGAAACGCGTTCCTTCTAAGATTGAAGTTAAACCTCTGCCTTCGCGATGCTTTATCTGCTGCAGAGGGAGTGGTTCTCCCCCCGTCTGGGGCCCTTCCTCCCCAAGGGGCGCAAACCGAGGTTTTGTGTCTGCCTAGAGTTCAGGGGCGCGCCCGGACACAGTGACCTGTGAGCGAATCTGGAAGAATGGATGGGACCGCTAAGGAGAAGAGAGGGGAGAGCTGATGCTGCGGCGCGCCGAGGCTCGGATGTGCTTGTGTCCGGGCTGCTGGACTAGGGGTCGGGGTCGGGGTCGGGGTCGGGGTGGGGAAGGAAGTGAAAGTGGGGGTGGGGGGGCGCCCCGGAGCACACCAGCGTACCTCATCCTTCCACCTTGCTAAGAGAACCTGCAGTAGAGATGGTGAGCCCAGACAGTTTGTACAAATCATGAGTTCTCTAGAATACTTATGGCCTATGCCTTTCTTTTTGCCAGTGACTGTTTTAATGGAAGGGACGTGCCCCTCTGGTGCATAGACATACTAGCCAGTCTGCCTAAAGACTTCAGATTTTTGTCAGGATACAAAGAGAAACAGGAGAAGACAACGACAGGTCTTCATTCAGCCTTCCAACTCGATGTTCAGGGAATATGGTTTCTGATAATAGTCTGGTATCTTGAAAGAAACAGATAAAATTATTTTTTTGTAAATAATTATTTGCCAAAGAGAATTTTTTTTTAAGGCTTGATGTGAATATTCCTTGTATACTGCTGAGTAAAACTCTAAAATTTGCTGGGTTAAGAAAATAAATGTTTATTATCTCACAGATTGTGTGGGTCAGGGACTCCAGAGTGGCTTAGCTGGGGTTCTGGCCCCCAGGTGTCCTGTGAGGTGGAACTCAGGTGTGTACAGGACATATGTTCCTCTGAGGTGTCACTAGGTCTGGAAGATCTGCTTTCAAGATGTTGGTAGGAGGCCTCAGCCCCTCCTCATCTCTGTCTCCACCACTGTTTTAAGTGGGAGGGAACTGCCCCAGGGTGTGTAACCAGGAGATAAGGATCTTAGAGCGCTTTCTTGGAGATTAGCTAAAACTCTATGTCATCCTTAATCATACCTCAGTGCTTACCACAGTACCTGGCATAAGCAAATATTTGAATCATTTTTTAGAAGTGAATGATTGAATGGATATGGAGATAGATGCTTGTATAAATGAATAAACAGTATGTTCAGTGGCCACTTAGGAGATTTTAAATGGGAGAAATTCTGAAATTTGCTTTCAACCCTCTCAATTCTAGTAGAAGAAATGGAAAATTTGTAAAAATGTATAAATTACCAAAACGACCTAAGAAGTTTGAGAAAATCTGATTCAATATACAGCCATTTTAAAAACTGAATGAAGAATTCAAGGAGAATTCCCATAAAATATAATTTCCAGTCTGAGACAATTTTATTGGCATGTTGTATGAAATCTTAAAGGAAATGATAACTTCTGTGCTATACAGAATATTCCAGAAAACAGAAAAGCTTTATAAGCTATTTGAGGAGACAAGTATAATATTGTTACTAAACGCCAATGGAGAAGGCTTAAGAAAGAAAAATTATAAGACAATTTCACTAATAAACACAGAAGCAAAAACATAAATAAAAAACTAGAACAGACTTCCAGTTTCCAATTCTATATATAAGGAATTTGGAAGTTATCACTACATCCTAATGACAAGTAAAAGGCCCGGACTGACAAGTAAAAGGCTGACTGAAAAATCAGCAACTCTTTTGGATCTGTGAGAGAGGTGAGGACACGCAGCAAACTGCTGCCCTCAAGGTTGAAAAGACAGGTAAATAAAGGGAGTAAGCCCACTCTTGACTTTTATTCTACATATACTGGAAGTCCTAGCTAGTACAATTAAGCAAGAAAAAAATAAAAGGCATACAAAATGGAAAAGAAGTAAAACTATCACTGCTTGCAGGTGACATGATACTACAGATATAGAAAACCCTACAGACCCCACTGAAAACTGAAGACTAATAAGTTCAGTAAAGTTGCAGGATACAAAAATCATTATACAAAAATCAGTTGTAGGGGCACCTGGGTGGCTCAGTGAAGCGTCTGCTTTTAGCTGGGGTCATAATCCCAGGGTCCTGAGATCCTAGCTCCACATGGGCTCCTGGGTCAGTGAAGAATCTGCTTCTTCCTTTCCCTCTTCCTCCGTCTCTCCCCCCTGCTTGTGCTCTCTCTCTCTCTCTGTCAAATAAATGAGTAAGATCTTTAAAAAAACAAAAATCAGTTGTGTTGCTGTATGCTAATAATGAACTATCTGAGAGAAATTAAGAAAACAATCCCATTTTAAAGAAAAATTAAGAAAATCTCATTTTAAAGTGGTATATATACACAATGGAATATTATTAACCATAAAAAAATGAAATCTTGCCATTTGCAATGACATGGATGGAGTTAGAGAGTTTATGCTAAATGAAATTAAGTCAGTCAGAGAAAGATGAATACCATAAGATCTCACCCATCTCTTGCCACGGACCTAGGTTAGTCAGAGGCAACATGAAGAAAGACTCGGAGTCTCACTGAATTTTAATCTGGGGGGCAGGGGGACTGAGACTCCGACTTGGAATCAAATCGGACTTGGACTCAACTCTGAGGCTTTGTCTACTCCAGTTTTTATTAGGAGAGCTAATGTGTTGGCTATAGGAATGATTAACTTAGGGAAGCAGAGAAAAACGTTTGCTTCAAAAGGTAAGAGAATAGGCTATCGACTCAAGGAGCAGGGAGCAGAAGAGCTGTATCTGGAGAACAATGTGGTCAAGAATCAGTGTGCGGAATCAGGACCTCCTGTGTCCCCAGTGTGCTGAGGACTATGAGATGCAGTTCTCAGGTAGGCTCCTCAACTGATTCCCCACAATCTATGGAATTTAAGGAACAAAACAAATGAGCAAAAGGGGGGAAAAAAGAGAGAGAGAGAGAGAGAGCAAGCCATAAAACAGACTCTTAACTATAGAGAACACACTGATGGTTACCAAAGGGGAGATGGTAGGAGGATGAGTTAATAGATGATGGGGATTAAGGAGGGCACTTGTGATGAGCAATGGGTGTTATATATATAATTGTTGAATCACTATATATTGTACACCTGAAACTAATATGACACTGTATGTTAACTAACTGGAATTTAAATAAAAACTTCTAAAAGATAAAAATATATTTAAAAGTGAAAGAAAGAAAGAAAAAAGTGAAAGAAAGAAACAATCCCAGTTATAGTTGCATCAAAAAAGAAAAAAAAAAAACACCTAGGAAGACATTTAACTAAGGAAGTGAAGATCTATACACCAAAAACTATAATACATTGATGAAAGAAATTGAAGAAGACTTTAAGAAAATGGAAAGATATAGGGCACCTGGGTGGCTCAGTTAAGCATCTACCTTCGGCTCAGGTCCTGATCCAGGGGTTTTAAGATTGAGCCCTGCTTTGGGTCCCACACTTAGCTGGGAACCTGCTTCTCCCTCTCCCTCTGCCCTAACCACCACTCATGTGTGTTTTCTCTCTCCCTCTCTCTCTCTCTCTCTCTCTCTCTAGCTTGCTCTCTCTCAAATGAATAAATAAAAATCTTTTAAAAAATGGAAAGATATATTCATGTTTGTGGATTGGAAGGATTAATATTTTTAAAATGTACCCATACTACCAACCAATTTACAGATTCAGTGCAATTCCTATCAAAATTCCAATGGCATTTTTTTATAGTAATAGAAAAACAAATCCTAAAATTTGTATAGAAGCACAAAAACAACTGAAGAGCCAAAACAATCCCGAGAAAGAAAAACAAAGCTGGAAGCTTCACACATCCTGATTTTAAACTATATTACAAGGCTATAGCAGTCAAAACAGTATGGTATTGGGATGCCTGAGTGGCTGAGTCGTTGGGCCTTTGGCTCAGGGCATGATCCCTGAGTCCTGGAATCTAGTCCCCATTTGGGCTTCCCAGGGGAACCTGCTTCTCCCTCTATATCCCTGCCTCTCTTTGTGTGTGTCTTTCATGAATAAATACATAAAATCTTTAAAAAACCAAAACAGTATGGTATTGGCATAACAACAGACACATAGATCAATGGAACAAAATAGAGAGCTCAGAAATAAACCCACGTTTAGATGGCCAATTAATCTGTGACAGAGGAGCCAAGAATATATAGTGGGGGAAAGGACAGGGTCTTCAATAAATGCTGCTGGGGAAACTGGACAACACATGCAGAATAATGAAACTGGACCCCTATCTTATATTGCACACAAAAATTAACTCAAATTGGGTTAATCATTTGAATGCAAGACCTGAAACCATAAAGCTCCTAGAAGAAAACACAGAGGGTAAGCTCCTTGACATTGGTCTTGGCAATGATTTTTTGGATTTGACAGCAAAAAAGGAGACAATAAAAACAAAAATAAATAAGCAGGACTACATCAAGCTGAAAAGCTTCTGCACAGCAAAGAAAATCATTAACATGGGCAACCCGGTTGGCTCAGCGGTTTAGCGCCGCCTTTGGCCCAGGGCGTGCCCAGGGCGTAACCTGGAGACCGAGATCTAGTCCCACATCGGGCTCCCTGCATGGAGCCTGCTTCTCCTTCTGCCTGTGTCTCTTCCTCTCTGTCTCTGTCTCTGTCTCTGTCTCTGTGTCTCTCATGAATAAATTTTAAAAATCTTTAAAAAATAAAAAAAGAAAATCATTAGCACAATGAAAAGCCAATCTACTAAAATGGGAAAACATATTTGCAAATCATATATCTGGTTAGTTAACTGATAAGGGGTTAATATCCAAAATATATAAAGAACTCCTACAACTCAATAGCAAAATCAAACATATAATCCAATTTAAAAATGGGCAAAGGAACTGAACAGATGTTTTTCCAAAGGAGACATACAAATGACCAACAGGTACATGAAAAAGTGTTCAACATCACTAATCATCAGAGAAATATAAATAAAAACCATGATGAGATATCACCTCACACCTCTTCCAAAGGCTATCAGCAAAAAGACAAGATTGTAAGCAAGAATATTGTTGTTGGGAATTACATTTGTGGGGCCACTATGGAAAAGGATACAGAAGTTCCTTAAAAATTAAAAACAGAACTACTATGAGATCCAACAATTCTACTTCTGGGTGTGTATTAATGTAAGAAAGATGTTATGGCTTGAAGCCAACAGCCAAGAATTCTTGAGACATCCGTAGTACAAAAAGGTGGTTTTATTAAAGCACGGAAACAGGAACTGTGGGCAGAAAGAGCTGCCCTGGGGTCATGAAGAGTGGTCCCTTATATACTTTCAAGTTAAGAGGGGTTAGGGAGAGCATAAGCCTCCCAGGTATTTTGGAAGCAAGGTTTCCAGGACCTTGAGGAGGGGATAGCTATTGTTAGGAAAGAATAATTTATTACCATCTAATAAAACCTTAGTCAGGAGACCCTCCAGATGTCTAACTGTGGGCCATATGCTTGGAGAATGATTGCCAACATGTATGTTTGAGGAGGGAGGGTTAGAGATAATGGAAGTTTCCAAAGGAATTTTTATATGTTCAAGTAGACTTACAGGATCCTCGGCATTGGGCTAGGATTGCCTGTTGCCCTTAGCAAAGTATTAACATCAAAGCAGTTGAGTTCCTAGAGGAAATAGGTCACTGCCTATTTCAAGACCTTGTCAATGGGCTATCTGTAATAAGGAAATTTAGTTTTTCTTTTGCTTTTGTTTCCCACATCATGTATATCTGTGTTATTTGATTTTAATATGTATCTCATTTTCATCCTGTTGCTAGCACAGAGTTCTAAAACCCCTGGAATTTTCTACATCATTAGGGCAACAAAGGTGTCTTTTGTTATGTTAACAGTGAGGGCACCAAGACTGTGGGCTGCTTGCCAGGACTGTTCAGTCCCAGCTCTCTGACCTTCAGGGAGTAAACAAGGAATCAATTGCCAATGGACAATGATTTAATCAATTATGCCTACGTAGTCATGCCTAGCTATGGAGACTTCTCTGCATAACAACCCGAAATAAGAGGATCTGGAATGCTCCCTTCTGGATTGGTGATCACGCAGAGATTTGGTGTGAGTGATGCAGTTCGAAAAGCATGGAAATTCCATGCCCTTTTTCTAAGCATCTCTTCCATCTGGCTGTGTCTGAGTTACATCCTTTTAATCTAGTAAGTAAAATGTTTCTCTAAGTAATGTGAGGTGTTCTAGCAAATTAAACCCAAGGAGGAAGCATCATGGAAACCTCTGATTTATAGACAGTCAGTGAGGAGTACAGGTAATGACCTGTACCTGTGACCAGTGTCTGAAGCAGGGGCAACCATTGAGAAGACAAGCAATTCTTTGCTGGATGAACTCTTAACCTATGGGATCTGATTCTGTCTCTAGGTAGTGTCAGAATTCAGCTGAATGATAGGACACTAGACTGACATACAGGGCATTGCTTATTGGTTTGAGGAAATACCCTGCACACATGCACTGGAATTTGGTGATTAGAACCACCTTTTAATATTCAAAGGAAATTAAAAGCGATGTTGAAGAGATATCTATACTCCCATGTTCACTGCAGCATTCATCACAACAACAATATATGGAAACAATCTAGGTGTCCCTTAACAGATGAAGGGAAAATGAAGATGTGGTATATATTTTCAATGCAATATTACCCAGCCAAAAGAAAGAAAGCAATTCTGCCATTTGTGACAACATATGTAGACCTTCAGGGCTTTATGCTAAGTTAAAAAATCCAGAGAAAGACAAAGGCTGCATGGTATCACTTCTATGAGGAATTGGTGGTGGGTGGAGAAGTGAAACTCATCAAAATAGAGTAGAAAAGTGGTTACCAGAACCTGGAAAGTGAGGTAAATCAAGAGTTTGATAAAAAGGTACAAACTTTCAACTGTAAGATGAATAAGGTCTGAGGATCTCATGTACAACTTGAGGACTGTGGTTGATAACACTGGATTGTATAACTGAAATATCCTACGAGAGTAGAACTTAAATGTTCACACACACAAGATAAAGAATATGTTGGACGAGGCACATGGGTGGCTCAGTCACTTAAGCATCCAACTCTTGATTTTGACTCAGGTCCTGATTTCAGGGTCATGAGAGCGAGCTCCCCACTCAATAGAGTCTGCTGGAGATTCTTTCCCTCTCCCTATGCTTCTTCCCCTGCTTGTGTGTGTGCACACACGCTGTCTCCCTCTCTCTCCCTCTCTCAAATAAATAAATAAATAAATAAATAAATAAATAAATAAATAAATAAATGATGTATTAATGAACCAGATGGAGAAAATCACCCACAGTATACACTATAAATATCTTACAATTTTATGTTAATTATACCTCTTATGGTCTATGCCAGACCTGCTCTACTTGCCCAAAGCACATTTCCTGCAGAACTTCCTGAGAAGTGTAGAAATTGCAGAAGAATAGGCCTCAGTATCCAACAGTTTTAAGGAAACAAAAGAATGTAAGAAGAGCCACTAGCAGACCAGGAGATCACCCAGTCCTATCAGAGACTGCTAAAACTCCCAGTGCTGATCAAAAGTAAAGACTGCCCAAAGCACTTTCTCAAGTCACCTTTGCAAGACCTAACCCTCTTTGGGCCTCAGACACATTAGATCAACTCAAGCCAAAGAATTGATGATGCAGACCCCTACTGGCCCTATGACTTCGACCTGGACTCTGTCACCTTAAGAGAACTTTTGCCCCAGCTCCATGCTGAATCCCCCTTGCTAAAGCTCCATCATGAATACATATGCACTCTTGGGTTAAAACTTCCCAGTTTTGTTGTGGAGGAGACACTGCGATGGGAAATATCCCTGGTGTTCTCCTTTAGTTGTTGCATATAAAACCTTTCCTTTTCCTATTCTTTGACTTAGTTGTGTCTTTTGGCTTGATGCCAACCCCTGCCATCCCCCACAAAGAGACAAACCCAATTCCAGGTAACAATATGAGTCTGACATGTTTTTTGTTTTTTTTCCCAACACCACCAAGCAACCCTATAATAATTATTGGACACTGACTAGGCGTCCTACAAATCTAATTAAAATCTGACTCTATCTACCTGGAGACAGTGTCAATCCCACAGGTTAAGGAGTCAGTCCCACAAGATGCCCCAATTCGGATACCAATCCCAAGTCCAGGGTGTTACCTGTGCTTCTTCCTGAATTGGAGGTTCACACTACTGCCTCCTCAGATGCAACAAATTTACTAAAGTAGCTCACAGAATTCTACTTACCAAGTTATTGATAACAGGTTATCTACTTGACTGAGTTATTATTATAAAGGATATAATAAAAGATGAACAGTGAAATATTTATATAAATAAATAAGAATGTTTATATAATATAAATATTATATCATAATATTTATGATATTTATGAGTTTGAAGAATGGCTGGGCATGCATATTAGAGTGAATGAGTAGGAAAGTGTAATGAAACAATGGAGAGTAGCATTGAAAGTCCTAGGTGATTGATTAGATATGGGGCGGGATGGCAGTGGGGAGGGGGTGGGGAAGGGGCCAGGGGAACAGGGCAAGGCACTCATGGAACAGCAAAGTGGAGATGTGCCATAGGCTACATGCCTCTGACTCTTGTAAGGAACTAAAGATGTATTTTGAAAAGTATCAGCTAATAGAGTGCATGTAGAGCCATTGTAGTACACAAGAGTGCTTAGGAAAAACATGTAGAGTTTGAAGAAAGATCATCTAGGCCTGAACTTTGAAAAACACCAACATTTACCAAAATACATGCATTAGATTTAGAGACAAAGGACTCACTAGTGATTTTGATAACCAGTTCACTAGAGTTCTATGACTCAAAGCCATATTCAGAGAGTTGGGAAGGGAGAGTGAGATGAGGAATGAAGACACAGGGTAGAAGTAGGCATTTTGAGAAATATGGCTGGGATCCACAAGGGAGGAAGAGAGTAGTGACCATAAGAGAACATGCAGCTAGAGAAAAAACTTTTAGATAATAATGAGAACAAACCAGTAGAGAGGGAGAGGTGGAAGTAAGAATCATTGAAAGAGCAGGGACCCTGTGAAGGCAGGACAGGATGACTTGAGCACCATTGACTAAAAGTGTAGTGTAGAGATCAGCAGCATTGCATCACCTGGGACCTGGTTATAAAATATAGAATCTCAGGCCACACCCCAGACTCATGGAACTTTTCATTTTACCAAAATTCAGGAGTGAATTTGTATAAACATTCAAGCTAGAGTAGCACTGAGACAAGGGATGGTTCTTTCATTTTAGCAGACAACAATTTAAAAAGGATGGATACACATATAGGCATATTTTTTCAAATTGGTGAAGGAAGTTATGTGAGCCTTCACTCAATTGATTTTTATGTTTAAAGTAGGAGGCAAAGTTAGCTGAAGGGACAGAAAGTAGGATTAGATGTTTCAAACAAGTGAAGAGTTCTTTAGCTACTGTAAATCTTATTAGGGAAATACAGAGAGAGGGTGGTATCAGCAAAGATAACAGAGAAGTTACCTCCCTCTCTGGGCTTGTTCTCTAACTTCAAAGACAAAAGTTTAAATTGAAACTCCCCAAAGTCCTACTCACACCCAAAGGGACAAGTCATAATGATGCCACAGATCTTACTCCTTCTTTCTTCTCTGAAGAGGACACCAACTTGAATCTCAACACAGGAGGAGACAGATCCATTGCCTAAAAAGGTGCCATACTGGCCTGGCCTCCTTGCCTTTATTCTGAGTGGGTGAGAGGGGAAGCTCAGCAGCTGAGCTTCACAGACCTCATGCAGAATGGGAATGCAGGGGAGCTCTGGGTACAGGCCTTGAGGACTAGGTGCCTGCTCCCTTCTCAGAGCAGCACTAACTGGTGGCGTGGTGTTCTCCAGCAGTAGGCAGCAGTCTTCGTGTGGCCAATAAGAAGTTGCATTTGGAATCATCTACAGTTAGACTTCTGAGGGAGGATGTTCAGTATGAAACAAAGGAACCTGTGGATGTTGTCAAAATGTAGTTGAAGGGAAGGATCAAGGAATCTAAGCTGATGTGTGGCTTACTGTGTGCTAAGGCTGCTATAACAGAATACTACAGATTGGCGGGTTTATAAACAATGGAAATGGATTCCTTACTGTCCTAGAGTCTGAGAAGTCCAAGGTCAATGCACAGGCAGATTCAGTATCTGGTGAGAACAGCTTCCTGAATCATGTGTGTCCTCACAGGGTAGAAGGGGCAAGAGAGCTCTCTGAGATCTTTCTTTCTTTCTTTTTTCTTTCTTTCTTTCTTTCTTTCTTTCTTTCTTTCTTTCTTTCTTTCTTTCTTTCTTTCTTTCTTTCTTCTTTCTTTCTGATTTATTCGTTTTTATTTGAGAGAGAGAGTGTGTGCCTGAGCAGGGGAAGGAAGGAAAGGAGGAGGGGAGGGGTACAAGGAGAGAAGCAGACTTCCTGCAGAGCAGAGAGCTAGATACAGGCAACAGGAGGCTCCATCTCATGTCCTGAGATCATGACCTAAGCCAAAATCAAGAGTCAGATGCTCAACTGACTGAGGCACCCAGGTGCCCTTGAATTCTCCTTTATAATAGCACTAATCCTAACATGAAGACCCCACCCTCGTGACCTAATCACCTCCCAAAGGCTCACTTCCAAATACCATCACACTGAGGACTAGGTTTCAATCCATGAATTTTGGGAGATCACGAACCTTCAGGCTATAGCAATATAAAAAGAAAAAGTGTAGGAACTAAAGGTTCACAGAGAGAAAGAAATATTAAGGAACTGGGAGTTTCCACTTAGTAGAAAAACAGAAGTTGTGGAAGTACCTGGATGAAACTGCCAAGAGAGACAGATTAGAACATAGAATAATGGTCCTCAATGACATCCATGTCCTAAATCCCAAACTTGCCAATATTACCTTACATGGTAAATGAGACATAGAAAATTGACTAATCTGAGAATCTTGAGATAGAGATTATTCTGGATTATTTATGAGGGTCCAGTGTAATCACAGAGTCCTTGTAAGGGAAAGAGGGAGCAAAATAAGTCAGAGAAAGATAAATACTACATGATCTTACTCATATGTGTAACTTAAGAAAAAAAACAGAGGATCATAGGGGAAAGGAAGGAAAAATAAATCAGAGGAAAACAAAGAGGGAGGCAAACCATACGAGACTCTTAACTCCAGCGAACAAACTGAGGGTCACTGGAGGGGAAAGGGTGGGGGCATAGGGTAACTGGGTGATGGGCATGAAGGAGGGCATGTGATATAATGAGCACTGGTGTTAGATGCAATTGATGAATCACTGAGCTCTATACCTGAAACTAATAATACAGTATATGTTAACTAAATTGAATTTAAATTAAAATTTTTTAATTACTATATACTGCATGGACTTATTATTGTAGCATAATATGGATTCATGCTAATATGGAGAGGATGATCATGGATGTGAACTCCTAAAGCAGAATGGAGGTAAAGGTTCTTGGGGAAACAGATCAAAGGAGCCAGAAGCTGAGGTCCTGGGTGACCTGACTATGTGGTGCTGACATCATCAAATCGAGTGGAAGAAGTGAGGCACCAGTCTCCATTCGTCTAGGAAGAAACTTCTTGATGAGAAATGTGACATAATTGCATAAACCCCAGTTTCCAAGGCACACAGTTTTGTTTTTAATGCAGATAGAAATGTAATGGCTTGAAAATTGGAATGTGTTCTCAGGAAAGTGCCAACCCATCTCCTGATTCTGGGGTTGAAGAATGTGCTGATTCTACTTGAAATAGTCACATAATTAGGGAGAGCCAGTTGAAGTTAAAGCAGGAAATTTTGGCTAGGTGGGTTGTTAAACATGGAGACATGAGTTACAAAGAGTGGAGTTGAAGTACTCAAGGGAGACAGACTGCACATTTAAGTCATTAAAATGGAAGGACAGAGGGTATGTACATCCTGGAAGGTACCAGATAGAGAATTGGAGGGCTCGTGTCTGGGGTCATAAACTGGGATAGCAAGAATGAGAGAAAGTGGGTTTAGATGGCCAAATGGTTTCCAAGTAAATTAACCATCCCCCATAGTCCAAAAGATCCCACTGTAAGTGAAAAAATGGATGAGAAGGAATGATTAATTAAGAAATTAAAAGATTGAAATGGGCGAGGCTCTCAGAATTTAGCTCCATCTCAGAGATGGATCCACTGCTGGACCTCAATCTCTCTGAAAAAAGCAGCTGTGCCTACTGTCCAGGTGGTTAGGAGCATGCAAGCCTCTGACTCTCTGACTCTGGGGTTCTTAAGGAATGGTTTTAGCATAGGTCTTGGCATCCTGAAGCTTATTCCTCAGTAGAGGGCCCCACCACAGCTCTTGGGACTCTGCAATAATGACTGAATAAATCTTGTTTCATTTTCTTTCACCATCATTCCTAATCCATTTTTCACAATGTTTACAGCATTAACTTTGTAAACTCAAAATCTGATTGTGGCAATGTCTTGTCATTGGAAACTTGTGTGCGTGTGCATGTGTGTGTCTGTACTCCTTTATTTTGTCAGATACTTGCTTTCAAGCCTAGTGGAATTGATCTAACCTGGCCAAGTAGATATTCTTTTCCATTTAAGTTAACCATATTCAGTATTTGCTTTTCTGCAGCCAAGAACACTGATTGATAGAGTCCAAAACCCTTGTAGTCTACATCTCCTACTTTTCCCTATAGCATCCTAGGATCCAGCCATATGTAACTACCTAAATTTTCCAATGTTTCATGTCACATGTTCATGCCATGTACATGATGTGTATTATAACTAGAATCACACTATGATCCTCATTTCCACCTTCAAACCTCCCACTTATTCTTTAATACACATTACAAGTATCTTCTTTTGTGAAGCTTCTCCTGACCTACCTCCTCAAGAACTGATCCTACCCTGTGCTGTGCCCCAGTGTATCTCCTGCAAAACCTCCAATATGGTAATTAGGAGAGAATTACAAGTATGGTTTATAAATTGTCTCTCCTTCTGTTAGCAGTATTTCCTGATTAAGCACAGTTACACAGTAATATAGAAAAATCACCCAATAAAGGTTTACTAAGTAAATTACTGGATTTCCTTTTAATAAGAGTGGACAATACACGGTACCACTTTACTGTATTTTTAAATGTGAACAGAAATGGTCAATTATTGTTATTACATTATCAATATTTCAAAGCACTGAGTTGAACCAAGAATGAACGTGAGTGCAGTCAGAAATCACATAAGCCTAAAAATCCATTTGATGAGAGATGTCCAGAATGTAGCCTCACTTGGACCTCCAGTGCTGTCAGTCAGTCTTGTGTGGGTTTCTAACCAACTCTGCCTTCCATTTCCATGAGCATTTCTAACCTTACTATTTTCCCAAACCTCTTGCACTGGACCAAGACCAGCTCTCCTGCACAGAATCTCTAAGTAAAGGCAGAGAAGCAGTGAGAAATAAAGTGATAACTAGGTTAGTAACTATAGCAAATGAAGAAATTCCTCTAATGGTCTTAGGTTGGACCCTTTAATATTGATATGCAACTCCCACCTCAATACCCCAAACCCTACCCTACCCGCCCCTAAAATAATTACTGAAAGATATTTTACTTTTCCTGCTTATTTCCCAGTGGAAAGTGAGGATGGATGGGACCTCATTTAACCAAGCTAAATCATTCTGTGACATGCAGCTGTATTCCCTCTTTCTGGATGCCTTCCTAGAATGAATTTACTTTTGAATTGTCCCTCTGGCTTTGTACTTCTTACTGCATAATAAAACACCCCAGGGAATTTCCGGAAAGCAGGGAATATTCGGTGGTCAATCAAACGGAAGAGAAATAAACATACAGACGGGATATCGCGCAACTTAAAAGGAATGATAACGGCAGATCATTCTGGAATAATGAGAAAGGACTAAAAAGTCTTCTCTGGTAATTTCAGAGCAGAGGCTGAACTAGCTCAGGATGGGAATAAAAAACCGATGTGGAGATGCCGGGGATTGAACCCGGGGCCTCATACATGCGAAGCATGCGCTCTACCACTGAGCTACATCCCCTACTGGGGCAGCCGTCGAGCATCATTCCTGTCCTGTGAAAAGTGCGGAATTACTTGGTGCTATTTCGTCTCCCGCCCTAGCGCGGCGGTACTGGAGGGAGAGCAACCTGCAGCCTCGCTGGGTGGCATCCAAGCAGCTTCAGCACCTGCGGAGGCTGCGCGTTTCCAGTCCCGCTGGCGGGTCCAGCACCAGGCAGGGAAAATGCAGGGATCTTCGAGCATCCCTTGGAGAATGTCCTCCCAGCCCAAAGCTCACGGAAATGCCTCCCCGAATTCCTTGCCGCCAAGTCGGCTGAAAGGTTGATTGAATCTTGGGAGCTGTCGCCCTCCACTTCATCCCGTTCGAAGAAAAACCCGTCCAGAGAGATGGAAGCACGCAGATCCTGCTGATCGTGATCCCCCAGGCAGCGGCTCGGCCCACACGGACGTCGGCCACCTGCCACCGGAGCGGCTACCTGGGAACCTTGGCTTCCTGAGGAACCTTCCATCCAAGACGCCCGCGACGTCTTGCTTCCCTCTTTCCTTGATCCGCGTGACAGCCCCCCTGCTCGCGTCCGGCTCAGCGCCCCCCACCAAGGCAGGGCGGAGGGAAGCCCGCACCCGCTCACCTGAGCATACTCCGCCTCAGACAACGCAGAGGGAAGCCCTCACCTGCCCACCTGAGGGCCCCCCCAAAAAGAAACCAGCACGGGGGGACTCAATAAGAAAATAAACAATTGGTCTAAAAAACAGACACAATTCCTTAACAGACACTCACCAAAAAAGATGCACAGATGCCAAAGAAGGTTATGAAAAGATGCTCTACATCAAGTCATCAGTGTAGGTCTTTGTCTTTCTGTGTATCTTTGATTTCTTTCCTTCCTTTCCTTTCTTTCTTTCTTTCTTTCTTTCTTTCTTTCTTTCTTTCTTTCTTTCTTTCTTTCTTTCTTTCATTAAATCAGGTAGTACTTCCAATGATATTGAGGAGTGGTGAGGGGGACACCCTTGCTTTAATTCTGATCTTAGCCGAAACTTTCAGTTTCTCACTATTAGCTTTAGCTGTTTGTAGATACATATTCTTTTTTTTTTTAAGATTTTATTTACTCCTTCATGATAGACACACACACAGAGAGAGAGAGAGAGAGAGAGAGAGAGGCAGAGACACTGGCAGAGGGAGAAGCAGGCCTCCAGCAAGGAGCCAGATGTGGGACTCCATCCCCATCCCAGGATCAGGCAACCACTGAGCCACCCAGGTGTCCCTAGATACATATTCTTTATCAAGCTGAGGACATTCCCTTCTATTCTGAGTTTGCTGAGAGTTTTTATCACAAATGAGAGTTGGATTTTGTCAAATGCTTTTCTGAAGCTATCAATATGGTCTTGTTGTTGGAAGAACAGGGCTAGCTGAGGACAAAGCACCAGCCCAGGGCAGCACATTGTCAAGTCTTTGAAACAGGCAGTGACATTCCTCTATGGACTCAATTGCCTTGATGTTAATACTTTGCTAAGGGCAGAAGGCAATCTTAGCTCGACCCCCAAGAGCCTGTGAGTCTACTTTAACATATAAAAATTCCTTTAGAAATGTCCTTTATCTCTAAACCCCCAAGACACGTGTTGACAATCATCCTCCAAGCACATGGCCCACCGATACACATCTGAAAGGTCTCATGACTCAGATTTTATTAGACAGTAATAAGTGACCTTTTCCCAACAACAGCTAGCCCCCTCAAGGTCCTGGAAACCTTGCTTCCAAAATTCCTTAGAGAGTACACTATTGAGACGGCTAGGTAGCTCAGCAGTTGAGTGTCTGCCTTCGGCTCAGGGCCTGATCCCAGACTTCTGGGATGGAGTCCCACATTGGGCTCCTTGCATGGAGCCTGCTTCTCCTCCCTCTGCCTATGTCTCTGCCTCTTTTTCTGTGCCTCTCATGAATAAATAAATAAAATTTTTATTTAAAAAAAAGTACACTGTCCCCAAACCCCTCCCAACTCCCAGGTATATAATTGACCACCCCTCATAGGCCTGGGGCAGCAGCTCTTCCTGCCCACCGGTCCTGTCCCTGTGCTTTAATAAAACCACCATTTGCACCAAAGACATCTCAAGAATTCTTTCTTGGTTGTTGGCTCTGGACCTCACCCTCCCAAAACCTCACCTATATTCCAAAAGTTCATCAACATGATTTCTCTTTAGCCTTTTATATGATGGATCACATTAACTGATTTTCAAATGTTGAACTAGACTTGCATGCCTGCAGCAACCCCCCCCCCCCGCCTTAGACACAGTATTAAATTCTTTATTATACATTGTTGGATTTGATTTGCTATTTTTTGAGGATTTTTGCATTGATGTTCACGAGAGATATTGATGTTTAGTCTCCTTTTTTGGAAATGTCTTTGATTTTGGTGTTAGAATAAAGCTGGCCTCATAAAACAAGTAAGTATTTCTGATGCTTCTATCTATTAGAAGAGATGTTGAAAATTGGTATAATTTCTCCCTTAAATGCTTGGTACAGGGGATCCCTGGGTGGCTCAGCGGTTTAGTGCCTGCCTTTGGCTCATGGTGTGATCCTGGACTCTCAGGATCAAGTCCCACATCGGGCTTCCTGCATGGAGCCTGCTTCTCCCTCTGCCCATGTCTCTGCCTCTCTGTGTCTCTCATGAATAAATAAATAAAATCTTTAAAAAATAAATAAAAATTTAAAAATGCTTGGTACATCTGGTCTCAGTGTCTTCTGTTTTGGAAGTTATTGATTATTGATTCAATTTCTTTAACATATATAGGTTTATTCAGATTTTCTATTTATTTCTGTGTGAATTGATTAGTGTAATTTTTCTTTTTATTGTAGAACATCTTAACACATATGAACAAAAAGGATATTATAATGAATTTCCACATAGTCAATATTTAGTTTTATTGATTACCAACTCATAACCAATTTGCCTCATAATCAGAGTTCCTTTGACATGCAATTCTGTTCTTATGAATGAGTTCAGGCATCTTTTCATGCATTTCATATAATTAAGACCCACTTGTATTTCTCTTCTGTGAACCATCTTTTAATATTCTTTGCCAAATTTTCTGCTACATTTTTGACATTTCTCTAACTGATTTGTAGGTTGTTTTATATGTATTGGAGCACAGTAATTGGTATTTTCCTAAATATGTCCCTTCTCCATTTCTGGGTACATGTTATGAACATATTTTTCTGCCCCCTTGACATTAGGTGCAACCATTTTTTCCCCACCCAAAATGAGTAGCTCAATGCATGTGGCTTCTTGCTTGAACTTTAAAGGCATGTGCATAATTCTTCAGAGCTCATTTCCCTCCAAAACAGCAACTGACAATATTCTAGGTAGGGCCTAAGATATGCTACCACAAAATATGTCACTTTGGCAAAAAGATTATTTTGAGTTGAGAGCAAATGAGAGTCAACAGATGCACAAAGAAACTTTCTCAGAACTTCCTTTCTCTAAGTAAAAGAGAAAACTTCTGAGAAATGAGGACTGCCACAAATTCCATCTCCTGGGTAGTTTTATGGCCATGAAAAAGTAGAAGGCTGGTGCTGAGATGGATTTGCACAATCAAGCCTTACTCCGTTGGTTTCCCCTAGATATTTGCCTTCCTGAAGCTCACTGCCCTTGACAGTCCAAAACCCTTTTTATTTTGTCACTTCTCTACAAATGTGTAGTTCTCTTTTAAAAAAAGATTTTATTTATTTATTTTTTTAAATTTATTTTTTATTGGTGTTCAATTTACTAACATACAGAATAACCCCCAGTGCCCATCACCCATTCACTCCCACTCCCCGCCCTCCTCCCCTTCTACCACCCCTAGTTCGTTTCCCAGAGTTAGCAGTCTGTCTCCCTTTCTGATATTTCCCACACATTTCTTCTCCCTTCCCTTATATTCCCTTTCACTACTATTTATATTCCCCAAATGAATGAGAACATATAATGTTTGTCCTTCTCCGACTGACTTACTTCACTCAGCATAATACCCTCCAGATTTTATTTATTTATTAATGAGAGACACAGAGAGAGAGGCAGAGACATAGGCTGAGGGAGAAACAGGGGAGCCTGGGGAGCCTGATGCAAGACTTGATTCCCACGACCTGAGCTCAACCGCTGAGCTACCCAGGCGTCTGGTTTAGGGATTTCAAAAGGAGTGTGAATCAGGTAAAAGAGGAATCAACACCAGCCAAGATATCTTGAATCACAATTGGAAGCACCATTGGAATTCATCCTGCTTTATGTTGTGGAATATGGAATCATATTTTTTTCCTAGATAACTACCCAGATTTTGCTACATCAATTATTAAACAGCCTATCTTTACTCAGAATGGAAGAATGTAACTCACTAGGCTTGTAGTTAAAAATCTAGCAGACAGAAATAAAGTATGGATATAGAATATTAGAGCCTAGTTAACTAGTGAACAACAATTAGAGTTTGATCTAACAGATGCATATAGAGCTCCTAAGAACAAAATTCCCTCATGATCAAAGTAACATTATACCAATTACAGAGTCTAAAGCCCCACTAAAAAATTATTTGTTTTACTTCCTTACCTTGCTTTCTTCCCCTGAAAGATACTGTGACTTGATGTCTTTTCAAATGTATATCTGAATTTCCTTCCAGATGTGAATTTTTTTCGATGATAATTTTTTTATGATAACCTTATTTATGATAATTTCATTTGCTGAATATATGTATATCTGAATCTCTTTTCAAATATGTCTTATCTTTTTGCTGTTACACATTCTGTTTTTAAAGCATATACTACTTGGATAGCTTTTTGAAAGTATATTACCAACATTCTGAAGGTAACTTTTTCATGAACCCCAGAATTTTTCTTCCCAGTGGATTGAAAAGTAATTTCTGAAACATTAAGGACCACAGACTTGGAAAACTTATATATGGCTTTCTGCCTGCAGGAAGTAATGGAGGGAATATCCACCAGCAGAAAGTCTGCTGGCTCTTTCCTTTCAAATCTGAACACATCCATTTTGTGAGTGAATGATTTAGTTGGAAGACAATCATATCATTCCAGAAAAAAAATATATCAGTCTTTAGTTACCAGAAAGAAAAAAGAGAGTAAAAGAATATGAAATACGAAGCACTTTATCAGAAAGAATTCAGACAACTTTAAATAGCCGTAATTTACCAGGGCCTAAGGATCACCTCACAAAAATGAATGAGAATTTCCTTATGGATTTTGAATGTGAGTTCTGGAACTGCTTTAATTTGTGAGCTCTTGGCCCATTCTATATATTTTCTTCTGTCTGTTAGTTCTTAGAACTCTGCTGCCCGATATGATATCCTGGCACATGGGAGGAACTTTTGAGCAGTTGAAATATGACCAGTGTGACTTGAGATGTGCTGTAAGTGTAAAATACACACCTGTTTCAGACTTAGTTTGAAAAAAAGAATAGAAAGCAAATATCTAGGCAGTATGTTTATATGGATTACTTGTGGAAATGATATTTTAGATATATTGAACCAAATGAAATACAATATTCATTTCACCTGTTTCTCCTTTTTTCAATGTGACTACTAGAAATTTTTAAATTATATATATGATTGGCATTTGTGGCTGACATTATATTGGGCAGTGCATCCCAAGAACACTACCATGCTTTTGCTTAATTTATTGTCCAAGATGACATAGTAAGGTGTGTTTTATAATCTTTAACAATCAATTTTGCAAATCAGTAACTAATCACACAAGCTCTAAGCTGTAACGCATTCCCCAGGTTGCTCCCTCTTAGCACAGCTGTGGGCCTATCACACTCTGCTCTGATCCTTGGCTTCTGATTTCTTTCCTTGAAGAATGCTAATTCCCTGCAGTAACTAGCAAGGCACCAAACCAATACTGTGACCTCTCAAAAGATTTGATTTCAGGATAACTTTTACAGTTTTTCCCCTTATTTTAGAAGATGTAAATGTTCTTTGCAAAAAACATGGGAAAATGCAGATAAGCAAGAAGGTTGAAATAAAAATCAGGACAGATTCCACTACTTCAAATTCAAATTTGTTACCATTTTGTTGTATGTGATTCCAGTATTTTCCCCTATGTGTTTGTTTCATTTCTTTAATAAACTGGAAATATACTGCCATATATATTTTGAAATTTATCTAGGTAACTCTACTTTGTGTCAGCCCCACAAACCTGAGTTCCTTCATGTTAGGAGATGTGTCTAATTCACCTCTGTATCTTCAATGTCTAGAACTTCATTTCTAGCAGTTATATAATACTATATTAATGAAAATAAATAAATACTATATTAATGTGCTAAAATTTATCACCCCAGCAGTAAACTAATATAAACAATAAGAGTGTTGGGGTGCCTGGGTGAGTCAGTTGGTTAAGTCTGCCGTCTGCCTTTTGCTCAGGTCATGATCTCCAGGTCCTGGATCTGGCCCCCAAATCAGGCTCCCTGCTCAGCAGGTAGTCTGTTTCTCCCTCAGTCTCTGCCCCTCCCCCTGCTCATACTGTCTCTCTCTCTCTCTCTCTCAAATAAATTAAATCTTTAAAAAAAAAAAACAGTAAGACTGCAATAAAACAAAACAAAAAAGCAAAAGGTTTACATGATTGGAAAATAAAGAAATAGTCACTGTTCACAGACAAAAATAGCCAATGTGAACAAAGTCAAAAAAGACTTTGAACAAAATGAAAATGAACAAAATGAAAAATAATGTGAATGATCATCTCACTGGAAAAATCTTTTAGCATCAATAGGAATTTCCTTCAGGGAACACAGTTGAATGACTGAACTGTCACTTAAGGATTGAACTTTCCCGTTTCACAGAGGCAGCTACTATGTATGTCTTTATTACAAAGGGCCACACTGCCTTACAAGAATTAAAAATTCTCATTTGAACCACTCAGTGCTGCAAAACTTGAAGAGTGAGAAGTACTCATCGTCTCTTCATAGTGATCAATAAATTATTGTGATGGAAATATTGGCAAGCAGTCTAAATACCTGAATCACCAAGGTGAGGACAGGAGACTTCACTGTTTGGTAGAGAGGTGCCTGTCATTGGTCAGCTATGTTCCATAACGTGTAGTTTGTGATTGGTCTTAGATCATCCATAGTTCCTGCTAGTGATGAATGTAAATCACAGCTGTGATTTCTGCTGATGACAAAAACACAGATGCTGCTCACTCTCCTGTGGTTTGCTGCCTGTGTTTATAAAAGGAATAATAAATTATGGTTAGAGCTTAGTAAGTATAAATTGGTAGTTTTTTCACATCCAAGATCTTAAACCTTTAAAATCTATCCATTGACTCCATTGGCGATCACTGGGCTCCAGGTTAAGAACCTTTGCATTATTTTATCCTTATGTTATCGTATTTAACCTTCATAAAGATCTTATGCAGTAAATAGTATTATTATCCTCATTTAACTGCCCAGAAAATGAGAGACCAAATATTTCCTCCAAAGTCCTATGACTAGTAAATGGCAGAGCTAGGATTTGAACCCAGGATAACTGACTTCTGCATATATGTCTTTTTTTTTTTAAGTTTTTATATATTTGAGAAAGAGAGGGCAGAGCAAGAGATAGGGAGCAAGAGCAGGGAGGGGAGGAGGCAGAGGGAGAAGCAGACTCCCGCTGAGCAAGGAGCCTGATGCAGGACTCCATCCCAGAACCCTGGGATCCTGACCTGAGCCAAAGGCAGGCACTTAACGCACTGAGCCACCCAGGTGCCCCAATTTTGACATTTTTTTCAATATTCAAACTAATTTACATCTGAATTTTGAGGAAGGATTTTTTTTGTTTGTTTGTTTATAGGCTAATATGGGGAGAACTGGTATTTGAAAATACTGAGCATTCTGATCTAGGAACAGGATATTCCCTCCATGCACTAGACTAGGTATGTAAGTCCCTCATTAAGATAATATTGCTTTGGGGGGCACCTGGGAGATTCATTCAGTTAAGTGTTGAGACTGATTTCAACTAGGATCATGATCTCCAGGTTGTGAGATCAAGTTCCGAGTCTGGGTCGCACCTTACACTGAGTATGGAGCCTGCTTAAGATTCGTTCTCTCCCTCCACTCAGCTTCTTACCCACCCTCTAAAAAAAGATAATGTTGCTTTCTTTATATAACTGATGTACTTTTAGTTTAATTTATTATCAGTTTATATTTCTATTACAATCATAAATGTGTATTTCCCCTGTATTTCCTTCTAATTGGCTATTGCCTGTCATGGTGGTTTAAAAATGTATACAAAATATTTAATACTCCTCCCTTCAAGAAGAAGAAACTAATTTCCCTTCCCTTGAACATAGACTGGACTTAATGACTCTCTTCTGACGACTAGAATGAGGCAGAAGAATTGCACAATTTGAGAGACCTGGTCCTAAAAGATGGGGTAATTTATTATGCAACAAAAAACGTAACTAATACACTGGTATATATTTATTTAGATATATATGTATTTATATTTATATATATTTATTTCCTACTTAGTTCATACTTTGTACAAACTTTCTTTTATATGGATTTTTAGCTGCTTCTATTTCTTGCTATAGCAAATTGTATTATCAGAATAAATGTAATCATGCCTTTACATTTTTTTAAATATGATGCCTCTTTTTTTCTTATGTTGTTCCTATTGCTCCTGACTTTATCCAAAAAAAAATATTCTTTTTTTTTAAGATTTTGTTTATTTATTCATGAAAGACACAGAGGAGAGAGAGAGGCAGAGACACAGGCAGAGGGAGAAGCAGGCTCCATGCAGGGAGCCCGATGTGGGACTCCATTCTGGGACTCTAGGATCACACCCTGGGCCAAAGGCAGGCGCTAAACCACCGAGCCCCTCAGGGATTCCCAAACAAAATATTCTTTCAAATAAGAATGACCATGATGGACACCCTGGGTGGCTCCTGGGATCGAGTCCCACATCAAGCTTCCTGCGTGGTGCCTGCTTCTCTCTCTGTGTCTCTCATGAATTAAAAATATATATATATATATATTTTAAAAAGAATAGCCATGATTTTTAATGCATATAATTTATTAGACTAGAAGTTTTTCTTCCCTTGCTATTTTTCTATGTGTAACAATAGGAATGAATATCAATTTTACAAAGTGAATTTTAGCTTTTATGATAGCTTTATAAAATATCGGATAATATAGTCTCTAAAGTAAAACAAAGCCTCATGTTTTAAAAAATATTTTATGTACTTATTCACAAAAGACACAGAGAGAGACCCAGGACCCCAGGATCATGACCTGTGCTGAAGGCAGACGCTTAACCACTAAGCCACCCACGTGCCCCCAAAACAGTCTTATTTTAATCTTGAGTTCAGTATTTACTCTTGGCTACTGCTAAAATTACCTCCTCGTGGACAGCCTGTGAATGAATGATGAGTCACCATGTATGTATGTGTGCGTGTGTGCATACATCACGTATGTATAATATGCAATGTTTTCTTTCTTTTTTAAAAAAAGATTTTATTCATTTATTCATGAGAGACACAGAGAGAGAGAGGCAGAGACATAGGCAGGGGGAGAAGCGGACTCCATGCAGGGAGCCTGATGTGGACTCCATCCCAGAAATCTGGGATCAGGCCCTGAGCCGAAGGCAGGCGCTCAACCGCTGAGCCATCCAAGCATCCCTGCAATACATTTTCTATGCATTTTCCTATAACTGGTAAATAAGGAGGAGACAGGTTCTGAAATATTTTCCTAAATAAATCCAATGAGAAGGCAATCCTTGAGTTAATTACCACAGAGAAGATGAGCAAATATGACTTTTTTAAAAAGAGATTTTATTATTTGTTCATGAGAGACACAGAGAGAGAGGCAGAGACACAGGCAGAGGGAGAAGCAGGCTCCATGCAGGGAACCCAATGTGGGACTGGATCCCGGGACTCCAGGATCATACCCCAAGCCAAAGGCAGACACGTAACCTTAACCGCTGAGCCACCCAGGTGTCCCCAAATATGACTTCTTATGATGAACTTGTTCCTGCCTCAGGTTTGTACACCTCAAGCCTCATTTTCATGACCCCTGATTAGGCAAGAGCAACCTGAAGAACCATATCACCTCCTATCCTCTCCCAGCTTATGACTGGTATAAAATTGTCTTTGGCTTTCCCTATATTTGCTTCTAATTGGTTATTAGAAAGTGTTCTATCTCTTCCCTTTAATATTGGTGTATTACAAGGGATCCCTGAAAAAAATTGATTGTATAGGCAAGTAACAGAGAGTTCTACTCACTGTAATAAGAGGGGAGTGAAAACATTCTAGAACAGGATGACTACATGTCCTAAATGAAAAGGCCTTATATTCCTCTACTTCAGTCCCTCATGATTACTCTGGTTTGTTGTTTTTTTTTTCTGGTCCTTCTCTACTCCAAATTGTGAAAATGATAAAAGTTACTTGATTTAACTTCTGACAATTGACCTATGGTGTAAAAGTGGGGATTTGTCAGCCAAAAATCCTAATGGGAAAGCAGGAGCATCATTAAACAAATATTTGAATGCCTTCAATGGACCTGGACTCCTTCCAAAAAGGCACAGAAAGGCTTCTGTTTTCCCTCAGGACAGAGATTGGTTAGACATTCACTTTGTGTTTAGGGGTTTTCTGAACAGAGTATGTTGGTCATGGGTGTGTTCTGTCTTCTGATGAAAATGTTGAGTTTCTTGGTTTCCCCCAAAAATCTGTAACCGAAGACTTAATCCCACAGCCTTCCATTGAACAGATGTTTCAGTAACATTGCGCAAAGATTGGACACTGCCACAAAAACTCAGAGAAAATTTTTGAGGTGTAACAGGGCATACATGGAAAAGAACCTTCCATGTCAGGAATATACAACAGCCCACTTGGAGACCAGCCTGCTCCTGCCACGGAGCAGTGATGATTTACTGGGAACGTTGGACTGAGCCTAGGAGCACTGTACATGAGGGCACAGAAGCAAGTTAAAACCAGCCCATTTCCCCACCTCACACATGTCTGTTCCTCAGAGTCTAGCAGCCTGATGATGCAACTGAGAGACAAGTTCTGCCAGACAGACAAGGTCCTCTGAAGCTCACAATCTACAGCTGGGATTTCTGTGAATGTGAACAAGAGTCTCTTAGGGGCAGAGGAAGGTAAAGAGAAGATAGCAATGACCTCACCTCAATTCTAAGAATTCTAAGCATTTCCTGGGATTTGTAAGGAAGTTCCAGAAGCATTGTGCTATCTGCCATTAGTCCAGAGTCCAAGATCATTATAGTTCATTACAGGGTTTTCCATGAATACCATTAATGCGTGCCTAATCTTCAAATCACCATGAGCCCTTCTCAATTCTCGCTCAATGTACTGTCCCTTTCTTTTGTAGATACATAATTCTTAATATTTTTTAAAGAAAATCTTAGAATCAGCGATTCCTAGAGAATAGCAGTCTTGGGGATCGCTGTGATTGTCAAATATTTTCATAAGACTGCATCTTGAATGTGTGGGTATCTTGAATTAGGTTCAAATCCAAGTTCCTCTCTGCTTCTGCAGGAAATAGAACAACCTACCAACAAGCAGAAGGACATTCTTTCCCTGCAGCTTGCTAAAAGGTACTTCCCCTTATGCAAGCAAAGACAGAGTATCCACTTTCCCAGACAGGGTATCCAAACCCCTTGACCAGGGCAGGAAATACCCTTAACACTTTTCTGGATGTGAGAATTCTCAGGGAAAAAAGCACAACTCCACCCCCTAATGGGACTTGAACATTGGACCCTCGGATTAAAAGTCTGAGGATCTAACAACTGCGCTGCACAGGCACAAGCATTGGGCTTGCTCTAACAGCCCTGTAAAGGTAAGTGTGTCAGGCTATGGTTGACCTTGCTCTGCTTTCTTGGATAACATCTTGCAAGCCATCACTTGCACACACAACTCATACACTCAAAGCAGCTTGCAGACCCCACTCCCACCCTCACTGACCACTCCCAGCACAACCAGGTCTGGCCTGGAATAATTGGGCTTCCCTCAAAACTCCAAGCACAGGGTGCTTTCTGAAGGCTCAGGTTTGGAAAGGGCCTCCACAGTGCTCTCCAATCCCATGGTTTGGGTGAAAATGAATGAGTTCTTGTGAGACAAAAGTTTTTGCCGCACTTCTCTTACAATGCACAAGACTTCAGTATTTCCTTGTACCTAGATGCAGAGCTGGACGCGTCCTTCCTCCCCATTTATCCAGATCCTCTTTCTGTTAAAAGCTCCACATTCATGCTCTCTTCTCTCTACTCTGCTCAGAGCCGGCAATGAGGCCCTCACGGGATACGCAGAGGCCAGCAAGGAAGAGGCGGTGGCCAGCCGTGGGGAAGGTCCAAGGCCTGTCCTGGCAGCACCCCACAAGAAGTCGGATCCCACCAGACGCCCCGGATGGCGGATGGCGGGGCCTCGACAGGAACCTCTGAGCAGGTCAGGAAGAAAAGGTGGGAAACCAGCTTCCAGCTTCAAGTAATGAATATTCGTCCCCTAGTTAACAACTGTTGAAAAAAAGATGGAAAGCCCACCCCGGGGGTGCATCTCCCTCCGCTCCCTCGCACCTGCTCTCTCCTCTCCAGAGCGCGCTTCTGCTTTATTCAAGTTTCCTGCTCGTGTCGCTTGATGGCAGTGCTGCGAGCGTGTCCTCGGGTTCCCTCTTCCGAGACCAGAACCTTCCCCTACGTCTTGGGGTCGGGCTGGGTCAAATCCCCAGGGCCCGGGTCTCCTTAGCCCACCCCGCGGCGGCCCCAGTCGGCCCCCTCTCCGTCCCTAAGCCTCCTCCTACGAGAGGCCCTCCCAGCTACTCGGTCCAGGCTCCCAGGTTCTGGGTTCTCAGCTCTCCAGGTCTGGGTTCCCCGGACCCAACACATTTTCAATCCGGGAGTTTCTCCGTATAAATTTCTGGGCAGCCCTGCTTGCCTACTACTCGAGGCGTGGCCGTGGGCGCTCGCGGGTCAGGCTGGAGCTGCGCTCGGGGCGCCCGGCGCACCCCGGAGACTCCCCTCCGGAAGATTGTCTCCCTGCTCCCCCCCATTCCCGTCCGTCTACCCGGACCCTCCGCACCCCGGGGCGCTCCCTCGGGAGGACGTGCTCCCCCCCACACACACACACACACTCTCCTCTGCCCGCCCGCGCCCTCCGCCGCGCGGGTGCCCGGGGTGGGCGCGCTCACCGCCGCTCCGCCAGGTGCTGTGACTTCTCACCGCCGTCACCTCCTCCGGAAGTGTCCTCCCGCATAATCCTCGGGGCCTTTTAGGGGAAAGTGGGAATTTGGAGACACAAGGCAACAGGAGCGTCTTGAGGTTCGTCGGGTAGGAATGGAAGCGCTTTCCCGAGGGCCCGCGACGACGGGACCTTGGAGCACAAACGACACAGCCCACGGTCCGAAATCAGTCCCCAGCCAGCTGCTCGTTTGTTTTCCAGAAACACAGACCAACCTCCTTAACCCTCTGTTCCCATGGGTCCCCTATTCCCGTGGTACCCCACTTTCAACAGCACCATCCCGCCTTCCCTGGTCGCTGCGCGAGATCCCGGTCCTGGGTGCAAGCTCGCGGCAGAACTCCGCGCAAGGACCACGGCGTCGGGCAGGCACCGGCTTCACCCCGGGAAGGTGCTCCCAGGCGGCTCACGTCCATTGCGCTCAGAGCTCCGCAGCAGGGGATTTGGCGGACTCTGCCCCTTCTCACCTTCCCACCTAGCTGATTTTCTGCCTTCTCTTTCCATCTGGACTTAGGTTTCCAGAGACGGCTTTGTGGGTGTTTTTTTTTTTTTTTTTTTTTTTTTTCTTTTTCTTTCTCTGTACCCATCCCCTGCATTTTCTGACAGGTATCTGGTGGTTAGGAGCGGCAGAGCTGCCGGGACCCTGCTGTGATGATGTGGGAAACCCACGGTGCCGGTGCCGGTGCCGCAGAGATTGACCAGACATGGACCCACAGGTCTGCAGGTCCAAGCCGAGGGCCCCAGGACCCCTGCGGCTGTTGTGCAGGGCCCGGGTATGAACTGTCTCCTTTCCCTGAAATAAGTGCCCAACATGTGACCTCCCTCGGAGACCACAGTGGCCAGAGTCCCAGGGCTCTTTCCCACTTCCTTTCTCGGTTCTGCCCCACTGCCATACTTGAGGCCATATAGAGGCTTTACATTTAATCCAGTGAGATGATAGAGAGTGAGAGGAAAAAGACACTCTAGTGCTCCTGGCAGGGAAAATATCAAGTGCAACCTTTAATTCTCTGCCAAGAGTCACCAGAAGGAAAATTCAAGAGAGCAGCTAATTCACCCAAAAGGAATTTAAAAGCAGTGTTTACTTGGCATCTGCCCTGTAATAAACCCTACTTTCTAAAAGCAGGTCTCAGCTAGGAGACTCTAAAAGCCGCATCCTTGGACACCTGTCTTTAGGCGGTTATAGCACCTGCTTCATAAAAGGCATCGTGAGTTCCAGTGTATGTGGAGTTGTGACTGTCCCATTTTCCCGTGTGAATAGTGAATCCCACCCTTTCTGGTCCTCCTGCCTTCGAGAAGGGAGATCTTTTGTTTGTACACACGAAGCAAGCCTTTCTCTGTCTTTTAAAACTTGGTTTTTACACATTTTCTACATCTTTGTTACACAAATTAACCTCAAAAGGAAATGAAAATAGAACTCATTTTGATACATCTACTCGATGTAGAATCATGTTTAGAAACAAAGTAGTCATATAATTTTTACCGGCTTCTTGTTTATAGCACAGTGTTTGTTTTAGGAAACAAGAAACTCATACATCTATCTATTCTTACCCTCTCCTCCTATCCCCACAACCACACACACACACACACACACACACACACACACTCGTGCTGCCCCTTTGGGCTGCATCTTTCCCCAGGATCTTTGGCATGACATTAACTCACATAACCCACTTTATGACTTTTCTTAAAGTTCTAAAAACAAGTGTTAAAAATGATTACAGAAGACAACTGAGGTGATGCAAACTTTATTTAACACTTCTTGAAGTGGACAGTGTCCTTTCAGAGAACTTTAGAATGGGGTAGAAGGCAGGATAAAGACTAAAAAACATGGAAGTGACAAATAGATGGGCACAGCTGACCATTGGAGAACAGATGCTAAAAGAGAGCATACATTTCTTTTTCCCCTGAAGTTGCTCTTGTTTCCGTCCTGCCCTTTCCGAAGAGACCCAAGAAAACTCACTGAGAAGGTGGTGGTTAGAAAGGCCGGCTTCCTGCTTCCAAAGGAGGAGACTCTGATGGGTGTGGGCCCTTCCTTTGATCCTCTTCTCTTCTGCAGGTGTGAGCCCCAGGGGGAGAAATGCATGAACAATAAATAAAAGAAAAGAGAAAATGCAGAGTGGAGGTGCCGGGGATTGAACCCAGGGCCTTGTACATGCGAAGCACACGCTCTACCACTGAGCTACACCCCCTTTCTTCCCTTCTATATCTCCTGATTTGTGAAATACTCTATTTTCCCATTTTCAAACTTTAAGAATTGGCCTGCAGAAAGTCTACTGGGTTAAGTTTCACTATGTTTGATATTACTAAACTGGACAGTATTCACAGTCTTCTCTGGGTAACTAGATTGTAATCTGAATGGTGCCTTCTCTCGTCTGAAGGCCTCCCCACCTGGGTCACCTGCTCCAGGGGCTGCTCACCAGCAGAGTGTTGGCTGAGGGCTACTTGCCTCCACCAGGGAAGTTCCAAGGACTTCTCCTGCAGCGCCCGCGGTGGTGAGGTTTGGGATGGACGCGCCCCCCCGGGGCCTGGGCAGCTGTGGCCGCAGGTGAACCAGAGACTGAACAGCGCACCTGTTGGCGCAGCTGGCACATACCTGGCACGGGTCCTGTCTGGTTGGTTCCCCTCTCTTTCTTTCTTTCACTCTCTTGACCATTATGTCCACAAGGGGTTTTACAAACAACAGCTTCAAAACTATCTCCACTGTAAATTCAGTGATACCCACCTCCCCCGCCCCCCCACACACACACACAACTGGAGGAATGACCAGGGGCGAAGGCAGGCCTGGGGCAGCAGAGCAAAGTTGGGGGACCAAGTGAGGCGGGCAAAGCCTGCAATAGACAGGGATGTTGGAGAGATGAAGTCAAAGAGCCCTGGAAAGCTCCAAGTGGTGCCATCCATGGGCTGGAAAATTCAGGGGAAGTCCTGGACACCTCAAAGCAAGTAGGATTGGCTCACCTGTGAAAGACAGAGGAAAGGGCCATTTGCTCTGAAATGCTTGCTTTCAGCTTAGCTAGTGTCACCAACAATCTACTGACTGATGCCAAAAACATAGGCTCTCTTCATCCCAGAACCTCTTGTAATATTGGCAAGTGTATTTCAGGCAGACTTTCATTTAAAGACTTCACAATGTTATGTGTCTACTAGTGAAGAGAAGGAAAATTGGAGGCTCCTGGTTCTGACTGTATTCCAGAATCCTCTGGAAGATTTACCAGAGACAGTGAACACAGAAGAATATTTGCAATCAGGTGACACGCTGTGGGAAGAATTGGTTGACGTCTTTTATGGACTTTCCAAACCGGAATCTAGGACGTTTAGGCCTTTTATGTTCAGCTTTCCTGACTTATGTCCACCACACCTCTATCTTCATTCATGAACACTAACAGTTTTCTCAACTTGCTGCTCAGAAAGCACTGCATTCTTTGAGAACCGTTTTTCCCCTGCTCCCTCACCCTGGAGATGACACCCTGCCACAACTGGTGATTGATCTGGCCGACAGACAACTCCTTCCCTCCTTCCCTCCCTTCCTCTACGTGTGTATAAGGAAAATGAGAGGAGACAAAAATCAATGGGTAGGTTTGCTGTTCCTCAGCCTTCACACAGGTTCAACTGAGAATACAAAAGAAAATTTAACAAATATTCCATAATGGCCTGGTTTTTTTTATTTGCTCTTTCCTTTAAAAAAAAAAAGTATTTTATTTTTCAATAATCTGTACACCCCACCTGGGGCTCAAACCCACAATTCTGAGACCAAGAGCTGCATGCTCTACCACCTGAGTCAGCCAAATGCCTCTGGCTCTTTGTTTTTCCTCCTGTTCCTTAGTGAGCTGTGAACCAGCAGGAAGGAACTTATTCATGTGGTGATAGCATGCTTATTCCTTTCCTTTCCAGAGATCCTAAGTGAGCATGATCTTTCTCTGTCTCTCTCCTTCTTCTCTTCCTTGTACTGATGCAACTTGAATGTGTACAATGTTGGAGGGGAAAGAGAAAGGCTGTATTGAAGGAACCCAGGAATAAACCCAGACTCTCCTACACATTGAGCCTCTGTTCCCATGGAGCTGCGCACCTGGATAGACCCTACACTACAGTAAATCCCTACAATGGACAATTGCCCTGATTTCTGGATTAGTATAGGATCAAACAGTTGGTAGAACAAGATTTACTGTATTTAACTTCACTATTTCACAAAATCCTAGCCTGAATCTTTTTTTAACCTTTGCCGTGAGAAGGATATCAGAATGCTAGATCAAAGAACATTAATGCCACTAAGATCCCCCCAGACTAGCCCACTCCTAGGTCTGCTCACCAAAGGACTACTGGAGCATCAGTTCCAATTCTGCACCAGGGAGAATCCCAGGTGGAATGTTTACTTCTGTCTCCAATTTTCTTTTCTTCTAACTTCTGTTGGGGAAGACCCTGTTAAAATTAAATACAAAACAGAGACTTGAAAATTGAGCAGACAAAACAATTTAAGCCACAGATCCAAACTAGGTTAAATTGGTAATTCTAGCTTATCTCATGAATACAAGTGAAACATAGGTTATTTCTTGTAAATGCCTCTGATAATCGTAAAAAAAAAAAAAAAAAAAGTCATCTTCCTAAAACTGGTGTAAAATAATCAGTTATAAGCAATTCCCTGATGTCTGGAACCCCCACTGCAATAACCAATCACTGCAAAAAATTAAACAACTTCCTCATTTTTACCTTATCAGCCATTCTGTGATGTCATGCCCTGAGCTTCATACCAGCTCTAAATCTGAAAGCTCCTAGTTCATGAGCTATTATTATATTCACAATAAACTCTTACTAAATACTATTTTATTGATTTGGTGGTTTTAATTTTGCTATTCAAATTTTTTGATAACCCATGAGATTAGCATTAGAGAATATTAGCAGTGTGTTATTTTGGGGGAATTAGGTCCCAATGAGAGAAAAGATAAAAGTGGAACAAGGTAATAACATTGGTGAGAAATGAAGCATGATGAGTGACATGAGTGCCGATCTCAAAATTTAGGCTTCTGTGGGGGAGATATGGCAGAAGAGGAATGAATTTATCACAAAACTTGGTCATAAATGAAGAACAGTGTGTTTTTCTATTGTCACCACTCTAGTAATCCCTGGGGTAGACCCAGTTAGTGGAAGTTTCAGGTCTAGTTCAGGAGACCCCTTACAAAGAAGAGGGGAGGGATAAGGAAGGAAAAGCTACAGCTTATTACAGAGCCTCGTTTGGACAGAATTCTCCCCTAAATAAAGCACAAAGAGGCAATATGTAAGCTGAGACACTACGTTTTGTAAATCCTTTGCAAAAATCTAAGACCTTATTTTTTTTTTTTTTTTAATCTAAGACCTTATAACATCTCCATAGGCCTAGAGAAGTCCTCAACTTCATCACATACAACACAAAGAGTAGTCCTGAGTTTGGCCAATATTTTGTGTGACAGTCAAGTCCCACAGGAACTTTGTTGTTGTTTTTAAGACTGATTTTGAGAAAGAGAGAACACTCAAGTGGGAGTGGGAGGGGCACAGAGAGAATCTCTAGAAGACTCCCCACTGAGTATAGAGCCCCATACAGGGATCAATGCAGGGCAGGGCTCAAAGTGAGGCTCAATCCATAACCCTGAGATCATGACCTGAGCCAAAATCAAGAGTTGGTCATTCAGCCAGCTGAGCCACCCAGGTGCCCTTCCCACAGAAACTTTAGAGGAAGATCTAAGGCAACTTGGACAGTGAAGAGACCAAGAGGAGTTGTCTGTAGGCCAGAAGCAGTCAGTAATTTCTATGATTTTAAAGTCTCCCATGTGATTCTGTTAATCAGCTGGTTTGGACACCACTAGCCTGGAAAGTCAAGCACCTAGAAATTGGATTGGATCAATTTATTAGGAAGATTTCATCCAAAAAGAGATGTATTCGTAGAAGGTTCACTCTATCTTTCTTCCCATCTTCTGAATTCAAAAGAAAAAATGGACAAGGTCCCCTTCCTCCCAGAGAAAGAGAAGGTGCTTCCCACAGGGAGATCTGACTTGTAGAGTCCAACACTGTCATGGCTTTGACAATGCCTGGCTGCTCTTTATGTTGCTGGATAAACAGTGTGAGCATGCCTGGACTGGTCTGGGGTCCCTCTGTGCAGGAGCCCCTGTTACAGGTAGCTCCCACAAAAAACACAAGAAGCCAGCTTTTCTGAAACCCTGTATGTGGTTATGTTGGGAGGAGTGCTGAATACTTGATTCAGGCTTAAACATCTCAGGTATAAACGGGAGCAAAATCAGTGTGGAAACCCAGAATAAAGAGAAAGTATGAGATTAAAATCCACTTGATTAGATTTCTATGATTTCTTTGCCTATGAAGTAGCAAAGATCAGCTGTTGGTGGTTTACTCTTTTTTAAAAAATTTTTTTAAAGATTTTATTTATTTATTCATGAGAGAAACAGAGAGAGAGAGAGAGAGAGAGAGAGAGAGAGAGAGACGGAGAGGGAGAGGCAGAAGCAAGCTCCAAGCAGGGAGCCCATTGTGGGACTAGATCCCGGGTCTCCAGGATCACGCCCTGGGCTGAAGGCGGTGCTAAACCTCTGAGCCAGCCAGGTGCCCTAGTTTACTCTTTTAATGTGAGATTTCAGTGTTTAAACCCCTGTTAAAGCTAGTCTTTCTGTTCACCTACATATCTCTAATTCTTAGAAGCTAATTGAAACCTGGCTTTCTCTTACAGTGTGCGCCTCCTTCCATATAACTTCCTATTTTCTCAACTGGCTCTTTTTTTTTTTTTTTTTTTAATTTTATTTATTTATTCATGAGAAACACAAAGAGAGGCGGAGACACAGGCAGATGGAGAAGCAGGCTCCATGCAGGATCATGCCCTGGGCCAAAGGCTGTGCTAAACCACTGAGCAACCCGGGCTGCCCTCAACTGGCTCCTAAAGTCAAGATTTTGAGGGAGCAAAACCAGAGTGCAATAGAATAAGAAAACCATTGGTCAAATGTAGGCAACCCAGCAATTTTTGTACTCTATCCTCCCATAGTAGGCAAAAAGACAATTTTAGAGAGTCTTACAAGGTTTAGATAGGTAAACAAAAGAGTGAATTTAGGCATGAAAATGGAAAGATTTGAGAGAACAAGAAAGAACATTGATTGACACAGGACTTGGAGCCATGTTGGATTTGGGGAGTAAGGGATTCATCTAAGAAGATCTCCAGGTAGCTTATCCAGACTTATATTGAGCTAATAAGTACAGAGGGATGAACAAGGTTTCTTTTAGGTTTTTGTTGTTTTTAGGCTAATTTGCTTTTGTATCAGAAGTAAGAAACAGAAAGTTCCTGCCACCATTATGTGGTTTTAGGCTTCCTGTTAGCATTGAGAACACTTGGGCACGAATTAACGATGTAGCTTAATATGATTATGATAAAATACCTATAATTCCCAACCAGAAAATTAAGAGCTCACAATTAAAATTGGAACAACTGCCTAAAACCTCCTTATCTTATGGATAATTTTGAGCCCTCCCCACTACCCACTCTTCAAGGGCCCTCCTCTTCATAGACTCATGAAAATGCAAGACTTAGACCCTTCTGAAATCTCTACAAATTTACTTAGATGTAACAGATTCTAAATGAAAAGAAGTGTCGTGGCTCCTGCCAGTAATGCTCACATAAGTTACTAATAATGATGACTGCACTTGGGGTGGAGATGTCTGATTCAGGAGGTAAAGTCTGCACTAAAGTTCATATAGACTAAAATAAAGAGTAATAGCAAGGACAGATCAGAAGTTCAGAAGGGAGCGGCATATTTCCTTACATGGGCTTCTTTTTTTTTTTTTTTTTTTTTTTTCTCTCTCATTTCCATCTTCCTTTCTCTTCAGTAGTATTGCAAAATGGTAGCTCAAGTGAAAAAGCTGATTAATCTAGTGGCTACTTGTCGCTTTGTACTCACTTCTTTCTTATGTTGTCCCAATCACCATATGGGAGGGGCAATCCACTGAATCTTGTGTTTGTTTTGTCAGGGAGCAGAAAATAGCAAGAAGGGGGTGAAAGGAGAAAATTCCATATTACCAAAGTCGTGGGAAGACAGAATAGCCCTAGATCCACCAGGAACCAAACCCAGAACTTGCACACATGTAAGAAATACCACCTCCCACTGAACCACACCCCTGACACCTTGAAATATATGTACATTTCACCTATTTTCTATGAGTCTTTGAAAGCCTAACTTTTCAAAGTAAAAGCCATTACATTTGAGTACCTAGTTGGCTCAGTAGCTAGAGTGTATGACTCTTGCTTCTGGGGTCATGAGTTCAAGCCCCATGTTGGTTATGGAGTTTACTCAACAAAAGAGAAAAAAAAAAGCCCCTGGATTTAATAACCCTTTTTTTTTTTTAAAGTCCACTGTGTTAAGCCCACTATATCTATAACCTCTATATCTATAAATCCTTTTTGTGCACTGACATAAAGAAAGGATAATACATTTTAGACTGCATGACACCATTCCTTTTTTTTAATAATAAATTTATTTTTTATTGGTGTTCAATTTGCCAACATACAGAATAACACTCAGTGCTCATCCCGTCAAGTGCCTCCCTCAGTGCCTGTCACCCACTCACCCCCACCCCCTGCCCTCCTCCCCTAGTTTGTTTCCCAGAGTTAGGAGTCTTTATGTTCTGTCTCCCTTTCTGGTATTTCCTACCCATTTCTTCTCCCTTCCCTTCTATTCCCTTTCACTATTATTTATATTCCCCAAATGAATGAGACCATATAATGTTTGTCCTTCTCCGATTGACTTATTTCACTCAGCATAATACCCTCCAGTTCCTCCAGAAGCAAATGGTGGGTATTTGCATGACACCATTCCTGCTCCTAGAATCTTACCTGTCTGGCCAGTCCACTCTCGACCCTCTCATTGGTCTAAAGCCTCTTTTTATATAATTTTTGAGCCACTTCCACTGGAGTCCCAAGATGGAACTTTCCTTTCCTCCGTACAGTTTCTTTCTCTTGTGGTATGAACTGGTTTCAACCCAGTCTCCCTAGACCATCTTGTCTATATCTCTGTGTTCAAGTATTATTTATTCAAAGTTAACTTAACTCCTGTTCTTCATGAAGCTGCCTTAGACCCTCCTGCCAATCGAGTGGTTTTTAAGTTTTAGCAAGTATGCTTAGCCCATGGGATGGATGAACTTACACCTTTCTTTGTATATGTATAGGTCATGCATTCTTTCCTAGAAAGAAGGGAGCAGTCCTACCGTCACCTGGCATTCCTGCACTGCCCCAGGCACCAAGGGACCAAACCCTCTCACACAACCTCCAGCGCCCCAATAACAGCTATAGCTGGCACCATGGAAACCATAGGTAATCAAGAAGTGTCCTAGATCACTGCACTCCCTTAACTGATTAACTAAATCCCTTTAAAAATCCTTGACCGGGCAGGAACCTTGGAGTTGGCTGTTGGACAAGACTCATTCTTTCTCCCCAGGAGTCCCGCCTCCTGAATAAAGCTCATATTTCTTTCCAATCAAAACTCTTTCCTTGAGTACTGGCCTTTCCTGTGACCAGCTGCTGAACTTGGGTTTCCACAACAATGCCCCTGAGCTTTCCAGTGCTTTCAATCTCTGTCTCCCTGCAACGCCTATGCTAAAAAATGTTTTTGTTCATGCTTTGTTTTGTTCTATTTATTTATTTTTTGTAGTTTTATGGTTTTATTAACACAAATATGACACGCACATAAGCTGTCTATTCATTTTCTTCGCTGCGCAGCCTGGCATTGGGATTGGTGACTCTGATGGCCAGCTGGGCTGCTCTTTCCACAATGGCTTTGCGGTTCTTGGAGGATACATTGTGAGCAATCTCTGCACAATAAGATTTGTTGCACATCAGCAGCACTTCAAGCTCCTTGACATTGTGGACTAGGAACTTCCGGAAGCCACTGGGCAGCATGTGCTTTGTTTTCTTGTTGCTCCCGTAACCAATGTTGGGCATCAAGATTTGGCCCTTGAATCTTCTGCATACCCTATTGTCAATACCTCTGGGTTTCCGCCAGTTGTGCTTAATTTTGGCATATCGGTCTGACTGGTGCCGGATGAACTTCTTGGTCCTCTTTTTAACGATCTTGGGCTTCACCAGAGGTCTGAGGGCAGTCATGATGCCCAGCAACCGATGGCTGCCACCTCCGCAGGTGGCCCCGAGGAAGAGCTTGTTCTGTTTTTTTTTTTTTTTTTTTTTTTTTTTTTTTTTTTTTTTTTTTTTTTTTTTTGTTCTGTTTTAATATCAGGTATGTATTGATGAAAGTCGGCCCTGTTTCTTAAATAATTTTGCGGCTTAAGTGGCACCTCATGCACCTCTTTCAATCATATTTAACTTCCATATAAAGAAAATACAAAATCCCATGAAACCATGTTTGGATGATATATCTTTTTGTTGTAAGGGACAGTCCCCTTCTGTATCCTGTTACTCGAGTCCTGCGACTTAGAGATAGCGATAATTAACACATCTCACATTAATAAGGGTAGCTGTGCCTGGCCGAATAGTGCCTGCCGTTCCCACATTCATGGGCTTCCTGGAACCTCAGAATGTCACTACATCAAGTCCAGATGAGGCCATGGGGGTGGGTCCTCATCCAAAAGTATTGGTGTCCTTGTAGGAGGAGGGAAATTTGAACAGACACACCAGGGGAGACTGCGAGTGACTACGGAGGCAGGGTTTGGAGCAGTGCAGTTGCACACCCGGGAAGGCCAGGGAGGGGCCCCCGCTCTTCCAGGACTCGTCTCCAGTCCAACTCTCCCCTCCACCCCGGCCCGCATTCCCGGCTGTCCGGCCGGTGCCTTATCCCGCGGACTGAGTCTTGCCTAAGAGGTGAGTCTCACCAGCGCGCTCTGTATCAGCTTAGGATCGTTCTCATGGACTTGAATCACAGTATACGAGATTATTAAAAGCCACTCCCAGGAAATCTCCTTGAAGTCCACACATACCTTTGTAACCCCACTGCGTAGTAATGCAACTCTTTTCTCTGGAGGGTTTTCCCGAACAGCAGATTCACACGGAGCCCACCTGGACCCTTCAACTTGAATCCCGGAGGCCCCGCAGGTCCTAGTGGTCACCAGTGAGGTGGATCCCACAGCTCACTCGCCGGAAGGGGGTGTAGCTCAGCGGTAGAGCATGTGCTTAACATACACGAGGCCCTAGGTTCGATCCTCAGCACTTCCATGGGCCTCTTTAGGGGTTGGTTTTACCTCGGTTCCCTGGGGGTTCTGCGCAACCACCCCATAAGGGGACCTCAAGAAAAAACAATGTTGTCTTTCCTCTGTGGCATATTCGTGCCAGGTATGTGGGGGGAGGATACAAAGAGTATCTACTAGAAAAAGAAGGTGAAGGTTTTTTCTCTATTGACTCAAGAGGAAATAACACCAGAAAAAGAAATCTAAACCTAAATCTACCCGAGAGCCTCTTATTTTTTGCTTTTATTTTTGCTATTGCTTTTTCTTTCCCTTTCACAGTGGATAATTTAATGATAATCCATTGCAATTCCAAAGACCTTGGCTCCTCCAACTCCGCAGTGATAATACTTGACGTACAGAGTAAAGGTAAGTGTTGGTGGCATTCAGGCCAGTGTTGTTTTTCATTCATTGCACTACCGTGTAGTGCAGAGGTAGGTCGGTGTAAAAGTGACACCGCCAGAAGGCCCCATGGAGGTGCTGGGGATCGAACCCAGGGCCTCATGCATGCTAAGCATGCGCTCTACCACTGAGCTACACCCCCTTCCCACGAGTGAGTTGCAAGATCCACCACACTGGTGACCACTAGGACACTGCGGGAATTCAAGTTGAACAGTCGAGGTGGGCTCCGTGCAAATTTGCTGTTTGGAAAACCCTCCAGAGAAGAGACCTTGCATTCCCAACTGCAGAAGCTCTCAACACTGTGTCAAACACTTGGAGGACTGACTGGTTGTGGCCCACTCCCTGAGTGGCTATTCCTACCCGCCACCAAGGAGAGTCTCAGGACGCAGTAGTCTCTTGGTTCCTCTATTTTCTTCCCCTCTATCTGCAGCTCTCTCAGAAGTATGTCAAAGGTGGTGTGGGGCTTGCAAGACCCAGCCTTGCATGGCATCAAGTACTATTAGAAAAAAGGAAGGAAGGGAGGAAGAAGGGAGGGAAGGAAGGAAGGAAGAAAGAAAGGGAGGGAAGAAAAGAAAAACCTGCGTTGTTAGAGGCGCTCGGGAAATTGAGGTCTAGGTGGGGAGACAAGACTGAGCTGTAACTGCTTCACAATATTAGTGTGAAATGAAGAGCAAAGACTGTGTCAGTCACTACTTTCCTAAATCTCTGCACCCAACACCTTTGCCTAGAGATGTGGGGTCCCTATTGCAGGGTGGTGCTTCCTGGTTCTGAGAGCCCTGCACAGAATGGGGACCCTGCAGACAGAGTGAGAGCCCCAAGGACAGGAGACAGGAAAGTGCACCAGGAAACACCTCCCATGGACATAGCACCTGTTTTAGAGGTCATGTTTCCGAGGGGAGTTGAAGGAAGTGAAAGAAACAAATTCCTTCTTTATAAGCACAACACACTAAAAATCAGTCCCCCCCCCCACCCCCAGACATAATGAAGTTGTTCAAACCAGCATACCATTGTAAAGAAAACTTCCTCTTCTCCCTCATCCTTTCTCGTCAGTATGGACTCAGGTATTCTTATTTTGGCCATCAGGCTATATTCCTTTTTTTAACTTTTGTTCAAGTGGACTCCGCACCCAGCCCCAAGCAGGGCTCGAGCTCACTACCCTGATCAAGGGTCGGATGCTCAACCAACAGAGCCATCCAGGCACCACTGTCCTTCGCTCATTTTAATGCCCAAGCAAGCTTCCAAGGTTTGTTTAGTAGCTCCTGTGTCCTTGGAAGCCTATCATCATCTTCTGAGCACTTTCTTACATCCTGGCTGGGAGATATGGTCCAGACTGTAGTGATGTCCCTGCCCCAGCCCTCGGGTGACAGCAGATTCTTCCAGTAGGCAACATTGGTTCCTGCTAGTGTGGATCTGCATTAAGAAATTAAGTTAAGAGACTAGCTCTCCTCACTGTCACCAGGGAGTCACTGAGTCTATGCTCTTTCAGCAGACAGAGCTAGGACAGAACTAGGACAGGGCTCTTCCCTGCTGCTTCTCTGAAAGTTCTGTGTGGCTGGGTGGAGCAGCATAAATAAATCCTGGGAAGGATGCCTTCACGCAGCAGGGAAGGAGAATGCAATCCAGGAAGTTCAGAAACAAGGGAGTTGTGTATATAAAGAGTCTTTTTGTTAGCAGTTTCAGGTCCTCAGGACTCCAAGGTAGGTAGGTGGCCACAAGTAAAATGATTCTGAAGGTAAAACAAATCAAACCTGTTAAAGCATAGAGGGGTATAGCTCAGTGGTAGAGTGCATGCTGAGCATGTATGAGGCCCTAGGTTCAATCCCTGGCATCTCCACTTCTTGGATTCCTCCTGTTCCTTGTTAAGTGGTGATATATATATTTTTTAAGTAGTGATATTTTGATCTTTGAGTGAAAAAACTCCAGGTTTCTATCTGCAATTCTCCATGGTGTTAGGAGGATGATGCTTTCTTTGTGAAAGTCTCAGACACGATGGAATACAAGGTGATAATTAATGCTACTTTACTCAAAGTCCACCCTTTTATTTTCTATCTATCCTGAGCAAGCATTGCTGCATTCTCTAAAGTTTTAACACTGCACAAAAACCAAGTTGTGAGGAAAAGCAGATTTCTGAGAGCAGGAAACTCTCTGACCTGAAAGGGCATCTCCTAAGGCAGTTAAACCATACCCACCTCATCTTTCATGCTCCCCAAACTAGCATCAGGAACCAAGTCAAGAGTGTTTTTCCTGGATAAGAGGAAAAGTTTAAAAATAAAGGCCTAGAAAATCTGAAAAAAATCAACCTACTTTAGTACTTTCAGGGAGGACAGTTTCTCCTCTGGAACGAAGAACACAGGCTTGCCCAGTAATGAGAGTCAGCACCAGTTGGCCACATAATTGGATGGGCCCTGGTCACCGACCCCTGCAGCTGGCCCTGATGACAGGTCAGGTGACAGGTTGAGGAGAGCCCATCCCAGATGAAGGAGCAGGTGCCCTCTGTTTCCTTGTCATCTCCGGAAAGATGAGAGATGTTCAAAGATGCCAGATGTGAGCTGAGAAGGCAGAAGATGCTTCTTTACTACGAAGGCCCGCAGCACTGCCCTGCCCTGTTGGGATTCCAATATTGAAAAAGTGGCCAGAGTGTGGGAAAACTTACCCCTCCCACTGGTCCAGAACTCGGACTCTGGTTTAGTCCAGAGCACCACCTCTTGGAAGGGCTGCAAGAGATGTGCAGCAGGGGTTCTGGGCACTGAGGGAGGCATCAAAGAACACAGACACACCTTCTCCCCGGACTCAGGGCAATTCTACCTCCCCCTGCAAGAAGTTTTAAATCCACAGTCCCCATAACAATAACTTTGATGAATCTATATGAATTTGATCATTCAACTGAGTTTATAAAGTAAGATAGTTTTTATGCCTGAACTAAACCAGGAGAAAATCTTGTACAGGGAGACCTGAGTGCAAAGCAAGAGATCTGAGTGAAAGACAACAGCTATTCTTGATCACAAAAGAGGTGATTGGTTTGGTCTGTGTTAATTCGGCATTTGTTGCAAATAATGTGCCATTTTCAAGAAACCAAACTACATAAATCAAGAGGCACTGTGAAGGTTTTACTTTAAGAGTTTAGGAACCTGGCATCTCTTCTGCCCCATAACTGTGGGTGCCCTTGGCAAGTCATGCAAAATCACCAAGTGTTCTGTAAATTAATTTACACCAACTCCAGGGGGCGTGCTCCACCCAAAGTAAACATTCCTTCCTCGCAAGTAATTCTGTGCCTCTAGGTTTCACACAGCATCTCATCCATGGAAGACACCCCTTCTACTCCTCCTGAGACCTGAGGCCCACTAGGTCTCCATCCCTCACACATGGTGATTCAGCCAAACATGTTCTAAGACTACATTCTTATTTTTCCTCCAAGTATCTTCACTCCTTAATTTAATTCTGTGCATGTTATAAATATGTAGTTATTTATAAGAGAGAAATGTTTTTGTGCCACACTACGATCTGTAATGATCTGTAAACGGGGTGGGTTTTTCCATGTGTTATGAGTGATTAAAGGAAATCCTAAAGAAAATTCAAAGTGACTTATAAATTTGTATCTATTGCAAAGTCCCAAGAAGATAATTTCCTTACAGTGATGACTCTTAAACTTTAGTAAGATCAGGTTCTTGAAATCTACAGTATAAATGACTTGTATGAAAGACTTTTTTCTTCTAACGGAGACGTCAATTGGTCAGTTGCCACTCACAACTTCTTCCTGGAGCGTTGTTCCTCAGAGCCTCACATCTTTCTAATATTCCATCCCTTGGCTCTCTCCCCTGTTCCTGTCATTTCTCATGTCATTTTCTCCACCTTCATGGCAGGAGTAATTCTCTGGCTCAGGCTTCTCCACCTCAGATTCTTGAATATACACACATATAATCTTGGAAGTGCCATCAAAATCAACATCCTCCTCAATTTTGTAATATAGTCCCCTTTCTGGTAGAGAGCTTGGTATCAAAACTTGGCAATCCAAATGGGACTAGCATACCTCCATCAACTGTGCTAACTCATCCATTCTGGTTGTGACTTCATTTAAAAATTTAAAACTAAAAATCTAAAGTATTTCTAAAAGATTTTATTTATTTATTTATTTATTTATTTGAGAGAGAGAGAGAGTGCGCAAGTGCATGCATGAGGGTGGGGGAGGAACAGAGGAAGAGGGAGAGACACTCTCTCAAGCAGACTCCGTGCTGAGCACAGAGCCTGGACTGCGGCTCAATCATACGACCCTAGACCATGGCCTGAGCCAAACCCAACTGAATGAGCCATCCAGGCCCCCTAAAAATCTAAAGTTTGATGGAAAACTCTAGAAAAGTTGAGGGGCAAGAAATTCCGATATGTTACTCAGCAACATTCATTTTTAATTTTTAATTCATTTTTACCTTGAGATTTTGTATGTGTGTGTGCATTTAGGGTGAGGGTCAGTCAAAAGACACTATGAGATGTGCATTTAGGGTGAGGGTCAGTCAAAAGACACTATGAGAAGGCCCATAAAAGAAGAATCTCTATATTGTGTGTGCATGGCCAATGTGATGTGATGTTGTTATGAGAAACTATTTGACCTTAGGCCATCTTGATTTCTCTGGTGACATGAGGAAAATTATTAAACATCACTGGTCATTTTAACAATTAACTGAGCCTTCAGATTTTCCTTACCACCAAACAATCTTGCAGATGACATGCCATCGCTGGTAGAGTTCATTCTTAAATGAAGGCTAAGTTCACCACTGAGATTAGCATACTAAAAACTGAAAGCAGATGAAAGCTAAGATCATAAAAATTCAGATATGAAAACCCAATCTCATAACAACTTCTTTCTTGGTATTCCTTGATATGGAATCTATTTTATTTTATTTTATTTTATTTTATTATTTTATTTTATTTTGCCATATATTCATTCACCATTTCTAGGTCCACATCTTGGATACAACCTTTTGCTAATGTCTTGGCAATCACAGTTTTTAATAAAGTACCATTTTGTAAAAGCCTGGATAACTAATGTTATTATGTAAAATATTTAATATCTGCTCCTTAATTTAATCTTCTTTCCAAAGAACTCCTTTTTTTCATTTTTAAAATTTAAAGTCAATTTGCCGACATATAGTATAACATCCAGTGCTCATCACATCACATGCCCTCCTTAATTTGCCCATCACCCAGTGACCCCATCCTCCCTCCCCTCCCCTCCAGCAACCCTCTGTTTGCTTCCCAGAGTTAAGAGTCTCTCATGGTTTGTCTCCCTCTCTAATTTTGCCCACTCAGTTCCCCTCTTTTCCCTTCTAGTCCCTTTCACTATTTCTTATATTCCCTGTATGAGTGAAACCATATGAAAATTGTCTTTCTCCGATTGACTTGCTTCACTCAGCATCACACCCTCCACTTCCATCCACATTCATGTAAATGGGTATTTTTCCTTTCTGATGACTGATATTCCATTGTATGTATATATATACATACCACATCTTTTTTATCCATTCATCTGTCGAAGGACATCGTGGCTCCTTCCACAGTTTGGCTATTGTGGACATTGCTGCTATAAACATTGGGGTTCAGTGTCCCATCATTTCACTACATCTGTATCTTTTGGGGAAAATACCCAGTAGTGCAATTGCTGGGTCATGGGATAGCTCTATTTTTAACTTCTTGAGGACCCCCCACGCTGTTTTCCAGAGTGCCTGCAACAGCTTGCATACCCACCAGCAGTGTAAGAGGGTTCCCCTTTCTCCACATCCTCTCCCACATTTGTTGTTTCCTGTCTTGTTAATTTTAGCCACTCTCACTGGTGTAAGGTGGTATCTCATTGTGGTTTTGATTTATATTTCTCTGATAACAAGTGATGTGGAGCATTTTTTTCATGTCCTAATGGGCCATATGTAGGTCTTCTTTGGCGAAATGTCTGTTCATGTCTTCTGCCTACTTCCTGATGGGATTGTTTGTTTCTTGGGTGTTGTGTTTGACAAATTCTTTATAGATCTTGGATACTAGCCCTTTATCTGAGATGTCATTTGCAAATATCTTCTCCTATTCTGTAGGTTGTCTTTTACTTTTGTTGACTGTTTCCTTTGCTATACAGAAACTTTTTATCTTGAGGAAGTCCCAAAAATTCATTTTTGCTTTTGTTCACCTTGCCTTCATAGATGTGTCTTGCAAAAAATTGCTAAGGCCAAGGTCAAAAAAGTTGCTGCCTGTGTTCCCCTCTAGGATTTTGATGGATTACTGTCTTACATTTAGACCTTTCATCCATTTTGAGTTTATCTTTGTGTATGGTGTAAGAAAATGGCCCAGTTTTATTCTTCTGCATGTGGCTGTCCAATTTTCCCAACACCATTTGTTGAAGAGACTGTCTTCATTCCATCAGATATTCTTTCTTGCTTTGTCGAATATTAGTTGACCATAGAGTTGAGGCCCCATTTCTGGGTTCTCTACTCTGTTCCATTGATCTATGTATCTGTTTTTGTGGCAGTACCATACTGTCTTGATGATCATAGCTTTGTAATACAGCCTGAAGTCAGGCAATGTGATGCCCCCAACTTTGGTTTTCTTTTTAAATATTCCTCTGGCTATTTGGGGTATTTTCGAAGAACTCCTTTTGTTTTGAATGTATTTCATATTTTGGCGTTAATGTATCTTAAGTTTTAATGGCTTGTGGCTTGATTAGCCAATGTATTTATGCAAATATCCCAGCATGCATTAGCACTTCACCATCAGTGAAAACTGCAAAACCAAAGTTAATCTATGAAAGCTCACATTTCCACCTAAAAATCAGTAGGACCAATTTTGGTCTTCATTTTTCTTCAATCATGTCTATCCTCACCATACTGAGATACTATCACTTTTTTGGAACAAATAAAAGTCAAAATGAATCTAGTTTAGTCTTCAATAAATTAGGTTTAAAAATAAATGACATAATTTTAAAATTCTAATTTAGCTACTAATGTCAAACTGTAAATTTTAAAAACAGACTTAGTTGAAAGCATTTAAACATAAAAAGATACAAAAAGATATACTTGTAACTTCTCAGGTCTTCATATGCTTTGAGGCTAGTTGACAAATTAACCCTAAAATATGACATAGCATAACATGGTCCCACTACCCTGATGAGTGAAGGGAAGGAAGTCAATATGTAGCACCCAAAATATGACAGTTTGACCTAAAAATTACTTTGAACAGAAGGCAGTTAAGAAGTAGCGAACACAAGAAAGGCTTTCTCTTTACTTTTGCCTTTCTGCCTAGGGTCAGGACATAAATTCCCATTTTACAGGGGATGGTTACCAGCCCAGGGAGGCACCAGACAAATCTGCAAACAAACCTTCCTCTATTACTTTTCTCCCTTGTATTTACCTTCCCAGTTTGCTACCCTTAGGCCCTAAACTGCTTCCCTCTGTCCTGGCATTTCTCTACAAATCTACTGTTCTTTGCAGCAGATGCTGAGAAGTTCTTAGCTGTTGCTTTTGGTTTCTGTGCATTTAGGTTAATCTCATGTGATATGCACTGCACTTGTTACTAAACTCTGGTTTTCTCTTGTTAATCTACCTCTTCATTAAAGAGTCCCAGCTGGAAACCTAAGACGGGGAGAGGTAAAAGTTTGGCTCTCTGTACCAGCCTCTTGCTCTCACTGTGTATTCTCTTCACTGAGCAGCTGTACAGCCCCCACTAGACCCATGCACTGTTAGATTAGTCAGGTCTTCTGGTCATGCACTTGGGGGTCAAAGCTAGTCAAAGATTCTATGAATTCTTAAGTCTTTATTGCTATGTCTACACTCACTTCATGGAGACCAGTAGCAAATAATAGGAGTCAACAGGGAAAGGTATTTTTCTCAATTTCTTGGACTATAAGAGAGTGGGGTACAGTGGTAGAGAGCATGAAATGCAGTGCTGGGTTCAATATCTAGCACCACCATTCCTGCCCTTCCCCTTCAATCTCTTAAACCATGCTCAGACAAACTTTTCTCACTTTCCTTTCTTTGTATTTAAATTGATACAGTTTTTCCTGTTCATATCAAAGTTAGATTCATACCCTTCATGGGTTGCCTTTGCTCCTGATCCATTTCAACTCCATGAGCCTCATCATTACTGATGATGCCTGTCTTCCCAAGGAACATGTGATTGATTGAAGGAAACAAAAAAGAAAGATCTGACTCATGCAGGATATGCTGAACCAGAGACCACAGACATGGCAGATTTATATCAAGCTTGAGAACTCTATTCCATTGGCAATATACAGAGGTGCATGAAAGAAAAAGAACAAGAAGAGAAAGAACAAATAAGAGATTCTAGTTATTGCTGAAAGGGCATTATTTTTTCAAAGGTGCCTGAGTCAGTGCCATAGCTGCAGACCAAGGAGAAGCAAACCTGCCCAGTGACTCTCCCTCCCCCATCTTCTCCACCCATCTACTTCCAACTGCAAATCATCCTGTACAGACACCAGAAGGAGTGAACAATGGATCATGAGTCTTCCTAAGCACATAAACTAGGGTACTCCACAGAAAAAACCTAATCACTCTTTCCATCAACTCAGTGCTTCCAAGGTTGAGAAAAGTGGAGATGAAAGTCAGGGGTTAGTGAATTCACATTCTGGTGTAACCAAAATAGGTCTCCCATCCTTACTAGATGTAGGAAAGATTCGTAATTTGGTCATTTAGAAGAGGCTTGAACCAGATCTATTTTGCTGTATAAAACCACACTGCTGAGCCCATACATGACCTCCATCACTGTCACCAAGGCCACTTTGTTCATAAGCTCATTGGAGAAGAGCAGTGATGACTAAAGAGAAGCTTACAGACGTCAACAAAATGGATTATCTTGTCTACCTACCTATTAAGATTCCCCTCTGAGGAGGTTACTCTTTGGGGAGCATTCACATGGGAAACAAATATCCTTAGACTCTGCACATGAAGAAATCTATCCATCCACCTCCTTCTCAGACTTCTTTGTTACCACTTTACCAATAATTTTCCTTTCAAACCTCTAATTATCCAGCCAAACTGTTAGCTATTTCTCATTAGTTAGTGTAGACCTCTACCTTAAATCTGTCCTTGCAAGCAAAATAGTCAGGTGCCTTGCTTGAAGCAATGCCCACAGGGAAGATTTGCCTTTACCACTGGCCTTCAGGTACTTTGGAAGCTGATTATTTTTGTGTGATGCCAGCATATGATGCAGAACCACCTATAAACCAAGCCTGGCCTTTTTTTCTTTTTTGGTTATAGGAAATGCCCTATGAGAATCCTCTTACACTGTGGGTGGGAATGCAAACTGATGCAGCCACTCTGGAAAACAGTACGGAGTTTCCTCAAAAAGTTAAAAATAGAACTACCCTACCACTCAGCAATTGTACTACTGGGTATTTACCCAAAAGATACAAAAATACTGATTTAAAAGGGTATGTGCACCCTGATATTTATTGCAGCATATCAGCAATATCCAAACTGTGGAAAGAGCACAAATGTCTATGAATGGATAAAGAAGATGTGGTATTTAGAGACAATGGACTATTCCTCAGCCATCAAAAAGAATGAAATTTTTCCACTTGCAATGATATAGATGGAGCTACAAGTGTATCATGCTAAGTGAAATAAGTCAGTCAGAGAAAGACAAATACCATATGATTTCAGTCATATATGGAATTTAAGAAACAAAACAGATGAACATATAGGAAGGGAAAAAAGAGAGAAAGGCAAACTATGAGACTCTTAATGATGGAGAACAAACTCAGTGTTGATGGAGGGAGGTGGGTGGGGGATGGGCTAGATGGGGGATAAATATTAAGGAGGGCTGGATGTAATATGAGCACTGGGTGTAATATGTAAGTGATGGATCACTGAATTCTACTCCTGAAACCAATATTACACTATAGGTAAACTAGAATTTAAATAAAAATTTGAAGAAGAAAAAAAGAAATGCCCTATGAGGCTGTAGATGTAGCCTGAAAGAGCAGAAGAAATGTACTAAGTGTAAGGACCAAGGCAATAGAAGCTGTTTTCTCATGTAAATTATTCCTGCATGTAGACCTGCTCAGATATTCTAGTTCTACTTGATGATGAACTGATGTTGTGCATGCCCAGTTTCACAGCAGCATGGATTAGAGAAGACCTCTGTCATGACTGTAAGCCCTATTCTCGTGGTAAATTAGTCATTCGTGCTCAAGCATTCAAGCTCTCCTGAACCCAAGAGCAAGCCAGAAACTATATATATTTTTTAAAGAGGATAATAATTTGCAAAGGATGCTGTAGTTTTGCCACTAAATCCCAAAGGTTTGTCATGTGATTCACTTGTAGAAGAGTGCTAAAATTCCAAATGCCATCTCTTGCAAGACACTTGGAGTACTTTGGTGTGTCATAGAGGAGAGGAGTCAATGTAGGCTTCATACAGCCTGGACCTTTTGCACAACTTTCTTTTTCCTGGGCTTCACACAAAATAAGTAGCTTTCCTAGATAGAAGAGATTGGTAGTTGCCAAAGGCAGGGGTGGGAGGCAAAATGGGTAAAAGGAGTGATTTCCATTCATAAAATAAAGAAGTCATGGAGATGTAAGGTACAGTATGGTGACTACAGTTAATAACACCGTGTTACATATTTGAAAATTGCTAAGAGATTACATCCTGAAAGTTCTTATCACAAGGAAAAAAAATTTTGTAACTGCATGATGACACATGTTAACTAGACCTACTGTGGTGATCATTTTGCAATACATACAAATATTGAATCGTTATGTTGTATACCTGAAAGTAATATAATGATATATGTCAATTATATCTCAATTTAAAAAAAAACGTGGTAGCTTTCCAAGCTACTTGGTAAGTCAGTCAGAATATTAGGTCCAAATGACTCTGTTCTGCCTCCAAAATTTAAAGAGACCCACTGGACATTTTATTTCTTTTCTAGTGGTAGAAGCCAGAGGCAGCAACTTGCTCATCACCTCTGAACGGCTATCTCAACATACTCCATAGAAATTTTACTGAGATGACGGGCTCCTGAACTTCTGTAGGGCTCATTTCTCCCTCTGTGGCTCACATGTATTGTACCAATGAGTCTAAAGCACCTGCTACTTTTAGACCACGGGGTCAAAAGCAGGTCCAATAAGTCTGTGATTATCAATATAATGGGCCAATGCCATACCCTGAAAAATGGAGAAGTGATCAATGTCCCATGACTAGATTATTTTTTTAAAAGATTTTATTTATTTATTCATGAGAGAGACAGAGAGAGAGAGGCAGAGACAGGAGCAGGCTCCATGCAGGGAGCTCAATGTGGGACTGGATCCCAGGACTCCAAGATCACGCCCTGAGTAGAAGGCAGGCGCCAAACTGCTGAGCCACCCAGGGATCCCTCCATGACTAGATTATTAAAGGCTGGGAATATTAAATGATCCTATGGTGAGAGCAGAAGTATCTTGCTGGCCCTGCCAACCAACGACAAACCATGCTTGATGGCTGTATTAGTTTGCCAGGGCCACCATAATAAAACACCATAGGTTCAATGGCTTAAACAACAGAAATTTATTTTCTCACAGTTCTGGAGGCTCAAAGTTCCAGATCAAGATGTCAGCAAGTTTGGTTTCTTCTGAGGTCTCTCTCCCTGAAGCAACCTTCTTGTGTCTTCACATGTCTCTCCTCAGTTTCCATGTTTTCTGTGTCCTTATCTCTTCTTTTTCTAAGGACGCAGCCCATAATAAGTCATGCTGGGTTATGGCCCAGCCATATGACTTCATTTTACCTTAATTATCTCTTGAGGGGCCCTATTTGTAAATACAGTCGCAGTCTGAGTGGAACTGTCAACCACAGGAGTGGGACTTCAACACATAATTTTGGAGAGGCAGAATTCAGCCCCAAATGGTCAGTTTCTATCATCGTGAAGAATGAATAATTTTCTACAGCAAGAGCCACACGTCAAGTACCAGTGGCCATGATTATCTGTTCCAGTAAGGAAATAATTTCATTGTAATTGAAATCATCACTTCCTTAAATTCACAATAGTATGCTGCTGCCTTCGGCACAGGCCAAATAGGCCAGCTGAATGGAGAAGTCGTAAGAATCACCACCCTGGACATCTTTCATGACCTTGTTCATGGCATTTATGTTTAGAATTCTTCCAGAACTGCAATAGCTTTTGTGTCTATTATTTTGGCCTGTACAGAGAACTCTGATAGCTTCTGGCTGGCCTTTCTTCACTTGGTATCTCATACATCAGGAATCCAATCTAGATCTCCTTGAATGAAGAGGATACTGGCCCCACCTGAGAAAGGTATTTAGTACACAGCTAAAAATGTATATGGCAAATATTTTTTTTCTAGCCTTCCCAGAAGAAACTCCACTTGTTAAGACAATCGTGTGCTGGAGATAGAATGTTTGGAGATTATTGAACACGACTCTGAACTGACACCAAATATTGGAACACAAAATGCCACTGTGGTCTATCGGTCAGAGGGTGACTGGGAGAGATCTTGTGATCAGTAGAATCAGGTCTGTTTTACTGCAGGCCTATCTCGATCTCTGATTTCACCCCATAGTTATTTCCCAAGATCCAGGATGCCCAGTTGCAAGAGACAGCTCCTCCAGTATCGCATCATCACAACCGGATTCAAGGAATCATTTTAATTGTAGTGTCTATGACTGTCACTCTTGGCCAGAAGAGAATAGCCACTGCAGGCACTTCTTGGGAAGGAGGCTGTTGGTCTCCTCACTAACACATTTCTCAAGGACTCAATGAAGAAGGTCCTCTAGAGCAGGAGTTTTGGCAAACCTTTTCTGTAAATGGCCAAAGGTAAATATTTTAGAATTTGCAGGTCACATGGCAAAATCAAGGATATACTTACATAACAAGAGAGGAAAAAATTTCCACCTTAAAAAAATTAGAGTATATTAATAGTTGAGTAAATTATTCTTATTGCTAATAATTGGAAGAATGGAATTCTCTTTGGGGATAATATTTTGCTTAATTGGGTTTCAAAGTTAGTGTTCCTTATCAAAATTTCTCAGCATTTTTGGAGATAACGAAAGACGGAAGAACGAAAAGAAGAGAAAAATGAGGGAGCTCGAGAAGTATTTCCTTTGGTCTCCTTCACCCTCTGAGCGGTGCCTGGGTCTACTCACAGGCTGCGGAGGAGCAGAGGGGCTTCCGGGGTTCACCCCACCACCGCCCTCCTCCTCCTCCTCCCCCTCCCCCCCGCCCCTGCCCCCACCCCACCCCCACGCCGGGATTGGACCCACCCGCGCACACGCGGAGGACGGTGGACGCCGAGTTCCTGGGCGGCAAACGTACTGGACAGACGGACAGTCCCACCTGAGGCATCTGGAACCACCCGGAGCGGAGGTGGAAGACGAGCCGAGTGTTGAGCGGGAAAGAGCCAAGAAAAGGCCTTTTCCCAGCGGCCGAGATAGCTCAGTTGGGAGAGCGTTAGACTGAAGATCTAAAGGTCCCTGGTTCGATCCCGGGTTTCGGCAGCCGCCAGCGTTTTGTCCCGTCGCCGAGGACCTCCGTGGGTACCAGCAACCAGGTGCGCACAGATCCCCGCGCGATGCGGTAGCCGGAGTCCGAGCTCCGTAACTGAGGGGTCAAGGGGTGGGCGGTGGGAACAGGGCAGCGGTGGGACCTCCCGGTGCAGAGACTCGCGGGACCCTGACGCGGTTGTGCATCTGCTACCGTCTGGGCGACTAAGGGCGAGACAACCGGTGGGAGGCGGAGAGGAGCGGAGGGGGCAGCCACAGCCCGTCCCCGTCCCCGTCCCCGTCCCCGTCCCCGCGCCTGCCTGTGCCGACCCGAAACAGCCGGGCCAGGTGCACCGAGCATGTGCGGCCCAAGCGAGCACCAGATACTAGTTCAAAAATTCGAAAAAATAAAGATTACCATTTAGTGACACGTTAAGTTCATGAAATTCAAAACTCAGAGCGTATAATGTGAAGTTTTATTTGCGCACAGTCCATCATCAGTCCTGTAAGGTCCTGCGCGGACGGGACCCGCCACAACCCCGGCGACGGGACAAAACGCTGGCGGCTGCCGAAACCCGGGATCGAACCAGGGACCTTTAGATCTTCAGTCTAACGCTCTCCCAACTGAGCTATCTCGGCCGCTGGGAAAAGGCCTTTTCTTGGCTCTTTCCCGCTCAACACTCGGCTCGTCTTCCACCTCCGCTCCGGGTGGTTCCAGATGCCTCAGGTGGGACTGTCCGTCTGTCCAGTACGTTTGCCGCCCAGGAACTCGGCGTCCACCGTCCTCCGCGTGTGCGCGGGTGGGTCCAATCCCGGCGTGGGGGTGGGGTGGGGGCAGGGGCGGGGGGGAGGGGGAGGAGGAGGAGGAGGGCGGTGGTGGGGTGAACCCCGGAAGCCCCTCTGCTCCTCCGCAGCCTGTGCGTAGACCCAGGCACCGCTCAGAGGGTGAAGGAGACCAAAGGAAACACTTCTCGAGCTCCCTCATTTTTCTCTTCTTTTCGTTCTTGCGTCTTTCGTTATCTCCAAAAATGCTGAGAAATGGAACCCAAGGACCGTACACATTTGCTAAAGGAACACAGTGTGAACAGTGCCAGACTAGACACTCACCACAATGGTTCCAACTCACGGGAAAGCAACTGTCACAAAAATCAGAAAGTGTGAATTGGGACACAGCCGCCACCAGAACCTCACAGAAGAGGACGGGGGGGGGGGGGGGGGAGGCGCCAAGCCGTTCCGTCCTGTCAGCATCACCTGGTAGAAGACGGCCTGCAATCCGCGGCGGGGCTCCCCTCCCCCCCCGCCCCCCACCAACGCCCTCCTCTGCCCCCGCCCCCCAGCCCGGAGCCGCCTGCCCCGCGCCGGGCCCTCGGGTTCCCGCTGGTGTGCGGTTCCCTCTCCATAGGGCCTGGTTCCCGGGGCCGCTCTGCAGACTCTGGTCCTGGAAACCCCCTCCCCGAGCGCAAGCGGCGGCGGCTCGGGCCTCGGGATGCAGCGGGGACCCCGCGGGACGGCACGGAGGCCGGGGAGCGCGGGGCCCGGTCCGCAGGACCTCGCCGCCCACCGCGGGGCTGGGGCGCCTGTAGTCACCTAGTCAAGGTGCAAAAGGGGCGAAAAGGGAAGAGGCCCTGCTGCAGCGGCGCGCGGCTTGTCCCTTCACCAAACCGGCCTTGAGAACGAGCAATTCTCCTGCGGCGTCCCGCCCGCGTCGGTGCTCGGGGATGTCTGCGCAAAGCCCCCGGCCCTCCGCCTCCGCCTCCGCCTGCAGGTTCCCGCGAGGCGCGTCCAGGCTCCAAGGGCGAGAACACCCGCCAACCGGGGCGTGGGCCGCGCTCGTTGCGACCCGGGGACTCTGAGCCGCTCAAAAACCGAGAGGATGAAAGCCCGAGAAAAGGTGGGGTCTGCTCAGAAACGGCCGCAGGGCAAGATCCATCTCCGAAGGGAGAATTCCGAGACCTCTCGTGTGGGCTCCGTGGCTTAGTTGGTTAAAGCGCCTGTCTAGTAAACAGGAGATCCTGGGTTCGAATCCCAGCGGGGCCTGAGGGGTATTTTCTGTTTGCAGGTTTGCTCGCCCCTCGCGGAAGCGTTTTGCTCTTATCTTGTAGTTTTTATTTCCACCATAGGCCTCCCCTCCGCATGCTCCCTGGCCCTTACTACGCACCCCACGACTTCAGACGTAACAGCATCCCAAGACGTTGGAAACAAAGGGGAACTGGTTTGATCGCAGCCACACAAGTCAAGACAGTATTCAGGAAGCAAAGAGCAATGAGGTGATATTAGCATGCAACCCTGTTTTCTCAATGTGTCTTTTTATAGATACAGACCACAAGTTCCCTTGCGATATCTCAGGGATCAAGTCCCAATTTGATTTCATATAGTCATGAACGGACTAATTGAAGTTCCGAGAGGGAACTCTGTGGGCATGAATTTTAATAGGATACCCACAGGTGCTCTTGAGGTTATAATTCACCTATATGTGTGTGGGAGCCTGGGGGTGGCCTCGGAGATTGGTATATCTAATCCAAGAACTTTGTGAAAGCATACTATGAATGGTGATGGACTGTTGACCAGCCGGGCTGCATAAGGTACAGGTCCAGTGAAAATGAAAATGCAAGATCCTGTACTCAAAACAGGAGGAGAAGCCTGCAGTCCACCCCCGGCTTGGCCCTGCCCTTGCCTTCTCCACCTGCTGTATTCCAGCCATCACACCTGCCCCTGCCTTGCCAGGTGTAAAATCAGCGCTGATATCAGCTGTGCTCTAACAGAAATCCAGAATCTTTACGGCTGTGCGTGTAAGGCCTTGCCTTAATTCCTTTGAAATAAAAATCTGAAGTATAATATGCGATCACTCTTGGGGTCACGTGTAAGCAGTGGTTTGTGGCTTTCTCCCCAACATCGATTCTTCCTCTTGACTGTCCTGTCATCCAGTAAACAAACAAACAAATAATATTTTAAAAAATTTAAAAAGTAGAGAGAAAGTACCATTCAAAGTAACAATAAAATATAAGGCTTTTTCCTTTCTTCGTTGGTCTTTCTCAACCTATTATGTATTTTTCATTTGCTTATTTAATATCATTCTAATTAAGTAGAATTAACATCGTAAATTATCAGCATGAATTTTATTGTTCACCTTTATTTCACACACCAAAATCCAAGGAGCATTACGATCGCTGTGTGAAGAAAGAGATGCAGGGAAAGCCAAACATGCACATTGTGCTCATTTCCTTTGTTCACATACTACGCTCCACTATCCCATTGAACCTCGGTTACAAAACATAAATTCAAAGGTGTAATTATTATGGAGTTTGAAGGTGGCAAATAGAATCTCCTGTCCTCAGTTCACCAAAGCACCCACCCTGCCAAAACCTGGGGTTGAACTAGGGATCTTCAGATTTTCAGTCTAAGTCTCTCCCAGCTGAGCTATTAATGCTACCCAGGAGCAAAGTTTCCCAGTATTTATTTTTCCAAATTTGGATTGTTCTCAACTTCTGTTTTAGGAGATTCAGATTAAAGGTTGCTGTTTAATCATCCAGTACATTTTCTTACTCAGAAATTTGGGGAACCTATTGCCTCTCTCTTATATGGCTTGGATCCAATTCCTGGCAGCAAGGGAAGATAGGTGAGAAGGAGGGCAGAAGAGAGGTAATTGGGCTCCAACGGAAAGACTTTCCACTCTTCCTCATCTTGTGACTTAACCCAGACCTGTCTCAAAAAATTAAGGAAACTAAAGAAAAAATGTGTGGGGTCCCTTACGTAGAAAATTTTTGTGACCCTGGGTCAGACAAATATCTTGTAGATAAGACAACAGAAGCATTGGATAAATGCAACCTCATCAAAAAATTTTAAATCCTGTTCTGTGCAAAATATGTTTAAGAGAACAGAAAGGCAAGTGTCACAGACCATGAGACAACCTCTGCAAACCATATATTTGATAAAGAATTTACATCCAGAATATATAAAGGGCTCTAAATAATCAACAATAAGAAAATCTGATTTAAAAATAGCAAAATATTTAAGCAGATACTTTGCCAAAGCAGCAATAAGGATGACAAGTAAGCAAAAGAAGCTCAACATCAGTGATTAAGGAAATATTGATTAAGGCCATAATGACACACCATTGCAGTTATAAGAGTTGCTAGAATCTAAAAATGTTAGCCATACCACATGCTGGTTAGAATGCAGAAGAAATGAAACTCTCATACACTGTTAGCAGTAGTAGAAAAGTACTATTTTGAAACACTTTGGCAGTTTCTTAAAAAATTGAAGCTATACCAACCCCATGATCCAACCACTCAAATCCTAAGTATGTATCCAAAAGAAAAAATAAAACAATTGTGTCCATACAAATTCTTGTGTACAAATTTTTGTATCAGTTTTATTTGTAATAGCCAATAACTGGAAACAATCCAAGTGCTTAGCTTAAATGGGTGAATGGATAAACAAATTGTGGTATATCCATACCATGGAATACTACTCAGCATAAAATGGAGTAAACTATTGATACGTTAAACATGGGTGAAACTCAAAATAATTATGATGAGTGAAAGAAGTGAAATCAAAAAAGTAAATATATGATCCCATTTGCATAAAACTTTGGAAAATTCAAACTCATCTATAGTGACAGGAATTACATCAATGGTTGCTTGGGAAAGGAGAGGCAGGGAGAAGTAGGGAGTGGAACTCAAACGTTTTCTTCCTCTCTCTCTCTGTCTCTGTCTCTGTCTCTCTTTCTTTCCCCTTTTCTCCCTCCCTCTCTCCCTAACTCTCCCTCCCTTCTACCCTGCCTCCTTTTTTTCTCTTTTCTAAACTTTCGAACCAGCTGTAGGGTGAAGACCACTTCTGAAGATATGGAATTGAGGAACCCAACATGATTGGAAATGAGCAATAATGATTTTCATTTTGCATATAGGCTGTCAAAGTGCTTCCTTGGTTTTCTAGAGCAAGATATCCTGGTCTTGAAGTTGGCCGGTGAGAAAGGCAAGTGGTCTAGAAAGTGAGGAAGAGAGTGATTACAGACCAAAGACACTTGAAGAGGTGGGTGCAGACAAGACAGCCAATGGAAATCAGGTAGAGTGATCTGTGGAGGAGAAAGACGTGGTAGAGAAAAAGAATGAAGGGAAACTCCTAACTCAAGACTTTCCAAAGTGGTTCTCAAAAATAAAACAAAACAAAACACAGGCATTAGGGCAGTAAGAAGATCTTAGAGAAGACTGTCCCTGGCTGGGAAGAACCTAGGAGCAGGAATGGCTTAAATCTGGACTTAGAATTTACTATTCTGGAAAACAATCCAATTTAGAAACGTAGAATTAATTCAGTTAACAGAATAAATTTTCTGACACACACACACACACACACACACACACACACGAATGGCCTTGCCAAAGAATACAGAAGATACCACATTTCCTAATATATCACAAAACAAGCAGTTGTTGTCCGGGGGGTGTAGCTCAGTGGTAGAGCGCATGCTTTGCATGCATGAGGCCCTGGGTTCAATGCCCAGCACCTCCAGAGGCATTTCTTTCTGTTTTGCTCCACATTGGTACATTCTTTCAGGGATGCCGAGTCCACTTTTCTGTTTTTTTGTTTTTGTTTTTCTGCTCACATGGAAAGTAAAAATGACTGGTGAAACATCAGAAGAAAGAAAGGAGGAGGAAAGACTTATTCAACATCCCCAAATGCAACCAACTTTGTCACCTGGACCATCGTTTTGCAATAGGACTTAAAAAAGGAAGATCCAAGTGAGAGGAAGAGAAAGAGGGAGAGAGAAGGGATGAGTGGAGGAGAGAAGGAGAGGGAGAGACCCCTGTGCAACTTCTTTAGCCAGAATAGCTAATCCTAAAGACAAGAGAATGAGAGAAATTAGGGTGATGTGAGCAAGATCTCATCTGTCTCTGGAAAAACACTTCAGATGGCAAGCCGAATGCCTTGGACAAACAACTGTCCCTGATCCTTTATTACATACCAGGAACAGAATACAGGAATTCAAACACAGGCTTTTGTTTCTTCAGTTAAGAGCCTGAAAAAAACGACTAAGGAAAATCCCGTCATTGATCTGCTTTAATTTTGGAGACAAAATAGTGTTCATCCCTGGCAATACAGAATACTTCACTTTCAGGCAAATCAGGTAATGGAGAGGTCTTGGCTTCTAAGAAGTCAACCGTCTCCTTGTCTCCTTCCCATTCGACTGTACCTGAAGATGGCGAAAACGAGATGCTCTGCACTGAATGCATGCTGTGGCAGCAAGAGACCCTCTCTTTCAATAAACCAGCCCCTGTGAACAGTGTTTCTGCTCAAAGATTTTCCTTTGGGGACTAGAGGAAGTGATGCTGTTTCCTTGCACAGACAGTTTACATGATCTGCAGGTTCTGCTTTTGCTTCTTTTGCAATAGCCAGTCTCAGAAGCTGCTCTGTGAGGAGTCTGACTACAGTGGGATCAGCGTGCTATGAGAAAGCCCAACCTAGAACCATGGAGAGAAAAGTGAACAGGAAACTAGATAGAGAAGCACTGATACACCACAGTGGAGCCTCCTCAGACCTTTGAGTCCAACCCTGCTACCAGCTAAATAAAGAGCAGTGAACAGTCCCAACTGGCTCCAAGCAGCAGAAGGGACCCAGCCAAAATTTCTGACCCAGAGAATTGTGAGCAAATGTAATGGATGGTTTAAAGTCGTTCAATTTTGAGAAGTTTGATATGTAGTCTGCTATAATTAAAACAGTCATAGATCAACAAAGAGGGTCAAAGAAGAGATAATCATCTTATCTGGAAGCTCATGGTAGGAAATGAGACTTTTACTTTTGTTCTAAGGAAAATTTAAGACCATAGCAAAGAGTATAAATTTTAAAAAATGAGATCGATGTAGGAGCAATCCCGTTTTTTTTTTCCATTAATACCAATAATAAGTTCTTTATCTACTAGGCTTAGTGGATAACTTTAAGTCCTTACTCTACCCACTTCTAAAGAGCCCTCTCCTCCCAGCCACATAAATATCTGAAATTCGGGTTCAGAGATGTCTGCAGATTGTAATGTGCTTAGGGCAGACATCCTCAAGAGGCGAATCCACAGACATTTAAATTCTGTCATTTCTAAACCCAAACTATACATTTCCCTCTTATTGCCCTACCTATACACAAATCAACAAACCAATAACAACAACAACAAACAATTCTCACCCCTCCTCCTATATTTACTATTCTTTGCAAAAGGTATCACCATCTGCAAAATCCAACCTGCATGCTTTCCTAAATACTAAGTATTAGACTTCAGTAAGAGTCCAAATCCTGTATCAATCTACCTTGTTCCTCAAATTTCTCCCTTGCCTTTCATTGTTAAATTCACTGTTTCATCTATCTCGCAGATCCTTGAAAGAGCCTCCAAAGTTGCCTGCCTAGGTCAGGACAGCGTAAAAAAAAAAATCACTGTACTGTACACATTTAGGGCTTTCTCAATCTGTTGCAGTCCTGCATTTGACCTGTCCCGCCCCCACGCCCCGCCCATCCTGCTTTTTAGAACCCAGTCGAGTCAACAGCAGGCTTGAGAGATGGAGCAACATAGGCTAACGTGCTCTTTAGAAAGCCCCAGTTGATTTCCGTATAAAAGTTGGAAATAACAGAGAGGAAAAGGAAACATGATTCTTCAACAGGACTTGAACTTAAACTCCTATATCTCACACGAAAAGGCTAAAACGCCACTGCTGACCTAAATCACTTTCACGATGAAGGTGCTTCCTGAAATCTAGTGAACTGGGCACATTTAGTTTCAACAGAAACTAATGCGAGCCACAGATACAATTTAAATTTTATAGGAGATCCGGGAAAGCCTCGAGCGGGTGGGGGTGTAGCTCAGTGACAGAGCGTGTGCTTCGCGCGGACGAGGTCCCGGGTTCAACCCCGGCTCCTCCAACCGTACTTTTTCGTGCGCTTAGCCACGTTTCTCCTGCTTTATTAAAAGAATATACAGTCCAATGTATTCTCTTCAATATTATGCCATTGGACCATTATGCCATTATCCATGGGACTTGGTGCCACCCAAGACACGAACATTCACAGAAGAGAGAAAACGAAGACAGCTGCACTCGTCAGCCTCAACACCGCCTGAAACACCGAGCTGCAGTCCCATCCACAGACCCATTCACTTTAGGTCTCATGAGGCAGAATCCCTAAAGAAAGGGAAGAAACAAAACAAAACAACAACAACGACAACAACAAAAAACAGAGAAACCAGGTCTGTGAAGTTTCGTGAGCTTTAGAGCACTGTGCGGTCCAAGGCGCAGGGGCCGGTCTCCTCTGCTCCCCAGCGCGCCCCAAGCGCGCTCCCTGCGCGCCTCCTGTGCGCCCCCAGTGCTCACCCCGCAGGCCGCCCGCCAGCCCCCAGAACGCCCCCGGCGCCCCCCACCCCCGCCTCGGAGCCCAGGTGGTGGCGCGGGGCCCAGCTTCCGCAGGGGTGGGGAGTGGGGTGCAGTCTGCAGGCGTCAAGGGAGCCCAAGACCCGTGCCTAACGGACTTTTAAAGCCTAATCTGGGAGCTGGAGACCGCCGGCTCCACTCAGGCCAGCGAGCACCCGCGGACCGCAGAGGATGGATCCTGGGATCTGGCCCCACTCTTACTGGTATTTCATATTACACTGACTTTCACGAGAGCTTTACACAACACGTATACCGGAAGGCTCCCCCTAATTCCCACAGGCCCCTCAACCACAACACCTCGCTGGAGCTACATACATCTCAGACACACTGACAAACAACGGATTTGAAGTCCTCACCCTCAAAAAAAAAAAAAAAAAAAAAATGAAGTCCTCACCTTCGACATTTCCTCGCTGAACATTTTTGTCCTTCAATCTTTAAATGCAGGAACCCCTCGTGGCCCCACACCGAACGTCCCGGAGGAAGAAGTGGCCAAAGGTTTTTGGGTGGGAATAAGGACAAATATATAAGCTGCTTGTATTAAAACAAATAGCACCTATTACAGAATCAGTACAAACTATAGAATACGGAATATCAATGCTCTGCACTTTGTTTTCTGTGCAAGTCGCCTATCGTTGGGCGAATGCACCAGAATCATTCCATTTTCTTTGCAAAACCTTTCCATGCTACCCTTTGTATCAGAAAAGAATGCTTTAAAATGTGAAGTCGAAATGTAAAAGATGAAGTCTAGATTGCCTCATTTGGAAAAACATTCCTTCCAACTGGTCTGAAATCATGAGAGGGAGCAGAGATGGGTCAAACCCCACACAGCTGCCTTCCCCAACTGAGCCACGGAACCCCTGCCAGGGCTATCTCTGGGCCACCCTCATCCAGCTGTGTTGCTGTCACACTGCGGTCTAGATTATTTCTGGGCAAAGGCTAAGTGAATGAGCTTTCCTTCTCTTTGATTCTCATTCTCTGACACCCTCTGGGTTGCAGAGTAATCAGCCAGGAAAAACAGCTCCGACCACCATCTTCCATTTTGCCAATCACGGATTCTTTTTTCTTTTCTTTTCTCCCCCCCCCCCCTTCTTTTTGTATTTTTTTTTTATGGAGTTCAACTTGCCAACATATAGCATAACACCCAGTGCTCATCCCATCAAGTGCCCCCTCAGTGCCTGACACCCAGTCACCCCATCCTCCCCCACCTCCCCTTCCATTGCCCCTTGTTCATTACCTAGAGTTAGGAGTCTCTCATGTTTTGTCACCCTCTCTGATTTTCCCCAATCATTTTCTCTCCTTTCCCCTATAATCCCTTTCACTATTTTTTATATTCCCCGTATAAGTGAAATCATATAATGATTGTCCTTCTCGATTGACTTACTTCACTCAGCATCATACCCTCCAGTTCCATCCACGTCGAAGCAAATGGTATTTGTCATTTCTAATGGCTGAGGAATATTCCATTGTATACATAGACCACAGCTTCTTTATCCATTCATCTTTCGATGGACACCGAGGCTCCTTCCACAGTTTGGCTATTGTGGACATTGCTGCTAGAAACATCAGGGTGCAGGTGTCTCGGTTTTTCGCTGCATCTGTATCTTTGGGGTAAATCCCCAGCAGTGCAATTGCTGGGTCATAGGGTGGCTCTCTTTTTAACTCTTTGAGGAACCTCCACACAGTTTTCCAGAGTGACTGCACCAGTTCCCATTCCCACCAACAGTGCAAGAGGGTTCCCCTTTCTCCGCATCCTCTCCAACATTTGTTGTTTCCTGCCTTGTTAATTTTCCCCATTCTCACTGGTGTGAGGTGGTATCTCATTGTGGTTTTGATTGGTATTTCCCTGATGGCAAGTGATGTGGAGCATTTTCTCACGTGCTTGTTGGCCATGTCTATGTCTTCTTTGGTGAAATTTCTGTTCGTGTCTTCTGCCCATTTCATGATTGGATTGTTTGTTTCTTGGGTGTTGAGTTTAATAAGTTCTTTATAGATCTTGAATACTGGCCTTTTATCTGATGGGTCATTTGCAAATATCTTCTCTATTCTGTAGGTTGCCTTTTAGTTTTGTTGACTGTATCCTTTGCTGTGCAGAAGCTTTTTATCTTGATGAAGTCCCAATAGCTCATTTTTGCTTTTGTTTCCCTTGCCTTCATGGATGTATCTTGCAAGAAGTTGCTGTGGCCAAGTTCAAAAAGGGTGTTGCCTGTGTTCTCCTCTAGGATTTTGATGGATTCCTGTCTCACATTTAGATCTTTCATCCATTTTGAGTTTATCTTTGTGTATGGTGTAAGAGAGTGGTCCGAGTTTCATTCTTCTGCACGTGGCTGTCCAATTTCCCCAGCACCATTTATTGAAGAGACTGTCCTTTTTCCAGTGGAGAGTCTTTCCTGCTTTGTTGAATATTAGTTGACCATAGAGTTGAGGGCCCATTTCTGGCTTCTCTATTCTGTGCCATTGATCTACGTGTCTGTTTTTGCCAAGCACGGATCTCAGGTAGGATTCTCCTCTCGCTCTTTAGGGCCCCACGGCATTTTGCATGGAGCCATGAAACTGCGTCAGAGAATCTTTCACATGAGAGTTAAAAGCCATGAGAGATAAAGCAACGGAACTCTGGCCACAGAACCCACGAGGGCCTCCACGTGTGGGATACCTTTTTCCAGGGGAAGGGAGTAGCCGACCTCTAGAACCTCAAGGCCCCAACCACAGACATGCATGGCCCACCTTAACTCAGGTGACTTCAAGTTGGAACTCCAGGCATGTTGGTCCTTCTTTGGGAAATCTGGTGCTATCACTGATTTCCCACATCATTACACACCCGGGTCTCTGCACCTCCAATGCTCTGGCCATCATCCCAGCAGGAAATGCTGGAGGAAGGGCACAAGAGAACAGAACCTGAAACGTGGCCTCAGGAAATAGATCCAGATAGAAAAAGGAAACATCCCAAATAGAAAACAGTAAGTATATGTTGTCACAGTCACTGCATCACAGTCAGGAAACCTGGCAGTGGTTTTGTCTGGAGGACTCTGCCTTCTGTCTCTGAGACCCACAAAGTTGCACAAGGAGGGGGTGGTTCTGGACACAAGCAAGCACTGCTCCCAGTAGCAGTTGTCCTCTTATAACAACCTCCCACCCCACCCCACGGCTTGTGGACCAAGAGTCAAACCTCAGCCATGACAAGGGCTCAAAGAATAGATGCTTCCATTCCATTGGCAGAATTTGTGGTGACCAAATATGGTAAGTTTGGGGAGTGATCCTAAGTTATTGTGTATTCTCGTTCATTCGCTTTTGCTTTTTTCTTAGAAAAAAAAATTATTTTATTTATTCATGAGAGACACAGAAAGGTAGAGACGTAGGCAGAGGGAGGAGCAGGCTCCATGCAGAAAGCCTAATGTGGGACTCCATTCCAGGAATGCGGGATCACGCCCTGAACCAAAGGAAGAGGCTCAAACACTGAGCCACCCAGGCGTCCCTCGTTCACTTTTCATCCCTATACTCTTTTTTTTAAAAGATTTTATTTATTTATTGGAGAAAGAGAGAGAGAGGCAGAGACACAGGCAGAGGGAGAAGCAGGCTTCATGCAGGGAGTCCGACGTGGGACTCAATCCCGGGACTCCAGGATCATGCCCTGAGCCAAAGGCAGCTGCTAAACCGCTGAGCCACCCGGGGGTCCCGTCATCCCTATACTCTTCTCCCTAAACGAAATCTGCACCTTCCTGAATATCTCGATAAGCTGCAGATCAGCTCCGCTTCCTCGGTGTCCCGGCCGCCTCCTGTCCTCCCCCTGGAATCACAGGGAACCACTGGGCGAGACTCAGCTGGTGCTGGGACGTGGCCGAAATGGGCGCCTGGAGAAGAAACAACAGTCAAAAGTAACTTGGTGAGTGCCTTCGTGGCCCCGAAGCGACCGTCTAAGACTAGAGAAAGGGCTTTGGATCCGAATGCAGCGGTTGCCCAACCGGGGCGTCAGGAGCTTTACCAACACGTGCAATCCCGGTTCCACCAGAGAGCTCACCGGGTGCACGATCACTGGCTGGGGAACCGGGAGCTGGGGGAGGGGGGAGGGGGCAGGCGTGGAACTTAGATGCCTCCCGGTTGAGGTGCTTGTCGTCCAGGGGGGAGAACCGCTCCCTGGGGTGTGCAGCTGCGGTACGGAGGGAGCTGAGCTGTGGCACGGTTGAGCCAGGAGGAGACGGTTAGAATATTTGCATCTGTGTTATCAGCGATATTGGTCTATCATTCTCCTTTTTGGTATGGTCTTGTCTGGTTTTGGAATTAAGGTGATTCTGGCCTCATAAAACGAGTTTGGAAGTATTCTGTCCCTTTCTTTCCTTTGGAACAGCTTTAGTAGAATAGGTATTGTTTCTTCTTTAAACATTTGATAGAATTCCCCTGGAAGCCATCTGGCCCTGGATTTTAGAGTTTTTTTTTTTAATATTTTATTTGTTTATTCATGAGAGACACAGAATGAAAGAGAGAGGCAGAGACACAGGCAGAGGGAGAAGCAGGCTCCATGCAAGGAACCTGACGTGGAACTCCATACCTGGGTCCGGGTTCATGCCTTCGGCTGAAGGCAGTACTAAACCACTGAGCCACCGGGGTTGCCCGGATTTTAGAGTCTTTGGAGGTTTTTGATGACTGCTTCAATTTCCTCCCTGGTTATTGGCCTGTTCAGGTTTTCTATTTTTTCCTGTTCCAGTTTTGGTAGTTTGTGGTTTTCCATAAATTCACCCATTTCTTCTAGATTGCCTAATTTATTGGAGTATAGCTGCTCGTAATATGTTTTTAAAATCGTTTCTACTTTCTTGGTATTGGTTGTGATCTCTCCTCTTTCATGATTTCATTAATTTGAGTCTTTTTTTTCTTTTTGATAAGGCTGGCAAATGGTTTATCTATCTCATTCTTTCAAAGAACCAACTCCTGGTTTTGTTGATCTTTTCTACAGCTCTTCTGGTCTCTATTTCATTGAGTTTTGCTTGCATCTTTATTATCTCTCTTCTTCTGCTTGGTGTAGGTTTTATTTGCTGTTCTTTCTCCAGTTCCTTTAGGTGCGAGGTTAGCTTGTGTATTTGAATTTTTTCCAATTATTCGAGGGATGCTTGTATTGAGATGTATTTTCCTCTTAGGTCTGCTTTTGCTGTATCCTAAAGATTTTGAATGGTTGTATCTTCATTTTCATTAGTTTCCATGAATCTTTTTAATTCTTTTCTAATTTCCTGGTTGACCCATTTATCTTTTAGTAGGATGCTTTTTAACTTCCACGTGTTTGTGTTTCTTCCAATTTTTTTCTTGTGACTGAGTTCTAGTTTCAAAGCATTGTGGTCTGAAAAAATGCAGGGGACAATCCCAGTCTTTTGGTATTGGTTGAGACCTGATTTGTGACCCAGCAGTATGTGGTCTATTCTGGAGAAAGTTCCATGTGCACTTGAAAAGATGTGTATTCAGTTGCCTTCAGATGGAAAGTTCTGTATATATCTGTGAAATCCATCTAGTCCTGTGTATCATTTAAAGCCCTTGCTTCTTTTGGTGATATTGTGCTTAGAATATCTGTTATTTGCAGAAAGTGCCGTGTTGAAGTCTCCTACTGTTCGTGTATTATTATCTAAGCATGTCTTTACTTTGGTTATTTTTTTAAGATTTTATTTATTTATTCATGAGAGATGCAGAGAGAGAAAGAGAGGCAGAGAGAGAAGCAGGCCCCATGCAGGGAGCCTGACGGTGGGACTGGATCCCAGGTCTCCAGGATCACACCCTGGGCTGAAGGCAGCGCTAAACCACTGAGCCACCCGGGGTTGCCCCTTTACTTAGGTTATTAATTGATTGATATACTTGGCAGCTCCCAGATTAAGGGGCATAAATATTCATGATTGTTAGGTCTTGTTGGACAAACCCTTTTAGTATGATATATGATATAGTGTCCCTCTTCATTTCTTACTACAGTCTTTGGGATAAACTTTAATTTATCTGATATGAGGATTGCTAAAGAAGGGTTAATTTAACCAAGTTGATTCCACAGGAAATATCTGGAGGCATTTCCTTGGTCCAAGCAGACCCGTCTGACCAGGCCCTGGCACTTAGCCTCTGCTGGTCTCAGAAATGGTTGTGTGTTAGAACAGCCCATCCAGAAGGTGACCTAAGAGAGTTCTCTGGTTTTGCCCTCACCCAGCCGGCCCTGGGGATCCGGAGGCTCACCAACAACGTTGAGACTTGAGAAGGACTCATTTCTCTCAGAGGAAAAACAGTCCTGGCCCAGGACAGAGAAAGGGGTGTTTGTCTCTTCCAAGTAACTGGCTGCTTCCAGGAAAGCATGAGGATGAGCAAACCGAGAGGTCTACAGGTGCTCTACTTCAGGGCTTGGCGGGTTTCTCCTCTTTCCCACCGAAGCACCTGGCTGCAGACCAGGGGTGGGAGGGTTGTGGAGGACGCATAGACAGCGGGCCAGTCCACAGGGCGCTGAAGTGGAACCTTCATCACCTGCTCCGCTGGAGGGGGGGGGCGGGCAGGCGGCCCCTCCTCCGGGAGACTGTAGCCTCACGTCCTCCCTGGGGTGGAGTGTTTGCAGGTAAGCACAGTGCACCTCGGACCTGGAGACCCCATCCTCTCGGGGAGGCAGAGGTCCCCTCTCGTCCAGCGACGCTCCTCCTGGTCTGCTGTAGTCAGGTGGGTAAAGCCTTTCGCGGGAATGAATCCTAGGACAGTCTGTCCAGGGCGTTAAAGCTGGTCTTTAGAACCGGGGAGCCTTGCTGGAGCTTACAGGCCCTTCTGTTCCTAGAGGAGGCACCAGGTCGGAACCTGCGGAGCCCTGGCGTCCCCTCCCCCACCCTGCTCCCGCGCACCGCGCAGGGCTCTGGGCTGTGGTTTCTGCACCAGAGCGCTTGGTCCTCCACGGCCTGGGACCTTCAAGGGGTCACGTCCTGAGGACCAGCTCCCCGCGCACCAGCTCCACCTAACTGCTAGTAGGGATTCCGCATGGAGTTTTAGTCCTTTTTTTTTTTTTTTTTTTTTTTTTTTAGAATGTTGAAAATTAAATTTTCCTCCAGTTGCAAAGTTAAAACTTTGAAAGCAGAGAAACCTTCTACATCTTAGCTTCCAGGTTTGGAGATATGTTCACACTGGCGGGCGGCATGGCCTAATGGATAAGGCGTCTGATTCTGGAACAGAAGAATGAAGGTTCAAGTTCCTTCGTGGTGGTGGTTCCTTTACTGGCGAACAATCGTTTGATTCCTACTGGTGCACCCTCGAGTAGCTTTGTGAACCTCAAAGGAGTTCAGAGTCCTGAAAGAAGCAAGCCTGTTGTGTGCTCCTGAGTTACTAATAACTTGCATTTTGTCACTGGGCTCTGATCACTATATACGCTAGTAAAACACTAATGTATGGTTCCCTACAATGCGGCAGCCCCACTCTAGAACCCGCCAGTAGAGGCCCACAAGGGGATGGGAGGGTGGAAGAGCCTACTGCGAACATTTCTCCGGAAAACTGGATTTCAGGGGGGGCTTCTATTTAAGAGTTAGGGGTTTGGAGGGAGTGAGGGATGCCGAGCTTGGAACAGGCACCCTCATAGAGGGTGAACTATCTGGGCTCAGGGATCTAACTTCTGAGAAATTACTCAAAGCTAGCAAGTCAATTATTCTCTCATCTTCCCATTATTTGCCTTTATTAGAAGCACAGGGTAATGGCATTTTCATCACATGATTTGTGGGAAAGTCCTGTGAAGGCAGACTTGATGTTGACCAAAACAGCCAGTCATCTTATCAAAACTTGGTTCTTGACCAGGGATGGAGGCAGCCCTAGGTTGTCCCACTTGAACTATTCTGAGCCACTCAGAGGGATTAATAGATCAACTCCTTCTTCAATTGTTCATAAGATTTTTAACTTTCACTTTGGGAAGATTTTATATTACTTATGCATTGCCATTTTTTATGGTCCACTCACGTGCTTACCACTCACTCCTAAAGATTTGGGATCCAGTTTTTGGTGGTGCTGATTGGATGGGTTGGAGAGGGAGCCAGAAGAAAAGAGAGAGGTAGGGAAGTTCTCTTGGGCCAATTCTGGCTTCTCTAGTTACTGTCTCTTTCCTGAGTCAAAATAAGAGACTAAACAAAGATGTCTGTTAGGTTCTTTATTTTTCCTCCTCTTTCCATTTTTTTTTCCTGTTGTGATCTTCAATGTTACTGAAAAATAGAACTCAAGGTGAACTTATAAGTATTGTGGTAGGCACATTTCATGATGAAAATGTATGGTAAACTGGACTCTCTCCCACTTTTTTTCCTGTCCCATCTTGTCTTCCTTTTGCCAAAACAGCCATCCTTTGTGGTACCAAGGACTACGCAGTAGAACCCCGCAGTTGCAAAGGCAATGCACTACATCATTGGTCTTCTTGTCATGTAAGCAGGGAAGTCATGATAGAACAATGAAGAAGTACAAGAAAGTTGTGGTTATGGAATAAAGAACATATGTGGAGATACAGGGGATTGTAACTCGAGATCTGTATTTCAGTACCCAAGGACAAAAAATCAGCTTGTGCTATACAGTCTTCATAAAAATCGGTGGCATTTTTGGATGGTATTGATAAACCTAACAGTTGGCAAAAGAAAGTCCACTAAGTTTGAAATCATTAGGCTAGAGCCTCTCTTTGGCATTTCTGACTCAAGAAACTTGCCACTCCAATCTGACATTTGTACACAGTAGCTGAGACATATTTAAATTTAAAACATTCAGGGATGTGTGGCTAGCTGACTTAGTAGAGAATGCAACTCTTGCTCTCAGAGGTTTTGGGTTCAAGCCCCACCTTGAGAACAGTGCCTACTTAAAAGAGTGCTTAAGTTAAAAACATTTACCCATTATAATAATAATTAATTATATAAAAAATTATTTGTATAATTAGCCTAAGTAGGTAAATTTTCTCTTTTTTGAACTGTAGAATTTGTAACAGAAAGCATCACAGTGATTTTTGAGCTAATTGAAGATGTGAAACACAACAAATACATCTCATTCTTTTGGGATCTTTTTCTGCAAAGTGCTGGAAAAATATTTAGTGTAGTCCAGCTGTTGTTTGGAAGACCTCCAAAAGACAATTTTTAAAAAAAGTTAACATCAACAATGATAAGTCATGCTGTCCATATGTACCTTAATATGTGATGAAAAATATGATCTCTATATATAGATTTATACATAATATATAATATAAATATATATAAATATAAATCTCTCTCTCTGTATATATATATATATATTTCCTTCTGTGATCTTCCTCCTCAAAACTCATAGCCCAGACTAATCATGACAAAAAGAGCAGACGAATTCCAGTAGAGGAGCATCCTACAACATACCGGAAGAGAATCCCTCTAAGCTATCATAGTCATTGTGATTGCTAATTTTGTGTGTCACTTTGGCTGGGCTAAGGGATGCCCAGATAAGTAAAACATTATTTCTGGGTGTGTCTGTGAAAGCAGGTTAGCATTTAATTCAGTAGACTGAATAGAGAGATCTTCCCTCACCAGTGAGGGTCCAAAAGGAACAAAAGGACAAAAGAAAGTAGAGTCTTTCTATGTGCTTGAGCTAGGAAATCTCTCTTTTCTTGCCCTCAGACATCCTGTGCTCCTGGTTAATAGGCCTTCCAACTGGGGCTGAATTATGTCACTAGGTTTTCTGGTTCCAGCTTGTAGATGGCAGATTACAGGACTTCTCAGCATTCATAACTTCATGAGCCAATTCCTATATTAAATCTCTTCATAGGTATCTTGTTACAATAAAATACAATGGAGAATACACTTGAAAATTCCCCAAGCAGACATAACCATGGAAGCCACATAAGCAAAGCCAAATCTAGCTTATTTCATGAATACAAGTGAACCTTAACTGAGGTTATTACTTGTAAATGTCTCTAATAATCATAAAAGAAACTTAAGTCATCTTCCTAAAATAAAATGGTATAGGATAACCACTTTAACCCACCCCCTGCTGCCTTGAAACCTCCATTATAATAACCAGTTGTTTTATTTTATTATTTTAAAAAATATTTTATTTATTTATTCATGAGAGATACAGAGAGAGAGGCAGAGACACAGACAGAGGGAGAAGCAGGCTCTCCCTAAGGAGCCTGATTCCGGGCTGTGGGATCATGACCTGAGCCGAAGGCAGATGCTCAACTGCTCAACCACTCAGCCACCTAGGCATCCCATAACCAGTTGTTTTAATGTTCATTTTTCAAGCCATCTTGTGCTGTGCTGCCCCTGAGTTTCATATCAATTCTGGAACTGAAGACTTTCAGTTCAGAAACTGTCCTTTTGTACACAGCAAACCCTTAGTCAATACTAGTTCATTGATCTGGCTTTAATTTTTACTGTTTTTGACAATCTCTTTATATTCTATTGGTTTTGTCTCTCTGGAGAACCCTCACTGAGACAGTCATTGAAAACAAGAAAAATGGGCAGCCCTGGTGGCTCAATGGTTTAGTGCTGCCTTAGGCTCAGGGTGTGATCCTGGAGACTTGGGATCAAGTCCCACATTGGACTCCTTGAATGGAGCCTGCTTCTTCCTCTTCCTGTGTCTCTGCCTCTCTCTGTGTGTGTCTCTCATGAATAAATAAATAAAATCTTTGAAAAAAAAAAAAAACAAAAAAATCTAAGAAATATCATAGCCAAAAAAAAAAAGACACATGACAACTAAATGTACTTGGTTTTGTGGAACAGACAAAAGCTATTAGGCTAAAAACCAAGAAAATCTGGAATACACTATGAAATTTATTTATTTATTTATTTTTAAAGATTTTATTTATTTATTCATGAGAGGCACAGAAAGAGGCAGAGACCTAGGCAGAAAGAGAAGCAGGCTCCATGCAAGGAACCTGATGCAGGACTCGATCTCCGGATTCCAGGACCATGCCCCATGCCAAAGGCAGATGTGCCTAGCCGCTGAGCCACCCAGGTGACTATGGAATTTATTTAATAAAAATCTATCAGTGTGCCAGGCTGGCTCAGTTGGTGGAGCATGGTGACTCTTGATATACAAGACTGTTTGAGCTCCAGACTGGGTGTAGAGATTACTTTAAAAAGTAAAATAAAATAAAAAGTTATCAATGTTGGTTTGTTAATTTAGTAAATGCTACCATCTCTTTTTAAAAATTTATTTATTTGAATCCTAGAGGAAAACACAGGCAGCACCATTTTTGAACTTGGTCACAGCAACTTCTTGCAAGATACATCCATGAAGGCAAGAGAAACAAAAGCAAAAATGAAATATTGGGACTTAATCAATATAAAAAGCTTCTGCACAGCAAAGGATACAGTCAACAAAACTAAAAGACAACCTACAGAATGGGAGAAGATATTTGCAAATGACCCATCAGATAAAAGGCCAGTATTCAAGATCTATAAAGAACTTATTAAACTCAACACCCAAGAAACAAACAATCCAATCATGAAATGGGCAGAAGACACGAACAGAAATTTCACCAAAGAAGACATAGACATGGCCAACAAGCACGTGAGAAAATGCTCCACATCACTTGCCATCAGGGAAATACCAATCAAAACCACAATGAGATCCCACCTCACACCAGTGAGAATGGGGAACATTAACAAGGCAGGAAACAACAAATGTTGGAGAGGATGTGGAGAAAGGGGAACCCTCTTGCACTGTTGGTGGGAATGGGAACTGGTGCAGTCACTCTGGAAAACTGTGTGGAGGTTCCTCAAAGAGTTAAAAAGAGAGCTACCCTACGACCCAGCAATTGCACTACTGGGGATTTACCCCAAAGATACAGATGTGGTGAAATGCCAGGACACCTGCACCCTGATGTTTATCGCAGTAATGTCCACAATAGCCAAACTGTGGAAGGAGCCTCGGTGTCCATCGAAAGATGAATGGATAAAGAAACTGTGGTCTATGTATACAATGGAATATTACTCAGCCATTAGAAATGACAAATACCATTTGCTTCGACGTGGATGGAACTGGAGAGTATGATGCTGAGTGAAGTAAGTCAATCAGAAAAGGACAAACATGATATAGTCTCATTCATTTGGGGAATATAAAAATTAGTGAAAGGGAATAAAGGGAAAGGAGAGAAAATCAGTGAAAATATCAGTGAGGGTGACAAAACATGAGAGACTCCTAACTCTGGGAAATGAACAAGGGGTAGTGGAAGGGGAGGTGGGCAGGAGGGTTGGGGTGACTGGGTGATGGGCACTGAGGGGGGCACTTGGCGGGATGAGCACTGGGTGTTATGCTATATGTTGGCAAATTGAATTCCAATTAAAACATTAAAAATTTTAATTTATTTGAGATGAGAGCCCTTGAAGGGGGGACCAGAGGGAGAGGGAGAAGCAGATTCCCTTTCTGAGCAGTGGGGCTTGACTCTGGGATCATAACTTGAGCCAAAGGCTGACCCCACTGAACCAATCAAGTGCCCCTAAATGTATCATCTTAAGTTAGATAATAATAGGAAAAACTGGGGGCAGGGTATATAAGAAATCTCTGTAATATCCTCTCAGGTTTTTTCTCCCTGCAAATCTTGTACTGTTCCAAAGTTAAATTATATTTACAAGATAAAAAAGATCTGTTTTAGACATACAGGTGAAGAGAGTGTTTAAAAGGAGTTAGAGCAAATCTGCTGCAGATTGAGTGCATTTCTTACAGAGCTTGGCTCCCACAATTAACACGAGGGTGACTTACAGGGCCAATGCCACTGATATCTATGGAGATTTCCTTGTCACATTCAACATACAGTTAAACAAAATCATAATCATGTGAATGGTAAAGTACACTGCAAACATTCCCAGAGCTACTCGCAAAGGAAGTTGGATTCAGCCCTTTGTGGATGTGAGTTTAAAAGAGCCTGTGCAAAAGTGAAAGAATCTACACCAGAACCGCGTTGGTGCATCTTCAGACTCAAAGCCTGATGCGCTTCCAATTCCGCCATCCAGAAGTACATGGTTTCAGCGGGAATCCAAATTCAAATAAAGCAGGTGTAGTCGCTGCTTAACCTTCCCCCCTCATTCTTTCCCTTGTATTTCAAACTCAAACACGCTAAAAAAAATCCATTGCTGCCAGCGAAATGCCCACACTCTGGATTGGAGTGTGTTTCTAAGCTCAGCGCTGCTCCTAGGGCTGGTACGGTCTACCGTTGCCCTAGCAGCACATGCAGCACCAGGTCTACTGTTCCAGATGCTCCAGATGCTCCAGATGCGCCACCGTTGGGCCACCGGATGCTGCAACAGGACACTGAGTCAGGTAATCTTTGGCAAAACAAGACGAGAGCCGCTCCGGTGAGGAGCCCCCTCTCAAAACACTTACCTTCTTTCTCCAAAGGTCTGGACACCTGCAGCAGTGACGCAGAGCTTGGTCACTGTCTACCCTCGCTCCTGCCCTGTCTACCTATCCTACCTGTCCACTGAGACCCCGCCAACTACTCTTCTTCGCTCCCTGCCTTCACTGCCTCTTCCCTCCTCCCCTGGCTTCACCTTTGTCCCGCCTGGAGCCTGGTGCTCTCCCTACTCCACTCCTCCCCTGCAGACCCTCCTGAGCTCCCTCCAGATCCCAGCACTCTCCTTCCTGTGTGGCAATAACAGAACTTGTGCAGGCACCTCCCCGACCCCTTTTCTGCCTGAAGGCTTGGAATTTTCTCCAAAATCGGCATCTAGGTTAACAGTTGCACCAGGTTTCGCTCACCTGCCACTCGTGCGCGCCGAGGATTGGGAACAGTGACCGCCGGTCCTAAGCCCCACCGGGGTCCGTGTGCGTTCCCGGGGCTCCCCGGGCGCGTCTTTGTATCCACTCTTCCTTCCACCCCCGCACCTCCTTTGGCTTTTCTGGCAGTTTCGTGGGCAGAGAAGGACGTTGTTCAACAAGGAGGATGTGAAGACATGACAAAGGCCCAACCCTCGCGGTGGCCTGGAGCTGGCAGAGTAGTCCGTTGGCAAAAAGCGGCCTTCCATAGAGGGAGGGGAGGAGGCATCAGAATGCATTTGTCCTGTCACAACTGACACTGGAGTCAGTCCCAGAGATTTCAAAGACGGAAAAACCTGCCCGGGTGGCTCAGCGGTTTAGCGTCGCCTTCAGATCAGGGCACCCTGGAGACCCATCTCGGGCTCCTTGCATGGAGCCTGCTTCTCCCTCTACCTGTGTCTGTGCCTCTCTCTGTGTGTCTCTCATGAATAAATGAATAAAATCTTAAAAAAAAAAAAACCTGCCCTCATCTTCAGATGAGGCTGTAAATACATGCCATGGGGAGCCCTGCTGCTAGCCACCTGAGGGGCTGTAGCTCATTGGTAGAGTGCATGTTTAGCAGGCACCTGACCCGAGTGGAGGGGGTGACCCAGTCTCATCCTTTACTCTAGGGTGCCATCAGAGGCCACCCGGATGCCTGGCACCGTTCAGAAGCAGCCAGTTCTGCTTTGCTGCTAATTTTCATTATTATTAAGAAGTGGGGAGAAAAAAGACAGAAGTGGGGGAAGGAGACCCTTGGGAAAATCCCTTTAGATGCTACCTAGCCCTTTTGCTCAGCTGAACCTGTGTTAGTACATCCTTCCCGCCGTCAGGTCCCCATTCACCCCTGCACCCCCCCCCCCCCCGCACTCCCCCGTAATCTTCATGGGCACCCTAGGTCTGCCCAACACCAGTCCTGGGGCACCACGAGCCCAGCTTTTTCATCTGAAAAAGTGTTTACTGTCCAAGGGAAAAGGGCTTCTGGTGAAACTCGGAAGCTTCCAAAATCCATTGTCAAAAAAGTTTATGTCCAGAGGGGGAAGGAGCAGCAAGCTGTCTTGAAACGTGGGACAAGCAGCTTTAAGCTCACCTTCCGTGGGTTGCAGAGAACCTTGGGAACCCTACATCCCAGGTGGAACCGGAGGCGCAGCCCCGCTGCCCAAAATGTACTGGTGAGGATCCAGAGGTATGGATCCAACGCCACCTGCTCAAGTCCCCCGGGTCCTTCTGGTTCCTCCTGCTCCTCCCCCCAACCTCCCCCTCAACGCGCCGAGGCGCCCTCTCCTGCACACTTCTTGCCTCTCCACAGCACCCACATGCACTGACTCCTCCTCACTCAACTGTGCCACAGCTCAGCTCCCTCCGTACCGCAGCTGCACACCCCAGGGAGCGGTTCTCCCCCCTGGACGACAAGCACCTCAACCGGGAGGCATCTAAGTTCCACGCCTGCCACCCCCCCTCCCCCAGCTCCCGGTTCCCCAGCCAGTGATCGTGCACCCGGTGAGCTCTCTGGTGGAACCGGGATTGCACGTGTTGGTAAAGCTCCTGACGCCCCGGTTGGGCAACCGCTGCATTCGGATCCAAAGCCCTTTCTCTAGTCTTAGACGGTCGCTTCGGGGCCACGAAGGCACTCACCAAGTTACTTTTGACTGTTGTTTCTTCTCCAGGCGCCCATTTCGGCCACGTCCCAGCACCAGCTGAGTCTCGCCCAGTGGTTCCCTGTGATTCCAGGGGGAGGACAGGAGGCGGCCGGGACACCGAGGAAGCGGAGCTGATCTGCAGCTTATCGAGATATTCAGGAAGGTGCAGATTTCGTTTAGGGAGAAGAGTATAGGGATGACGGGGACCCCCGGGTGGCTCAGCGGTTTAGCAGCTGCCTTTGGCTCAGGGCATGATCCTGGAGTCCCGGGATTGAGTCCCACGTCGGACTCCCTGCATGAAGCCTGCTTCTCCCTCTGCCTGTGTCTCTGCCTCTCTCTCTCTTTCTCCAATAAATAAATAAAATCTTTTAAAAAAAAGAGTATAGGGATGAAAAGTGAACGAGGGACGCCTGGGTGGCTCAGTGTTTGAGCCTCTTCCTTTGGTTCAGGGCGTGATCCCGCATTCCTGGAATGGAGTCCCACATTAGGCTTTCTGCATGGAGCCTGCTCCTCCCTCTGCCTACGTCTCTACCTTTCTGTGTCTCTCATGAATAAATAAAATAATTTTTTTTTCTAAGAAAAAAGCAAAAGCGAATGAACGAGAATACACAATAACTTAGGATCACTCCCCAAACTTACCATATTTGGTCACCACAAATTCTGCCAATGGAATGGAAGCATCTATTCTTTGAGCCCTTGTCATGGCTGAGGTTTGACTCTTGGTCCACAAGCCGTGGGGTGGGGTGGGAGGTTGTTATAAGAGGACAACTGCTACTGGGAGCAGTGCTTGCTTGTGTCCAGAACCACCCCCTCCTTGTGCAACTTTGTGGGTCTCAGAGACAGAAGGCAGAGTCCTCCAGACAAAACCACTGCCAGGTTTCCTGACTGTGATGCAGTGACTGTGACAACATATACTTACTGTTTTCTATTTGGGATGTTTCCTTTTTCTATCTGGATCTATTTCCTGAGGCCACGTTTCAGGTTCTGTTCTCTTGTGCCCTTCCTCCAGCATTTCCTGCTGGGATGATGGCCAGAGCATTGGAGGTGCAGAGACCCGGGTGTGTAATGATGTGGGAAATCAGTGATAGCACCAGATTTCCCAAAGAAGGACCAACATGCCTGGAGTTCCAACTTGAAGTCACCTGAGTTAAGGTGGGCCATGCATGTCTGTGGTTGGGGCCTTGAGGTTCTAGAGGTCGGCTACTCCCTTCCCCTGGAAAAAGGTATCCCACACGTGGAGGCCCTCGTGGGTTCTGTGGCCAGAGTTCCGTTGCTTTATCTCTCATGGCTTTTAACTCTCATGTGAAAGATTCTCTGACGCAGTTTCATGGCTCCATGCAAAATGCCGTGGGGCCCTAAAGAGCGAGAGGAGAATCCTACCTGAGATCCGTGCTTGGCAAAAACAGACACGTAGATCAATGGCACAGAATAGAGAAGCCAGAAATGGGCCCTCAACTCTATGGTCAACTAATATTCAACAAAGCAGGAAAGACTCTCCACTGGAAAAAGGACAGTCTCTTCAATAAATGGTGCTGGGGAAATTGGACAGCCACGTGCAGAAGAATGAAACTCGGACCACTCTCTTACACCATACACAAAGATAAACTCAAAATGGATGAAAGATCTAAATGTGAGACAGGAATCCATCAAAATCCTAGAGGAGAACACAGGCAACACCCTTTTTGAACTTGGCCACAGCAACTTCTTGCAAGATACATCCATGAAGGCAAGGGAAACAAAAGCAAAAATGAGCTATTGGGACTTCATCAAGATAAAAAGCTTCTGCACAGCAAAGGATACAGTCAACAAAACTAAAAGGCAACCTACAGAATAGAGAAGATATTTGCAAATGACCCATCAGATAAAAGGCCAGTATTCAAGATCTATAAAGAACTTATTAAACTCAACACCCAAGAAACAAACAATCCAATCATGAAATGGGCAGAAGACACGAACAGAAATTTCACCAAAGAAGACATAGACATGGCCAACAAGCACGTGAGAAAATGCTCCACATCACTTGCCATCAGGGAAATACCAATCAAAACCACAATGAGATACCACCTCACACCAGTGAGAATGGGGAAAATTAACAAGGCAGGAAACAACAAATGTTGGAGAGGATGCGGAGAAAGGGGAACCCTCTTGCACTGTTGGTGGGAATGGGAACTGGTGCAGTCACTCTGGAAAACTGTGTGGAGGTTCCTCAAAGAGTTAAAAAGAGAGCCACCCTATGACCCAGCAATTGCACTGCTGGGGATTTACCCCAAAGATACAGATGCAGCGAAAAACCGAGACACCTGCACCCCTGATGTTTCTAGCAGCAATGTCCACAATAGCCAAACTGTGGAAGGAGCCTCGGTGTCCATCGAAAGATGAATGGATAAAGAAGCTGTGGTCTATGTATACAATGGAATATTCCTCAGCCATTAGAAATGACAAATACCATTTGCTTCGACGTGGATGGAACTGGAAGGTATGATGCTGAGTGAAGTAAGTCAATCGAGAAGGACAATCATTATATGATTTCACTTATACGGGGAATATAAAAAATAGTGAAAGGGATTATAGGGGAAAGGAGAGAAAATGATTGGGGAAAATCAGAGAGGGTGACAAAACATGAGAGACTCCTAACTCTAGGTAATGAACAAGGGGCAATGGAAGGGGAGGTGGGGGAGGATGGGGTGACTGGGTGTCAGGCACTGAGGGGGCACTTGATGGGATGAGCACTGGGTGTTATGCTATATGTTGGCAAGTTGAACTCCATAAAAAAAAAATACAAAAAGAAGGGGGGGGGGGAGAAAAGAAAAGAAAAAAGAATCCGTGATTGGCAAAATGGAAGATGGTGGTCGGAGCTGTTTTTCCTGGCTGATTACTCTGCAACCCAGAGGGTGTCAGAGAATGAGAATCAAAGAGAAGGAAAGCTCATTCACTTAGCCTTTGCCCAGAAATAATCTAGACCGCAGTGTGACAGCAACACAGCTGGATGAGGGTGGCCCAGAGATAGCCCTGGCAGGGGTTCCGTGGCTCAGTTGGGGAAGGCAGCTGTGTGGGGTTTGACCCATCTCTGCTCCCTCTCATGATTTCAGACCAGTTGGAAGGAATGTTTTTCCAAATGAGGCAATCTAGACTTCATCTTTTACATTTCGACTTCACATTTTAAAGCATTCTTTTCTGATACAAAGGGTAGCATGGAAAGGTTTTGCAAAGAAAATGGAATGATTCTGGTGCATTCGCCCAACGATAGGCGACTTGCACAGAAAACAAAGTGCAGAGCATTGATATTCCGTATTCTATAGTTTGTACTGATTCTGTAATAGGTGCTTTTTGTTTTAATACAAGCAGCTTATATATTTGTCCTTATTCCCACCCAAAAACCTTTGGCCACTTCTTCCTCCGGGACGTTCGGTGTGGGGCCACGAGGGGTTACTGCATTTAAAGGTTGAAGGACAAAAATGTTCAGCGAGGAAATGTCGAAGGTGAGGACTTCATTTTTTTTTTTTTTTTTTTTTGAGGGTGAGGACTTCAAATCCGTTGTTTGTCAGTGTGTCTGAGATGTATGTAGCTCCAGCGAGGTGTTGTGGTTGAGGGGCCTGTGGGAATTAGGGGGAGCCTTCCGGTATACGTGTTGTGTAAAGCTCTCGTGAAAGTCAGTGTAATATGAAATACCAGTAAGAGTGGGGCCAGATTCCAGGATCCATCCTCTGCGGTCCGCGGGTGCTCGCTGGCCTGAGTGGAGCCGGCGGTCTCCAGCTCCCAGATTAGGCTTTAAAAGTCCGTTAGGCACGGGTCTTGGGCTCCCTTGACGCCTGCAGACTGCACCCCACTCCCCACCCCTGCGGAAGCTGGGCCCCGCGCCACCACCTGGGCTCCGAGGCGGGGGTGGGGGGCGCCGGGGGCGTTCTGGGGGCTGGCGGGCGGCCTGCGGGGTGAGCACTGGGGCGCACAGGAGGCGCGCAGGGAGCGCGCTTGGGGCGCGCTGGGGAGCAGAGGAGACCGGCCCCTGCGCCTTGGACCGCACAGTGCTCTAAAGCTCACGAAACTTCACAGACCTGGTTTCTCTGTTTTTGTTGTTGCTGTTGTTGTTTTGTTTTGTTTTGTTTCTTCCCTTTCTTTAGGGATTCTGCCTCATGAGACCTAAAGTGAATGGGTCTGTGGATGGGGCTGCAGCTCGGTGTTTCAGGCGGTGTTGAGGCTGACGAGTGCAGCTGTCTTCGTTTTCTCTCTTCTGTGAATGTTCGTGTCTTGGGTGGCACCAAGTCCCATGGATAATGGCATAATGGTCCAATGGCATAATATTGAAGAGAATACATTGGACTGTATATTCTTTTAATAAAGCAGGAGAAACGTGGCTAAGCGCACGAAAAAGTACGGTTGGAGGAGCCGGGGTTGAACCCGGGACCTCGTACGCGCGAAGCACACACTCTGTCACTGAGCTACACCCCCACCCGCTCGAGGCTTTCCCGGATCTCCTATAAAATTTAAATTGTATCTGTGGCTCGCATTAGTTTCTGTTGAAACTAAATGTGCCCAGTTCGACTAGATTTCAGGAAGCACCTTCATCGTGAAAGTGATTTAGGTCAGCAGTGGCGTTTTAGCCTTTTCGTGTGAGATATAGGAGTTTAAGTTCAAGTCCTGTTGAAGAATCATGTTTCCTTTTCCTCTCTGTTATTTCCAACTTTTATACGGAAATCAACTGGGGCTTTCTAAAGAGCACGTTAGCCTATGTTGCTCCATCTCTCAAGCCTGCTGTTGACTCGACTGGGTTCTAAAAAGCAGGATGGGCGGGGCGTGGGGGCGGGACAGGTCAAATGCAGGACTGCAACAGATTGAGAAAGCCCTAAATGTGTACAGTACAGTGATTTTTTTTTTTTTACGCTGTCCTGACCTAGGCAGGCAACTTTGGAGGCTCTTTGAAGGATCTGCGAGATAGATGAAACAGTGAATTTAACAATGAAAGGCAAGGGAGAAATTTGAGGAACAAGGTAGATTGATACAGGATTTGGACTCTTACTGAAGTCTAATACTTAGTATTTAGGAAAGCATGCAGGTTGGATTTTGCAGATGGTGATACCTTTTGCAAAGAATAGTACATATAGGAGGAGGGGTGAGAATTGTTTGTTGTTGTTGTTATTGGTTTGTTGATTTGTGTATAGGTAGGGCAATAAGAGGGAAATGTATAGTTTGGGTTTAGAAATGACAGAATTTAAATGTCTGTGGATTCGCCTCTTGAGGATGTCTGCCCTAAGCACATTACAATCTGCAGACATCTCTGAACCCGAATTTCAGATATTTATGTGGCTGGGAGGAGAGGGCTCTTTAGAAGTGGGTAGAGTAAGGACTTAAAGTTATCCACTAAGCCTAGTAGATAAAGAACTTATTATTGGTATTAATGGAAAAAAAAAACGGGATTGCTCCTACATCGATCTCATTTTTTAAAATTTATACTCTTTGCTATGGTCTTAAATTTTCCTTAGAACAAAAGTAAAAGTCTCATTTCCTACCATGAGCTTCCAGATAAGATGATTATCTCTTCTTTGACCCTCTTTGTTGATCTATGACTGTTTTAATTATAGCAGACTACATATCAAACTTCTCAAAATTGAACGACTTTAAACCATCCATTACATTTGCTCACAATTCTCTGGGTCAGAAATTTTGGCTGGGTCCCTTCTGCTGCTTGGAGCCAGTTGGGACTGTTCACTGCTCTTTATTTAGCTGGTAGCAGGGTTGGACTCAAAGGTCTGAGGAGGCTCCACTGTGGTGTATCAGTGCTTCTCTATCTAGTTTCCTGTTCACTTTTCTCTCCATGGTTCTAGGTTGGGCTTTCTCATAGCACGCTGATCCCACTGTAGTCAGACTCCTCACAGAGCAGCTTCTGAGACTGGCTATTGCAAAAGAAGCAAAAGCAGAACCTGCAGATCATGTAAACTGTCTGTGCAAGGAAACAGCATCACTTCCTCTAGTCCCCAAAGGAAAATCTTTGAGCAGAAACACTGTTCACAGGGGCTGGTTTATTGAAAGAGAGGGTCTCTTGCTGCCACAGCATGCATTCAGTGCAGAGCATCTCGTTTTCGCCATCTTCAGGTACAGTCGAATGGGAAGGAGACAAGGAGACGGTTGACTTCTTAGAAGCCAAGACCTCTCCATTACCTGATTTGCCTGAAAGTGAAGTATTCTGTATTGCCAGGGATGAACACTTATTTTGTCTCCAAAATTAAAGCAGATCAATGACGGGATTTTCCTTAGTCGTTTTTTTCAGGCTCTTAACTGAAGAAACAAAAGCCTGTGTTTGAATTCCTGTATTCTGTTCCTGGTATGTAATAAAGGATCAGGGACAGTTGTTTGTCCAAGGCATTCGGCTTGCCATCTGAAGTGCTTTTCCAGAGACAGTTGAGATCTTGCTCACATCACCCTAATTTCTCTCATTCTCTTGTCTTTAGGATTAGCTATTCTGGCTAAAGAAGTTGCACAGGGGTCTCTCCCTCTCCTTCTCTCCTCCACTCATCCCTTCTCTCTCCCTCTTTCTCTTCCTCTCACTTGGATCTTCCTTTTTTAAGTCCTATTGCAAAACGATGGTCCAGGTGACAAAGTTGGTTGCATTTGGGGATGTTGAATAAGTCTTTCCTTCTCCTTTCTTTCTTCTGATGTTTCACCAGTCATTTTTACTTTCCATGTGAGCAGAAAAACAAAAACAAAAAAACAGAAAAGTGGACTCGGCATCCCTGAAAGAATGTACCAATGTGGAGCAAAACAGAAAGAAATGCCTCTGGAGGTGCTGGGCATTGAACCCAGGGCCTCATGCATGCAAAGCATGCGCTCTACCACTGAGCTACACCCCCCGGACAACAACTGCTTGTTTTGTGATATATTAGGAAATGTGGTATCTTCTGTATTCTTTGGCAAGGCCATTTGTGTGTGTGTGTGTGTGTGTGTGTGTGTGTGTGTGTGTGTGTGTGTGTGTCAGAAAATTTATTCTGTTAACTGAATTAATTCTACGTTTCTAAATTGGATTGTTTTCCAGAATAGTAAATTCTAAGTCCAGATTTAAACCATTCCTGCTCCTAGGTTCTTCCCAGCCAGGGACAGTCTTCTCTAAGATCTTCTTACTGCCCTAATGCCTGTGTTTTGTTTTGTTTTATTTTTGAGAACCACTTTGGAAAGTCTTGAGTTAGGAGTTTCCCTTCATTCTTGTTCTCTACCACGTCTTTCTCCTCCACAGATCACTCTACCTGATTTCCATTGGCTGTCTTGTCTGCACCCACCTCTTCAAGTGTCTTTGGTCTGTAATCACTCTCTTCCTCACTTTCTAGACCACTTGCCTTTCTCACCGGCCAACTTCAAGACCAGGATATCTTGCTCTAGAAAACCAAGGAAGCACTTTGACAGCCTATATGCAAAATGAAAATCATTATTGCTCATTTCCAATCATGTTGGGTTCCTCAATTCCATATCTTCAGAAGTGGTCTTCACCCTACAGCTGGTTCGAAAGTTTAGAAAAGAGAAAAAAAGGAGGCAGGGTAGAAGGGAGGGAGAGTTAGGGAGAGAGGGAGGGAGAAAAGGGGAAAGAAAGAGAGAGAGAGACAGAGACAGAGACAGAGAGAGGGAGAGGAAGAAAACGTTTGAGTTCCACTCCCTACTTCTCCCTGCCTCTCCTTTCCCAAGCAACCATTGATGTAATTCCTGTCACTATAGATGAGTTTGAATTTTCCAAAGTTTTATGCAAATGGGATCATATATTTACTTTTTTGATTTCACTTCTTTCACTCATCATAATTATTTTGAGTTTCACCCATGTTTAATGTATCAATAGTTTACTCCATTTTATGCTGAGTAGTATTCCATGGTATGGATATACCACAATTTGTTTATCCATTCACCCATTTAAGCTAAGCACTTGGATTGTTTCCAGTTATTGGCTATTACAAATAAAGCTGATACAAAAATTTGTACACAAGAATTTGTATGGGCACAATTGTTTTATTTTTTCTTTTGGATACATACTTAGGATTTGAGTGGTTGGATCATGGGGTTGGTATAGCTTCAATTTTTTAAGAAACTGCCAAAGTGTTTCAAAATAGTACTTTTCTATTACTGCTAACAGTGTATGAGAGTTTCATTTCTTCTGCATTCTAACCAACATGTGGTATGGCTAACATTTTTAGATTCTAGCAACTCTTATAACTGCAATGGTGTGTCATTATGGCCTTAATCAATATTTCCTTAATCACTGATGTTGAGCTTCTTTTGCTTACTTGTCATCCTTATTGCTGCTTTGGCAAAGTATCTGCTTAAATATTTTGCTATTTTTAAATCAGATTTTCTTATTGTTGATTATTTAGAGCCCTTTATATATTCTGGATGTAAATTCTTTATCAAATATATGGTTTGCAGAGGTTGTCTCATGGTCTGTGACACTTGCCTTTCTGTTCTCTTAAACATATTTTGCACAGAACAGGATTTAAAATTTTTTGATGAGGTTGCATTTATCCAATGCTTCTGTTGTCTTATCTACAAGATATTTGTCTGACCCAGGGTCACAAAAATTTTCTACGTAAGGGACCCCACACATTTTTTCTTTAGTTTCCTTAATTTTTTGAGACAGGTCTGGGTTAAGTCACAAGATGAGGAAGAGTGGAAAGTCTTTCCGTTGGAGCCCAATTACCTCTCTTCTGCCCTCCTCCTCCCCCCTCCTCCTCCCCCTCCTCTTCCTCTCCCCCCTCCCCCCCTAAGCCCAGAGGCAATTTAGCAAGCTCCATCAGTAGCCCAGAGGATTAAGACTTTCAGCATGAACTGCAAAGCAGCCTGAAGGATGGAGAGAATGGGAGAATTGTGAGAATGAGTCAGAAGGGAAACAAACATGCAGTTAGGGAGACAGAATGAAATTTGGAGAAATAAAAGTACAGCGAAGTTATTTAGCAAACAGGAGAAGCTGAAAGGGACTATATGTCAATCTTTTGGGGGAGAGAAAAGAAGATGGAGGTGAGTTTGGTTTGGGATGTGTCGAATTGAGAAGCTTGTGAACTTGCTGTGTCTCAGAACTTGAGAGTGCGAGGACCTGGAGACAGACTAAGGAATGATTGCAGGAGTGGAGGGACTGAAGAACTCAGGTTTCTTTGCAAATTTGGGGGTTAGGAATTAATTAATGATACTTGTGGAAAATAAAGAGGTGAGTTCCTAGCTATACTGTCCTTGAGCCCTGGTGTTTATGCTGGTTAATCTTATGTGCCCTGGAACTTCTAGAGACCAAGAGAAGTTCCAGTTTTGTTTTGTTTTTGTTTTTGTTTTTGAAGTTCCAGTTTATAGCACCAACCACATTCTTAGTATTTGCTTGCCTTTCTCATCCTACTTGCCTAATGATGAACTCTTATCTATATTTGCAAAACTACCTTTGATTCTATTTTGAAAATGACAGAAACTGATTAGTGTGGCAGAATTCCCCCTAGTTGACTTAAAGGCCTGGCAAAATAGGATAGGAAAGACAGAAAGGGCAGACTTCACTGAAGAAGAGTCTAGAAAAGTATCAAATACAAAGATCTTTGAGTTCTGATGCATAAGTGTGTGTGTGCCTGTGTGTAAAAATGCTGGTGGCAGGAGGAGAAACGTACTTAGCTATTTGAGCACATAAAAGCACAACTAGGAAAGCTTCCAGAATTACTCAGTGATGTTTCTTTGTTTTTATACCTGGAAGAATCTGGATATTGGTTGGATTCATGGACATTCATATTAAGGAGTCGGGCTTTTTTTTTTTCCTGTTTGCTTCGTGAACACCATAAGCATTGTTTATTAAATGTCTAATACAGTAGCTGGACTGTGTACCTACAACACTATTGGAATATCTATTTGTGTAAAAGGTGTTGGATAGTTTCTCAAGAGGATCTTTTAAAGACTTAAACATTGTGCTCAAGATAGAGAACACATTCATGCCTTATATGTAATTCAGAAAACCTTCAGTTAATAATACTGTATTGCATATTTGAAAGCTGCTAAGAGAGTAGATCTTTAAAATTCTCATCATAAGAAAAGAATTAACTGTGTGTGGTTAAAACCTTTTTTGTGGGTTTTTTGGTGATAGATGTTAACTAGACTTACTGTGATATCATTTTGCACAGATTATTGTGTTGTACACCTGAAAATAATACAGTTTTATATATCAATTATATATCAATCTTAAAAAGGAAGAAAAATAAATGGGAAAGAATATATTTAGGGATGCCTGCTCAGTGCTTTAACATCTACCTTTGGTCCCCTGGGTCCTGGGATCAAGTCCTGCATCAGGCTCCCTGCAGGAAGCCTGCTTCTCTCTCTGCCTATGTCTCTGCCTCTCTCTGTGTGTGTTTCATGAATAAATAAATAGAATCTTTTTATTTATTTTTTTTTAAAGAGGGAGAAGCATGGAGCCTGACACAGGACTCAATCCTAGGACTGGATCCCAGCAGGACTCTATCCCAGCAGGACTCCAAGATCACACCCTGGACCAAAGGCAGGAGCTAAACTGCTGAGCCATCCAGGGATCCCCTAGAATCTTTTTGAAAAAAGAATATATTTAAGGAATAGATTGAGAGGCACCTGGCTGGCTCAGTCAGTGCAGTATGTGACTCTTGGTCGCTGAGTTGTAAGTTCAAGCCTCACACTGGGTATAGAGAGTACTTTTAAAAAATATTTTTTTTAAAAAATGGATAGATGTAAAGTATCACCAGTGTGCCACCCAACATGGTTATGATTGAGGAAAATGCACCAATCTATTTTAAAACTATGGGTAAAATTTTGATGAGGAATGAAGTACTTACTTGTATGGCCTCCAGTGTTTCCCTTCAAACTAAGTGAATGAGGGGGACCTTTACATTTAGTTATAATACCACCAATAAATGCAAAACCCTTCTGCAATACACTACAATCACTTGTATTTTTGCCAGAAGTGTGTAACCTTGGTCCAATCACAGAGACACATCACATAAACCCCAACTGTAAGGCATTCAACTCAACAACTGGCATGAGTTCTTCAAAACCTGTCAATGTCATGAAAGACAAAGAGTTTGAGAATACATTCCAGATTAAAGGAAATCAGAGAAACAAGAAAGCCAAACGCCATACATGATCCTGAAGTGGGTCCTGGATTGGGGGAACGTTGCTCTAAAGGGCATTTTTTTTTAATGACTGGTGAAATTCTAATATGAACTGGATATTAGATAATAGTATCCCTATTGTTAAAAATTCAGAATGTGAAATTGTTTTGCAATTTACAAGAGAAAGTCCTTTGTCTTAAAAAACCATGCACTGTACAATTAGAAATAAGATGAGAGCACGCAAGTTATTCTGAAATCAGAAAAAATAATAATTTGCAAGTGTTCACATCTGGAGGGAGGAGGAAGAGGAAAAATAATGCGAATGAATCTGGGTTACCTGTATGTGGTCTTTCTGGGTACTCATTTTGCAACTTTTCTGTAGGCTTGAAACAATTTCAAAATAAAAAGTCGAGTTCTCTGTTCAATCCTCCCATCTACAGCATCCTCTCCTCTGCCCCCGGGGCTGTGAGACCACACCAGAGTCGCCAGGTGGATACCCAGCAGAAGCATGAGCGATCCCCAGGGGCTGGAGTGTGGTTCCCTGATGAAGTCCCAGTTTCTGGTGTTACTTGAAGGCCCGCTGTCCCCAACCAGGCCAAGGCCAGGCCCAACTCCGCGGTCTCAGGGCTGGTCTCGGGGCTGGTGTCAGGGTTGGTCTCAGGGCTGGTCTCCAGGTTGGTCTCCAGGTTTGTGTCTGGGTGGGTTTCCCCTCAGCGCCTCGGCTCTGGCTCTGAGACACACGGGGAGCGAGGCGGGGGGATGCGAGGGGCTGATTGTGGCACCAGGACCGCCGCGCCCCGCCGCCCGCCGGAGCATCTGCCCCACGAGCTCTGCCTGCCGCTCTAGGTTCTTACACCCGCGGTCCCGAGCGAAGGACAGGCGCTTCCCGCCCTCAGCCCAAACGAGGTGCTACCGTCGGTCAGTCTGGGAGGAATCCGAAATCTTCTGGGGCCTGGTAAGCCCGGAACCCACACTGTGGCAGCCACGCCCGCGGATTTCTCGTCTTTGTGCTTGGGCATCGCAGACGGAGGTAGGGGCGAGTGTGCTGTTGTTTGAGCTTGGGCTACAAGACATGAAAAATAAGAAAGCGAGGCAGTAACTGGATATTTTAATTTGGAATGGTTTTCAGAAAGGCAGTTACCTCGTCTACACAGCTCAATGTGTAGGGTGTGGGGACTCCACCTGAGCCGTAGCATCTCAGGCCTCCTTTCCCAAGAGCCAGCCTCTGAAATCCAGCTTTGTCTCCCAGAATTTTGCCCTCGCTTTTGCAATGGGCTCCTGCATTGATGGGTCGGATTCCTGGAAGCTTGGAGGGCGGGAAAGGGCAAAGCTACCTTGAACAGAAGGCCCTTTAAGAGATAAGAGACAAGCAGCATGGTAGGCTTAGGGCGGAGAGTACAGGTGTGAGGGTAGAAAGCTGGGGAGGAGCAGGATTTCTGCCAAGGACAGGAAGGATGGGCCTGTGAGCCACCAACAAGTCTCTCCGCAGCACATGCCTGACTTAACCTAAGGAGATATTTTAATTACCATTCATTCATATTATAGTTTTTAGCATTTTGATCCTAGACGAGAGAACTGGCCAAATTAGTGGGGCTGGGGAGGTAGCTGGGGTCAGTCCTCAACCCCAAGAGTGGAGAGAACAGTTACACTTTTTGCCATAGGGGCTTGGAGTGGTCCAAGTTTGGATTTCTAACTGAGAGACCTAAATAGCTTGATCAGACCCCAGGCATCTTGATAGAGTAAGTCTCCAGGTGCCCATTTGAGTTCATTTATAGAAAAAGCAGAAGATCTATGGTGTGACCTGCAAAGTCACCTAAACTATTGCTCTGGGGTTGGACCTGGGTTTTGGAAGTGGACAGGGCTCTAATTCCACACAACCGTCCCCCACCTCAGTGTCCTTTCTATCACCCCATACACTATTGGCTTAAATGTCTAGGGAGGGCAGCCCAGGTGGCTCAGCGGTTTAGCGCCACCTTCAGCCTAGGGCCTGATCCCGGGAGGGCCTGATCCTGGAGACCCAGGATCGAGACCCAGGATTGAGTCCCAAGTCGGGCTCCCTGCATGGAGCCTGCTTCTCCCTCTGCCTGTGTCTCTGCTTCTCTCTCCCCCCACCCCCGTGTCTCTCATGAATAAATAAATAAAATCTTTAAAAAAATGCCTAGAGAAAACAAGCAGATAACAGAACATACATGAAATGACAACATTATCTCCCTCCAAAAAATGCATCCTATCACAAAGAATTGGCCTCAGGGCACATGGCCAGTCAGCAGCCAAGCAGATTTCTGAAGCCAGGCAGTCCCCCTCCCGAGTGCCTGCTGTAGATAATTTTCACTGGAGAAAGGAACCTGGAAATAAGGACGTCCCAGCCTGGTAGACAGTGAAAGTGACAAGCTGGAAACAAATTTCATTCCTCTTAGAGACACTTTGATCCAACAGGAAATAAGGACATAGATAATAGCAGTTTTGAAACCACAAAGCACTGGAATTTCTTAAAAGATACTGTAATAGGGGTGCCTGGGTGGCTCCATTGGGGTAGCATTTGACTCTTGATTTCAGCTCGGGTCATGATCTCAGGGTCATGAGATTGAGCCCCTTATCAACCTCCACCCTGGGCGTGAAGCCTGCTTAAGATTCTCTCACCCTCTCCCTTTGCTTCCCTCTGCTCCTCCTCCTGCTCACCCTCTCTGTCTCTCTCAAAAAAAGAGTGCGGTTATGGACTGAATTGTGTCCCCTCCTCTCCAAAGACATATGCCGATGCCCTAACCCCTAGTGTTACTATTTGAAGACAGGCCCTTTATGGAGGTAAGAAAGGTCAAATGCAGTCCTGTGGGTGGGCCCCTTATTATAAGAAGAGGAAGAGACCCCAGGGGGATGCACACGAAGAGAAGGCCATGTGTGGGTACCACAACAGGGAGAAGGCAGCTGTCTGCAAGCAGGTGGAAAGATCTCACCAGATACCAACCCTGCTGGCACCTTGATCTTGGGCTTCTGTCCTCCAGAACTGTGAGATCAACTCTGTTGTTTCAACCACCCAGTCTGTGGTACTCTGTTACAGCAGCCTTAACGGATTGATGCAGGTACCTCCGTGGATCAGAATTCTAGGGCTTCCCTGGTCACACAAACCAGATGTCATAGGACAGAGGAAGTGGGTTTCCTGCACCTGCAGAGACATCCAACACACCTGTAATGTCTTTGCTTTGCGTCTCTTTCCCATTGTGACAGAAAAACCTCTTCCTACCTCTTCGTGTGGGGGCCTTCATTTGATGGTAACTGAGATTTGCAGGCAGTGTTTTATTGAAAGATTTGAAATGATAGTGAAAACAGGATGAGTGAAGTAATATAGGGAAATGGACGTTATGGAATATCAATTGAGAATGGGTTGATAAGTATTTCTTTCTTTCCCAGGTGGGGTCCACCACTCACTGTCCCACTGAGCTGTTGATGGCCCTCTCCATTCAGGTCCTTGGGTCCTGAAAGGGCAGCCAGTGAGGTTCTGCTGCTTTCATTTTGTCTTTGGCCCAGAAAACAAGAAGAACTAAAGAAAATGCAGGTAAGGAGATGCTGTGTCATCTTCTTTGTCTTTCCCTCTCATCAGTAAAAGTATACGATGGGGACCACGGGGACCAAGGTGTGCCACTGGTTCCTGTGCAAGCCTCTGCTCGGCTTCAAGGGATGCTGTTGTAGGATTCTGTTCTCCCCCCTCCCTTTCCCTTCCTCTGCTGTCCCAGCCACCTTAGGTAATATGGAGGCTCACATCTCACAGAGAAGAGGAGGAATTCAAGACAATCTGTTATGTTTTTTCATTCCATATGTGCAGGAATAGAACAAAAAAAAAGTTAAGAGTGCTAAATCAGTATTTTTTGAAGACTGGCTTTGAATGATGTTAGGTCAGAAAGGGAAAAAAAAAAGAAGTTAAAGCCTAGAGGTGCCAGGGTTCAAACCCAGGGCCTCATACATGCAAAGCATGCACTCTACCACTGAGCTATACCCCTTCTGGAAGAGTCCTTTGCTACCACTTATGTAGAGATAAGGTTTGTTTTCTGAGGCCCTGGATCCCTGAGCATCATGGTAGTTCAGTGTTAAGGGATATAAGCAGCTGCTCTGGGCAGAACACCTTCAGGAACTTGAGAGGGCTACTGATTTTTCAGAGTGTAGAGCTTCAAATGGAAGGCAAAAGATTGGACATATGTCAGATAATAACCCAAGGAGTTTCCACTGTGACTTTCTTTTTAATTTAAATTCAATTAGCCAACATACCAGTAGTTTCAGAGGTAGAGTTCAGTAATTCACCAGTTGTGTATAACACCCAGTGCTCATCCCATCACGTGCCCTCTTTCATGCCCATCACCCACTTACCCCATCTCCTACCCCCTCCCCTCAATGACCCTCAGTTTGTTTTCTAGATTTTAGAGTCTCTCAGGTTTGAAAATGTGGTTCTGGTTTCCTTCTCCCATTCTGGGAAAGAGTCAATCTAGTCCCGGTTTTCAGCTCTTGATTTTCTGCAGATACGTCTTAACTTGAGACACAAGACCGTTGAAATTCAGCTTTTTCCTACCTAGAATGTTTCATAATATTTGTAGTTTGCTCCATCGGAGTATTAAGGACCAGACTTGATGGAGAAAAGCCATGGAGCGATGCACTCAGAGTTTCACTTGAAGGGTTTCGTTCTGAATCTAAGCACCAATAGTCCAAAAACTATTTCTCAAAAGACATTCATAAGGCATGAATTAACAGCTTCAGGGATGGACAGAAGTGTTGAATTGTGAGAGTAAGACCAAAGATAAACCTAAGGTATCTTTCTGTGCTAGAATGTAGATGCTTAAAAATGATGGGGACAGGGATCCCTGGATGGCTCAGCGGTTTAGCTCCTGCCTTTGGCCCAGGGCCTGGTCCTGGACTCCCAGGATCGAGTCCCACATCAGCCTCCCTCCCTGGAGCCTGCTTCTCCTTCTGCCTGTTTCTCTGCCTCTCTCTCTCTGTGTGTGTGTGTGTGTGTTTGTGTGTGACTCATGAATAAATAAATAAAATCTTTAAAGAAGCCAACTTGAAGGGCCTCTCACTCGTCAAATTGGACATACTCTGAGCATGAATAATGACAAGTGATTATAATCCTTGGATACTTAAATAAATAAATATGGAAGAAGGGAAAATTTTCCTTATGGTGGCGTGTGAACTGTAAAAAAGTAATAATAAGGTTAGCAACTCACCACCTTGCTGCCATCAGAACAAGAATAGATTCATGTAAAATTCATAAATCAATGCTAAAAACATAGGTAAATTTTTGATGGGGATCAGGATTATATATAGTCTCAGAGTATTTCCTTATAGTTTACTTACTAATTAGAGGGGAAATGATAAGGGGAAGAAACCCTGGTGAACACAACCTTAACCAAGTGATTAAAGCAAACATCACTAATAATGGGAAAAACTGACATCGCATGCCTCCTGGTGTGTTGGAGGGAAATACCAGTTCTGTGATACTCATCCCAAATATTCACAATCTGAGTCTGGTCTAATCACAACATAAATTGAAAAACATTTTACAAAATCATTGGCATATGATGTTCAGAAACATGAAAAACAAGAAGCTTGAGAATCTATTCCAGATTTTAAAAGACTAAAGAATAACTAAATTCATAAGTGATGCTGAAATTGACCCTAGTTGGGGACAGAAATTTCTTTTCTTTTTTTTCTTTTTTGTGAGCAAAGCAATAGAAGTTTATTAAGCAAAGATACAGAGAAAGCTCTCAGAAGTGAGAGGGGTCTCTCTCGACAGGGTTGCCCTGGGATAGAAATTTCTATAAAATATTTTGTTAGTAAAATTAGTTTATTTTTTTTAATTTTTATTTATTTATGATAGGCACACAGAGAGAGAGAGAGAGGCAGAGACACAGGCAGAGGGAGAAGCAGGCTCCATGCTCTGGGAGCCCGACGTGGGACTCGATCCCTGGTCTCCAGGATCGCGCCCTGGGCCAAAGACAGGCGCTAAACCGCTGCGCCACCCAGGGATCCCAGTAAAATTAGTTTAAATTAATATAGACTGTATATTAGATAGTAATAGTACTATTACTATTAGTACTATTTTGCCAGTGTTAAATCTCCTGAATTCAAAGTTTGTGCTGTGGTAAGGAACTGCTCTTGCTCTTAAGAAATATATGCTGACATATGTAACAAAAGGATTATGATGGAAGTTTACAATAAAAAGATTGTGGATAAAAAGACATACTGTCCAAAAATGGTTTTCAAATCGTTTAGAAAAATAATAATGTCTCTAGGTAGAAAGGTAGATAGATAGATAGATGATAGATAGATAGATAGATAGATAGATTTGTTGGTTATGGAGGGAGAGGCACACAGTGTTCTGAAATGATCCCAACCTCTGGACAGTTTGTGCTTCTCAGGTGGTTCCCATCCTATTTAAAATATTGCTAAGCAGAAGCTAGAATGCAAATTTGCCAATTTATGATATTAAAATTTAGCAGATGTTTTCTTCTTTCCCTTTCACACTCCTTTCACACTAAGGACATCTGAAAGAGATTGAATTTCTTTCTCAGCTGGGAAGCAAAGAGGGGCTGTTCTGGTTGGGAAAGAAAGAGTGAATATAGGAGACAACACTCTTCCCTTTCTTTGTTTGGGGACAATGATGGGCACAGATAGTTTTGGACTGAAACAATATCAGCTCTTTAGTGAGGCCTTCAATGGACTAGAAATTTTGAGAAGTCCCTGGAAAATGCAGAACAAAAGTATGGACAAGAATTGGTAGAGGAAATGACTGTTCTTTCATTTACTACGGTGAAAATGTTTTGGACATCTATGAACTATTTGTCTTCTTGTTTGGCAGCTAATAATTTCCATTTTGACACATTCCAAAAGTTTTCTTCTGCTTTTTCTTCATAGCTGCATGTTTGATGTTAACTGCTATTTCCCAGTATACTGTTATGTAGAGATAGAAAAGAAGAGAGTGATAAAATGAAAGGAAATTGAATAGTATGAAATAGCACTTGGGCACATGCAGACTGAGTTATTTAAAGCAGTTTTTGTTTGTTTGTTTTAATGTTTGGCAGGATGCTGGCTTCTCAACAGCTGTCATTTTGTGGTAGCATCGCCCCACTTATTCACCTAGTATCCTCCTCTTGTTGTTGGACCAAACTTTTGGTGATGGAGAGAGGAGACAAGTAGAAGAGTCAGAGTTTTGATTCCTCCTCCCAAAAACTTCACAGAAAACAGGAAAAGATAGCAGTTGTCAATCCCTAGCATGTGTTCCCATGGAAGTGTCTTTGCAGGTGTGATTACATTAGGGCTCTGGAAATGGGGATCTTGCCTTGGGTTGTGCGAGGGGCCCAATGTAACCCCAGGCGTCCCTGCAAGAGAGGTAGGGGGAGGTTTCCCCTACGCAGGGGCGAGGGCAGACGACCTGAAGGCAAGCACTGGGGCGCCGGCCGGAGCTGGGAGAGCCTCCGGGGCTTGGGGGTCCGGGGTCGGAAGCCGCTGTGATCCTCAGCTCCGCCCGGTGCCGGTGCGGCAACAAGTTGCATCTGCCCCCAGGAAGCTGCCCGGCGCCGCGCGTCCAGTCCGCAGCAACCTCGGAGGGTTTCGAGGCTCGTGGGGTCCACAGTGTAGCGTCAAAATGAACGTCTTGGGTAAAGTGTCTGCTTTTCTGGTGAGCAGGGGGAACCCACAAGCAAGGGAAGTAAGAAAGTAGGATGGCGCAACCTGCATCACTTCTTAAAGGGATCCAGCGCCGGCGGCTGGAGATGCCCGGCCCTGTACGTGGGAAGCTGCACCCGTTTCTGGTTCCTGGGGAGGGGGGGGGGGGGCTCTCACTAGTCTCCCACCTCCTTGCTGCATTCCGGGCGCTCCTCCCCACAACTCTGGAGCCCGTCCCCTCAGCAGCAAGGGCTGGAGGCGCAGGATGCGTGACTCCTGGTTAGACAGAGCCCCAGGGAGTCCGCCCCAGGGAGTCCGCGGGGCGGGGGGTACTGATGTTTAGCAAACGAAACCGTACGGGGAATACAAGGTACTGGAAGCACCTGTCGGGAAGCCGAGCAATGGGATAAACCCTTGTTGGTTTACTGGGGCACCACGGGGAGGGTCAGGGCAGGACTTTGGGGGGAAACCCGCGGTGAGCCATCCAGCCGCAGGCAATTGATGGGCGCGTCTAGCGGAGGCTCCTGTGCTCCTGCAGCCCGAAGGGCGTGGGAAGGCTGGAGGGATCGCCCAGGTCCCGGAGGGTTACGGCGCGAATTGGACAGACTCGGGATGGAAAGAACGTGGGGCTTTTTCAGCAAGTTCGTGGGTGTCCAGACACTGCATGGAAAGACCCACCCGCTTCACAGAGCGAGGCACGCGAGAGAGAACAGCCGTTCGACAGACGGGGTCCGTGGGACAGATGTGTTGTCATGAGTGCAGGGGGGCGCAGGGGGCATGGAGGGGAAGAGGTGGGTGGGGGGCAGGTCGGATGCAGCGGGCGGGTCGCCGGCGTGTGGACGTGGCACCGGGCCCCGCCCTGTGCTCAGTCCTGAGTACTTGGGGGTGGGTGTGTACGGAGGGCACAAGTGTCCTAGTGAGTAGAACTGAAAGTGTCCTAGAAGATTGAGAGTCAGGAACTCATTTGTTGATGGTTGTGAAAACTTAAAAAAAAAAAAAAAAGGCTTCTTTCCAAACTGTTCTTGAACTGTTCTTGAACGCTAACACTGGTTAGCACCACAGCCCAGAAACTTCCATGGAAGACCTCCACCCCTACTCCAAAGACTCATTTCCTGGTACCAGGCTCCTAGCAAGTGTCCTCTCTTCTTTCATCTTATGTCTTTGCTATATTAGTATATCATTGAGTCTCTTGAAATTGAAAGGACCTGATGGGGTTGGTGGAATTGCTCTCTTGGTGTGCTCCTGGGGCTGGTAGAATAGGAGGAAAGGGAAGTGGCAGATTCCACTGGAATTAAGTGCTAGAGAAGTGGCACCTGCAGAATCTGCAAGCTGGCGTGAGTGTTGGAAGGATGAGTGGCTGTTGGATGGTGTGAGAAAGTTTGAACAATTGGGAAAGTTCCCTTTCAAGCTTTTACATTGCTCCTAGAGAAAACTAAATGCCAGTTAGATTGCTAGAAGTTCCTCACGAACAGGTTTGGGGTTTTGTTTTTGTTTTTGTTTTTTTGTTTCTGTTTACCTGAAGGTACAGCGAACACCGTAATTGTTTATTAATTTTCTGTGACAACTTTCAGGCTCTCTGTCCATAGCATTATTGAAATACTTCATAGGGAAATAGTAGAAGGAGTTTCAAATAGGATTCTTCTTATGAAATAACCATTTATCTCAGGAAAGCTGAAGACATATCAAGTGCATTTCTAATACATTAGGACCGGGGGAAAAAATTGTAACTGGTTAGGTGCCATTTCTAAGAAGCTGACAGACTAAAAAAAGTGGATGTTTCATGTAAAGAGCTTTTATGTTGTGCTCCAGAGTTTGAATCCACACTTAGGATTTGTGTGTGTGTGTGTGTGTGTGTGTGTGTGTGTGTGCTTACAATGTCTCAACTTGTTAACATGGACAGGGAAGATTAGTTATATTGCTCCAAGTTTCCCACCTTCATTGAATATGAAGGAAGTGTTTCTACACTAGGCAGTAAACGATTAAATAATCTTTTTTTCACCAATTAAATGTGTCTTTGAAAAAAAGAAAGCACTGCGATGACTACTGGGCCTGAGGAATTGTGTCTGCTCCCACATTCCCAGACAACTGCTCCCTCTAGCCCCTTCACAGAGGGTCCCACATGTAGCCACATCTTCTTTCCTCTAAGAGTTTCTTAATCTTTAATTTCTCCCTGAGAAAGCTAAACAAGATATAAGCTTGTTGAAAGATAGAACACCCAAATAAAACATGATTGAATATCCAGAATTCATCTACAATGTACTTTAAAATGAGTCACTTTTATCCTGAGTCAAAGTTAGATCCAACTTGCTTACAAAGAAGTACCTCAGTCATCACGTTATTTGTTTTTTATTGGCTTACAATTTTAGAAATGTCTGTCTGATATTTCCCATAGCTTCCTCATACTAAGTTCTTGGCTTTTTCACCATATCCTTTTCCTCTTTAAATCAGAGAAGTGGAGATGCCTGGGTGCTCGGTGATTGAGGTCTGCCTTTGGCCCAGTGCGGATCCTGGAATCAAGTCCTTGCAGGGAGCCTGCTTCTCCCTCAGCCTGTGTCTCTGCCTCTGTCTCGCTGTGTCTCTCATGAATAAATAAATAAAATCTTTTAAAAATAAAAAAAATAAATCACAGAAGTGGATTTCCATGGAGAAGTTTATGGTTAGAAGGAAGGACATTTTTAAAATTTTTGGGCCTGAGTCCTAATATAATCCAGAAAAGCCATAGTGATGATTTATTACATTTTTTTTTTAAGATTTTATTCGATCTTGGGACTCGATCCTCGATCCTCGATCCTAGGACTCGATCCTTGGGACTCCAGGATCACGCCCTGGGCCAAAGGCAGGCACTAAACCACTGAGCCACCCAGGGATCCCCAATTCATTATATTCTTTCTCAAATTTTGCCTTTTTTTCTTTTTGCAACTTGATGAATTCCCATAGTTGGAGCATGTGAATAATTTCCTCCTGACATGTTGGGTATAAGTGGCAGGAAGATACTGTAAAATTGTACCTTGATAAAAAAAGAGAAACTATGTCAGCAGAACAGAAAGTGACTGTTGCTCCCATTAAAGAAAGTCTGGCTCCTGAGCACTAGTTCTGACTCTTTTATGGAGAAGTAAATTCCAAAGCCAGGACATCTTACTTTGAGAAAGAATTTCCCTTGGAAGTTATTTTCTCCTTTGAAATTCCCTAATCGAATCACAGGGAAAGAGGTGTTGTGACATTGTCTTTGTTCAGGGAACCAGGGCTCCCCCAATCAATGCACAATCCTTCAGCCCACACTTCCATTGTGGTTGCTAAGGGTTTTGTATCTTCAAAATTTATCACAAGGCCTAATACCCAAAAGCAGGCTAATACCAAAGTTCTTAAAGATTTGATGAGGAAGATCCAGCTCTGAGTATGGAAATGATTGCAAGATACTATCCTACTTAAAATCTTGCTGAGCAGAGACAAAGATACAAAGTTCCCAGTTCATTGGAAGTTATCACAGTCTTGAGTGCAAAACTTGCAACATTTTATTAAAAATTAAGAAACTTCACACCAAATTCAACTATGTATGTTGATTGAAAAAAAAATTCATAAATACTATATTACCATGGCAGAGAACAAGGTCAATTATTAGAACACAAAATGGTTCAACAATAGAAGTACATCTTTGCAATTATTTTCCCTACATTGAAATAGGAAATTGGGGAAAAAATTAAAATACAGAGCCCTGCCCCAGCCCCCAAACCAGTGCTTTTCAAAGGTTAACGTGCAAAGGAATCACTTGGGGATCCAGGTTCTAGTTCAGAAGGTCCGGAGTGGAGGGGACACCCGCATTTCCACCCAGCTCTCAGATGCCACCCACTGTTGGTCCAGGGATCGCGCTGATGGAGGGCGCACCAGCCTTGGGTCGAATGACCTTTGCAAGTCACCGCAGCATCTAGTTCATGGCAGTCCTCGGTTAGGATCTAGGACAGAACCAACCTGGACATCAGTGTGACTGTTGGGATCCTGGGCAAACGCCTCCCGGCGGCGCGGCACCTGCGTGGACGGCAGCAGACGCAGTGACTGTGGCACCACGGCCAGGAACCAAAGGACCCGGGAAAGTGGCCTGAGCGCCTGTGTTTCTCCCCTTGGGCCTTTCCGTCCTCAGCTCTCCTTTCCTGCTCTTAATCCCGCAAAATGAAGCCAAGGCTGCTGCGCGGTCTTGCCCGCCACCTGCCTGCCCGCTCCCCCCGCCCCCAGCCCACCCGGCGTGGCCGAGCCAGGATAGCGCGGGGCCGGCAGCACTGGTACCGGCAGCAAAGAGACAGGAACAAAAGTGGAGGTGCCGGGGATTGAACCCGGGGCCTCGTGCATGCTAAGCACGCGCTCTACCACTGAGCTACACCCCCGCAGGAGAGCCGCGGCGCGCCAAGTATATTTAAGGGGAGTGCAGGCTCTTGGGCGGGCTTCTGCAGAAGCAGCTCGGGTCCCAAGTCCACTCTGCCGCATCCCGCTCTTTCTGAGCCTCAGCTCCAGGACCTGAGTCTGTCGCTGCAGGAGTAAAGCGCGTCCCAGACCGAAGGCCCGTGAGCGTCCTGGGTCTGTCCCCTTCCGGTTCGCGGTCTCCTCGCTCTGCTTTCCCGGCTTTCCAGGTCGCCGGAAAGCCACAAAGCATCCTGCGGAGACGCAGAGATAACGCCTGGGCATCGCCTGGGCATCGCCTGGGCACCGCCTGAGCTCGGGAGCGCCGCCCCGGGGTCCCCCCGCCCCCGAGACCACGCGGGGCAGTGCACCTGTCCGGCACACCTGCGCGCCTCCCGCACCGCGCGGGGCTGGCAGGTCCACCGCCGTGGAGAAGCCGCTCGCTCCTAACATGATGTGGTTCCCCAAGGGCTTCTCTAATTAGAGACTAGAAGGACCTTAGTGACCGTGAGAAATACATGAACCAAATACCCAGCTCAAGGCTTTGGAAAATGAACAACAAAATAAACCAGAGGAACAAAATAAACTGAAAGAAGGAAGGACTACTAAAGACAAACGCAGAAACTGAGTTTTAAGAAGGGAAATAATTGTTTTAAAAAGCTAGACGTTTGAAAAGGCAACCAAATAGACGAACCTCTAGCTAACCTAATTAAGAAAAGAGAAAATTAGTACAAATATATAGCATTAGAACTGACTGGAGAAAGTAACCAAGAAAAGAGCTTTTTAAAAAATCATGCTAAACACTATAGCACAACTCAGCATATGATTTGAAAATTTAGATGAAGTGGATTTGGTACATACAGCTTATCCAAATTAGCCCTTGTAGAGACAGAAGGTAAACAGATCATTATTTTAGAAAAATAGAGAAAATAGTTGAATAGGCATGCCCCCCAAAAGGGTGCGGAGCAAAAATATTTTCAGAAGCAAATTCTACCAAACTGTTAAACATCAGAAAATCATGATGCTATTTAGATTATTTAAAGCATAGAAAACGAAGAAAATCTTCCTTTTTTTTTTTTTTTTTTAAAGAGAAACGTTGTGTTTAATGATAAAGCTTAACACACTCCAGCACCAGGCATGGCCTGAAGTTGAAGCAGCAGAGACGGGTAGGTGACCCTATGGAGCCTCACATGGCAAAGAAGATGAGGAAGGCGACTATCAAACAGAAGAGCCCCATGGCCTCAGACAGGGCAAAGCCCAGAATGGCATAGGAGAAGAGCTGCTGCTTGAGAGATGGGTTCCTGGCATAGCCAATGATCAAGCTGCCAAACACCGTCCCAATACCAGCCCCTGAACCAGCCACACCAACTGTGGCAGCCCCAGCGCCAATAAACTTGGCTGCTGTGTCAATGTCCCAGGAGACAACACTGGTCTGGAACTCCTGTCGGGCCACCTGGAGTGGGGAGCTGCTGCAGGATGGCTGTTTAGATGGGATCTCTGGCCTACTCAAGAAGGAGGCAAAGGCCTGATTAGATCCCTGGTACAGCAGCCAATCAGAGCCGTAGGAATGAGTAATGCCCCGGTGGTCTGCATTTTCCCAGTCTGCACTCCCACAGCCCCGCGGCTCCTAATCCGATCACGGCGCTTGCCCGGCTCAAGGTGACTGACCAAAAATCTTCCTATTTGTTAGATAAAGTGAGTCTAACATTTACAGGCTTTTTCAGTTTGCACCAATAATTAAAAATATTTCATTTAATACAGGATATCCAACTGGGGTTTACTCCAGAAATGCAGAGATCTCTCATTATTAAGAAAGACATCAACAAAGATTCCCTTCTCCACCCTCCAGCCCTCCTTTTCAAATAGGCTTGGACCTTTAGGCTTCCGTTTTCATCTCTGCACCATTCAGCTTTAGCAAAAATCCTTAGCTGGGCTAGCTGGATCCCTCCACCCTTCATATCTGATCACCCTCAATATCTAACTGAGTTCCTCATCCTCTGCACTCCCCTAGGGATGTATGATCACCTTGGCCCATTTCCAGCAAGAATCCTCATAGGTCCAATAGCCAGAATTCACCCCCCTAACCCTGATGTTTCCTCTTAGTGATTTCCACTAATGGACCCCTACCCCACTCTTGGCTATAAATTCCCACTTACCAAATATTATATGTGGAATTGGACCCAGTTCTATACTGAGGCCTCTTTCCCCCTATTACAATATTCCCATATGAAATCTGGTTTTCCTGCTTTAGCTCCTACCCAGTTCTGGCTTATCTTGAACAACATTAATATAGACCATCTTGTTGATAGAGGAGAGGAGAAAAAAACATATACAATTATCTCTATAGGTTCAGAAAAGCACTTGACAAAAATCAACATATATTTAATACTGTAGTGTGTTCAATAGTGTCCAATACTTCACATCTACTTGCAACCTGAAACTGTGACCTTATTTTGAAATAGGGTCTTTGTAGATGCAACTAGTTAGGAGGGGAGCATGTTGGCATGCTGAGCCCTAGGGCATGGTGAGCCCTAAATCCACTGATTGATGTCCTTATAAGAGGAATGTGCAGATACAGAGATACACAGGGAGAAGGAGGCCTTACACAATGCAGGAGAGACGACATAGAAGAGTGCCAGAAGCCTCCAGAAACTAAGATGAGGCAAAGAAGGAGTCTTCTCTAGAGACTCAGAAGGAAGATAACCCTGATGACACCTTGATTTTGGACTTCTGGCCTAAAGAACGCTGAGAGAATAAATCTGTGTTGTTTTAAGCCATCCAGTTTGTGGTAATTTGTGGCGGTAGCCCTAATAAACTAACACAAACATGCTGAAAGCACTCAATAAAATAAGAATTGATGGACACTCCTCAGCTGTCCTGTTTTTTGGTGTCATAATCCTCATGTTTTCTAAACACCCCTCCTATTCCACTTTACATTGAACCTGTGTGGTTATAGAAAATAAAATAACTATATGGAGCAGATAAGAGACTTTGATAATATAGAGGACAGAAATCCAAGGGCCTCTTTCACTGGGTTGGAGCCTCCATGTCTCCGGGCCTTAACTGAAAATCCGGAATGTGTTGGAAATAATTTGGTTGAGGAAGAGAAAATCATTGATTCTATATACTTGGTTCTATGCAACTGTTTCAACCAAAAAGGAAAAAAAAAATTCAGAGGTGGCAAAAGTTTTGTTGCCTTTCTGTTTTCTGGTAAACCACTAAAAGGAGATTCTGATTTAAAACTCACGTGTTCAAAAAAATAAAAAATAAAAAAAATAAAACTCACGTGTTCCTCTTTAGACTAAGTGGCCTGAAGCATGGCTTAAAGTAGGAGAGGAGCTGCTTTAACACACTAGGTTCAGTCAGCAGAGCAGTTGACTTTTGATCTTGGGGTCCTACGTTCGAGCCCCACATTGCAGATGGAGATTACTTTAAAAAATAATACAAACATAGTGATTAGAAGGGACATCTGCACCCCAGTGTTTATAGCAGCAATGTCCACAGTAGCCAAACTATGGAAAGAGCCCAGATGTCCATCAATAGATGAATGGATAAAGAAGATGTGATATATATATGAATATTACTGAGCCATCAGAAAGAATGAGATCTTGCCATTTGCTACAACGTGGATGGAATGTTGAGTAGTATGCTGAGAGAAATAAGTCAGAGAAAGACAAATACCATATGATCTCACTCGCATGTATAATTTAGGAAACAAAGCAGATGAACATAGAGGAAGAAAGGGAAAAATAAAACGAGGAAATCAGAGAGGGAGACAAACCATGAGAGACTCTTAATCATAGGAAACAAACTGAGGGTTGCTGGAGAGGAGTGGGGGTAGGGGGATGGGGTCACTGAGGGATGGGCATGAAGTAGGGGATGTGATGTGATGAGCACTGGGTGTTACATGGAACTGATGAATTCCTAAACTCTATCCCTGAAACTAATAATAGACTATATGTTAACTAAATTGAATCTAAATAAAGAAGTTTTAAAATAAAAAAAAATTAAATCTTAAAAAAAAAAAAAACCAAGATTTTTTGGCACTAGATTCCTCTGACTTGGCTGTCCTCATCATTTAGAACTGACTACTTGTCTTAGGTTGGTGCGTTGGCTCGCCTGAGCAGTTGTCCTTAGGCTGTAGTACCTGCTTCTCTTTAGTGCCAGGATGGTGTACATGTCTTCCCAAAGGAAAGCTTAGTACCAGTAAAACACAGTTCAGAGGAGAGGAGGGAAGTAGTGAGACAGAAAAATCTTCCTCTGATTCACCAGTTTTTGTCAGCTATGAAAAGACACGGAACATATGATCAAGAATATGTCAAAGTGGAAGCTCTAAAACAGAATCCTCTTAGGATCCATGCTAGAAGGGGCATGTTGCCTGTGCTGACTGCCTCGCTTTTCAGAGGCAAAGGTCTATGAGGTCAGGCATGAGTGTATTTACAAGCTGGTGAAGGAGACAGAGGGAACCAGAGTTATGTACTAATAATAAGAGGATACTAGCCAGCCTCACTGATCTCTTTATCACCGAAAGGCAGGATGCATCTTGACTGCTGTGTGCTGACTGATACTCCCCCTAAACAACTGTGATGTGTTGATGGTTCATTATCTTTAAAAATTCAAGGTATACTTTTGTGTTGGAGGTGCTGTAACTTCTTTACATTCAGTAAAGGAAGCTACCTATCCCTTTGCCAACATCTACTGAGATGACAGGACCCATAGTTCTAACGTGAGTGGGATAACCTGCTAAAAGTTTAAGGGTGAACATCTGTACTGAGTACAGGTGACTTTAGACTGTGATTTTGAAATGCTATATGGATACACAGGGATTTTTTTCAATTGACATAGAGTTGAGACATAATATCACAGTAGTTTCAGGTGTACAAGTGATTTGACAACTGTACGTGACGCTACGCTCACCACAATGGAAGAAACACAGACATTTTTAACTGTCTGAAGACCTTAATTAGAAATTGAAGGTGCACCTGCGTGGTTGAGTTGCAGATTTGAGACCTCGGTATTGGGGTCGTGAGTTCAAGCCCTGAGTTTGGGGTCCACACTGAGCATGGGCCTACTTTTAAAAACTGGAAAAAAAATGAATGATTAGAGGAAACTCAACATCTGAGAAAAGCTCAATTCTGAATGTTGAAACCTATTCCTAAAGTTAGACCTTTTGAAGCTAAAGAAAATGCCCTGGACAATTACTCCCGGGATTGTAAAAACAGTTTCTCCATGTGACTTTGGCCATCTTATGCCCTTGCGGGGGCGCCTGCGTCATTCTCCAGAACTCTAATGAGTCTTACACGAAATTGCTCAAAATGGCAAGGACAAATTCCTCCAAACTTTCCAGTTATTGTTAGGAAAAGTTTACCCAAGAAGCTCTGGATGACTGAATCTTTTCTATTTATCATAAACCCCCTATCAAAAACAAAACAAAACTAAAGCTCTAATGAAATTCTTAAGATCCTCCCATTAAAACATACATTTCATTGTCCTCATTCTCAAAACTGAGAAAGTAGCTCAAATTAAATTTATGGTTTTTTAAATCACATTTTCCACTCTCCAGAAGAACTTTATCCTAAAATTCTACCTTTAGTTCTATTTATTATTTTTATTTTAAAGATTTTATTTATTTATTCATGAGAGACACAGAGAAAGAAAGAGAGAGAGAGGCACAGAGAGACACAGGCAGAGAGAGAAGCAGGCTCCATGCCTGACACGGGACCAGCCGAGCCCAGGGCTCCAGGATCACGCCCTGAGCCAAAGGCGGCGCTAAGTCGCTGAGCCACCTGGGCTGCCCCCTTTAGTCCTATTTAGAGATAAATTGAGGCATATGAAAATTTTTAAGAGTTATTTGAGCAAAAATGGATTCAGATCAGCGAGCAACCCCCTGGAAGTGGTTGGGAGTGCTCCGCTGACACAGGGTCCGGGGAGAGACTTGACAGAGAAGGTGCAGAAGTAAAGAAAGGCGGTTATTTAAAAAAAAAAAAAAAGAAAGAAAGAAAGGCGGTTATTTGCCTATAAAGCTACATTGGCTGTTTGCGATGGATTGTTTTTATTGTTTCTGTTTCCTTGAAGCATATTGAGGCTCCGTTTTAATCTGCTTACATGGGCATTAGAGCCTCCTCCATCTGCTGGACTCCTTGTTTAATTGATTTAAGAGTCCTAAGATAATATGATCTATGCCACAGAATCCTACAAACCCTTACCACAGAACATCATTAGAAAACTGTGTACAATTTCGATTGATTTCTTCCCTCTGGCAGATTCTACTCTGTTACTGATGGAGTTCAGGACATGCTATTCTAACATGTCATTCTTGGGCATATTAAATTTTTGAAGCTGAAGGAATCTGAGAAAATGGCAAAAGCAGAAAGGTCACTCTGATCTCCCCTATCGCTCTTCCTCCCTGAAACAGGTCATAAAAGGGGACCTGTCAGAGATGCCCTCCCTATGATGGAAAGGAGAGTCATTCCTTCGAAAGTCAATGGGATGCCAAAAAGACTCCTAAAACACAAGCCTTGCTAAGTTTCCCCCAATTTACTACAATTACCTCATATTCCTCCATGACTGCCCCCTTTGCACCAAACCTAGCATAAAATACTCAGGTCTGTTTCTTTGTGCCTTCATTTCCTTGGGAAGGCTCTCATGTCACAGTGTCATGTAAAACTTCTATTAAATAAATGTCCATGTTTTTTTCCTGTTAATCTATCTTTGTCGTTTTGATGTTCAGACCCAGCCAGGAACCCTAAGAGAGTTGAGGAAATCTTTTTCCTCCCCTACATAACCTTCTAATTTTGCAAGTATTGTCACAATCCAATGTCAAGTATATAGTCCTGTGTCCAGGAGGGGCAAGATGTATTTCCAAAAGAGACACTACCAGACACACGCATAGAAGAGTCAGGAAGCTGGGGATTTTGGAAAAGACAGCCTGTTGGGTTAACCTCAGAACTACATTGGAAATGAATGGTTAAACACAAATATCCCCTTAAACTCTGGAGCATCCACTCAGTACCATGTTTACCCCTGGCAAGAGGTGCATGTGCCCTGGGGCCTCTCCTAGCCACCTATCTTCCTGTGGATATGGAGTCCACACTGTATTTACTGGGGTTCCCAGAATTCGCTGCCTAAGCAGCCTGCTGGTCCCTTCTTCCACAGCATGCGTCAGGCCTCTTTCCTGGGGCCATCCTTCCGAGGGCAGACCATTCGTGCTCCTCGGCCTTGGAGCTGGCCCTGGACTGGCTCTGCCAGGAGCGTGTTGCAGCTTGGAAGTGTATATCTTGAGATGTTCATACACGCAGGTACAAAGCCCTTCAAAATGTGGGATGGAGCAGTAAGAAAGGAGAATGGGGGTTGTATCATTATCATAATGAAATATGAATAATGAAATATCATTATTATTTTCAGATTTCTCTCCTCGATGTATCTTTCAAAATTAGCCAAGCAGGTGCTCCTTCAAGTCACTCAGATAATGAGAGAATTTATGTAACACAACAAAGAACTTTTTATCTAGATCCGAAGCTTACTTTACGTTTTAAAAGTTCCTGTAAGAAATATCAGAAAGGGAGACAGAACATGAAAGACTCTGGGAAACGAGCTAGGGGTGGTGGAAGGGGAGGAGGGCGGGGGGTGGGGGTGACTGGGTGACGGGCACTGAGGGGGGCACTTGAGGGGATGAGCACTGGGTGTTATTCTGTATGTTGGCAAATTGAACACCAATAAAAAATAAATTCATAAACAACAACAACAACAACAACAACGAAAGTTCCTGTTATTTTTTTTATTTTATTTTATTTTATTTTATTTTATTTTATTTATTTATTTATTATTTATTATATATATTTATATATATAAATATATATTTTATATATAAATATATAAATTATTTATTATTTATTTATTTATTATTAATTATTTTATTTATTTTTTTTTTTTTGAAAGTTCCTGTTATTAAGGTCAGGAACGACGGGTCAAAGGAATACACAAGAGTAACAGCGGAGGGAGGGGCTGGGGGGCGGGCACGAGCCGCGGGGGAAGGTGCGCCACACCTGTGGTTGGGAGCGTGCGCTGAGGACCAGCAGGCCCTGGCCGGCCCGGGACAGCTCCGACCGGAGCCTGTGCGCTGCGCCCCTGCTTTTCTTGCCGACTCTTACCCTCTGTGCGTCTTCTCTTCGGTGATAGCGCGGAATGTTTGAAACCGCTGGGGTGCGCTGGGCACCTCCGTGCGTGCTGATCCTCGGGGTCGGGGAATCCTCCAGGAGCAGGTGAAGGCGCCTGCAACCCGCGCCTGCCGGGTGCTGCCCGGGGCCTGCTGCGGAGACGCGCTCGTCCTCCTTGTTCTTCGTGTGAGTTCAAAGACCTGCAAGAGGAGGAAAGGACAAGAAAAGGAACAAGCAGCAAACAAGCTTAAGAAACGACGAGCGGCCTGGAAGTGGCTTAAGTAAAAGTGGAGGTGCCGGGGATTGAACCCGGGGCCTCGTGCATGCTAAGCACGCGCTCTACCACTGAGCTACACCCCCTAGCGCTGAGAAGGCGCTCGGAAATTCTCCTATGGCTCCTCGCGAGGGTTTCGCAGGGGAAACCAATCCAGGGACTGTCCCTGCGCCCTAGAGTCCGCCCTGCGGCCGAGCTGGGAGGAGAGCTCAGTACCTGCGACTGCGCTCCCCGGTCCTCCGCGGACCGCACAGCAGTCACCACCTGCCGCGGGATGCGCAGCCGGGCCCGGGAGCCGGAGGGGGCCTGCTGAGCGCCCGGGAGGTCCCTCCCTCCCTCCCGGGGAGCCCCGCCCCCACCCCCGCGCAGCGACCCCTTGTGGCGCCCCCTGTCCGGCCGCGGCCCGCGCAGATGCAAGGAACGAGGCTCGAGCTGCAAACGCGTGAACCCTGCATCCTTGAGACCAAATCCTTGGATGGGGCCCGGGGCCCCGCTCCGCAGTGCATCCCTGCGCAGGTGGGCTGTGTCCGGTTGAAGACAGTCAAGCCCCACAGACTCAAGACGGCTCTTCATCTGCTCCTTAATTCACTGCCGCAAGAATCTGGAGGAAGTCAGGAAGACGGCCACCACGCACACAACTTTGTTCTTTTTTTTCTTTTTTTTTTTCTTTTTTTTAACATAAGAAAGACTTCCCTGCTCTTCGAGCAGCGACTCTTCCCGTCTTCTTGTGAGCTTCCTTCCCTCCCTCTGAGTCCTAAGTGTTCACCTCCGAAGACCTGCTCCTTCCTGCTCCCCTGTCACCCACCCTAGGTGTCTGGGTGTGTCTGGGTCTCGGGCAGGGAAACCAACCCGAGTGGGTGGGCGGCAGGGCGGGGTGGAGCTGGGCTCCCCGACCCCTGGGCTGAGGCCGCTGGGGCAGCGGGACACCGACGCCGCCTGCTCACTTGCCCAGTGGAACGTTTAGTTGTGACTCTTGGGCAGAGAGGGACAAATACGTATGCTTCACAAGATTCCCAGAAAAAACCGAAGTTTCTAAATGTAGGCATCGAGGTATATTGTACTTAGAGGGTCCAAGGTTCGAGTTCTCTCCGTGGGCATCACGAGATGTCTCTCTCCCGAGCCTACAGCCATCAAGCCGGGACCCAGCTCTGGAGGCTCCCCTTACACTGGCCCTGGCATGCCAGCTGCAGGCCAGAAACACTTCTGAAGAGCAGAATTGGGGGTTAAAGGGAGAGCCAGGGTGGCCTTAGGATTGCAGAACGGTTCAGGGTTTTGTGGATCAGGAACCCTGTTCTGCCCTCTAGGGAAGGAGGCCTGGTGCGTGGTACCAGCTCAAGGTCTCCACTAGCAGAGGCTTTAGAGACGGGAAGAATAGGATCTTCTGAACAGGAGACGGAAAGTGGAACAGGATTTAGTGTGTTGATGGATTTGACAAGAGCGTGCACTCGAGGAATACACACAGAGCTTGACTAATGTGGATGTCCTCATCTTTCCCCAAGCTAGTAAGCTGGGAGCAGTAGCATTTCTGCTTATTTGTTTATGGTCAGGGGGGATCCAGAAGATGAAACAAGTTTGGTTTTGAACAAGGATTTTTAGACACGTATGGGACGGCCTCCTGGAGGTGTCTGATAAGCACTATGATGGAGGGATCTGGACCTCTGCAGAGACCTCAGATCTAGAGATTTTTATTTTTTATGTCTGCAGAAGAGACTGCCCATGAAAAATAGACATTATTTGCTCTTCCAGGGCCAAATCATAAACACATTTCCTTTTTTTTTAAAAAAAGATTTTATTTATTTATTTATTTGAGAAGAAGAGACAGCAAGCACTAGTTGGGGGAGGAATAGAGGGAGAGGGAGAAACAGACTCTCCACTGAGCGGGTAGCTCCAGGACACTGAGATCAGGACCTGAGCCAAAATCAAGAGTCGGTGGCTTAAAAGGACTAGCCACCCAGGTGCCCCCATAAGGACATTTCTTAACCAGTCCTCCAAGTTCTTTCTGCATCTACTCTCCTAATCAGCAGGCAGACTTAGAAACCATGTATTGAAGATGGTAAGCAACACACTGAAAGGTACTGGGTCCTTGACCTGTTGATTGAAGGAACACCCCACTGATCAGGAACCTTCATTCTCTACTGTATGTGTACAAGAAATACATTTCCTCCTCCTTAAGCCATTATATATTGGGGGGTTGTTTTGGTTTCACAGCACTTAGCATGATCTTAACTAATTCATCTTTGTTCTGTAAATTCACAACCCTTAATTCTAGGGACATATTTTAAATTTTTCTCTGATAATTTTCTTTTTCCTTCTTTTTTTTTTTTCTTTTCCTTCTTAAAGATTTTATTTATGATAGAGCACACAACAAGCAGGAGGAGGGAAGAGAGAGAAGCAGGCTCCCCATTGAGCAGGTAGTGTGATGCAGGGCAGGATCCCAGAACCCTGTGATCACAATCCAAGCTGAAGGCAGGTGCTCAAGCGACTGAGCCATGCAGGCTTCCCAGATAACTTTCTTTTGGTTCTTTCTTCTTCTTCTGTCTTCCCATTGTCTTTCTTTTCCTGTTTAGAATTCCTATTAGTTTGTTGTTGAACTACCTGGAATCATCTCTGAATTTCTTTACTTTCCATTGCTGTGTCTTTTTTGTTTTACTGTAAGAGAAATTTCCTCAGCTTTAGAGAACCATTCCCACATGGAACTCACTCATTGAAAGCTCCTTGCAAAGACCCAAGCAGGAAAGTGGGAGGTATTGATTCCACCCCACCTGCACTTCCACCACCCCAGCTCCATGTTAGGGGAAGAGTGAAGGAAATTCTTAGAAATCCCTGTCCAGACAACTAGGTATTTTTATTTCTGACTTGATTTATTTTGACTCTTTCTGCATCTGTAAGAGTATTCGCAAGTGCTAAAGAAACTGAGGGAATTAAAATCATCCTGGAATTCTTTCAAATAACTTTTCTATTATTCCCTTCTTCACACATAAACACTTGTGGAAATAGCTTTCCAAGCTCAGTTAGAGCCACTCCTGCCAGGGAGTGCCATGTTAGCAAACTGAAAATTAGGTAATTTCCATGTCCCTGTGAATGACCTGCATGGCCAGGACTGCAGAACAGTTGGGCCATCGTTTACCAAATGTCCAGCCACCTCTGGGCTTTTTCATCCCGAATAAGGTTGATGTGGTCCCAGCCAATCAGCAATTCCCCCCCCCTTCCTTATTGTTTGTACTTTCTTCTATAAAAGCTTCCTGTCTTTTACCTCATTTTTCAATTCTCTGAAAGGAGACTGTCCATTGAAGAGTTAGAGTTTGTTTGTATAACCTACATGGTTTTCTTTAATCACTTTTTAAACCCCAGAAAGGCAAGGATTGGCCACCATCTTGAATGCAGCAAGAGGACTTGGAGCTTCGAGCCCATGGACTTCTATAAACTTCCAACCATACTTCCCTCACTGGCCAACTTTTTTTCACTCTCTCTTCCTACTATGTTATGGAAGAGTGGAAATGCAGTTCATGTATGGAAAAACTTAAGGGGCACCTGGGGGGGCTCAGTGGGTTAAGCATCTGACCCTCGATTTTGTCTCAGGTCATGACCTCAGGGTCTAGAGATTGAGCCCCACGTCCAGGGCTCCCCACTCAGTGCAGAGTCGGCTTGGGATTCTCTCCTCTCCCTCCGCCCCTCCCCTGATCTCTCTCAAATAAATAAATCTTTAAAAAAATACAAATCTTCCAGCATTTCCAAATGTAACAACAGTTTGAAAAATATGCTTAGCATTGCCAACAATCAGTTGTGAGGCTAAAGAAAAAAAGAAAGAAAATACTTTTTCTAAACTATATTTTAAAAATATAGTTTTCAAACATGTTAGAGGAAAGATTGAGTTATAGATCACTATAGAAAGTAATATTACAAAATTGCTGTTATAGGAAAGGTAATAAAAAAATAATGCAGCCAAATAACATAGGAAAGCCACAAAGGTCTATTAGTAAGTTGACTTTTTGTGATGTTTGTGGAATTCACCCACTTTTTAAAATTTGCAATTTGTTTCAATTTATTTTTTATTCTAAATAAATATTTACTTTCATAGTAATTTTGTATTCACAGTTTTGTATTTTTTCTTAAAGATGGCCCCCAATATTATATAAGTTTTGGGTTCCTTAAGACATGGATCTGCTCTACCACCAAATTTTAAAAATCACACATTTACCCCAAACATTGGGATGTTGAAGCAAAACACTATGATTAAGAGAGTTATATAAGGACTTGAGACATTGAGTGCTGTGACAGCCAGGTGCTAAGTGCTGGGCTTGGACTCTACCAGGGCTGCCCTCTGCAAGCTTGAGTCCTGCTCACAGCAACTCCACTTCCTAACCTAGCCTGCTGATAAGAATTATTTGTGGCCGAGGAACCACTAACTGTGTTGGAAAAGACGATACTAGTACCATTAGTAGCACACCCCTTCCTTGTGCCCAATATTACTCAGCAGGCCCTATGTCCATAGAGCCAATTTGAATCTCAGCATTCTGACCTCAGTTTTGACTGTTCTTTCCTTGCTAGAGGAGAACAGTCTCAAAGCTGAGGTACTCCAACTTAAAATAATTTCTTATTGGGGCAGCTCGGGTGGCTCAGCGGTTTAGCGCTGCCTTCAGCCCAGGATGTGATCCTGGAGACCCGGAATCAAGTCCCATTTCAGGCTCCCTGTGTGGAGCCTGCTTCTCCCTCTGCCTGTGTCTCTGCCTCTCTCTCTCCTCTCTGTGTAATTTCTTATTGGACAATTCTGTAACCCAAAAGGAAAATAAATCTGAAACTATTGGTTTTCATGGAACTTGAGCTGCTCCTAATTATCCTCAACTCATTCCATCAGTAGTTTGCAAGTGCCTGATCTGAGCAGCTTTGAATCTTGCATAGAACCCAAAACGTATTCAGGATATAGTAACAATTTTCAGAAATCCTCGAGCAGCTGGTTAAAGAAAAGCAATGTGGTCACCTAAAATGATGGCAGGCTTTGAAATAACATTATCTACACTGCCAATACCATTTAAGCTGTCTTGCAGTATATTTGTTTTAAATTAAGTTTTCTTCATAGGGGAAGGGAAGGAAAAATAAAATAAGATAAAAATAGAGAGGGAGGCAAACCACAGGAGACTCTTAATTCTAGGAAACAAACTAAAGGGGATCCCTGGGTCTCAGCAGTTTAGCGCCTGCCTTTGGCCCAGGGTGCGGAGTCCTGGGATCAAGTCCTGGGATGGAGTCCCACATCGGCCTCCCTGCATGGAGCCTGCTTCTCCCTCTGCCTATGTTTCTGCCGCCCCCCTCCACCCCGTGTGTCTCTCATGAATGAATAAATAAAATCTTAAAAAAGAAACAAAGGGTCGGGTCGCCGGAAGCGAGTGGGCTGGGGGATGGGGTAACTGGGTGATGGGGCGTGAAGGAGGGCACGTGATAGAATGAGCACTGGGTGTTATATAAGACTGATGAATCACTAAATTTTACCCCTGAAACTAATAATACAGTATATGTTAACTGAACTGAAGTAAAGAATTTTTTAAAAATTAAAAAGTTAAGTTTTGCAATTCATTTAAAGTAGCTAGTGTAACCTTGACCCCAAAACTTTCCAAAGCTGAATGAAAAGGAATCAAAAGACCAATCTCATTCATGTGTATTGTTGCAAAAACTATGAATACAATCTTGGCATGTTAAAGTGAACAGCATATTGAGCTAATATTTTTCCAGGAACATGAGAATGATTTATCACCAGGAAAAAATTCCATTATTAAGATGAATTAATAGCTTGAAAGAGAAAAAAATGAAATGATCTCAGTCGATGTCAAAGGAATTTGGAAAAATTCAAAGTCCAAATTGGTACAGTTACTATGTAAAACAGTATAGACGGTCCTCAAAAATTAAGAACAGAATCACCATATGATCCAGCAATTCCACTTCAGGATTTTTATCCAAAGAAAGCAAAAACAGTAATTTGAAAAAATATCTGCACCCCTATGTTTACTGCAGCATTACTTACAATAGCCAAGATATGAGGAAAAAAGTGTATGTATCCATTGACAGATGAATGGATGAAGAAAATGTGGCATGTGGATAGAATGGAATATAGTCCAGCCTTTAAGGAAAGGAAATCCTGCCATTTCTGACAACATGGATAGACTCTGAGGCCTTTACGTGAAATGGAATGAATCAGAGAGACACAAATATCATATGATCTCATTTATATGTAGAATATAAAACCAAAGCAAAACAATCCAAAAAACCCTCATACATATAGAGAAAATCCCAGAGAATCCACTAAAGAGTTTAGACTTCAGAAGTTTGTTATGTCCTCTAGAATGTGACCACTTATTCCCAACTTGGTTCTGTAGCCCACCTTCTAATTTCTAAATTTGCTTGCTAGGGAATATTAAGGTTCTTTCTGTCTGTATTTTCACTCTTTACCAAAATATTATCAATAAAATCAGAAACCCTAGCATGTTGTCTTAGAATTATGTGTCAAGGGTTTTGTTTCTGCCTTTTGGGCCCTAACAGAACTGGCGGGTGTATAGTTTGCTGAGCCATGTCACTCCTCCTCCCTGCCCCCAGCATTTACCCCCATTACCCCTTCAGAGAAAAGCTCCCAGATTTGAAACCATAGGTTCCTGTTTCAGTGGAAAGCAACATCCCCTTGCCTACCTAAGGGAGAGATAGAGAGAAGTTCGGATCCAATAGATTTAGAGAGAATGCGTGAAGCTTTATTTCGGTGAGGTTTGTGGCAAGTGGGCCCAGCCATCTCTTACATCACTAAAAACAAGATGGATTCATCCTCCCTGTCCATGCAGCCTCCCCGGGGCTCTGCCAATGCCAGCAGTCTGGGAGGCCCATCTAACAAAAGATCACCTCATGCAAAAAATCCATACAATGTCTTTAATAACTGAAATAGTCCAGTGGGCAGAGCATTAGACTGAAGATTTGAGGATTCGGGGTTAGATCTTACATTTCACTGAAATTCTTTCCTTGTGACTGTAGTCCAAGAGTAGTTGACTGAGGACCCTCCCCTCCTTGAAGAAATCAATATTTTAGGGTGACAATGCATCCTGAACGGGAGCGGTAAATCTTTCCTATTTTATCCGGGGGACATGGTGGGTTCAGGGCACCTTGGCAGGTACAGTGTCTCAACCTGGAGGAAGGAATCTGAGAAAAAGCAGAAGCGGGAAGGTCACTCTGAGCTTCCTCCCACCCCTGAAACAGGAGAGAAAACCATCAAGTGAAATGACCCTCCCCCTGCTGAGAGGAGAGGAGCCTCCTGATCTCAGGAAAAGAGAGAAATCAAGAGGAATCCTCAGGAACAGGACTTGCTGAGTTTCCCCCAATTTACTACTCTGCATACTTTTTGGCCTACAGTATTTCTCTCCAGCTGCCCACCGTGCATCAGGCCCAGCATAGAAACACGCAGGTCTTCATTTCCTCAGGAAGGCTCCCGTGTCACCCCAAAGCTTATTCTGGACCGAGCGGGGGACCCACATAGGGTCACTTTGTCCCGCCCTCCCTCCACGACCTTCCTAAAAGTGCACCGGGGTCCTGCGTGGTCGGGGCGGGCGGGCGGGGCAGGGCAGGGCACGAGTCGGGGAGGCGGGTGTTGGGGGAGGGCACGCGTCCCCCGCCCACCCCTTGCCCCTCTCGGGCCCAGCGCGGCCCCGCAGAGCATCGCCCCTACCCGCGTCCCGGTCCCCGAGTGAAGGATGGGGCAGAATGTGGGCTGGGCGCCACCCCTCGGGGAAGACACTGCAGGCGAGAACCGGAGAAACGCGGGCGAGGCTGGCCCCGCGGGAGAGTGAGACGCGTGGGGGGGGGCTTTGCTTCCAACGACCTGTCATCCTGAAGGGACCAACACCGCCACGTCCACGGACGATCGGGTTGGGCGAGTCACACTGTCCTGTACGCGCGCATCCTGGTGACTGTGAAGCTCGTCCCCAAACTGCTGGGGATCGAGGCGCAGGCCAGCCAGGGCACGCGGGCACCCGGGAGAGGGCGTCCTGGCCGGGGCCCTCCGGAGCGCGCGGGCACCGAGCGGCCCGCCCCGCCCGCCCCTCCCCGTGTCGCCCCGGCAGGTGGCAGCTCGGCCGCTCACCTGCGCGCCTGCGGTGTGGCGCGCGCCCCGCACCCGGCCGGCCTCTGCGCGGGCCCCGGGCTCTGCAGGCACCTCCGCGGTGCGCGCAGCTGACCTCCCACGGGGGCCTGCGGGGAGCAGCACCCACAGATGAGGCCGCGGGGGGACCCGCCCCACCACTGCGCACCGTTTTTTACTGACTGCGGCAGCCCGCCCGCTAGCCGGCCGCGTGGCCTAATGGATAAGGCGTCTGATTCCGGATCAGAAGATTGAGGGTTCGAGTCCCTTCGTGGTCGCTGTTTTCCTCCCATCCCAGGGCAGCCTTTTCCTTTTCATCGGACGAGCGCGCGGAGTGTGCGTCCCGTGCCAGGGCTTCACACGGGGCGGAGCTGCGGGTGTGTACGCGAGGACCTTGCTTTCTAGTAGACCTAGCAGGTGACCTCAAGTCAGGAGAAATACACTGGCTGAAATTTGTTTCAGGTCCTAGCACGAGGTAAGGAACTGGCCGAGATCAAGGAGAGGGAGGAGGGTGCTCCAGGCAAAGTATTCCCAGCAGAAGGAAAAACTGCCAACTCGTTGAGAACCTAGAGGCACCTGGTCTTCCCGAACTCAGATTACTGAACTTCTGGGGGGAGGGAGGAGGAAGGGTTCCCTTAAAAAATCAGCAGAAAGGGGTACAGGTGAGTTGAATTTCTAGGAACAAGATCTCTGACTAGGATTCCTTATGACTGTGGCTTTGCACATGGTTTGAAATCAGTGTTCCCCAGATTTCCATAGCTCCCATAAACACAACACGACCTCCCAAATAATCATCTCAGAGAGAAGCCTTAAAGACAGAAGCTGCAAAAGGCTTTTACCCTAAACTGAACTGTCCTCCTGAAACATCGCTAGTAGTTCAGTCATGATAGGTTCATTTTTAGCAAGAGTGCGAATCCCATAAATGGATCTGAGCAGCAGAGAGGTTCCTCAAAAAGTTAAAAATAGTACCATTAAAAAAAAAAATCCAGCAATTCCACTTCTGAGTATATACTGAAGAATGAAAGCAGTGTCTCAAAGATATATTTGCACGCCCATGTTCATAGCGGCGTTATTCACAATAACCAAGCAGCGAAAGAAACCCAGATATCCTTGGAAGAATAAACGGGTGAACAAAGTGTATATACATACAATGGAATATTACTCTGTCTTAAAAAGGAAGGAAATCCTGTAACATACTACAACATGGATGAACCTTAAGGTTGATAGTTAAGTGAAATAAGCCAGTCACAAAAAGACAAATACTGTATGATTCCATTTACACAAAGTATCTAAAATAGTCCAATTCACAGAAAGAAAGTAGACTGGTAGTCATCATTGTGTGGGGGAAAGTGAAATGGGGAATCATTTAATCGGTATAAAGTTTCAATTTTGCAAGATAAAAAGAGTTCTGGCGATCTATTGCACAATATGAATATACTTAACACTACTTAGAAATGGTTAAGATGGAAAACTTTATGGTTTTTTTTGGGGGGGTTAAATCATAACTAAAAATACACATAAATATACATCTTTTAAAAAAATATACATCTTTTTAAAAATTCATTTGGGAAAAAAAAATTCATTTGGGGGCACCTTGGTGGCTCAGTGGTTGAGCATCTGCCTTTGGCTCAGGGCATGATCCCAGGGTCCTGGGATGGAGTCCCACATCACACTCCCTGCAGGGACCCTGCTTCTCCCTCTGCCTGTGTGTCTCTCTCTCTGTGTCTCTCATGAATAAATTTTAAAAAATCTTTAAAATTGATTTTAAAAAAATTTTTATTTAAAATTGATTTTAAAAAGATTTTTAAAAATCTTTAAAATTTAAAAAAAATCCACCCGGGATCCCTGGGTGGCTTAGCAGTTTAGTGCCTGCCTTCGGCCCAGGGCATGATCCTGGAGTCCCAGGATAAAGTCCTACATTTGGCTCCCTGCATGGAGTCTGCTTCTCCCTCTGTCTGTGTCTCTGCTTTCTCTCTGTGTCTCTCATGAATAAATAAATAAAATCTTTAAAAAGAATAAGTATTATTATTCCTTGTTGGAAAAGACAGAAGTGGGCATTAAAATGGTATTGCTTTCTTCTGTCCAAGGTAATATCCTGAGCCAAAGGCAGATGCTCAACTACTGAGCCACTACTGTGATTGTTGAGTCTAGGGCAGTTCTATTTTTAACTTTTTGAGGAGCCTCCAGACTGTTTTCCACGGTGGCTGCACCAATTTGCATTCCCACCAGTGCACAGGGTTCCTTTTTCTCCACATCCTTGCCAACACTTGTTTCTGTGTTTCTCCAAATCTTTGCCAACACTTGTTGTTTCTGTGTTTTTTATTTTAGCCATTCTGACAGGTGTCAGGTGATAACTCATTATGGTTTTGATTTGCATTTCCCTGATGGTCAGTGATGTTGAGCAACTTTTTATGTGTCTCTTAGCCATCTGTACGTCTTTTTTGGAGAATGTTTGTTCATGTCTTCTTGCCCTTTTTTTTTTTCTAAAAATTTTATTTATTTATTCATGAGAGACAGAGAGAGAGGCAGAGACACAGGCAGAGGGAGAAGCAGGCTCCCTGCAGGGGGCCTGATGCAGAACTCGATCCAAGGACCCCGAGATCATGCCCTGAGTCGAAGGCAGATGTTCAAACACTGAGACACCCAGGGTGCCCTCTTCTGCCCATTTTTAAATTGGATTTTTTTGTTTTTTGGTCTGGACTCTCACTTCTATTCCATTGGTCTGTCTGTCCACCCTTATGTCAGTACCACACAGCTTTGGTTACCTTAGCTTTTACTAACCTTTGAGATCAGGAGGTGTGAGTCCTCCACGTTTGTTCCTTTTCAAGATTGCTTCAGCAATTCATATTGAAATTTATTTATTTTTTTTAAAGATTTTATTTACTTATTCATAGACGCAGAGAGAGAGAGAGAGGCAGAGACACAGGCAGAGGGAGAAGGAGAAGCAGGCTCCATGCAGGGAGCCCGATGTGGGACTCGATCCCCAGTCTCCAGAATCACACCCCAGGCTGCAGGCGGCGCCAAACCTGCTGCGCCACCGGGCTGCCCCATATTGAAATTTAATATGAGTGGAAAGAATGCCTTTTTCTTTTCTGCAAAAAAAGGTAGTGGGGGTATGCCTGGGTGGCTCAGCGGTTGAGCGTCTGCCTTCGGCTCCGGGTGTGATCCTGGAGTTCTGGGATCCCATCAAGTCCCACATCGGGCTCCCCACAGGGAGCCTGCTTCTCCCTCTGCCTGTGTCTCTGCCTCTCTCTGTGTCTCTCATGAATAAGTAAATAAAATCTCAAAAAAAAAAAAAGTTGTTGGAATCTTGATAGTGATTATATTGATCTGTAGACCACTTTGGTAGTATTAACATCTTAACAAGATTTGTCTTCCTATTTAGGAACATGGGCTGTCCTCTTTGGGTCCTCTTTAATTTCTTTCAGGAATGTTTTATAGGTTTTAGTGTACAAGTCTTTCATCACCTTGGCTGTATTCATTCCCAGGTATTTTATTATTTAAATGTTATTATAATTGGGATTGCTTTCTTAATTTTCTTTATGGATTGCTGTTCATTGCTGGTAGATAGAAACAGAACTGATTTTTGTGTGATTGTCTTGTCCTCTGCAACCTTGCTGAGCTCATTTGTTAGTTCCTGTGGGTTCTTTGGATCATGTCCTCATGAATAGAGACAGTATTATTATTTCCTTTTTTAAAGGTTTTATTTATTATGAGAGAGAGAGAGAGTGAGAGAGAGAGAGAAGCAGAAGCAGAGGGAGAAGCAGAAGGAGAAGCAGGCTCCATGCAGGGAGCCTGACCTGGGACTCGATCCTGGATCATGCCCTGGGCTGAAGGCGGTGCTAAACCGCTGAGCCACCTAAAGATCCCCTATTATTTCCTTTCTAAAACGATGTAACTTTTTCTTATTTCTAATTTCTAATCGGATGCCTCACATTGATTTTTCTTCTCTAATTGCTCTGGCTAGAACATTCAGTACGACGTTGACGAACATAGTAGCATAGTAATGAAAAAGGCATCCTTGTCTCATTCTTGATCTTAGGGAGAAAACTTTTTCAGTGTTTCAACATTGAGGATGATGTTCACTGTGGGTTTTCCATAAATGTCTTTTATCATGCTGAGGAAGGGGATGCTCTTTTCTGTGGTGAGTCACTGTCTCAAAAGGGCGATATTCTTAACAAAACTGGATAAAATGGAGTTAAATAGGAATATTGTGTCATTTCAACAAATTCCACATCAAATTTATTTAAAAGTTGAAGGATGGGATCCCTGGGTGACACAGCGGTTTGGCGCCTGCCTTTGGCCCAGGGTGCGATCCTGGAGACCTGGGATCGAATCCCACGTCGGGCTGCCGGTGCATGGAGTCTGCTTCTCCCTCTGCCTGTGTCTCTGCCTCTCTCTCTCTCTCTCTATGTGACTATCATAAATAAATAGAAATTTAAAAAAAATGTTGAAAGATTCCAGAGCAAAGGACTTAGCTGAATTCTCTACTGAAGAGTCCTGGCCTAATGATTCCGAGAGAAATCCAGTTTGGATACTTGTATTGTGGTTTTCCTAGGAGCCCTCTGCTGCTGGAACACATGTATCTCATTCACACTCGCTCATTGATAGAGGTATCAGGCCTGTGTTGTAGGGTTGTTTTGGCCTGTCTTCTACACCTACTTTCTATGCTGACTATTCTGCCTTTTTTTTTTTTTAAGTATCTTCATTTTTCGTTAAGCTGGAGCTTTCCACAATTCAGTTGAATTTTAACTTGACTTTTTAAATTTTTATTTTATTTATTCATTACAAAGAGAGAGAGAGTCAGAGGGAGAAGCAGGCTCCATGCAGGGAGCCCGACGCGGGACTCGATCCCAGGTCTCCAGGATCACGCCCTGGGCTGAAGGCGGCGCTAAACCACTGAGCCACCCTAACTTGACTTTTTGAATCTTTGACATGTTTTACCCTGGGGCACATTGGCTTCACAATGATAATAACTTAAGGATGAATAACGTTAGGATGAAAATTTGCCATTCTGAGGATACCTTAATCAAACCTGCATTTACTGCTTGATTTAATTTTTATTTTTTTTTCCTTTAAACATATGGAATGCTTCATGAATTTGCATGTCATTCTTGTGCAGGGCCCACGCTAATCTCTGTATCACTTTAAACTCTGGTATATGTACATTCAAGCAAGCATGCTATTCTGCATTATTTTGCTAAAGACAAAGAAGTCAGGTGCTGACTTTCTATTAACTTCGGAACACTTTTAGCTAGTACACAACCCTGTGGCCTTGCCTATGCCCATTGGATTCACTTACAAGCAAGTTGCTCTGTGTAAAGATCGAAGGAAAGATGGAAAACCGATCTGGAAACTGAATGCTAGGGACAGGGAGGTGATGACCCTCAGAGAGAACTACTACTATTTATTTCACAATCCATGGGTTGTCCTAAAGGGCTGTCTACCTAAATTCTTATTCTGCTAAGAGGTCTGTTCTTATAAAGGATGAAGAAGAGGGGCACCTGGCTGGTCAGTTGGAAGAGTATGTTACTTTTGATCTTGGGGCTGTGGGTTCAAACTCCATGTTGGGTATAGAAATTATTTTTAAAAAGAAAAAAAACTTAAATAAGAGGATGAGGAAGTGAGATGGAGAGAATATTGAAAGGCTCTGCCATCAGGGACCACTGATTCTCAACCACAAACACCAAAAACAGATGTGATAATGTCTTCACACAGCTGTAAGGAAAGGAGCAAAAGGTAGACCATGCAATGAGTTTCCACAAAATTACACTTACTTAGTTTAAGGATTTTTATTCTTTGAGCATGTGCTTTTCAGTGCTGATATTTAAAATGCTTTTCCTTTTGTTTTGACACTTTAGAAATTAATGATTAATAATAACAAAAGTGGTAGTTTCAGACCAATAGCTTTATATTTATCCAAAATTATCAAATCCTATTCAAAATAACTGGTCGCAAAATAGTCTCATATCAGATTACACAGAGCAAAAGGTATTCATAACAAAGGTCATTTGGAATAAAAAGTAAGGCCCCAGCTTTCTGCCTTTTTGGAGCTTCTCACCATGTAAGATGACTTCAAATACTGTCCAATATTTGGCTTTTCAATATCCACACACAGTATTTTATTATTTTATTTTTAAGATTGATTTATTTATTCATGAGAGACACAGAGAGAGAGAGGCAGAGACACAGGCAGAGGGAGAAGCAGGCCTGATGCAAGACTCAATCCCAGGATTCTGGGATCACAACCTGAGCCAAAGGCAGACACTCAACCACTGAGCAACCCAGGTGCCCCACACACAGTATTTTAAATAAAATATTATATGTAACTGCATTTCACTACTTACACAGCATTAGTCTGGAACTAGACTGAGCTTTCCTGTGGGCAGGTAAGTTTTATTTGTAGTAAGTTTGTACTCAATGAAATTGTAATTAAGCTGGGAAGGGCCGGATTTCAAATAAACATGTTAGAATAAGTTTCTAGTGATTTAGACTAAGTGTCCAAGAGGACAACATCCTCACAACGTGCTGGCTTTGTGCAGACAAGTAGAGAGCAACAAGGTACAGGAGCTGAGAAGGATCAAACTGAAAATCAGGGACACCTGGATGGCTCAACGGTTGGGCTGAGAGTCTGCTTTTGGCTCAGGTCGTGATCCCGGGGTCCTGGGATCTGGTCTCGCATTGGGCTCCACACAGGGAGCCTGCTTCTCCCTCTGCCTGTGTCTCTGCCTCTCTGTGTCTCTCATGAGTAAATAAATAAAATCTTAAAAAAAAAAAAAAAAAAACACTGAAAATCAGAGCTAAATAGAGCTGTTGTGAGTTCGTTGAAATCCAGAAAGCACCAAAATGCAAGGGGTAGTAAAGGAGACAGACATAATAGTTCTACATTTCAGATGGATAAAACATGTAATATCCCATCATGCTGGATAAAAGATACATGAGGCATAGTAAACATTTTAAGAGTGTATTTGAGCAAAAAGTGATGAGAATCAGGCAGCACCAAACCTGAAGTGGATAGGAATGCTCTACCACCAGCTCAGGGAGAGACTTCTAAGAAAGTAGAAGCAGGGGTGCCTGGGGGGCTCAGCTGTTCCAGCATCAGACTCTTGTCTGGATCTCAGGGTCCTGGGTTTGACCCCACAATGGGCCAATGGGCTCCAGGCTGGGTGTGGAGCCTATGTAAAAAAGAAAAAAAAAAAAAAAAAAAGAGCAGAAGGAAAATGTTGATTGCCTATAGCTTAAAAGCCTCCTTGGCTGCTTGGAATAATTGAACATGATTTCATAACCTTGAAGCATTGATAGGCTTAGGCTTTGGCCTATTTACGTAAGCCACCACAGCCTCAGACACCTCAGTGTGATGGTCTCCTTTCTTAATTCATTTATCACACTACATGGCATTAAGATAAAAGAAATGCATCAGTTTTTTCCTTTTTTTCTTTTTTTTAAATGCATCAGTTTTGATAAAGAAGTGAGCATAGTTCAGTTCAGTCTTGCAACTTGAGCTTAATCTAATGAACAAATCTTTGTTGAACTCAATGGGTTGGAAATATTCCCTATTCTTTACTTCAGGGTTTTCCAAAAGGAGTATTACTAGCAGTTTGGATGGAAAAACTCTTTCTTTATACTCCACTGGAATATCCTCTCCTCTATACAATTATCTGTACAATATATGATAATATGTACTATGTAACATAATGTCTAGAATTTCTGGACTCTACCCACAACATATAAGTGGCACGCCCCAGTCATAGTGACAACCAAAAAATGTCCCCAAATATATTTTTAAATGTAGATCAGAAGGTAGCAATGCTCTGGCTTAGAAACTGCTGAATATTAGCGCACTCAGTTACTTTACTGCTAGAATAAACAAAGGATTTTGTTTCATATGATTTGCTCTATGGTTTCCTTTTAATTAGAAGTTGATTCCTTTTTAGAAGGGCATTCATGTTCCTTAGCTTCTTTTAAAAGAAAAAGCATATATTAGTTTGTTTCCACAGTAGTGAGTGAAGAAAAGCCATTTCACAAGTAAGTTGAGAGTACATAAACTATATCTCCTGGAGAGATATAGTTGAAAAATGTAACACCATCATCGTTTTAGATAGAAGGGAATAACTAATTATATTAACAAGTATATGGTACTTAATAAATCTATTACCTTTTTTTTTCTTTTAAAGAGCATAACTTGGGTATCCCTGGGTGGCTCAGCAGTTGAGTGCCTGCCTTCGGCCTAGGGCGTGATCCTAGAGTCCCAGAATCGAGTCCCACGTCAGGCTCCCTGCATGGGGCCTGCTTCTCCCTTTGCCTGTGTCTCTCCCCCCCCGCCCCCCACGACCTCTCATGAATAAATAAGTAAATCTTTAAAAAAAAAAAAAAAAGAGCATAACTTAAATATAGTCTCACTTGGTCAAGGTGATGGTCCTCCCAGCCCATACTGCATGATCCTGAAATTGTGGAACACAATGATGCTCTTCTAGACTCAACTCATGAGTTACATATATACTCACACGAATACGATGTGGGGAAAGCTTTCCATATCAAGCAAGCCTTTCTAGACATTTAAGGACACAAATCAGAGAGAGAAAAAGATGTAGCTGTGATGAGTGTAGAACGTTAGGATTCCCCTGTGACTGACCTTTAGAGGTACTGACGGGAAGTACCAGGAATGTAATTATGAGTACCAGGAAGTACCAGGAATGTAATTATGAAATATCAGGAATGTAAAAATTTCCATAGCAGCTCCTTAACTTGATCCACTGGCTGCTTTTCTCAACACCTCCAAGCAGTTATCTGAATCCCGACGCTATCTGCCTGGTGATGTAAGCAAAATGTTAGAAATCATTAAGAACTGTTACTTGTTTCTAGAAACTCCCTTGGTTTTTAGGATGCCATGCTCATTAAATGATTTGTCACACACTGAATAGTAGCTTGGGTCAAGCTCTGTCTATAGTTCCTTGCCATTTACCTGGCATCTATCTACAGATGAGGAAGATGCTCCTTAGGGCACAACCTGGAGGTGAGACACACAGATAAGTGTACAGCTACAACACAGTGTGGCAAATGCTCCAACCAAAGGGAAGTGTCAGAGCTACTGGGGCATTGAACTCTGAAGACAGTCAAACACAGAGGACAGGCTGATGGGCCATCTTAAAACATGAGTACAGATGGTTAGACCAACTGTTAGACAAGGGAGGGAGGGAGACAAGAGGTTTTCAGCTGGAACGTACGAAGTTACAGAGGCATTCTTTAGATGGTACTGTTGGCCAATGGAAGCACAGATTGAGTAGGAAGGGGAAGGATGTGGGGCTGGAGAAGCAGGCTGGATATGAAGAGTCTTGTTGCCAGGCTCATGAGCTGGCCCATCACCAGGTCTACGCAGGCACATGAGAGTAGCTTTGGGCTTTATGGCAGTCACTGTGGTGATGGCATGGATGATAGACCCCACACCTGGAGGCAAGGAGACTGGTTTTGAGACCACACGAACAGTTGAGGAGAGCTCAAAGGAGGCAGGAGAACTTGCTGACCAAATGAAAAAAAGCAGCTCCCCTGAAGTGACTTTCATGCTTCTAACCAGAGGACTGCCTCCCCTTTCATCTCTTGTAAGTTGTCATCCCTTGACTTTTTCTGTGTTCTGACAGAGCTTACTCTGCCAACTACACTCTTCTTTCTGATAACTTGGCTGGCTCACAAATCTTACGGCTTCACCTGTCTTTGCTTATATATCCACAAATATACATCTCTAGTCACCATGCTATTAAGCTCAAGTTTTGTATTTTGGCAAGGAAGGTCTAAAGCCTAATTTCACTTGCATGTTCCATCTCCTTCACACTGTTCAAAATCCAATGATCGGGACACCTGGATGGCTCAGTGGTTGAACGTCTGCCTTTGGCTCAGGGCGTGATCCTGGGGTCCCAGGATCGAGTCCCACATCGGGCTCCCTGCATGAAGCCTGCTTCTCCCTCTGCCTGTGACTCTGCCTCTCTCTCTCTCTCTCTCTCTCTCCCTCTGTCTCTTATGAATAAATAAAATCTTTAAAAAAATGGATCACAGACTTAAATGTAAAACACAAAACTGTAAAACTTCTAGAAGATACCAGAGGGGACAATGTAAGTGAGCTCGGCTTTGGTTATAACTTTTTAGATACAACATCAAAAGGGACACCTGCGTGGCTCAGTGGTTGAGCATCTGCCTTTGGGTCAGGGTGTGATCCCGGAGTCCCAGGACCAAAGTCTCACATCGAGTTCCCCTTGGGGAGCCTGCTTCTTCCTCTGCCTATGTCTCTGACTCTCTCTGTGTGTCTCTCATGAATAAATAAATAAAATCTTTAAGAAAAAGATACAACTCCAAGAGCATAAAGAAATTGGTTAAGTTGGCTTCATTAAAATTAATAACTTTTGCTCTGCAGGAGCCGCTACTAAGAGAATGAAAGGACAAACTGTAGCCTGGGTGAAAATCTTTTTACAAAAGAAGTATCTGATAAAGGACTTGTGTCTAAAATATACCACATTTTCTAGTAATGCTGATCGGGTATTTGGGACTTGCATTTCTGTATAACATCATGATCAATGCCAGAGTCAAAATTCACACAATCACTTAGTTTGCTGATAGTACTTAAAAATGTTAGAACATGTAATGGGAAAAGGATACTTTTTGTAACAGTAAAGTAGAAAAACAAAAACAAAAAATGTGGTGGGTCTCTATAGGGATTTTTAAAAAACTGCTGCCTTATAAAAAAAGACGAATTTAGTAAATAGAAATATATGCCTTGCTCTTAATCTAGGAATTTAACATAATTCAAATATAAACACAAAAAAATTAGTGGAAGGAGTGTAGGAGGAAGATAATATAATGATACTAATGTTCACCTGGAAAAATAAGCATATAATAATCAGAAAAAGACTGTTAGAGAGCAGTGATGAGGACTAGCTTTACTAGATATTAAAAATATATTTTATAAAATGAGATAAAAACAGATTAAATGAGATAAAAATGAGAGGGAGGCAAACTTTATGAGACTCTTCACGATGGAGAACTGGGGGTGGGGGATGGGCATCAAAGAAGCACCTGCTGTGATGCACTGGGTGTTACAGGTAAGTGATGAATCACTAAATTCTACTTCTGAAACCAATTCTACACTATAGGTTAAGTAACTTGAATTTAAACAAAAAAATAAACATTCAAAGAATTTTTTAAGATGTATTTTAAAGCTACAATGATTGGGGCACCTGGGTGGCTCACTTGGTGAAGCATCAGCCTTTGCCTCAGGTCATGATCCCAGGGTCCTGGGATGGAGCTGTGTGTTGGACTCCTTGCTCAGGGATGGAGAACCATCTCCATCTCTCTCTACCCCTCCCCTGCTTGTTCTCTCTCTCTCAAATAAATATATAAAATATTTAAATAAAGCTACAATGATTAAAACACATTAGCACTGGAGAAGAAATGGACCAACAGCAGTGAGTGGTCCACCTGTGCCCTCTCCAGTATTCTTGCCCGCCGCTCCCAACCTAGTATCACCTGGAACTGTTACGTGACTGTGCTCTGCCATTCCACTTCATCCAGGGTCTATTTGCGATGGCTCCAGTTTGGTCTACCCTGACTTGTACCCCCGCCCCGCCTCCTGTGAGGGTCCTTGAGATCACTACCATCTCACGGATCTAACTCCTAACTCCATCAGTCCAGGACTGTACAGGTTCTCCTGTAATTAGGAAAGCATATGCTTCCTTGAAATATGTATTTACAAGTAAGATAAAATCATTCAGCCTGGCAGCCTGGGTGGCTCAGCGGTTTAGCACTGCCTTTGGCCCAGGGCGTGATCCTGGAGTCCTGGGATCGAGTCCCACGTCAGGCTCCCTGCATGGGGCCTGTGTCTCTGCCTCTCTCTGTGTTTCTCATGCATAAATAAATAAAATCTTAAAAAATTTGGAGATTTAATTGCTCCAAATCTGAGCGTCTGTCCCTATACACCTTCTAGGAGTTGCCGAGATCCAGAACACCCTATCAGAAGGTTGGCAATGAGCCTAGTGACAGGAAATGGCATGAGAGCAATGGAGAGGTTCATTGTATTCATTTTGGTGGCTAGGTATTTGCTCAAGCAATGTTCCCCTATCTGTCCCTCTTCTTGATGGCTTCAATTAGAGTGAAGAATCCCTGAAGTTCCCAATAGGATAAAAACAAAACCTGAAGCTCATAGCTCTGTGTTTATTTACAGAAAACAGAAACCTGCCCACTCTGCAAGTGCTGGGTAGATGCCTCCCCGTGGAGCAGAGATCTAAACCCTCTCCCCGAGGACAGCTCACATTCTCTCCCACCTGCTTTCTGGGCTCATCCAGCTCCCTCTCCAGGTCCTCCAGCACAGCCACCACCCCGTTCCTGCTCTCAGCATGCTGCTCCCGCATCCAAGCCTAAAGGTCCTTGGGCAGGAACTGCTCCTTGCCGGGGGGTTTGGGGTACAGCCAGTGTTGGCACAGCTCATGGATCCTGGTGCGACTTAGAGCCTCAAGGGATCCAGCTGTCTGGATAACAAAACTCTCTGAAATAGGCAAAAGATCTCCCTGGTACGCTGGATTCTGGTTTCCAAGTATGTTCATTGTTCTCCACTATTAAGGAACAGAACCCCACAGACTCCTGTGGAGCTGGGAGGGTAAGAGCCTCAGCTTCCTGTGGCTTCATTGCTGGATTGAAACAACCCTAAAGGGTGTATTAAACTCTCTCCGTGGAGAGATCCCCCTTGAGGTTCTTTCCAGTGTGGCAAAGAAGTGGAAAACCTACAAACAGGACCATCTAGATGCCAGAGGCATTTTTGACTCAGGAAACAATAAGGAAATACCATTAGGAAAAACAAAAGCTAAAATCATTCCCATGCTTCCAAAAGACAATTTCGTCATCGTCCAGGAGCAAAGAAAACCTGTAAGAGACCAGAGATCACAAACTCCCAATTCCCAGAGAGTGAAAGATCCTTGCGTTTCCTGCTTTCCCGCGAATGAACTGCCCCTTCCCGCTCGGATTCCAGGAGCCTCCCCTTTGCTACCTGACAGGGATGCTGTTAGGGATAGTGTAGGGGTCCGTCTTCCCCGGATCGGGGCTCCTCTTCCACATATTCACACCAAACGCTTCCTGGGTTTCTGAAGTGCTTCTGGCCCCCAGCAGGCCCCGGCATCGCCTACAGCAGAAATCCACGAGGCCCGTAGAGGTTTCCTGGGGCTTCTGCTACAGCCCAGGGAGGGCAGCAGGAAGGACTGTGTGCTCAGGCTGGCTCCCCAGGTGTTCTCAGGAAACTCGGGTGGCAATGGGGTTGTAGTAACAAGCACCTCGGGTGGGGGATGCACGAGCACCTGCGCATTCATAGGTCATGTTGCTCCCGCGTGGCCTGTCTCACGGAATGCGAATCATTCAAATCACCACCCCGGCTGTGACCTCTAGTGTCACAAGGAGGGAAAGTCCCGGAAAGTCCAGGACCCATCCCGGAGCAGACTGGGTTCAGCTTTTTCTCCTCTTTGTTTCTTTCCTTAAGGAGTTAGCCAAACAACGCTGGATTTGGGTCAGGCCCCAAACAGTGCAGGCCCCGCTCTACGCTCCACCAACGTCCCCCGAGGTCACCACCGAGTCAGGAGGACGACTAAGGACAACCTGTCATTCCAAGTAACCCCGTCTCCGATAAGGAAGAAACGGGAAGGTCTCCAGCTCACGCGTCTTCCCGGGATGCGTCTCCGCGTCCGCACAGCGCGCGGCCCCCCGGGGGGCTCGGCGGCCTGCCTGGAGGAGGTGGCGAGCGCGGGCCCGCTGGGGGAGCGGGGCGGGGGCTGGGGGGCGTCCGGAGCCGAAGGGCGCGCCCCAGGGACCGCAACCAAGCCCCCCACTCCCCTGAGCGGGCTCCCCCCTCCCCCCTCCCGCCCCTCCCCCAGCGGAGGCTCTTCTACTCCCCGCCCCCCGCAGCCTCCCCCGCATCCCTGCCTCCCACGCAGGCCCCGACGGAAGCCGGAAGTAGGGATCGGCCGCTAAGGACCGTGAAGAGGCGGGTCCTAGAGCGGCCGGCGGGGGCCGGCCAAGGGCTCTCTGGAGCGCCTCTCTAGGATGCGGTGGGCCTCGCGCTCAGTGGTGTGCCGGCCCCGTCTCTGCGTCCAGGCGCTTGCAGGCCGCGCAGCTCTGAACCCTGGGCTGTCGCTCCGGAGTCAGATTTGCTTCTCCCACCGACACTACCCCTGCCTGGCACCTGCAGACTCCTTTCTTTGTGCTGGGAAGATGTATGCACTTGGCACACATCATCTCATTTGCTCCTGGAAGAGGCACGAGGTTAAATGATCTGATAGTCAAAGAACTTCAAACTGGGAGCTATTTTAGACTTTTGCCACAAATCTTCAGAACTTCCCTTCATCTGCAGTGCTTTCCCCCCTACCCCTGTGATAGGAGAATTCTGCAGCTTGACACCTCTCTAGACTCATTTGGGCTCTGAAACCTGAACAAATAAACGTTCATTGCTTCCCCTAAGTAGATGAAGCAATGGATGAGACTCCCAGCTGTGTTTGTAGAATTTTGAAGCTTGTAAGAGAGGAAAAAAGAATCTTCCCTCTACCCGTCTAAGTTCTTGGCTGGAGTCCTGGTAACAAAAGGCAGATTAACAAGAGGAAAACAAACACAAATTTATTAACGTGTGTATCATGGACACATGGGAGAGACCCAGGGAAGAATGAGTGACTCTCAGGTAGCTTGGGATTCAGGCTTGAATACCATCTTCAGCTAAAGACAAAGAGGGTGTAGGGGAGGTCAGTTACAGGAGCTGACCAGGAAAAGTATAAATAGGAGTAAGGTCTGTTAGTACCTTCTTGTTTCTTCTGATCCAGGGTCATCCTTCTCTTTCTCATACAGAGGGAGACACCCTTACAAAAGGGTAACTTATACTCTGTTTTCAGAGATTCTCCTGTGTCTGCTATTTCTCAAAATAATCCTTATGCTAAAAAAACATATTTTGCTGCCCTTAAAACTCATGTCTTATTCTGATCCCTTTCCTTATTATAAGCTCTTGATTGGTGACCAGACTTTGAAAGGAAGGAATAACAAGCTTATATCCTTTCCCTTCAAAACATTTAAGGACATCTTCCAATATCCTTGAGTGGTCAGGTCAGACTCCCCTCTCCAACAGGTTTCTTCAGGTCAGGAGCTACATATTTACTTCTCATTTCACTCTGATTCTTTCAAACGATATAAGTTATAGACATGGATGACCTCACCCCGCCCCAGCATGGAGACCAAGCTCCTCAATATTACAAAGTCAAGATTACGAAATCAAGCCTCCTAGAGGCACCTAACGGGCTCAGTCAGTAGAGCATGGGACTCTTGATCTTGGGCTTGTCAGTTTGAGCCCCACGTTGGGTATAGAGATTACTTAAAAGTAAAATCTTCAAAAAAAAAAAGAAAGGATATTGATTGGCTAGACATCATTGCAAATTGGAGGGTTCTTGCAATGTGGTGAGATAAAGGCTTATCTTCCACTTTTTAATGAATTCAACTCTAAAGCCCAATTCCATGTGAGTGTGCTAGTGAAATAAGAAAGGATGTTTCAGTTTTGAAGGTTGTGATCGCATCCATTTCCACTATGAGTTTTGTCAGGAAATTTTCAAATTTTCAAAAATTTTCAAAAATTGTCAAGGTTTCCATGGTAGCTTGAGTAGGACAACCGTCTGAGTCATGGCTGCTGTAGCAGAATGCCACAAAATGTGTGGCTTAACTAACAGAAGTTTATATCTTAGAGTTCCAGAAGGCATAAAGTCCCAGATCAGGGACCACCGACCGGGTTGGGTTCTAATGAGGCCCTTTCCTGTGTTTGGAAGGCTGTCTTCTTGCTGTGTTCTCAAATGGCTGAAGAGCACAGTGAGGAAGCAGGCTCCCTCAGGATTCTTTACAATGACCCTAATCCCATTTAGGAGCATTCTACCCTCCTGACATATTAATCCTAATTACTTTCCACAGATCCCATCTCCTAATACCATGACATTGGGTTTCAACATGAATTTTGGAGGGACACATTCAGTCCATAACAGTGATTTTCATTGATTTCTTAGCTATCTCACAACTCTTTGAGTCGTAGGAAACTGGTAACAGTGAAAATGATTTTCACCACAGAAATGCAAATGAATTGTGTCCAGTGGAATGCAAATGATCATTGCCCTGGAAATGGACAGTTTAAAAAAATCAACTTGCAAAGTTACTTCAGCATTCCAGATTGTCTATAAATGTGTAGTACTTTGAATTTTCTTTTGAGCCAATTGTAACATCTTACTAGTTGTTACGTTATTCTCAACACATACTCATTTTCATTTGTATGAAAGTCATAAATTTACCTTTTTATTTTAACATGGTCTTTAACAATTTGGCAACAAGGAGTTTACACCAATGACAGAAGCAAAATACCAGCTTGCTGCTGGCAAACATAGACTGAAGAACATGGTTTGGATCTAAAACTAAAATGGGCTCTCTCTACTCCTTCCCATGTTTATACCTGGAACCCAGTAGACTCATTTGCCTAGCAGTTGTGTGAAGGCACAAGTACTCTGTAAAACCACCAATGCAAAGAGCTGAAGAGACCATAGAAGCACAGCTGAATATTAGTGCCACCCAAAATGTGGATCAGAGAAGGAAAGACTATTACTCTTAGATTTTTCTTCCTAAGGGGAGGACAAAGAAGAGAGTGAAGCAAGTTAAGTATCTTCCCAATAATTCTAAAAGGCATTTAATCGAAGTGAGTGAAACAGGAAGGGGAAAGTTCCACTTAAGTAGTTTTGTAAAAATTCTGTAATCATGTTTTTTGGTATTAATTTTAAAAGTAAAATTAGGGCAGCCCTGGTGGCTCAGCGGTTTAGTGCTATCAGCCCAGGGCCTGATACTGGAGATTCAGGATCAAGTCCTGTGTCAGGCTCCCTGCATGGAGCCTCCTTCTGCTTCTGCCTCCCTCTCTCTGTGTGTCTCTTACTAATAAGTAAATAAATCTTTAAGTAAAATTAACCTTTTAAAATCCAATATGTCATATATATGAAAAGTCATTTATGACAACAGACTTATTTTTTTTCTTCTAGAATTTTCCAGGTGAACCAGCTACTCTTACCTCTCTCTTGTATTATCTTCCTGTCTTTTTCTAACTCACCCAGTTCTCCAAAAGAAGCTACACATTCTTCCAGTCTCCAGAAATCCTGTTTCTGCTCCTCTGAAAATGATCTTATGAGGGCAGTAGTTATACATACATAAGATGTATTATGTGCTATATATATGTATATTTAGTAACAGTAGTAGAAATCTTGCCAGAATGAGTTTCTTTTCCCCTCACCAAGTTTCTATATTTCATTTCGCATTTCACTTAACCACAGCTGATTTATGTGCTGCAGGGATTGAGTCTGTTTGGTGGTACATGAAAGCATCTGAATTCAGATGGGATGGTTGGGTCTTGTCCACGATGCATGTCTGCTGATACCTGCACAGCTTCTCACATGTTGAGATTGGTATAAATTAACGGTGAGATGAGCAGAGTCATGAGTGGCCATGATGACAGAAAAGCATATAGCCATTGGAACCGGAATCTCCTAGAGCCGGCATTAAACATTTAATCTCAAGATTCTTCTCCTGAGAAGTAAGGAAATGTTGGAATGTGTTCCTGCGGCAGAACCAAAGTTCACTGCATTGTAATATAAGCACAAGGGCAGAAACTTATTTTATTTTAAATTCACATTTTTATCCTATCCTATTTTATATTATTATCGCCGCCGCCCAGGGCTGCCTCCCAGGCAGGTGGAAAGCACTCAGGAAGCATGTGTTGGGCGAGCGGTGACTGCACCTTCAATACGTCGGGAAAGCGGGTGCATAGAGTGGGAGCCGTCGCCCTGCGGGAGGATTCGCGATTCCTCCAAGGAAGGTGTTCAGGGGGCGAGAACCCGAGTGAGACACGTCAAAGAACAGAGTGTCTCGAGAAAGCCGTGTCCAGGGCACACATGCAAACGCAGACACAGGGAAAGCACACGAACACCAGAGAACCGGAAGGAGGAAGGTGCACACTTCTGGCCCTACCCCAGAAAACGGACGACGCGACGCCCGGCGTGGGCCGAGAAGACAAAACCAAAGCGCCGGACGCGGACGCCGACGCGGACGCCGACGCCACGGAGAGCGCGTGCGGGACGAGCCGCAAACCTCGCGCGCTTCTCAGCTCTCTCGCGATATCGCCACGGATGCCCTCCTCTCGGGGCTTTCCCTGTGAAGTCTTGCACCAGAGATCTCGGCTTTCGAGACGTATCGCGATATTCTCGCTCTTCACGTTTTCGGTGTTTTTAACAGTCCCTGTAAGAAATCTTTACGTTCGTTAATACTAGACGTTGGTCAGACTTCTCAGCAGGTTGATCTCAATGTGTAGGAAATTGGAGAAAAAAAAAAAAGTATGTGTCAGAAGTGGGATTCGAACCCACGCCTCCATTCGGAGACCAGAATCCCCAGCGGGGAAGCGGAGCTTGAGTCTGGCGCCTTAGACCACTCGGCCATCCTGACACCCTGCGGAAGAGCGGAGATTTTCTGCTAAAGTCGATGTGGCGCGGTGGCGCTCCTGTGACGTAAGCCGCTCGCGGGAGGCGGCGCTCGGGACCCGGCCCGGCCGGCCGGGGGAGGAGGAGGGAGGTCGGCCTGCGCGCTGGGGGAGACCCGCCTCTCGGCCTCGCCTAGGTCCCGGCGCCGAGGGAAACGAGAACAAACGTAGCTCGGCCCCGGCCCCTTGGTGCGGCCGCGGCCTCCCGGGAGTGCGTCCGAGAGCGCCTGCGCCAGGTGCGCCTGTGCGGGGGCTGGGTCCGCAGCTGGGTCCGCAGCTGGGGTCGCGGCAGGTGCAGGCCCGGGGCAGAGGCTGCGGGAGGGTCCGGGTCCTCTCTCGGCCCCGAGTCCTGATCCCTGGAGGGCAGCTGGCCGGCCGGAGACGCAGGGACCGGGCGCCTCCCCTCCGGCCCAGGCTTCCCCCACTTCCTCGGCTCGCGGGGCGTCTGGGCCTGACAATAAATTCCCTCCCCGCTCAGGGTGGGGCCGAGCTCAGAGGGGACACGGATCTGATGAGGAAACCGAGGAAACTGGGTACGTTCCGTCCCGACGGGTTATTTTCTGCTTTCACACGAAAACGTTTTTCTCTCTGCAAGGCAGAGGTTAGGTCTGTCCTAAATGAAAAGAGAAGGAATTGGAGTTTGCTAGGCCCTGTCTTAGATGCCCAGACTCCCAGGTTCCAACACACCTACTTTTGATAATAGAAAATGGCTTTGAAAAAAAAAAAAGAAGAAAAAAAGAAAAAAAAAAAAAGAAAAAAAAAAAAAGGAAAATTGACTGTGTGGTCTTCCACGAGCCTGCTGCGCAGGGGAGACGTTCACAGACAGAGACACCTGTGAAGCATCGACCTGCAGCTGCAACCTCTGGATTCTGTGTATCCCTCTCACGTTATATGGTGGTTACAATGTTTCTGCAGAAATTCAAGGATTGAAAGACGCACTTACGTGAAATGCTTCATGCTTTTCAGCCTGCTTTATGGCTGACTTTGTTATTTGATGTGATAATTTGGGCAAATAACTTACATTTTAGCAATCTGTGTCCATAGCTAAAGGCCCAGTTAAGTATTTTATCATTTCAGGCTACTTACGGTCTGCTCGGGATGTTGTTTGAAAGAAAGAAAAATACACCTTCATCTTCTTAATAAACCTGCAGGTGATGTGATGAGGGGTGGGCAAACCTAGGTCTTATACACTCACACCAAAGACACACTTGTGGCGAAAGTGAGTTGATGATGTGCAAAAGGTAGTTGTCACCACCTCATTTCTTTACGGTTAATAATGAAACAAATGTGTATACTTTGTGTAAATAGATGAGTTCAAAGGATGGCTGATAGTCTTGTAATCTTAATTTATTTTATTTTTTTTCTTAATTTATTTTAGATATTAATTTTTTCTCCTCTTAGGAAGTACATTTAGTATAGTGTAGAAAATAATGACATTTTCATATAAGGTTATATAACTTTTCATACATAAACATGAAATTTGTTGTAGACAATTCTTTAAACCAAACATTTTAATCTAGGACTTCAACTTAATCTGTTCCTTGAACCTATTTTTATGTGGCCCTTAAAAACATACCCAAAAATCCTCATTGCTAATATAGCAATATAAATACTGTGGTCAGTGACAGTCTCTTTGGAGGTATACATAAAATTGCAAACTTGTATTCATATTCTTTTCTGCGATATGTTGTGCTAAAATCAAAATGCTTTTGCACCATTTTTTAAAACAATTTTTTTCTTTTGACATTCATACCAAATTTACTGTAAATACTGCTTTAGGGGCTAAACATTTTTTTAGTGATGATACAACCGGAACACTATGTGTTTCATAGCATTTCAACAATATGAAACATTTTATCCATAATTTCAACACTATGAAATTATGGATAAAAATTTCAAAATAGGTGGCATAGGTAAATATTTTTAGGCCTCATTCAAAATTCACTTAACAAACCATGCCATTTTTTTCTGGGAAGTAAAAAAATGGTGTTTCATTGTTAGGTTATATTTTTCTGTAAGAAAGTGGAAATTTTTTGATCTATGTTGTATTCCTCATTCATACTATAACTTTAAGGTTGTCTTATGTGTATTTTAGTAAATAGATGCTCCTAAAAGTTTGAGATTCGAGGCTCCTAAAAGTTTGATTTGCTCATTTTCCCCTAAAATATTTCCAAAAAAAAAAAAAAAGAAAAGAAAAAGAAAGCCATAAAATAATGCCTTGCCACTTCTCACCCTAATTTTCCTCCTTCAAAGGTGTGAGATTTGCTGTACTTTCATAAGCTGTAGTCCTGTGGGAAGGAAGTTGTCCCAGAAATGATTCTAGATGTGGCAATTTCAAGTTCCTAAAAATTTGTAATTATTACTGTTTTTCTGATTGCAAGCTACTGCAGACACCTCACATCAAACCGGTACTGTTGAACATTGGATTATTTCTAATTTCTTACTCTTGTCAGCAATGCTGTAAAGAACATTCTTCTGTAGATATTTTCAATATCCATAATTATTTCCTTACCTTTCTTGAAGTGGAATCCCTAGTTTTGGTACTGTGATTCAACAACAAAGCATTTTAATGGGTGAGAGGTGGCAAGGCATTATTTTATGGCTTTATTAATGAGTTTCAACATTGTGTTTGAAGGATTTTCATATTCTGTAAATTTGCAAATCGCCTACCAAATTTTTATTCATGTGTTCATCTTTCCTTATTGATTTGCAAAACTCATTATATGAAAGATAAACCCTTGTGATAGTTTCTATTTACCAAGAACCCAGGCAGAAATTCTTTTATTGTAATTTCTCTTTTAATCTCATTAAGCCCCTTAAAACTCAATTTTCATCTCATAGAAACTATGAGCTATAAAATTAACAAGGTTCCCTTATCAATCTTTAAAAACAAACATGTGGGTAGCATTTAGTATACTTTTGTCTCTTTCTTTTATGGCATATTGAACTCCTGCTACCTTGACTTTATGTTTTAAATGGCTTGAAGTCCTTTCTGGAATAAAGTGAGGTATAATTATATGAATATTGTTACTATTTACTAACATTTACTGTGCAATAGGACTCCCCCATCTTACATTTTTATGGAAACATCTTCCACAAGAGGGATTTTGAAAGACCTGAAAATATTAAAGGGTAGAGAGGACTCAAATGAAAACAAGCTGACAGGAGTGGTCCATACCAGTTTAAAAGAAAGAATTTAACTCCACTCCCAACCTTGAAATGAGTATTTTATGCAAAGCTCATAAACACATCTGATTCTCTAATTATCATGTCCAGGATTTACTTTGGAGTAACAGCAATAGTGGAAATTCAGATGAGGCTATATTGGAAATGAAGTTGGCAATAAATTGATTGTTGAAGCCAGGAGATGCTATAGGGAGTTCACTCAATATTTCCCTCATTTTTTTGTGTGTGTACTTCAAGGTCTCCATTGTGAAGAATTCAGTGCAGCTGGAAAAATCCTCCATAATCTCATCAAAAGCATCTGTTAATTCTTTGGCATATTTCTTTCCAGTTAAAAAAAAAAAGTGTAAGTTGAGAAATGTGAAATCTCTACATACACTAAAATAAGTTATCACCTCTATTTCTATTCTATTCTTGTGTATCACAAACCCCAAACTGGACGTGGCAATTGTATGCAACACTATAATCCAGACAAATCTTCTGAATGAGGAATCAGGGGATAGAGAGGAATGTACCTCAAAGTTACCTTCAAATGCCCTGGTTACACTTCAAACTCCAAATGTAAAATTAAGCCCACAAATAAGCCACATCTGAGATATTTATGCTTTCTTTCCAGTTGGGACAAGGAAATGTAACTGAGCCACTGCGGTCATATCCAAGTACTGTCCAGAGTTTGAAATCCAGACCACTTTGCTAACACCCTAGCAAAACTAGTTCCCAAGTAATTACACTGGTTTGGCAGAGCTTTCCCATTCCTGAGACCTCAACGCAGGCGGAATTCCTGCATTCGAGGAGGTGCCCGGGTGTTGTGATTTAATTACACAATCAAGTAAAACTTTTCTTGCAGGCCTGAACCCATGAATGCTGGTGTGTCAGCCTAAGAAGTGATGCCCCAGGATCCAGCCTCCTCAGACCAAGGCTGTTCACAGGGAGGTCTGCAGCGCACATTTCCCTTGCCCACACATCAGCTTTGGTTGCTGTCTGCTCCTTTCTCATGTTATTTTTTCCTCTTAACTGACTTTACTAACTTTTCCAAGAACGGAAGCCATGCTCCCTTGTATCCTCCTGGGGAGTCAAGTTCAGCTGGGGGACCCAACACTGGGTAATTGTGTCATTTGAATCAAAGAATCATTGTCCTTCATTAGTGAAGAGGCAACATACCCACCATTAGTACACTAAGAATGAAACTTTTCAGTGCTGGGAAGAGATGCAATTCCTGTTCACAGTCTTTGGCTGGGATCGCAGATAACTAAGGGCATTGACAAGTGGCTTATTTCCTGTAATGACAGCGATTGGCTTTCAGTGTCATGGCACTTGTTACTTGTTAGTCACTTCTCCCAAGTATTTCTCATCTTCCCAATTGTGCACATCCTAGGAGCAGGGCCATGTTCAGTTTCCTTTTATTCTCTGTCTGGTTGGGGAAGATGCTCCTATCTTCCCGCCAGGCCACTATCAGCAGCTGAAAACACACAGTAATATCCTAGGGCAGTAAAGTCTGAAGAATGAGTTGTTGAAGTCTTAGTGTGTAATTAACAGCTTCAGATGTTCTGAGGAAAGAACCAGACAGGAGCCAGAAGGATGGTACCAGGCCCCATGTTTGCCTTAAGCGGCCCAAATCCTCATTCTACGAATTCAGATGTTGCTTATCTTTCTGCAGGAGTAAATTTAGAATCATTTACAACTTCATTTGGGATGAGGATCCCAAATGGTAGGGTTATCTCTTTTAGTTAAAAATTTAAATAATTAGGGATCCCTGGGTGGTGCAGCGGTTTAGCGCCTGCCTTTGGCCCAGGGCGCGATCCTGGAGACCTGGGATCAAATCCCACGTCGGGCTCCCAGTGCATGGAGCCTGTTTCTCCCTCTGCCTGTCTCTGCCCCTCTCTCTCTGTGTGTGTGACTATCATAAATGAATAAAAGTAAAAAAAAATTAAAAAAATTTAAATAATTATAAAATACCTATGAACCCACAAGAACCAGAAGATAACCAATAACATGAACGCTTCCCTGCACCTCTTTGCCATCCTTCTACACACCCCACTGGTCATCACTGTCCTGTTGTTCAGGTTATAAAACGGGTATTGTAAGGTATGTGGTCTTCTGACACTCACCCCGCATGGTTAAGAATGCTTACTCTGGAAACACGTCCACATTTACAATGGAAGTAGTGTTGAGTCCAACAAACTTATCACAGCTCTAGCTGCTGCTAATAAAAATGCATCAAGAAGGGACACCTGGGTAGCTCAGCAGTAGAGCATCTGCCTTCAGCTCAGGGCGTGATGCAGGGTCTGGGATGGAGTCCTGTATCAGGCTTCCTGCGAGGAGCCTCCTTCTCCCTCTGCCTATGTCTGCCTCTCTCTCTCTCATGAATAAATAAAATATTTTTTTAAAAATGCATCAAGATGCTGCTCCTAGAGCACTGGGACTCCTGGGGATACAGCAGGCCCCTGGTGAGCCCCTCCAAGATAGCCTGGAGACAGCTCCAAACTGGCAGCAAAGGCTGGGAGGCCATGCCACGCCACGGGACACATGTTCTTGGACACCTCCAAGATGTCCTCTTTGTGGGCTCCTATTCCTCCCCCTCTGCCCCAGTGGACTGGAATAAGAGTTTTGAATGGGATTCTACAGCCAACTTTCCAGCTGCAGACCCTTACATCTCAAGTAGACACTTCCTGTTGAAAGCAGGTCAGTGGACTGGCACTTTGAGGCTTTCAGTCAATGCTCAGCCTTCTCATGCAGAAAAGCATAATAGATACTGAGGGGAAGGATAAGGTGTATGTGGTCAAGTGTTCCATCTTAGTTTGAATCCTGGTTCTGCTGCTCCCTAGCTGTGCACCTTGAATAAGCCACTTACCTCCTCTGTACCTCTGTTTCTGCAACTGTAAAATAGTGCAATAGTACCCACTTTGTAGGCTTGTGAACATTCACAAACTACTGTGTGCCTTGGTCCACGTCTATATATTTCACATACATACACTATATCCTCATGGAAGCCCCTCTTTATAGGTCCTTCTTACATGATTTCACTTTACATATGAATGGAAGAATGAATTAGGACATGATCTCACCAATTCATGATTTTCAGCCATGGAACCTCCATGGTCTGTATAGGACAAACTATAGACCATAAAATCTTGTCTTCTGAGGCCATGTCCAGAAGCAGGAAAGATCCAAATCCCTGGAACAAAGCTGTTCTCTCAGCCCAATCTTGCCTCCTCAGCACATGGTGACCCTTGTGTCCCCAGGGGCTTAGCTTGGTGGTTCTGGGCTAGAAGCCAGTTCTGGACCTTCTGACCTACACCCAGCATTGCTGCAACATCCCACTGCCAGTTATAAAAAGGACTTGAGAGAGCTCTTTCCTACTGAAATTACAAGATTAACCAACACAGAGCTATAGGCTGTGGATGGCCAAACTGCTTTCTTAGCACCATTAGGAAGTGGTAGATAGTACTGCAAAGTAGTATTTTCATCCAGTTTGAAGTCTAATGTTGGCCAAACAGGATTCTGGACCCATAGGGGAAATCAACACCCTTAACTACCCCTCCAGTCCCACCCCCAACCTCTATGAACCCAATCCTACCAAGACCCAGAAAACAACAACAATGTAAAAAAAAGAAAAACAACAACAACAACAATGTAAACAACATCCACAATCACTTTATTTTCAAACAGAGGGTCATGTACCGGAAGGGAAGCAGGACTAAGCCATTGTGGGGGCTTGCTTGAAGTGATCTGCCCTTGCCTTCTGGCCCCAGAACACCCCATGACCCAATGGCTATGGGGATGCCCCTTGATGGTGCACGTATTAGAAAGGTCAGTTCCCCCACTCCCCAAAGAAGTGGAGAAAAGAAGGCAAAAAAGTCAATGAGTCCCTGGAATAGTGCCTCAGAATCACTGCAGGGACAAACTGTCAGGTCCACATATGTGAGTGGGAGGGGATCTAGGAACAATGGACGGTGTTGGCAGGAAACTATCCTGGATGACGTGCACCTGACACCAGGATACACCTTTCATTAGAATGAAGGGAGCAACAGAGCCCTCAGAAAAAATACAGAGGCAAAGAGTACATTGATTAGAACATTATCTCATAACAGAGGTAAGGCCATTTCCCACCATTATTGTAAAATAACTGTTAACTAATCAAAACACATACAGGCCTCTTTAATGGAGTTAATAAAACTACAGTGAATGGGAATTGGGATAGAGGGAGACATGCTGACAGGGCCAGGTAGTTCCACTCTAGGTTCTTAGAAAGGAGCCCTGGTCCAGAGAACAGCACACATCCACGACCACTATGTGGGGCTGGACCAGAGGAAGCCAGGCTGAGCCACGGTGAAGGGTCCTGAATGGCTCTCCAGGGATTATCCATACTCTGTATCCCCTCCAGTAATGGGTAAAACCAAAAGTGTTGGAAACACTGAAGGTGGACATCTGGTTTGTAATTCTGGGCCATCTTGATCTCCTTACATCTGACCATCTGCATGGGGAGGGAAAGGACAGTACAGAGTGTGGACACCCTGTCTCCCACTGCAGGGGCAGAGAAAGTGGGAAGGACATCCAGCTGTGATAAGCAGGAAAAGGCAAGGCAACAAGACACCTTATGCCTGGGGTAGGATCATGGCCAACAGCCCTCTAGGCCTGAGTTCACCTCCTCAAGGGGAGGTCTCCATGGAATGAGCGTGATTACCAACATGGCCAGAAAACCCATCGATCCCACTCATGGGGCAGATGATGAGAGGGGCTGCGCTCTTCCCTCCCGAGTAACTCAGGCTGAAGTAAGGCCGGACAGGCCCACAGAAGGTGGCATGAGAGAAAGTAAATGTGTGACACCTCTCTGTCACGTTGTAGAAGGAGACCTCACCAGCATCATAGTCCAAGAAAACCCCCACCCGCTGGAGAGGGGTGCGCAGGGGTAGGGCAGTCATCGGGGAGGTAAGAGCCCAGTACTCCTTCCCATACCACAAGGACACTGCCCAGAATCCATTCTGGGGGGCCGAGGTTACTCCACCTTTTCTGCATACGGAGTCTTCACAGACACCTATGGTCCACTTGGCTTTATCTCCCACTTCTACCTCCCAGTAATGTCGCCCAGCGATGAAACATGGAGAGCCCAAGACACAGGGAAACAGATTGAACCGCTCAGGGTTGTCAGGCAGGTCTTGCTGGAGGTAACTGTACCGCACCTGCCGCAGGTTGTCAGAAAGGATCAAGCTAGGGTAGGCTGTGTCCGGGTCTAGAGTCACGTCCACTGTGGAGACACACAGGGGAAAGGGGAGGACAGTCAGCCAGGGGCCAGGAAAGCACACTAGAGGACACCCAGCTCTTCTCTGCCTCCTGTAAGAGGAGAACATGAATGCCCCACAATAGACCGCATTCATCTTGTGAAATTCATCCTGGAGTTGACATTCCAAAAAGTATTGTTTGGATTAGCTGACTACCTTTCTAAACCAGGACATATTGAAAGTACTGAGATTTTACCTCCATTCCCTTCCTTTTAACATCTTAACTCACATTATCCATTATAAGCTGAATTCTCAACTTAAATTTTGGGCCTTTGGTATGTGATAAGCGACTACAAACCCGTATCACTCTTTTAATGGTGCCTGGGGGTGGGGGTGGGGTGCAGTTGGTGGAGTGTCCAACTCTAAGTTTTCGGGTCAGGTTGTGATCTTAGGGTCATGATATCAACCTCATGTCAGGCTCTGGGCTCAGTTTGGAGTCTGCTTGGGTTTCTCTCTCCCTCTCCTTCTGCCCCTCCGCCCACATGCACACACCCTAAGATAAATAATCTTATAAAAAAGAAAAGCAGTCTTTTGTATCCTCCATTCCATGAGATCTTTACTCAGCACATGCAAACCCCATTCATCTCTTTCTAATGTCCAATACAACACCCACATCTTTCTCAAAAAGCTGCTGTCAACCAGCCAAGTCATCACATGCTCTCTCCCTTAAACCTAAAACTCTATCATCTGAGTCATGTACTTGGGTGATCAGTATGACAGCATTTTGCAGTCATGTGGTACTTTCCTGCTTTAAAACATTCTCTCTCTAAACCACAGCTCAGACAGGCTAAATGGCCTCCATGAAAGGTTCACGAAAGCAACTGATAACCAGGAGCCCCAGATCGTAGATTTGTGGTTCAACAACCTGTGTACAGCAGCGCCCTGTGCCTTTGGGTATGCCGCGTACTTCCCATCACACACTGTGTCTTATGCTTTGTTCCCCCCACAGAGCCCTGTATGATGCTAGACGGTATAGGTCATATGCAAGGTATTCAGCTCATACTTACTAGAACAAAATATGGGTCACAGTGGTGGACACCATTGGAAGACCTGCTGTATGCCTCCCTTCATGGGGAGGATTCCATGGAACTGTGCTAAGTACATACCTAAGATGTGAAGACTTCTGGGACCACAGATCTACTCAGGCTCCTGACCCCTCAGTGACACTGATGGTCAAGGGGTAGGACAGCTCAGCTCCTGCCCCAGCTCAGGGAGGGGCTGCCCCGAGGCTCTGACCTACCCCCTCCCCCAAGCACAGGAACGATGCCCTATAGCAGTGCTCCTCTTTTGGGGGCTGCAATTCCTACTCAAGCACCTCAGCTGGATTTTCTATTTCAGAGGTCCCTGGCTTTGGCCTTGAGGTATTTTAGGAGGCAAAGATATTGCCAACACATGGAAACAATCAATAGTATTTTTGTGGTTGCTGTTTATCACTTTTGCATACATAATCCAAAGAACCCCAATTTAGGCAATTTCCCAAATCATTCATAATGGTAGTTAGGTTTTCAGGACCTTTATTCCTGTTTCCATATGGTTTTATCTCCATCACCTACCTGAGTATAACTGAGCCTCTCTCAATTCTGAAAGAACAAGAGAGTAGTAGTTAACAGACACCAAGTGAGTATTTCCGAGATACCTGAGCAGAGACTCTCATTAAGAGTCTCCACAAAGCTACAGTTTCATCAGCCCTGCATTCCTGTTGTCAGCTGTATACTGATTTCTTGACCCAACATCGTTCAACCAAGAGCTCTACAGGAAGAGGGACAGGGAATTTTGGTAGCAAATGGGATCAAACTGAACCAAGGTCAGGGAATCCACCCTCCAGTGAAATGCTCTTCCAATCCACCTCATTTTGGGTTGCTGTTTTTCTCATGCACAACTCTTGGCCTTCAGAAGCCACCTGTGTTCTAAGGGCTGGGTGGCTCCGTGGGCGATACCCACCACCACGCCAGGGCAAATGCCAGCACTGACACAAGAAGTACTGAGCAGTGGACAAAGCATGTTCACAAATAAGCCCTCATGAGGCTTTCAGGTGGGGGGGAGAGTAGGAAAAATTAAGGAGGCCAGATTCAAATTCAAGGGAATTCACACTTGAACTGACCACTTCCGGTATTACCCACTGTATTTAGGGCAGTTTCTCCCTATTTTGTTTGCCTGTGGAAGGCATTGGAGTGTCCCCTACGTATGTTGCTAGAGGCCAAAAAAGTATGTATCTGGAAAGATAAACTGCAAAGAAGGTCTTAGTCTATACAACATACAGGAAACAGCAGAGATTATGGGGATTTGTCATTTGTAACAAAGAAGAGGGGGTTTGCCTACATGTGAAGGTTTCAGATTCCATTGGACTGTCTAGGAATTTCAGCACTTAGGATATAACCAACTCCTAACTGAATGAGGCTCATGAACAGAAAATTTTACATTTAGAAGGGGCTTCCCTTTACTACCCAAACCACTTTACTTAAATAAACCTTGTATTTATGTTTGTATATGTCAGGCTCCATTCTCAAGGCTTTCGGAACTTAATCCAACAACCTCTTGAGGTAAGAACAATTCTTTTCCTCATTTTTGCAGACGAGGAAATCAGTGTGGAATCCTTCCTAAGAGCCAGCAGTGGCCCAGGGTGGCCTGATTCCTGCTATTACTCCCCCGGGGGCTGTTTGACCCCCCACCCTGGTCAGCACCAATGCCCATGAGCAGGAGGGACTCAGCAAGTTATAACCTTGAACACCGGCTCTGATGAAACACAATTAGGAGAGTTTCTGTTCATTCTTTTCCCAATTAGAAAAGAATTAAGCAAATTCTGGATTAATTAATTTTTGGGTTGCTGTTTTTCACCCCCATCAATATAGACTGAGAACTGAGTACACTGACTTCAAATTTAAAAAAAAAAGACTATCAATTGAGATGACTAAAGCAAAAGGAAGAAGCAGATCAGAGAAGGCTAGCCAGTGGTGTCACTCCTTCTCATTTTCCCGCACCTTTAAAGTAGATGATCACTTGCCCAGGAAACTTCAACATCAAAAGCCCAGGAAATATAGAAATTTACCTTGGATTTTCTCCATATCTGACTGCATTTTTTCTAAGTGGAGAAGAGAAGACATTCAGTTTGCATCTCATATCCGGCTGGACAGGCAAGCAAGACAGATATTCAGAGCATGAATGCATTTCCCCTAAGGGATCCCTATCTTCCTGTTACCTGTGAACTGCTTCAGACTTTCCGTCAAGAACAGACATTTTTGTGCAAAAATGTGGATTTTCTCCTGCAGATCTGGAGGTGTGATCCAGGGCTCAGGGATCCGGATTCTTTCAGCTCTAAAAAAAAAAGAAAAAAAAAAAAAAAAAAAGGAGTAAATCCCTCCCCTCCTCTAACCCTATGACTTCAGAAGCCCAGACAAAGTCTGGGTTAAAATGACCAACAATGTTTAAAGCAGCCCCTACAGCCTTTTCCCTCTTCTCTGCCTAGACTGTGATCCTCTGGACAAAAGCAGGAGAAACAGCTTCCTCATCTCCATTCCCCCAACAGGACCTAGCTCATGGATTTTCAAATGGCTTGTCCTCAAAAAGGTTTACTGAATTAAACCGAATAGAAGGCTGACCGTGCCAGAAAGCAAAAGATTCCATGACAAAGTCCTTGAGCTTCATGGTGGGCAACAATCCAGAGGTAAGAACCCTTTTCAGGCAGATTGGCACCCACCCTGTTCAGGGGGTCCATGATCCATGACTGCCAGCTGCCTCCCCAATATCCCATCTCCCAAGTTACACCACGCTCACGGCTGCCCCGTCTAGATGCAACCCTGTGACTGAGCTCTGGCCAGTAAGAGGGAAGGAGTGTCTCATGGCAATCTGCGAAGCCTACTTCAGGGGGAGCGTGCTGTGACGTACTTATCACCCTCATGCTGCCTGGCGTTCCAGCAACCATCCTGGACCGGGACTTCAAGGACAGCAGGAGAGCGGAAAGAAGGAAACTCCCTGCTCCGCCCCTGGCTACCTACCTGCACCTTCCTCACAGGTGGCAATTTCTGAAATTATGTTTCAGCTTTAAGCCAACGAAATTTTTGGTTTCCTATCTCATACAGCCAGACCCCAACATTAATGTCATAAAACGCTGGGCTCTGAAGGGTCTATCTCCCCATGTCAGGCCAGAACTGGACCGGCATCAGTGACTGTAAGGGCAGGGATCACTGGGGCCATCTGGCTGGGACTGGACACGCTCCAATTCATCTCCCTCAAACCCTCGATTTTACCCCAGAATCTCTCCATGTGGCACTCCCAGCCAACCTACTCTATCTATGAGGCCCTGGCCCAGCTCATTTCTCTGGAGGGCTTGTACTGTGCAGTGTTTTAAACAATCTGAAAGTTCAGCTCCTTCTAAGTCAGCCTCTGCCCCTGTAGATGCTGCTGCACCAAACCCCAGCCCATGGGCCCCTGTCTGTCCTGCAAACACAGGTGAACTTTGGCATCTGGCCCGCTCCTCCCCGTCCCCATCAGATCACACAGCCAAGAAGGAATGAGAACAGGAGCCTGTATCAGGTAAGTTAGCACTGATTCTGCAACTCTGAGCCACCCACACTCCTCTTAGGCCATATTTTCCCCATCATACAGTTGGGGAGAGGACTCTGAAACCCTTGCACTTTGGCCAGCTCTGTGTGAGCCTTTGCTCTCCACAGATGTGTCCTCACAAATCACAGGTACTCATTCACCCGCAGTTTGTCAGTAATTCCTGAGTTTACTAAGCAGAACTGTGGTCCATCCAGCTCTCTGCACACCAGTGACTTGGTCCAGAGACGGGCAGGCTGTGTTTCACTCTCGTCAGATGTCCTTCTCTGGCTCCTTTCAGGATTTATGAGTCTAAGGGAAACATCCTCCTGTGTGACTGAGCACTGGAGAGAGAGAACACCGTACCTGCTCAGTGTGTCCCCGATGTCCTACAAGAGAAAGGAAAAGATAACCATGAGACCTTCGTAGCTTCAGTTTTCCTTCAGATGTTGGTTGGAAACCCAGGAACCAGCTGGCCCTCCTACGAAAAGCCAGGGAGACAAGGACCACAACTCAGCCCAGGACCTAGAGTCAGGGTGAGCAAAGTGAGATGCACAGTTTGCACTCCCAGCATCTCCTCTGTCCTGCTTCTGCCCCACTGGCCCAGGATCTCACGATTTCAAATTTCCAAACTCCAGTATCCCACCCTCAGACCACAACTGCCTACTTGTCCAGCTTGCTTTAACTTTTTATTGTGAAATAATTTCAAATACACAGAAAAGCTGCTAGTACAGAGCTCCTGGATACCCCTTCCCAGACTTTCCAGATTTTTTTTTTAAGATTTTATTCATTTATTCGAGAGAGAGAGAGAGAGGCAGAGACACAGGCAGAGGGAGAAGCAGGCTCCATGCAAGGAGCTTGATGTGGGACCTGATCCCGGGACCACACCCTGAGCTGAAGGCAGGCACCAAACCGCCGAGCCACCCAGGGATCCCCAATTTTCCAGATTTTATAACCACATTTATATGCAGAACCATTTGAGAGATCACTATTTACATTCTATGCTGTATCTTTGCCCCGTTAATACTTCTGTGTGTTTTTCCTAAGGATAAGTACATTTTCTCACATAACCACAGTAGTTATTCAATCCAGAATAAGGAACATGGATCTAATGATCAATGATCTAAGAAAACCTTTATCTAACCCAGTCCATACTCTAGTTTAACCAATCACCTTATTTTTTTTAAGATTATATTTATTTATTCATGATAGACGTAGAGAGAGAGAGAGAGAGAGGCAGAGACATAGGCAGAGGGAGAAGCAGGCTCCATGCCAGAAGCCTGACGTGGGACTCAATCCCGGGACTCCAGGACTGCACCCTGGGCCAAAGGCAGGCCCTTAACCAATCACCTTAATAAAGTGATCTTCAGCTACTCTCTTCCCTGCTCGGTAATCCATGACCATTCACCACACTCAGCTATCACCATGCATATCTGGAATGGCTCCTTAGGGCTGATTTGTCTTTTGTGACACTGACACTGGTTTAATATAGGTTGTTTATTCTACAGGATATCATCCTTCCTTTGGAGTTTGTCAGATATTCCCCTCATGATTAAATCCAGGCTGTATCATCTTTAACTGGTGTATGGTATGTTCTTCTTCTTCTTCTTCTTCTTCTTTTTTTTTTTTTTAAGATTTCACTTATTTATTTGAGAGACAGAACGCACAAGCAGGGGGGAGGGGTAGAGGCAGAGGGAGAAGCAGATGCCCCAATGAGCATGGAGCCTGATGCAGGGCTTAATCCCAGGACCCTGATATCAAGACTTGAGCTGAAACAAGAGTCCAATACTTAACCAACTGAGTTACCCAGGCACCCAGTGGTATATCCTTCTAAAGGTACATGATACTCAGTTGCCCCTTACTGGGGCAATTCTTTTTTTTTTTTTTTTTTTATAAGTTTTTTTTTTTTTTAATTTTATTTATTATTCATGATAGTCACAGAGAGAGAGAGAGAGAGAGAGAGAGAGAGAAAGGCAGGCAGAGACACAGGCAGAGGGAGAAGCAGGCTCCATGCAGGGAGCCCGACGTGGGATTCGATCCCGGGTCTCCAGGATCGCACCCTGGGCCAAAGGCAGGCGCTAAACCGCTGCGCCACCTAGGGATCCCCTACTGGGGCAATTCTGATCATTGTATAGCCACTACCTTTCCTCTTATAACTAATAAGTAATCCAAAACTGATACTTTGAAACTATGTCAATGGGGCATTCTTTATAAACTTCCTCCCTTAGACTTAGCATCCACTGATTATTACTGTCTGAATTAAATTTTACTACGATGGTTACTAAAGGGTCATTGGTTAGCTTCAAAATTCCTTCTATATCACTTAGTCGACATCCTACAGAAAGAGTAATTTTGGGACACCTGGGTGGCTCAGCGGTTGAGCAGCTAGCTGCCTTTGGCTCAGGGCGTGATCCAGTCTGGGGATCCAGTCCTGCATTGGGCTCCCTGTAAGGAGCCTGCCTCTCTCTGTCTCTCTCATGAAAAAAATAAATAAAATATATATATATATATATGTTTTTTTTTTTTAGAAAAAAGGTAATTTCTGCCTGTTTATTAGTAGTATTGACTCATATATTCTTATTTTATTTAACAGGTTATAATCTATCACTGTTCTTATTTACTTTGATGCACAAAAAGTCTGAAACTTGGCCACAGAGTATCTGTCACTTTTTATCCTATCCCTTCCCATCCCATTTTCCCCATTCCCATCTGGTTTATTCTTCTAATGTTTCCTCTGCAAAAATAAGCAAATACAAGATGTTCCAATTATCTTTTTTCCTACACAAAAAGTAGCACACTCTAGATCCTGCACTATGATTTTTCACTTAACAATCCACTCCTGGAAACCACTCTCTATTACTTCATGAGTCTCTTCCTTACTCTCTTGACAGCTGCACAGCATCCCACTGAATGTACACACAGTCGATTCCACCACTGATTCCACCACTATTCTCGGTTTGATAGGTGGGTTTTTCCAATATTTCGCAATTACAATGTTACATTGAGTAACTTTGTGCATATGTATTTTTGTACATATTTTCATGTGTCGATATATCTTCAAAGTAAATTCCTGAAAGGATTCTTGGTCAAATTCTAACTGCATGGGGGCACCGGGGTAGCTCAGTGGTTGAGTGTCTGCCTTCTGCTCATGTCATGATCCCGGGGTCCTGGGACAGAGTCGCACTGGGCTCCCCACAGGGAGCCTGCTTCTTCCTCTGCTTTTGTCTCTGCTTCTCTCTGTGTCTCTCATAAATAAATAGTCTTAAAAAAAATTCTAACTGCATGTATGCTGCCAAAACAATTTGTCTTCCTACCAGCATATGAGATTCTCTCTCCCACATCCTTGCTAACAGTGTACTGAATTAAGAAAATTTTGCTTAAAAAAAAAAAAAAAAATTCTATTCTAATGGGGGAAAAAGGGTATTAGAGCATGGTTTTTATTTGGATCTTATTAAAAGTACAGTAGAACACTTTTTCGCAAGTTCCTAGTCCAATTTTACAGTTCTTTTGCAAATTGCCTGTTCATATCTTGTGTTCATTTTTCTATAGAACTTGTCTTTTCCCTCCCTCTTAATTTTTTAAACGTTCTTTATATATTATTTCTATTATCTCCATTTGTGATATTTGCTACAATTTTCTTTCAATTTGGCACTGGTCTTTTGAAGATTTATTTATTATTTGAGAGAAAAAGAGCACACAGGAGCAGAAGGAGAGGGAGAATTTCAAGCAGAGTCTCCACTGAGCATGGAGGCTGTGAGATCATGACCTAAGCCGAAATCAAGAGTCAGATGCACAGCCACCCAGGTGCCCCTTCACACTGGTCTTTTGAATGGTGACAGTGTGTATGTGTGTTTTTCTGCTGAGCTGTTACCAGCTGGTTTGGTTACACAGGCACTGTGTATATTTTAATGTCTAATAGGGCCAGTTCCCACCCACAGCTCTTCTTTCTCAGTTTCCCAGCTATTATTTTTCTATCTGAACCTTACTATCAATCTGTTTAGCTCTAGAAAAAGTGTGTTCTGTTTTTGTTGGGATTGCACTAAGTTTATACATTAATTTATAAAGAACTGACAATGTGATGATGTCAACATGTCTTGGCCAAGAACAAAAAATGTCTTATTACTTTACCTTTTTTCTTTTTGCAATTGGAAATGGAGTACCCTTTTCTAAACTGTCTTGGGATACCTGGGTGGCTTCGCAACTGAGCGTCTGTCTTTGGCTCAGGGTGTGATACTGGGGTCCTGGGATCAAGTCCTGCATCAGGCTCCCTGGGAGGAGCCTGCTTCTCCCTCTGCCTGTATCTCTGCCCCACCCTCTGTCTCTCTCATGAATAAATAAATAAATAAATAATCTTAAAAAAAAAAAAAAAAGATTCTATTTTTAAGTAAACTCTACACCCAACATGGAGCTCAAACTAACCCCAAGATCAAGAGTCACATGCTCCACCAGCTAAGTCAGCAAGGTGCCCCGTCTTTTCCAATTCCTATGCTTGCAATTGTTTTATCTAATTATATTAGTTAAAACCTCCAGTACAATGTTAAATAGAGGTAGACAATAGTGGGCATCTTGTCCTGTTCCCCACCTCAGCAGGAAAGCCTCCAATATTTCATTACGTAGGAATTAGCTTGCTTTTACAATGACATCCATCATAACCACTCTCTGGAAATGATCAAGACCATCTCTCTCCCTCTCATTCCATGTCCATGACCCCTCTTTCTTTAACAGACCCCATCTGTTCAAAAATGTCCTCACAAATATCTTAAAAAAAAAAAAATTAAACCTCTAATGCTCACTTTGGCAGCACATAAACTCAAACTGGAACACAGATGATGCAACAAATTGGTGAAGCCTATCATGGTGTTAATATTCACAGAACACTATTCACAATTGCCAGAAGGTTTGGAAACAAAGCAAATGTCCGTCAATTCATGAATGCAACACAAGTGAAACAACACGTGGTGTTTATCCATATTATAGAATATTATCCAGCCATACAAAGAAATGAAGTATCAATCCATGCTAGAACACCGAGGAACCTTGAAAAAAGTATGGCAAGTGAAGGAAGTCAGATACAAAAGGCCACATGCTGTAGGACTGTACTTGTAGGCAAACGTGGGGAGACAACAGCAGAAAGGAAGAATGACTATGTATTTAATGGATACAAGGTTTCCTTTTGAGGTGATAACAGTATTCAAGACCTGTACAGTTGTGATGATCAAACAACACTGTGAGTTTACTAAATGCTACTGAGTCAAACACTTAGAAATGATGAACTTATGTGAATTTTATAATAACAAACCAAAACCCTCAGTGCTGCTATCTCCTAAAGCCGTAATCCTGAATGCACCCACTACCTGCTTTCCCTATGACGTCAACAGAGCAGTGATGGTCTCAGAAGGCAGGATGGAAGACAACATCACAGCAAGGCTGACTGGGGCGACGTTCACCGACCAAGTGTTCCTCCAGTAGCTCACAAATCACCTGGTCTTCCCATACTCTAAAAGAGTATTTTCAAAACTTCCCCTTATTCTTTAAAGTGAGTGACTTTCCTGATTCCTGTTCTGCGGCCACAGATGACCCTGCTCTCCCACGTCAAGACAATAAAAGCTACCATGTTTTTGCTACCAAACCTCAACCTGCCTGCATCCCCACCTCCCCCCCACCCTCCTCTCTTCCCAAAGATCTTCCAAAACTACATCCTATACATGTGCTTAGTCCCCTTTCCCTTCCATCTTTTCTGACACAGACATTAGTGATAAGTTCATTAATTTTACAGCTTCAATGACTTTCCTCACCCAGATCCTTACAACAGACTCTCCTCCCACATGATCTCTGACAATATGTTTAGTTTGTTTCTTTAAGCATCCCTTCCCACAAAGTCCCACAATCCCCACCTCTCCTTATGGTCTTACCCCTTAACCCAGACACCCATTCCTACAGTGGTCACACACCCTGCCAGTCACCACTGTCCCTAGGATGGTTCCTTAGGGAAGTGTTAAGTGTTTACTGTGGCACTTCTCTCTGAGGGCATTAGCAATGCCCGTGGCTTTAAACCAAATGCGTGTCAGCCCTTAACTGCATGAGACTCTGCTGTCCACTCCTCCTTCCTGGTCACTTTCTGCTTCTCTGATCAAGTGTTCACTTTGCAAACTCCTCCTTTCCTCCCTGGCAATTAAATACTGGTGGTCATTAAGGCTCAAGGCTAGGCCTTCTTATTAGTCTAAAGCAGGACTCAACAAACTTTTTCTGAAAAGCCAAATAGTACATATTTTGGGTTTTTAACTCTGCTCTGCTGTGGCAGTGGGAAAGTAACAATGCACACAGTATGTACAGGAATCCAAGTGGCTAAGTGCCAATAAAATGCAGACAACAAAGTTTGAGTTTTATAGAATTTCATATACCATGAAATAAAATCTTCAGATTTTCTCCAAACGTTTAAAACTGTAAAAACCAGGGGGCCTTGGGTGGCTAAGTTGGTGAAGTGTCTGACTCTTGATTTTGGCTCAGGTCATGATCTCCGGGTCATGAGACTAAGTCCCACAATAGTTTCTGCACTGAGTATAAAGCCTACTTAAGGTTCTCTCTTCCCAGGACACCTGGGTGGCTCAGCAGTTGAGCCTCAGCCTTCGGCTCAAGGTGTGATCCCAGTCTGGCAATCGAGTCCCGCATCGGGCTCCCTGCGATGCACCTGCTTCTCCCTCTCTCTCTCACTCTCGTGAGTGAATGAATGAATAAATAACATCTTTAAAAAAAATTCTCTCTTCCCCTCTTCCTCCACTCTTCCTATTAAAAAACAAACAAAAAAAAACCCCTCCCAAACTGTAAAAACCACTTAGCCTGAAGGACATACAAAAACAGGTGGTGGAGTGGTTTGCTGACCTGTGCCCTATGCCATCATCCCTTTTAATGGCATTTATGAACACCCATTACACCCACTGTTCTCTTTATTTTTTTTTTTTTTATTTTTTTTTTTTATTTATTTATGATAGTCACAGAGAGAGAGAGAGAGGCAGAGACACAGGCAGAGGGAGAAGCAGGCTCCATGCACCGGGAGCCCGACGTGGGATTCGATCCCGGGTCTCCAGGATCGCGCCCTAGGCCGAAGGCAGGCGCCAAACCGCTGCGCCACCTAGGGATCCCTGCTGTTCTCTTTAGTACCTGACTCTGACATTAGAATATACATTTCAGGACAGCTTTTCACCACTTAATCCCAGTGCCCAGAATACTGCCGGACCCAGAAAAGACAATTCATATGCACTCAATGAACAACAGCACATTTCCTGTGGCCTTGCCAGGTTAGGTCAATGCAGCTTTGTAACTACACCCAGCTTAAATCACAGGGACCGCTTGGGCCAACCACCTGCTCCAGTGCTCAGTTTTGTGGCTGTGCTAATGTACACATATATGTTAAAATTACAGGACATTTCACTGAGTATCTTTACTCAAATCTTTAAATGGCATGTAGGCTGAACCTCCCATTACACCAGGAGTAGATCAGGTCACTGAGGCCCAGAGAGGTCAAGAGTGTGATCAGACCACGTGTGGGTACAGGACAGGCCTAGGCATTAGGTCTTCCTCTTGCCCTTCCCGTGAGACAATGCAACTGACCGATCCAAGTTGTGTCAACTGGAACTTCTGTTATGCATGTTTTCTCTCTGACAAGCCCAGAGAGCTGAGCTAGGGCTTGTTACTCCTAGAGTTGACCGGGGCGGGGAGGGGGAGGTGCTCCATACTGCCTAGCAAAGAGGGAAGGGAGACTTTTTGGCAGGAGCCACGTTGGTGGGACACTCCACACCTCCATGCCTTACCTGCAGGAGCTCCCTGGTGGGCTGCTGCTGCTTCTCTTCTAGCTGGGCAATCAGGCTACTCAAGTGGGAGATGTTGCAGGAGAACTGGGTGATGGCACCGTTGATGCTGTTGTAGATGGCCAAGTCTAGCTCCTCAAGGCGGGCCAGGAGGCGATACTCATGTTCCTTCAAGGAGTGATAGAGCTGCTCAAACTCCCAGACAATCTTCTCCCTCTCCATCTGGGTCAGGCTCTGCGTAGATGACAGGGGAGGGTACTGAAGGACAGAAGGCTCCCTTCTAGAGCCCTTCATGTCTGTCCCTGACTACCTACCCTGAGACCTCATCATCTTGTCCCGGCATGCTAAAACAAGCATCCTGTTCATTCACTCCTGGTCTCAGGCTTTACCGACTAGACACAATGGCTGAGAAGTGAGTTACCCCAGAAATAAGGAATATAGTCACAGGAGAGCCCGGTTCACATGACACATGCAACCACAGGTAGTGAGGACAGGATGGCCTGCAGTGGGAGAAGCTGGTACAGCCTTCACAGAGGCAATGTAACACACACAGTGTGGTTGGAGAAACAGGGGTTCACCATGTGGTCAAAGGGTAGACACGCTTTCCTGGCAGAAGAAACGACGGGAGAGATGGTGAACGATGGTGTCTGGCAAAGCACCTAAGTTTTGAGGGAGAAGCCAGAAGAGGTAAGAGAGAACACACCTTGCCTGGAAGGCCAGGGTGGGGCAAGACTTTCCTGCAACTAGGAGCCGTGAAAGGGAAGTGACTGGGTTCAGATATATGCCATGTGGGGTGGACTAGGACACTCAATCCTCGCATCATGACTGCAACCACGTCACCAAGGCCCTTCCCGTGCGGCCCTCACCCCCTTTCTGGCCACCAGGGCTGTTCATCACCTACCCTCATTGGCTATGGGTGTGGTGCCCTTCTGGAACAGATGTTTGCCAAAACTAGTCTACCCTTCCTTCTCTATCTACCTCCCACTGCCAAAACCCTGAGGCTCTCTGCTAAACAAAGTGTCAGCAAGCTCCCTTTGTTTACTCCTGGGGAATTAAGTTTTCCTGGGGCCCAGCCACACCCATCATTCACATATTATATTATGCTGCCTTCAGCTGTCACGACAGAGTTGAGTAGTTGTGACATAGACTAAGTGGCCCACGGAGTCAAAAATCCTGACTATGTGGCCCTTTACAGATGTTTGTTGACACCTGTCCTGAGCTCCACTCTTCCTGAGAACCTTTCCCATGACCCACTCTTCTCACCACCTTCCTAAGCACTCTCTGTGCAACACACTGAGGAGTGAACACAAACCTATTTCGCATCCTTTTGGTAAGGTCTCACCTCTCCTTACCTAAAGTCTTTCAAAGGCATAAATGACACAGTGCAACCTCAGAAACAGAAAAGTAAAGCTGAAAAAGACCCAGCGCTTCTGGAAGGGGCTGCTCCTGGCACGCTGGTGGGGGGACTCTGCCTGGCAGGGAACTATCCCTTGCATTGCAGGACATTTCAGCAGCTCTGCCCTCCCCTCCCCAGTCACTCAATTCCTCAAGTGACAACTAGAGAAACACCGCCACACCACGGAAGGGAAGGAGACAGCAGTACTAGCCTTGCTAAAAACCCATTTCACAGAGGAGACAGGCCCAGAGAAGGCGTATCACGCCATCTACCCAGCTGTCTCAGCCAAGAAGTATGTCCAAATGTCCGGATTCTCCTCTGACAATCTTCCCACAGAGGACGACACATTGGTTGTGTGCATGATAATCTGAGTCCACTCAGGCACACCGGGAGATTCTCCATCCATCTGCCCTCTTCTCAAGCTAGGGGAGGTGAGGTCTCAGCAGATTGTGTGGGCAGAACAGACGGTGGCATCCGAAGGCACCATGAGAATAAGTTCCCTGCCCCAAAGTTGTTTACTTCACCCTGGTCAGGACTGACAGAATTTCACAAGATGATGCTAGACACCACTAAGAGTTTGCTTTTCAGATGGAAGCACCTCTTGGGAATTGCTAATAATTTATTTACTGTTAAAAAAATTACTTAGGCACCTATATGGTAGATATAAGGTTATATATATAAAAGTCTCTTTTTTTTTTTTGGGTTGTCAAAACAAAAACTTCAAACATTCCATTACAAATGAGCACGTCAGTCACTAGCTAGAGCCACTGGATCAGCCACCATCACCATCTGTCTGCAGAATGGCACCAAGGAAAGCTAGCTGTGCCTAGGAATTTCACCCAGGATCAACTCTGATCTATACAAGTCAAGCAGGTTAAACTTTTGGTAGGTCAGATCCACAGGGGTGCCATCCTCAGCTCTTCCATCTCTCCCTCCAAAATGTGGGAATCCCTTGGCTCTCCAGGAGAGTTCCCAAATGCCACCCAGGGCTGTGTCACCCACACCTAGGTTCTGAGTAACCTGACTGGATACAGTTAAGTGACTTCAGACTTACAGAGGACAGAGCCACCAACAAACATGATAGTACCTGTGAATTCCCAGGACTCTTACCAGAAGTTCGGCTCGTGCCTGCTCCCCCTGTGCCCGCCGCCTCTTCTTTAAATCCTTGACTCTTTTCAGGTGGTCCAGCTGGTTCTGGATTTGCTCCTGAGAAAAGCAGAAACAGCTGCACGGTTCAGGATTAGGGACCTCGGCATCGGCATGGCCCACGTGCTTACCACGCACACAACCCACACTCCTGAGGCCAAGTCCCTGGTGAGCACCTGCCCCTGGACCACACTGCCATTCCCAGGGACAGGGTATTACAGTACCCCTGCTCAGCTGTGTTTATCTTAAACCGCTGGGTCACCTGCCCGTCCCTGGAAAGATACTGCATGGCTTGGTGGAAAGGTGAGTAGATGAGGAAGCTCAGAGTTAAGGTGTGGCTGGCTCTCCATGGAAGTATACCAAGAAAATGACTGAAGTTCTCTCGTTTTCTTGATGTGTGACCTGCACAAATACCACCTTCCCAAGCTACTGGAGTGTGAGTGAACTCCAGTACACTGCCAGTATGAGTGAAATAATATATCTGAAAGTACCACAAGTGTGAAGTGACTACTTATGCACAGATGTACTCACGTTTCAACAGACCTAACTCTGCACCTGTCCTTCTGCAGCCTGCAAGCACACAGAACCGCGCCGCACGCTAGCTCCTCCAATGTAGTTACAACTGTTGGAGTCGATACTTTGTTTCCATGTCACTGTTTGTGCCAGGCTGTTGACTCTGTGTTCACAAAGGGCTACCCACTCATTTCTTTTGTCTGAGCTTCCTGGTAGGTGTGCTGTCTAGAGTCGGGGCGGCTGACCTGGGCAGTGCGCGAGCTTCCAGGGCAGGACGGAGCACAGGGAAGTGCTGGGAAATGCCTGCAGGCTGCGCGCTGGGCACCTGCCAGTGGTGCACACAGCCCGGGGTACCTGCTGCTGGTGCGCCCAGTTTGAGCTCATCCGAGATCCGACCGGAGCGTGAGCGTGTCCGTGTGCGCGCGCTTTTGGGCATATCCTTCTTCCAGTCAGGCAGGGACGGAGGGTGTCTCTCTCGGGCCGTGGGCCGTGGGCCGTGGGCCCGGGGGCGGGTAAACACAGGGGCCCCCGGGAAGGGCGGGTGGGGGCGGGGAGGCTCCGGCTCCCTCAGCAGCTACAGGTTCTCGCAAACCCGCGCGCCGAGGCTCCGCGTAGAGAAAGGAAATGACGGCTGCAAAGCACGCGTCCGGCTCAGCCATTTTCTAGGTGGAGAGGAGGCAGCCTCTCGGCCTCTGCTCCTTTGTCCGCTCGCGCCCCGCCCGCCCGCCCGGGCGCGGCCCTTACCTTGAAGCCCTCCACCGCCTCCTCGAGCGGCAGCACGCTGTGGCCGCGGTGCTCCCGGGAGCGGTCGCACACCACGCAGATGGGCATCTGGTCCTCCTCGCAGTACAGCTTCAGCGGCTCGCGGTGCTTCTCGCACACGCCCATCTCGCCCCCGGGCCCCGACGGCCGCTCGGTGCGCAGCTGCTTCACCAGCTGGGTCACGTTGGCCAGGTGCCGGTTGGGCCGCATGTGGCGCTGCGGGAAGGTCTCCCGGCACTGCGGGCACGACACGTTGGTCTCCGCCGCGCCCCAGCAGCGGGCCAGGCACGCGCAACAGATGTTGTGGCCGCAGTCGAGCATCATGGGCTCCGCGAAGTACTGCAGGCACACGGGGCAGGTGGTCTCCTGCTGCAGGCACTCGGCCACGCTCCCGGAGGCCATGACGCGGGCCCGCGGGGGCGCACGGGCATGGGCCCCGGCGCCGGCTCTCCGCGGATCCCGCTCACCCGCGCGCCCTCCCGCTCGCGGCTTCCGGGCGGCGCGGGCAGGCGGCCCCTCCCGCCCCGGGTCCCCAACGCGCACGGCCCCCGCGCGGCCCTCCCTCCCCGTCCCTCCGTGCGTCGCGGCCCCGCCCAGCGGCCCTGGGGTCCTGCGGCCCCGCGGAGCCCCGGGATGCGCGACTGGGCCGCCGAGGGCCGCCGCCGGCCGGACGCGCGCAGGACAACGTGGCGGCGTCCGAGCGGATCCCGGCGCGAGCGGAAGGGGCGGCCCGGGGGCGGGGCTTGGCCGGGCCTCCCGCGGTGCGGGCCGCGGCCCCCCGGGTGCGCTCCGAGGCTCGGGGAGCGCCTGGGGAGGCCCGCGCGCGGGCCGCGGGCCTGGGGGCGCGGCGGGGCCCGGAGACCCCCGCGTCCCCGCGCCGAGCGGTCGCGGCCTGGCCTGCACCCCCGGGCCTTTGTGGGTGCCCAGCTCTGCGCGCAGGCCTCCCCGCGGCCCGGAAAGCGCGCTCGGCGCGGGCGGAGGAGACGTCCGCCAGGGAGGCCGGAGGGTGGGACGAGCCCAACGGGCCGCTCCAGCGAACGGCCCCGCTCGCTGGCGCTCGCCATTGTGTTTCCAAAGAGAAAAAGCCTTAATTATCTGAAGGCAGCATCTGTGTAAGGCGGAAGGAGGGGAAGGAGGCCGAGGAGCCCAGCGCGGCCTCTTCCCGCTGCCCTGGAACCACGTGCTTCCCCACCCCAGCTCTGGCTTCCCCTTCGGAGAAACAGGGTGGTCTTTGCACCCTCAACGAGGAGGGAGGCTTCATCCCGTCTTGTAAGGTTTTGACCATAGGTGTTCGTCCGTTAACACAGAGCACGCCCAATGCGCGGGGCCTTGAACGGGACCTAGCGCGCGCGCGTGCTCCTTCCTGCAGGGCCCAGAGCACCATCCCGCCGCCCCAGGCCCTCGCAGTAGCCAGCGCACTGACCAGTCGTCCCTACCTTGCCACTTCCTGGTCTCCTTTGCTGGTTCCTCAGAATCGTCCTCATCCTCGGGATTTCACTGAGTGCAGACAGCCTTGCCTTGCTTTATTTTTCAACGTGCCTCTGTTTTCTTTCATTTCCATGATGACACCTTGGCCGAAATCATTTCAACATTGTCAGCTTGCAGTTGTTTTTTTAGATGAGTTAGTAGCCGGGTGACAAGCATTTCCACGAATTTCCCAATGGCAAGTCTTTCTCTCTAACGTCCTTAGAGAACACCTCCAAAGGTGAGCATCATCCTTAGAAAACTCTGAAATGCTCCTTTCATTCTCTCCCTTCTCACTCACAAATCTTCAAAGCTTCCTTTTCTGCCTCCACGACATTGTCCAAACCCTTGAGCTTGGGGCTCTGGTGAGCACTTAGGGCCTTGAGGCTTTGGCTGTGCCCACCGCAGCCCTCTGCAAACTCATCAACCCTACCCCATCCTTAGAGCATAATCTGAGTGAACTGACTACGCTGCCCTCTCTCCTTCCACTCAGCCTCCCGTGTTCACGCAGAACCTCCAGTTCTGAGGACTTGGTTATTTTCTAGGGGAGACTTTGCCTTGCATAGAACCCCTACCTCAGGGGATCCCTGGGTGGCTCAGCGGTTTAGCACCTGCCTTCCCCCCAGGGAGTGATCCTGGAGTCAGGATCGAGTTCCACCCACGTTGTGCCTCCTGCATGGAGCTCGCTTCTCCCTCTGCCTGTGTTTCTGCCCCCTCTCTGTCACTCATAAATAAATAAATAAATAAAATCTTAAAAAAAAAAAAAAAAGAACCTTTACCTCTCAAAGTTCTCAATCAGGGCCTATATTTAAAGTGGGCAGTGACTTTGTCTTTCACGTAGTCCAACATACTTTATAAATAAGGAAACATAGGAGATGCTCAAGTATCTCAACAAGAGACTCTTCTGCAGGCTCTCCATGCTCTTCTGCAGGCTCTCTATGCTCTCAGTTTTGACCCACTCTAGTTACATTGAAAACCACCATTATTATATATTTGTAAAGGGAATGGCATGCAAACATAAATGGCTATTAGAGGCAAGAAGGGAACTTAAATGAGGGGCTCAGACCAGGATGCAGCTCAGACCAGGGACCGGTAGGGAAAGATGGGACAGTGACAGAGGACATACGTCCTCCCGAGGCAGCTACCTCTCATCTCTCACTAAGGATTGCCATTGAGAATCTGGGCCCAGCATATTGCCAAGTTTTCAGTTCAAGAGAAGGCAGAAATCTGGGAGGATTTTTTGTTTTTAGTTTTTTAAACATTTATTTATGTCAAAGAAAGCGTGCTCACATGCTGGGGAAGGGCAGAGGGAGAGGGACAGAGTCCTCTCTCCTTCCACTCAGCTGAGTGAGATGCAATGAGCACAGAGCAAATGCAATGAGGAAGGGGCGGTGGGGGCTGGATCCCAGGACCCAGAGATCACAACCTGAGGCAGAGCAAGATGTTTAACCAGCAGAGCTGCCCAGGTGCCCCAGAGATCTGGAGTTTTGTATGAAACTTACTGCATTTTAAGTGTTGAAAACTAAAAATTGTGAAATCATCTCTGCAGATGACATGACTTCCTGGCCTCCAGTTTGGGACTTCTGGGACACCTATTTATTTTAATAAGTGCTTTCAATCTTAATACAACATAGAAAGGACTGCTGTTGAACTAATTTATAGATAATTTCTACTCCTGTCAAGTTTTTTTTTTTTTTAAGATTTTATTTACTCATTCATTCATTCATTCATGAGACCTACAGAGAGAGAGGCAGAGACATAGGCAGAGGGAGAACCAGGGGCCATGCAGGGAGCCCAACATGGGACTCGATCCTAGGACTCGATCCTGGGACTCCATCCTGGGACTCCATCCTGGGACTCGAGGATCATGCCCTGGGCCAAAGGCAGATGCTCAACCACTGAGCCACCCAGGCACCCCTGCTTCTGTCAAGTTTTATTCCAGGTAGTAATATGCTCCACTAAAAGATACTTCCCAGGCCACTTTGTTTTTTTTTTGTTTTTTTGTTTTTTTTCCCCAGGCCACTTTGCTGCCAGTACTGAGATAGGCTCATGATGGCAATGCTCAGTATGAAACCTCATCTAGCTGCTTATGAATATGCTGCTGGGTGGAATGTGGAGACCCCAGGCCCTGAGGCCTTGACCCAGCCTGGCCCAAAGATGTCACTGAAGGTCCTTGATCTTATCACATCAAAGAATTCAAGGACAGACACACAGCACAGTGGATGAGCGGCACAAGTGGGAACGTTTATTAAAGTGAAAGTACCACCTGGAGATGTAAGAGCAAGAAAGCAAGAAACAGAGAGGGCCAGAGGGTATAGAGAGGGAGAGGGAGTGTGCAAGCCAGAGAGCTCAGTGCCTGGGGAGTTCACCTTCTACCTTTCACAGAGCTGTTAACTAGTGCAAGGATTTCTTGGAAGCAAGGTTTCCGCATCTTTTCTTCCTAACCTGCTCAGGGGTTCCTGTCAAGCGCTGCCATCTGGGGCCCATCTGGTATGATCTGGCTCCTCCTGGAGTGCTTCCAGGACAGGCCTGGACCTTCCCCGACGGCTGGCCATGGCCTCTTCCTTGCTGGCCTCCAGGCATCCCATTGGAGCCTCACTAATTGCCAGTTCTAACACTAGGATTAACCTTTGTCCTTCCTTCTTCTTCCAGCCGGAATGTGCACAGGATGGTAGGAGCTTGAGCAGCTGTCCTGAACCATGAAGCAATCTTGAACACTGGAAACCAATTAGGATGGTGTAGTGAGAGGTAAAGAAGCTTGGGTCATTATACACTGCAGTCTGCTTGCATCAAACTTCATATATGTGAGAGAAACTAAAGCCAGTCTTGTGTAAGCCACTTATTTGGATTGTCTGCATATGCAACAAAAGCTAAACCTAACTAAGAAATACAATTATTTTTTGAAAAAATTTTTCCCACATTTTTAAAATGTAAATTGAATCAATTAACATATAGTTCATTATTAGTTTCAGAGGTTGAGTTCAGTGATTCATCAGTCTTTTATAATACCCAGTACTCATCACATCATATGCCCTCCTTCATGCCCATCACCTAATGATTCCATCCCCCACCCATCTCCTCTCCTTCAACTCTGTTTGTTTCCTATGATTAAGAGTTTCTTATGGTTTGTCTCCGTCACTGATTTCATCTTGTTTTCTTTTTCCCTCCCTTCCCCTATGCTTCTCTCTTTTGTTTCTTAAATCCCATATGTAAGTGAAGTCATATGGTATTTGTCTTTCTCTGATTGACTTATTTCTCTTAGCATAATATCCTTTAGCTCCATCCACATCATTGCAAATGGCAAGATTTCTTTTTTTTTTTATTGTCTGTATATCCCACATCTTTATGCATTTATCCGTTGATGGACATCTAGGCACTTTCCACAATTTGGCTATTGTACACATTGCTGCTATGAATATTGGGGTGCAGGTGCCTCTTTGGATTTGTACCTTTGGGGTAAATACCTAGTAATGAAATTGCTGGGTCATAGGGTAGCTGTATTTTCAACTTTTTGAGGAACTTCCCTCCACCTTGTTTTCCAGAGTGTCTGTACCAGCTTACATTCACACCAACAGTGCATGAGGGTTCCCCTTTCTTTGCATCCTCGCCAACATCTGTTGGATGCTCACCCAGATGCCCCTAAAGTATTTTATTTTAAAATTATCCTACCTACTCCCTTTTACTCAATCTAGCTACCCTAAGGGTACCAGTAATTTCTACTAGTATTAGCTAAATCCAGAGGATGCTCTTCAGTCTTTATCCTGATGGTTTTTAGGCACTTAACACTGTTGAGCCCTCCCTCCTTGGATCATTCATCCTCAGGTCACTAAGGTGAGTAGGACTTGGTGAGGCCTAAGGTATAGCTGCTTCCTGTAGCTCCTCTTCTCTGCCTCTACCATGTGATGTGGGACAGAATAGAAGCTGAGGACTAGGCCCAAATCTGAATAGGAATTTAGTCCAAGACAAAAGAGAAATTTCAGGTTGGTGTTTGCACATTCAGTAAATGATCCTAGAACATTTGGCCAGCTATTTGGGGGGAAAAATTCCATCTTCTTTCTTTCTTTTTTTTTTTTTAAGATTTTTAAAAAATCTATTTATTTGACACAGAGAGAGAAGTGCTTAAGTAGGGGCAGCAGCAGGCAGAGGGAGAGGGAGAAGCAGGCTCCTTGCTGAGGAGTCTGATGCGGCCAGATCCCAGGACCCTGAGATCATGACCTGAGCTGAAGGCAGATGCTTAACCGACTGAGCCACCCAGGTGCATGCTCCCCTCCTTAAAATATTTTATTTATTTATTTAAGAGACAGAAAGACAGTAGAGGAGGAACAAAGGAAGAAGGACAGGCCAACTTCAGGCTGAGTACAGAGCCCCATTTGGGGCTCCATCCCAGGATCCTGGGATCATGACCTGAGCCGAAGTCAAGACTTGGGACAGTTAGCTGACTGAGCCACCCAGGAGCCCCCATCTTACTTCTTATACCAAAATATATTTCAGATCGATGAAAGGTTTATTTTTATTTTATTTTATTTTTTAAGATTTCATTTATTTATTCATGAGAAACACAGAGAGAGGTAGAGACATAGGCAGAGGGGAGAAGCAGGCTCCCTGTGGGGAGCCCAATGTAGGACTTGATCCTAGGACCCTAGGACCATACCCTGAGCCTACGGCAGATACTAAACCACTGAGCCCCCTAGGTGTCCCAGGTTTTAAGATTTTATTTATTTATTTGAGAGAGAGAGAGAGCATGAACAGGGAGGAGGAGCAGAAGGAAAGGGAGAAGGAGACTCCCCACTGAGCAGGGAGCCTGACATGAAGTTCGAATCCGGGACTCTGGGATCATGATAAGGCAAACGCTTATCCAACTGAGCCACCCAGGCGCTGTGGAGGCCGAGAAAAATTAAGGCCATTCCACCTCAAGTTAGCATTAGCACAAGTACAGCCATCTTAGGCCCCTGTGAATAAGAGCTGAACTTTACAGGAAAAACTGCAGAATGCCCTCGGCAGGGAATCCCATTTCAGAAAGACAACAGAGCTCAGTTCAGAATTGCCCTCGGCAGAGAATCCCGTATCAGATCTTAAGAAACTCCCCCACCCTTTCCCCCATATTGGAAAAAAAAATTCCTCCCCCCCTCCTGAAAATCCCCTAGACCAGCCCATAAAAAACCCAGCTGTAACCCACTTCCGGGTCCAAGCCCCTGCTCTGCTGTGTGGAGTATACTTGGACCCAAGCTCGAGCTTGTAAGTAAACCCTCGTGTACTTGCATCTGTGTCGGCTCCTTGGTGGTTTCTCGGATTCACAATCTTGGGCACAACAGGCGCCCCTCAGTGAAAAGGCTTATATTTTTAAAATTTCTTTTATAGAAAAGCCCTTTTTAAAAAAACTGGTTGATTTTTTTTTTAAGTTATCTAGAGGAAGGTCTTTCTAAACATAACCACAAACTCAGAAACCACACGTGGATACACTTGATTGCATAAAATTAAAAAGCAAATGACTTCTATACAGAAAAGTACCTTTAAACAGTCGAACAATAAAGGAAAATTAGGAAAAGTATTTTTTGCAAATACACACAATGGATAAATTTCCTTGAGAGACAAAATACTTTCAGAAATATAACTAAAATGCAGAGGAAGTAAGACATAGGAAAAAGAACAGTTGGTTCATAAACATGTGAAAAGAAGTTCAACTCACTCATTGTTCATGGAATAAAATAATGTGATGCTTGTAATTTATGAGATTAGTGAAGATTACAAAGCTCGGCAATACTCGGTATTGGTGAGAATGTGAGGAAAGTCAGCCCTTGGTGTGCTGGGGAATGAATATAAGTTGGGAGAACATTGCTGAGAATAATTTGGTGATAGCTAACAAGTAATTTTAATGCACAAATGTTTGAATCATCCACTCCACTTCTCTCTCATGTAAACAAAGTTGATTGATTATTTAAGGATTGCAATTAGGGCATTGTTTGGGTTTGTAAAATACTGGAACTAACAGAAGCATGCTTCCAGGGGACAGGTTGTTGAAAATACTGTGTGGGCATGCCATGGAATAGTATGTCAGTACCAAAAGGAATGAGTCAAATCTATACATACTAATATGGAAAGATGTCTGAGAGCTTTTCATTGATTCATTATTCAGCAAGTGTTTGTTGACTGTCCAGTATATGCTAGCCTCTCTTCTAAACTCCAGGATATGGCAGGGAACAAAACAGAGGTCTGGACACGTGGAGTTGCTTTCTAGAGGGAAAGATGGACGATAAGCAAATCAAGAAATAGATGGATAGTATGAGAGATGCCATGAGAAATGAATCCCATTGTGGAAAGTGGAAAGTGATTGGGTGTTACTGTATATGGGCCTCCAGGGGAGGTTTCTCTGATGAGGTCGCCAAATGGCTGCTGGGGTTTTGACTCTCAAATGTATATGTCATTGGGCATTTTCCCAGAGAAATGGAAACTTACATTCACACAAAAATCTGCATTCAAACAGGAAGTGTCCCATTATGGGGAGAACAAAAGCAAAAGAAATGTAGAAAAATTAAACCTCTTTAGTACCCACAGCCCATTGATAAATCCTTGAAAGAGGCAGAGAGACCTTCCTCTGGAAGCTCGGCTGCTCAATGTTAATACTCTGCTGAGGGCAGCAGGCAACCTTAGCCTGATATTAGCCTGACATCCAGGATCCTGTGAGTCTTTAACATATAAAAATCCCTTTAGAGGGACGCCTTGGTGGCTCAGCGGTTGGGTGTCTGCTTTTGGCTAGGAGCGAGATCCTGGGTGCAGGGATTGAGTCCCATGTCGGGCTCCCTGTGAGGAGCCTGCTTCTCCCTCTGTCTGTGTCTCTGCCTCTTTCTCTGTGTCTATCATGAATAAGTAACATCTTAAAAAAAAATTCCTTTAGAACCTTCCTGTATCTCCACCCCCAGGACACATGTTGGTGGTCATCCCCCAAGCCTATGGCCCTCTGATATTCATCTGGAGGGTCTCAGGACTCAGGTTTTATTTATTTTTTTAAATATTTTTTAAAAGATTTTATTTATTTATTCATGAGAGACACAGAGAGAGAGAGAGGGAGATGCAGAGACACAGGCAGAGGGAGAAGCAGGCTCCATGCAAGGAGCCCAACGTGGGACTCAATCCTGGGACTCCAGGATCATGCCCTGGGCTGAAGGCGGAGCTAAACTGCTGAGCCACCCAGGGATCCCCAGGACTCAGGTTTTATTAGAGGTAATGAATGACCTTATCTTTTTTTTTTTTTTTTTTTGAATGACCTTATCTTGTTCCAAAATACCTGGGAGGCTTACACAATCCCTATTCCCCTCCCAATTTGAAAGTTTACAATGGGCCATTCCTCATGACCCCAGAGCAGTTCTTGTCCATGGTTCCTGTCCCTGTGCTTTAATAAAACCACCTTTTTTACATCAAAGACGTTTCAAGAATTCTTTCTGGACCCTTTGCTCCCAGACCCCAGTATCACATCACATCATCCCAGGTAAACCAAGACCAACCATCACACTGTCGAAGATCCTATCCAGAAGGCTCTTGTCCACGGAAAAGTTCCCGTCAGTGTCTTTGGCCATTGCCACAGGAGGTTGGGAAGTGCATGCTTTCTGAGCACACTGGCTTACGGGGATAAAAATCTGGGTTTGAGGGACGCCTGGGTGGCTCAGCGGTTGAGCATCTGCCTTCGGCCCAGGGCATGATCCTGGAGTCTCAGGATGGAGTCCTGCATCAGGCTCCCTGGATGGAGCCTGCTCCTCTCTCTGCCTGTGTCTCTGCCTATCTATCTCTCTGTGTCTCTCATGAATAGATAAATAAGATCTTTTATCTTTATTCATGAGAGATGCAGAGAGAGAGAGAGAGAGAGAAGCTGAGAGAGAAGTAGGCCCCATGCAGGAAGCCTGATGTGGGATTCAATCTCAGGACTCCAGGCTCACGCCCTGGGCCTAAGGCAGGCACTAAACCGCCGAGCCACCCAGGGATCCCTAAATAAGATCTTTAAAAAAAAAAATCTGGGTTCAAAAGCAAAAAAAGAGGAAGGTGAAAATGGATATTAGCAGTTTCCGTCCCAAGCCCCGAGTTAGTATCTGTGACCTAATTTCCGGGTTTCTATGAAACCCCTCCTTTGACTCTTCCCTTTCGCCATCTCTCTGACGTCACACAAAACAGTATGGGAAACATGACCACGGGCCAAACCTGCCCTGGTCTTCATCTTGTCCTTGTCACCTTTATTTTCCACCTTCTTCCCTCAGACTGAAGTCACAAGTCCCCACAAAGCCATCCCTGAGGGATGTGCGTCTGCTGTGGGCTGAGTCCTCTGGGCTGCCTAGACTGTCGTGTGTGCTGGGAGGGGCCCCAGGACAAGAGACGCCACTGTCGCTGGAACCTCAGCGAGGAACCCCAGCAAGGAACCCCATGCGTGTAGAGGTCACTTCCTGGGGAAAATGAAGGCCAGACCTCTCTTTAGGTGAGGCCAGATTCCTTAATGCACAAAACCCATGAACAGAAGAAGAGAAAACCTTCATCAAAGTATCAGAAATGTCTCAAACTTTATTAAGTAAATAAGTAAAAAGCCTGCTCTTCCATCGTTGATCTTACTGCAGCTTGGATGAGCATTTCAGGGCAGTGCGTGAAAGGAGACAAAAGAGCCCAGCAGCCTCTAAGTTTCTTTCTTTTGCTCTCTGGTGGATATGGAGGGGATAGATGGCTGGGGGTAGGGGGTTTGGGGGTAGGGGTGGGAGGAGAGCGAGATGGAGGGCTTGCTAGGTCCACAATTTAAAAATTCTAGAGAAATGGTCACGTTCCTAGTAATCTGGAGGCATTTCTGTGTTGGAGTGAATAGTTATCTTTTGTATCTTTTTATTTTGCACCATGTGCATGCCTTTGTTATCTAAGGCAAATAAAAAAATATATAAGGACATGAATGTATTCTCAAGGATAGGGATGCCAGGGTGGCTCAGAGGTTAAGCATCTGTCTGTCTTCCAGGGTCCTGGAATCAAGTCCTGCATCAGGCTCTCCACAGGGAGCCTGCTTCTTCCTCTGCCTATGTCTCTGCTTCTCTCTCTGTGTCTCTCATGAATAAATAAATAAAATCTTAAAAAAAATTCTCAAGCATATAAAGTACTCCTTTCTGCACAGAAAAATGGATATTCTACTTTAAACTTCAAACTTTAAAAAATGCTTTTGCCTGACTAAAGGAATGGGTTTTGTTTCAGGAATTTACTTTCTGACTTGAGAAATATTGGTCCATTTACAAATAAGCTCTGAAGTTTCTTCTCACAGTAAAAGAAATATAAAGTGAGATAACAGTCTGTCCATTCCTCAGCATTTGAAAATTTCCATTATATCATTCATCTTGCTATTTTCAGATTTATTTACTATTCAAATCTAGTTTTTTTTGATCTAGAAAAAACAAGGAGAACCAAAGTAGTTAAAAAGAAAACAGCAAAGAAAAAAAATCATCAAAAATGTATTAGTTTAAAAATTATGGTACATGAAACAACATGATTCTGTCATTAAAAACGACATGTGTGGGATGCCTGAGTGGCTCAGTTGGTTGAACGTCTGCCTTTGGCTCAGGTCATGATCTCAGCATCCGGGATTGAGTCCTGCATCAGGCTCCCTGCTCAGCAGCGAGGCTTCTCCCTCTGTCTCTCCCTTTGTGATCTTTCTGGCTCTCACTCGCTCTCTCTAAAATCAGATCTTTTTTAAAAAAATGTTTGTACTGATGGGAAAAGACACCCACATTATGTTGTTTGTTAGAAACAAGTTGCAGTACACTGCATAGAGTGAATTAATTTTTTCGTAAGATAATAATGTACAAATGTACACACTAAAAAATATGTAGAGGAATGTAGCCCAAATTAATAAGGCTGTGATATGCCAGGAGTGCCTGGGTGGCCCCATCGATTAGGCATCCAACTCTTGGATTTGGCTCACATCCTGATCTCAGGGTCCTGGGCTCCAGCCCCTCATTAGGCTCTGCACTCAGGAAGAAGTGTGCTTGAGATCCTCTCTCTTCCTCTCTCTCTTTCTCTCTCTCAAATAAATAAGTAAAATCGTTTTAAAATTGGGTATGAGGTGTCAGAAGGCCTGGGAGGAAGGAATAGATTATGGTTGATATCTGCTTTCTAGGTTGTATTTTTCTGCAATGTATGTTTTATTTTTACTACAAACATATGCTATTTTATAAGCAGAAAATATAGTAGAGATAATCTCAGAGTTATAAAAAGGGAGGGATTTTAGGGAGCTAGGCAAGAAACCAAAGGGTTAGATGCCAAGAACTTGAGGCATTCTTCCTCCTCAGACTTTTTTTCTTTCCAAAATTTAAAACTCTCATGTCTGACTGCATTCTTTTCAAGCACCTCAAATCCTTTGTGGCTGCCTATGGACGTGGTAATAATTAAACCATTGGGAGGATATTGTAAACTGTGAGAGAATCTGACTTCTAGAAGTTTAAGAGTGAAGAAAATGTGGACAGACAGCACTGATCATTTTGGCTTCCAAGGGGTCAAGTCCTACATCAGGGTCCTTGCTGGGAGCCTGCTTCTCCTTCTGCCTATGTGTCTGCCTTTCTCTCTGTGTCTCTCATGAATGAATAAATAAAATAAATCTTTAAAAAAAAAACTGTACTTATATATTTGAGAGAGAGAGAGCAAGCACATGAGCAGGGGAAGGGGCAGAGGGAAAGCAGACTCCCCATGAGCAGGGAGCCCAATGCCAATGCCCAATGCCAGATGTGGGGACATCTTCAGGCTGATCCCAAGACCCTAAGAACATAACCTGAGCCAAAGTTAGATGCTTAATGGACTGATCCCCCCAGCTGTGCCTGACCTGTCCTTTTATTTTATTTTATTTTATTTTATTTTTTTTTTCTGACCTGTCCTTTTAAACAGCAAGGGTTTGGGGGATTTTGTTGAATACAGGCACTTTGATATGAGCAGAGGGTGTCTGGTAAACACACTAGACAAGATCCCTGCCCTTGGGGAGCTCACCAGCACTGGGGGCTGGGTGGGGGCGAGTGGAAGCTGCCTCCACGGTGCTCACCATCGGCTTCTTTCCTCCCCATTGGCACACTGTGCCATCAGGACATGGGGTTTCCTCTACCCCCTTGAATCTGGGCTGGCCTGCAAATAGCTGATCAACAGAGTACAGCAGAAATTCAGCTGTGCTTGGCCCAGCCTGGGTGAGAAAGACCCTGCCTTGGTCTCTTAGTCCTCAGCCACCAGGGAAGATGTCTTAGTGTGCTTGGTTTGCCATAACAATACCAGACCGGGTGGCTTACACACAGAGATTTATTTTCTCAAGTTTATTTTCTGGAAACTGGAAGTCCTGGATCAGAGTGTCAGCAGACTTGGCTTCTCCTGAGGCCTCTGTCCTTAGCATGCAGGTGGCCACTCCCTCTGGGTCCTTGGTATGGCCTTTTCTTTGTGCACATTCACTCCCAGTAGCTCTTCCTCTTCTTCTCAGGACATCAGTCCCATTGTATGAGGCCCCCTCCTTATGACCTCATTTAACTTTAATCTACCAGTCACACTGGGGGTTAGAGCTTTAGCATACGAACTTGAGAAGGCACGATTCAGTCTATAACAACATTTGACTACTCTACCATGGGACTCTAAAGAGGGGACAAGGGCTCAGCTGAGCCCATGTGTCTAGCCATTCCCTGACAAAGGCTTTAGCTGAATGAAGAGCTACCCAACTGCCGCACAGCTGCATTCTGACAGGTTGATGCCCGTGCAGAAGCGAAGTCACCCCGATGAGCCCTGATTTGGGTGTACTTTGTTACCTGGGATGAAATAATTATAATAAGGAGCAACATTAGGTAATCCGGCGAATCAGTATGTAATTGTGACCATCAGGAGTAGGAGTGACACTCTGGATGGAAAGAAGAAATCATCCAAGGACCCGGAATGCACTGGGCCTGAAGGTTACACCACCGTTTTGAGCTCCGGGACTGTTTCTCCGGGACTCAAAAGAGTTTCTTTGTTTCTGTGCTGAACTTGAATAAGCAGTTGCCCCTGCTCTCCTAGCAGTTGACCTGCTTCCTCAGATTCAGCCTCTCAAAAACCTTTATCTTCCCAAGATACAACAATTCCTCTCTTCTTGTAACATCTTCAGAACTTATACTGTGGAGCATCTAATTGACCCTGAGTAAGAAACTATCTTATACTGTAATTTTGAAATACACATGAAGTGTACAACTTCTCAATGTATAGTGTAATTGAACTGTTACGTGTGTAGTCATCATTCAGATCATAATGAAGAATATTTTCAGGATCCCAGAGGCTCCCTTATGCTCCCCCTCCATCAATACCCACCCCCAAGAGTTATTCAAAGGAAACCACTGTTCTAAATTTCCAGACACATTAATTTCACCTGTTCTTGAACTCGTATTAAATGGAATCATACACAAAACTACAATGAGATACCACCTCACACTAATCAGAATGGTTAAAATTGACTCAGGAAATGACAGATGTTGGCCAGGATGTGGCGAAAGGGGAACTCTCTTACACTGTTGATGGGAATGCAAGCTGGTGCAGCCACTCTGGAAAACAGTGTGGAAGTTCCTCAAAAAGTTAAAAATAGACCTACTCCATGATCTAGCAATTGCAGTACTAAGTATTTACCCAAGGGATACAAAAACACAGATTTGAAGGGGTACGTCCTCCCCAATGTCTATAGCAACATTATCTACAATAGGCAAATTATGGAAATAGCCCAAGTATCCATGGACAGATGAATGGATAAAGCAGATGTGGTATATATATAATGGAATATTACTCAGCCATCAGAAAGGATGAAATATTGCCATTTGCAACAACATGGATGGAGCTAGAATGTATAATGCTAAGTGAAATAAGTCAATCAGAGAGGGATGCCTGGATGGCTTGGCGGTTGAGCATATGCCTTTGGCTCAGGGTCTTTGATCCCAGGGTCTAGGGATTGAGTCCTGCATCAGGTTCCCCCCAGGGAGCCTGCTTCTCCCTCTGCCTGTGTCTCTGCCTCTTTCTGTGTGTGTCTCAAATAAATAAATAAATAAATAAATAAATAAATAAAAAATAAAATCTTAAAAAAAAAGTCAGGGAGAGATAAATACCATATGATTTTACTTGTATGTAGAATTCAAATTACTTTTCACACCAATATTTGGTGAGTTAAATATATATATACTGGCCATCTGAGTAGATTTGTAATGGTAACTCATTGTGATTTTGATTTTAATCTGATAAATATGATATTGAATATCTTTTTCACATGGTTCCTGAGCATTAGAATGGCCTTGTTAGTGAAGTGCCTGATGAAGTCTTTAGCCCATTAAAAAATAAGGTATTTGTCTTTTTCTTGTTGATTTGAAGTCATGCTTTATATATTTAGAATGAGTCCTTTGTCAGATATGTATATTGCAAATATATTCTCCCAGCTTATGGCTTCCCTTTTAACTTTTTAATTATCTTTTTGATGAGTAGTTTTCAGTTTTGATGAATTCCACTTTATCAACTTACTTCTTTTTTGGTTACTATTGCTGTTTTTGAAACCTTTGCCTACCTGGAGTTCATTAAGATATTCTTCTTCTAGAAGCTTTACTTTCCCTTTCATATTTAGGTGTATGACCCATTTTTAATTCATTTCTGGATTTGCTATGTTAAAAAGAAAACTGCAATCCCAAAATGGCACCAGTTAGGTTAAGGAAGCAAGTCAATAAGCCAAAACTAATCCCTGTCCTGAGTGCAGCCTCAACTCCCAGGAATGTTAAGTTTAACCAGACCACACAGAATTTCCTGGTCAGTGCCAGTGAGGTAATCTGTCACAGGGCCCCTTCATCCCCCAAAGGAAGATGAAGTCACCCACCTATTAAAGGCGTCCCCTTTATGTCCCCAAATGAAGGTGACTGACTCTGAAATAATCTTTTTCTGTTGATGACTTTCTTGTCCTGCCTTTGAAAACCTCCCCCTTTCTGTAGCCCTTTGGAGCTCCTCTCTACTTGGCTGGATGGGATGCTGCCCAATCCAGGAGTCGATTAATAAAGCCAACTAGATCTTTAAAATATAGACAGTTGAATTTTTGTTATTTAACAAGTGTGAGATAGGAATCTAGATTTAGTTTTTTCCCCAGATGGTCCATCCAGCACCATTTATTGAAAAGCTGTATCATTGGCATGCCTGGGCAGCTCAGTGGTTGAGCCTCTGCCTTTGGCTCAGGGCCTAATCCTGGATTCCAAGGATCCAGTCCCACAGGGCTCCTTGCTGGGTGGGCTCCTTGCATGGCGCCTGCTTCTCCTCCCTCTGCCTGTGTCTCTGCCTCTCTTTCTGTGTCTCTCATGAATAAATAAATAAAATCTTTATTAAAAAAAAAAGCTGTATCATCAATTTTCAAATGCATATATGTCTCATCACTTCCTTTTAGCTCTGTGTCCCTGAAAGCAGAAGGTAGATACAGTCATGGAAAACCAGTTCACCAAATTTGCTTGTATATTTTAATTAATTATAAAATTTACATTAATTCATATATGTTGGGGTGGTTTTGGCAGCTTTTAAAGATTTCTGTGAGGTTCTAATGGACCATTAAGATTATTATTTGTCTTCATGATGGCATTTTAGGGAAGATTTAATTTGTCCTTAGCTAAGCAAAGGACAGATTGAGAGACATAAAAAGAATATATTCATGAAAGTTTATTTATTATAAGAATATATCCCTAAGAATCCTTTATATTTGGGCATAGGTTCTTCATGGACAGCTTTTTGTTGATATATTTATTTACTCAGTTATTCGTGAATTCAACAAATACTGAATAAATTCTCAAATACATATTTCATTTTTAGTTAAATCAGTGTTGAGTTCTCGTCATTATGACTTCCTACTATTTTCCTAATACGATACACCATCATTACTTTTCCTGCCTTTGACAGCCTTTGCTCCTGCAGCAGACCTACCTGCTTCCTGTTTCTCTGCCGGCTCTTCCCTGCGCTGAATCCTGAGCCGGCAACCGCTTGCTGATGTCTGTGGTCGCGGGGCCCCGCGTCTGCCCCCTCCTCACGCCCCCTGGAACTCGTCCCTGCGGCGGGTCCCCTAGTCCCGGTTTCACATCTTCCGCTTTCTCCCTGGAATTCCCGTTCTGCGGAACGATGCCTCAGAAGCCTCCAGGGAGAAGGACTTGGGAACCTGGGCGCCCGCGCGCACTTGGCTGGCGGCGCCCGGGCGCTGGGGTCCCTTGCGCGGTTTGGGTTCGAGGCAGCGGTGGCCGGGACACCGCGGCTGCGTCTCAGGCTTCCCCGTGTCCGCAGGGAGGGTGCCCTCTCGTCCCAGCCCTTGAGATGCCGCCTTTCCTGTTTCCTCTCTGGAAGCTTGCAGGATCCTCCCTTCATCCCCCAGGTCCTGCCCTTTCTCGATGCGCTTCAGTGCGGGGCATCCTTCTCCGCCACCGCGCGGGCCGTGAGTGGACCCGCGTTCACCTGCAGCTGGGGGGGCTCCGGTTCTGCAAAACGAGCCTGTGTCGCGTCCTGCTCTCCTTTTCATGTTCTCCTTGTCTCTTCCTGGAAACCCCGGTGTTTTGATGGCATACCTTTTACCAAATACCCTTTTATTTTCTTCTGGACTGTCCCCTGCTTTCCACATCCACCCCACACTTGGCAGGAGATGGCCGCAACCGTATTTAGGGAGTCTTAAAAATCTCTGCCACCATAATATTAATTTTAAGACTTCCCCTTCTCTTCTTGTGTCGCGAACACCCTATCTCCTCTTACCTCACTGAGGACTTGATTCTAATTTTCTAAAAATCCAGTTTCCCGCTTGGGTTTGTTTCGCTTTAGCTCTTCTTCCACCTCCTGTTAGTTTTCGTCTTTATCCTGGAAATATTTTCACAAACCTCCAACGATTTTTGTGTGTCGTCCCTGCTTGAAACAAGGACCCGCAGACCGGCCCGTGGGAGGTGTGCGCCGTGGAGCAAGCTCGCCGGGGGGGAGAGTCGGGGACGCGCGGGGCCTGCCGCGTGGTTGCTGGGCCTGCAAAGTAGATCTCGGTGTCCGCGTGGGTTCTCTGCACCCGCGCACCCTGGCCTCCCGCAGGACGCGCGCGCGGCCGGAGGACCTCCCCGGGGCTCTGGGATCCTCGGGGAGGGTGCGTGAAGACATCCCCCCACCCCCGCCGCCACCTGCTGCTTTGGGCCGCGCTCCTTGCCCTCTGCTCCCCCCCGCCCCGTCCACGCTCGCTCGCCCACCTCCCTGCTGAGCTCCGCGCGTTTTTCCAGAGCCGCGTCCCACGCGCTGGGCTCGCGCAGGGCAGGGAGGGCAGGGGACTGCAGAGGAATCCGAAGGCAGCCTGCGTGGAGAGCAAAGCCTCACGACTTCACTCCAAGTTCCTGCTCCGCCGGGAAAGCGAGTCAGTCCATCCTCACTTCTCGGCTGGAGCCTGACCTGTCGAGGATTCTCGTGGGTTATACCGGCTGCTCATTTATAACAACGGAAGATTATATCCATGTGGGGCCCGGGTTTCCGGGTGTCAGGATGGCCGAGTGGTCTAAGGCGCCAGACTCAAGCTCCGCTTCCTCGAAGGAGGGTTCTGGTCTCCGCATGGAGGCGTGGGTTCGAATCCCACTTCTGACACGTCCTTTTTGCCTGCCTCGGATCTCAACTGTTCTCCTTCTGTCTTCTGTCTGCTTTTCCTTTTGCGACCCCGAAGCCGGGCCTTAGGGAGGCTGTCCCTTTCCTTCCCCGCTTCGGTGACAGTGACCGGGGACCACGTCCCTCCCGCACCCTCTGTTCATCGCAGGCGCTTGCCAGGGCGCGCGTGGATCCGGGACGTGGACGCAGGGACGTGCGAGCCACACAGCCGGTCCCCATCCCGGGGACCTGCTCCAGCCCCTCAAAAATCTAAGGGCCCAGAGCGAAGATGAGAAGGCAGGTAAAAAAGATAAAAGGAAAGGTTCCACCGAGATTTGAACTCGGATCGCTGGATTCAGAGTCCAGAGTGCTAACCATTACACCATGGAACCCCACTCGATGGTGCTCCTTCACACTGTCCATCTGAAATCTCTTCCTTTGTGCCCTTGTGTGTGTGTGTGTGTGTGTGTGTGTGTAAGTGAGAGCTGTACGGAATACAACTGAAGAATGAGGCACCACTTTAAACAAAAGTTCTGTCTCTTCTTCCTGATTTTTTTTTTTTTTAATCTAAGAGGGCATTTTTTGGCGGTCATGGGGCAGGTGGAAAATCCGTGCACTTTCGAGCCTCAAGGCGATGGACGATCCAGATACTGGAGCGTCAGATGGGTGACAGGTGGTGGGAGGGGCATCCACCGCACCTAATTCCCGGGGCAGGGGCAGCGAAGGGTTCTGAGGATATTCTTTTGCTGGTTTTGATTTAGCCTTCATTTCTGACCCACGCAAAGGCAAGTTGGATTTTCATCTCACGGTTCCAAAGAGAGAAAGGAAAAATAGAACATTTCCTCTTTGTAGCTTCACTTACTCAAAGTACCTGCAGACCCTTCCTAGGGCGACCCTGCATTGTCTAGGTGCTTTCCTGCTCAGTTATAATTCTGGGTTTCAAACCCGAAGATCTGTGGCCCCACTCCAAAAAGTACCAAGTGCCCGCCAGTCCCTTTCCTCTTTGACACCACAAGTCTGGGACTAATGGAAGCTTAACCAATGCGTGTTTCTTGAGGGCACAGATAAAAGGAGTGTGTGAATATTCAGTGGGATAGCCCAGTGTTAGACCTTTGGGAGGGTTTCCTTTTCCTTCCTTCCTTGGGCTAAATCTGACATGGGTGAGGGGGATGGCTGTTGCATCTTTTGTTTTGCTTTTGTTTGTTTTTGTCCTTTCTGGGTCACAGCTCCCAGGTGGACATTCTAGTGTTCAAATGGAACCATAAATAGGTGTCCCCCAGTGTGGATGAACACAAGTCGACACCGTAGTGCTGCGCATACTCACCTATTTTTTTCCAAATCTTAACTTCATCAGGATAACATGATTGTTTGCCTAGTAAGTGTAAGAACAACACATAACAAAGAGATCATATATACAGCATGGCTGGAAGCCACACCCAAGTATAAATTGCTCCTCACTTAAGCTAAATATGAAGTCTTGACCACCTGTTCTCAATATGCCTCAGTGAGTCTCCCAAGGCTGAATTGCGAAGGCATCCCTGAATCATTTTCTGCAACTCATCGTTTTGCTAGATCTCCAACCAAGCAAGGTACCTGTCACTAAATAGCTGCCCAAGAAACATGGTGGGGAGAGAAGCAGTGAAACGAAGACTTTTGGCCAGGTAACTGTGAAGTTCTCCTGTTTATACACACACACTTCTCCATTCCATGTCCATGAGTCTCCTGGCCTTCAAAGATGGCCTAAGCTATCTTAGATCTATCTGAGCAATGAACCAAGTCTTTTCTCCCCAGTACAGGTGGGGATCCTTTTTATTCCCATGAGCTATAATCTTATTTCTTAAAGAATAAGAAAAATGACCACTGGTTTTAAAGGGATACCAGGACATCGAAAGCCCATTATTTAACTTTAAACTACTCTCTGAGGATAGGCAAGGGGGAGGGGGTATAAATGACTGCTTTTTCAGCCTTAGCACATTTATTCCCTAGGAAAGGATAGTGGGTAAAGATCTGGAAAACAGGGCAGATGGCCATGGGTTGGTTTATTTTTGAGTGTGGAATTCAAAAGCCTGTACCTTTCCCTTGGATTGCCCATGTGGTTAACAAATATCACAGGGTGAATGCAAACAAATGAAGACCACCTAAGGGAACATCTTGGGAAGGGTGGACAGATGCCTGGGCCCCACAATCCAGAAGCCATCTGTTCTCTGGTGATCTACCCAAGAATGGCTTGCAGAGCTGAACACAGAAAGAGCAAGCCAGTGTGGCAGAACCAGCAGTCCACAACCAAGATCACTGCAGGTTCCCAGAGAAAGGGGGCTTCAGAACACCTGACCCTTCATAAGACTGAAGATCTCAGTGTCCTCCCAGGTTCTCAGCTCTGTATGCACTGCTTACCCCACAAATTAGAAAGTTATTCTTTCATGTATTTATTCATTGAAGTTTGCCACAAATATTTATTCAGCTTTCCTGATATGGGGAAGCAAGAGAAATACTGTTCTGTATCTGACAAATCTTACAATGCATGAGGAAAAGCAGACAATCACACAAAAGTTTCCGAAAGTTATGGTAGATGCCGAATGATGGACTGAATGGTAATGGAGCCTGCCAGCCCTGCCAGAGAGGGGCAGGTAGCAATGAGCCCAGCCCGCCAGGGCACCACGCCCTGCATTTCTCCTTTGCTGTTTATCAGATTGGGATTTTTAAAAATTCATATATAAATTTATGAATCCACGTGTTTGACTTATGAAACAAATCTCCACCCAGTCTAACAACTTAGGCAGAAGTGTGTCAGGTACAGTTTATCACCCTCCGCCCCTTCTCCGACACTGTCACACCAGGAGCAATCCGAAGTGTGTCCTTCCCTACCTTGTGCGGTTGTACGACTCGGTTACATTCTCTGTTCTGGCCACAGTACACCTAAGGTGTGATTCATAGGAGTTGAACAAGTCCACAGGAGTTGTGTCATCCTGGGGCGCGTGTGCGTCTAATGGCACCGGGGCAGGGAACCTTGCTGTTCTCTCCCTGTCTTCCGGGGCTGACGGTGATTTCGGAAGGGTAGATCCCGGGAGGCTTCCAGGAAAAAGCAGCTTCTAAACTGAGCCCTCGAGGATGATGGCTTGAGGGCAGAGGGAAGTGCTGGGAGCAGGAACAGGGGGAGCCCAGTCTAGGGGACAGAGACGCGCGGAGGGGCGGCGGCCTCTGGGGGGGGGGGGGGGCGCTGAGAGAGGGCGTGGAGGGGTGAGGAGGGAAGGGGCGGGGCGAGGCGGGGCTGGGAGCAGGAGCCAGGCGGGGCGACCCCAGGATAGGGTTTGCGCAGGGAAGGTCGAGAACGTGAGATCCGAGGGTGCAGGCCTGCGGGGCACCGGGGGTTCAGGGACACCGACGCTCTTCCTTCGTTTATAGATTAAACGTACCGAGCAGGGTCTGCTGTATCTGCGCGGCCTGAGAAAGCACCTGGCACCTAGTAGGTGACCTACAAATATTTTCTAAAATAAAAGAGTGAATTAAAGGAAGGTCTGTTAGTGCTGGCTGCTTGTGGGGGGTGAAAGTGCAGTGATGGAGGGGGTCAGTACCACACGCAGATGCTCGTCACCTTCTTGCTCATTGAGATCCTTGAAGGACCCATCGTGAGTGGGTGGGGGCGGTGTGACCTCTGGGAAAACCCCTAGGGGGTCCTGCCTGGACTTCGGAGCCTGTGATAACTGTCTACACTGCGAGTGACAGGGACGCGTACACAGCCAGATGGCTGTAAAAAAGGCTCTGGCAGCGGTGGGATTCGAACCCACGCCCCCGAAGAGACTGGAGCCTTAATCCAGCGCCTTAGACCGCTCGGCCACGCTACCGCCTGGGCCCGGGGAGCTGCTTGCACTTCTGCGACCTGAATGTCCCCGCGCCGCCCCCAGCCCCCAGCCCCCAGCCCTCGGCTCGCGTGGGGCTCCGGCCCGTCCTCCACCCGGCTCCCGGCGGCCCCGCAGGTCACCGACACGCCCCGAGGGTGTGGGCGCGGAGGAGCCGACACGGCAGGAAGCGAGCTCCCCACTTCAGGCGCGAGCACGCCCGGCCCATGGCGAGCCCCGCAGCTTAAGGAGGAACAGAAGCAAGGGAAGAATCCCGCGGACCGCACGGCGGGAAGAGCGCGCTCCCGCCCTGCGTCCCGCCCCGGGAGGGTGCAGGTGCCCGGGATGGGGCGCCTGGCCCGGGTGCCCAGGTGAGCGCACCGCCCCGAGACCGCGGCAGAGGCCGCTCAGCGCCGGCCGGGCTGCTCTGTCCTGCGCAGCTCTGGCCCCCAAACCGGGGATAACTTGGCGTGAATGGTTTAGAAACCCCAGTTCGCAGACAGGAGACGACACGGTTGTACATGCTCTTGGTAGGTGTGCTGGGGAGCGGGCACACGCGGCCGCCTCCTTAGCGCAGTAGGCAGCGCGTCAGTCTCATAATCTGAAGGTCCTGAGTTCGAGCCTCAGAGGGGGCAACACGTTTTTCCGTCTGCTTTCAATGTAAAGGTGTACAATATATCTTTTATTTTTCGATGGAGGAAATTGCTTGAGAAGACTGACGGGCAATTTGCTGTTCAACAGAACGTGTATGTTCGGTTACAAAATAGTGATTCTCTACTAAGCATTCAATACTCCAAAATCCTTCGGGGCCTTTCTTATGCCAATTGCAGATACAGCTAGTAGATTTTCAAAATGTTCTTCAGATAGGCTTGGAGTTGTTTGACACCAGGGTCAAGAAACTTACTGGCTCTGGGGTGCTGAGAGGAGGAGGGACAAACCGTTTGGGGATGGGGAGACTGTAGGGTGGTGCACAATACATTTCTATTAATTACTGATTGGTCCTCTCTTACCATTCTTCTTAATTGTTACCACCAGCTCACCAATGACATCCTATGTGTAAAAAAATGGCCCCCTCAGTCTTGTTACATTGTCCTTCTTTTCCTGCCTCTAGTACTGTTTACTGGACATTAAGTCACCAAAGAGAAACAAGAAGTGAACAAATAGGAAGTGATATATTTATTTATTTATTTATTGACAGGAAGCAGGATTTATTGGTGGGCATGAATAGGGTTTGGGTGGAGCAAGGTTCTCATGAGTGCAGAGCCCTCCATTTGTCCAAGGGGCCACGATTAGGGATGTATTTGACCCCACAGCCATCTGGGATGAGCCGCTTTTCGGCCACCGTATCTTCAAATTCGTCCACATTAAACTTAGTAAAGCCCCACTTCTTGGAGATGTAGATCTTCTGGCGGCCAGGGAGCTTGAACTTGGCCCTGCATTGGGCCTCAATCACATGCTCCTTGTTCTGCAGCTTGGTACAGATGGACATGATGGCTTGGCCAGTGTGGACCCTGGCTACTGTGCCCTGGGGCTTCCCAAAGGCACCTCGCATACCTGTCTGCAGCCTAGATTGGAGATAGCATGATGTCAGACCTCAAAGTTGACCATAAAGGGCTGTCTCCAGGGTCCCTTAGGGCAACCCATACAATCAACAGGCTGCATACACTACCAAGGAGGCTACTGTTTGCAGCCATGGCACACTGGGCCCCCATGGAGAAAGAGCACAGTCGGCTTAAGTGGCTGCAGAAGGAAGTGATATTTAAAGAGTGAAGATAAACACGCTGCTCCAGAATGAACAATGAGTTAGGGACTGGCAGGGCTAGGTAGGGAGAGATAGGTAGGGAGCTGTGGAATCAGGCTCACAAAACAAAGTTCCCCAAATGCTGAGAAGTAAGAGATAAGGGAACTAACCAGACCACCCTGCCCTAGGTATGGGTGGAAAAGATATTTTTTATGACAGTCGCCTGTGACCAACAAAGAATAGCCAGACCTAAAAGGAAGAGGAAGCCATAAAAGATGATATCTCCAGTCTCTACTCAAACCAGGACATCGCAAGAATGATAAGGCCACAGGCTCCCCGGTCAGTTCTAAATAAAAAGACTGTCAGTGGGGGGCCCAGTGCTGGCAACCATGTCAAGACTCCTCTCACTTCTAAGAAGAGCTCTTAGATACAGAGTTCTCTCTGTATCCTTGCTTAATCAAACTATTGCTTTACTCACTCTCTTTTGTCCACGAGATTGATTCTTTGACTCAGTGAGACAAGAACCTAGCTCTCCTGCTTCAACATGATTTATATTTAATACCTCGCTCTTAACATTTCAGTTTATCCAATAGGAAGTGTTCAACAGGTATTTACCGAGAACCAACTATAAGCCAGACACCAGTCAAAGCTGTGTCCTTCCCTGTGAATCTCTTCTCTCTCAGCTTCAATCCATTCTTGTATACCCTACGCTGTGATGTTGGGGCTGGGCATCTGCCAATGACATTTCCCAAACCTTTGTCAGGGAACCTGAATGCAATCAGTTGAACAGCATTTTGCTCTGTACCCTTGTCCTACTGCCACATGGTACTAGGCCAAATCCGCATGGCCGTCTATGGCACAGTGGCCATCTCTGTGTCCCCATCATCTCTTGCCCCATTCTGGCCCATTCTTTATGTGAGAATGATGAAGTTTTGGAATATAGGTTAAGTACAGAGCCGATGACCAAGAAAGAATTCTTGAGATGTCTTTGGGGCAAAATGATGGTTTTATTAAAGCACAGGGACAGGACCCGTGGACAGGAAGAGCAGGTGCCCTGGGCCTGTGAGGGGAGGCGGATTATATACCTGGGAGTTGGGAGGGGTTTGGGGATAGCATACTCTCTAAGGAGTTTTGGAAGCCAGTAGTTGTTGCTCAGGAAATATGGCAGAGCAAGAGCAAAGAAAGATGATCCCTTTGGTTCCAGAAAATCTCCTGAAAAAGGGAAATGCTTATCAGGCCCTTAAAGCCACTCAAGCAAAGCAGGTGCTTTTGGACAAGAAGGAGCAGAAGAAAGGAAAAAAGCTCAAGTTTAAGCGACTTGGGTGGTTCCTACATGATTCCTGGTGGCAGCAGTGTGACAGGGTGTGCCTCAGATGCCTAGAAGTGAAACCTTGTGGCTTAGAAGTGCCAGATAAACATTACTTGGCCTTCACTGTATGCATCACGCATCCAAAGGATTAATGGAGTGAGTTCACTGGTGCAGAGAACCATTGCAAGGCTGCACCTGAAGACAATTTTCAGTGGTTTCTTTTTCAGAGTAACTCCCCAGACCATGAAAACACTGCTACCAAGAACAGAGTGGGCTTCCTCAAGGAGGTGGGCTTACCTAGCTGTCAAGGTGAATGCATCAGTCAGCTCATTTGGCAGCTGAATTAAACCCAGAATATCTGAAAGCACAATGCATTGGTGGCATGTGTTTTGTCTTCTGGAATTGTTACCAGTATCTTCAAAGAAGATTATTTTCTGCTGTATCTTCAGAAACTAGAGGGAGGGTCAAAGAAAAGGTGATGGTGCTCCTGGCAGGCACTTCTGACCACAGCACAGTTCCAAGGAAAAGTTCCAGTGTGTTTTCCACATTGGCTGCCGCTGCTACCTCTCAAATCAGCAAAGGACTCATGCTATGGAAGAAGGAGTCCTGCTATGTCACATCTTCTATCCTGAGGTTTAATGGTGAATGAATACCCAAACATGAATATAAGGCAGCAGTGGACCAAGCTCGGGGACATACTTGAACCTGGGGGTTCTGGGGCCTTGTTTTGGACAGAACTTGAAATACAATTGCAAAGAAGAGCACACACACACACACACACACAAAGGAATTTTGGAAGCAAGGTTTCCAGGACCTTGAGGGGGCTAGCTATTCTTGGGAAAAGGTCCCTTATTACTGTCTAATAAAACCTGAGTCATGAGACCCTTCAGATGTGTATCGGTGGGCCATGCACTTGGAGGATGATTGCCAACATGTACCTTGGGGGTTTAGAGATCAAGGAAATTTCTGAAGGAATTTGTATATGTTGGAGTAGACTCACAGGCTCCTGGGGGTCAGGCTGAGATTGCCTTCTGCCCTTAGCAAAGTGTGAACATTGAGGCAGTTGAGTCCATAGAGGAAGGTCCCTCTGCCTGTTTCAAGGACTTGTCAATGTGCTTTGTCCTCAGCTAGTCCTCTGTTCCCCCATCAAGAGCAGCATGATCTTTCCAAGATTACCTCTGATCATGTAATTTCTCTCTGCTTAAAATCCCCAGTGACTTTGCACTGCTGCAAGAGTGAGGTCTCTATTCTCCACCCCTGGCCATAATAATCTCAGAGCCTGTCAGTCTTCCATGTGCCCTGTGTTCCTGTCTCCTTCTTGCCACCAATTCTTGCCAAAGCTTTCTGCCTGCCAGCACTTCAGGCCTGCTTGCAACTATCTGGAAGTGCTGTCCTCTTTGCTCCTCCTAGAACGCTAGAGCCACGTTTCTGCGCAACTTATCATATGAAGCCTTTCATTCTCAGTTTAAACAACACTTTCTGGGAGAAGTCTCTTCTCAGCCCCTTGAGGAGGTCATCTCCATTTACAACCTGCTCTATTGGAAGTATGTGGGAGGTTGGGGGGCACTATTTATAGTATGCATACTTCTTTCTTAATTTTCTACCTCTATTCTCCCTTTATCCTGACTTAAATCTATTAACTTCTTCTATCTTATTGTACTACAGTTGTGAAGACCACCTCAAATTTGCCTTTACTGATGGCATGAATAAATGCATAATTAGAAACGAATCTCATGACAATCACTTACATCATTAAAACAGGGATGTAGGGCAGCTCCAGTGGCCCAGCGGTTTAGCGCCTCCTTCAGGCCAGGGCGTGATTCTGGAGACCGGGGATCAAGTTCCACGTCAGGCTCCCTGCGTGGAGCCTGCTTCTCCCTCTGCCTGTGTCTCTGCCTCTCTCTGTGTGTCTCTCATGAATAAATAAATAAAATCTTTAAAAAAATTAAAACAAGGATGTAAGTTACTTTTTGCCAATGACCTGGGGGCAGAAATAGTCTGGAGCCATATTCAAAGGGGCAAGGGAAAAATAAAACAAAGCAAAAAACAAAAAACAAAAAACAAAAACAAAGGGGGAAGGAATGGAGTTGGGAATAAGTAAAAGGAACATGAACAGAATTTAAAAAGAAAGGCATTCTGGGATGCCTGGCTGGCTCAGCGATTGAGCATCTGCCTTTGGCTCTGGTTGTGGTCCTGGGGTCCCAGAATCAAGTCCTGTGTTGGGCTTCCTGCATGGAGCCTGCTTCTTCCTCTGCCTGTGTCTCTGCCTCTCTCTTTCTATGTCTCTCATGAATAAATAAACAAAAGCTTAAAAAAATAAAAATAAAGACATTAAAAATCTTAATAAAATAAGGAAGACATTTGGACTCAGGACCAATACTTTTTTCTCACTAGGATTTCGAGGAAAGCAGCTATGATATGGTGCTCAGTAGAGCAACAGACTTTTAATCTGAGGGCCTAGGATTCAACTCCCTGTTGAATTTCCTACGGTTTCCACTGTCCATCTCTGGCTTCACTTTTGCAGAGCTATCCTTTTGTGCAGAAACCACGGGGATACATGACCTAGGTGGCCACATGATGGAAAAATCTTTAGGGTCAAGCATTTCTAGCCCGCAATGAAGAAGTGACTCCCCTACAAAGTGAGGAAAAATAGTGGGGGATACATGGGAGCTTTACAGTAGGATGGTCCAAATCTTTGTGAAAAGAACTAACATGCACATGGTCCCAGAGTAATAATCTTTGCCTATTGATCTCATTTAGCTAAAAAAAAAAAGTAGGCCAGAGTAAAGTTATTACATCCCTTCTTAAGGAATGTGGGTGGCCATGTGTAGAATTCTCTGAGTGAAGCAGAAGTGCTCTACCCCAGAATTGGTTGGTAAATGAACACTGCAGAGGCTTTTTTTGGACATTCAAGTTCAGTAAAGGATACAAATTAGGTAGAACTAGAAACTCTCATCTAAACTTGCATTGTTACAATAATACCTTATTCAGGAAAATAGCATGCTGTGACCAGAATTCTGCGTTTCCACGTCTGCCCAGGGCCAACCACACCCTCCAACACAACTTTAAATAAATCATCTTGGGACACCTAGGTGGCTCAGTGGTTGGGTGTCTGCCTTTGTCTCAGGACGTGGTCCCGGAATTCTGGGATGAGTCCCACATCAGGGTCCCTGCAGTAATGGGACCTGCTTCTCCTTCTGCCTATGACTTTGCCTTCTCTCTGTGTCTCTCATGAATAAATAAATAAAATCTTTAAAATCAATCAATCATCTTGGTTTTGTTTTTGGTGGTGAATGCTCCAGACCATGGTTGCTGCATATCATAGTCATTGATATTTTATTTTATTTATTCATGAGAGAGAGAGTGAGGGCGAGAGGCAGAGACACAGGCAGAGGGAGAAGCAGGTTCCATGCAGGAAGCCTGACATGGGACTTGACCCCAGGACTCCAGGATCCTGGATCCAGGCAGCGCTAAACCACTGAGCCACCCAGGCTGCCCTCATTGATATTTTATTACTTCCACTACTCTTATTACAGGTGCAGAGATTTGATTTCCATGGTAGAGTTTATTTTACATAGGTGAGAATGTACTGATCAAGCATGAATATGGTTATGATATATTCAGGTTCTGGCTTGGAACGTCTCTGACATCTGGTTACTGTGTGTCAGTCCTTCAAGCCTAAGAAACTCTGGGGTGAATTAAAACATAGTTTCTACAAAGGAGAGGAACAGATCCTGAATAGCGAGGGCTCCCATAAGGATGAGGCATTCTCTAAAGAACCAGATTATACAGAGAGTCCAGTGTAAGAAGATACCCTAAATGTACAGATGGGACCAGATTATACAGAGAGTCTAGAGCAATCTGGTCTGGTTAGGACCAGATTATACAGAGAATCTAGCGCAAGAAGATACCCTATATGTGAGAAGAGGAAGCCACAAGACCTGCTGAGAAAATTGAATGTCAGATTTCATTTATCTGTCCATTCATTTTTTTTTTCAATAAAGTAAGCTGCACTTGAGCACTGTATGTTATACTAGATGTTGGCAAATTGAATTTATTATTTTTTATTTTTTTATTTTTTATTTTTGGCAAATTGAATTTAAATACAATAAAATATTTTTAAAAAAGAACTAAGTTGCATCAATAGAAGGGTAGTGTTCTAAGAAGGACTAGAAATCAGAGGAACTTGGACAAAAGAGCTTGTTCATTGGAAAGAGACGAAGATAAGCCATTGCACACATAGAAGTAAAGAAGACCATCCATATGTACTTATCTACTGATCAGGTGGGAGAAAGTGGAGACTTAACCTCTTTGACAGAATAACGTCGGGCCCAAAAGGGCAGGAAAGCTGTTGTTTCCTGACCCAGAAGGGCTCAAAACGTTACTGCCCCCTCTGAGGTTCGAACTCAGGACCTTCAGATTATGAGACTGACGCGCTGCCTACTGCGCTAAGGAGGCAGGTGGCACAAGCGCTCTCAGCGCGAAGTATTCGCTGCGGATTTTACTTTTGCCCCAATTTAGTTCCTCCCCAGATTACCTTCCTCTACACTTCAGAAATGAGATGCTCTCCTGCAACGGCTCCTAACCCCGAGGCCGATGGAGAACGTAGGCGTTGACGCGACCGCCTCGGCTCCCCTGCGTCCAGGTTGACGACCTCGCCCTGGCGCGAGGAGGACATTTCCTCGATTTACCCTCCTGGAGAGGCGCACGCTCACCCGCAGTGAGTCAGCGCAGGTTGCCCGCACCGAGGCTCTGCTCTTCCATCCGCGGACGCGTTCCTCCTGCTGCTCCTTTTCAGGAGACGGCCTGCGCTTGGGGGCCGCGGGGGTCCCACCCGGAGACTCCCTTCGGCCTCAGGCCCGCTGGACACTCGGTGCAGAGCGCGCGGCGCCCGGAGCGCACCTGCAGGCGTGCGAGCGCCCGGGCCGGGTGTGCGGGATGGGACGGGACTGCACAGGAAGGTGTGCCCGGGTGTCCGGGTGCCCGGGTGTCCGCGCCGAGGCCGCCTGCTGGATCCCCTGCCCGGGCCGCAGGTGGTCGGGAGCTCAGGGCGGGCGCGCCCTTGCGGTCTCGCACAGCCGCCCCGGGGCTGGAGGCTCCGCGGCGTTAACCTCAGGGCCTCTGTCCCGCGTCGTCGCTCCTCTGCACCTGCAGTGCCGTCCTCCTTTGGGTCCCGCGAGCTGCGGCCTGTGGTTCAAAGAGGCGCGCACTCCGGGCTGCGTCCCCCGGTGACTTCGCTCCGCGAGGGAAGCGATTCGGCAGCAGCGTGATGCTGCCTGTAGATGAGCCCTTGTGCTCTGAGTTCAGATAGTGCTAGTTTAATTACTTCCCATCGCCATGTGGCTGATACACGATGGCACATTAGTTAGGTGTCCACCGTAGCTATTGGACAGCTGCCTGCATACACGTTGCGGTGCTCACCACAAGGGTAGCTCCCATCACCGAACCGCCCTATTACAGCACTCTTTTCCCTGAGATGTGCTCCTTCCACCCCTGTGACGTGGGAATTCCGATGCTGAGTGAATTTTTAACCTGGGAACAGCGCGACCATATTTTCTAAGAGTTTGAATAACGAAAAAGAGAATGATTACCATAGGAACGCCAGCCTGACCCAGACATCACTGAAAAAGTAGAAATGACTGTCATTCCAAGGACAAAAGGAAAGACAGGTGCACCTGGGTGTGGGAGGTAACCAAAAGGGAGGGTACTACATAGTATGTGGAAGAGAATTTGGAACTCTACATGTCAGAGGAGGCATGCAGTTGTATAGGGAACCTAAATCTGCAAATCCCATGACCTGCCGAATCAAAGATTTTTTTTCACCTCCCACACCAACACTCATTTGAAAATAGCATTGTGTCTAATACTACAAGAAACACATGCATTATCTTATTGATTGCTCTATTTCCTGATTCAGAAATTGCAAGGCGAGGACATACAAGACGGGACATTTCTATGCTGTGTATTGGCCTCTTGCACCATGGAGCTGATTCCAACAGATGAACTCGCTCTGTACAATATGGCACCAAATTGGGTCGTGTGTCAAGATACAGCAACAAGAACAAATTTCCCCCAGCTCCTATGTACTATTATTTGAAGCATAGCATGGAAAACCTTCTTCCTGATCAGTATGTAGATTTAATTAAAACTTCCAGATACATAAAACTAGTGATTACTAGTGATTAAATACAAAATGGACCTTGCTCAGACATCTGCATGTTTCGCAGAAGGTGCAAATGTAATTTTGGCAAATTTCCACTTAGCCTATAAGCTTTTTTATCAAAGAAAATGAAAAGATATTATCTGGTGAGTGTTCTACACAACTTGTCTGCAACACTGCTAAAAAATGTTGTAATTTACTCATGATATTGAGGCAGTCATAGTTTATCAAGCCTTATGGTCACTGTTTACTATCTTCAAAATGTGTGGAAGCACTTAAAGAAGTTTCTGGCTTTAGAGAAATGGAAGGAGATGGCTTTCTCAGGCGTGTGCCTCCAAGATACCTAGCATAGTTGTGGGCCATAGGAAAAAATGTTAAAACATTGCTCTCCTGTAAAATCTTTACTTCCAGTGGGATAAAAAGAATACCTTTCTCTAATTTGGAAACACTTTGAGGATGAAAATAGTGAAAAGGACCGCGGTAAAACAGACATTTATATGCTCTTTCTCCAGCGTTGTTTGATGATATGTCATGTAAATTGTGACAAAGGCTTATATATACACATACAGGAAAGACTAATTTTTGGTGGAAACAAGACTGTTTCAGAAGAAAGGAAAAACAGTGTTCACAGGAAAGGGCAGCCAAGCAGTTAAGTGAAACAAGACTCCCTTAGTTTCTTTACTAAAAGTATAACTTACTTAAAATCCAAGTTTTCTTTCACAAGTTCAAGTTACTGCTGTGCTTTAATCAAGGTGAGGCGAACTGGAGGGATGCCTGGGTGGCTCAATGGTTGAGCATCTACCTTTGGCTCAGGGTGTGATCCTGGTATGGGGATGGAGTCCCTGTATTGGGCTCCTTGCAGGGAGCCTACTTCTCTCTCTTCCTGTGTCTCTGCCTCTCTCTCTCTGTCTCTCATGAATAAATAAAGTCTTAAAAAAAAAAAAAGATGAGGAGAACTGCAGCAGGAGCAGATCTGTAGGCTAGAGAGATCAAGGCATTGTGTACCTGTGTACCTTCTGTGGGGATGTCAGTCCCATCCCTGACTGTGCTCAGTGGGAAAGGGGGTTGGGGTGGTTATGGGAATCATCAGGGTGTAGAGGATACTTATAGTCACATGACCTGGTGAACTCAGGCAGGCAGAGTGCACATGTAGAATATGTAAGGTTCAGCTCAGAGCCCTGGAGAACTAAAAAATTCAGAGGTTGGGAGAGGAGGAAATAAAGAAGGAACTACATTGAAGTAGAAGGAAAACCAAGAGGGTGTGGTGTTCCAGAGGCCAATGAAGAATGTGTTTCCATAAAGAGGAAATACCAACTGGCAAAATGCTCCTGAGAAGCAGACCCAAGCAAAGGCTGAGGATTTACCACCAAGCGCCTCAAGATAGAGTCCACTGGGACTCAACAGGGGTTTCCTTGGAGTGGAGGCTGAAGTTTGGTTAAGAATGGGCTAAAGAGAGGGGCACACTTAGGGGTATCTCTACCCTGCAGACATTCAGTTTTTGGAGAAAGTGGTGGCATGTTTGGTTTGACCAGAGGACAATGAAGGCTATCCTAGTTGGTAATGCTGGGAATTACCCACGAAACCTAGGCTGCATAAGTAAGGAGGTCAAGACGTGAGGAGGAAGGAGATGCATTCAATAATTTACCAGAAGACAAGAGAAGAAGAGCTTAAAAGACAAGAAGTGGTTAGTATAAGATATGATTGAAATTTACATCTTGAGTTGGTACTGGAAGTTTAAATGTAAGGTCAAAGGTGATGAAGTTTTGGAATATAGGTTTGGTCCAGAGCCCATGGCCAAGAAAGAATCCTTGAGATGTCTTTGGTGCAAAATGGTGGTTTAATTAAAGCACAGGGACAGGACCCGAGGGCAGGAAGAGCTGCTGCCCTGGGGCCTGGGAGGGGAGGCTGATTATATACGTGGGAGTTGGGAGGGGTTTGAGGAGAGCTTGTTCTCTAAGGAATTTTGGAAGCAAGGTTCCCAGGACCTTGAGGGGGGCAGCTGTTGTTGGGAAAGGTCACTTATTACCTTCTGATAAAACCTGAGTCATGAGACCCTTCAGATGGATATCGGTTGGCAGTGTGCTTGGGGATGATCGCCAACATGTATCTTGGGGGTTTAGTGATAAAGGAAATTTCTAAAGGAATTTTTTTTTTCTAAAGGAATTTTTATATGTTAAAGTAGACTTACAGGCTCCTGAGGGTCAGGCTGAGATTGCCTTCTGCCCTTAGCAAAGTATGAACATCGAGGCAGTTGAGTCCATAGAGGAATATCCCTCTGCCTGTTTCAAAGGCTTGTCAATGTGCTTTCTTCTCAGCTAGCCCTTTGTTCCCACATCAAGGTGGTATGTTTTTCAAATTGCAGCTTATAACGCTTTTATGGGTTCTGAAATCACTTTAGTGGATCCCAACTAGAATTTCAATTTAGGTGAAAGAGAAGAAATTACAAAATGTCAGCATGCATCACAAGTAAGGGTTGTGATGTGAATGCTATTTCTAATTATAGATCCCACTAGAGCAAGTTTGAGAAACACCAGGGTAGAAAAGGAAAGAGAACAATCTTTAGAAATGAAAAGCCTAGGGGGAGATGGGGTGGGATGATAGGAGGGCTGAGGGAAGCCACATCCCACTTGCATACCTGGACCCCATTTGTTCAACAAGATTTGGGGAGCTCAAAAAAAAAGATTTGGGGAGCTCTATGGTTGTCTCCTCTGTAGGGGAGGGAGAGGAAGACTCTATGGGTAGGATTTTTTCTCACAAGTTTTATGTATATCTAGAGAGGGTAAGAAGTACTAGAAGCTGGCTCCTGATAGTAATTTGGGCAAGTTTACTGAAACTGTGGTTTTTAAGCAGGAAGAAACCACAGTTCTCAGATTAAGGAAAGCGTTAAGATTTCTTTCCTTTTGACAAGAAGACCAGCCTAGATTTAATCCTGAAATATTTTCCTGTTACCATCTCCTTATCCTTTTTTTTCTTCTCCTTCTTCTTCTTAGTCTCCTACCCTAGCCTTACCTGCTGAGCCCTCTCAATTTTGAGCCAGTTTTTGAGTCTGTAAAGAATATGATTCCCAGCAACACGTCCTCATCATTCCCCTCCAGACCACATGTCATGGAGCTGGGGGATGCCAGGTGCCAGTGTGCAATGGCCTTTCACCCTCTGCATGGATGACTGTGGTAAGGCACCAGAGTCAGGCCTGTCTTTTGCACTGTTTTATCCCTAGTTTTCAAATTTCATGTCTTCGTAAGAAAAGCATCACCTGAGAGAAGACTGGCTCCTGTGATGGTGGGTGAATGGCACCCTCATGCTCCTGTTCTTTTCAGCCCCCTGCTCTGTCTTTCCTGCCACATCCTACCAGCTACTGTGAATTCTCCGTGTTCTGTACTCCCTGAATGCATCTTCTTTATCCTGCTGTGGATCACTACCACTGTTTTACTGGAGATAATTATCCTCTTCCACCTCCTGACCCCAGTGTCTTTTCTCTCTCCTGTCTACAGCCTCCAAACTGGTTTCTTGGCTTCTATTCCTGCTTGTTTTATGCTACTTCTCTATACAGGCCTGTCCCATGAGGTGCCCTGCAGGAACGTGTGGATCAGGTGAATAGGGTTGTCAAGGACCTGAGCCCTGACAGCCACCTTTCTGTAATTCATGCACCAAAGTGGGTTGTTATTACATAATTTGCATAATGGCCCCTGTGTGCTAGCTGTGGCCCCCACTTGCACAGCAGGGGCAGGACAAGCTTGCAAAGATACCAACTACAGTGACCTCCTTTTCTGATTCCCCATGGTCTTCAAGGTAAAGTTCAGAGTCTTCAGCGCTGTCAGGATACAGCTCACAATGTGTTCTGATGATCTACTAAAATGTAATAGCGTCCCAGAGCATAGTGGCTTGAGGTGGGCAAAATAATGCCAGAGACACTGCTCATTCCTGGAAACTGTTAATTTTATATAGTAAAAGGGACTTTGTAGACGTGATTAAGGTTAAGGACCTTGAGACGGGGAGGTGATCCCAATCACAAGAGTCCATGAAAGTGGCAGCAGGAAGCGGAGACTAGGTCAGAGAGGCAGGATTTCAGAAGGCCTGGCACCCATGTTGAGCCAAGGCTCCTGCTAGCTTACAGCCATAAGAAAACAAAGACATGGGTTACTAAAGCTTCCCAGAAAGGAATGCAGCCTGCCAATGCCTTGATTTCAGCCTGGTGAGACAACACCAGACTTTAGACCTACAGAACAATAAACTAATACATCTGTGTTATTTCTTTTTTTTTTAATATTTTATTTATTTATTCATGAGAGAGAGAGAAAGAGAGGCAGAGACACAGGCAGAGGGAGAAGCAGGCTCCATGCAGGGAGCCCGATGTGGGACTCGATCTCAGGACTCCAGGATCATGCCCAGGGCCGAAGGCAGACACTAAACCACTGTGCCACCCAGGGATGCCAATCTGTCATTTCAAACCGATGTTTGTAGTGATGTGCTGTGATTGTTAAAAAGTGGTGTTAATAACTTTCTTGATTCTGCAGGCCGGTGTGGGCAATTCCGTTTCCTGTGGTGTCAGCAAGAACCCCAACCCTCGAGGGCCTGCCTGGGCTAGGATGTCTCAGAGGACACACTCACATGACAGGCATTGGTGGCAGATGTGTGGGGTCTGCTAGGAGCTTAGCCCCAGCTGTGGGCCAGGGTGCCAAGCCAGGGCCTCTCCATGTGCTTTGGTTTTCTCAGTCTGGTCACTGGGTTCTCAGACAGAGCTGCCCAAGATCGAGCATTCCAAGAAACCAAGTTAGAAGCTGCCAAGGTTCTCGTGACTCCAGCCTGGAACTGTTGCGAGATGGACTAGGGAGACCCTGGGCCCTGGGGTCTCAACCCAATCCGGCCCAAAGATGTCACCAAAAAGAATTGGTCTCCTCACCAGAAAGAATTCAAAGACAGACACAGGGCAGTGGATGATGGGGTCAAGCAGGAAAGTTTATTAGAGCCAAAGTATCCTCTCGAGATGTGAGAGCAGGTCAGCTCAAGGAGGAGAGAGCTGCCCGCCCTGGAGTTTCAGCTCCTATCTTTCATTGACGGCTGTTAACCAGGGGGCAGAATAATTATGACTTCAGGCAGATTTCTTGGAAACAAGATTACAAGCTTTTTTGCTGGTTACATGCTTCGCCCCCCTTATTTGTTTGTTTTTTACATTTTTAAAATTTAAATTCAATTTGCCAACATATAGTATAACACCCAGTGCTCATCCCATCAAGTGCCCTCCTCAGTGCCCATCACCCAATTACCCCAACCACCCCCCCCCACCTCCCCTTCCACAACCCTTTGTTTGTTTCCCAGAGTTAGGAATCTCTCATGGTTGTCTCCCTCTAATTTTTCCCACTCAGGTCCCCTCCTTTCCCTTATAATCCCTTTTGCTATTTCTTATATTCCCCGTATAAGTGAAACCATATAATGATTGTCCTCCTCTGATTGACTTACTTCACTCAGCATGATACCCTCCAGTTCCTTTTTTTTTATTTTTTTAACCCTCCAGTTCCATCCACATCAAAGCAAATGGTGGGTATTCATCCTTTCTGATGGCTGAGTAATACTCCATTGTATACATACACCACATCTTCTTTATCCAGTCATCTGTTGAAGGACATCGTGGCTCCTTCCACAGTTTGGTTATTGTGGACATTGCTACTATGAACATTGCCCCCTCCCCCCTTATTTGGTTAGGGGTTTCTTGTAATGGTTCAGGGGGGAGATTTTAGTATGTTAATGGAGTATAATGAAGGAATAATGTGAACTATGGCCTATTTTGTCAGCCACCTTGAGCTTATCTGGTTTAATCCAGTTTCTTGTGGCGTTGTTTTGGAGTGCTGCCAGGCTAGACCTGGAGCTTCCCCACCGTGGGCGACGGCCTTTTGTTCTCTGGTCTCTGGGTATCTCGTTGGAGCCTCACTGCCCACTCTGACAGAATTGTCATAGGGTCACTTCAATGACATTCCATGAGGTCAGCCCAACAGGGTGATCACTGACAGACACGTTACATTCTGCTCAGTCTTCAGAGACTGTCTCTTACACAAAGTAAGTCTCCTCTCAGCCCCCACCTTTGATTCTCTTTCTACTCAAGTCTGGTTAAACTAATAGCTAGTGATTTTCAAGGTTGGCTTCCCTGGCAACCTGTCTCCTTCCTCAGGGGACCCAGAGGCTTTCCAAAATTCACTTAATTAACATAACAAAAGGCACCTTTTGTGGTTCTCATCACTCAGGAAATTCCAAGGGCTATTGGACCTCTGTGCCTGGAACACAACACCCGCCAAATATATATTTATTCCATGAAAAAGAAAGCCACAGGTCCCCAAAGGGTGTCATTTAGGCCACATCCCCGAACCTGGGCTGAATACCTAACCTGACTGCTGTTACAATCCCCCCTCCCCCTCGAAATGAAACTCTTAACCAGCCAGTGGGGGATTTTCTGACCTGCACCAGAGAGACAATCTGTCACAGTGATGGGGAGACACAGGGCTAGCTGAGGACAAGGCAGGAGCCTGGGGCAGCACATTGACAAGTCCTTGAAACAGGCAAAGGGACATTCCTTTATGGACTCACCTGCCTCAATGTTCATACTTTGCTAAGGGAGAAAAGCCATCTTAGCCCGACCCCCAGGAGGTTGGAAGTCTACTCCAACATATACAAACTCCTTCAGAAATTTCCTTTATCTCTAAACCCCCAAGATATATGTTGGCGATCATCCCCCAAGCGCATGGCCCACCTATATCCATCTGAAGGGTCTCATGACTCAGGTTTTATTAGACGGTAACAAGTGACCTTTTCCCACCAAAGCTAGCCCCCTCAAGGTCCTGGAAACCTTGCTTCCAAAATTCCTTAAAGATCATGCTCTCCTCAAACCCCTCCCAATTCCCACGTATATAATCAGCCTCCCCTCCCAGGCCCCAGGGCAGCAGCTCTTCCTGCCCTTGGGTCCTGTCCCTGTGCTTTAATTAAACCACCATTTTGCACCAAAGAAGTCTCCAGAATTCTTTCTTGATCCTTGTCTTTGGACCTCACCCCACCAAACCTCACCTAATTCCAAAACTTCATCAACAGGAGCCCTCTCCATCCCCATGAAGGAAGGCCTCTGGCCCCTCTCCTATGGGAATGCTGACTTCTGTTGGGGGGTATGTGGGGTGTCTATCAGGCTGGTTACCTCACTAGTGCTGATCAGGCGATTGTCACTTGATTGGTTTAAGAATCCATTTCTAGAAGAGCCAAAACTGTCCGTAAGTCTTGGTTGATGACATGGGGCTTAGCATAAGTGACACCATTTTGGGTCTCTTTTCCTTTTTTTTTTTTTTTTTAACACTATCCTAGGTTTGTTGGTTAGGTTTTGCATGCAGAAAAGGGTGGTGCCGTCCTTTGAGACTGGAAGGAGCTTTTGTTACTAGCCTATTATCCTGGGGATTTTTCCACTCTGTCCTGGGCCCTTCCCAGAACGGTGAGACTGTATCACATTTTGTAAATATTGCTGTATAAAATTGCCTTGTGGGACAACTATATAATCCAAGACAAATTTGCAACAGGTCCAAACTTCAATTTTTGGGGGGGACTTCTCACACAAAAACCTGTCCACAGATGTTCTTGTTGGATTGGACAAAGGACTTAAAGAGATATTTTACCAAAGAACATACATAGACGGCAAATAAGCCAATGATAAAGGTTTCAACATCATTAGCCACTAGGGAAAGGCAAATTACAACCACAATGAGGTGTCATTATGTACCTATCAGAATGGCTGAAATAAAACTACTGATACGCCAGATACTGATGAGGCTGTGTCCATTGCTGGTGGGAATGTGACCTGGTACAGCTACTCTGGAAGGCAATTTGGCAGTTTCTTTCAAAACTAAACACGCAAGTACCATACCAGTGAGCAGTTGCGCTCCTGACTATTTATTCCAGAGAAATGAATAATGAGGGAGCAGAAGGCTAGATGAGGACAAAGCATGAGCTGACACCCCACAAATGACCCCCCCTAGGTGGGATGTGTGTGACATTCCTTAGGTGCTCCTGGCTGCCCTAAAGCTAAGGGAAGGAAAAACAAATAGTTAATTTATAGAGATATTAGTCCTATAGACATGAGTCCCCCTCAGTTTACAAGATGTCTTAGTGATTTACAAGAAAAAAAGTATTCTAAGCAATAACCTAACTTCTGGAAGGAAACTCCTGACTATATTAATGTTAATGCCTTGCTAGAGGGAAAAACAACTTTAGCTTCACAATGGCAAGGCCTCCAGTATCTTGTAGGTCCTCTCTACCATACAAAAATCATTTGGAAACTTCCATTTTTTCATACCTCCCCCAACTCCCAAGTATATTATCAGCCTCCCCTCTGTGTCCTGGGGCAGCAGCTCTTTCTGCCCACCCATTCTGTCCCTGTGCTTTAATAAAACCACTGTTTTGCACCAAAGATGTCTCAAGAATTCTTGGTCGTCAGCTCTGGACCTCACTCCAGCAAACCTCACTTATATTCCAAAACTACATTATGAGGGATCCCAGTGGTGATGGAAATATTTTTATCTTGATTTTATCAAGATCAGTATCCTGCGAGCGATACTGCACTAATGTTTTGCAAGATGTCACCACTGCGGCAGCTAGGTAAAGGATGCCTTGTTGAGATCTCTGTGTGTTATTTATAACTGCATGTGAATCTACAGTTATCTAACAATTAGGAATTTAATTTAAAGAAGATGGAGGTCAGGAGCTGAGAAGTAAGCCATCTCTAAAGAGTCCTTACAAGAGGGAAAGAGGACAGAATGGCAGGAGTGGAGTCCCAAGAAATAAAGGAAGACTGCTTCAGGAAGGAAGGGCTGCCATTAATTTTAGGACCAAGAAGCAGCAAGGCATTTGAAGGTTGGGAAGTGGAGGTAATACTCTCCTGGATTGGAAGGCAGACTTCAGCTAATGAGCCACTGATGAGGCAAAGAAGTCGAGACAAATGCTGCTCTTCCAGCAAGTTTGGTGGTGGGTGGAGGGAAAGTCTGGGCAGTACTCAGACTCTAGTGTAAAAAAAGATAGTTTTATCACTGAGCTCTTTGTATTCCCGACTTAGGGAGTATTTACTTAAACACCGCGAAAGAGCCCTTTGAGAGAACCAATATGCATTGGAGGACGGTGTTCCTCTCAGATACTCGCCACTCCAGGAGGGCCATAAGGTGGCAGCCGCAGACTTGTGTCCCAAGACCTGTCCTGGGAACAGTCACTGCCCTCATCCCGGGTGGGGTCCATGGGACTCTGGCTCGTGGGTGGGTGTGGGCCACGAGGTCCCAGGTGAGTGGTTTGCAGGTGCTTGGTGGGCAGGGCCCAGGTGCATCCAGCCTGTAGGCCTGTTTGCACACCAGCTGGGCAGCTTCCCTGCTAGTCTAGTGATTAGAATTTGGTGTTTTCATTGCTGCGGCCATGCTCCGGTTCCTGGTGGAGGAAATAATTGCTCTCAGAACCTGCAGAAAGACTCAGCAAGTTTTCACAGGAGAGGTGTTAGAAATTTTCCAACACTGTTGGACTTCCCCTGGGCAAGGCTGCTGTATAGGATGTTTGACCCTCTGAAGTCAGTTAGGTGGCCCCCACTGACAGTCTTTGATTTAAAACTGACCAGGGAGGGGCACCTGGGTGGCTCAGTCAGTTGAGTATCTGCCTTCAGGTCAGGTCCTGACCCCAGAGTCCTGGGATTGACCCCTGCTTCCAGCTCCCTGCTCAGTGGGGAGCCTTCTCCCTCTGCGGCACCTCTGCTTGTGTGCATTCTTTCTATCAGATGAATACATAAAATCTTAAAAAAAAAAACAAAGCTGACCAGGGAGCCTGTGGCCTTATCATTCTTGTGATGTTGTGGTTTGAGTAAGGATGGGTGATACCATCCTTAATGACTTCCTTTTCCTTTTGGGTCTGGTTATTCTTTGTTGGTCACAGCCAACTGTCATAAAAAGTATCGTTTCCACCTAGGGCAGGGTGGTCTAGTTCCCGTATTTTTGGTTTTCTTACATCTCCGCATTTTTGGGACGTCGTTTTGTGAACCTGAGTCCACAGTCCCCTACCTGTGTCTCCCTACCTAGCCCTGCCCATCCCTTACTCAACACGTTGCCATGAGCAGGATGTGAATCTACCTAATGCCCGCTGAACTGTACACATATACAAATGGCTAAAATGCTAAACTGTAGGTGATGTCCACTTTTAACCACAGCTTAAAATAACAAGAGGCCCCGTCCCTGGCTGGGGGTAAGGGAGTTCCCAGCTCTGGTGGGAGGGAGTGTTGTCATCCGGTGTGAAAACCCAGGGTTCAGCCACTGGGAATGGCTTCTTCCTCTGCAGGTGGATAAACATCGTCAGGGACAGCTGTGGCTGCGGGACCTGCGAGCAAGGTAGCAGCCGACACTTGCGGGGGCTTCGCTAGTTCAAGTCCGTTCCCAGAGCCGTCGAGTCTGTGCAGGTCTCTCTCCAACGCCACTTTGCAGGCAAAGAAACGAGGTAAAACGAGCAGGTGAAACGAGCAGGCTTCAGTGGTACCCCGGGGGCTCGGTGAGGGGCCTGACAAGGGGCCTTCAGGCTTCCTCGGCAAGTGACCAGGTCGGACCTCCTCAGGGGCAGGCTGCGCGGTTTCACAGGAGGCGGCGGCCTGAGAGGCAGAGGAGACGCCTGTAGACGCTGACCCCGGGTCGCTGGCAGCAGGGGGAGGCAAACGGGGAACGGCCCGCCCTCCCTCACAGCCTTCGCGGTGGGCTTGAGGACACCGGGCTCCGGCCTCAGCAGCGCAGGGCACGGTCCGGGGCCCCGGGGACTCCGCGACCGCGTCCGCGAGTGGGTCTGGGCGCGGACGTGGGCGACGGCCGGTCTTCGCCGCGCTGGACCACGGAGGACGAAGAGCGGACCAAGGCGCGACCGCGGCCGGGGCTCTGCCGCGACCCGAGGCGCCCACTCGACGCTCCGGACTTCCGGCCGCCGGCGCGCTCGGTGACGACACTGGGCTGCGACGCCGCCGCTCCGGACTTCCGGCCGCCGGCGCGCTCGGTGACGACACTAGGCTGCGACGCCGCCGTCCCGGGCGTGGGGGTCCGCGCCGGCCGGGGGCGGGGCCTCGAGGGCGGGGCCTCGGGCGGGGCCTCGGGCGGGACGAGTCCATCTCTAGGGCGCCCTAGGAGGCCGCCGCCCGCGGAACGGTAGCGTGGCCGAGCGGTCTAAGGCGCTGGATTAAGGCTCCAGTCTCTTCGGGGGCGTGGGTTCGAATCCCACCGCTGCCAACAGTTTTCCTTCTTCACGCCCGGTAAGGCCCCTTTTCTCCTCCTGCGATCCCTGCTTGCCCTTGACCCACGCCCGCGGCCCGGAGAGGTCGCTCAAGCCGGCGGGCTCCAGCTGGGTGCCTACAGGGTGGACGCAAGTCCGGGTGCTGGTCTCCTAGCGGGACGGACCCCGCAGCCAGCCGCTGAGCAGACGGAGGAAGAGACCCCGCGGGGATCGCCGGGGCTAGTCCCACCGCCGGGTGCTTCCCGAGCTCCGGGCGTCCTCGCAGCGTCAGGCGCCTCTCGAGCGTCGCTGCGACCGCAGCTCCGGGCGCTCCTTGTGTCGCCGGTTCTGCTTCCGCTCAGCTGCACGCCACGTCTCTGCGGCTTGCAGGACGTCGTGGTCCGGCCAGATCTCATGCACGCGTGGCATCTTTCGCATCTCCTAGTCCTTAGCTTGGAAGTTGTTTCCTGCTAGAAGCCTCCCTGCTGCCAGCTCCAGAGTTCCAGTTAGGGAGGGAGTGGAGGGATGTGCAGGAGGAGAGCTCAGAGGAACCCCACCCCACCCCCACCTCGGAGCTTATTCTGCAGATATCTCTGCTGTGTGTGTGTACTCTGAGGTCCCAGATTTAAGAGTGTGCACACATGGGGGAATAGCGTGCACGACATGCTGGAGGGATGCACACACCACCTCCTTCCCAAGGCTTACTGGTGGGATTGCAGGCCACTTTTCACCATTTTCTCAGTACCTGCCTGCATTGTGAGCCCAGCGTGGGACTCTATCCCGGGTGCCCAGGATCAGGCCCTGGGTGGAAGGCAGGCGCCAAGCCGCCGAGCCACCCCGGGATCCCCTATAACCCACTTTAGATGCCACTTCCAAGTCCCTTACTTCTGACTGACCAGCTACAAATCGGGGGTTCCAAAGACCCCCTCCTCTGATTAGATAATTCACTAGAATGGCTCATAGGACTCAGGTACACATTTGACTTTCATTTACTGGTTTATAAATAGATTTAGGTCAGAAACAGCCAATGGAAGAGATCCCCAGGGCCAGGTAGGCAGGGGGCTGGGGATGAGGAGCTTCCATGCCACAGCCAGCCGGCCCCGAGCCCAGCACCTCCATGTCTTCATCAGCTCTGAGGCTCTCATTCTGTCATTTATGGTTTGTTTTTATGAAGGTTTCATCATGGAGGCATGATGGATTCTAATCCCCAACCCCTCTCCCCTCCTGGGGAGGTTCAGGATGGACGTGGGAGCTGAAAACTCTAGGCTTTTTATTATGGCTTGGTCTTTCCAGCTACTAGTCCCATTCTAAAGCTGTCTAGGAACCTATCATGGCCTGGTTAGAACAAAAGATGCTCCTGGCCCCCAAGAACTTCCAAGGGACTCAGAAGCTGTGTGAGGAACTAGGGACAAAAACCAAAATAACTTTCTTATTATCCTACAGAGTCAGTAACTGCCCTTTGCCCTGGGCTGTTTTGAACAGCCTTGGAAGATGTAGTATCGCCATCTGGTGCAAAGGACAGGTGTTCTTACTGAGTTTGAGAAGATATGCAAGTATAAAAATTTTGGAGCACAATATTTCAACGAACACTTGAATAGTTCACTCAAAATCTAGAATTGCACTTTCTGGTGCAATTGCACTTGTATTTTATTGCACTACTATTATACTACTATTTAGTACTACTATTTAGTACTATTTAGTACTTCAAATGTGCTCACAAGCTTGAGGAAGTGAATTTTCAATTGTATTTAAAATTTAAATTTGAGAGAGGATTCTACATTGTTATTGGAAAAATAAGTATGTTTGGGGGCAGGGGTGCCTGGGTGGCCTAGTAATTGAGCAGTTGCCTTTGGCTCAGGCGGTCACCTTGGGCTCCTGGGATCTCAGTCCTCAATCAGGTTCCTTTAGGGGAGGCTGCTTCTGTCTATGCCTCTCTCTCTGTGTCTGTCATGAATAAATAAATAAAATATATTTTTTTAAAAGCATGTTTGGGACAACTTGGCTTTGTGAATTTCTTTTTTCAGTTGTAAGTTTTATGAAATCCAAGTACAGACTTAAGTATAGTATGTCCGGTGGAAATTTACCATACAAACTGAGAGGTGCTGTAAATGTAAAATATATACTCGATATAAAGAGAGCAGAAGGGGGATCCCTGGGTGGCTCAGTGGTTTAACACCTGCCTTTAGCCCATTGCCTGATCCTGGAGTCCTGGGATCGAGCCCCACATCAGGCTCCCTACATGGAGCCTGATTCTGCCTCTCTGTGTGTGTCTATCACAAATAAATTAAAAAAAATAAAGACAGCACAAAATAAGAAAATACTTCGTTAACGTTTTTGATTGTATATTGAAATGATAGTTTGAACATTTTGGGCTACGTAGAAGTATACTACTAAAATTAATTTATTTCTTTTTACTCTTTTAATGAGAACATCTTAAATTATGTGGCTGGCATTAGATTTCTATTGGACAGGACTGGGCTAGAATAATACTAAGACATTTGTGTCAACTTCTGTGCCTCTCTCCAATCCCATTACTATGACTCCTTTTCAGAGGTGATCACTCTGCTGAATTCTGTTTATCATTCCTTTTCTTAAATGATCTACACTTATGAAGAAATCACTAATCATTTTTTAATTTTAATAATAAATTTATTTTTATTGGTGTTCAATTTACCAACATACAGAATAACACCCAGTGCTCATCCCGTCAAGTGCTCCCCTCAGTGCCCGTCACCCATTCACCCCCACCCACCGCCCTCCTCCCCTTCCACCACCCCAAGTTCGTTTCCCAGAGTTAGGAGTCTTTATGTTCTGTCTCCCTTTCTGATATTTCCCACACATTTCTTCTCCCTTCCCTTATATTCCCTTTCACTATTATTTAAATTCCCCAAATGAATGAGAACATACACTGTCCTTCTCCGATTGACTTACTTCACTCAGCATAATACCCTCCAGTTCCATCCACGTCGAAGCAAATGGTGGGTATTTGTCATTTCTAATGGCTGAGTAATATTCCATTGTATACATAAACCACAGCTTCTTTATCCATTCATCTTTCGATGGACACCGAGGCTCCTTCCAGTTTGGCTATCGTGGACATTGCTGCTAGAAACATCGGGGTGCAGGTGTCCCGGCGTTTCATTGCATCTGTATCTTTGGGGTAAATCCCCAGCAGTGCAATTGCTGGGTCATAGGGCAGGTCTATTTTTAACTCTTTGAGGAACCTCCACACAGTTTTCCAGAGTGGCTGCACCAGTTCACATTCCCACCAAGAGTGCAAGAGGGTTCCCCTTTCTCCACACCCTCTCCAACATGTGTTGTTTCCTGCCTTGTGAATTTTACCCATTCTCACTGGTGTGAGGTGGGATCTCATTGTGGTTTTGATTTGTATTTCCCTGATGGCAAGTGATGCAGAGCATTTTCTCATGTGCTTGTTGGCCATGTCTATGTCTTTCTCTGTGAGATTTCTGTTCATGTCTTTTGCCCATTTCATGATTGGATTGTTTGTATCTTTGGTGTTGAGTTTAAGAAGTTCTTTTTTAAAAAATTAATTAATTAATTTATTATAGTCACACACACAGAGAGAGAGAGAGAGAGAGAGAGAGAGAGAGGCAGGCTCCATGCACCGGGAGCCCGACGTGGGATTTGATCCCAGGTCTCCAGGATCGCGCCCTGGGCCAAAGGCAGGTGGTAAACCGCTGTGCCACCCAGGGATCCCTAATAAGTTCTTTATAGATCTTAGAAACTAGCCCTTTATCTGATACACATTTGCAAATATCTTCTCCCATTCTGTAGGTTGTCTTTTAGTTTTGTTGACTGTTTCTTTTGCTGTGCAAAAGCTTCTAAGTCCCAACAGTTCATTTTTGCTTTTGTTTCTCTTGCCTTCATGGCTGTATCTTGCAAGAAGTTACTGTGGCCAAGTTCAAAAAGGGTGTTGCCTGTGTTCTCCTCTAGGATTTTGATCGAATCTTGTCTCACATTTAGATCTTTCATCCATTTTGAGTTTATCTATGTGTATGGTGTAAGAAAATGGTCTAGTTTCATTCTTCTGCATGTGGATGTCCAATTTTCCCAGCACCATTTATTGAAGAGACTGTCTTTTTCCAGTGGATAGTCTTTCCTGCTTTGTTGAATATTAGTTGGCCATAAAGTTGAGGGTCCACTTCTGGATTCTCTATTCTGTTCCATTGATCTATGTGTCTGTTTTTTGTGCCAGTACCACACGGTCTTGATGACCACAGCTTTGTAGTAGAACCTGAAATCTGGCATTGTGATGCCCCCAGCTATGGTTTTCCTTTTTAAAATTCCCCTGGCTGGGATCCCTGGGTGGCGCAGTGGTTTGGCGCCTGCCTTTGGCCCAGGGCATGATCCTGGAGACCCGGGATCGAATCCCACATCGGGCTCCCGGTGCATGGAGCCTGCTTCTCCCTCTGCCTGTGTCTCTGCCTCTCTCTCTCTGTGACTATCATAAATAAATAAAAATTAAAAAAATTTTAATAAAATAAAATTCCCCTGGCTATTCGGGGTCTTTTCTGATTCCACACAAATCTTAAAATAATTTGTTCCAACTCTCTGAAGAAAGTCCATGGTATTTTGATAGGGATTGCATTAAATGTGTAAATTGCCCTGGGTAGCAGGGACATTTTCGCAATATTCATTCTTCCAATCCATGAGCATGGAATAGTTTTCCATCTCTTTGTGTCTTCCTCAATTTCTTTCAGAAGTGTTCTAGAGTTCTTAGAGTATAGATCCGTTACCTCTTTGGTTAGGTTTATTCCTAGGTATCTTATGCTTTTGGGTGAAGTTGTAAATGGGATTGACTCCTTAATTTCTCTTTCTTCAGTCTCATTGTGAGTGTAGAGAAATGCCACTGATTTCTGGGCATTGATTTTGTATCCTGCCACGCTGCCGAATTGCTGTATGACTTCTAGTAATCTTGGGGTGGGGTCTTTTGGGTTTTCTAGGTACAGTATCATATCATCTGCAAAGAGGGAGAGTTTGACTTCTTCTTTGCCAATTTGAATGCCTTTTATTTCTTTTTGTTGCCTGATTGCTGAGGCTAGGACTTCCAATACTATCTTTAATAGCAGTGGTGAGAGTGGACATCCCTGTCTTGTTCCTGATCTTAGGGGAAAGGCTCCCAGTGCTTCCCCATTGAGAATGATATTTGCTGTGGGCTTTTCGTAGTTGGCTTTTAAGATGCTGAGGAATGTTCCCTCTATCCCTACACTCTGAAGAGTTTTGATCAGGAATGGATGCTGTATTTTGTCAAATGCTTTCTCTGCATCTAATGAGAGGATCATATGGTTCTTGGTTTTTCTCTTGATGTTATGATCAATCACATTGATTGTTTTACGAGTGTTGAACCAGCCTTGCATCCCGGGGATAAATCCCACTTGGTTATAGTGAATAATCTTCTTAATGTACTGTTGGATCCTATTGGCTAGTAGCTTGTTGAGAATTTTTGCATCCATGTTTGTCAGGGATATTGCGCTATAATTCTCCTTTTTGGTGGGGTCTTGTCTGGTTTTGGAATTAAGGTGATGCTGGCCTCATAGAACGAGTTTGGAAGTACTCCATCTCTTTCTATCTTTCCAAACAGCTTTAGGAGAATAGGTGTGGTTTCTTCTTTAAATGTTTGATAGAATTCCCCCGGGAAGCCATCTGGCCCTCGACTTCTGTGTCTTGTGAGAGTCTTGATGACTGCTTCAATTTCCTCCCTGTTATTGGCCTGTTCAGGTTTTCTATTTCTTCCTGTTCCAGTTGTGGTAGTTTGTGGCTTTCCAGGAATGCGTCCATTTCTTCTAGATTGCCTAATTTATTGGCGTATAGCAGCTCATAATATGTTTTTAAAATCATTTGTATTTCATTGGTGTTTGTGGTCATCTCTCCTTTCTCATTCATGATTTTATTAATTTGAGTCTTTTCTCTCTTTTTTAAAATAAGGCTGCCTAACGGCTTATCTATCTTATTAATTATTTCAAGGAACCAACTCCTGGTTTTGTTGATCTGTTCCACAGTTCTTCTGGTCTCGATTTTGTTGAGTTCTGCTCGAATCTTTATTAACTCTCTTCTTCTGCTGGGTGTAGGATCTATTTGCTATTTTTCCTCCAGCTCCTTTAGGTGTAAGGTTAGCTTTTGTATTTGAGTTCTTTCCAGTTTTTGGATTGATGCTTGCATTGCGATGTATTATTCCCTCAAGATTGCTTTTGCTGTGTCCCAAAGATTTTGAAGGGTTGTATCTTCATTCTCATTAGTTTCCATGAACCTTTTTAATTCTTCCTTAATTTACTGGTTGACTCTTTCACCTTTTAGCAGGATGGTCCTTAACCTCCACGTGTTTGAAATCCTCCCAAACTTCTTCTTGTGATTTAGTACTAATTTCAAAGCATTATGGTCTGAAAATATGCAGGAGATGATCCCAATCTTTTGGTATCTGTTAAGACTTGATTTGTGACCCAGTATGTGGTGTATTCTGGAGAAAGTTCCTTGTGCACTTGAGAAGAATGTGTATTCAGTTGCGTTTGGATGTAAAGTTCTGTAGATATCTGTGAAATCCATCTGGTCCAGTGTAGCATTTAAAGCTCTTGTTTCTTTGGAGATGTTGTGCTTAGAATATCTGTCGATTGTAGAAAGTGCTACATTGAAGTCACCAAGTATAAGTGTACTATTATCTAAGTATGTCTTAACTTTGGTTATTAATTGATTGATATACTTGGCAGCTCCCACTTTCGGGGCATAAATATTCATGATTGTTAGGTCCTCTTGTTGGATAGATCCTTTGAGTATGATTTGTGTCCCTCTTCATCTCTTACTACAGTCTTCGGGATAAACTTTAGTTTATCTGATATAAGGATGGCTACCCCTGCTTTCTTTTGAGGACCATTTGAATGGTAAATGATTTCCAACCTTTTATTTTCAGGCTGTAGGTGTCCTTCTGTCTAAAATGAGTCTCTTGTAGACAGCAAATAGATGGGTCTTGCTCTTTTATCCAGTCTGAAACCCTGCTCCTTTTGATGGGGTCATTAAGCCCATTCACATTCAGAGTTACTATTGAAAGATATGAACTCAGTGTCATCAGGATACCTATTCAGTACCTGTTTTTGTGGATTGTTCCCTTGGACTTCCTCTTTCTTTTCTTATCTTTTATTTTTTTAATTTTTTTTTCATTTATTTATGATAGTCACACACAGAGAGAGAGAGAGGCAGAGACATAGGCAGAGGGAGAAGCAGGCTCCATGCACCGGGAGCCTGACATGGGATTCGATCCCGGGTCTCCAGGATCGCGCCCTGGGCCAAAGGCAGGCGCTAAACTGCTGCGCCACCCAGGGATCCCTCTTTTCTTATTTTTTAAAGATTTTATTTATTTATTCATGATAGACATAGAAAGAGAGAGAGGGGGGCAGAGACACAGGCGGAAGGAGAAGCAGGCTCCATGCTGGAAGCCTGTCATGGGACACAATCCCGGGGCTCCAGGATCACACCCTGGGCCAAAGGCAGGCACTAAACGGCTAAGCTACCCAGGGATCCCTGTACTTTCTCTTTCTATTATAGAATCCCCCTTAGTATTTCTTGCAGAGCTGGCTTGGTGGTCACATATTCTTTCAGTTTCTGCCTATCTTGGAAGCTCTTTATCTCTCCTTCTATTCTGAATGAGATCCTTGCTGGAATAAGTATCCTTGGCTGCATGTTCTTCCCATTTAGGACCCTGAATATATCCTGCCAGCTCTTTCTGGCCTGCCAGGTCTCTGTGGAGAGGTCTGCTGTTAATCTAATATTTCTCCTCATGAAAGTTAGAGATTTCTTGTCTCTTGCTGCTTTAAGGATCTTCTCTTTATCTCTGGAATTTGCAAGTTTCACTATTAAATGTTGAAGTGTTGAGAGGTTTTTATTGATTTTAGGGGGGGGGTGTCTCTCTACATCCTGGATCTGAATGCCTGTTTCCCTTCCCAGATTAGGAAAGTTTTCAGCTATGATTTGTTCAAATACATATTCTGGCTCTCTCTCCCTTTCGGCGCCCTCGGGAACCCCAATTAAATGTAGATTTTTTCCTTCTGAGGCTGTCATTTATTTCCCTTAACCTATCCTCATGATCTTTTAATTGTTTTTCTCTTTTTTCCTCAGTTTCCGTCCTTGCCATCCACTTGTCTTCTATGTCACTCACTTGTTCTTCTATCTCGTTAACCCTCCTTGTTAGGACTTCTAGTTTGGATTGCATCTCATTTAATTGATTTTTAATTTCTGCCTGATTAGATCTAAATTCTGCAGTCATGTAGTCTCTTGAATCCTTCATGTCTTTTTCTAGAGCCACCAGTTGCTTTATAATAGTGCTTCTGAATTGGATTTCTGACATTGAATTGTAATCCAAATTTTGTAACTCTGTGGGAGAGAGGACTGTTTCTGATTCTTTCTTTTGAGGTTAGGTTTTCCTTCTAGTCATTTTGCTCAGTGCAGAGTGGCCATAAACAAGTTGTACTGGGAAAAGGAGAAAAAGAGAGAAGAGAAAAAGGAAAAAAAAAAGTGAAAAAAAGGGGGGAGGGGAAGCAAACATAAAACGAAAAACCAGGGGGAGTATCCTCTGATTCTATATACTGTAAATCCCTAGACTTCCCCTGGAACTTTCCAGTGCCGCTTGGTCAATAACTTGCCTTTCCCCTGTCCTGCTAGCTGGTCTTCTGGGGGAGGGGGCCACTGTCCTGATTCTCAGGTGTGAGCACTTGGAGCTACTCAGCCCCCTGCCTGCTGCAGGCTCAGTGGTTGTTTATCCTGTGAGTCACTGTGTGGCCTAGTGGGGGTTGTTTATCCTGTGAGGCCCCAGGAGGAACAACAATAGTGGCAGCGGCAGCTCTGCAGCCCTGGAGTCACCTCCCGCAGTAACCACAGCAGCTCCCAGTCTGCAGGGGCCTGGATGCTCCGTTGGCGGGGGCTGCTGATTTGCACAGCTCGGGGCCGCCCAGCGGCAGGAGTGTCCTTGCTGTCCTGTGTCCTCCTGGCCTCTGCCTGTCCCGGGGGGAGCGCCGGATCCGGGGCTGTGTTCCCCGGCACCCTGGGCTCTGGGGCCTTCACTGCTAGAATTGAGCCTCAGGGGCTGCGCAGCCCCCTCTGCACGCAGCTGCCGCTGGAGCTGCTCCGGGGCCGCTGGGCCTGCGCTGCAGCCTTTTAGGGAGCTCAGCCACGGTGTGTGGTGAGCTCTCCCGGGGCGCAATTCTTCTGTTAGTGTCCCTGGGAGCCTGAGGGCATCCCCGCCCCTCCTGGGGTCCTGTCAGAGTTCCCTGCAAGCGCCTTTCCGTCATGGAAGATTGGTGAAGCTCCTGCTTCTCCAGGATGGGGCTTTCCTGTCCTGGGGCACTCGCCCTGTGGCCCTAGCCCGGCTCCTCGCGGGACCCCTCCCCCTTGGATGCTTTTTATTTATTTATTTTTCCGTCTTCCTACCTTCATAGAAGGGTGAAGTCTTCTCACTGTAGCATTTAGCTGTTCTGTCTTTAAATCTCAGGTCGAATTCGTAGGTTTTCAGGATGATTTGAAAGTTATCTAGGTAATTTGGTGGGGACAGGTGACTTGGGGACCCTACTCTTCCGCCATCTTGCCCCCTCCTCCTGCTCTTCCCTTTCAACAAAGACTGTCCACTATCAACCCATGTTATGGGGTGGATAACCCAATTAGGTCATTCAATGTTTACTTCCTTAAAATATCCATTATTTAAATATGGCAAAATATGTTTTTCTACTATTGGTGAACATTTGGGTTGTTTCTGGGTTTTGCTATTATGACCAAATACGCAGTGAAAATCCTTCTACATGGCTGTCAGTGCTTATGTGCAAGCATTTCTCAGTGCATCCCTAGGGTACAGTTTGGCTTTACAGGATAGAACCTATCTAGTTTCCAAAGTGGTTGCATCCTTTTACAGCACCACCAGTAAATACTGCAACTCCATGTCCTTGCCCAAACTTGGTGAGGCCATTTTTATCACGTGGTGTCACTGTGCTCTGAGTGCCTTGTTACGGAGACTGGACAGCTGTGTTTCGCCATCATTCTTTTTCAATTTTCTGTGAAATACTTTTTCATGCTCTCTGCCTATTTGGGGGTTGTCATTTGCTTATTGGTTTATTTTTTTAAAATAATTTTTTCTTAAGATTTATGTATTTATTCATGAGAGATACAGAGAGAGGGAGAGAGGCAGAGACATAGACAGAGGGAAAAGCAGGCTCCATAAGGAGCCCGATGTGGGACTCCATCTCAGGACTCCAGCATCTGTCAAAGGCAGATGCAACTGCTGAGCCACCCAGGCGTCCCTGTTTATTGGTTTAAAGGAGTTTTTATATAAAGTCAAACCATATTAAATTGCCACTATTTAACCTTTATTTATTTTTTATTCAACCTTTAGATATGGCAATTGATATGACTCAAAGTAAAATATTTATTTATTTATTTATTTATTTATTTATTTATTTATTTATTTATTTATTTATAGCATGGATGGGGAGGGAGGGGCGAGGCAGAGGGTGAGAGACTTAGTCAGATTCCATGCTTAGTGCAGTACCTGACCTGTGAATCAATCATCAATCTCTCAACTCTGAGATCAGGACCTGAGCCAAAGTTGAGTCTGATGCTTAACCAACTGAGCCAGCCAGGCACCCCCAACCTAAAATATTTAAAATTTTTATTTATGATAGTCACACACAAAGAGAGAGGGAGAGAGAGAGAGGCAGAGACACAGGCAGAGGGAGAAGTAGGCTCCATGCACCAGGAGCCCAACATGGGATTCGATCCCAGGTCTCCAGGATCGCGCCCTGGGCCAAAGGCAGGCGCTGAACCGCTGCGCCACCCAGGGATCCCAACCTAAAATATTTTAGATGACAATTATTTGCCAAGTGTATGTGTTCAAAATATTTTTTCCAGTCATGAGAAAATTCTATTTTCCGTTTTCTTATGGTGAATTTGATAAAAGAAACTCACTTGAATTTAGTTGAATTTATAAAAAATTTTTCTTTAATATTAACCTTTTTTTAAAATAAGATTTTACTTATTTATTCATGGCAGACAGAGAGAGAGGGTGGCAGAGACACAGGCAGAGGGAGAAGCAGGCTCCATACTAGGAGCCTGATGTGGGACTCGATCCCAGAACTCCAGGATCATGCCCTGAGTGGAAGGCAGACACTCAGCTGCTGAGCCACCCAGGTGTCCCTTTTTTGTTTTAGAAATTCTTTCTTGACCTGGGGGCACAAATATCATCTAAAATTTAAAAGGATAATAGTTTGCCTTTCCTAAGTCTTGGCTAAGAATTTTATTGCAATATAAATTTTAGAATTAATATGTCATTTTCCACAAAAATGCACTCTCGGCATTTTTATTGATCAATTTTAGGAAGAACTGATGTCTTTCTAACACTGAGTCTTCCAGTGAATGAATAAATATAGTCTTGGTGAAGAACAGTCAAGTCAATCTTGAAGAAGTAAAAGAAATAAGCCTTACTCTACTAGATGAAAAGATATTTTAAACCTATGGTAATTAACCCATTTGGCGTTGGTGTAAGGACAGACTGTAGACCAGTGGGACAGAAGGAAATGCCAAGACTTCTAGACACCACCTCACAAACCCATCTTCCAAGTGACCACTATCTTCCCGGAAACTGCTCTGATCCTGCCAGCTGACTTAGTCCTGCAGTAAGAAACCCCAGGATTACGGGCTTGAACTCCAGGAATCTTCTGATGTTTCCCGAACATTTTAAAATAAACTGAGAAAGCACTAAAGAAATTTCAGGTATTTTGCCTTGGGAAAAAAGAAGTGTTTGTCTTGAAAGTTTTGAAAGACTGCCTTTTGAACAGTGGGTTAATCTCGCTCTGTAATGATCACAGAACATTGCACCCACATGTAGAAGCTACAGAAAGACATTTCTCTTCACATGGGGTTCAAAATCTGAAACCTGTGTCTTGTTCCCCTTTTTAAACCTGAGTGAAGTGGGCATTCTCTACTTCCTTTGTGATGGTAAAGTGAAAATAATCTCATTGTATCAATGTTCAGGTTGAAACTTTTCTCAGATTTTGCACTAAGGCAATTAGGTTAAAAAAGTGTGTTGCCTGGTGAGTTTCTATGTAAATTAATAAATAAATCAACTCTAGTTTTGATAACTCTTCAGTATTAGTTACGGGAATCTTAGGGTTTTAAGAAATACTAATATGTTTTGTTATTAACTATGCATCTCATCTTTGAATTCCTTCTACAGTATTCCTGTCAAATTTACTACCTTACAGCAGACTCTACTCTGGTTTAGGACCTCTTAAATGCACAGACTTTTCTCATAGGTAAAATACCTGAACTTCCTTCAATGTTTCCTCACAACATTCATTTTATCATTTTTTATTTAAAGTTTAATTAACATATAGTATAATACTGGTTTCAGGGGTAGAATTTAGTGATCCATCACTTAACATACAATACCCAGTGCTCATCACAACAGGTGCCTCCTTAATGTCCATCTGCCCACAGCCCATCCTTCTTCACCCACCTCCCTTCATCAACTGTCAGTTTGTTCTCTGTCACACAACACTCAGATGTTCAGGAAATGTCGGAAGATTTCTAGAGTTCAAGCCCGTAATGTGGTTTCTTACTACAGGACTGAGAGTCAGTTGGCAGTCTTTAGAGCAGTGTCAGAATGGGAGCAGTGTTCTAGGGAGATGGTGGTCACATAGAAGATGTACAGGTGATGATGAGTCTAGAAAGCTCATGTCTGAGTTCAATACAGAGGACATTCAAGTTTCACACTGGAATGTTGGGCCTGCTACCCCCTCCAGTTAACTGGTGTCTGAGGATGTAAGCTCTCCAATCAACAACACAAAACATCTACACTCAAGGATGGTCCAGAATCTAAACTGGAAGTGCCATCTTGCCAGATTCTGTGAAAACTACCTAGGGAAGTGATATGAGGGGCTGGACTGTTAGGCTCTCAAGCTGGGCAGAGGACATTGAGTCCAGAGTGCCAAAGCCCACCATAGCCTTTAGGTGAAACAGATGTTCTGAACATGTATGTACATTTTCTAAATGCTTATATGTGCTGTCATGAAATACAAACCCTCAGATTTTCTAGGAGAGCACGACAATATTCTGTCAAGCATAAAGTGCAACTACTGCTGTGTCCGTGGGTAGGCCAGAGGATGTCGCTGAAATGGTGACCACAAGGGGTCCTCAGCTTTGAAAATAATTGGAAAACCACTGCCAATTCTCCAGATATACCCTGAGCTCTGTCCTTATGTCATGTTTCTCACTGGAAAGCCACATACTCAGAATTTCATCCTCCACAGAGGCGATTTCATGAAGTTACGTCTTAAATGTTTTCATCTTGGCATTCACCAACAAACTCTGTAATAAATGGCCATATAAAAAACATGAAATTTCCTGTAGAAACTAAAGGAACAACGTTTTAATCTGCTTTTTTTTTTTTTTAAATGAGAAACCATGTAATCTTTTCTGGAATTTGTTACTAGAAAATCCATCTCTTGGACACCTTGTTTTTCAGTATTAATGTGTAACCATTTCCCAAAAGGTTTTCTGTGAAACAGGAGCCCATGAAGATGCTTCAAACAGGACTGTGTTTGGTCAGTTACTCTAGGAAAGCAATGCTTTTTATTCCTGTTTTAAGATTGAGTTTACCATATTATAGACTCCGAGAAGTCTTTAAGGGAATTAAAAAAACCCCTAGGTAGCATTTCCTAAAGTCATTATTTTAAAAGCTTTAACTGGTGAAACACCTTTGAGAAATGTGGGATGACCCACTGCTCTTTTTTTTTTTTTTTTTTTTTAAACCAGCTGAGGAATTTAGAACTAAATATAATTCTCAATTATGGTCATTATGTTAATCAGGTTGGCATATTTGCATCTCCTATATATATATATTTTTTTTAACCGAGGGAGAGAATTTCCAGCAGACTCTGAGCTGAGTGGGGAGCTCAGTTTACGACCCCGAGACCATGATCTGAGCTGAAATCAGGAGTCCCATGCTTAACCAACTGAGCCACCGTAGGATTTTCCATTTAACAGCCTTATTGGCTGTGGGTATTTATTTTAATCGTCTGTGAAAAGGACTTGTAATATTTGAAAGAGGAAGGGTGTGTGTTAAGAGATGTTGAAAGACTTATAAAGAGATGCAAATTTCTAGTACATTTGAAAGAGCATTTCATATGTTTTGCAAATAAATACAGAAAATATTTATGAAATCAACATTTTGATCTATTTATAACAAAGTGAGATGGGCTTCATGCTCTTTCCCTATGTAAGCTGTTACTAGAGCAGCCTTAGCTGGATCCCACTTATCTGTAACTTCTAAATCTGCCCTGTCTTGCATTCCCTTCCCATCCTAATCTCAGCAATCTTGATTCCACATAGAAGAGGACCATTCAGACTTTAAGTTAAAAAGAGACAGAAAAACCTTGCTACAAATCATTAATATTTTATCAACTAAAACATGCTCCATGAAATGAGTTGTAGGCTAAGAGGTGTGGTGCAAAAGGGAGTGTGCAGCAGGCATCTGTGCAGAACTTACTAGTCAAGTGACCCTGCGTGGGTCTCATCTTTTCCTGCCTTAATGTCCTCATCCTCTAGGGATGTTATGGATTGAATGAGTTAAAATGGCAAAGCCCTTAGAAGGGCGGTTGGCACGTGGAAAACACTATTTAGCATTACTATTACCGATTGGCAAGGCCTGGGCAGTAGACGCACTCCTACAATGCTGACCAGGAAGGTCAGGCTCTAGGACCTCAGTCAGGGGTCAGGCATCAGGAAGAAGCGGGCAGGCTGGCTCCCCCGAGTGTCCGGTCAAACAGTAGCTACGAGGGGAGGCCTGTGCCACCGTCCTCCAGTCGGTGGGCTCTCTGTGCCCGGTGCCGCCTTCGCTTGTGTCCGGTGAGATTGGCACTGACCCTGAAGGCCTTCCCGCACTGCTCGCACTCGTAGGGCTTCTCGCCGGTGTGGACGCGCTGGTGCCCCAGCAGGGCCGCACGCTGGCGGAAGGCCCGGCCGCACTCCCGGCAGCCGTAGGGCTTCTCGCCGGTGTGGATGCGCGCGTGCTGCCTCAGGCCAGAGCGCTGCGGGAAGGCCCTGGCGCACACCTGGCAGGTGTACGGCCGCTCGCCAGTGTGGGTCCGCAGGTGGCTGGCCAGGTTGGACCGGCCACGGAAGGCTTTGCCGCACTGGGCGCAGGCGTACGGCCTCTCGCCGGTGTGCACCCTCTGGTGGACGGCCAGGCAGTGGCGGTCGCGGAAGGCCTTCCCGCAGTGCGCGCACGGGTAGGGCTGCTCCCCGGCGTGCGCCCTCTCGTGCGCCCGGCGCCGGCAGTCGTGGCGGAAGGACCTGCCGCACTCGCCGCACGCGTACGGCCTGTCCGAGGCGTGGCCCAGCCGGTGCCTGGCGAGCTCCGCCGGGCTGCCGAAGGCCTGTCCGCAGCGTGGGCACCGCCGGGCCTCCCCGTGCGCGTGCGTCCTGGCGTGCTTGCTGCGGTCGGAGCTGCGGCGGAAGGTCTGCCCGCACTGGCCGCACTCATAGGGCCGTTCCCCAGTGTGCACCCTCCGGTGCTTGCTGAGGTCCGAGCTGCCGCGGAAGGCGCGCCCGCACTGCTCACAGCCGTACGGCCGCTCTCCGCTGTGCATCCTGGCATGCAGGGTGAGGCTGTGCTTGAGCTGGAAGGCCTTCCCGCATGTTGTGCACGCGTGTGGCCTCTCCCCGTTGTGCACCAGCTGGTGCAGGCTTAGCCGGCTCCTGGTCTCAAAGGCCTTCCCACAGACGCCGCAGCCGTGGGGCTTCTCCCCGCTGTGCACTCTTCTGTGTCGGCACAGTGCCGACCTGCTGTTGAAGGCCTTGTCACACTGGCCACAGTCGAAGGGTCTCTCCCCTGTGTGGATGATCCGGTGCACGGAGAGCTGCTTTCTGGTCCTGAACGCTTTCCTGCACTGGTTACACACGTAGGGCTTTTCTCCAGAATGCAGGCGCAGGTGCAGAATCAAGTCGGAGCGCCAGCTGAAGGTCCTGCCACACTCGGCACATCCGTGGGGTGTCCGCTCCGTAAGGACGCCCTCACGTGGGACGTGTTTGGAGGATAGACTGGAGTTTTTTCTGAGGACCTTCTGGGTCTTTCCTCCCTCGCAGGCCACCTTGTCTTCTCCCAGTGTTTCCTTCCCCGGCGTGTCTCCCGGGTTCTTTAACTTGGCCTCCTGCACACAAGCCGCTCCAGCCTCAGGATCCCAGGATAGGACTTCCAGGAGAGGTCTGACTTGTACCCTGCAGACGTTCCCACTCTCCAAAACCTCCTGTTCCAAAATAGCCTTCTCATTCCCAGGCCGGGACTTGTCAGGTGATACTTCAATAAGGAAATAAAAACCTCAGATGTACAGAGGTGGGGAGCCACGGGAGACGGGACAGATGAGAGGGTGGAGCCGTTTGAACAGAAGATGACTTCCTGGGGTGGAAGAGCTGGTACCCTTATGGCTAAAGGCTGAGGCAGGCTCGTATCGGGAGAAATACTGAGACATTGCAGACTCCGTGCACTTTACAAAAATCTGTACAAACCTACTGGTTTCTGGAATCTCCTGGTGTAGTGAATGGCAAATCCATGCGCCTAGTCACCTCAGTGAGGAAACTGAGTCACATCCAACCCTTCTCTCCCTCAGATTTGCTCAGCTAACATTTTACAAATTCCACTTGTGATGTGCTGCAGAAGCTGTGGCCCCCAGGGGCCTGTCTGCTTTGCTCTGCAGTGTGACCTGCATGCCTGGGTAGAGCACATCAGGTCTGGGCCACCCCTCACCCGAACCAAGCTAGACTCTCTTCCTGGGCTCTGACTGAGGCTCTGATAGCAGCTGGGTATTTAGCACTTCAGCTGGGGAGCCTGCACACCGCCCAGGGCAGGGAACATTCTGCCATCTGGACCGAGAAGCAGGGGACCTACAGAGAGCCAGAGGAGACAGTGGGGTGAAGGGCCTGCTGTGGTCCTGCTCCCAGGGTCCATGACACCCCCGAGTAATAAATCTATTCTTGCTGTTTTGCTTAAGTTAGCTTGAGTTAATTTCTACTGCTGGCAACCAGAGTTCAAATGACTCTTCTTCTTTTCTCAACTCTACCTCCTCCTCTGTATTTCTGCTGCGGCATTCTTGCTAACTGACACCCCAACCCCACCTGTCCTTTTATCTGCTTCCCCTCTAATCTGTGCTCCACTTTGCTTCCAGATTTCTCTATAAGTCAATTCTAATCCTGCCACTCCTCAGCTTACAATATCAGGGGCACTCCAGACAGAAAGGAGGTAAAGCATACAGGCAAGAGCCCCAGCTCTGGAGTGGGACCACCTGGACTGAAATCCTAGCTCTGACACCTATGCGCTGTGTAGCCCAGGAGGTGACTGTATCTCCCTCTGCCTCAGGGGGCTTGTCTATAAGATGGGAGCATTTAATAAGCTAATGTGCTTAAAGCACTTGCCACACAGACGTGAGTGCTTAATCAATGTCAACTTCTACTGTCAGAATAAAGTTCAAGGTCTGTAGTTTATAAAAACCCCTCTGAATAGTCACCTTGCCCCTGCTCCTGCACTCCCCATACCAGCTGCCTGGAGCCCTTGCTCTACTCACGCTGCTCAGAGTTCATGTTTTTTTCCCTCCTCAACATGTTGCCACGTGCACCTCCCTCTGCTCAGAATGCCTCTCCCCTCTTTCCACTACATGAACCCATGTATGCCACATGCCTTGGTTCATGCTCATTCCTTCCATAGTCATTTGGTGCCCAGGTCAGATTTAGATGCTTCTCTTCCACGTTTGTATATCCCGTATATCCCAGGTACACACCTGTAACTCTCACCTGTTCTGTGCTGTATCATCACTTACTTACCTGTCTTCCCTACTAGGCAGTGATATTTGACACCATCTCTAGTACTTGTCTAGTGCCTGGTATACAATAATTGCCAATAAATGTTGGTTGGCTGGCAGGAGGGAGGAGAACCGAAGAACAGGTATTGTGATCAGGCAGTTGGGTTGGCCTAGGGATAAGGGGCACTTTTTTGAAGGGTCAGTAGAGAAAACAATTTGAATGAGGAGCTGGTAATGTTTCATGACTGACCAGGTAAGAGGGTCAGGGAGTGTGGAGAGGCAACATGAGAAAGAGGTAGACCAGATACAGAAACAGGGAGAGCTCAGTGGCGATGGGCTGCGAGGAGGGATGACTCTGCCTTCAGATATATTGCTCTCCAGATGGCAAAGGGTTGTCCAGTCAACACCGGGAGTTAGAAGGTGTGCTGCCCAGAAAAGGGGAGAAGTGAGCACTGTCCATGTAGCTGGCACCTGCCTCAGAGCTAAGAGCTGAGGCCATGAGGGAAACAGAAAAATGTAAGGGTCAGAGGCCCGAGGCCCAATGTAGGGGAAGGTCCTGAATGCAAATTAGAGGCAGAAAATCAGCGTTCTCTGAGCATTGGAGTCACTGATACACAGAAGGGAGATGAATTCTCTGAGCCTTTTCTGAGGACCAAACTGCAAAAAGCCTATTAGAGGGGGTACAAAGGAGCAATTAGGTTATGATAGAAGAACTGCCCAAGTAGTTAGCTGCTGTTTATTTTCTCCTCTTTAGGGCTCCCGGGCTGGTGAGGACAAATAACCCAGCAGTAAGAACATTTCTCTGACAACCTGCCCTGAGGCCTAGTGGGGTGGTGGTGGTGCTGGAGCTTCTCCATCACTCACCTGGGAAGCAGCTCAGGAACCCCTGGTCCGGAAGGCAGGGCTCGGCCCCTTGCTCCAGCTGGGAAATCAGAGGAGGCTTAGGGAAAGCAGAACCTGGTGGTGAAGGAGTAGGAGTGCTCAGAGCATGTAACTGTCCTAAACGCCCAGCCTTGACCCCTCCGCTTACACAGAGAAACAGGAAAGAAATGGCCATCAGGGTAGAGAAAAGGGTTTGTTCAGGGGTCTGGTCATGGGTAACCATGTAGGGACATTCTCCAAGGAGTCCCCCTCAGATAGGCAGAGGAGATCCTAAGAACATTTCCCTGTTCTTGCAGTTATTTTGCTGTAGAACAGAGACCTCACACACATGGATGAACAAAACAAGTGAAAGAAAGCGGAGAGGGGAGAAGGCGAGGCCGAGCCCAGGGCTGTTCTTACCCACTGCCAACATGTTCCTATAGTTTTCCAGCATCACGTCTGTGTAGAGGAGCCTCTGCATGCGGTTCAGACACCGCCACTCTGGGCTGCTGAAGCGCACAGCCACGTCCTCGAAGGTCAGGGAGGTCAGCGGGTGCCGGGGCAGTGCAGCCGTGCAGTCCTGGGGGACACAGTAGAGACACGGAAGGCGATGACTGCGTGTGTACTGAGGCAAGGTTGAGAGGAGGTGCGGGTTCCTGGGGTGGAACCACAGGGGGCATCATGGGAGCACCTGATTTGGGAGGTGAGCAGGTAGCTGTGGCGGGGCTGTGTCTGCAGGGAGGGCGTGGGAGCCGCTGCTTCCCCAGGCCCAGCTCCTGGCTGTGGTCGCCCTGGGCTCCTCTCTCGGCCGGGTTCCGGCTCCCCAGCTTCCATCTCTGGCAGCAGCTGGATGCTGAGGGCTCGGCAGGGCTGAGGGAGACAGGTGGAGGGTGGGGTGGGCTGTCAGTGTGGCAGTGTTCATGCTTTCCTCTGCCTCCCCATTGTTTCTGCAGCTGGACACAGGCACTGGGTGCCCGCACCCACCACCAGGGCTTTCCCTGGTCTCTCCATCCCACGATGACCTCACCCTTTCTGGGCCCACATCACTGACTCTACCCTCTCTTCCAGTATTTGTTTTTTTTTTTTTTTAATTTTTATTTATTTATGATAGTTAGAGAGAGAGAGAGAGAGAAAGAGAGAGAGGCGCAGAGACACAGGCAGAGGGAGAAGCAGGCTCCATGCACCGGGAGCCCGACGTGGGATTCGATCCCGGGTCTCCAGGATCGCGCCCTGGGCCAAAGGCAGGCGCCAAACCGCTGCGCCACCCAGGGATCCCTCTTCCAGTATTTGGACGCTGAAGTCATTTCTTCCAGAAAGACTTAGGGTAGGGATGGGCAGGGGGCACAGAAATATCCAGGGACAGGCCTAGAGTTTATTCCTTTAGGTAACTGCAGGGCTGCCCTACCTCCAGTTAGTTTCTTGGAAAAAATAATTTCTTCTTTGTTCCTCTTATTAGAGAAATACTGCCTTCCCCCTGTGATTCTGTCTCTCCTGTTAATTCTGAGCATGAAGCCACCCTCCCCACCCGGCTGGAGGACAGCACACACAGCTTTTGCCATCATCCAGGTAGTGTCCACACCGACTGGATGGGATGTAGGTCCACATGGCTAGTCCACAACTCAAATTCACTTCTGCTGGGCCAGCTCTACCTTTCTGTAGCTTCAGTGTTTGCAGCAACTAACTGTTCTAGAAAGTTCATCAACACATCCCCAATCTGAGTCTGAATGATTTCTCTCACAAAATACAGTGTGTGTGTGGGGGGGGGGGCGGGGGCGGGGGGGGGCATTAGTCATCAATTGGTAAGACCCTGGGATTACCCGAGGCCTTTGTTCCAAAGTCATTCCAATTTTACCACAAATTCAATTTAGGAGCAAACTGGTTTCTTCCCATGGTTCTTCTTTGGTTTAGGTTACTCTCGGTTCTTGACCAAGACCTGGGCTGTTAGTCCTCAGGCCCATCTGTGCCTCCATGTCTCGCTCTATGAGCCCAGGCGCTCTGTAATTCTTTGTCACAAACAGTTCCACACCCAGGACACCTTGGTGGCTTAGCGGTTGGGCATCTGCCTTCAGCTCAAGGCATGATCCCGAAGTCCCGGGATTGAGTCTCACATCAGGCTCCCCGCAGGGAAGCCTCTCTCTCTCTCTCTCTCTCTCTGTGTCTCTCATGAATAAATAAATAAAATCTTAAAAAGCAAAACAGTCCCACACTCTCCTGGCCTGCACACAGCTCATAGCACATGCTAGCTCTGCTCTGCTCTTTGTGACATCAAAAATGTAAACCTCCCAACTGGAAGTTTTTTTTTTTTTTTTCTAATCCACATTTTATTATGAACATTTTCAAATATACAGAATAGCTGAAAGAATTGTTTAGTAAGCATCCACACACTTACCTTCATGTTTGTGATGTGCTCTCCCACTTACCTACCCAACTAACTAGCCCTCTATTAATCCACTGTACTTTTTGCTGCATTTAAAAATAATCAAAGACATGAGCATACTTCACCCCACAACACTCTATGGCACATATCATGGACTAAAATTCAATATTTGTTTACATTCTCATTTTTGAGGTAAAATTTACACACAGTAAAATTAGCAAGTCATAAGTAGATGAGTTTCGACAATGCATACCTGTATTTAACCCTATTTCCCCTCCAGATACATCCCAGTTGGATTTTTACTATACCTTCTTCACAGACTGGGAAAGTTTTATCAACTCACAATAGTTCTTTATTAAAAGTGTTCATTTTGTTAAAAATTTTTTTTGAATTGTGGCAAAAAATATGTAACAAGATTTACTGTCTTAACTTTCTTTCTTTTTCTTTTGGCGGAGGGAGGGAGGGGGAGTGAGGGAGGGAGGGAGGGAGGGCGTGGAGGAGGGAGGGAGGAGGGAGGGAGGAAGGAAGGACAGGAAGGAGACGGCAAGAGGAGGAGGAGGGAGGGGGGGGGGTAGGGGGGGGGAGGGAGGGCGGAGGATAGGGAGGGGGGAGGGAGGAAGGAGGTGCAAGGCGGAAGCGTACTAGTCTCTCGAAGTCTTATGGGAGTAGGCTTCTTTGGGTGAGGATGCTAGATTCCTCTATCTTCTTCTTTCTTTCTTTCTTTCTTCCTTTCTTCTTTCTTTCCTTTCTTTCTTTCTTTCTTTCTTCTTTCTTTCTTTCTTCTTTCTTTCTTTCTTTCCTTTCTCTCTCTCTCTCTCTCTTTCTCTCTTTCTTTCTTTAAGAAGGAGGATGGGGAGGGGCAGAGGGAGACAGGATTCCACAATCCTGAGATCATGACTTGAGCCAAAATCAAGAGTTGGACACCTAACCTACTAAGCCACCCAGGCACTCCATCTTCTTAACCATTTCTAAGCATACAGTTCAACACTGTTAAAAATACAATGTTCAATGATGTGGATGGAGCTAGAGTATTATGCTGAGCAAAATAAGTCAGAGAAAGACAGTTATTATTGGTTCCATTCATATGTCCAATTTAAGAAACAAAGGTGAAATCAGAAAAGGAGATAAACCATAAGAGAATCTTAATTACAGGAAACATACTACGGGTTGCTAGAGAGGAGGGGGTGCGGGGACGGGTTAACTTGGGGATGGGCATGAAGGAAGGCACATGATGGGATGAGCACTGGGAGTTAGAGGCTACTGATGAATCACTGACTTCTGCACCTGAAACCAATACTGCATTGTATGCTAACTACCTAAAATTTAAATTAAAATTATAAGAAAAAAAATCCAATGTTATGTAATCTCCAGGATTTTTTCATCCTGCAAAACTGAAACTCTATACCCATTATACAACTTGCCATCTCTCCCTTTCTAATCCCTGGTCACTACAATGATTCTCGAGCTTTATTTTTTAGCTTCATATTTTGAAAAGTCTGTTTTTGCCTTCAATGAGCAGATTTCCATGCCCTGGAAGCATGTCCTCCCACTCCCCCATGTCCCAGCTCTGTGTTCAGCTGCCATCCTCCTGGCACAATAGCCTGTGAGCCTCACCTTTTTCCTGCAGGGGCTGGGCACCAGGGATCCACAGCAGCGCTGGTCCTGGATGCTCATGTGATGCTATCACCTATTGCAATGCACAGGAAAACTCAGGCGACGGAATGGAGGAAAATGAGCTCTAATCAACTGTAAAGTTTGGTCTATGGAAATCATCTCCCAGAAACACCAAGAGGAGAGAGAAAATCAGGGACTCAGTCCCTGATCCACCTTAAGCAAAACAGAAAAGTCTTCCCATTATTCTCTACAACTGGAAGGCTTTCATGGTTACCAGGCTGTCCAGGAAAAATATTTTGAAGCGGGAAACTTCTACCATTGCTCCCCCTGCTTTCCTTTTCTGTACTCACTTCCTCCTCATGATATGTTGCAGACCCTCCTTTTCTTACCTGCTGCATCTTTTTACCCAGCTTTCTTTATGGTCTTCCACTGTGTCCAGATTCTTCCCAGCTGCTTGGGTCAAACTTCCAGAGTCAGTTCCGACTTTGCCCAGGCAACATGTTTTGAGGTGGCCTGGTGGATGCCAGCCAGAGGGCCCTTGCTGACCCACAGTGCAGCTGCTGTTGGCCTGATGTGTGACACAATGCCCTGGATTTGAGGCTCATCAGCAGCATTGGGCCAGCTGTGGTCTCACACCTTGTTTTCCTGAATATTCCACGAAAAGGAAAAGAGGAAAGTGATCAGAGCAAAAAGAAGGGATCTTTTTAAAGGATTGTCTATAGAAGAAGAGGGAGCACACAAAGACATGGAAAATGTCATGTATCTGGAGTACAACCTCCATAGCTACCACCCCGATCCAGGCCATCGCCACCCGCCTTGCTCTCCATGATTACTGACTGTTCTCCTTGCTTCTATCCTTCCCCTTTGCCTCTTCTCAATACAACAGAGTGGTGTGCTTAACACATAAGCTAGATGATTTCACGTCTACCTAAAACCTCCCAATCTCCAGTCTACACCGTGGTATGCAAAGCTGTTATACATGCGCACATCGCTTCTAACCACCTTCCTCATTTATTCAGAATAAGAGCTTAAGTCTTCAGGGGCATACAAGTCTAGAGGATGTGTGGATTCATATTCATGCCCCTTCTACTCTCCTCCTTCAACGGTCCTCAGTCACACAGACTTTCTCGTTCACCTCAGGGCCTTTGCACTGGTTGGCTGTCCCTTCCACCTCAAGGCAAATGATCCTCAAGGCAAATGATCTTGCTTCCAAGGGTTCGCCTGTACCCATCTTCCCAAGATCCACTCCAGGTGCCCTACCTGACTGCCGTCTACTCTCTCCTTCCACCCAGACGCCTTACCTGGCTTTCCCTTTCTTCTGGTTTTCAACAGCACTTGACCACTTTCCAACATGGCAAGTGACTCGGCACTACGGTCGGCCTCTTCAGGCTCCCTGCCGTGTGCCTGGCTGTGCTTCCAACACCTGCATCAGCGACCGCACCCGTGGCTCGATGAGAGAATACAGGCAGCGACGCTGGGGAGCAATAACTGGGGGCACAAAAAGGGTCATGGGCTGCTGGGCGCGAGAAGAGGGGAGGGAACCCGAACACCTGCGAGAAAGTTCCGTCTGAGCGGAGAGCCCGCCCTCCCGCTGGCGCCCCGGGGGCACTCGGGGAGCAGCCAGGAGCTCCCGGCGGACTGCCCGACCCACACCGGCTGGAGGCGGACCTTCCAGCCGTCGCCTCCCGGAACCGCCAGCAAACTGCACAGCTTTACTTCCGAGTCGCCCACCAGCCACTTCCGGCGACCTTCTAGGAAACGCCGCCGCCACTCGCTGGTCCCAACTTCCCGGGAGATTCGGCCGAGCCTCCTACCACGTGCACGTACCCCGCTTTCGCGAGAGTTCCTGCGGGCACGAGGGGTGCGGGGGTCGCAACGTGGGCCCGTGGGCACGTGACCACGTGAGCACGTGACCACGTGACCACAGACCCGTTGTGGTCCGGGCTCGGGTCCTCTCTGGAGCGCACGGGAGTTTTGTGAGATAAATCTGCGAAAAAGTCACTTTTAAATATGAGCCTGAAACACAAGATAAATAACGGACTGCACTTTTTCAAAAGTCGAAAAATTCGTTATGAAAAATTTAAGCCTGTACAAAAGTTGGGAGAAGACTAATGAACCCAGGTGTACTCATCCCTCAAACTTAGTAATAAGATTCTGCCGCACCCACCCCCACCGTTTTTCTTGCTGAAATATTTGAAAAAGCAAAACCCGAACATTATTTCAATATTATGCTTTTCAGAATGTATTTCTTTTAAAATTTCACTTAGTCAACATACATGATTAGTTTTAGAAGTAGCCTTAATAATTTGTCGGTTGCTATAACACCCAGTGCTCATCCCATCATGTGCCCCCTTTAATGCCCGTTACCCAATTACCCCATCCCCCCACCCTTCTCCCCTTCTGCAACTCTTTGTTTCCCAGAGTTAGGGAGTTTCTCATGGTTGGTCTTCCTCTCTGATTTTTCCCCATTTAGTTTCCCTCCTTTCCCTTGTGGTCCCTTTCACTATTTCTTAAATTCCACATATGAGTGAAACTATATGATGATTCCTCCCCCCCCATTGGTTTATTTCACTCAGCATAACACCCTCCAGTTCCATCCATGTGTCAAAGTATATGGTAAGTATTCATCCTTACTGATGGCTGAGTAATATTCCATTGTATATATACACCACATCTTCTTTATCCATTTGTCTGTCGATGGACATCATGGCTCCTTCCACAGTCTGGCTATTGTGGACATTGCTGCTATGAACATTGGGGTGCAGGTGTTCCATTGTCTCAATACATCAGTATCTTTGGAGTAAATACCCAGGAGTGCAATTGCTGGTCATAGGGTAGTTCTATTTTTAACTTCAGAATACATATCTTAAGAATTAATGGACATTTAAAAAATATTTATTTATTCATGAGGGACACAGAGACAGAGGCAGAGAGAGAAGCAGGCTCCATGCAGGGAGCCCAACATGGGACTCGATCCCAGGTCTCCAGGATTACGCCCTGGGCCAAAGGTGGTGCTAAACTGCTGAGCCACCAGGGCTGTCCAGTTATGGACATTTAAAACAGAACCACAGTGCCATTATCCCACCTAAAAAATTTAAATGATTCCTGGTTACCATCTAGTACTGAGTTCTTACTAAACTTGCCTAAATAAATAAAACGTGCTGCTTTTTTGAATCAAGATCCAAGTCTACATACTTTTGGGTTATTTTAATTTTTTTAAAAATTTAGATCTATAATAGTTCCTCCTTCCGTGTCTCACTAACCCTCGTTCCCCCAATTAAATAAATTTGTCATTTGTCCCGAATTTTTGCATGCTGGTTTTATTTGTATTTTCATTTAATTCATTTCTCTAGCCTTGTATTTCCTGTTAACTAGATGCTAGCTCTAAGAATTTGATTTGAGTTTGATTTACCTTTATGGGTAAGAATTCTTAGGTGGTGCTCTTTTTGCTTTATATCAGGAGGCATATAATGTCTAACTATTCCACTCTCTATGATGCTAAGATTGATTTATAAGTGCAGCACTTGATAGGTGGATCTCTCCATGTAATGTTCCCCATCAACCTTTCATTTGGTGCTTTCACCTACTGATCTTGACCTAAATCAACCATTTCATTAGGGTTTGCAAAATGGTGGTTTTTCTAACTTAACAATTTTTTCATGTTTATGAACAAGAATTTCTTTTAAAGAAGGATTTTCTCTCAACAACATATAAATTTAGGGCTATTTGGTTATCCTGAAATGTAGTTCTTACAGGAAGGACAATGTTTACTTTTCAGTTTAATTGCCAGTATTCAGAGCAATAGTTGTTTACCTTAGGTGCCATGACATGTTGGCCATTAATGAGCCCTGCCTTCTGGATTCATTCCTTGTGTAGCTCTCTTGCACATTGTACCAAAGCTGATGTGTGTCATCGGTCCAATATAGCAGAGATGATGTTATGTTATGTTACTTCTAATGTTAAGTTATAAAGGAGACTGTGGCTTCCAAATTTGCCTCTCTCTCCCTGCCTCTCAGATCACTCACTCTGAGGGAGGCCAGCTGTCCTATGGTGAGAAGTAGCCCATGTGGTGAGGAACTGAAGCCCCCTGCCAACAGCCAAGTGAGTGAGTTTAAAAGTGCATCCTCCAGCCCCCAGTCAAGCCTTCAGATGACCGCAGCACAGCTAACAGACCTCAAACTAACAGCTAAACTGTTCTCAGATTCCTGATCTGCAGAAACTGTATGAGGTAATAAGCATCTCATGTTTCATCCTAAATTTGGGGGGTACTGTGTTATGCAGCAATTGATAATTTTTTTTGGTTTGTTTTATTTTTTTGAATCTCATTACAGACTTGTGGAAATTTATAGGTATGTATGTATGTATGTATGTGTTTTTTAAAGATTTTATTTATTCATGAGAGACACACAGAGAGAGGCAGAGACATAGGCAGAGAGAGAAACAGGCTCCCCATGGGGAGCCTGATGTGGGGGACTTGATTCCAGGACCCTGGGATCATGCCCTGAGCCAAAGGCAGATGCTCAACCACTGAACTACCCAGATGCACTGAAGACAAACAGTTCTAAGGACAAAACAGTCATAAACCAAGAAAAGAACAATTTTAATATTGAGACTTGGGACTTGCTAATGGGAATTTTGTGATGCTAGGTCTCTTAACCCAGGTGCCACTATTTATTTAAAAAAATATTTCTTTATTTGAGAGAGAGAGAGCGAGCATGTGCATAAGCAGGGACAAGGGATAGAGTGAGAGGAAGAGAGAGAATCCTCAAGCTGACTCCCTGCTGAACACAGAGCCAAATGCAGGGCTCCATCTCAGGACCCTGAGATCATGAGCTGAGCTGAAATCAAGAGTCAGCCACTTAACCAACTGAGCCACCCAGATGCCCCTACATACTCATAGATTTTTAAAAAACATTCAAGGAGTATTAACCAATTGTAGTTATTATTTTTGATGTCCAATGATTCTGTCTTTGGCAGGTGGGAGTGCCTTTATTTTGACTCCTCTGTCCTTTTCATCTAACTCTGAAAGTCTTGGATAGCTTTTTTTTTTTTTTTAGCTGTTTTACTTTCTAGCAGGACAAGATATTTCAGGCTTATTTTGTATATTTCCTGCTCCATTTCTACAAGGCCTCAGGCATTTCTCCAAGAGTCTTGGTTCTTTTCAGTGGGGAGAATGACTGCATATCTTTGTGAATAATCACAATTATCTTCACCTAAAGCATATCAAAATTAAATCAAATTTACTTAATTATGGGGTTGAATTCAGGTTAACCCACTTGGTATCTGTGCGTGTGAGACCCTAACCAAGTTCTGTCTCCTGTCCCCAGTTTCCTTATCTGCCAAATGGATCCAGTATAAGTACCTGACTTTTGGAGTTGTTCTAAGGATTAACTCAGATAATATACTGAAGTAATTTAATACACTGCCTGGCCTCAAATTTTATGATTAGAGCAATAGAATTGCAAATCTGGATGGTACCATAGTGATCATTAGGTACAATTCCTTCATTTCATGCTTGAGAAGACAAAGGCCCAAAAGAGAAAAAATTTGCCTAAAACTACAAAGGAGAACAAAGAAAAGAAGAGAAACCAATGACTCCAGAGTCTTGGATCTTAAATCTGGGTTATTTTTTTTTAAATTTAAAGTATGTATCTTTTTTTAATAATAAATTTATTTTTTATTGGTGTTCAATTTGCCAACATACAGAATAACACCCAGTGCTCATCCCGTCAAGTGCCCCCCTCAGTGCCCGTCACCCATTCACTCCACCCCCTGCCCTCCTCCCCTTCTACCACCCCTAGTTCTTTTCCCAGAGTTAGGAGTCTTCATGTTCTGTCTCCCTTTCTGATATTTCCTACCTATTTCTTCTCCCTTCCCTTCTATTCCCTTTAACTATTATTTATATTCAAACCTGGGTTATTTTGAATGTAAACACAGTCATTACAGCCCAGTCAGGTTTTCTATTTATTGAAAGATAAATGAGTTTAGGCATCACAATCCTGGACTTCATCAAGATAAAAAGCTTTTGCACAGCAAAAGAAACAATCAACAAAACTAAAAGGCAACATATTAATTGGGAGAAGATATTTGCAAGTGACATATTTGATAAAGGGTTAGTATCCAAAATCTATAAAGAAATTATCAAACTCAACAGCCCAAAGATAAATGATCCAGTTAAGAAATGGGCAGAAGACACGAACTTGTCCAAAGAAGACATCCACTACCCCTTGTTCATTTCCCAGAGTTAGGTGTCTCTCATGTTTTGTCACCCTCACTGATATTTTCACTCTTTTGAACTCCAATAAAAAATATATATATATGAAAAATAAAGGAGGGCCTGGTCCTCAGACTAAAGGCAAAAACAAAAACAAAAACAAAAACAAAACAAAAAACAAAACAAAACAAAACAAAACGACATCCAGATAGCTAACCGACACATGAAAAGATGCTCAACATCACTCATCATCAGGGAAATGCAAATTAAAACCACAATGATATAACACCTCACACCTGTCAGAATGGCTAAAATTAACAAGTCAACAGATGTTGGCAAGGATGTGGAGAAAGGGGAACCCTCTTGCACTGTTGGTGGGAATGCAAGCTGGTGCATCCACTCTGGAAGTAGTATGGAGTTTCCTCCAAAGTTAAAAATAGAGCTACCCTATGACCCAGGAGTTACACTAGTAGGCATTTACCTCAAAGATACAAATGTAGTGAAACACTGGGACACCTACACCTCAATGGTCACAGCAGCAATGTCCACAATAGCCAAACTGTGGCAAGAGCCACGATATTCTTTGACAGATGAATGGATAAAGAAGATGTGGTGTATATACAATGGAATATTACTCAGCAATCAGAAAGGATGAGTATCTACCATTTCCATTGACATGGATGGAACTGGAGGGTATTATGCTGATTGAAATAAGTCAGTCAGAGAAAGAATTATATTGTTTCACTCATATATGGAATATAGGAAAGAGCACAGAGAATCAGAGGAAGGAGGGAAAACTGAATGGGAAGTCCTTAGAGAGGGAGAAAAACTATGAGAGACTCTTAATTATAGGAAACAAACGAAGGGTTGCTGGATGACAGGTGGGTGGGGGGTTGGAGTAATTGGGTAATGGGCATTGAGGAGGGCATGTGATGTGAAGAGCACTGGGTATTATTATTCTAATATTGTTTCGCTTTATGGTATCACTGATTTTTGAAGCCTCCCCTCATGGTCCATTAGTTGTTTTTCTCTCTTCTTCAGATTCCTTCTTTTCCTTCATCTTACCTTCTGTGTCACTGACTCTCTTGCCTTATTTGCCCTAGCTGGTAGAGTGTCCATTTTAGACTGCATCTGACTTAAGCATCATTTAAATATCATGTAATCTTTGAGCTACTGAGTCCATGAAATACTGATTAGCCCCCACTTTCTTGTACTAACACCATAATCACATTCACATTTAAATGTAACAACTGCACTAAGATTCAGTGAAGTCTTTATTCACTGTGAATGTTGGAGAAAAACTGGATGTGGGACTGGTGAAAAAATTGATGAATTTGGTTTGTTAAATCTATTTTTGGTGGGATATTTATAGTTTTTTCATGTGCACTCCTATTAGATACATTGTAGTTGGATCTCTGCCAAAATAAACCAGGAAAGCCCTCCTCTGGTTAATGTGTGCTGTAAGAAGTGTTTATGTAGGACTCTAAAGGCTAGCGGGTTAACATGGTGTAGACCATGAGGATTGGTGCCCCACAGAGGTGATTAACAGATCTTAGGCCACAATTAGAGGGTTATCCAAACAAGTACTGTAGGAAAGTTTCCTTTGAGACATTGGGTTTCATCTTGTCTTTTATTCCTTTTTTCTCCCTTAGATTTCTTTCATGGAAATTAATTTCAGAGGTGGATATTAGTATGTATTACATTTTCTGTTGAAGATTAAAAATATAATGGAAACCATGTGTATAAAAATCAGCACATTTAACTGATCTTTGTTTTTTTCAGTGAGTAAGACATCAGTCAAGTTGGAAAAATACAAGCAATTATCTAGGAGTTGTGTTTTCAGGAAAGAAAATACTTGTTTTTAAAAGATTATAAATTAATCATAATTGGTGTATTTCATGAGCCATATCATCATTGTTCCACTTTTAATGAATTAAAAATGGTACCATGAACATATCATAGGCTACCACTCAATTCAAGAATTGGTATCTTACTACTAGTGTATAGTTACCTCTATGCCCTTACACTCTCTCTTGTTTGTACCTGTCCCACAGGGAAATAATGATCTTGAATTTTGTGTTCATCACATACTTGCATTAGAATATAATTTCTAGGGATGCCTGGGTGGCTCAGTGGTTGAGCATCTGCCTTTGGCTCAGGGTGTGGTCCCGGGGTCCCAGGGTCCTGGGGTGGAGTCCTGCATTGGGCTCCCTGCATGGAGCCTGCTTTTCCCTCTGCCTCCATCTCTGCCACTCTCTTTGTGTCTCTCATGAATAAATAAATAAAACCTTTAAAAATATAATTTCTATATCAATACATTCAGATGCATATGTCAATACCAAAATGCATGTATTTTAAAAATTAATTTATTTGAACTTCCACACAAGATGTATCTTTTCCCCCATTTCTTTATGTCTTCCTCAAGTTCTTTCCTAAATGTTCTGTATTGTTTAGAGGACAGAAATTTTACCTCTTTGGTTAGGTTTTTCCTAGATATCTTATGGATTTTGGTGCAATTGTAAATGGGATCAATTCCTCTTTCTTCAGTGTCATTGTGAGTGTATAGAAATCCACTGACTTCTGTGCATTGATTTTGTATCCTGCCATGCTGCCAAATTGCTGGATGACTTCTAGCAATCTTGGGGTGGAGTCTTTTGGGTTTTCCAGGTACAGTATCATGTCATCTGTGAAGAGGGAGAGTTTGACTTCTTCTTTGCCAATTTGAATGCCTTTTATTTCTTTCTGTTGTCTGATTGCTGAGGCTAGGACTTCCATTACTATGTTGAATAGCAGTGGTGAGAGTGGACATCCCTGTCTTGTTCCTGATCTTAGGGGAAAGGCTCCCAGTGCTTCCCCATTGAGAATGATATTTGCTGTGGGCTTTTCGTAGATGGCTTTTAAGATGTTGAGGAAACTGTGTGGAGGTTCCTCAAAGAGTTAAAAATAGACCTGCCCTACGACCCAGCAATTGCACTGTTGGGGATTTACCCCAAAGATACAGATGCAATGAAACGCCGGGACACCTGCACCCCGATGTTTATAGCAGCAATGGCCACAATAGCCAAACTGTGGAAGGAGCCTCGGTGTCCATCGAAAGATGAATGGATAAAGAAGATGTGGTCTATGTATACAATGGAATATTGCTCAGCCATTAGAAATGACAAATACCCACCATTTGCTTCAACGTGGATGGAACTGGAGGGTATTATGCTGAGTGAAGTAAGTCAATCGGAGAAGGACAAACATTATATGTTCTCATTCATTTGGGGAATATAAATAATAGTGAAAGGGAATATAAGGGAAGGGAGAAGAAATGTGTGGGAAATATCAGAAAGGGAGACAGAATGTAAAGACTGTGAACTCTGGGAAACGAACTAGGGGTGGTAGAAGGGGAGGAGGGCGGGGGATGGGAGTGAATGGGTGACGGGCACTGGGGGTTATTCTGTATGTTAGTAAATTGAACACCAATATCTGACCAGGAAGAGGAGTATCATTTATTAGCCACCTTCATACCTCAGCAGACTTATTCAGAACAATAATACAATTTGTAAAAATCAGAATAATGATACAATTTGTAAACAAATTGGCTGGTCAGTGCTGGGAATGCTTAATTAAAAATGATTGGTGAATGTTTAAAAAAATAAAAGTTCACTGAATGAATAAAAAAAAAAAAAGATGTTGAGGAATGTTCCCTCTATCCCTACACTCTGAAGAGTTTTGATCAGGAATGGATGCTGTATTTTGTCAAATGCTTTCTCTGCATCTATTGAGAGGATCATATGGTTCTTGTGTTTTCTCTTGATGATTTGATCAATCACATTGATTGCTTTACGAGTGTTGAACCAGCCTTGCATCCTGGGGATAAATCCTACTTGGTCATGGTGAATAATCTTAATGTGCTGTTGGATCCTATTGGCTAGTATCTTGGTGAGAATTTTGGCATCCATGTTCATCAGGGATATTGGTCTGTAATTCACCTTTTTGGTGGGGTCTTTGTCTGATTTTGGAATTAAGGTGATGCTGGCCTCATAGAACGAGTTTGGAAGTACTCCATCCCTATCTTTCTGAACAGCTTTAGTAGAATAGGTATGGTTTCTTCTTTAAACGTTTGATAGAATTCTCCTGGGAGGCCATCTGGCCCTGGACTTTTGTGTCTTGGGAGGTTTTGGATGACTGCTTCAATTTCCTCCCTGGTTATTGGCCTATTCAGGTGTTCTATTTCTTCCTTTTCCATTTTGGTAGTGTGTGGTTTTCCAGAAATGTGTCCGTTTTTTCTAGATTGCTTAATCAGCTATACTGGCATATAGCTGCTCATAATAAGTTTTTAAAATCGTTTGTATTTCCTTTAAACGTTTGATAGAATTCCCCAGGGAAGCCATCTGGCTCTGGACTTTTGTGTCTTGGGAGGTTTTTGATGACTGCTTCAATTTCCTCCCTGGTTATTGGCCTGTTCAGGTTTTCTATTTCTTCCAGTTCCAGTTTTGGTAGTTTGTGGTTTTCCAGAAATGCGTCCATTTCTTCTAGATTGCCTATTTATTGGCGTATAGCTGCTCATAATATGTTTTTAAAATTGTTTGTATATCCTTGGTGTTGGTGGTGATCTCTCCTTTCTCATTCATGATTTTATTTTTTTTATAATAAATTTATTTTTTATTGGTGTTTAACCTACCAACATACAGAACAACACCCAGTGCTCATCCCGTCAAGTGTCCCCCTCAGTGCCCGTCACCCATTCACCCCCACCCCCTGCCCTCCTCCCCTTCCACCATCCCCAGTTCGTTTTCCACAGTTAGGAGTCTTCATGTTCTGACTCCCTTTGTTTCCCACACATTTCCTCTCCCTTCCCTTATATTCCCTTTCACTATTATTTATATTCCCCAAAAGAATGAGAACATACACGGTTTGTCTTTCTCCGATTGACTTACTTCACTCAGCATAATACCCTCCAATTCCATCCACGTTGAAGCAAATGATGGGTATTTGTCGTTTCTAATGGCTGAGGAATATTCCATTGTATACATAGACCACATCTTCTTTATCCATTCATCTTTCGATGGACACCGAGGCTCCTTCCACAGTTTGGCTATTGTGGACATTGCTGCTAGAAACATCGGGGAGCAGGTGTCCCAGCGTTTCATGGCATCTGTATCTTTGGGGTAAATCCCCAACAGTGCAATTGCTGGGTCTTAGGGCAGGTCTACTTTTAACTCTTTGAGGAACCTCCACACAGTTTTCCAGAGTGGCTGCACCAGTTCACATTCCCACCAACAGTGTAAGAGGGTTCCCTTTTCTCCACATCCTCTCCAACATTTTTGGTTTCCTGCCTTGTTAATTTTCCCCATTCGCACTGGTGTGAGGTGGTATCTCATTGTGGTTTTGATTTGTATTTCCCTGATGACAAGTGATGCAGAGCATTTTCTCATGTGCATGTTGGCCATGTCTATGTCTTCCTCTGTGAGATTTCTCTTCATGTCTTTTGCCCATTTCATGATTGGATTGTTTGTTTCTTTGGTGTTGAGTTTAAGAAGTTCTTTATAGATCTTGGAAACTAGTCCTTTATCTGATATATCTCATTTGCAAATATCTTCTCCCATTCTGTAGGTTGTCTTTTAGTTTTGTTGACTGTATTCTTTGCTGTGCAAAAGATTCTTATCTTGATGAAGTCCCAATAGTTCATTTTTGCTTTTGTTTCTCTTGCCTTCATGGATGTATCTTGCAAGAAGTTACTGTGGCCGAGTTCAAAAGGGTGTTGCCTGTGTTCTCCTCTAGGATTTTGATGGAATCTTGTCTCACATTTAGATCTTTCATCCATTTTGAGTTTATCTTTGTGTATGGTGAAAGAGAGTGGTCTAGTTTCATTCTTCTGCATGTGGATGTCCAATTTTCCCAGCACCATTTATTGAAGAGACTGTCTTTCTTCCAATGGATAGTCTTTCCTCCTTTATCGAATATTAGTTGACCATAAAGTTCAGAGTCCACTTCTGGGTTGTGTATTCTGTTCCATTGATCTATGTGTCTGTTTTTGTGCCACTACCAGACGGTCTTGATGACCACAGCTTTGTAGTACAACCTGAAATCTGGCATTGTGATGCCCCCAGCTAGGGTTTTCTTTTTTAAAATTCCCCTGGCTATATGGGGTCTTTTCTGATTTCCCACAAATCTTAAAATAATTTGTTCTCTCTGAAGAAAGTCCATGTGATTTTGGTATCCCCTGTACTCTTAATATCCTTTTTGTATTTCACCCATTCCTCCACCCACCTACCCTGTGGCAACCACTAGTTTGTGTTCTGTATTTAAGAATCTTTTTTTGCTTGTCATTTTTTTTGTTTCTTCATTTTATTTCTTAAATTCTTTTTTTTTTAATTTTTTAAATTTTTATTTATTTATGATAGTCACATAGAGAGAGAGAGAGAGAGAGGCAGAGACACAGGCAGAGGGAGAAGCAGGCTCCATGCACCGGGAGCCCGATGTGGGATTCGATCCCGGGTCTCCAGGATCGCGCCCTGGGCCAAAGGCAGGCGCTAAACCTCTGCGCCACCCAGGGATCCCTATTTCTTAAATTCTATATATGAGTGAAATCATATGGTATTTGACTTATTTCACTCAGCATTACACTCTCTAGGTCTATCCATGTTGTTGCAAATGATATCATCAGGGAAATGCAAATCAAAACCACAATGAAATATCACCTTTCATCTGTTGGAATGTTTAAGAAAAAGACAAGGAGTAACAAGTGTTTGTGAGAATGGGGAGATAAAGAACCCTTTTGCACTGCTCGTAGGAATGTGAGTTGTTTAGTTATTGTGGAAAACAATATGGAGGTTCCTCAAAAAGTTAGATGTGGCATATGATCCAGTATTCACACTACTGAGTATTTAACCAAAGAAAATAAAAACACTTCTATTTTGTTTTATTTTATTAATTCTAGTATAGTTAACATACAGTGTTACATTAGTCTCCGATGTGCAATATAGTGATTCAACAATTCCATACATCACCCAGTGCTTACCATGACAAGTGCAAAAAAAAAAAAAAACCCAAAGGAAAACAAAAATACTTAATTCAAAGATACATGTCCTTATGTTTATTGTAGCATTATTTGCAACAGCAAAGATATGGAAGCAATCCAATTGTCCATTGATAGATGAATGGATAAAATAAGTTGTAGCATATACATGATGTATATGTATACATATAGTGGAACATTGCTCAACCACAAAAACATGCATGGTTTTGGATTTAGAAGACAGAGCAGGTAAAAAACATGCATGGATGCTTAAATGTTCATGTAATTCTTCATACGATTGATGGATGAATGAATCTAAATCAATCAAAAGCAGCATTCTGCATGTAAGTGAAGTTATATGGCATTTGTCTTTCTCTGACTTATTTCATTTAGCAGAATACCCTCTAGGTCTATGCATATTTTTGTGAATGGCAAAATTTCAGTCTAAAATAAAAAGGAACATTGTGGACATTGCTGCTATAAACATCGGGGTGCAAGTGTTCCGGTGTTTCATTGCATCTGTATCTTTGGGGTAAATCCCCAGTAGTGCAATTGCTGGGTCGTAGGGCAGATCTATTTTTAACTCTTTGAGGAACCTGTCCACAATAGCCAAACTGTCGAAGGAGCCTCGGTGTCCATCGAAAGATGAATGGATAAAGAAGATGTGGTTTATGTATACAATGGAATATTACTCAGCCATTAGAAACGACAAATACCCACCATTTGCTTCAAAGTGGATGGAACTGGAGGGTATGATGCTGAGTGAAGTAAGTCAATCGGAGAAGGACAAACATTATATGTTCTCATTCATTTGGGGAATATAAATAATAGTGAAAGGGAATATAAGGGAAGGGAGAAGAAATGGTAGGAAATATCAAAAAGGGAGACAGAACATAAAGACTCCTAACTGTGGGAAACGAACTAGGGGTGGTGGAAGGGGAGGAGGGTGGGGGGTGGGGGTGAATGGGTGACGGGCACTGAGGGGGGCACTTGACAGGATGAGCACTGGGTGTTATTCTGTATGTTGGCAAATTGAACACCAATAAAAAATAAATTTATTATGTAAAAAATAAAAATAATAAAATAAAATAAAAAGGAACAAACAGGGCAGCCCAGGTGGCTCAGCGGTTTAGCGCTGCCTTCAGCTCAGGGCCTGATCCTGGGGACCGGGGATTGAGTCCCATGTTGGGCTCCCTCCATGGAGCCTGCTTCTCCCTCTGCCTGTGTCTCTGAACCCTGCCCCACCCCCTGTGTGTGTGTGTCTCATGAATAAATAAAATCTTTTAAAAAAAGGACAACCAAACCAGAAACAGATTTATAAATACAGAGGAAAAACTGGTGGTTGCCAGAGGGGGTGGGTAAAATAGGAGAAAGGGATTAAGTGGCACAAACTTTCAGTTATAAAATGGATAGGTCATAAATAAATAAAAATTAAAAAAAAAAAAAAAGGGATCCCTGGGTGGCGCAGTGGTTTGGCGCCTGCCTTTGGCCCAGGGCACGATCCTGGAGACCCGGGATCGAATCCCACATCGGGCTCCCGGTGCATGGAGCCTGCTTCTCCCTCTGCCTGTGTCTCTGCCTCTCTCTCTCTCTCTCTCTGTGACTATCATAAATAAATAAAAATTAAAAAAAAAATGGATAGGTCATAGGGATGGAAAGTACAGCATAGGGAATATAGTAATGATACTATAATAACATTATATGGTTAAAGTGGTGATTACACTTATCGTGACAAGCATTTCATAATGTATATGATTATTGAATCACTATGTTGAACACCTTAAAGTGTAACATTGTATATCAACTGTACACTTATGGTCTAGAAGGGTAGAGAGGAATGACCACGGTGTTTGGTTTGATTTATTCATGGTGGTCCCACTATTTTCTGAGAAATTGAGACCTATTGCATTTGTTCAGCCTTTCTCCCAGAATGGTGTGGACATCTCTGTGGACCCAGTTAAAGAGCAATGTTTGTTGTTTAAAGTTAGAAATGTAGTTAGGGAGATTTTCAAAGGATTCACTTCTTCCTGAGTAGGAAGGCAGACCCTTGGGACCTCATTATTGAGCTGGCTGTGTACAAGATAGTGAGGAGCTCATTTTATCCAGGTCCCCAAGGACTCTGTTATACTTGGAAGAGAGACCTGACGAGATGTTTTGTCCCATGCTCCATACAGCTATTGAAGTTTCTAATATTTCATTTCTGTTCACTTGGTGATGTAGCCTCTGGGGTCATCTCTTTCAGAGAGGAAAGAAATGATTAAGGATTGCTTATTGTTGAAGGCTAGGTGAGTTGATCATCCCCCTCTCCCTGAGCCTGTCCCTGGTGGATCCTGCCCTGAGTGATGTTGCCACTGGGCCAGTCCTCAGTGCTGGTGCCATCTTTGTCCTCAAATTTGTCAGTAATCATCATCATTCACTCCCCAACAATGGCAACAGGTGAAGGATTTGGTTGGAACCTCTATGAAAAATAGGTCCTAAAAAAAAAAAAAAAAAGAAAAAGAAAAATAGGTCCTAAGAGGGGCAATATGTTTTTATACATTCCAGAGATAATGATCAGAATGCTCTTTAATGCATAATTCTACTTAACAGGACAAAAAGACCAGCTGTGGAAAATGCATATAATACCATTTACTTCAATTAAATACCTACAATGTCGTATTTTATATTATGTCAGGATACATTACTATGTAATAAAATGGAAAGAACAATAAAGATGGAGCCCTGATGTCCTTCGACAGATGAATGGGTAAAGATGTGGTCTATATATACAATGGAATATTAGCCATCAGAAAGGACGAATACCCATCATTTATTTGATGTGGATGGAACTGCAGGGTTTATGTTGAGTGAAGTAAGTCAATCAGAGGACAATCATATGGATTCATTCATATGGGGAATATAAGAAATAGTGTAAGGGATTATGAGGGAAAGGAGGGGACTGAGTAGGAAAAATTAGAGAGGGAGACAAACCATGAGAGACTCCTAACTCTGGGAAATAAATAAAGGGTTGCAGAGGGGGAGGTGGGGGAGAGGATGGGGTAACCAGGTGACGGGCACTGAGGAGGGTACTTGATGGGATGAGCACAGGGAGTTTTTTTTTTAATAATTTTATTTTTATTTTATTTTTTATTTTTATTTTTTAATAAATTTAATTTTTATTGGTGTTCAATTTACCAACATACAGAATAACACCCAGTGCTCATCCCGTCAAGTGCCCCCCTCAGTGCCCGTCACCCATTCACCCCCACCCCGCCGTCCTCCCCTTCCACCACCCCTAGTTCATTTCCCACAGTTAGGAGTCTTTATGTTCTGTCTCCCTTTCTGATATTTCCCACACATTTCTTCTCCCTTCCCCTATATTCCCTTTCACTATTATTTATATTCCCCAAATGAATGAGAACATATAATGTTTGTCCTTCTCTGATTGACTTACTTCACTCAGCATAATACCCTCCAGTTCCATCCACATCGAAGCAAATGGTGGGTATTTGTCATTTCTAATGGCTGAGGAATATTCCATTGTATACATAAACCACATCTTCTTTATCCATTCATCTTTCGATGGACACCGAGGCTCCTTCCACAGTTTGGCTATTGTGGACATTGCTGCTATAAACATCGGGGAGCAGGTGTCCCGGCGTTTCATTGCATCTGTATCTTTGAGGTAAATCCCCAGCAGTGCAATTGCTGGGTCATAGGGTAGCTCTCTTTTTAACTCTTTGAGGAACCTCCACACAGTTTTCCAGAGTGACTGCACCAGTTCACATTCCCACCAACAGTGTAAGAGGGTTCCCTTTTCTCCGCATCCTCTCCAACATTTGTGGTTTCCTGCCTTGTTAATTTTCCCCATTCTCACTGGTGTGAGGTAGTATCTCATTGTGGTTTTGATTTGTATTTCCCTGATGGCAAGTGATGCAGAGCATTTTCTCATGTGCATGTTGGCCATGTCTATGTCTTCCTCTGTGAAATTTCTGTTTCATGTCTTTTGCCCTTTTCATGATTGGATTGTTTGTTTCTTGGGTGTTGAGTTTAATAAGTTCGTTATAGATCTTGGATACTAGTCCTTTATCTGATAGGTCATTTGAAAATATTTTCTCCCATTCTGTAGGTTGTCTTTCAGTTTTGTTGACTGTTTCTTTTGCTGTGCAGAAGCTTCTTATCTTGATGAAGTCCCAATAATCCATTTTTGCTTTTGTTTCCCTAGCCTTCATAGATGTGTCTTGCACCAGGTTGTTGTGGCCAAGTTCAAAATGGGTGTTGCCTGTGTTCTCCTCTAAGATTTTGATGTACTCTTGTCTCACATTTAGATCTTTCATCCATTTTGAGTTTATCCTTGTGTATGGTGTAAGAGTGGTCTAGTTTCATTCTTCTGCATGTGGATGTCCAATTTTCCCAGCACCATTTATTGAAGAGACTGTCCTTTTTCCAGTGGATAGTCTTTCCTGATTTGTTGAATATTAGTGACCATAGAGTTGAGGGCCCATTTCTGGATTCTTTATTCCGTTCCATTGATCTTCATGTCTGTTTTTGTGCCAGTACCACACGGTCTTGATGACCACAGCTTTACAGTACAACCTGAAATCTGGCATTGTGGTGCCCCCAGCTCTAGTTTTCTTTTTCAATATTCCCATGGCATGGTCCTGGAGTCCCAGGATCGAGTCCTGCATCGGGTCCTGGCATGGGGCCTGCTGCTCCCTCTGCCTGTGTCTCTGCCTCTCTCTCTATGTCTATCATAAATAAATAAATAAATAAATAAATAAATAAATAAATAACACTTAAATAAACTAGTTAAGACTTTAATATTCCCATGGCTATTCAGGGTCTTTTCTGATTCCACACAAATCTTATGATTTGATCCAACTCTCTGAAGAAAGTCCATTTTGATAGGAATTGCATTAAATGTGTAAATTACCTTGGGTAGCATGGACATTTTCACAATATTAATTCTTCCAATCCATGACCATGGAGTATTTTTCCATCTCTTTGTGTCTTCCTCAATTTCTTTCAGAAGTGTTCTGTAGTTTTTAGGGTATAGATCCTTTACGTCTTTGGTGAGGTTTATTCCTAGGTATCTTATGCTTTTGGGTGCAGTTGTAAATGGGATTGACTCCTTAATTTCTCTTTCTTCAGTCTCATTGTGAGTTTATATAAGTGCCACTGATTTCTGGGCATTGATTTTGTATCCTGCCACACCGCCGAATTGCTGTATGAGTTCTTGCAATCTTGCGGTGGAGTCTTTTGGGTTTTCTTTTAGAAAATCTTAAAGATTTTTAAAAAGTTATGAGAGAGAGAGAGAGAGGGAGAGAGAGAGGCAGAGACACCGGCAAAGGGAGAAGCAGGCTCCATGCAGGGAGCCCGATGTGGGACTCGATATTAGGTTTCCAGGATGGTACCCTGGGCTGAAGATGGTGCTAAATGCTGGGCCACCGGGGCTGCCTTCTTTTGGGTTTTCTATGTACAGTATCATGTTATTTGGAAAGAGGGAGAGTTTGACTTCTTCTTTGCCAATTTGAATGCCTTTTATTTCTTTTTGTTACCTGATTGCTGAGGCTAGGACTTCTAGTCCTAGGTTGAATAGCAGTGGTGAGAGTGGACATCCCTTCTTGTTCCTGATCTCAGGGGAAAGGCTCCCAGTGCTTCCCCATTGAGAATGAGATTTGCTGTGGGCTTTTCATAGATGACTTTTAAGATGCTGAGGAATGTTCCCTCTATCTCTACACTCTGAAGAGTTTTGATCAGGAATGGATGCTGTATTTTGTGAAATGCTTTCTCTGCATCTATTGAGAGGATCATATGGTTCTCATTTTTTTCTCTTGTTGATACGATCTATCACGTTGATTACTTTACGAGTGTTGAACCAGCCTTGTATCCTGGGGATAAATCCCACTTGGTCCTGGTGAATAATCTTAATGTGCTGTTGGATCCTATTGGCTAGTATCTTGTTGAGAATTTTTGCATCCGTGTTCATCAGGGATATTGGTCTATAATTCTCCTTTTTGGTGAGGTCTTTGTCTGATTTGGAATTAATGTGATGCTGGCCTCATACAACGAGTTTAGAAGTATTCCATCCCTTTCTATCTTTCCAAACAGCTTTAGTAGAATAGGTACGGTTTCTTCTTTAAACCTTTGATAGAATTCCCCTGGGAAGCCATCTGCCCCTGGAGTTTTGTGTCTTGGGAGGTTTTGGATGACTGTTCCAATTTCCTTCCTGGTTATTGGCCTGTTCAGGTTTTCTATTTCTTCCTGTTCCAGTTTTGGGTTTTGTGGTTTTCCAGGAATGCGTCTAGTTCTTCTAGATTGCCTAATTTATTGGCGTATAGCTGTTCAAAATATGTTTTAAAAATCGTTTCTATTTCCTTGGTTTTGGTTGTTTTCTCTCCTTTTTCATTCACGATTTTATTAATTATTTTCTCTTTTGTTTTTAATAATGCTGGCTAATGGTTTATCTATCTTATTAATTCTTTCAAAGAACCAACTCCTGGTTTGTTGATCTGTCCTACAGTTCTTCTGGTCTCTATTTTATTGAGTTATGCTCAAATATTTATTAATTCTCTTCTTCTCCTGGGTATAGATTTTATTTGCTGTTCTATCTTCAGTTCCTTGAGGTGCATGTTTAGCTTGTGTATTTGAGTTTTTTCCAAAGTTTTGAGGGATGCTTGTATTGCAATGTATTTCCCCCTCAGGACTGCTTTTGTTGTATCCCAAAGATTTTGAATGGTTTTATCTTCATTCTCATTAGTTTTATGAATCTTTTTAATTCTTTTCTCATTTCCTGGTTGACCCAATCATCCATCCTTTAGCAGGTGTTTGAATTTCTTCCAAATTTCTTCTTGTGATGAAGTTCAAGTTTCAAGGCATTGTGGTCTGAAAATATGCAGGGGACAACCTCAATCTTTTGGTATTGGTTGAGACCTGATTTGTGACCCAGTGTGGTCTATTCTGGAGAAAGTTCCATGTGCACTTAGAAGAATGTGTATTCATTTGTGTTTGGATGTAAAGTTTTGTGTATATCTGTTAAATCCATCTGGTCCAGTGTATCATTTAAGGCTCTTCTTTCTTTGGAGATGTTGTGCTTAGAATATCTATCAATTGCAGAAAGCACTGTGTTCAAGTCTTGCAGTATAAGTGTAATATTTTCTAAGTATGTTTTAACTTTGGTTATTAATTTATTTGTTTGGCAGCTCCCACGTTTGGGCATAAATATTCATGATTGTTAGGTCGTCTTGTTGGATGGACCCTTTAAGTATGATATAGTGTCCCTCTTCATCTCTTACTACAGTCTTTGGTATAAACTTTTATGTATGTGATGAGGATGGCTACCCCTGCTTTCTTTTGAGGACCATTTGAATTGTAAATGGTTCTCCAACCTTTTATTTTCAGGCTGCAGGTGTCCATAGGTCTAAAATGAGTCTCTTGTAGACAGCAAATAGATGGCTTTGCTTTTTATCCAGTCTGAAACTGTGCACCTTTTGATGGCGTCATTAAGCTCATTCACGTTCAGAGTTACTATTGAAACATATGAATTTAGTGTCATCATAATACCTATTCAGTACCTGTTTTTGTGGATTATTTCTTGGGCATCCTCTTTTTTTTTTTTTTTTTAACAGAGTCCCCCTTAATATTTCTTGCAGAGCTGGTTTGGTGGTCACATTCTTTCAGTTTCTGCCTATCTTGGAAGCTCTTTATCTCTCCTTCTATTCTGAATGAGAGCCTTGCTGGAATAAGTATTCTTGGCTGCATGTTCTTCTCATTTAGGACCCTGAATATAAAAAAAAAAAAAAGGACCCTGAATATATCCTGCCAGCCCTTTCTGGCCTGCCAGGCCTCTGTGGAGAGGTCTGCTGTTAATCTAATATTTTCCCCCATGTTTAGGGATCTCTTCTCTCTTGCTGCTTTAAGGATTTTTCTCTTTATCTTGGAAATTTGCAAGTTTCACTGTTAAATGTTGAGGTGTTGAACAGTTTTTTTGATTTTGGGGTGTGGGGGATCTCTCTACATCCTGGATCTGAATGCCTGTTTCCATCCCCATGTTAGGGAAGTTATCATTATGATTTGTTCAATATGCTTTCTGGCCCTCTGTCCCTTTCAGCGTCCTCTGGAACCCCAATTAAATGTAGATTTCTTTCCTTCTGAGGCTGTCATTTACTTCCCTTAACCTTTCCTCATGGTCTTTTGTTTTTCTTTATTCCTCAGCTTCCTTCCTTGCCATCAACTTGTCTTCTATGTTACTCACTCGTTCTTGTACCTCATTAACCGTTGTCGTTAGGACCTCCCATTTGGATTGCATTTCATTTAATTGATTTTTAATATTGGCCTGATTAGATCTAAATTCTGCAGTCATGAAGTCTCTTGAATCCTTTATCCTTTTTTCCAGAGCCACGAGTAGCTTTATCATTGTGCTTCTGAATTGGCTTTCTGACATCGAATTGTCATCCATATTCTGTAACTCCGTGGCAGAGTACTGCTTCTGATTCTTTTTTATGGTGAGTTCTTCCTTCTAGTCATTTTGCTCAGTGCAGAGTGGCTAAAAACGAGTTGTACTGGAAAAAGAAGAAAAAAAACAAAGACGGGTATCCTCTGGTTCCATATATTGTAAATCCCTTGACTTCTCCTGGTGCATTCAAGCACTGCTTGGCCAAGAACTTGCTCTTCCCCTGTCCTTCCAGCTGGTCTTCTGGAGAAGACACCTGATGTGCTGATTGTCATGTGTGTGTACCTGGGGGAGCTGCCTCGCCCCCTGCCAGGGGCATGGCTCAGTGGGATCTGTTTATCCTGTGAGTCCCCTGTTCCCTGGCAGCCCACTCCATCCCAGACACTGGGTGACACCGGGAGGAACAATCACACTGGTGGCCACCAGCTCTCCAGCTCTGGAGTCAGCTCCTGCAGTAACTACCATAGTCTTCCAGTCCATACTGGCCTGGATGCTCCTGGGGACAGGGGGCAGTTATCTGCACAGCTTGCAGGCGCCTGGCGACAGGATCATCCTTGAAGTCCTGTTCCCTCCTCACCTCCTCCTGTCCTGGGGGGAGTGCAGGATTGTGGGCTATGTCCGCTCGGCATCCTGGAATTCTGGGCCTGTGTTGCTCCTTGGGCTGTGGAATTGCTCCTTGGGCTGTGGGTCCTGAACGCAGCAGGGCGCAGCCCCCTCTGCCTAGAGCCACAGCCTGAGCTTCTTCTGAGGCCCTGCTGGGCACATGTTCCAGCCCTTTACTAAGTTTGGCCCACAGCTGTGGCGTGCTCTTCCCTGGGGCTCACTTCCTCTGTTAGTGACCCCAGGAACCTGGAGGCTCCACTGCCCGTCCTACGGTTCTGCCTGGTTTTCCTGCTAAGCACCTTTCCATCCAGGAAGAATCTAGTGTGGATTTTTAAAGTTCCTGCTTCTCCAAGACTGGGATTTCCTGTCCTGGAGGCTTTCACCATGGGGCTTTAGCCAGGCTCCTTGCAGGGGCCCCTCCCTGACTTGATTCTTTTTTATTATTTTTCCCCCTTCCTACCTTGTTAGAAGTGCAAACTCTCCTCTCTGTAGCGTTCCAGCTGTTCTCACTTTAAATCTCAGGTCGGAGTTGTAGGTTTTCAGGATGATTCGAAAGTTATCTAGGTAAGTTGGTGGGGACAGGTGACTTGGGTACCCTACTCTTCCATCATCTTGCCCTGCCCCCTTGAGTAGTGGGTGTTATATTTTGGCAAATCGAACTTAAATAAAAACAAATGTAAAAAATTAATTTTTACAAGTTAACATGTGCATAAAAGGAAACTGAAAAACATAAGAAGCAAAGAACAAGTTCATCCATATTCACAAGTAGTTTACAGTTTGACTTCTATGGACCATGTGTTATCTAAACAAGTAAGCATTTTAATGTAATTAAGACTGCAGGGATCCCTGGGTGGCACAGTGGTTTGGCGCCTGCCTTTGGCCCAGGGCGCGATCCTGGAGACCCGGGATCGAATCCCACATCGGGCTCCTGGTGCATGGAGCCTGCTTCTCCCTCTGCCTATGTCTCTGCCTCTCTCTCTCTCTCTCTCTCTGTGTGACTATCATAATAAATAAAAAAAATTTAAAAAAAGATTGCACAGTTATGTATCATGATTTTTTTTTTACACACCGTGAATATTTACCATGTCAAAGTCCCTGAACTATGAGTATTTTAATAACCAAGAATACACTACACCAATTCCCATCTGAAAGAAAAAAAATGGGGCAGCCCCAGTGGCATAGCAGTTTAGTGCCACCTGCAGCCCGGGGCATGATCCTGAAGACCCTGGATCGAGTCCCACCTCGGGCTCCTTGCATGGAGCCCACTTCTCCTTCTGCCTGTGTCTCTGCCTCTCTCTCTCTCTGTGTGCCTCTATGAATAAATAAATAAAATCTTAAAAAAATGAAAGAAAAAAATTTAATCCTGCCTTTCTTGGCGACAAAAATGGCAACAGGCCTCTAGGTAAAGATATTGGCAGTTACAATTAAAATACTGCATTCCCTTATTGTTCAATTAAAACTGAGACATAAAGTAGCAGAGTACACAATATATAATGCTTCTAAAACAATTCACCATCCAATCTATACTATTCAAATATTAGCAAGGAGGTGTCTCCATGAATCACTTAATGTATTCCTATGGTACAGCCAAAGAGACACAGATGCACACAAGTTAACAGTTATCATTAAAATGTAAATGTGAAAACATCTGCCTACAACTCTCCCTCTATATTTCCTTCTGCCCCTCTGCTGCCAACCTAGTAAGTTCTGACATTTCTCAGAGACAGTTTAACAATCCCATGTCCAAGATGCTTCTTTCCTATTAATGATAACAAAAATAAACTTCTAAATTGGTTAATTTACTAGCTGTACATTTTATCATACACTGTCACCTCAGGACATCCAAAAAGCTTAGATGTTACAAAATAATGAACCTTGTCCACAACAAACACAGGTACTTCATAAAAACATACATACAGACCTGTTTATAACCTAAAAGTGTCTTCTAGATGTGGAGATACTAGCAAAAAGCCCTTCCTTTCACCCTGCCTCTGCTTCATCCACCATACTAATGGCTAAGTATAGGACTACATCTAGCTCTAAGAGGTGGATTAACAGACACTCCCAGAACAGTTCTTCCTAAAAGCTAACAAAAGGGCATTTATAAAGGGATTGTTTTACTACCTCTACTTTTAATATACTTTGGGCATTAGGTTTTATCCTTTGACATACAGCAATATTAACTAAAATGCACATACAGAACTTTAATCTAAAGACTCAGGGGTGGGATGCCTGGGAAGCTCAGCAGTTGAGCATCTGCCTTCAGCTCAGGTCATGATCCCATGGTCCCAGGATCGAGTGCTGCATTGGGCTCCCTGCATGGAGGCTGTTTCTCCCTCTGCCTATGTCTTTGCCTCTCTCTGTGTGTCTCTCATGAGTAAATAAAATCTTTTTAAAAAAATCTTTAAAAAAAGACTCAGGGGCACAGAACCCTTCTCTTCTCACTTCTTCCCTATCCCTGTCTCCATCCCTGTCCTCCAGTGAGCAGTCAGCATATTCTCCAAGACATCAGGTTTAACAGTTCCATTCCCAAAATACAACCATTCCTGTAAATTGACAATACTTAAAGGTGTTGTTACTTCAACTCTCTACTTCGAACATGTTGTTCACTTTTTAAAAAAGATTTTATTTACTCATGAGAGACACAGAGAAAAGAGAGGCAGAGACACAGACAGAAGGACTGTGCAGGGAGCCTGATGTGGGACTTGATACCGGGTCTCCAGGGCCACACCCTAGGCTGAAAACAGCACTAAACCACTAAGCCACCCCGGCTGCCCATGTTGTTCACTTTCAAACATCCAGAAGACTAGATGTTTCAAGTAAGGATTTATTTAAAATTTGTCCACTACATACATAGTAGCACTGAAAGAACATTCTGGCCTAGAACCCTTCTTCTTCTCATCTATATCAACCTAGTGGAAAGTATAAGCATTTGTAATGCTTAGAGGAGATTTTAAGTTTCACTTCCTCTAGTTTTCAGAATAGTCTTTCCTATGAATTTAAAAACAAAGTGTATTTTGATAGGGATTGCATTAAACGTGTATATTGCCCTGGGTAACATTGACATTTTCACAATATTAATTCTGCCAATCCATGAGCATGGAATATTTTTCCATCTCTTTGTGTCTTCCTCAATTTCTTTCAGAAGTGTTCTATAGTTTTTAGGGTATAGATCCTTTACCTCTTTGGTTAGGTTTATTCCTAGGTATCTTATGCTTTTGGGTGCAATTGTAAATGGGATTGACTCCTTAATTTCTCTTTCTTCAGTCTCATTGTTAGTGTATAGAAATGCCACTGACTTCTGGGCATTGATTTTGTATCCTGCCACGCTACCGAATTGCTGTATGAGTTCTAGCAATCTTGGGGTGGAGACTTTTGGGTTTTCTATGTAGAGTATCATGTCATCGGCGAAGAGAGAGAGTTTGACTTCTTCTTTGCCAATTTGAATGCCTTTAATGTCTTTTTGTTGTCTGATTGCTGAGGCTAGGACTTCCAGTACTATGTTGAATAGCAGTGGTGAGAGTGGACATCCCTGTCTTGTTCCTGATCTTAGGGGAAAGGCTCCCAGTGCTTCCCCATTGAGAATGAGATTTGCTGTGGGCTTTTCATAGATGGCTTTTAAGATGTCGAGGAATGTTCCCTCTATCCCTACACTCTGAAGAGTTTTGATCAGGAATGGATGCTGTATTTTGTCAAATGCTTTCTCTGCATCCAATGAGAGGATCATATGGTTCTTGGTTTTTCTCTTGCTGATATGATGAATCACATTGATTGTTTTACGGGTGTTGAACCAGCCTTGTGTCCCAGGGATAAATCCTACTTGGTCATGGTGAATAATTTTCTTAATGTACTGTTGGATCCTATTGGCCAGTATCTTGTTGAGAATTTTTGCATCCATGTTCATCAGGGATATTGGTCTGTAATTCTCCTTTTTGGCGGGGTCTTTGTCTGGCTTTGGAATTAAGGTGATGCTGGCTTCATAGAACGAATTTGGAAGTACTCCATCTCTTTCTATCTTTCCAAACAGCTTTAGGAGAATAGGTATGATTTCTTCTTTAAACGTTTGATAAAATTCTCCTGGGAAGCCATCTGGCCCTGGACTCTTGTGTCTTGGGAGGTTTTCGATGTTTCTAGCAGCAATGGCCACTATAGCCAAACTGTGGAAGGAGCCTCGGTGTCCAACGAAAGATGAATGGATAAAGAAGATGTGGTTTATGTATACAATGGAATATTACTCAGCTATTAGAAATGACAAATACCCACCGTTTGCTTCAACGTGGATGGAACTGGAGGGTATTATGCTGAGTGAAGTAAGTCAGTCGGAGAAGGACAAACATTATATGTTCTCATTCATTTGGGGAATATAAATAATAGTGAAAGGGAAAATAAGGGAAGGGAGAAGAAATGTGTGGGAAATATCAGAAAGGGAGACAGAACGTAAAGACTGCTAACTCTGGGAAACGAACTAGGGGTGGTAGAAGGGGAGGAGGGCGGGGGGTGGGAGTGAATGGGTGACGGGCACTGGGTATTATTCTGTATGTTAGTAAATTGAACACCAATAAAAAAAAAAAAGAAAAAATATTTGCAGCACACAGAAAAAAAAATAATAAAAACAAAGTGTACACAATGTATTTGTTTACTACTTTTGTTATACACTGGCAATCTCTTTAACATATAGAAAGACTAGATGATGTAAATTAGGACTTTGTCCTTTATATACACTACATACATAGCTAAGTAAAACAAAATACAGAAATTCAGGACAGTGGTTAATCCTGGCTAACTATAAACATACTGGCATAAAGCCCTTTACACTTTCTTCTTCTTCCTCCCTGAACCAGCACAGATATCATATAATGTGTACTGCTCTGAGAGGTGGTTTGATCACTTTGACCATCTCATTTTTAAAAATATTTTTTAAAAATTTATTTATTTATTCACGAGACACACACACAGAGGCAAGAGACACAGGCAGAGGGAGAAGCAGGCTCCCTGCAGGGAACCCGACGTGGGACTTGATCCCAGGTCTCCAGGATCACACCCTGGGACCAAGGCAGGCACTAAACTGCTGAGCCACCCAGGCTGCCCATCATCTCATTTTCAAAAGACAATATTTCATATAAATTTTAAAAGGATTTTCTACAAAATGTGTTATTTTAATACCTCTACTTTTAACATAGTTTGTGCACTTCTAAACATCTAGGAAGGCTAGATGTTTCAAATAAGGACTTAAGTTTGTCCACTATATACCTAGTAGTGTTGAATAAACTACACACATGTAACAATGAGTTATATTTGAAAGTGCCTTCTGCATAGGAACATTCTAGAACCCTTCATTTCTCACTTCTCTCTACTGCCAATCCAGAGGGTGAATAGATGGGTACGTGTCACGTAGATGTGACTACAATGTCATCTCTAAAAATCCTTTTCAGAAGACAGCTTTCAATGAATTTTAACACAAGGTGTACAAAATATGTTAGCTTACTAACTACTTTGTCATACACTGGCAACCTCTTTAATATCCAGAGATTAGATATTATAAAATTAGGACCTATTTGTCCAGTATATATACAATATATACAGTCAAATGCCCATAACATATAGGGCGATGGATAAGCTGAAATGTCCTAGCACACACTGGACAAATATACTGTTCAGAGAGGTGGTTTAGCAATTCCATTTCCAAAGATATTTCCCATCAGTTTTTAAATAATAAATTTGTTTATTAATAATAAATTTATTTTTTATTAGTGTGCAATTTGCCAACATACAGAATAACACCCAGTGCTCATCCCATCAAGTGCCCCCCTCAGTGCCCATCACCAATTCACCCCCACTCCCCGCCCTCCTCTCCTTCCACCATCCCTAGTTCGTTTCCCAGAGTTAGGAGTCTTTATGTTCTGTCTCCCTTTCTGATATTTCCTACCCATTTCTCCTCCCTTCCCTTCTATTCCCTTTCACTATTATTTATATTCCCCAAATGAATGAGAACATATAATGTTTGTCCTTCTCCGACTGACTTATTTCACTCAGCATAATACCCTCCAGTTCCATCTATGTCGAAGCAAATGGTGGGTATTTGTCGTTTCTAATGGCTGAGGAATATTCCATTGTATACATAGACCACATCTTCTTTATCCATTCATCTTTTGATGGACACCGAGGCTCCTTCCACAGTTTGGCTATTGTGGACATTGCTGCTAGAAACATCGGGGTGCAGGTGTCCCGGCGTTTCATTGCATCTGCATCTTTGGGGTAAATCCCCAACAGTGCAATTGCTGGGTCATAGGGCAGGTCTATTTTTAACTCTTTTATTTATTTATTTATTTTAATTTTTTTTATTTATTTATGATAGTCACACACAGAGAGAGAGAGAGAGAGGCAGAGACATAGGCAGAGGGAGAAGCAGGCTCCATGCACCGGGAGCCTGATGTGGGATTCGATCCCGGGTCTCCAGGATCGCGCCCTGGGCCAAAGGCAGGCACCAAACTGCTGCGCCACCCAGGGATCCCCTATTTTTAACTCTTTGAGGAAACTCCACACAGTTTTCCAGGGTGGCTGCACCAGTTCACATTCCCACCAACAGTGTAAGAGGGTCCCCTTTTCTCCGCATCCTCTCCAACATTTGTGGCTTCCTGTCTTGTTGATTTTCCCCATTCTCACTGGTGTGAGGTGGTATCTCATTGTGGTTTTGATTTGTATTTCCTTGATGGCAAGTGATGCAGAGCATTTTCTCATGTGCTTGTTAGCCATGTCTATGTCTTCCTCTGTGAGATTTCTGTTCATGTCTTTTGCCCATTTCATGATTGGATTGTTTGTTTCTTTGGTGTTGAGTTTAAGAAGTTCTTTATAGATCTTGGAAACTAGCCCTTTATCTGACACGTCATTTGCAAATATCTTCTCCCATTCTGTAGGTTGTCTTTGAGTTTTGTTGACTGTATCCTTTGCTGTGCAAAAGCTGCTTATCTTGATGAAGTCCCAATAGTTCATTTTTGCTTTTGTTTCTTTTGCCTTCGTGGATGTATCTTGCAAGAAGTTACTGTGGCCGAGTTCAAAAAGGGTGTTGCCTGTGTTCTCCTCTAAGATTTTGATGGAATCTTGTCTCACATTTAGATCTTTCATCCATTTTGAGTTTATCTTTGTGTATGGTGCAAGAGAGTGGTCTAGTTTCATTCTTCTGCATGTGGATGTCCAATTATCCCAGCACCATTTATTGAAGAGACTGTCTTTCTTCCAGTGGATATTTATCAAATATTAGTTGACCATAAAGTTGAGGGTCCACTTCTGGATTCTCTATTCTGTCCCATTGATCTATGTGTCTCTTTTTGTGCCAGTACCACACTAAGACCATAAACTCTTACAAGCCCCATCACCCCACCCAAATATGAAGGTGGTTGGTGCCTTACACCAATCAATCACAGAGCAAAGGCACCATTAATGTGAGTACTCTCATGTGCAGGGAGTATTTCTAGTCTCTAAAATGATCATCTTGAAGTGAAGGGGAGTTTTCTCTCCAGCATAGAGATTCTCAGAATTTGAATATATTTACCAGTAAAGCAAAGTAAAAAAATATTGGGAACAACTATGATATTGCCAAATTTTTGTTTTGTCAAATAAGAGCATAAAGTCTCATTCAAAAATTACCATTTTTACCACCATAGTTCACAAAAGAATGTTATAAAACCAGAGCTAGAAGGAAGGCACTTGATGTGATGATAAGCACTTGTGTTATATGTAACTGTTGAATCACTAAATTCTACCTCTGAAGCTAATAATAAGGTATATGTTAATTAATTGAATTTAAATAAAGAATTAAAAAACAGTATAGTACCAAATAACAAATAACTTTTTATATTGAATTCATTTAGGTGAAACTCATTTCCTTCATTTGTCTTAAGACAAATGTCTTTAAGAGACTTGAGAAACTGTTAACTTCCTTTCACAGGTATATAGGAGGGAAATTAACTTAAATCCATAAAACTATGTTATTTTTTCTGTTTAGAGACTCAACATCTTTCTATTCTATGTAACAGTGGTTCTCAAGCTTTAGTCTGATCACCTGTAGTGTTTGTTAAAAAACATCAGTTGCTGGTCCATCCTCAAATGGTTGGCTCAGTAGGTCTGAGGTGGGATGAAGAGTGTGCATTTCTGATAAAGGGCAAAGTGATGTTGTTGCTGCTGGTCCAAGGTTCGCACTACCTTACAGGAAAACCCCAAACTCCTTATCAGGCCATGATGGGCAAAAGCTAAGGTACTTTTAAAAGAGAGATGTCAAAATAGAGTGTTAATTTATATTAAGTGATATAGAAGCTTTTCCTCCTGTAATAGTGTGGAGGCATTGCTCTGCTGCAGGGGTATATCTGTTTCCATTTTATTGTTCCATTCCCTCTTAGGATTTTTGGCAAAGTTAGGTACCCTCCAAATTCACATTCCACCTAAGAGGAAGGGGAGAGAGAAGGATGAGAGCAAATGGCTTCATTTTTGAGAAAATGTCCCAGGAGTTGTACACATTGCTTCCCTAGCATCGTATTGGTAGGAAGCCAGATTCAGAAATGTGATGTGGGCACGGTGGCCCTGTGCCCAGTTAAAACTAGAAGCAGAAGGTGGAACAGCTATCAGTGAGTCATTGGTCTACAGCACAAAGGCCTTGCTGGTAGTATCAGGTGCCTGAAAGGGATTGTTATTTCCACGAAGGTGTTACTTCTGGGAAGAAATAAATCAGTGTCCTTGTGTAATCCTACATTAAAATAAATTTCCCGGGATGCCTGGGTGGCTCAGTGTTTGAGGATGGGATTCGGCCCAGGGTGTGGTCCTAGAGTCCCAGGATCGAGTCCCGCATCGGGCTCCCTGCATGGAGCCTGCTTCTCTCTCTTGCCTGTCTCTGCCTCTCTCTGTGTCTCTCATGAATAAATAAACAAAATCTTAAAAAAAAAGAATCATAAAAAAATAAAATAAATTTCCCTGTGAAATATTTTCTTAATACTTTGTGCATATCTCTAGTATTGTACTTAACCACATTTCATAATTATATATTTAGTGGTCTGTAGCCCCCAACTGGTCTTGAAGCTTTTTAAATATATGGGTTGAAGTTTCTTTATGTATCTGTATCTCTTTCTCCTTGTAATTTCTGTCTACTTCCTACTTATTTACAAAGTTAGTACCTAGTACAATTCTTTGTACATGGTAGACACTCAATAAATTCTTTGCATAAATGAATCAGTTAATTATCTGTTGATAATTTTTAATATTATTTCCTATCTCTCTTCCATCGAACTCATGACTTTGCTGACCATTCTTCTATATGTAGTATTCTCTTTACTGCACTCTTTACATCTTTGTTTCTTAAAGTGTAGATTAGAGGGTTAAGGGTGGGTGTGATGATTGTGTAAAAGAAAGTAAAGAACTTCCCCTTATCTTGGGATGTGCTACTATGTGGTTTCATGTACATGTAAATGATTGTTCCATAAAACAGAGTTACTACTGTGAGGTGGGAACCACATGTATTGAGGACCTTATGCCACCTTGTTGCTGACTTGATCCTCATGACAGCTTGAGTGATAACTGCATATGAGATGAGAATTAGTGACAGAGGTATTAGAAGTAATATCACTCCAAGAGCATAGACAGTGATCTCCATTACTTTTGAATAGACACAAGCCATCTTGATCAATGCTGGCGTCTCACAGAAAAAATGATCCACCTCTCGGTGTCCACATCTTGGCAACTTCAGAGTCAAGGAGCAGAGAATTAAGGCACTGCCAAGACCACCTAACCAGGCAGTGAGCACCATCTTCTGGCAAAGCTGAGGGTGCATTATTACTGTGTAGTGAAGAGGTTGACAGACAGCAGCATAGCGGTCATAGGCCATCACAGCCAAGAGAAGACATTCTGTGGATCCCAGGTCAAGGGCAACAAAGGATTGAAGCACACACCCTTCATAGGTAATAGACTTTGTTGGACCCCATAGATTTACCAGCATCTGGGGGGCAATGCTTGTTGTATAACAGAGGTCCAGAAAAGACAAATTAGATAAGAAGAAATACATGGGAGTATGGAGCTGGGTGTCTAGGTAAGACACAAGAATGATGGTTGTGTTTCCTACCAGAGTCACAATGTAGAAGATGAAGACAACCCCAGAAATGATGGGTTCTAATTGGGGCCAATCAGAAAACCCCAGGAGGATGAAATCTGTTGTGGAACTTCCATTGTTTGTGTCCATGGCTCCTCAGGAAAGTCTAGGAGACAAACCATGGTAATCAAAATAGCATCAGGCCTAGGTAGAAATAAAAATCTCTGAAATTTGCCATGAGTATCTCAAATTCACTTGTTTGTGTGCTCTGTTCCATTTGGACACCTATGTTAACAATTTCCTTGTGTTCAGTGCCCAAAGCTTCTCCCTGATTAATCCTAACCAGTGTGGTTCTAAAAAGAACATGGTAGGGGATCCCTGGGTGGTTCAGTGGGTTAGCGCCTGCCTTGGGCCAGGGGTGTGATCCCGGGGACCCGGGATCGGTCCCACGTCAGGCTCCTGCATGGAGCCTGCTTCTCCCACTGCCTGTGTCTCTGCCTTTCTCTCTCTTTCTCTCTGTGTGTGTGTCTGTCATGAATATATAAATAAAATCTTCTAAAAAAAAGTTACCATCACACCTTTGCTTCTCTGTATTTTGATTAAGTAATAAATCCATGAAGTTAATAATGGGATAGATTTTGTGTGGTTTCTTTTTAAAATTACAAATCAGCATACTTGGTCATGACAATTTTTCCCTTATGAAAGGAGTAAGTTTGAGGTAGAATGTTAAATGTCCCATTTTCTTGGGATTCGTCCCCTCATTCGGTAGCAGGATCACTTTCCAGATTCACTTCTAAGTGTGTGGATACCAGCCATTGTAATGTCCATCATCACCAACCTCCTCCTTATGTTTTCCCTCCTATTCAACATTGCAGACACCTGTGTTCCTGTGTCAATTCTGTTGTTCCCCATATACTGAACTTTTTGTGGCTCATGTGTTTCTGGTGCCAGGAAAAATTGTCTTTCTTATTAACCTTGGTTTCCATGTACAAATGCTATGTGTTTCTTGGAATACCTTCTGTGACTGCTATTAAACCATTTAAGAAGCCTATTGATTTGTTGCAGAGTTAAAAACTGAATGAATTCAGGACACCTGGTGGCTCAGTGGTTGGGTGTCTGCTTTTGGCTCAGGTTATGATCCCAGGGTCCCGGGATCGAGTCCTGCATTGGATTCCCCACAGAAAGCCTGCTTCTCCCTATGCCTATGTCTCTGCCTCTCTGTCTCTCTGTCTCTCTCATGAATAATAAAATAAAGTCTTAAAAAACTGAATGAATTCTAGAAACATTTGGTTACCCTATATATACAGCACACAACTGTGTTAATGCCTACTTACCTGGCATTCAGCAAAAGTAGCTAGGTAGGTTGAACAAGAAGTTGAACAAGAAGCAGCTCAGTAAAAAGTCAATGAGATGTTTCCCCTGTGGAATTTACCAATTATATGAATCAATCCTCTGCCTGCTTCAGAACTGTATTTGTAAAACCTCATTTAAATTCTGAAAGATTACAGAAAAGAGATTAAGAACACATAAATTTCACTATTTCTGAATAATTGATCATATCATTAAAGTAGGTGGAATGTTTAATGACTGAATTAGTTTATACTTTTTAATTTTTTTTAGTTTAAAAATGTTTTATGAATATAATATGACCATGAAATTCTGACCTAGGGTGCTTTATATTCATAGCGTGTTTGGGACCAAGGGATAAAAAACCATAATTGCAGTTTCAATGAAATATGGTAGTTACCTACAGTATATCATTGCTATTAGCAGGTTAGTTAGAACATGAAAATCTTATAATCATGAAGGAACTGTTATTACCATTATTATTATGAGATTTGGATATAGTTTTCCTCATTACAATATGGAGATTTAATTTAGTAATGCGAATTTTTTATGTGGTAGGAGGTTGGCTAAGTTGGGCATAGTGCTTAAGAGCAAAGACTCTAAACCCAGAACTTGGTGTCAAATCCCAGCTTCATTACTGGGAGGTAGCGTGTCCCTGGGCAGTTATGTAACCTCTTTGTGCACCAGATTCTCTGTGTGTTCAGTGATGATAATAATTTCCTGAAAGGGAGGTGGTGAGGGTTAGTATTTGTGAAAGCACTAGGAATTGTGCTTCGTTCATATTTAATTCTCAAAATTAAAATTGTATTCATCTATCTACACATTATTCTTTTCACTCCTTACTGTTTTCATTATTCATACTTTGATTTTACCATGATGGTCTAGAACTAAACTGGGATAGTTAACATCTCATGTTTGCATAACTTTTCAAAAGCACAGACACTCATGTACACAAAAGTGCCCATAAGCATGATGTACCTACTGAACTGATAAACCCAGAGGTAGGAGAGGATAGAGGACTTAGTTCCCAACATGCCTTGATTACAAAATGCACTTGGGGTTCTTTGACCATGTAAGTTTGGGAGAGTGTTTGGAATTAAAAGGCCATAGGATTTAAGAGTTGAAATAGACTCAGAAACCATGATCCATCCTTCTGCTCCTGAAGGAGGTCTTCCACAGAATGTTCACACAGTTCCTGTTCTCAGAGCGTTATGGCTGTCCTTTGATCTGTGCCTCATCCCTACTCTTTATGTTGAGCTCAGAGATGCCTCTTTAACATCCAGGCACTGGTTCTTTTCCTTTTTCTGGAAATAACATGGAATAAGTCAATTCAACATGGTTTCATTAAAAGAACAGTTTTTTTTTTAATACAATAACAGAACATAGAGACTCCTAACTCTGGGAAACGAACTAGGGGTGGTGGAAGGGGAGGAGGGCGGGGGGTGGGGGTGAATGAGTGAAGGGCACTGAGGGGGGCACTTGAGGGGATGAGCACCGAGTGTTATTCTTTATGTTGGCAAATCGAACACCAATAAAAAATAAATTTATTATAAAACATAGATATAGAAAAAAGTAAAAGCTTAATGAGTTAAGGTGAATATTCTTGCTTCTTTTTGTGCCTTGACCAATCATTACCCCTCGTTCCCAATGGATCCACTATATTAGTGTTTATAGTAATCACCTCCTTGTATTTTAATACCTTGATAATGAAAATATGCATCTGTAGATAATATTGTTTAGTCTAACTCATTAAAAATTGTGTACATGTCTTTTGAGTTCCCTTAATATTAGAACCTATTATCAAATGCACTCTTCGGTTTATGTTTCCAGACTACCTGTATATGGTTATCAGCTATTGCTAACTGTGTATATTTAATTACCATGCTTTTCTGGTTGCTATCCATTGCACTCACCATGGTTTATTGAATGTCTTGGATTAGTGAGTTGAGAAGTGAATACATTACTTCAGGTGTGCTTTGTAAAAAAGAGGCATGTGATGTTTTCACTGAAAAGGTTTTCATTTTTCACGGTATGGACTTCAGTTTCTAATAGCTTAGCTCAATTTTACATTTGACTTTGTTTAGTGAAATGTAAGACAAATGAAGCAAACATACTTATATATAATTTCAACGTACATAATGATGTGGAGACAAAATTAGAAACAAAACTAGAACATATTTACCTTTCGGAAGGAAGAATTCACAGCTATCTTGTCTTTTGTAATTTAAAGGTACCTATATTCCCATTCTGATGAGCCTTCACTTCACAGGTAATCAGAAGGATTCTGGTTTGGCAAGTTACTAAGTCCATGGAATACTGATTAGCCACAACTTTGTTGTACAAACACCATGATTATATTTGCATTGAAATGCAAAAGCTGACCTAAGATTCAGTGAAGTTTCTATTTAATGTGGATGGAGGAGAGAAACTTGATGTGCAACTGGTAGAAAAGTTGATGGATTTGGCTTGTTAAATGTATTTTTGTTGGGATATTTGTAGTCTTTTCACGTGGACTTTTGTTAGACACATTTGTGGGTGGTTCTTTACCCAATTAAACCAGGAATGCCCTCTGTTGCTCTATGTGTGCTCCAAAAAGTGTTTATTAGGACTCCAAAGGCTAGTATGTTAACAGGGTGTAGACCATGGGGACTGGTGCTCCACAGAGATGATTAACAGGTCTTAGACTGAGGTCAGAGGCTTATCTAAACAACTATTTTAGAAAGATTTCCCTTCAGACATTGGATTTTTCTTGCCTTTTCCCCCTTTTTTGTTATTCTCCATGAAAATTAATCTGAGGTGAATTTATGTATGTATGAAATTTACTGTTGAAGATTGAAAATCTGTAAACCATGTCTATAAAAATGAACACATTTAATTGAACTTTGTTTTCTTTTTGGGTAAGATATCAATCAAGTTGGAGAAATATAGGCAATTGTCTAGTGTTGTGTCTGCAGGAAAGAAAATACTTGCTAAAAGGTTTTTTTTTAAATTATGGAATAATCATAATTCTGTGGTTTGTGAGCCTTATCATAGTTGTTCCTATTTTCAATGAAGTAAATACAGTATCATGAACATATTTTCGCCTACCATTCAATCCAAGTACTGGGATCTCTCTAACAGCTTATTGTTACCTCTATGCTTTTACATCTTCCTTGTTCTTACCTGACTGCCAGGGTAATAATCTTGAATTTGGTGTTCATCACGCACTTGCATTAGAATATAACTTCTATATCAACAGATTCACATACATATGTCAATGCCTAAATAGCATGTATTTTAAGGTTTAGCTTATTTGAACATTCACAAAAGATATTGTAGCTTATATGTGGTTTTGGGACTCTCCCTTTTTCACCTGACATTTTGTCACTGAGATTATCCAATATTTTTTGTGTCACTGTGATTCATTTATTTCCACTACTGTATAATATACCATTGTGTGGATATAGTAGAATCATTAAAAAAATAATCATTTTGCGTCTTCACTCATGATGGCCATTTTTGCTGATTACAGTTCTTGGCTCATATGAAAGGCTTTAGGATACACAATTTTATGTCTCTTGCAGCATGTATGCAGGAAGGTCTTTTGAGTATATGCCTAGGACAGGGAATTGCTGGCTATGGAATAAGCAAGCTTTACAAGGTATTATCTCCCAAAGTGGATCTATTTTTAAAAAAATTATGACTTAGGGATCCCTGGGTGGCGCAGCGGTTTGGCGCCTGCCTTTGGCCCAGGGCGCGATCCTGGAGACCAGGGATCGAATCCCATATCAGGCTCCCGGTGCATGGAGCCTGCTTCTCCCTCTGCCTGTGTCTCTGCCCCCTCTCTCTCTCTCTCTGTGACTATCATAAATAAATAAATTTAAAAAAATTATGACTTAGCTGGCTGCCGGTTCTATTAATTTATCCCACGCTTGTTTTGTATAAATTATTCCAATGATCTACATTTTCTACATTGCCTGGCCTTGGGGACTTTTAAATCATGCCAACTGAGAAAAATGGCAGGATGGAGGAATAGGGGTCTTTGTTTCATCTACTCCCCTGAATTTAGCTAACTATCAAATCATCCTGAACACCTCTGAATTCAACCTGAGATATGAGAAAAGAATGGCCAGAATTCTAGAAAGAGAAAAGTGACCACTTTTTACAAGTTTAAAATTTTCTAATTTTTTCCTTTTTTTCCCATTTCAAGTAGTTTCTTTTATGAACTCTTTGTTTTTAAGCCTTTTTTAAAACTTCCATTTTTTTACACTTATATTCTTCATTTTTGGCTTCCTTTCATTGTATTCAATTTTAGTTTTGTGTGTGTGTGTGTGTGTGTGTGTGTGTATTTTTTAAATTTCTTTTAAATTTTGAAATTTAGTGTCTTCTAACACAGAAAAAAATACACTCAGGACCAAATGGATCATCCTGTTTTGTCCTATCTGTGAGAATATATTCTCTATGTCTCCCCTTTTTCTGTTTTTTTTCTTTTCTTTTCTGGTTTCTGGCCTCTTGGATTTCTCTAGTACATATTTCCCTTGGGTCATGGCTAATACTTTTGATAGTGCTCACTCATTCATCCATTCCTCTCTGGGCAAAATGACTAGAAGGAGGAATTCATAATGGTTACCAGCTCGGCTTTAAAAAAAGCATAAAAGACTAAGAGAATCTCTTAGTGCAGAAATGATATCTAATCAGGCCAAAATTAAAAATGCTATAACTGAGATACAGTCTAAGTTGGATACTCTAACTGCTAGGGTAAATGAGGCAAAAGAGAATAAGTGACATAGAAGACAAGTTGATGGAAAGGAAGCAAGCTGAGGAAAAGAGTCAAAAACAACTGATGGACCAAGAGGGGAAGCTTTGAGATATCAACGATGCCATGAAATGAAGCAATATCAGAATCATTGGGGTGCTGAGGGGAGAGAGAGAGAGAGAGAACGAACCAGAAAGTATATTTGAGCAAATCATAGCTGAGAACTTCCCTAATCTTGGGAAGAAAATAGGCATTCATATCCAAGAGATAGAGAGGACCCCTCCCCAAATCAACAAAAATAGATCAAGACTCTGACATAGCTTGAAGTCTGGCGTCATGATGCGCCCAGCTTTGGATTTCTTTTTAAGCATTCATCTGACTATTCAGGGTCTTTTATGATTCCATACAAATTTTAGAATTATTTTTTCCAACTCTGTGAAAAATGTCCAATTTTAACAGGGATTGCTATGGGTAGCACAGACATTTTCACAATTTATTCTTCTAACCCATGAGAATGAAATGTTTTCTCATCTATGTCTTCCTCAATTTCCTTCCTAAATGTTCTGTAGTTTTTTTAGCATACAGATCTCTTTTTCTATTTTAATTTTTTATTTAAAAATTTTTATTTTTATTTATTTTTATTATTTATTTAATTTATTTTATTTTTTATGGTTAATAAGATTTCTTTTTTTTTATAAATTTATTTTTTATTGGTGTTCAATTTGCCCACATACAGAATAGCACTCAGTGCTCATATGGTTCTTGGATATTCTCTTGCTGATATGATGAATCACATTGATTGTTTTACGAGTGTTGAACCAGCCTTGTGTCCCGGGGATAAATCCTACTTGGTCATGGTAAATAATTTTCTTAATATAGTATTGGATCCTATTGGCTAGTATCTTGTTGAGAATTTTTGCATCCATGTTCACCAGGGATATTGGCCTATAATTCTCCTTTTTGGTGGGGTCTCTTTTGTCTGGTTTTGGAATTAAGGTGATGCTGACCTCATAGAACGAATTTGGAAGTACTCCATCTCTTTCTGTCTTTCCAGACAGCTTTAGGAGAATAGGTATGGTTTCTTCTTTAAACGTTTGATAGAATTCCCCAGGGAAGCCATCTGGCCCTGGACTTTTGTGTCTTGGGAGGTTATGGATGACTGCTTCAATTCCTCCCTGGTTATTGGACTGATCAGGTTTTCTATTTCTTCCTGTTCCAGTTTTGGTAGTTTGTGGCTTTCTAGAAATGTGTCCATTTCTTCTAGATTGCCTAATTTATTGGCATATAGCTGTTCATAATATGTTTCTTTTTAATAATAAACTTATTTTTGATAGGTGTTCAATTTGCCAACATACAGAATAACACCCAGTGCTCATCCCATCAAGTGCCCCCCTCAGTGCCCGTCATCCATTCACCCCCACCCCCCACCCTCCTCCCCTTCCACCATCCCTAGTTTGTTTCCCAGAGTTAGGAGTCTTCATGTTCTGTCTCCCTTTCTGATATTTCCTACCCATTTCTCCTCCCTTCCCTTCTATTCCCTTTCACTATTATTTATATTTCCCAAATGAATGGGACCATAAAATGTTTGTCCTTCCCAGATTGACTTATCACTCAGCATAATACCCTCCAGTTCCATCCACGTCGAAGCAAATGGTGGGTATTTGTCATTTCTAATGGCTGAGTAACATTCCATTGTATACATAAACCACATCTTCTTTATCCATTCATCTTTCGATGGACACCGAGGCTCCTTCCACAGTTTGGCTATTGTGGACATTGCTGCTAGAAACATCGGGGTGCAGGTGTCCCGGCGTTTCACTGCATCTGAATCTTTGAGGTAAATCCCCAACAGTGCAATTGCTGGGTCATAGGGCAGGTCTATTTTTAACTCTTTGAGGAACCTCCACACAGTTTTCCAGAGTGGCTGCACCAGTTCACATTCCCACCAACAGTGTAAGAGGGTTCCCTTTTCTCCGCATCCTCTCCAACATTTGTGGTTTCCTGCCTTGTTAATTTTCCCCATTCTCACTGGTGTGAGGTGGTTTCTCATTGTGGTTTTGATTGGTATTTCCCTGATGGCAAGTGATGTGGAGCATTTTCTCATGTGCTTGTTGGCCATGTCTATGTCTTCCTCGGTGATATTTCTCTTCATGTCTTTTGCCCATTTCATGATTGGATTGTTTGTTTCTTTGGTGTTGGTTATAATAAGTCCTTTATAGATCTTGGAAACTAGCCCTTTATCTGATACGTCATTTGCAAATATCTTCTCCCATTCTGTAGGTTGTCTTTTAGTTTTGTTGACTGTATCCTTTGCTGTGCAATAGCTTCTTATCTTGATGAAGTCCCAATAGTTCATTTATGCTTTTGTTTCTTTTGCCTTTGTGGATGTATCTGGCAAGTTACTGTGGCCGACTTCAAAAAGGGTGTTGCCTGTGTTCTCCTCTAAGATTTTGATGGAACCTTGTCTCACATTTGGATCTTTCATCCATTTTATCTTTGTGTATGGTGAAAGAGAGTGGTCTAGTTTCATTCTTCTGCATGTGGATGTCCAATTTTCCCAGCACCATTTATTGAAGAGACTGTCTTTCTTCCAATGGATAGTCTTTCCTCCTTTATCGAATTATTAGTTGACCATAAACTTCAGGGTCCACTTCTGGATTCTCTATTCTGTTCCATTGATCTATGTGTCTGTTTTTGTGCCAGTACCAGACGGTCTTGATGACCACAGCTTTGTAGTACAACCTGAAATCTGGCATTGTGATGCCCCCAGATATGGTTTTCTTTTTTAAAATTCCCCTGGCTATTCGGGGTCTTTTCTGATTCCACACAAATCTTAAAATAATTTGTTCTAACTCTCTGAAGAAAGTCCATGGTATTTTGATAGGGATTGCATTAAACGTGTATATTGCCCTGGGTAACATTGACATTTTCACAATATTAATTCTGCCAATCCATGAGCATGGAATATTTTTCCATCTCTTTGTGTCTTCCTCAATTTCTTTCAGAAGTGTTCTATAGTTTTTAGGGTATACATCCTTTACCTCTTTGGTGAGGTTTATTCCTAGGTATCTTATGCTTTTGGGTGCAATTGTAAATGGGATTGACTCCTTAATTTCTCTTTCTTCAGCCTCATTGTTAGTGTATAGAAATGCCACTGAGTTCTGGGCATTGATTTTGTATCCTGCCACGCTACCAAATTGCTGTATGAGTTCTAGCAATCTTGGGGTGGAGGCTTTTGGGTTTTCTATGTAGAGTATCATGTCATTGGCGAAGAGGGAGAGTTTGACTTCTTTGCCAATTTGAATGCCTTTAATGTCTTTTTGTTGTCTGATTGCTGAGGCTAGGACTTCCAGTACTATGTTGAATAGCAGTGGTGAGAGTGGACATCCCTGTCTTGTTCCTGATCTTAGGGGAAAGGCTCCCAGTGCTTCCCCATTGAGAATGAGATTTTCTGTGGGCTTTTCATAGATGGCTTTTAAGATGTTGAGGAATGTTCCCTCTATCCCTATACTCTGAAGAGTTTTGATCAGGAATGGATGCTGTATTTTGTGAAATGATTTCTCTGCATCTAATGAGAAGATCATATGGTTCTTGGTTTTTCTCTTGCTGATATGATGAATCACATTGATTGTTTTACGAGTGTTGAACCAGCCTTGTGTCCCGGGGATAAATCCTACTTGGTCATGGTGAATAATTTTCTTAACGTATTTTTGGATCCTATTGGCTAGTATCTTGTTGAGAATTTTTGCATCCGTGTTCGTCAGGGATATTGATTGGTCTGTAATTCTCCTTTTGGTGGGGTCTTTGTCTGGTTTTGGGATTAAGGTGATGCTGGCCTCATAGAATGAATTTGGAAGTACTCCATCTCTTTCTTCCTTTCCAAACAGCTTTAGTAGAATAGGTATGATTTCTTCTTTAAACGTTTGATAGAATTCCCCAGGGAAGCCATCTGGCCCTGGACTCTTGTGTCTTTGGAGGTTTTTGATGACTGCTTCAATTCCTCCCTGGTTATTGGCCTCTTCAGGTTTTCAATTTCTTCTGTTCCAGTTGTGGTAGTTTGTGGTTTTCCAGAAATGCATCCATTTCTTCTAGATTGCTTAATTTATTGGCGTATCGCTGTTCATAATATGTGTTTAAAATCGTTTATATTTCCTTGGTGTTGTAGTGATCTCTCCTTTCTCATTCATGATTTTATTAATTTGAGTCTTCTCTCTCTTCTTTTTAATAAGGCTGGCTAATGGTATATCTATCTTATTAATTCTTTCAAAGAACCAACTCCTGGTTTTGTTGATCTGTTCCACAGTTCTTCTGGTCTCGATTTAGTTGAGTTCTGCTCTAATCTTTATTAACTCTCTTCTTCTGTTGGGTGTAGGATCTATTTGCTGTTTTTTCTCAAGCTCCTTTATGTGTAAGGTTAGCTTTTGTATTTGAGTTCTTTCCAGTTTTTGAATGGATGCTTGTATTGCGATGTATTTTCCCCTCAGGACTGCTTTTGCTTCATCCCAAAGATTTTGAATGGTTGTATCTTCATTCTCATTAGTTTCCATGAATCTTTTTAATTCTTCTTTAATTTCCTGGTTGACCCTTTCATCTTTTAGCAGGATGGTCCTTAACCTCCACGTGTTTGACGTCCTTCCAAACTTCTTGTTGTGATTTAGTTCTAATTTCAAGGCATTATGATCTGAGAATATGCAGGGGACAATCCCAATCTTTTGGTATCGGTTCGGACCCGATTTGTGACCCAGTATGTCTTCTATTCTGGAGAAAGTTCCATGTGCACTTGAGAGGAATGTGTATTCAGTTGAGTTTGGATGTAAAGTTCTGTAGATATCTGTGAAATCCATCTGGTCCAGTGTATCATTTAAAGCTCTCGTTTCTTTGGAGATATTGTGCTTAGAAGACCTATCGAGTATAGAAAGTTCTAGATTGAATGTCACCAAGTATAAGTGTATTATTATCTAGGTATTTCTTCACTTTGGTTATTGTTTGATTGATATATTTGGCAGCTCCCACATTCAGGGCATATATATTGAGGATTGTTAAGTCCTCTTGTTGGAATAGATCCTTTAAGTATGAGATAGTGTCCCTCTTCATCTCTCACTACAGTCTTCGGGGTAAATTTTAGTTTATCTCATATAAGGATGGCTACCCCTGCTTTCTTTTGAGGACCATTTGAATGGTAAATGGTTCTCCAACCTTTTATTTTCAGGTTGTAGGTGTCCTTCTGTCTAAAATGAGTCTCTTGTAGACAGCAAATAGATGGGTCCTGCTTTTTTATCCAGTCTGAAACCCTGCGCCTTTTGATGGGGTCATTAAGCCCATTCACGTTCAGAGTTACTATTGAAAGGTATGAGTTTAGTGTCATCATGATATCTATTCAGTCCTTGTTTTGTGGATTGTTCCACTGGACTTCTTCTTCTTAAACGGGAATTTTAAGAGTCCCCCTTAAAATTTCTTGCAGAGCTGGTTTGGAGGTCACATATTCTTTCAGTTCCTGCCTGTCTTGGAAGCTCTTTATCTCTCCTTCCATTTTGAATGAGAGCCTTGCTGGATAAAGTATTCTTGGTTGCATGTTCTTCTCATTTAGGACCCTGAATATATCCTGCCAGCCCTTTCTGGCCTGCCAGGTCTCTGTGGAGAGGTCTGCTGTTACCCTAGTCCTCCTCCCCATAAAAGTCAGGGATTTCTTGTCTCTTGCTGCTTTAAGGATCTTCCCTTTATATTTGGAATTTGCAAGCTTAACTATTAGATGTCGAGGTGTTGAACGGTTTTTATTGATTTTAGGGGGGATCTCTCTATTTCCTGGATCTGAATGCCTGTTTCCCTATCCCAGATTAGGAACGTTTTCAGGTAGGATTTGTTCAAATACATAATCTGGCCCTCTGTCCCTTTCGGCGCCCTTCGGAACCCCAATTAAACGTAGGTTTTTCTTCCTCAGGCTGTCGTTTATTTCCTTTAATCTATCTTCATGGTCTTTTAATTGTTTGTCTCTTTTTTCCTCAGTTTCCCTCTTTGCCGTCAACTTGTCTTCTATGTCAGTCACCCGTTCCTTCCACGTCCTTAACCCTCGTCATTAGGACTTCTAGTTTGGATTGCATCTCATTCAATTGATTTTTAATTTCTGCCTGATTGGATCTAAATTCTGCAAGTCATGAAGTCTTTTGAGTCCTTTATGCTTTTTTCTAGAGCCACCAGTAGCTGTATAATAGTGCTTCTGAATTGGCTTTCTGACATTGAATTGTAATCCAGATTTTGTAACTCTGTGGGAGAGAGGACTGTTTCTGATTCTTGCTTTTGAGGTGAGGTTTTCCTTCTAGTCATTTTGCTCAGTGCAGAGTGGCCAAAAACAAGTTGTATTGGGAAAAGTAGAAAAAGAGAGGAGAGAAAGAAGGAAAGAAAAAAGAAAAAGAAAAAAAAGGACGAGAAAAAGAGAAAAGAGAGAAGAAAATGTGAAAGAAAAAAAAATAAGGAAAAAAAAGGGTGGGGGAAGCAAACAGAAATCAAAAAGCCAAAAACAAACAAACAAACAGACAAAAACAAAACATGGGGTAGTATCTTCTGATTCTGTGTACTTTAAGTCCCTTGGCTTCCTCTGGAAGTTGTCAGTCAGTCTAGCTGGTGTTCTGGGGGAGGGGCCTGTTGTGCTGATTTTCAGGTGTTAGCACTTGGGGGAGCTGCTCTGCCCCCGCCTGGTGCAGGGCTCAGTGGGGGTTGTTTACCCCGTGAGGCCTCAGGAGGATCAACCGCAGTGGCGGCGGCAGCTCTGGAGCCCTGGAGTCAGCCCCCGCAGTAACTCCGGAGCTCTCCGTCTGCAGGGCCTGGAGGCTCCGGGGCGGGGCCGCTGATGTGCTCAGCTGGGGCAGGAGCGTCCTCGCTGTCCTGGGCTCTCCCGGCCTCTGCCTGTCCCGGGGGAGGCCGGATCCTGGGCTGTGTCCCAGCGCCCTGTGCTCCCGGGTTCTGCGCTGTTGGATTCGCGCTCCCGCCCCGCAGCCCCCTCCGCGGAGCCGCCCCCGAGACCCCCGAGCTGCTCCCGCCCCGCAGCCCCCTCCGCGGAGCCGCCCCCGAGCCCCTCTGAGCTGCTCCGTGTCCCGCCGTGCCCGCTGCAGCCCTTCGGGAGCTCGGCGCACTCTCCCGGGGCGCAGGTGCCTGTTAGTGTCCCCGGGAGCCCGAGGGCATCCCCGCCCTCCTGGGTCCTGCTCTAACTCCCTGCGGGCCCCTTTCCGCCCGGGAAGGTCGGTGCAGCTCCTGCTCCTCCGGGACGGGGCTCTCCTGTCCTGGGGACACTCGCCCCGGCCTCAGCCCGGCTCCTCGCGGGGCCCTCTCCCTTGGAGGCCTTTTGTTTCTTTATTTCTTTTTCCCCGTCTTCCTACCTTGATAGAAGCGCGAACTCTTCTCACTGTAGCATTCCAGCTGTTCTCTCTTTAAACCTCAGGCCGAATTCGTAGATTTTCAGGATGAGTTGAAGGTTATCTAGGTAATCTGGTGGGGACAGGTGATTTGGGGACCCTACTCTTCCACCAGCTTGCCCCTCCTCCGGCTTAGACATTTCAGATTAACTTTTTACAAAATGGTGGTAGTTGGGAAAGAGATTGGGCTTTAGTGAGACCAGAGGCAGATTGGTTCATTTTACATTGCTGGAATAATCTGGATATAAATGATGGAGTGATGGTTGCCTCAGTTATGACAGTCTACACAGAGGGTAGGGTATGGCATCTGAGCATTATGAAAATGATGCAGGCATGGTGGCTGATTGGAATTAGGCCATATGAAAAGAGAGAGGTCAAGGATGATTTTCAAATGTCTGGTTTGTTTAACTCTAATAGACAAGTAATGGTTTCATTCATGGCACCTGAAGACAGAGAAGGGGGAGCACTGAAACTTTCTGTGCCTCATTTCCCTCATCTGTACAATGACTAAGTAAACCCTACCCTCCCTCTTTTGTAACATTATTAGCAAGAAATAAGATATAGCATTTTAGATATCTTTAAAGTTTTTATTTTTTTTAAAGATTGTATTTATTTATTCATGAGGGACACAAAGAGAGAGGCAGAAACAGAGGCAGAGGGAGAAGCAGGCTTCCTGCAGGGAGCTGGATGTGGGACTTGATCCCAGGGTCCTGGGATCATGCCCTGAGCTGAGGGCAAACACTCAACCACTGGCTGAGCCACCCAGGTGTCCCTACATATCTTTAAAGTTATAAAGCAAGCTCACAAATTATCCTTTAAGATTGATTTACATTTAACCAAACTTTATAATTAAAAAAATTGTAAAGGAGTATATATAGCTATATAAGGCAAAGTATATTTTTAAATAGACAGAACTTATTTTTTGGAGATGGCAAGAAATATGTATCTACAGTCCAGACTCTCCTTACCCTCTCTTTGTTTTTCTATCCTACACTGTGATCTCATCATGCCATAGAGTGAAGAAAAAAAATCCACAACCATACTCTAATGCCTGTTTTTCTTAAACCAAGACTCTGCAGCTTCCCACTCAATGTTTCTTGGTACCTTGTGATGTCACCAAGTGACCATCCCAACTCCACCCTGGCATCAGCATGGCCCTGCTGTCCTCTATGTGCACACACACACACACACACACACACACACAGGGGTTGAACTCAGTAATCCCCAGGTAAAAATCTTGGGCACCATGTCAGTGTTCTCATCTACAAAATGGGTGTAATTTTTGTTTCACATGACTGATGACCAGATGAAATTAAATATATACAACATGGCAAAGCACTCAATACAAACTTTGCAGACAGATCTACCTTACCCTTGGAAATCCTTCCTGCTCTGCAACCTTATAAATTACTGGAAACCCTGATGGGCTTTGATCTCTGCATTTGAACTAACCTGCCTCATGGATCACTTGTTTCCCCTACTCTACTCTACCCCCCACCCCTACCCCATCTTTCTGAATTTCCCTAATAGTTAGGGTCTGTTTCATAACATTCAATACTAAATCATTGCATGTCTGCTCTGTGTTTCCTTTTTTTTTATTTTTTTTATTTGAGTGTAGATGACACATAATTTTATATTAGTTCCCATTATACAACTTAGTGATTTAACAAGTTTAAACAGTATGCATGTTCACCAGGAGTGTAGCTACCATCTGTCCTGTTACATGGCTTTTACTTCACTTTTTCTTTTTAAAGTAGACCCAGAATTCTTCAGGTGTATGTATTTAGCACAGTGCAGGGCACCCACAAGATACAGCAAATTGGAAGTTTGAGAATCAACACATATTTCTGATCTTCACCTACCAGTCTCTTCTATGGGGGTCTTCTTGAATTTTTACTGTCCAGCCCTCTCTCTGTATATTTAAGTCAACCATGCTTTAAATGAAGAGAGAAAGTGAAAAAATGAGGTGGGAGATACCATTTTTAAAAACTTTGATCTCAAAATGGGGGAGAATGTTGGTTTTAGAACATTTTGATCTCCTTGGATTTATTTTTATTTTCATTCTCTGACAATTCAAAAATTGCAATGATAATTGCATTGTTCTCTAAATGCCCTAGTTAGAACCAGAGCCAAGATTATTTCATCCTATTTAGGAAAGAGCTGTAGGAAGGAGCCCATAAAACATCCTTGTTTTCTTGAGGAGAGTGCAGATCACTTCACTGCTGGAAGAAAATCAGCCTCAGGCAGTGGAAGTGTTGGCCAGACTGCACTGAATGGCATCAGCAAAATGTCTGGAGCAACAGAATGGCCGGCACTGAGAGGTTGCTTGAGATGGAAGTGGATTTATGTGACAACTCTTTAATTTCATTTTGTAATTCTATTCATGGAATCTAAAGGTTATATAACTTCAGGAAAATACTCAGGCAACCTTTTGAGTTCAGGCTCTGGTATATTTAATAAGAGCAAATTTGCTTATCCTCTTCAAGCTCAGCTCTCTTCTCTGTGAAATGGGAATGAAAATATTTTCTTCCAAAGAAGACATTTAATATCTTTCTACGTAGGTATTTGGAGAGTAATAATAATAAGACAACAATCTGTCTCTGAGGTATTTGAGCACTGTAAGCTACTCAAATATTTTGGCAACTCTTCCAGTTTTCTCCCAAAGTATAATTTAAAAAAATTTAAAACATGACTATCATGTCAAAGACTTATTTAACTCATTAATGAAGGAAGCAGCAGGATATTAAAGCTGATTCAAAGAGAATTTGAAAACCTAAGTATACACAGGCTCTGAAAGAATTACTGCTGAAATAAGATTGCTAAATTTAAATATAAAATTGTTCACTTCCTACAGGGCAATAAAACTGGCAAAATGGTAAGAATATAAATATTAAAAATGATAACTTTTGGCATAACTGTTTCTACCATTCAGATATCATTTGTATTTTTATCAAAGATTAAAGTTAACATTTAACGTCTAAGGTTATGAGTTCTAATTGATGGTAAATAGTCAAACAAAAACACCTTCTCCTAGAAAATTAAGTAATCCTGGGCAAAACCTGCTAGACAATCTTTCTATGACATCCAAAGGACATGCAGTCATTTTTTTGTCTTGTTACCATGTTTTGAAAATATATTTTAATATTACCTATTTATTTTCAGTTTTTCTTTTCATCTCATTCCTGATTGGTAGATTCACTTCTTCTGTTTTATACTTTATTTTCTTCTGTCTGATGCTGTAATTCTACATGTCTCTAATTCTCTTTTTCCCATCAGCCATTTATTGCCAAATTATATCCTCAGATCTTTTCTGATTTTGCTCCCTAATTAAGCCATTATTTGAGTCTGCTTTAGTTCTTACATTAAAACCTGACTTAAACCTAATTGGTGATGCACAAACATTCACTTCCTTTTAGTATTAGAGATAGGTAATATTTGTGATTCCACTCTTGGTATCTTAGTATGGTATAGGGAAAACAAGGGTGGAAGGAGAGCTAAAATTTTTAAAACTTCCTGTTCATGTAGGAGTAGGAATATATCAGCTGTATTTGAGCCTGCCCTTGTATCTTGAACACCATCATTTTCACTAATGAAAGCCCATATCTAATGTCCATTATGCTTATTAACAAGCCATTGATTTCACCAATGAAAATCTATGTATAATATTCATTATGCTAATTAACAAACTTCTGTGTTGATCAGACATAGACCTAGCTGAAGCCTTAGAGATACCATCTCTGGGGCATTGTCTTCTGAATAAGTGTCCACTAATCACCCCTAGAATATCCTCAAATAGGGAAATTATACTCTGGGGGCCTAGAGGCATCATATTCATTTACATTACATGATCTAGGTTGCAAGTAGTTTAAAATAAAATGTAGTCTATGTCACAACCGGTACTTGGCCTGTTTCTAAATGGAGTTAACACAACCTAGCAGTCTTTGTGGAAGGCAGGGATGACTGGTACTTGCTACCTTGCAAGTTTTCTGTCTCTAAGCTCCAGAAGCTGGGACGCTGGCAACACTTTTTTGGAAATATGGGTTCCATTGACTAAACTGGCCATAGGAAGTTGAATAGGAAAGCACTGAAATCTGAACTTTCCCCTGGAGGATTGGGATATTCCCCCAGGAGGAGACCTCATCACCCCACAATGGCCATGGCTATTGGCTACTGGGAAAATATGAGGAAATGCAGCATTCTGACTTAGTAAAAAGAAAGAGTATCTTTTTACATTGCTCATTTCTTTTGGGCGCCAGTGTCTGTTAGAGCTAACTGGAAAAACAAAGACCAAAAGCAACTCTGCTTTAAATTCTGTTGTAATTGTGTCAGGTTTTATATTATGATAAAATATTAGCCTCCTTACAAGGAGAAGGAGGTTAAATCCCTAGTTGATTCAAAGTGAATTTAGTTTCTCCAAAGATGAGCAGGATGAGACAAAAACATGACCCATTTTTTTTCTCCTCAGAGTCCAAATTTTTGCTCTATTTTTTTCTTCTCTCCTCTATCTCAGGAAGGTTTCTCACAGCCAGCAGTGCGGAGGCATGCCCTTGCTGCTTGCAGAGCAGAAAGATTCATGGCTTCCTCTAACATATAAGATCCTGTATTATTCTAGGCAAAAAGAACAGCCCAGAGTGATTCATTGGGCAATGTGCATGTTGTGCCCTGGCCAGAGCTGTTACCTATTTATGACAATATAATTTCATTTGCTTTTGGAGACGCACTTTATGCCCTATTAGACTAACCCAGAAATATGTCCACCAGGCAAGATGCTTAACCTCTTCCAGTGATCTACACTGCATAGAGCCTAATGGCAGGAGTAGCATTGGCAGTTGATTTTGATTCTTCTTTGTAGAAGTGAAGGGGTTGCAACAGTTGCTGAAACTCCCCAAATTTGTGGTTATGAAATTTCTGAGTCCATGCTATACCATGATCGGCATGCGAGGATTTATACTGCCTACATTTGGAAACAAAATTTAAATGATTATTTAAATAATGTTCTAATGTTAGAATCATTTTTCGCCATGTGAATGGTGGTATATACAGTGTCTGGTTTTTGTGTACTAACCCTACCCTGGGTCTGACCTTACTTTATTCCACATTTTTCCTATTTTCTAAGTCCTTAAAAAATTAACCTAATTTTTAAAGATTTTACACATACGAATGAATTTAATGCAAACATAATGAACCCTGATGGATGCCCCTTTCTATCCTTATCAGATCATGGTATTTTCCCAAAGGATACTAATTCCTTTCCTTTGCCTTCCTCTCTAGAAAGAACTATTAGCGTGAATGTGATATTTATTTATTCTCATGCATGCTTCCATATTTTAATACATACTTTTATATCCGCAATGAGAAATAGTTTTGCTATGCAGGTTTTAAATTTTTATGACTAGTGTCTCATTTTCTTTTGTAGGATTTTGCCATAATTTATTTATCCATTTTCTTAGGGTGTCTCCAGTATTTCACCATTACAAGCAATGCTGCAAAGAACATTCTTTTTTTTTTAATTTTTATTTATTTATTTATGATAGTCACAGAGAGAGAGAGGCAGAGACACAGGCAGAGGGAGAAGCAGGCTCCATGAACCAGGAGCCTGACGTGGGATTCGATCCCGGGTCTCCAGGATCGCGCCCTGGGCCAAAGGCAGGCGCTAAACCGCTGCGCCACCCAGGGATCCCTGCAAAGAACATTCTTAACCATGTGTCCATGTGTAAGGGTTCTCTAGAGGAACAGACTACAATGGAATTGTAACTTTTTGGATATGAATATCTTCAGCTTTATCAAATATTGCTGAATTGCTCTCCAAAGAGAAATGTTAGAGTTCTTTATATATTCAGGGTACTTAAGTATTGTTGGTTATATGCACGGCAAATATATTTTCCTGTCTGTGGCTTGCCTTTTCCTTTTCTTCAGAGTGAGTTTTAAAAGTAATGTTAATTTTGATGTATTCAAAGGTATGGAGTTTTTTTTAATGTTTTGTGCACATTGTATCTCATTCTAACGATCTTTCATTTTACGTGATCATGAAGGAAACTCATCCTCTGGTTTCTTAGTCTATGTGAGCACACTTCATGGATTACCCTATGTTATATGAGTACTGGTTTAAACCATGCTGATCTAGGTGTAAAAGTTACCCCCTTGATATTCTCAAATTCCTTAGTGAGCAAAGTGGTTTTTATGATATTGACAAAGGAGGAGTTCACATCTACTCCACATTGGAGAAAGCAACACCTCCTGTTAGCTTCTCTGTTTTCTCTCTTTGTTAAATCTTGACCTTACCAGTACTTTCTCTACCAGAATTAGTCTCGCTTTTTTCTAAGTAACAGTTGACTTATAAATTAACAAGCAGGGATCCCTGGGTGGCGCAGCGGTTTGGCGCTTGCCTTTGGCCCAGGGCGCGATCCTGGAGACCCGGGATCGAATCCCACATCGGGCTCCCGGTGCATGGAGCCTGCTTCTCCCTCTGCCTATGTCTCTGCCTCTCTCTCTCTCACTGTGTGACTATCATAAATAAATAAATAAAAAAAAATTAAAAAAAAATAAATTAACAAGCAACAAGAATATAAAAGTGTCATCTCAATAACAGTGGGTCTCTCACTCTAAGAAGTTATCACAATCATTTATTTAGTCATATCTATTAAGCATGAACTAAGTGTCAAGTATTATGCAAGATACTGAGTGAACAATGTCCTAGATGGAAAAGATGGTGGAGGGAGATTTTCGAAGGCTTCTCTGAGGAAGGGATATTTAAAGTGAGGTAGGAAGAGTAAGGAACTAGCTATTCTAAGGTGGGGGAAAATATTTAACAGGAGGTTACATGACAAATGCAAAAGCCAAATGCAATGAAAAGAGCTTGGCATGTCAGGGGAACCTGAAAGAAAGCATGGCAATTATAGCTAAAAGGAAATTTTGAAGGAAGAAAGTGATATGGAATGTGGATAGAGAGCATAAGAGTGAAATTAGGGTTTAGGACAGAGAGCATAGGGGTGAAATTTTAAGCTTTCATAAACAGAGGCTAATTATTTGATTTTGGATTTTAAAATATAGCTTTGGCTGTATTTAGTACATAGACTGGCTGTACCCAAAAACAGAAGAAGGAAACCATGTAGGAAGCTGTGGCTGGGGTTCAAGTGAAAGGCAATGAAGACCAAGATTAGTTTTGTAAAGGAAACATAGAGAGGTACACTTAGAGGGAGAGATAACAGAGCTTTCTGAAGAGATACATAGAGTAAGGAAGAAAATGTAATCAAAGATGGCTCCTGGTGATATGGCATGGATCAGGTTGGGTGACAAACACTGAGATAGTGGCAACTACCCATTGAGGTTTAGGGCAGGAGAGGGATGGCGCAGGTTAGAGTTTTGTCTTTTGCATATCACTTTCAGATGCCTATGAAACATCCATGTGGAGACTTTTGAGTATTTAGTTGAATTGGAGCTCAGAGAAGAGGTACATTTGGGAGCATCAGCTAGTAGAAAAAGACTTATATATGATATGAAAAAGGAATGAAGCGAGATCTTTCTTTAGTTTCAACCTAAACTTTAGTTTCAACCTAAACTTCATATTCCCATGACTATCAGCCTTAGCCTTGAGTTTCTGTGCATGGATAGAGATCTTAGACTGTTTTTCAGAAAGCCCAGGGAAAGTCAGAAGTGGGCAATTCATCCATTTGTTCTCATTTACAAATCTCATTGCTTCTCTAGTTTTTTGGTTTTTAGAATTCTCAGAATTAAGTGCTAGGAGGTACTGCACCAGTGTACTACAAAAGTAATGAGGTTGATTGCACACTTTATTATTTCTTAATTAATTTTTTATTTTTTAAAAAAGATTTTATTTTGATTTGAGAGGGAGAGAGATGTAGGCTTGATCCCAGGACCCTGAGATCACAACCTGAGCTGAAATCAAGCTGCTTAACACACTGAACCACCCAGGTGCCTCTGATTGCACACGTTAAAGGAAAAATTGAATTATATTATTGGAAGTTTGAGAGTTTTGTATCATAGTAGATCTCTGTTAATACGTAGCAAAACTGGCATGCCTGTTCTCTGCAACATTTACAGTTCCAAAACTTTAACTTGGGGTTCTATTACTATTCCTGAAGTAGATTTGTCAATTATTTCTGTGTAGTCGACAAGGAGTTTAGTACTTCAGTAGATTATGCTTACTTTTTCTCGTTGCAGGTAGAATGTTGACTAATTGAGGTTCTCTGGCAGAATGTTCTATATGGCCATAGATAGATTTGCAGCTTGTGTTTTATGTTTATTATCAATGTTTACTCCACTTATATTTACCTTCAGCTGCTTGGACACAAAATTCTGGTTGTCTACTGGTTACTAAGAAAGAGTATATCTATTAGGCAGAAAGTATTGGGTACCTACCATTAACCAGCTGCTGTGGTACCCATGAGAGTTACCAGAAAACTAGGTCAGAGGAGGAGGGGCAAGATGACAGAAGAGTAGGGTCCCCAAGTCACCTGTCCACACCAAATTACCTAGATAACCTTCACATCATCCTGAAAATCTACGAATTCGGCCTGAGATTTAAAGAGAGACCAGCTGGAATGCTACAGTGAGAAGAGTTCACGCTTCTATCAAGGTAGGAAGACGGGGAAAAAGAAATAAAGAAACAAAAGGCCTCCAAGGGGGAGGGGCCCCGCGAGGAGCCGGGCTGAGGCCGGGGCGAGTGTCCCCAGGACAGGAGAGCCCCGTCCCGGAGGAGCAGGAGCTGCACCGACCTTCCCGGGCGGAAAGGGGCTCGCAGGGAGCTGGAGCAGGACCCAGGAGGGCGGGGATGCCCTCGGGCTCCCGGGGACAGTAACAGCAACTGCGCGCCCAGGAGAGTGCGCCGAGCTCCCTAAGGGCTGCAGCGCGCACGGCGGGACCCGGCGGGACCGGAGCAGCCAGGAGGGGCTCGGGGGCGGCTCCGCGGAGGGGGCTGCGGGGCGGGAGCGCGAATCCAGCAGCGCAGGCCCCGGAGCACAGGGCGCCGGGACACAGCCCAGGATCCGGCCTCCCCCCGGGACAGGCAGAGGCCGGGAGGGCCCAGGACAGCGAGGACGCTCCTGCCTCGAGCTGAGCAGATCAGCGGCCCCGCCCTGGAGCCTCCAGGCCCTGCGGATGGAGTAGTTCCTGCGGGGGCTGAATCCATGGCTCCAGAGCTGCCGCCGCCACTGCAGTTGTTCCTCCTGCGGCCTCACGGGGTAAACAACCCCCACTGAGCCCTGCACCAGGCAGGGGCAGGGCAGCTCCCCCAAGTGCTAACACCTGAAAATCAGCACAACAGGCCCCTCCCCCAGAAGACCAGCTAGACGGACCAGTTCCAGGGGAAGTCAAGGGATTTAAAGTATACAGAATCAGAAGATACTCCCCCGTGGTTTTTTTTTTTTTCTTTTTGATTTTTGATTGCTTCCGCCACCCTTTTTTTCACCTTTCTTTCTCTTTCTCCTCTCTTTTTTCCTTTTTTTCTTCCTTTTTTCTTTTTTCTTTTTCTCTTTTCTTTCCTACTCTCTCTCTCTTTTTCTCCTTTTCCCAATACAACTTGTTTTTGGCCACTCTGCACTGAGCAAAATGACGAGAAGGAAAACCTCACCTCAAAAGAAAGAATCAGAAACAGTCCTCTCTCCCACAGAATTACAAAATCTGGATCACAATTCAATGTCAGAAAGCCAATTCAGAAGCACTATTATACAGCTGCTGGTGGCTCTAGAAAAAAGCATAAAGGACTCAAGAGACTTCATGACTGCAGAATTTAGATCTAATCAGGCAGAAATTAAAAATCAATTGAATGAGATGCAATCCAAACTAGAAGTCCTAATGACCAGGGTTAAGGAGGTGGAAGAACGGGTGACTGACATAGAAGACAAGTTGACGGCAAAGAGGGAAACTGAGGAAAAAAGAGACAGACAATTAAAAGCCCATGAAGATAGATTAAGGGAAATAAACGATAGCCTGAGGAAGAAAAACCTATGTTTAATTGGGGTTCCCTAGGGCGCCGAAAGAGACAGAGGGCCAGAATATGTATTTGAACAAATCCTAGCTGAAAACTTTCCTAATCTGGGAAGGGAAACAGGCATTCAGATCCAGGAAATAGAGAGATCTCCCCCTAAAATCAATAAAAACCGTTCAACACCTCGACATTTAATAGTTAAACTTGCAAATTCCAAAGACAAAGAGAAGATCCTTAAAGCAGCAAGAGACAAGAAATCCCTGACTTTTATGGGGAAGAATATTAGGGTAACAGCAGACCTCTCCACAGAGACCTGGCAGGCCAGAAAGGGCTGGCAGGATATATTCAGGGTCCTAAATGAGAAGACATACAACCACGAATACTTTATCCAGCAAGGCTCTCATTCAAAATGGAAGGAGAGATAAAGAGCTTCCAAGACAGGCAGGAACTGAAAGAATATGTGACCTCCAAACCAGCTCTGCAAGAAATTTTAAGGGGGACTCTTAAAATTCCCCTTTAAGAAGAAGTCCAGTGCAACATTCCACAAAAACAAGGACTGAATAGATATCATGATGACACTAAACTCATACCTTTCAATAGTAACTCTGAACGTGAACAGGCTTAATGACCCCATCAAAAGGCGCAGGGTTTCAGACTGGATAAAAAAGCAGGACCCATCTATTTGCTGTCTACAAGAGACTAATTTTAGACAGAAGGACACCTACAACCTGAAAATAAAAGGTTGGAGAACCATTTACCATTCGAATGGTCCTCAAAAGAAAGCAGGGGTAGCCATCCTTATATCAGATAAACTAAAATTTACCCCGAAGACTGTAGTGAGAGATGAAGAGGGACACTATCTCATACTTAAAGGATCTATCCAACAAGAGGACTTAACAATCCTGAATATATATGCCCCGAATGTGGGAGCTGCCAAATATTTAAACCAATTAATAACCAACGTGAAGAAATACTTAGATAATAATACACTTATACTTGGTGACTTCAATCTAGCTCTTTCTACCCTCGATAGGTCTTCTTAGCACAACATCTCCAAAGAAACGAGAGCTTTAAATGATACACTGGAACAGATGGATTTCACAGATATCTACAGAACTTTACATCCAAACTCAACTGAATACACATTCTTCTCAAGTGCACATGGAACTTTCTCCAGAATAGACCACATGCTGGGTCACAAATTGGGTCTGAACCTATACCAAAAGATTGGGATCGTCCCCTGCATATTCTCAGACCATAATGCCTTGAAATTAGAACTAAATCACAACAAGAAGTTTGGAAGGACGTCGAACACGTGGAGGTTAAGGACCATCCTGCTAAAAGATGAAAGGGTCAACCAGGAAATTAAGAAGAATTAAAAAGATTCATGGAAACTAATGAGAATGAAGATACTAACCCTTCAAAATCTTTGGGATGCAGCAAAAGCAGTCCTAAGGGGAAAATACATCGCAATACAAGCATCCATTCAAAAACTGAAAAGAACTCAAATACAAAAGCTAACCTTACACATAAAGGAGCTAGAGATAAAACAGCAGATTGACCCCACGCCCAGCAGAAGAAGAGAATTAATTAAAATTCGAGCAGAACTCAACCAAATCGAGACCAGAAGAACTGTGGAACAGATCAACAGAACCAGGAGTTTGTTCTTTGAAAGAATTAATAAGATACATAAACCATTAGCCAACCTTATTAAAAAGAAGAGAGAGGAGACTCAAATTAATAAAATCATGAATGGGAAAGGAGAGATCACTACCAACACCAAGGAAATACAAACGATTTTAAAAACATATTATGAGCAGCTATACGCCAAAAAATTAGGCAATATAGAAGAAATGGACGCATTCCTGGAAAGCCACAAACTACCAAAACTGGAACAGGAAGAAGTAGAAAACCTGAACAGGCCAATAACCCGGTGAGGAAATTGAAGCAGTCATCAAAAACCTCCCAAGACACAAGAGTCCAGGGCCAGATGGCTTCCCAGGGGAATTCTATCAAACGTTTAAAGAAGAAATCATACCTATTCTACTAAAGCTGTTTGGAAAGATAGAAAGAGATGGAGTACTTCCAAATTCGTTCTATGAGGTCAGCATCACCCTAATTCCAAAACCAGACAAAGACCCCACCAAAAAGAGAATTACAGACCAATATCCCTGATGAACATTGTTGCAAAAATTCTCAACAAGATACTAGCCAATAGGATCCAAAAATACATTAAGAAAATTATTCACCATGACCAAGTAGGATTTATCCCCGGGACACAAGGCTGGTTCAACACTCGTAAAACAATCAATGTGATTCATCATATCAGCAAGAGAAAAACCAAGAACCATATGATCCTCTCATTAGATGCAGAGAAAGCATTTGACAAAATACAGCATCCATTCCTGATCAAAACTCTTCAGAGTGTAGGGATAGAGGGAACTTTCCTTGACATGTTAAAAGCCATCTACGAAAAGCCCACAGTAAATATCATTCTCAATGGGGAAGCACTGGGAGCCTTTCCCCTAAGATCAGGAACAAGACAGGGATGTCCACTCTCACCACTGCTATTCAACATAGTACTGGAAGTCCTAGCCTCAGCAATCAGACAACAAAAAGACATTAAAGGCATTCAAATTGGCAAAGAAGAAGTCAAACTCTCCCTCTTCGCCGATGACATGATACTCTACGTAGAAAACCCAAAAGCCTCCACCTCAAGATTGCTAGAACTCATACAGCAATTTGGTAGCGTGGCAGGATACAAAATCAATGCCCAGAACTCAGTGGCATTTCTATACACTAACAATGAGACTGAAGAAAGAGAAATTAAGGAGTCAATCCCATTTACAATTGCACCCAAAAGCATAAGATACCTAGGAATAAACCTCACCAAAGAGGTAAAGGATCTATACCCTAAAAACTATAGAACACTTCTGAAAGAAATTGAGGAAGACACAAAGAGATGGAAAAATATTCCATGCTCATGGATTGGCAGAACTAATATTCTGAAAATGTCAATGTTACCCAGGGCAATATACACGTTTAATGCAATCCCTATCAAAATTCCATGGACTTTCTTCAGAGAGTTAGAACAAATTATTTTAAGATTTGTGTGGAATCAGAAAAGACCCCGAATAGCCAGGGGAATTTTAAAAAAGAAAACCATACCTGGGGCATCACAATGCCAGATTTCAGGTTGTACTACAAAGCTGTGGTCATCAAGACAGTGTGGTACTGGCACAAAAACAGACACATAGATCAATGGAACAGAATAGAGAACCCAGAAGTGGACCCTAAACTTTATGGCCAACTAATATTCGACAAAGGAGGAAAGACTATCCATTGGAAGAAAGATAGTCTCTTCAATAAATGGTGCTGGGAAAATTGGACATCCACATGCAGAAGAATGAAACTAGACCACTCTCTTGCACCATACACAAAGATAAATTCAAATGGATGAAAGATCTAAATGTGAGACAAGATTCCATCAAAATCCTAGAGGAGAACATAGGCAACACCCTTTTTGAACTTGGCCACAGTAACTTCCTGCAAGATACATCCACAAAGGCAAAAGAAACAAAAGCAAAAATGAACTATTGGGACTTCATCAAGATAAGAAGCTTTTGCACAGCAAAGGATACAGTCAACAAAACTAAAAGACAACCTACAGAATGGGAGAAGATATTTGCAAATGACGTATCAGATAAAAGGCTAGTTTCCAAGATCTATAAAGAACTTCTTAAACTCAACACCAAAGAAACAAACAATCCAATCATGAAATGGGCAAAAGACATGAACAGAAATCTCACAGAGGAAGACATAGACATGGCCAACATGCACATGAGAAAATGCTCTGCATCACTTGCCATCAGGGAAATACCAATCAAAACCACAATGAGAAACCACCTCACACCTGTGAGAATGGGGAAAATTAACAAGGCAGGAAACCAAAAATGTTGGAGAGGATGCGGAGAAAAGGGAACCCTCTTACACTGTTGGTGGGAATGTGAACTGGTGCAGCCACTCTGGAAAACTGTGTGGAGGTTTCTCAAAGAGTTAAAAATAGACCTGTCCTATGACCCAGCATTGCACTGTTGGGGATTTACCCCAAAGATTCAGATGCAATGAAACGCTGGGACACCTGCACCCCGATGTTTCTAGCAGCAATGTCCACAATAGCCAAGCTGTGTAAGGAGCCTCGGTGTCCATCGAAAGATGAATGGATAAAGAAGATGTGGTTTATGTATACAATGGAATATTACTCAGACATTAGGAAAGACAAATACCCACCATTTGCTCCAATGTGGATGGAACTGGAGGGTATTATGCTGAGTGAAGTAAGTCAATCGGAGAAGGACAAACAGTGTATGTTCTCATTCATTTGGGGAATATAAATAATAGTGAAAGGGAATATAGGGGAAGGGAGAAGAAATGTGTGGGAAATATCAGAAAGGGAGACAGAACATAAAGACTCCTAACTGTGGGAAACGAAGTAGGGGTGGTGGAAGGGGAGGAGGGCGGGAGGTGGGGGTGAGTGGGTGACGGGCACTGAGGGGGACACTTGACGGGATGAGCACTGGGTGTTATTCTGTATGTTGGTAAATTGAACACCAATAAAAATTATTTTATTAAAAAAAAGAAAACTAGGTCATCATTCTTGAGTTCAAGAAACTTACAGTCTGGAAAAGAAACATGTTTGTAATTACCTACATACATTGCAAGATAGAATGGAAAAACGGTTATAACAGATTGAAAAAATATATGCTGTGTTACTTCTGGATAACAATGACTGCATGGCATGGCTTTACAGAATATCCCTAATGAAATGAATGAAAACTAGTAAAAACTAGCAAGTAAACAAGAAGCAGATCACTAGTAGAACAAAACAGGCAAAGGGAATAATTGAATGCCCTACATTTGTCAAGTGGCAGCTGAGAAAAGAATTAAAATATTGTAATGTGACATGACAGGTCACTGAACCACAGCTACGAAATTCAAGAAACAATACTGGTGAATGTATTCTTCAGGGTAAGCTAATAGTTGAAACATGCAATGCTTAAAGCTCAGTGTTTTACATGCTTGTGCAACTTCCTTTTTCACTCATCATGTACCCAAATGGTTATTCTTGTGAGGTAGCTACAAAGGTTCTTTCCATCTATGGATTCTTCCTCTTATAGATCCTCAAAGTCCTCTCACTAAGAGGAAGTAGGGTAGAGAATCAGAAATGACAAATTTTTATGGAATCAGCTTAGAAGTAGCTAACTTCACCTGGCCAGACATCCTTAACCACCAGGGAGGTTGGGAAAGACAGTCTTTCTGTGTGCCCACCAGAAGACAGAAAGCTTTTGGTGACCATAACAGTCTCTGCCACAGAGTCCAAACAATCTCTGTTATTTCCATTAACCATCCTCAAACTGGAAAGAAATGAAACAAAGAACTCCCTGCCCCTATTTTTCCCCTCTTTTGACTGGGTTGAGGGTAGTATAAAAGCTAAATGAGAAGTGAGCAACTGATGATGACCCTCCCTGGAGAAGGAAAGGCTCCAGGGCTTCTCCATCAGAGCCCAGTCTGAATACTCAGCAGCACAGCTCCCAGGGCCTTGGGATACACTGTTATGTCGGTGTCATGGGCCCTGGTTTAGGACGGGCATCTGTCAAAATCAGGAAACTCTAAGAATCCAAGTCTTCTAATAACAGCTGCTTACTTCCTCCGCTGAGCTCTCTTTCATTCTCTTTTACCTCTTCCACTCAAGCTTGCTAGACCCACCAAAAGGAAAACAAAAACAACTGGCTAGGACCTGGGATACCCAGGCTTTATTTGTAGTTTAGAGAGATATAAATAGGCCTCAGTGGAAAAGAACTTAAAGGGAACTCACTCACTCACACTATAGTGGATCAAATAGAAATTCTGGACAAGTGTCTCATGATAACCATGAGATGAAAAGGAAAACCACATGGAAGCTGTGAAACGCTCTGCAGAGGGGGAAAAGGCATAACAGGAAAAGACAAAGAACCTAGTCTAAAAGAAAACTATAACTCAGGGAATAAAAGCAAATCCCATGCATATGCTTTGTGTTATAGAAGAACATAATAGGATTGAAGCAATTAAAAAAGAACTCAAAAATGAAAACACAAGGTCATGGGGTGTGGTTAAAAGGGGAAGGGGCCGGGATCCCTGGGTGGCGCAGCGGTTTAGCGCCTGCCTTTGGCCCAGGGCGCGATCCTGGAGATCCGGGATCGAATCCCACGTCAGGCTCCCGGTGCATGGAGCCTGCTTCTCTCTCTGCCTGTGTCTCTGCCTCTCTCTCTCTCTCACTGTGTGCCTATCATGAATAAATAAAAATTTAAAAAAAAAAAAAAAAAGGGGAAGGGGCCATGGGTGGTGATAATCCCACTCTCAGTCCCCAAGGCACAGAGCAGGACAGAAGACAGCAAAGACTCGACCTGAGGGACAGAGAGGCAATAATCATCATGCTCTTCTAGGTATTAGAAGGAACTAAGTGTTTCCTGAAATCAAGGACAAGAATAAAGCCAGGCTGCCAGGATAGAGCAGAACTGAAGCTTGGGAAGCCCTCAGGACTCACACTATTTCTTGCTTTTGCTGCTGTGTTGTAAACCTCTTTGAAGAGGCTTCACAGGTTCTTCGTCCACATGGAAGAATATGGTTTATGCTCTGCTCCCAGCAACAAATAGACTGACTAGCTGGCTCTGAGTCACAATGCCAAATTCCCAGGAGAAGAATCTGATAGATCCAGCTTATGTTACGGCCAGTCAGCTATAGAAGGGAGACATAAAATCATAAAGCAATACTAGTTTACAATTCCTGAGTGTGAACTGGGTGTCAGGCCACTGCCAAGTGCTTACAATGGGGCATCTCATACAACGAACACGTGGGAGAGATAGTACTTATATCATTTTTTAATTGGATGCTGCTGTTGTAGCTCAGAAAATTTAAGTTGCTTATCCCGTGTCACACAGGTGTCTTGTCTCAGAGTCAGGTTTCAAACCTAGGTTGTGAGCTCCAAAATCTGCCCTCAACCTTTGTGCTGTATTACCAGTACACATGGGAGCCAGTTATCAAAAGGATAGTCAGTCGGTGGGTTAGACAGATCCCCTAAAAAATTGACCATTATTTTCCTAAAATTTTCTTCAGGTTAGATACTAACAAGAAGACTTACTGGGTCATGGGTTCTATTGCCCAGTGGCTTTCCCGAAAACTTACTCCAATTTACATCTCCGAGAAGTGTACAGAAGTGTTTCTTTCATCATATTATTGCCAACATTGAGTAATAACATTTTATTTCATATTCGCCCATGCAGTAGGAGCTAGATTTGGAAGAATTTATTCTGGCTGGGGGGTTGGGGAAATTGTCACAGGGAAGGTCCATGAGGGTGTATTTATATATATATATATATATTCTTTCCTCTTCCACCTCCCCTCCCCTCCATACCATCATTTTTTTTTTTTAGATATTTAAAATACAACTTTATTCTGATTCTAAACGAAAAGGAATGGGAATGACAGTGACAAACGAGATTTCACCACTGGATATTGTGATGGGACTGTAGCAGTCTCATTATCTGAAACTCAGGAAGGAAACAACTGTGTTCCAAAACAGCTAAGTATGCAGGTCCAAAAAAATGAAGGTACTGATTAAACTGCCACATTCACTCCGAAGCCCATTCATCTCCTTCAGCATCCCAAAGATTAAGCACATGTTCTGCTCAGCTATATAATAAAAGTGGCAAACACGCTGCACCACTGACATCACAGGACAGTTGCCTATAAAACTAGACTTCTGACGCTGGCCTCCAGCTGCACTTCTCACAGGTCATCATCCCCATCCGGGAGCGCGGTTGTCTGAGCAACCTCTAGATCGTGCTGGTACTGTGCTGCCAGAGCTGGATCCATGACCACCTCTGGGGGGGCAAGAGCAGGCATGGCGACAAACTCCAGGTTAGGGTCTCCAATTAGTTTTCTAGCAAGCCACAGGAACGGCTTCTCAAAATTGTAGTTACTTTTGGCAGAAATGTCATAGTACTGAAGGTTCTTCTTTCGGTGGAAGACAATAGATTTTGCCTTAACTTTCCTGTCCTTAATATGCACTTTATTGCCACACAGCACAATGGAGACGTTCTCACACACTCGTACCAGATCTCTATGCCAGTTAGGCACATTCTTGTAAGTAACCCTTGACGTTACATCAAACATCATAATGGCACACTGGGCTTGGATGTAGTAGCCGTCCCAGAGCCCGCTGAACTTCTCCTGGCCGGCAGTGTCCCACACGTGGAACTTGATGGGGCCCCTGTTGGCGTGGAACACTAGGGGGTGGACCTCCACGCCCAGAGTGGCTACATACTTCTCGAATTCACCCATCAGGTGACGTGTCACGAACGTGGTCTTGCCGGTGCCGCCGTCGCCAACCAGCACCAGCTTGAACTGGACTTGGGGTTCTCCCTGGGCAGCCACAGCGCTGGTGCTTCCAGAAGCGTCTGCGGCCCGTCTGACTCCATACAATCATTTTCAAACAAGTAACCGTTTTGTTTAAAAAATGCTGATGAGGTTCATATAGGATTGCTTGTAGTAGGGTAAAATAAATTCACTAACGGGATGACAGGAACAAGGGGTTTTCAGCTTTGAAATGTATTTGACTAGCGACATTTGCATTCTATGAGAAATCTATGCTAATATAACATTCACACTCAGAGGAAAACTTTAAATTGCAAATTTTATAAAGCTTGAAGTCAGTAAAATAATATTTTGGGGAGAGGGGTGGTAATGCTAAGGCGAAGTCAGGGAGCAAGGCTAATAGAAGGTGTGCATTTGCTGGGTGTGAACTCTCTGGGAGCTGCAATTGCCTGGGAAGCCTGGCCCTAGTGAACTCCGCTCCTCTCAACAGTGGATTGCATACCTTAGAGTGCATCAGAATCACCTGGAGAGCATGTAAAACCCAATTGCTAGGTATCCCCCCCCCCCCCACCCCCCAGAGTTTTTGACTTAAGAGGGTTGGGAGTCAGTGGGGAGGAATTCACATCTGGAAATTCATTCCCTGGTGATGCCTGCCCAGGGGGCTACACTTTGAGAGCACCATTGCTCTAAGAAAATCTGAATAGCATATTTGCTGGTCAAAACAGCAAAGAGAATCACCAAATAATAGTAATAACTAAAGGCTCTGCCCGATTCACTTAAGTCTGGCTAAATGTTTCTCCATAGCTTTGAAAGGGTCCTTTACTTCTGGGAAGGGCCTGACAGAAGGAAGAAGCCAGGGCAAGAGGCAAGTAGGGAGAACTCCCTCACCCTCCTGGGGACCGGCCCTGGCCCCCAGCTCCTCCCTCTTCCTCAGAGCTACCAGTTTGGAGGAGAGAAATCCAAGTCTCTCCAAAGTCTCTCTGCCTCTGCTGAGAGCAGCATCTTATGCCAGCTTTCCCTGGCGGCTTCCGACCCAGCCAGCCGCTCACCCCCTCACCCTGGGTGATGATGTCAGCACGCTCTGCTCCATCACACCTGGCTGAAGGAATCAGATAGGCTCCACAGGAAGAGACCTGAGGAAGGAGCACAGTCTTGACAGGTGAACGAAAGACTTTTGTCTTCTGGGCCGGGCTGGCTGCCAGCTTTGTGGATGTCTGTCAGTCAGCTGGCTGCTACACTTGCCTGCCTCTCTCTTTTCCCAAAAAAAGAAACCATTAGCGATTTGCAAAGCTGCTCCAGAGCACATGGGGCTCTAATAGGAGACCGGGATCGAGTTAGGATTGTGTAGCCAGCTCCTGGCTTTGGTGGGAAGCCACATTTGGGAGTGGAGCTTATGAACTCAGGCAGCCAAGGAAGCCGGGCAGGTAGGCAGATGCCTACTTGGCAGTGACAGTTTGCCTGGAATCTTTTCGTAGAATTCCTGAGCAGTGCCCTTCCAGGTGCAGTGTGGGCTGAAAGTGTCCCCAAGAAGGAGCCAAGCAGCAGTTATATGTTCAAGTCCCTCAGGGCACGTGACTCACTTGGGATGGTTGTCCTGTCAGATGCGCCCCCCCCCCCACTTGAGGCCCCAGTGATTTTTTTTTTTTACCCATCATGGTTGTTACTCTTTATTTCTAGTGGAACTCACAGTGGCATCTTTGAGACTTAGAATCTTTTTTTTTTTATTTTATTTATTTATGATAGTCATCATAGAGATAGAGAGAGAGGCAGAGACACAGGCAGAAGGAGAAGCAGGCTCCATGCACCGGGAGCCCGACGTGGGATTCCATCCCGGGTCTCCAGGATCGCGCCCTGGGCCAAAGGCAGGCGCCAAACCGCTGTGCCACCCAGGGATCCCTGAGACTTAGAATCTTTAAGGAAAATGTTCTTTGCGTTAAAATGTTCTTTGTGATTCATTTTGAATCAGCCTAGGTGGCAATAGGCTAACCTCAGCATCTGGTTTTATTTCTCACCCTGTAGTTTGTTGGGTGTGTGGGGATACAGAGCAGAGCAGTGGCAGGGGAGGGTGACTTCCTCTCTGGTTATGATTGATTCACACATTAGTTTGTAAAGGGAGGATTTTTTCTTTTTTCTTTCATTTTCATATGTCTTTTTTTTACATTATTACAATTGTTTATAGGCCGAGAATGGTCTTAAGAATATTCTCCTTAGGGAGAAGAATAAGAGCGCCAGGGTATATATCTTTTCTGTGTGCAAGATTGAAGAGTGACTTGAGAGACTTACTATGAGTTACCTGGACTAACAGCTGGAACTACGGTCTGTCTGGTCCTAGCAAGAGGGGCTCACCCCAACCTCAGCTTCTCACAGGACTGTGGCTTCTTCTCCTCCCAGGGAAACTGCATGTTCCATGGGCCCAGAGCCTCCAGGTGCTGGGCAGATGGTGCTGAGATAACTCTTGTAGATAGCTGACATCCAATTTGAGACTAACTAGTACCAGAGTGGTCTGATCATCCTCCAGAGAATTGTTCTCATGCTTGCTCTATGACATTTCTCAGCCTTGACATTACTGATGTTTGGGCCCAGGTAATTCTTTGTTGAAGAGGGCTGTCCCATGCATTGTATGATGTTTAGCTGTACTCTGACCTTAATGCATTGGATGCTAGTAGCAACTCTCATCCCTAGTTGGGACATTTGAAAATGTTTCCAGATAGAACCAAATGTCTCTAAGGGCTCAAAATTGCCTCTAGTTGAGAACTACTGATCTATAAGGATTTATAAGGAACATGGGTGGGAATTCCCCAGTGGAACAAATAACAATTGCTGCATGACCATGTGATGGTTCAGGATCCATAGTGAGAGTGGGAGGGTAGGGACTTCTGCCTTCTCTTCCCTCACTGACCCAATGCCTTTGTTCTATTTTGTCCAAAAGCAGAGCCCAAGATATGGGTTAAGGTAGTTTATTGGGGAGAACAAGGAAACAGGTGAAAAGAGAGGAAAGCTAATAAAACATAGGTTAAATAATAGGTTACTGCTGTGGAAAAATGAGATTCAATGACTCTGAGACCTTCTGAAGAACAAGATAGAATGCCCATCAGTGTCCTTCTGAAGAATGGAGAATTGGGAGTTTATCCATTCACTCCCATCCCACAATTGGTAGGGACTGTCCCAGAGGATGTTAATTCCCCTGCATTTCTCAGTTGCAAGCTCAGGTGGTGCTGGGAGAAACCCCTTAGGCAGAGTTGAAGAGAGATGGCAGGGGCTTGAGGTGAGAAGGTCTCAATGTGCTGGAAACTGTCTAGCACAGCCGTAGGCAAAGTCAGGCGTGCTAAGAGGATCAATAGGTTGGGGCCTCAGCACCATCTTCTATATCCTGTCTTTGTGTCTCTTTCCTCAATAGAGTCTGTTTCTCAACCAATGGCATATGATATGGAAGGAATTTGTTCCAGTTCCTGATACAAGAGAAGTAGGACACATAAAAGGACCCCACTTGCAAGACATTCTCTGACTGTCATTCTGTTTGCTAGGGAGATGGTTTTCAGAATTGACCCTGATTAAAGATACCAAGAACTACAAGTGGAAGCAGGGAAGAGAGAAACTCAGTGCTTTCTGAAAATGTCAGGGTGTTTGAAAATTTGTTTTGCTGGTGGCCTACAAAATGTTAAAATGAAATGTTTATTTTTTTCTATGTTATCTGTCCTTAAAGGGGTTTGTGATCATCGAGAACATGCATGTGTTAAAAGAGCATTGGAAGTCCCTGAGACTTAGTATGCAGACAGCATGCTTACTAGATACTCTGTATTCTAGCAAGTCTGATGAAAGATGGGAATTAGAGTTATTGCTGTCTTCTGTGAATGAGGAAATTGAGACGCAACGTGGAGGGTCCAGAGGGATTTCAAAGACCTCTAGTGTTGTGAAAGGCCACAATGCCTAGGATTATTACTCTTGCTTATGGGCAGACAGGTTTGAATGCCAAACTGAAGGGTTTGGATTAGATATGACAAGCCACAGGAAGCTTCCGAGGCTTGCCTGGTAAGGAAATGACATGATGAAAATGGTGTTGGAGGGCTTCATTCTCACAGCTGATGGAGGACAATTATTCCCATAGCTGCCTAGCTACAGAAAGGGCTGGAGTGGGAGAGACCATCCAAGAAGCTGTTACAATAATACAGGGATGAGATGGTGAAGACTGTAGAGTCAAATCTGAATCTAGATAAGATTTTCAATCTTCTGGCAGCCCTTTCTAGATCTAAAAATAGTGAGGCAATATCAGACTGTCCTGTTATTTTTTTTTTATTTATTTTTTGTCCTGTTATTAATGTAGAAAATGTTCTCAGAGAAGTCTCCCTGTAAGCCATGGAATCATTTCCTGTTGTAGTTGGAAAGATCTAGGGTCATCTACTCCAGTAGTGGCTAATTTGGATGCCTAAAAAGCCCAGAGAGGGGAAAGTAGCATGTGAAATAGGTATATGGGTTTGATTCATGTACTTACATTGTGTGGGTGTAGAGCGTTGACCATTGTGTGGTGGTATGCTGGAACCAGCTTGTACCAAGCCAATTGTTAGCTTTTCAGGAAATGTGTAAGATGGATGATGCTCCAGTGGTAGCTTGCAATCAACTATGGTAGGAGTATTTATACCATCAAAAGTGGCAAACACTACCAGTTAGGGCTCCCTCCCTCCCAAGAGCTGGTTGTTAAAGATTTCCAGCAGCCCACCGTTGGCACTGTGACAAACTAGAGCATACATGACCCAGGATCTGCTACTCTACTTCAGCCTCACCCACCTCAGTGGCTTGGTGGGCTTATTGTTCCCAGATGTTCTAATTTCTCAGGAGCCAAACACCTTCATGATGTGCTGCAGGCCTAGATGAGTGTGGCATATTTGAGGAAAGCTAGGAGCCCACAGTAGAGGGACTGAGGGTAAGGCACAGTAGTCAAACAGCATACCATTAAAGGCATTCCTACTTCTCTGTCCATTGCTGTAAATGAGTTGAACAAATGGCACGACACAGAATAGGAAAAAGAGAAGAGATCATGGTATTCTTCTTCAGCCTAAGTATGTAACATTTCTTCTGTATTACCATCAGGTTAGTGTGCATAGCTGAAGAACTGACAAGAAGTGATCAGAGGCTACCAAGTAACTGAGGGCAGTGCTGCTACTTTAAATACTTGGCTACTCTCACTGCAGAGCAAGTACAAGTGCAAAATATAAGCAAAATTAGATACTTTGAGGTTTGACTTTTGAGTGGATCATCATGGTTCTCTCTCTCTTTTTTTTTTCATCATGGTTCTTAAATTCCTTCTATATCCATGGAAACAAATTGTCAATTTCTGTGATCCCTCTTAATTTAAACCTGGAGGACAATTTTGCATGGCTCATGTGGATGGCTTATGCTTGCATTACTTCAATACTATGTCAATAGACATAGATTGTGATCTCTTACATCCCTCCTCTCCACCTTATTCAGAACTTCTTGTCATTCTAGGCAACTCACAGGCAAGTGGAGAAGGATCCTAAATTTAGCTAATCTCATAAGCAAGGATCACTTGCTTCAGCAGTGAAGTGTACCCTTCAGCAGCTACAAACATGCTGAATAGCAAAAGAAGGCTCTCCTAATTGGCTGTTGTGTGTGTGGAAGGTCCTGGGGAAAGAAATAACAATTAAGTTAAAAGCTACCTTTGCATCATAAATCTAAGTACCTTGAAAAAGATGACTTATTTTAAGTTAACTGCAAAGAATTTTTGTGATACAGAATTTTGAAAGACTTTCTTCATAGACTAATATAAGCAAATAGCGAGATTCTTTCTCTTTACTTGGGAACTTTAATTAAGGTTTTGTGTTCCATAACCTTGTCAGATCACTGTCCTGGCTCAGTCTTAAAATAAGTTTTATGGCCTTCCTGACCTTCATTTACCTTAGAAGTAGACACAAACCAACTTTCTCTTCCTCAAAGTGTAAGTAGAAAAGGTCCATACATTTGAAAATACTGCAGGCTTATATGGCTGATGACTTGGGATTTAACAGTTCTTCAGAGTTCTCTTGGAAAAGCTTGCTAGCTCATTAACCACTGCTATACCCTCTTTAATTGCTATCTTTATGCCATTAGAAGTCCCGCCCTTTCCAAAACCAGTTTAACACAAGGGGCCACCAGAAAGGGAGTGATTTCATTGACTGAGAACAGTCACCAGAGCCACACATTATCTGTGGATTAGATGAAGTCAGGCCTGAAAGGAAGGACAGAAGTTCTTCCACTGCCAAGTCTCTCCTCTGCTGAGCACATGGGACAGCACTTCTTAGACCCTTGGCAAGTCCAGGCCTATGAGCAGTTCTAATCAGTGAGCTGTGAATGGAAGTGACAGGTGCTACTTCTGGGGTGGAGCATTTATTATTTTTTTCATTTGTTTTTAGTGAAGTTCGATTTGCCAACATATAGTACAACACCCAGTACTCATCCCATCAAGCGACCTCCTCAGTGCCCATCACCCAGTTACCCCAACCCTCTGCCCCCCTCCCCTTCTGTAACCCTTTGTTCATTTCCTAGAGTTAGGAGTCTCTCATGGTTTGTCTCCCTCTCTAATTTTTTCCCACTCAGTTCCCCTCCTTTCCCCTATAATCCCTTTAACTATTTTTTATATTCCATGTATGAGTGAAACCATACGATGATTGTCCTCTGATTGACTTATTTCATTCAGCATAATACCCTCCAGTTCCCTCCATGTTGAAGCAAATGATCTTTATGCATTCATGTGTCAAAGGACATTGTGGCTCCATCCACAGTTTGGCTATTGTGGATATTACTGCTATGAACCTTGGGGTGCAGATGTCCCAGTGTTTTACTACATCTGTGTCTTTGGGGTAAATCCCCAGCAGTGCAATAGCTGGGTCATGGGGTAGCTCTATTTTTAACTCTGAGGAACCTCCACAGTTTTCCAGAGTGGCTGCACCGTTCACATTCCCACCAACAGTGCAAGAAGGTTCCCCTTTCTCCACATCCTCTCCAATATTTGTTGTTTCCTGTCTTGTCAACTTTCCCCATTCTCACTGGTGTGAGGTGGTATCTCATTGTGGTTTTGATTTGTAATTTCCCTGATGGCAAATGATGTAGAGCATTTTCTCATGTGCTTGTTGGCCATGTGTATATCTTCTTCAGTGAAATTTCTGTTCATGTCTCCTGCCCATTTCGTGATTGGATTTTTTGTTTCTTGAGTGTTGAGTTTGATAAATTCTTTATAGATCTTGGATACTAGCCCTTTATCTTATATGTCATTTGCAAATATCTTCTCCCATTCTGTAGGTTGACTTTTAGTTTTCTTGACTTTCTTTTGCTGTGCAGAAGCTTTTAATCCTGATTAAGTCCCAACAGTTCATTTTTTTGTTTTGTTTCCTTTGCCTTTAGAGATGTATCTTGCAAGAAGTTCCTGTGGCCAAATTCAGAAAGGTTGTTGCCTGTGTTCTTCTCTAGGATTTTGATGGATTCTTGTCTCACATTTAGATCTTTCAACCATTTTGAGTTTATCTTTGTGTATGATGTAAGAGAATGGTCTAGTTTCATTCGTCTGCACGTGGGCTGGAGCATTTGATTGCTGATGCTAGAGCCTCTGGAACATTCTCACTCTGATTTGTCAGTTACTGATGAGCAACACTGAGATCAATAGCTGAACACTCAGCTGGGCCACTGAGGGAGTGACTTTGAGAGAAAAGTGCCTCTATCCCACTCCTCCTCTGGTGATCCACAATGGCTATGTAGGAAAAAGCAAGAAATGATTTTGGGAAAGTGAGATTTGGGGTTTATTGGGTTTTTTTTGGGGGGGGGTTATTGTTACTGCAGCACAATCTATCCTGTTCTGGATGATACATTTTTCCAGCAGGCCTGTGATACTGAAAGAAGTGTCTCAAAGTGGAAGGAAGTGACTTTTATCTGGTGTGCTTTGTTTCTGCCCAGTCATTTGATAACTAGGGTGTGTAAATTCAGAGAGCCCTTCAGTCATGTAGAACATTGATGGCCACTTTTGATGACCGTTACTAGGACTGCCATCTTTTTCTCTGTTTTGTTTTGTTTTTTTAATTGATATTTGAGCTAAGACCTAAGAGGTGAGAAGAAGCCAATATGTTTATGGTCGAGATGAGGTAATATTTTCAGGCTAGAACAGCAGGTGCAAAGGCACAGGGGTGAGGAAGTTTGATGTGTTAGCTTGTATGAGAGGGAAGAAAATTTACTGTAATGGATGCCATGGGTGCTCCTCTCAGACCATTTCCATGACAGTACATATGCGTTGATTGCTGACAGCTCCCAGCAGCCACCTTCTTTGAACGTTGCCCTCCACCATTTGGAGTCACCAAGGAAAGAAGGTCATAGCCCCCCTTACCTCTGCACCAAGGAGGGATAGCTGATGGCCAATGACTGGTTGACTTTGGCAGCAAAATGCTGGCAATGTAATTGCTTTGTAATTATGTCTCAGAGCTTCTCTTCATCCCCAGTCAGGCAAAAGCTGGACTCTCTCTGAAACTCCATCCTTACATGGCCCCTTTGCTCTTTTCTATCCTGCCATCATTCTGCTATGTTTTTTCGATAAACTGCATGCATCCAGGTCCCTTCTCAGGCTCTGCTTTTTGAGAATTCAACAGAAGACATGGACTAAGATAGGAAAGGGTCCCATGGGCCAAACATATGGTGGAAGCACTAGATGCTATTGACTTCTCTTGGAAGTTCCTTATAAATATTTGGACACTAAATCCTCTTAAGTCCTACAACAGGGAAATTTGTTTAACCTCAAATAACCTACACAACTTTGTGAAATTAAGAAGATTGGACACAGAGTTGGGACTCTTAGTTTCACACACCCCTACTTTGCTGTTATTTGTTGTGTAACATTTGGCTATGTACCCGATTCTGCTTTATCTCCCACTCCTCTCAGGAAAATGGGAATCTGTTCACTGCTGGTAGAAAGACAGGTATGTAAAATGACATAGCCCCTTGGGAAAAGAGCCTGGTAGTTTCTTATAGAGTTAAACATAAACTTATCCCCACTTCTACTAGGTTTCTTTTTTTAAAAAAAGATTTTATTTATTTATTCATGAGGGACAGAGAGAGAGGCAGAGACACAGGCAAAGGGAGAAGCAGGCTCCATGCAGGGAGCCCGATGCAGGACTCGATCCCAGGACTCTGAGGTCACACCCCGAGCCAAAGGCAGACATTCAACCACTGAGCCACCCTCAGTAGAGAGTCCCTCTACTAGGTTTCTACCCATGAAGAAATTTCATTTCATTTCATTTCAAATGATAATGAAATTTCATTTTCATTTCATTTCAATTGATAATTTATGTCAACATGAAGACACATGCACAGCTTGTCATTATAGTGCCATTCATAACCACACCCAAATGGAGACAACCCAAATGTTCATCACCTGTGGTTTAACTATATGATGGAATAGCACTCAGCAATAACAAAGAACTGACACATGCTACAAAATAGACCTCCCAAACATTGTGCTACATGAAAGAAGGCAGGCGCATACTGAAGGCTATATACTGTATGATTCTACATATATGAAATCTCTAGATCAGGGGTGGCTTGGGCCTTGGCCTGGGGGTTGGGTAAGTGGGGATTGACCGTAGACACCAGGGAACTTTTGGGGGTGATGGAAATATTCTAACACGGGATTGTGGAGGTAGTTGTATACTGTATACTTTTCCTAAATGTCATTTGCATTGTTTACTCCCAGTGACCAAATTTTATGGTATGTATGCCATACCTCATTAGAGCCACCATATAGAAACCCTTTGAGAATATAAATGTATGTGTGCTTTCTTACTCTAACATCCCCTAAAAATATTATTTGGAGATCTGGGAATCTGTTCTTTATACATGAAAAGACAAGTTCCATAAGATAGTGAAAAGAAGTGGGGAGCCTGCAATAGTTACCTTCTGGGGTTCCTGTGAGGATTACCTGACATTCAACACACGTCAACTGTCAATGCTATTTTTGTTGTATCGGAGTCAGCATTTCCTCACAGATTTTTAAGAGGAAAACTTTTTGTTGTTGTTGTTGTTGTTGGAATGCTTGACAATGGGTTACCTTCAGATCTGTTGTAGGAGACGTTCTGTCCATATGCTATTTGCCCATTTAACACTAATTTTTTTTCTTATAACTTGAGAAGGGTATATTTAATTTGAGAAAAGCTTTTTTTATTCCCTGTGTACAGTCAGGTTACAAAACCTGGTGATCTCTCAGTATTTCAGAGGCGATAAAATGTTAACTTGTGGCTTCTAGGAAGGACACAGAATTCTCCAACAGGCATTACATTCTGATAAAACTCATATTATTTTTGAGAAAATTGAATACAGTATGTTGGGCCAAATGTCTCTGAAAAACCAATTCATACATTCCCTTTAGATCTCTTTGACATTAGACACAGAAAAATCCCACCTAGATGTCCTTGTATTTTCAAAAGGCAACTGTATTTGCTGGTGTGTTGTTTCTGGCTTAGCCAGAAATGATTGTTAATTTTGCCCTTAAAAAGGCAGGTTACCAAAATACATTAGTGTTTTGGGCATGTGCAGTATAGACCAATTTGGCCCAATTTAGCCTGTCAGAGCAAGATTGCACCCAAACAGAAGTGCTTATAGAAATGAATTGATGACTCCAGTAGTTTTAAATCAATGCATGCTGGGCAATCAGACTCCCTTATCGCTCCCCAAAATGACCTGCTTAAAGAAAATTGAAGCACTGTGCAATCCACATGCTCAAAGTGGTGATCACCTTCAAATTCAAGCACTTAATTTAAGAGTTCCAATAATTTTAAATTGCTGTATGCTGCAAAGAGTGACAGATGGTTACCAGAGTGTGCCAGTATTTTTAAAACACTTCAGTACTCAGTGCAGTATATTTCTGTGGAAAGGTTCACAGCAAGTTGAAGTAAATTTCCAAATTAACATTGAAAAATGAAAAGCGACATTGCAACAAACTTCAGTTTGGTTCTCTTTTATCTTTCCCACCCCCTCCCCATACTCCCAGCCAAAAAGAAGCCTAGTCACTCATCTTTCTGTTTTGGATTGAAAAACCTTGAGGATTTGTCAGGAGCTAAAAATAAGTCCGACTTTTTAAGTATGGAACCTCCTGGCAAAGATGCACTTGGCACTAGAATAGCTCTGTAGACAGAAGTAGGGAGTATGGCCCATGGAGCCAAAGGAAGAGGGACAACTTGCATATTTAGAGTTTAGAGTTCCCTACCAGAGTTTTGAAGCATTGAGGCCACTGGGAACTCTATAGAAGCCAGCCTGCAGGGTGGTGAAATTTAGAGGATCCCATCTGGTTGGTCCAGGAAAACAGGCAATGTCTGGAAGCGTCTCTGTATTCAGATACCTCATCTCTCCTGTCCTGAAGTTCTTTAGCATGTCAGGTTCCTTGCATGGAACCTCAATCTACCCTGCCACCCTCCCCCCACCCCTTCCCCTGGAGATCCTGCGCACCTGGCCAGGGCCCCACCCCTCTATCTGCCTCTTTATCCTCTTCTTGCCTCTTTCTGCTTTTTTCTCCCCTTCACAGGAAAGTCCTCTGCACTCTCTCTGTGTATCTAAATCGTGAATAATGGCTCAGCCCTGGTCCCCCCTCCTCCCCACACTCTCTGCTTTTAGCTCTATTCCATCTCATCCCACAATGTTTGTCCGTTTTCTAATTGAGTTGAATTTTAGCCCCCTATGATTGGATGCACAGTCAACAGACACTTTCAACTCTTAATTAAAAACTGAAGCCTTTAAAATAATCAATTTTATTTTGCTATACTGATATATATATAATAAACTACACCTATTTTAGGTATACAATTCAGGTTTTCTTTTATGAATGTGTGTAGCCCGGTGACCACCACTACTAGCAAGATGTAGAATATTTGTCACTCTCCAAATCATGTCCCTCTGTGGTCAGTTCCTCTGATCCTGGCCTTGGGAAACCACTGATCTGTTTTCTGCAGATGAATTGTGCCTGATTTTTGCCAATGAAAGGGCTAATAACACCCACCTCATCTGTTGTCTTGAGGGTGAATGGGGACCTGGTGAATGTTTCCCAGCAACCCTAAAGGCAACAGAGAGAAACTGCCTACCTCTTAGCCCCCAAGAACCTGAAATAGGTTCCTGTGGGACTGAATTTCTCTTGAAGTTTTATATTTTAAGTTAAAAATCTTGTTCCCCACTTTTACTCTATTTATATCCTCATTTGTTGTAATTTTAAAAATGACATTTTAAATGCCTTACCATTCAGTAAGAATGATGCTCCTGGAAAAGATACTATATTTACTCTGCAGTTTCCAGCATGTTCTAACACACTGAGACTCCCCAGAGTGAGGGGCTATCTTGAGGAGCTATCTGAAATGTTCCTTCTGGCTACGCCCGCCACAGAGCTGTCACTCAGGATTCTTAAGCTCTTGTTAAAGTCAAGACCAAAGCCTTGTCTAGCAATGTGGGCTTCCCAAAGCAGTCCTTTGGGGAGGAACATAGCTTGAGAAAGCTTTCAGTTGGCGATATGGGTAGAAGGCAGAGAGGAACCTCAACTGCAAGCTTTACATGATAAAGGCTAGCTCTGCATGTGGAATTCTTGACTTTGTGTTTATAGGGTTTATTCAAATATTATTCTTATTATAATTAAGCTACCTTTATTGAATTTCTTCTGTGCACTGGGCACTCGTCTAGGTGCACAATTGCTTTCTTTGCATTTAGTTTTATAAGATGATTCTGCAAAATAGAAGCTATGTCTTCATTTTGCTGATGAAGAAACTAAGTCCCTCAGAGGCATTTAAACAAATTTACTTAAACCTGTACAAGATCCCACAGCAAGGAAGGGGTAAAATTTGGAATCACATTAGACCCCAAACTTGTCTGTGAATAGCGTTTCTGGTTTAAAAAAATATCTGGCATATGAAAGGTCAGAGTCTAATAACTCCTCTCAGAATTGGAGGGCCTTTACGTTGTGGGGTGAGATACTTTTGCCTGGAGTCTTCAGTGACCCTCTGTGTGTATATAACCCCCTCTGACCTTCCCTCCCTGCTCCATTTCCCTCTCCCTTCCTGGCTCAAAACCGGAAAAGGATGGTTTTCTCTGAAAAGCCAGAACCCTAGGGAGGGCAAGTGGCTTTGGTCTTCCATAAGAACAGGATCCTGGAAGATGAACTGGTGAATGATGAACCACGAGGCTGGACTGCAGGGCATCCATCAGGTCACGGTGCTCGGACCCCCTTGGTGTGGGCTGAAAGGGGTGATGGATGCCAGTTAGAGCAGAAAGGGCATAGGTAGTGCTCCTTGATTTGAGAGGCTTTCATTCTGTTGCAGGCAAATAACACAGAAATAGACAGGGCTTGGCTTCTGTGGAATGTGGGGGCGAGGGCACAACATGTCCTTGGTTCTGGGGAAGGATCTAGTTCCAAATGGAATCTGAACATCTGCCTGCCTCCTAGGTCCCCGGCAGCCCCTCCAATCCCCATAGAGGAGGGTGACTTTTCATTTGGAACAATGCTAATGGAGTCATTTGGGTCAGTGTCTCTGAGATAAAATCTGTCACTCCCTTCTGCAGGCTCATTATTTCTACCTTCAGGCTGCAAGGAGACAGCAGAACACCAGAGGAAAAGGCTATTTGCTCTTCAGGCTCTCAACCCCCCTCCCACATATGTATATAAGTGACACACACATATATACACACACAGACATATCAACGTATATATACACACATACACATTTTTATGTGTGTGTATTTATTTATTTATTTATGAATGACTATGGTTTTAATGATGTGATGAATTCTGGGCAAATCTTAAAGAGGGTGTCAGTGTTTAAATTCCTTGCATAAATTTTGTTGCCCTGAAACTCTACCCTCAGTCCACTCCTGGATATGCTTTAGTATTGCCATTTAACAATGACAACAAAAAAGAGCTGCATACAGGGCTGGACTCGGCCTGGAATTACACCCCACTTAGTTCTAATTGTTCAGTAATTTAAACAGAAGAGTGGCATTGTGTTGACTCGGTGATTTAAAATTATGCTAAAACAGGATTTTCCCAGCTGGATCCTTGGCCTCGTTCAGGAACATACTTGGCTGTGTGCAACAGGGACCGCTAACCCATGAGGGTAGAGAAAATGAAAAATTTCTTATTTCTTTCTTTTATTCTTTTTTTTTTTTTTTTTTTAAGGGAGGCAGAGTTACTGGAAGCCAGCAAACAATCACCAAAGTACTAGAACTTTAGGATGAGTATGGAGCTATGGTAATTCAAATAGTATTAGGAACTTATACTTTATGAGAGAAAAGGGGGCATCTCTGAGCTCAGCTTTCATTCAGAAGCAAGAGGCTACTACCTTCATGTAACCACAGAGGCAAGGGCACATAATCTGGATTTTTCTTCTCCAGTACTTTGATACATACTTTCTTGTCAAACAACATGGCTCAGGCCTGCACCTTCCTATCCAGTATACCAGGGAAATGTTGACATTATAGTACCATAGTCTTGTGGATCTCTTGTTTACAGCCATTGGAACTCAAATGGTGGGGATTCCTGTCTATAGGGTGCCTGGGGAGTGCAATGAGCTGAAGGAGCTGAAGAGCTAGGGGCCAGTGGTCTGTCTTCTATCATGTGAATCCATGTCACTGATAATGTGGCCACAGTAATGACCACCATGCCCCCACCTTCCTCCCCTCCCACCAAGAGCTGATTTTTGTAAGGTGTGAGCATCTGGACTCTGTGTTGCCAGATCATAATAGTTTTCTTTCTGGATTATAATGTAAAGTTTCTCAGTATTTAAAAATAGGCAGCTAAAAAGAAAAAAAAATAGGCAGCTGACCCACCCACAAAAAAATGGACATTGTGTAGGCCAGAGAAAATGCTTCTGCCAGCCAGATGGGGCTAGTTGACCTCTACTTTTGACACCCAGTCTCCAGAGTCTTGGATTCCTATAATTTGCTATGTGTCTGGGGTCTTCCCATTTTCCCAGTAAGGATGTGTCTATCCTTCTCTAGGAGGGGGCTCTCGCAGGGGGTGGGAGCATGTAGTTGGCATTAGAATGGCTTTAGGTCAGGTCAAGCTTTGGCACCTTCTGGCACTGTGGTCATCAACAAATGGTTTTTGCAGTCTGCACCCCACTTGGGTGCTCCATCAGTGAAATGTGAGTGAGGGCTGGCCTTGCCCATTTCTTGGTGTCTTTGTCAGGGTTTAATGCAGGATGGAAGCGAAGCTACAATACTTTGTAAACTCTTGAGCACAACAGAAGGAAGCAGCCTGGGCTGGTGACCAAAGATAGGGGGTTGTATATTAAATATACAACTAACCAGCTGTGAGATCTGGTCAAATTGTATGACCTTTCAGAGTTGCGGGTTTCCCATCTGTAAAGACCAGGATTTTTTAGGGGAGACAATCGAGTGAATAAGAGAAGGCAAACCTGAGACCAAGTTGAGGCTTCAGCAGTTATTTCTTGTGTGATCTGGGTCAGTCATGTAATCCTTTGTGTGGTCTAGTGGCATTTTCATCTCCTGGGGATTGTTAGAAATGTAGTTTGGGGCCCTACCTCAGACCTGACAAAGCACAGACTATTTCTCAGGGCATTTGTAAGGATGTAAGAGTTCGAGGCGCTTGGGCTTAATATAGTGCTACTCAAAATGTGGTCCTGGACAAGCAACATCCTCATCTGGAAAATTGTTAGAAAAGTGATCTCTCAGGGCCCTCTGTTAGACCCACTGAATCAGTCCTCTGGGCCTGAAGACCAGGAATCTATTGTTTACCAAAGGTTCGAACTTAAATTACCTCTTCATTTCCAGTATTTTTGCAATAATATAGGTATATCATTAGGGTGTTTTTAAAAAAGATTTTATTTATTTATTCATGAGAGACACACACAGAGAGAGGCAGAGATATAGGCAGAGGGAGAAGCAGGCTCCCTATGGGGAGCCTGATAAGGGACTCAATCCCAGGACCCCAGGATCATGACCTGAATCAAAGGCGGATGCTCAACCACTGAGCCACTCAGATGCCCCTAGCATGAGGGTGTTTTAAGGATGAAAAAATATGGTGTAGTATAACAGAGTGTAATATCATAGAATATAAAATAACACATAATGTGTTAAAATGTGTGTATATATATATATATATATAGAGAGAGAGAGAGAGAGAGAGAGAGAAAATAACCATATGATGAGCAGAACTTGGTAAACAGTGTGCAGTGAAGAGTAGAAAAGAAATTGGAAACAAGGTAATTGGTAAGAGTCTGTGTCAGTTATGGTACTTTGGTTTCAAGCCAACAGAAACTAACCCTGGCTAACTTGAGCAAAGTGGAACTTATTGGAAGGATGTGGGATAGAACATAGAATTAAATTAAAAAAAAAAAAAAAAGAGCCTTCAGTGCATGGGAAAGGCAACAATGAGGGTAGCTTCAGGGAACTAAGACAGTTTTAGAATTTAATAAGTGGGTCTCCTCAGGGCACCTCCATTGAGATGAATCACCTCCAACTGCCCTTGGGCCCTTCCACTCAAGATCCAAATTCTTGATGAAGAAACTGTCTGGCAGGCTTGGGTCACCCAGAGGACAATGCACCTGAACTGCTGAGCTTAGTGGGGGTAGAGGAGTTTCTCAAAGGAATACCCTATTGTTGCAAAAGAAAGGGTGTGTGGGAACTGGGCAAGCAAAGCCAAAGGCACCCACTGCAGCTATTTTGAGCTCCAGTATTCTGAGTCTAACATCCTGCATGGTCCTTGGACTTAGCACTGTGGTAAGAAATCCTGGAGCAGCAGGCTGAAAGACAGGTGCTTGGTCTTTCAGACAATCTCCTGGCTGTTTCCTTGCACAGTGCAGCTGTAGGTCTTTTTCTTTATATCCGGGTTGGGGTAGTTTTGCCTCAGTGATTAGAGGAGCCGTGTGTGCCACCAGAACTAAAATGTACCTTCCTGTGCACAACTGTGGCTCACATGCCTCCCTGTTTGTGGCAAAGCTTTGAGTTTTTCCTCGAAAAAGTACAGCCTCTGTCACTAATGAAGCCGTAATATACAGCAAAGCACTGGAGAAGGACACACTGGATATCTTGTGCTTTTCTCCCACAATTTTATGAGTGATTATTTATAAAAACATGCTCATGTCTGAAATTTGCCATATTGGCTCCATGCTCTGTTTGTTTTTATGAATATTTTGTGCATGTGGGACAAATGGCTATGCATGGCTTGAGTTCGGGCTCTATTATTTTTTTTTCTCCTTTTGATTCTACCAGTTAATCAAAAAAATGACCCTTTTGTGTGTGGGGATTTTCCCTGGCGTGTGTCTGTGCCATGGTAACAGTGGCTGGTAATAGTTTGTCTATGAGGGGAAAATGGCGTGAATTTAATGTGCATGTGAGGGAAGAAGGGGTTTCAAGAGCCTTTTACAATGATTGTACTGATGCCTTAAGGGTAATCTAGTGTCTCAGAACATTTGCTAACCAAAGCACAGAGACCTGGAGTGGCGGAGGTCCAGTGGTTACAGTGCTGGTCCATCAAACACTCTCGTCCCAACACTGGCCACTAACTCTCCTTTTCACACCTCCCAGGTAATTTGGTATTTCTTTCACTCACCTTACAACAGAAGTCTAATAATCAGTGATATAAGCAGTGATTATACCACAGGTTCTATTTATTTATTTATTTATTTATTTATTTATTTATTTATTTATTTTAAAGATTTTATTTATTTATGAGAGACAGAGAGAGAGACAGAGACAGAGACAGGCAGCAGGAGAAGCAGGCTCCAGGGAGGGAGCCTGAGGTGGGACTCCATCTCAGGTCTCCAGGATCATGCCTTAGGCCTAAGGCGGCACTAAACTGCTGAGCCACCCGGGCTGCCCCCATAGGTTCTATTTAACATTGTAGTAGACCAAGGCCAACATAGCCAATACCAATTCAAAAAACAAATTGGCTTTGATCTGAAGTTGTAGGGAGGAGCTCCTGAGCTCAGTATTAAAGATGTGTTTACACATACAGAAGCTGGAAGGCTTATGGAGTGGTCTTTTGAGAATAGATACAGTGGTGTCTCCTCTTATGAAAGGGTTCTCATTTCAAAGCCCTTATGGAAGTTAGAAATTGCATACAGGGGGATCCCTGGGTGGCTCAGTGGTTTAGCGCCTGCCTTTGGCCCAGGGTGTGATACTGGAGTCCTGGGATCGAGTCCGGTGTGGGGCTCCCGGCATGGAGCCTGCTTCTCCCTCTGCCTGTGTCTGCCTCTCTCTTTCTCTCTCTCTCTCTCTCTCTGTGTATCATGAATAAATAAATAAAATCTTAAAAAAAAAGAAATTGCATACAGTCAAGAGTACCCTCGAATATCTGTCAAATTTCAAATTAAGTTCAATGTCTATGGTTTTGTATATATACATTTATGCAGCAACATAATAGTATATATAATATCACTATATAGCAATCATATAATGTGAATATGTTTATATAATTATATATGTGCATATAATATGTGATATATTTAATATGTAATATATAATTTATTCTAAATATGTAATATATATAATGTGTTATACAATGTAATATGTTATATACTTATGTATTATACATACTAGTAAATATCATACATTTATAACAAATAAAATAATACAAAAATATAAGTAATGCATGTAAACACATATTTATAATATGATATATATTATCTATGTTTATATTATATATGCATTGTGCAAGTTTATAAGCTTATATATGTGTATATATAGCATCTATAGTTGGATACATGTTCAAAATATAATTTTATAGAATCTTAATTATGTAAACAAATAGACATATATTTGAAAATCTCGAAATTATGCATGTGATTAACTTCTTTTCACCTCTATGTCTTGCTCTAGAGTAGAAAGTGTCATCTGTTCGTTCTGTTTGGAATTTCCTCATTTTACCCCTGCATACAAGTATAATAATCTGAGTTTAACACTTGCTATTATTCTGGCTTTTCAGCCCAAATGCTATGAATTCCAGCTCTGCATAAATATAAAGCATGGATCATATTTGAGGTCTAGTTGTCTACCAATCTTAGTTTTGAACCTGAGTAATTTGGGATTGTAAGAAGCCAAACACATTTCTGGTCTGCGAGAAATGCCTTCAGGAATGGCGATTGTTTAATTTCCATTCAAAGAAAAACTAAGTCTTCCTGGCAAATGGATGATATTTGAAATCCTCATAATGAATTTACTCTTTTTTTAACCATCATAAAAATGGTAGTCTATCAATTATACATGAAACTGAATATTAGAAAGCAGAGGAGAAGCATGTTGGCACGCACTTTGTTTCAGCCTGGCTACCTCAAATTATGAACGAGTTATTTCCGTCCCTCTGCAAAAAAGTACATGTATATTGCATATGTCACATATTATGTAAATTGGTAGTTATCATTGCCCCACACACCATTTTCCTGCAGACTCCAATTCGACTTTCATAAGCAACTGTTTCTCAAAAACAATGTTTAGAAATTCTCTCTCCAATGACCTCTGTTTAATTGAGTATATTACGTACCCTCTCTTTTCATTGTTATGAAACAAAAGAGGCTACCTTACAAACTAAATTTCTTCCTGTCCTTCTCCCAGAAGATGATACAATGGGAGTATTTTATGATTTGCTGGTAAATTTTTTTTGCTCTAATTTGTTCTGGACTGACTAAAGAATTGAAATTTGTTTTTGCATGTGGTTCTTGGAAGCCATCTCATTATATTAGACTTATACTTTGTATTTGGTCATTGAAAAAGTAAATTTTTTGGGGGGGGTTGGGAAGCCCATTTAAGGAAATGTAGAGAAACAAGTTGTGTTTAAAACGAAATATTCCACTTGCCTCTTGCTAGTACCTGTCTGTGGTGTATTCTAAGGAAACTGCTGACAATAGAGTTAGTGCCTTCTCAAGATCCCAACTCTGCACAATACCTTTCATTATGGCAGGATTCTTCTTAATTTGTCATTTCAGGGTATTCAGAATTACAGGACTAAAACCCCAAACAAGAGTTTTTTTGTGAAAGTAAGAGTAGAGTTCATCACGGTTATTAAAATTCTAATGACATGAAAGACAATTATTGTGACTTCAGGTGGTTATTCTGAATGCACTTAGATATGTGACAGCCGAGGTAAATATTTCAGCCTCAGACAGCTCCATTAATTAATTACCGCTTAGGATTCTGAAGCTTGCTTACATGCTTCAAGGGCCATGTGGAATACTTATAAGATATATATTCCAGGCAAGTCCAGACAGGCAAACTAGGTACTCAATAACGTTTTTTTCATGTCCTTGTTTGACATTTATTTATGAGAATAAAGCTCAGACTTAAATATTTTACCCTATACTCCCTTTTCCCCCAGAGAGAAACTTCTATAGAAAAACCTATAGCAATTTAAGAAAAAATAATGTGTCTGAAGAGGGCAGCCTTTCCACAATTTCTTGAAATTTACTCCACTTCAATACACATTGCATTGGGCAGTTAATTTTTTTGTGATTTAAGGCTCGTGAATGCTTTTACATGTGTTGGTCCTAAATCTCATTCTCTTAAAATTAGGCTTAATTCTTCACCTCAGCCCCCTCCTCGTATGTTTTTAAAAAAGATTTCAAATAATGTAGATGGCAACACAATTCTTCCAAATAGAGGGCTGTACTTGGAAGAATTAACTTCACTCCCAATTTACTCATGAGTACTTTGATGGGATATGGTTATTGCTTTATAAAGTTTTAAACTTTACAGTTGTTTCTTATTTTAAGAATTATGAAATCTTCAGTTTCCTAAAGAGAAGAAAAATTGAAGTACATTTTTCTGCTTCTTTGTGTCTTTTATGCCCACAAGAAGGATCAGCCACATGAGGACTTGTCAGAAAGAGTCATAAAAGCATTCTCTCTGACCTATTCCATCCAGTCACAGAGCAAAGACTTCAGAAGTTTTCTACTTGTAAACATACTCATCCTGGAAAGTGTGCATGCCAGGAGTGTTTTGTACTTGGCAATTAGCATGGGGGACAAACCTGATTCATAACAACATTGTGGCCATGTTCACCTTGCTACCCAGAACTAAATGGCTAGATCAGAGCCTTGTCACAAGTGCCCATGGTTTGGAGGATCATTGCAGCTGAGGTGGCATCTGGTGCTATGTGTGCAGAGGAGAATTTGGTCTTCCCACTGTTTTGTGATAAGATGAAGAGGTGGGAGGAAATCCAAGATAATAATGGAGGGTTGTATAGTGTCCTGAGATATGTTTTTAAAGGAGAAACTTCTGAGAGTTACTTGTCTCCCTATGAAGAAGGAAAGTTTGGGACACAGGAAGAGCAAGCTTTAATCTGATGAAAAGTTGAACAAACCACTCTTAAAATTTATCCATCACTACCCCCTCCTCAGGCTTTGAAATGTCCAAGCTTTGAAAAGCCTTGTAGATTATAGTACATTGGTAGTATCTAAGCTCTGGAAAATCTGACTGTCCTGAGGATGCTCATGGCTTTCAGGAAAAAATGATTGGGTTGGAGTTCCAGGTTAGGGGTAGCCCCACTCTGGGAAACTTGATTCTAGCCAGCTAGTGACCAGGCAGGTCCTTTGCACTTAACATTGTCCACTGTGTGGCATCACTGATATGAATATGTATTGAAAATATTTAAAGGAATGTGTGAATATTGATAGATTCACATTTCTACAGCAGGTTAGAATTTAGTACAACCTCCCCAATTTATAGATGAGCATAAATGACTTGGTTAATGCCTTATAAGTAGTATCAGATCCAGAAGGGGAAGAATCCACTTGCCCAATTTCTTTCTACCTACTTTATGTGGCATGTAGCCTCTAAGATGTTCTCTGATGATCCTTGTGTCCTGCTATTCACATCCTGGTGTGGTCCCCTCCTATATTATTCCAGAATTGATCTATTTGGCCAATAATCACCAATAATTATAGGCTACTAATGGGGGAAATTCAAGGTTTCTTTTGTGTAGAAGAACTCTGACAATCTCTGATATCACTATGCATGTTTTTCTAAGACACTTTGGCAGAAAATCATTAATTTGCTAATGTGGCCAATGAAATTAACTTTGAGCTCTAAGTTTCAGATATGTTAGTGACTTGATACTTACTGGAGGTAATGACCTCATCCATAACTTCCTAATAGATGGTTTTCATACCACAAGTTCCAAAAGTAACAATCACTGCTAGTGTAGGGATGAGGGGAGGTAGAGAATGCAGAAAAATGTGGGAAGTAATCAGCCAGTCAGTTTTCCACAACACACACACACACACACACACACACACGACCTCAGATACTTTTTAAATTTTCTATCTTTGGGACTATCCTATGTTTGCAAGTCAAAGTTTTACTTAAGATGTTCATTGACACTCTAAGTTTTGAGCTAGTTTTCTAAACAGTTAGAACCAAATTGTTCACTCGGATTGATATATATGGCAATTTAGGTGACTCATTAATTCCCCAGGGAGGTATTATGGAATACTAGGTCCCTGAGATATTAATAAATATTTGGTGAGAAAATAAAGTGAATGAGAGAAAAAGGGAGGGTAGCAAGAAAGAAATAGTTAAATAGATTCTTTGGACAAGTAATGTTGGGACAAACTTATACACGGATGGGTCTTTGGAGAAGAAATTCTCCATGCCTTTTATGTGCCAAAATGTACAGTGATTCTCCAAGAGAGAGATTGGAACAGTGTCCTCTGTGTTAACCTTTCTGTTTTCCTGATACTTAAACATTCCAGTGAAGGACAAGAACACTATGGAAACTCTAGCCTGTGGGCCAATATGAACCATGCCCATCTTTGCAAATAAAGTTTTATTGGAATACAGCCACATTCACTCATTGATGTATTCTCTATTTCTGCTTTCATGCCACATGACAAAGTTGAGTAGTCGTGAAGGAGTATGGCCCACAAAGCTTAAAATATTTACTCTACGGTCCACTACAGAAAAAATCTGCCGACCCCTGTGTTGAATCATTTGGGGAGTGTAGCATTTCCCAAAATTGATCTAAGAACTGTTTTTCAGTAAGTTATTCTGTGAGTCCAGTTTCTATATAACACAGATGAGGGAACACCGAATCAGCTCAGTCTTTTCTTGTGGGTCTGTGGGAGCCTCCCCTCCCTTCCCCTTAGAACCTTGAAAGCAGAATACTCTACATTGCCCTGTTATGCAGCTGCTACAGAGGAGGATTTCTGTTTCTCTGAGATGTGGAGTGGCAGATTGAGCCCAGTAGCTAAAGTGAATCGGTTCTTTGTTGTAAGATACAGCAAGATCAAGTTGAGTTACAGAGAGAGCTGCTTGATAACAGGAAGCTTATCATTTATTTACTGAGCAAGTGAGTTTGTTTTCATCCAGGCTGAAATACAAACCATGCATTATGGCTAGTTCATTCAAAAAGATAACAAGGAAACCCAACCAGATTTTGTGTTTTGTGCTATGAAACTGGATCCATCAGAAGCTATGCTACCATTCTGGGGACATGGTCATGTCTTTAAAATTTGTAATTAATAATGACCATTATTTTGTTGTTTCTCTGGCCTTTTACATTTATCCTTAGCACTAGAAAGGACATGAAATGTGTGAATCACCATGGACTGCAATTACCATTACACAGTTAATTATACTTGTGTCAGTGCTGAAGAACAGTGTGACCTTTAGGAGAAAGTTAAGCGTGGGCATGGAAGTATTGTGACACTTACCACTTACATTGCTTTTTTGCTTTTTCGTTTTTTTGCCTTCAAATCTACAAATGCCCATTTTATCTCCTTCCTATGTCAAGGTTCCTTAATAATTTGGTTCAGATACTGCAGGTCACACATCTCACTTTTCTTTAAAATATTTTTTGAATATTATGCTCGTGTCTTGAATTTGACTACCATAATTTTATTTTGATTAGAAAACCAAATCTTTCAAGAAGAGATAATAAGTGTTGGTTAGGATGTGGAAGAAAGGGCACACTTGTGCCCACTGCTGGTGGGAATGGTGCAGCCACTATGGAAAACAGTATGAATTTTGCTCAAAAAATGAAAAATAGAACTTCCATATGCTTTAGTAATTCCACTTCTGGGTATACATCCAAGAAAAAAAAAAGGAAAACAGGATATGGAAGAGATATTTATAGTTGGTGTTTATTGCAGAATTATACACACTAACCAAGATATGGAACTAACTTAGGCATCTGTCAACAGATGAGTGAATAAAGAAGAGATATATTTGTTATAATAACATACATATTTTATATAAAATATAAACAGTATAGTGGTAACCATATTACAATATTAGATGTATCAACTCTGATACCTTAAACTTATGTAATGTTATATGTCAATTATATCTCTATTAAAAAAACACAAAGTTTTATTTTCCTGATAACAGGTATAACCATTATTGTTACAATTTTAGAAACTGTGTTGTGGATTATAAGTAGGATAAGTTACCTTCTCAATATATGATGTCTCAAAAATTAGTCTGAGGGTGAACTCCAAAAGCTTATGATTTAAGAAGACTTGAAGAGATTCTGCTGAAGCCCAAATTGTTGGGCTAGAAAAGCAGCCAATGGCCCCTTCCTAAAAATGCAGGGAAGCTGGGAGCTGCTATAATATTCAGGCAATGGGCTCTTCTGGATTACTAGCATTATCTAGTTAACAGAGTTTTCAGATATTTTTTTTTATATTTTAGATACATAATACTGAAAGCAATCAAATATTTCCATGGAAATTCAGTGTTGCCACTATCATTAGTAATTTATGTACTCTGAAAGTGTAGAATAATTTAATAGATTTGGGGCTGGATAAGGAGGGAGCATGGGGACTATCTAAATTATTCTTATTTCACAATTAGGAAAATGGCATTAGAGAAGGTACATGGTTGTGCACTGGTAAAGTCTGATACATTTGAAATTCATTGCTACTGCTTCTCATTGAGGGAATATGATTAAACTTTTAGTTTAATTTCCAGCTACTTATTTGATAGTGCTCCCTTTATCCAAGTTGAAATCAGAATGCTTCTCACACTGTGCTATAGAGTCCAATCCCATCAGCCTCAGTGGGGCAGGACGGCTGATCCCGACTCTGCCTCCTCTGATGGGCAGATGCTAGAGGGAAGTTGAATTGAACAGACAGACCACAGCATTTAGCTAGTAAGCCAACCTCCCTGTGGCAGAGATTCAGGAAAGCTGTCAGGAACACCATAGAAATTACACAGGGGTTCTGAAAGGCAGATGCAATGCAGTGATGGGGAGTATAGGAGTTGGCAGTACTATATTGGTGTATCGATCATCCCCCAAACATACCAATCATTTCACTCTTCATGCCTCTGCCATTAAGCATCCACAACTTTCTGCAAGTGATAGAAAATGTGATTATAGTCTGTTACACAAGGAGGATTTAGGCAAAAATCCTGTGGTTGTGGTTAAGCTGCATAAGAAGACCAATTAGAGTTAGCACCTCTGCTCTTCTCTTGGCCTTTTTTCCTCACAGTCACAGAATGGTTGCTCCAGCTCCATGTAGTGTATCTGTATTTAGAGGGAAGGAATAGTGGTGGTGAAGACCCAAGCCTTATCTTTTCCTTTTTATCAGAAGAGCAAAGGGTTTCCCAGAACTCTTTCACCTCCTGCCCCTCCAAAATTATATTTCTATTTCATTGGTCAGGAGTACAGGGAGGGAATACCGAAAAAGTGGTTATATGGGTTTTTTTCAGCCTCTGTGGTAGAACCAGACAAGAAAAATGGTGTTAAGAATGGCTGTGGATGAGCTAATCTACAGTGAATTTGTGGCATTTTACAAGCTCATGAAACTGAGCATGAAACTGGTAGCAATAGTATGGTCAGGTCTTTCCCAAGATGAACAGTCTCTATGTAATAACTGACTCAAATAACCTCATTGATTAATGTGGATATTTTTATACAAGTTTGGTTTCACATAGAAACTTAGAATAACATGCCTTATTTTCTGCTTATTGAATTAAGGCCCATATGTGGATAGCACCTTACTGCACAAAATGCTTCACACCTATTACCATATTTGATCCTCACAAGAATACCATGACATGAAAATTATTATTCTAGTCTCATTGAAAAGAAAGTTGAGACAGAGAGAATTCAGGTGACTTGCACCAGGTCAAGCAGTGAGTACAAACTGAGTGTTGAATCCAGATGTTTTGGCTCTAGTGTTTATATTATTATACTTGCTGAGGAGAATGTATTTTAAAAGAAATGAAACAGAGAGTAAGTTGAGAGAGAGTCTAAGATTGTGGTAATTTTTGGAGCTGCAAACACTGAGTAATCAGTTTAGAGAAACAGAAAGTGAATTCAGTCTGTGTGACAACATGAAATATTTTTTTCCTTCCCTCTTTCAGAGAACCTCAGCCAGCAAGTCTTCGAGTGCTCCTTCCTATAGCAGATGGTCCAGTCCACAGCCACATCAGGTAACATGCTCTTTTTAAGAATCTTGATGTGCTTGGTCTCCTTGAATTGTGCTTAAATGTACAGTTATTTTGTCATTGGGCAAATGTGGAGGATATCAGGCTCTTGCCCGTTCTCACCTTGAAGTGGCCCTTTGGCAGAGGCCTGTGGACTTCCTCATTGATAACTACTCTCCACCTCAGGTCTCATGAGGGGGACAGTGACAGGCAGGGAAATGCCGAAGTCCTGCCTTCAAAGCCCTCCCCAGTGCCTAACTAATGAAGTCAACCTGGCAATGGAAGAATAGATTTTGCCTTGTTTTCTTCAAACAAGTATTAGCCTTCTGTCCTTTCTATTCTAAGAAACTGTATATGTTCCCATGTATGTGCATATGTATATATGTGTGTGTGTGTATGACATACAGTGTCTCTAAGAGTGCATACACTAATATATCTTAAAATGTACTAATACTACAAAGAATAACTTTTTTGCTTTGTTAATCAGGGCGATTAAAATATCCATTCAGGTCAAACAATACTGAATGTAATTTAACCTCTTTTGGGGAAGTTAAGCCAGCATAGCACTGTTCTGTCTCTGTGTGTAAACAAGACAGTATTTTTTGGTTGGTGAGCCATTTTCACAGGTGACTCATGGGGTTCTTTTTGAAACAGCACGTGGCGAGAACACTAACTTTATACTCTAAAAACTGGGTAGAACTTGAATTCAAGCTGCCTTCTTCTAGTTATGAGACCAACAAGAAATTTTGTTGTCTTTTGCTCTATTGGTTAGAAGTCTCTCTTAGACTTTTCAGGTCACTTGGGCAGGCTGCAGTGACTAGCAGATGCACGTTATCAATGGTTTATATTCACGTTTTCTCCCGTGTATTATTGACTTTCTGTAGACACTTAGTATTGGTGATAATTTACTCCAACATTAGCATAATGTGAGCAGTCTTTGTATACTCCCTTTCATCCTTCACAATTTCTTTGTAAGAAATTGATACTTATCAACAAAAATATAAATTTAATAAGAGAAAAAGAAATTCTTCCATTATGCAATATTTTATCACAGTCTACTTTTTCTTAAAGATTTATTTATTTATTTATTTATTTATTTGAAAGAGAAAGATATCACACGTGAGAGAGAGAGCGTGCGCACATGTGTGCACACATTGGGGGGAGGGGCAGAGACGGAGAGAGAGAGAAACTTGAGATTCCATGCTGAGTAGGGAGGCCAGTGTGGAGCTTGATCTCACGACCCTGAGATTATGACCTGAGCCAAAACCAAGAGTTGGTTGCTTAACTGGCCACCCAGGTGCCCCACAGTGCCTTTTTTAATATTGATTGGTTGGTGAAAAAAAGTTGAGGTGATGGTTCTGCCTCCATTGGCATCAGCGTTGCATGGATGCTGTGGTTTCTGTTAACTTTGGAAGGATATACTGTTTTGTGAGTGTGAGCTAAGAAAAAAGGTGACCCAGAAACATGGGCAGTGGTATTGGTTTAGGGAGATTGCTTCAAATAGCCAGTTTTCTTTTACTTCTTCCGCTTCCTAAAAATGCACACTGGGTTTTAATCAGTGTTTTTGATATCTATTCTCATACCTCTCAAAGACTGGGTTGAGCAAGTCACAGGTCACATCTCTGCCGTCACCCTAAAGATGGAGAGCGGTTCTAATCTAATCTTCCTAGTCAAGGAAAATGAGACACAGAGATTATGTTGTCCAAGGTTATGTGATTTCAGTTGGTCTACAATTCCCTGATTTTCCCCCGCAGAACTTACTCAGTCTTGTAAGCCAGTACAATCATTTTGAGAACTTCCCAGTGAAATAGTCTAATGTGAATCTGTGACTCTCTGCTGGTCCTGCAGACTTTTTACATGTGGCAATGAAATGAGAAAAGTGAAGACAGGGTAGTATTTGGAACAGTCCTTAATTCTTAGAATATAACCTTTTAGTTTTCCAACAGTACAATGACCTTTTTAAGTGAAATCTGGGAATGATTAGATGGTTTTCTTATAATTTTTGATATCTAAGCCAAATTAAAATGGCAGCCATCCTGTACATTTTCCAGTGTGTTCTCTGAATTCTTACCTGTCTATGAAATACAGGAGCAGAAGAGCTACCAAAAATGGGTTTCATTTTTGTCTTTTCATCTTTTTTTTTTTGTCTTTTCATCATTTGAAAGAAATGTGGTTATATTGGCAGACTTTCAATCTTAACAGTGCCATTTTGATTAGAAGGCTTAATTTGATGGTGTTTCCAAATGGTAGCCTGATAAAACTGATATTGGTGATATCTCTTTTGTATTGAGGATCCCCTTTAACCGTAACTAAAAGGAGCAGTACATTTTTTATATTAGGTAAATTTTCTTGGTGTTTACCTATTGTGATGATCATTTGTTGGTTTGCTTTCAGATCTACTCCATGGGTATCTCTTGCCATCTGCTTTCCCAGGCTCCCTTGTTAACTGACTACTAAATAGGTTCTCCCAGTTGGAAGCATCATTAACAAGTTGGAAAGAGAAAGGGAAAAAACCAGGATGTTTCTCCCCTCTGTTGCTTGCTTTGGGCAGTGTATCTCCATGTTCTGATGAGCCTCTGTGTGGATTCAGCTACTATGAGGCAGCCCTGGATTCTGGCCACTATGTACGCTGTCTGTGTTCCCCCATAGCTTCAAGGGCAGTGGCTGTGTTCCTCATTCTTCCCTGTCTTTTTTGGCTTTCCTAATAGCCCTATGACTAGTTCCCTGTATTAAATTCCTTCTCTTTGACTGCCTGGTATGGGCTCTCTTTTTCCAACAATTTTTTGTTTTCTGATTGATATATCAATCATGACATGATGCACTTTATTCTTTTGTCATGTAACAGTGGGTTTTAACTTTAGAAATATTATGTGAATATTTACAGGATCACCAGACTTGCAGCTGCTGAAAACTCTGAGATTTATTCTATTGAGCTGGCCTAGTGGATGATAATCCTTTTATACCCTCTATCCTACACAGAATAATTATTCCTCTTCTTTGTCACTCATGAGCTAATCCTTCCCTTCTAAATTTGTGTTTATTACAAAAAGCTTTGTCTTTCTTGTTTGCAATATAATAGGCTTATTGGCTTCAGTCTTTGAAAATACCTGCACAGATACTCAGCCTGAAGTTGAAAGGACCATGGTAACTCCATCCTGGATTCCAGCTTTATGTCTTTTTCTGATTTTTGGCATCAGCAGAACAGTTTAGAAAATAAATTATCATAGATTTATATTCACTAAGAAAAGTAGACCTTTTTCTATTTGTCTTTGTAACACTTTTTATAGATGTCAGATGGATACAAATATAGCTATTGTAATGAGTGAATTGGTACAGGTAGATATCCACTCATTTGAGAATTAATATCATCACCATTCCTTCTTCATTATTATCATCATATCTGACATTTACTGAATGCTTACTCTGCGGTGTCTGCTAATTTCTCGTCATGCATCTCATTTAACCCTCTCAATATCTCTGTGATAAGGAGACAATATTTTATAGGTGAGAGAATTGACAACTTGAACATTTAATTAACTTATCCAGTGACATAGGGTTGATTCTGTTACATTCTAGCACCCTAGGCTTTTTTTCCTGTCAATTTAATTATATTTATTATTTTAAAAATTTCTAATTTAAATTCCAATTAATATACAGTGTAATATTAATTTTAGGTGTACAATTTAATGATTCAACATTTCTGCACAATATCCATTGATCTCACAGCAAATGCACTCTTTAATCCCCATCACCCATTTAACCCTGTCCCTCCACCCGCCTCCCGTCTGGTAAGCATCAGTTCTCTGTAGCCGAGAATCTCTTTCTTAGTTTGCCTTTTCCTTTTTCCCCCAAAAAAAGGGGAAAAAGGTTTTCTTTTATTTTCTTTTATTTTAAAGGTTTTCTTTTGTTTTCTTTCTTAAATTCCACATATGAGTGAAATCATATGGTATTTGTCTTTCTCGGACTTATTTCACATAGCATAATACTCTCTAGTTCCATTCACTTTGTTGCAAATGGCAAGATTTTATTTTATTTTATTTTTTTTTTTTATTTTTATTTATTTATTTATTTATTTATTTATTTATGACAGTCACAGAGAGAGAGGCAGAGACACAGGCAGAGGGAGAAGCAGGCTCCATGCACCGGGAGCCCGATGTGGGATTCGATCCCGGGTCTCCAGGATCGCGCCCCGGGCCAAAGGCAGGCGCCAAACCGCTGCGCCACCCAGGGATCCCTAATTTTTGATGGCTGAGTAGTATTCCATTGTATATATATTCCACATATCCATTCATCAGTCAATGGAGATTTGGGCTGTTTCCATAATTTAGCTCTTGATAATGCTGTTATAAACATTAGGGTGTATGTATCCCTTTGAATTAATATTCTTATATCCTTTGGGTAAATACCTGGTAATACAATTGGTGGATTGTAGGGTAGTTCTATTTTTAACTTTTTGAGGAACCTCTATACTCTTCTCCAGAGAGGCTGCACCCTAGTCAATTTACTATTATCCAATAGTGGGCAATACTATCTCCCTGAAGTTTTTAGACTAAGGCCACTGAAAACCATTTTCACCAATACTTCTGTTTTGTACTGATCAGAACACAACTTTTTAGCCTTTAGGTACTATTTGTACTCTGAAATTATTTTTGCACAGTTAACTTTGTTGAAACAAGTGCTTATATCCATTCAAGTATAGGTTGGTCTATTTGCAAATAGCCAATTTTCAAAACATGGATCTTAATGTATTCATTAATAGGTTGTTTTTTTTAAAAAAAAACCCATAGATAGATAGATAGATAGATAGATTTATTTATTTATTGCACATGCAGGGGGAGAGGGACAGAGGAAGAGGAGAGAGAGTTTCAAGTAGACTTCAGACTGAGCCCAGAGCCTGACTCAGGACTCAGTCTCATGACCCTGAGATCACCACCTGAGTCAAAACCAAGAGGGAGCTGCTTAACCAACTGCACTGCCCAAATGCACACACACCAATTTGGTGTTTTATTTGGACTGATTTTAGAACCTATTTGTAAAAAAAAAAAGTATTTTCCAATGCTTTCAGTTTGTAAGGAATGCACATAAAGTTTTATATGCTTACAAATATCTATGAAATAAAAGTCATTATGAATTGAATTTTGAATAAGTGTACAGAAATAAGAATGGTGACTGGTTGACTGGTATCTTCATATCTGAAACTGAAATTGAATGTTTTTATGAATATTATGTACTTCTCTTTAGAAAACTTTTTTATTTCCCCTCATATCTTCTATCTCCTATTCAGCACATTCCTTATAAATATGAAGTTGATATCTTAATATGAGTTAGAAATGGAAAGATTTTCCTTTGGATAATTGTCACCAATCCAAGCATTGTGTCTTAAAAGCCTAGTATAAAGTTTTGGTCAATAATAGTCAATTGATTGGCGTCTTTTTAGCCCTTTAAACTTTGTAACTTTGTAAGTTTTGTGTTTAGAGTTGTCCTTTAGGTGAGAATGTTAAAATTCATCTCACTGAAAAGATAGCTTGTGAAATTTAGGAAAAGATGCAGTATGTTAAGGAGTGACCATTTACTCAAGAGAATTCAACCAGGTATCCCAGTGTCATTTTCTAGCAGCAAATAGACTTAGCAGAAAGCAAGGCTGACAGCAGAAGTTTTGGTTATCTGGAAGGGTTGCTGTTAAATTAGGGAAGAAGAGAGCAATGGGTTGTTTCACTGTGTTCATGTGGAAAGAGAAATTAACTGGGTGCAGTCCTCTTATAAAAGCCTACAGTGAGTATCTTTCCCGGAATGTCTTATATAATTTTTCATACTTGTATATGAAAATCTCTATACTTAGCATGTAGTAGGAGCCCATGAAGTATTTGTTGAATGAATGGAATGAATTATATGACATAACAGTAGGGATAGAATGAGGAAGAGAGGACTTCAAATCCATATATATATTTTTTCTCTTTTCTCAAAATCATTAGTTTCTACCTATTCCTTAACTGAGGGTCACATCAAAGCTGATAATTGTGAGTTGACTGAGGTAAATGCATTTCACCTATTCTCTGCTGTTAGTCCTGATGACAAGCATTGTGGTTGGAGAAGTACAGGCTGCCAGAAGGCAGGAGAGTCCACACTCTGAGTCATTGGTCAATCTGATGCTATGCCTTTATGTAATCTATATTACGCATTTGAGACTAATGTGGTTGCCCTGAGATTTCAGTGATGAAACACCAATGTTGGGAACATGTGTATGGTTGCTTGGTGCTCTGGGGTCCTTGGAGGCAAATGTAAACTTCCAGTTTATTCTCGTTCAGGATTCTGAACAAAATTGACCCCCTTTATCTGTGTGTGCATTTATCCAACTTTGCAATTTAAGTACATAGAAAACATTGCATATGTTATATAAAATTATTATTATAATGCTCATCAACCAGAGACTACAAGAAACACACATGTGTTAAAACAAATTTAGAATTGTTGCTTGTTGTTGCTTGCTGCTCTAGAGCAGACAGCATAACATGCAGAATGAGGGTAAAACCTGAGTGTTGTTCAGATTGAGTGTTGTTGGGTGGGACTTATTGAATTTATGGAATTATTTATTATGCAAGGCTTCTTAGCACCTATACTTAGAAGTCCCATGGTGTCACTTCACTGCACTCCACTGAGTCATAGGACCAGCTAAACTGGCCTAATAAATTTATATTTATTTATTATGGAATTTAGGCTTGGGTTAGATGATTTTGGTGAGAGATAAGGAAATGGGATTTGTTTGGGATCGACTACTGTTAGGAAGTAGGGGTAATTATATAATTGGATATCTTAATAATTCTATCCAGAAGATGGGATCAATGGAGCAAGACTAAAGATGTAGGTGATAAAGAGGCAGCAGTCACATTTGTTACCTGGCTGAGGGAGATGTGTGGTCACTTTTGTGATTTGGACAGTGGTCTTGTTTTTCTCTCTGCTTGGATGTAGTTATGGAGCAGCCTTGTTTTTGTCTTATTCAGTAAAGTTTAAGGTTGTGAAGTAACATGGTCTAATCTGATGTTTATATTCTATAAATTATTTCTGTTAAGTAGGGAAATTCTTGGCCTAGATGCTAATGCTAGGGTATCTACTTTAGACAGCTGTATTATACACACACACACACACACACACACACACACATATATATATACAGACACACAGATATGTATAGACACATATATACATATATATGTATATGTAAAAACACACAATTTATATGATTGTACATATAAAATGGAGGACCTGTACTATCTTCCCCGATTGTTGCATTCCTCCTGATACTTGCACTCATATATTTGAGAATTTGTCCAGAATAGCAACGTGGCAACATTCTTAACTAGAGTTGACATCCAGTTGGCATCCTAGCATTATAAATCCAGATATCAGGGAAGATCTGCAATACTAATTCTTATGCATTTGCAAACTGTCATGTCCCATTTACAGGTTTCTTTTTTTTTTAAAGGATAAGGCAAAAACTGTGGGAAAGAGAACTTGACATAATATAAACTCATAAATTTGGACTTGCATTTGAAAATGGATTATTCAGAATGTGGAAAATTAGGGTCTGATTAAATGAAATACCTGATTAATGATACCTTGTCTCCAAAGATGGTGCCACAGTTAACCATGCCTCTTAGTACTCCCACCTGTGGGTTCTTTCCTCTCTTTGGAGCTTAGCTGGCCCTATGACTCAATGGAGTGCAGTGAAGTGACACCATGGGACTTCTAAGTATAAGTGCTAAGAAGCCTTGCAGCTTTTGTTTTGTGCTCTTGCAATACTTACTTGTAGGAGAAGCTGACTGCTTTGTAGAAGCCCAACTATCCTTAGAATGCTATGTTACATAGAAGCCCAAGCTAGAATTGTGGAGAATCTGTGTGGAAAGAGAGATGCCCAGCCAGCTCCCAGCTGTTTCAGCCATCTCAGCAGAAGTATCCCAGATTTTTGAGAAAAAATGCCTTCAGGTGATTCTAACCCTAGCCACCATTTTACTGTAATTGCACAAAAGACTCCAGCTGAAACAACCCAGTTGAGCTTAGGTAGTAGTTTGTTATACAGGAATAGATGACCAAAACAAACATTCATCTTAAAATAAGTATTACTATTATCCATAGCCAATGACTAAGAAAATATTGGCAGTTAAAAGGTCTGCTATGCTGGTTTGAATGAATTGTTAATACTCATTTGAATTAATCATGGCTCTTCTATGAAAATGAATAATGTTTAGTATTTGAAAAGAGAAATTTCACCCTATAATCTTCTTTTCATTATTAATTTGTTGAACAAATATTTCCAGACATATCAATGACGCTTTAATTCTCATTTAGTGTGTAGCTCAGATTCTAGGATTCTAGGATTGAAGACCTCAGAAATCCTGAGCAGTACTTCCTTGCAGTGTCCAAAGGAGTGGTTAGGATATAGTAGAAACAGAATGACTAGGTGAACATCCTAGTCATAAATGATTATATTCCATTTGATCCTCTCTGCAGTCATTTGCAAATGTCGTGGTTGCCATGTCGCAATTTTCAGCTAATGAAATGGTAGTGGAAGTGATGTGTCACTCATGTTTTGAGACGATGTGTGATTCTCTACTCTCTATTGCCTGACACAGGGATAGAGGAAGCCATGTGTTCCAGATAGCACAATTACTGGGTAGCAAAGTCTCCACTGGCCTAGATCCCTTGGGTGAGCAGAGTGCCTTGTTAATCCTTGACAGGCAGTAGCAGGAGCCAGAAATAGACCTTAGTTGTTCCTAAGCCACTGAGATTTGGAGTTAATTTGGATCTGTAGAACCGTCTAACCTCTTGTAACTAATACAAGAGCTTTAATTTCCCATAAGTTCCATCACATTCATCCCAAGTCATTCAAAATCAACTTTGCAATCTAAATAAAAATAATGCGATTTCTAAGTAAACAGAGCTTTAAGACAGAATTTCTGATTTTTTCTCCAATTAGATTTATATCCCTAAATCCCTTAATATAGAAATTCTGGCAATAACACTGTTTATTTACTTGATTAATTTGAGAACACTTGACACTAAAATCATTCTTAAATCAAGTTGTTTTCCTATTTATTTTTCAAAGTATTTTATAGCAAATTGTTAATAAAATAATTTATTAGAAGATTTAAGAAATATTTATTCAATGTAATATCAACAAAAACACCTAAATTAGTTTTTTTTACTTTTAAAAATGGTTGTTATGAAATTTCCAAATATGCATGAAAGTAGAGAGAATAGTGTAATGAACCTCATGTACTCATCTATCCAGGTGCAACAATTATCACCATATGGGCAGCTTTTCAAACACAAATTTTGGCTACCTAAAATTTTATTCTGTTTTGATCATCTTCCCAAAGGTAAGATAATAACTACCCTTTATCCTTTACTCCAAAAATAGATTTGAATTTTTGCGAACACACTTTGTGGTCATGATCATTATCTTCTGTATTTTTTGCCAACTTTGCCCTGTAGGAATGACTTTAGAATGATTTGCTAGAATAGCTTATTTATAGAGTGACCATTTCTCCCTGTTTGACTGGAGAGTTACAGGTTGCACCTGTTGTCTTGAGATATTCATAGCATCCCCTGTTCCCTTGTCTAGTTTGTCCTGTTTTTGCCTTTTTCCATTCCTCAGAGTTGGATTCTGTATCTTGCCATGCAAGACCAAGACAAATCTAAGCCAGTCATAATCAGTGAAGCCTTATCTCAATATCTGTGTTTGCTTGCAATATCTTCAGTGTCTGAAATGTTTTTGGTGACCATAATGGCCTACCTAGGACCAGCTACATTATTTGTAGGGTCTAGTGCAAAATGTGAAAAATTATTCAGAATTTCAAGATTGTGACAGCAAAGCATTAAACCAAGTATGGGACCCTGTGCTTGAAAACAAAATACACAACATACGTATGGCAGCAAAAGTGGCACACCCATGAAACCAGCCCTGGGTCTACCACTCCCACTTCCCACCCTTCACCTAGTTCCCCATGTTCATCAATTCCAGGCCTGCATTCTTGCACTAAACCCTCTGCTGTAGTCTGCAGCAGAGGTTGACTTATTCTCTAATCCCTCTGTATGGGTTGGAACATTGGCTTATCTGTTGTTACCATCTAATGAATATTTATAATTACTAATGAGTGACAGAGCCAGAATTCCAACACAAAGGTGCTTGATTTCTAAGCAAATGATCATAACCTTCTGTTATTCTTACTCTAAGTCTTCCTAGCCTAGCTAACTTTTGACAGAGCTCTCATCCTAGTCTAAGATTCCAAGGAATGAGTATAGTCATTTATGAACACATATCCAGGAACCAAGATGCACTTTTGTTGCTCTCTGTGTTCTCATCAGTCAGCCAGACCTTCTCTCTGACATGTGTGCTGGTTCATCTGTACCTTCTTTCTTTCCACATCCCTTCTCCCTAATTATTGTGCTTACCAAACAAGCCTAAGCTCAAACTTTGTGTATCTCCTGGGCTAAACTCTGCATCTAGCTTAGTTTTACCATCTACTCTTAAATTTTCTTTTCTATCTCACTGGTTGCAGTGTGCCTTGAGCCTGAGCTGGTTTCCTCCAAGAACATTTGGAGTTAAGTGGAACGTACAGACTTTAAATGGGGGTGGAGGGTGGGGTTAGCATGCTCAATCATCACTGTTGTGTTTTCTCCAGTACCAGTTTTTTGGTTTGTGGAATTAACTTCTGTCTTTCCAATTACCTTTAGTATTACTGAAATTCATATCTGCTCTAAAAAGGTGGAATTGAGAAAAGGGAACCCTTGTGCACTGTTGGTGGGACTATAAATTGGTACAACCGCTATGGAATATAGTATGGAGGCTCCTTAAAAAGTTAAAAAGAGAAATACCATGTGATCTAGCAATTCTATTTTTGGGTATTTACCTAAAAGAAATGAAACACTATCTTCGAAAGACATCCACAACCCTATGTTCATTGTGGCATTATTTACAATAGTCAAGAAATGGAGAGAACCCAAGTGTCCATCAGTGGATGAATAGATAAAGAAAATGGGGTACATATATATGGCACATATATTCAATCATAAAAAAGAAGGGAATCCTGCCATTTGCCATAACATGGATGGACCTTGAGGGGTTTCTGCTATTAAGAAAGGGAGGAATAAAGGAAAGGAAGGAAAGGAAGGAATGGAAGGAAAGGAACATAGGAAGGAAGGAGAAAATGAAGGAAGAAAGAGGTGAAACTGAGATTGTTCTTGCACGATGGCCATTTTCTTCACATAGTTTCAAGTTTTATTTCAACTCGAAAATGAATAATTCTAGCAAATGTTATTGAAAACAAAGTTGGGAGAAATAGAAGAAAGGGAAGAAAATAATTTAAATAGTGCCATTGGTTCTGCCTGACTTTCTCTTTAATAAGCATAAGCCTTGGTGAAATGAGTTGCTGTATCTCACATTACCATTACTCAATATGGCTCAGTTACCAGAGACCCTATATGAAGCGACCATCATGCTGCCCTCTGTGGGATTTTACTGCTCAAAATGCATTATTTTTGTACAATATGGCTCAAAAATGCAAACCATCCATCTTTGGATACTAAAAGAGAAAATCTGTTTCATCTTTGGAAGAAAAGAGAAGTTGTTGGATGTACTGAGAAATATGTATTGATATCCAGTATGATGCCTTACTAAGGAACTTTCAAGTATAGTTTTGAAGGCATTTAATATTTTGACTTACATACAGACTGTGGAACATAACCTCTCTTAAGATAAGTCTCTGATCACTTCAATATAAATATATCTATTCAGTCAAAAGAACCCACTTGGATTAAAACTCCTATGAGTTCTTTGAAGATAGTTGTTAGTGGAAGAGAGGTCATTGATGGAACTGTGTTTGGCAGCCAAATATTTAACTACTTTGTTTAAGGAATAAGCTCAGATTTCTTCATGAGTCTTTTGTATTATAATAAAGAGTGGGGTTGCTGTAAGATTATTAAAATGCATCATTAATATTGAAATAAAAATGAGGTATAGAAGCAGTGAGGCTCTTGTACTCTTTTTATATTTGTTCATTTAATCATAAATGGAGATTATAAAGGACCTGTTACTGGATTACCAGTGAATTGGCTATTATGGGAGCATTGGTAAGTATTACAGGCCACTTGAGGATAAACAGTTAATGAATAAACGTTTCGCTGTGGGAAGAAGTCATAAGTTGAACAAGAAGAGATTGCTGGTTTGTCTGATGTTAACACCTTGATGTTAAGCCATGATATACAGTCACCCAGAATAGGTGACTCCTTCACTACCACCTTAAGGGAAGCATGGCTACAGCAGTGGTCAATGGTGCTCTTTAAGATAATCTGTGGACTTAAGACTTATTGAGGTCCTCAATGGGATAAATGTGGAAGATATCTTGATGTTTTTTGGGACTGTGGAAAATGAAACAAGTTAGGGAAACCAGTGGTCTTACTTCACCATGATCCACTTATCAATATAAATGCCCATTGGAAAATTATATATGAATGCCTGAGATACAGAAGCCTTCTCTGCTAACATCAAGCAGGGGGAAAGCTAGAAATAAAGAATAAAAGCCAAGTAGTCGTTCTTAGAAATTAGCTATGATAGATGTCCTAGCTATGTCACTAGCTTGATCTTGGGAATGCTACTGAATCTCTCAGTGCTGTTCTCCTTACCTATAAAATGGGGAAAAATATGGCAGCTAACTTATAGGATATTGTAAGTATTAAGTGATACAGTAATACTAAGTGTGATAAAGCAGCAGAATCCCTAGAACTTTGGTTTTCTATGTAAAGCATACCATAAAGATAGGCAAGTCATTTCCACAATTTGGTAATAGAATTGTATTTCTGTGCTTAGGGACTGTGATCTGAACAACCCCTCATGCCCATAGAGCTAAAGCTTCTATGCAGACAGCCAGAGATTTAGACCAGCATTTATTTGTCACTATTGACCTATAGGTCAAATTAAGTGGATCTTTAGTATGATGGTCATATTAGGTCTAGATACTACTTTTAGTATCATATTAGGTCTGATCACAGTAGGTCTGCTACAGAGCATGTCTCCAGGGTAGGAATGTTTGATCAATGATGTTTATATTTGTAACTGAAAAAGGAACCAAAAAACTCTAATCTGTTCTTGAAACTTAAATAGTGATGCTCCAGATACTTGGAGAAAATCTCTCAACCCCAATACTTAATACCATTCCTAGAGCAGTAATAGGCAGAGTTGGCACTTCTTTCAATGGCCAAGTTGAACATTATAAGCATTATATGTTCTAATTATATAAAATGTATTAAATTACATTTGCATCTCATACTAAACATACTACTTTTCTATAAACATTTGGAAAAATTTTCATTTGTTTTTGCAATCACTTGACTACAAGAGCAAATACAATTTATGAGAGGCTGTCATTCTTGACAATTATTTTACATACATGAGCATTCTTGCAAAATGAGAAAAATTGAATCTATAAATTGTTTTCAAATGCAATGATATTTTAGAATACTAAATTTAGCCACTGATGAAGTAGCTCCTTTTAAGTTTTTTTTTTTTAATTTTTATTTATTTATGATAGTCACAGAGAGAGAGAGAGAGAGAGGCAGAGACATAGGCAGAGGGAGAAGCAGGCTCCATGCACCGGGAGCCCGATGTGGGATTCGATCCCGGGTCTCCAGGATCGCGCCCTGGGCCAAAGGCAGGCGCCAAACCGCTGCGCCACCCAGGGATCCCCTCCTTTTAAGTTTTATAGATTTTTGTGGTGTACATTTTGTAGATTCTGTTTTATAATTTTGTTTTCATATTGGGACCAATAACTTGGTTTTTCAGTTCTCATTTTTGCAGGGCCTAAGAAAGGTCATAAGCCTTTGATATTGCGTCTTTTGTTCTTAATGGATAAAACGACCCTGCTGGTGACCTGTTTGAGAATAAGATGCAGGTTTATGCCAATGCAGGAAAAATATAAGTTGAAGGTTAAGCAGTTTGAACCATCATAAAAGGAAATCTGGGCCTTTGGTTTCATTTTATATATCATGGTCTTTGTTTTAATGCAAGCCCTGTACTCCCATTGTCCAGATATACTTTAAAATTAAAATTGTCTTGGATCTTTAGAAAGTTAAAATAGCACATATTCCATATACTTCAAAACAATCCTAAAAGGGTCTTGAGCCACATCCTTAATCAAACCCATTAGCACTTCTGCAGTGAAACTTATGAATATTCACCCAGTGGGACTAAATAAATAAAAAGCTTCAAATTAGTTCAGGTCAGCTTTTACCGCCAAATCTGTTTATGTCAGATGAAGTTTTTTGTCAAAACGACTTATGGAAAATCCTTTCCTGCAAGCCTTTTGAATTTCAGAACACTGCTAGGAATTATAGACTTGTGACCTATATGCTATTATGCTCACTAGGTGACTTTATTTGATTTATGAAGTAAAAAGAGAAGAAATTAACATCCCCAGTTGATGACCAGGCAACCTGGGATATACAGTTAAACAGATGACAGTTTTCAGATGATAGAGCAAGTAAGTCACAAAATGGAGGTGAAATCAGAGTGCCCTGCCATCACACCCCAAGGATCTTCTCAAATTTGTTATGGCCTCCGTGGTTATCCAAATGGCTGTTTTTTTTTTTAATAAATTAATTTTTTATTGGTGTTCAATTTACCAACATACAGAATAACACCCAGTGCTCATCCCGTCAAGTGTCCCCCTCAGTGCCCGTTACCCACTCACCCCCACCCCCCGCCCTCCTCCCCTCCCACCACCCCTAGTTCGTTTCCCAGAGTTAGGAGTCTTTATGTTCTGTCTCCCTTTCTGATATTTCCCACACATTTCTTCTCCCTTCCCCTATATTCCCTTTCACTATTATTTATACTCCCCAAATGAATGAGAACATACACTGTTTGTCCTTCTCCGATTGACTTACTTCACTCAGCATAATACCCTCCAGTTCCATCCACGTTGAAGCAAATGGTGGGTATTTGTCGTTTCTAATGGCCGAGTAATTTGCACCTTGCTTACTCCATGATGGCAGGTGTCTCCTTAGACAGGACTCTGGAGCTTCTCAACACAGCAGTGCTGGCTGCACCTTTGTCAACTCTAAATACACTGGGGTACTGGTTATGAAATTGCTCTAAAGGAAAGCTCTAATGCTTAGACATCAAAATATGCATGTGTAACATTTGTCAGGATGAGCTAAATTAGGTGTATCTGCTCCTTGCAAGGCCCATCTTGTAGGAGTCAGGAGAACTGAAGCAAGCTTCCTGCTCTATCTCCTCCCAGCTCTTAAAATTTCCTGCTCTGTTTCGTTGAAGCCACATATGCCAGTACCCAGGGCGAATTTTATTGCTGCAGCTGTTTTGCTGGCCTATTTTTGTCAGTGCAGAGGTTAGTTTCAGAAGTGACGGCTTAAAATAATTCACCTGATGTAGTCTTCTTGGACATCCGAAACTTGAATTATTTTCACAACACCTGAGGACACTGAGAAGGTGATTTCATCACTTGTATCTTTAGCAGAAAGCCAACATTAAAATGCAAGTTTTCTCTTTATGCACAGGCATTCACTCATTCCTTTACTTGTCTGTACATCCAGGAAGCATTATCAAAATTCTCATAGTGAGCTAGTTGCTAAGAAGGTCATATGTAGATCACTGGACAGCTGTCTCTGGAAATATGGTAGGGAAATAATACTTTTCCTCACTGGCATAGCAAAGTCATAAATTAGCCTAAGTAGTCACAAGTTTCCAAATAGAGTGAGCCAAGGCATAATTTTTTTTTTTGTAATAGCCACATAATAAGCCAGTCGTGGTAGTTAAATGTTGTAGTGGCAGCATTGGGCTTTGGCGACAGGTGGCTTGGATTCAAGATCTGGGAAATTTACCAGGCTGGCTGGTGTGGAGAAGTTACCTATACCATACCTGGTGTACATTGGAGAGACACCTGACTTTTGGTTTTGTTATCTAGGAAATGAGAGTGATAGTGTTTTGCTGTGGATCTTGATGAAGCCATGCAGGTGTGTTAATTGAAGCTGATGGTGGTATAAACAGTAGTTTCCTTTGCTTCCATGGCTGTCCTCTGCCCAATTCTGTTGTATCTCCCTCTTCTCTCTATTACTGAGAGATCCTTTAACTTTTTACTGCCCTTAACAGTAAGGACAGTGTTCTTTTCAGGCATCAAGATATTCTAGTCTTTTTTTAAAAAATATTTTATTTATTTGAGAGAAAGAGAGTGTGTGTGTGCACAAATCAGAGGAGGGGCAGAAGGAGAGAGTGAGAATCTCAAGCAGACTCTGTGCTGGGCACAGGGCTTGATGTAGGAATTGATCTCATGACCCTGAGATCATGACCCTGAAATCACAACCTGAGCCCAAATAATGATTTGAACGTTAAACCAGCTGAGCCCCCTGGTGTCCCCAGTCTATCTTTATTTAAAACTTTACATTAGATAACCACTAGAAGAGAAGATATTTCAAATATATATATGACAAATGACTCATATCCAGAATATATAAACAACTTCTGCAAATCAGTGAGGAAAAGACAATCCAATAGAAAAATGAGCAAAAGACTTGAACAGACTCTTCATAAAAGAAGATAGGTATCCCAGAGGCCTAATAAATAGATTAAATGGTGCTTAAATTAATTAGTTACCAGAAAAAATGCAAATAAAACATACAAGGGATACTACTACATAGCTACCAGAATCGTTAAAATAAAAAGACAGAAACTACCATGTATTGAAAACAATACGGAGCAACAGGAAATTTCATTCAACTGCCAAAAGGAATATAAAGTGATTTTCCCAGTGTGGGAAGAAAACTCTTTGACACTATATATTAAAACTAGACATAGATAGAGGAGGGGCAAGACGGCGGAAGAGTAGGGTCCCCAAATCACCTGTCCCCACCAAATTACCTAGAAAACCTTCCAGTCATCCTGAAAATCTATGAATTCGGCCTGAGAATTAAAGAGAGACCAGCTGGAATGCTACAGTGAGAAGAGTTCGCGCTTCTGTCAAGGTAGGAAGACGGGGAAAAAGAAATAAAGAAACAAAAGGCCTCCAAGGGGGAGGGGCCCCGCGAGGAGCCGGGCTGAGGCCGGGGTGAGTGTCCCCAGGACAGGAGAGCCCCGTCCCGGAGGAGCAGGAGCTGCACCGACCTTCCCGGGCGGAAAGGGGCTCCCAGGGAGGTGGAGCAGGACCCAGGAGGGCGGGGATGGCCTCGGGCTCCCAGGGGCACTAACAGGCACCTGCGCCCCGGGGGAGTGCGCCGAGCTCCCTAAGGGCTGCAGCGCGCACGGCGGGACCCGGAGCAGGTCGGAGGGGCTTGGGGGCGGCTCCGCGGAGGGGGCTGCGGGGCGGGAGCGCGAATCCTACAGTGCAGGCGCCGGAGCACCGGGCGCCGGGACACAGCCCAGGATCCGGCCTCCCCCCGGGACAGGCAGAGGCCGGGAGGGCCCAGGACAGCGAGGACGCTCCTGCCCCGAGATGAGCAGATCAGCGGCCCCGCCCCGGAGCCTCCAGGCCCTGCAGACGGAGAGCTCCGGAGTTACTGCGGGGGCTGAATCCAGGGCTCCAGAGCTGCCGCTGCCACTGGGGCTGTTCCTCCTGCGGCCTCACGGGGTAAACAACCCCCACTGAGCCCTGCAGCAGGCAGGGGCACAGCAGCTCCCCCAAGTGCTAACACCTGAAAATCAGCACAACAAGCCCCTCCCCCAGAAGACCTGCTAGACGGACAAGATCCAGAGGAAGTCAAGGGACTTAAAGTATACAGAATCAGAAGATACTCCCCCGTGGGTTCTTTTTTTCCTTTTTTTTTTTCTTTTTGATTTGTTTGCTTCCCCCACCCTTTTTTCCCTTTCATTCTTTTTCTCTTTTTCTTTATTTTTTTTTCTTCCTTTTTTCTTTTTTCTTTTTCTCTTTTCTTTCCTTCTTTCTCTTTTTCTCCTTTTCCCAATACAATTTGTTTTTGGCCACTCTGCACTGACCAAAATGACTAGAAGGAAAACCTCACCTCAAAAGAAAGAATCAGAAACAGTCCTCTCTCCCACAGAGTTACAAAATCTGGATTACAATTCAATGTCAGAAAGCCAATTCAGAAGCACTATCATACAGCTACTGGTGGCTCTAGAAAAAAACATAACCGACTCAAGAGACTTCATGTCTGCAGAATTTAGATCCAATCAGGCAGAAATTAAAAATCAATTGAATGAGATGCAATCCAAACTAGAAGTCCTAACGACGAGGGTTAACGAGGTGGAAGAACAAGTGAGTGACATAGAAGACAAGTTGATGGCAAAGAGGGAAACTGAGGAAAAAAGAGACAGACAATTAAAAGACCATGAGGTTAGATTAAGGGAAATAAACGACATGCTGAGGAAGAAAAACCTACGTTTAACTGGGGTTCCCGAGGGCGCGGAAAGGGACAGAGGGCCAGATTATGTATTTGAACAAATCATAGCTGAAAACTTTCCTAATCTGGGAAGGGAAACAGGCATTCAGATCCAGGAAGTAGAGAGATCCCCCCTAAAATCAATAAAAACCGTTCAAACCTCGACATCTAATAGTGAAGCTTGCGAATTCCAAAGATAAAGAGAAGATCCTTAAAGCAGCAAGAGACAAGAAATCCCTGACTTTTATGGGGAGGAGTATTAGGGTAAGAGCAGACCTCTCCACAGAGACCTGGCAGGCCAGAAAGGACTGGCAGGATATATTCAGGGTCCTAAATGAGAAGAACATGCAACCAAGAATACTTTATCCAGCAAGGCTCTCATTCAAAATGGAAGGAGAGATAAAGAGCTTCCAAGACAGGCAGGAACTGAAAGAATATGTGACCTCCAAACCAGCTCTGCGAGAAATTTTAAGGGGGACTCTTAAAATTCCCCTTTAAGAAGAAATTCAGTTGAACAATCCACAAAAACAAGGACTGAATAGATATCATGATGACACTAAACTCATATCTGTCGATAGTAACTCTGAACGTAAAAGGACTTAATGACCCCATCAAAAGGCGCAGGGTTTCAGACTGGATAAAAAAGCAGGACCCATCTATTTGCTGTCTACAAGAGACTCATTTTAGACAGAAGGACACCTACAACCTGAAAATAAAAGGTTGGAGAACCATTTACCATTCAAATGGTCCTCAAAAGAAAGCAGGGGTAGCCATCCTTATATCAGATAAACTAAAATTTACCCCGAAGACTGTAGTGAGAGATGAAGAGGGACACTATCTCATACTTAAAGGATCTATCCAACAAGAGGACTTGACAATCCTGAATATATATGCCCCGAATGTGGGAGCTGCCAAATATTTAAACCAATTAATAACCAAAGTGAAGAAATACTTAGATAATAATACACTTATACTTGGTGACTTCAATCTAGCTCTTTCTACCCTCGATAGGTCTTCTAAGCACAACATCTCCAAAGAAATTAGAGCTTTAAATGATACACTGGACCAGATGGATTTCACATATATCTACAGAACTTTACATCCAAACTCAACTGAATACACATTCTTCTCAAGTGCACGTGGAACTTTCTCCAAAGTAGACCACATACTGAGTCATAAATCGGGTTTGAACTGATACCAAAAGATTGGGATCGTCCCCTGCATATTCTCAGACCATAATGCCTTGAAATTAGAACTAAATCACAACAAGAAGTTTGGAAGGACCTCAAACACGTGGAGGTTAAGGACCATCGTGCTAAAAGATGAAAGGGTCAACCAGGAAATTAAAGAAGAATTAAAAAGATTCATGGAAACGAATGAGAATGAAGATACAACCATTCAAAATCTTTGGGATGCAGCAAAAGCAGTCCTAAGGGGGAAATACATCGCAATACAAGCATCCATTCAAAAACTGGAAAGAACTCAAATACAAAAGCTAACCTTACACATAAAGGAGCTAGAGAATAAACAGCAGATTGACCCCAGGCCCAGCAGAAGAAGAGAGTTAATTAAAATTCGAGCAGAACTCAACGAAATCGAGACCAGAAGAACTGTGGAACAGATCAATAGAACCAGGAGTTGGTTCTTTGAAAGAATTAATAAGATAGATAAACCATTAGCCAACCTTATTAAAAAGAAGAGAGAGGAGACTCAAATTAATAAAATCATGAATGAGAAAGGAGAGATCACTACCAACACCAAGGAAATACAAACGATTTTAAAAACATATTATGAACAGCTATACGCCAATAAATTAGGCAATCTAGAAGAAATGGACACATTCCTGGAAAGCCACAAACTACCACAACTGGAACAGGAAGAAATAGAAAACCTGAACAGGCCAATAACCAGGGAGGAAATTGAAGCAGTCATCAAAAACCTCTCAAGGACACAAGAGTCCAGGGCCAGAAGGCTTACCAGGGGAATTCTATCAAACGTTTAAAGAAGAAATCATACCTATTCTACTAAAGCTCTTTGGAAAGATAGAAAGAGATGGAGCACTTCCAAATTCGTTCCATGAGGCCAGCATCACCTTAATTCCAAAACCAAAGACCCCACCAAAAAGGAGAATTACAGACCAATATCCCTGATGAACATGGATGCAAAAATTCTCAACAAGATACTAGCCAATAGGATCCAACAGCACATTAAGAAAATTATTCACCATGACCAAGTAGGATTTATCCCCGGGACACAAGGCTGGTTCAACACTCGTAAAACAATCAGTGTGATTCATCATACCAGCAAGAGAAAAACCAAGAACCATATGATCCTCTCATTAGATGCAGAAAAAGCATTTGACAAAATACAGCATCCATTCCTGATCAAAACTCTTCAGAGTGTAGGGATAGAGGGAACTTTCCTTGACATCTTAAAAGCCAGCTACGAAAAGCCCACAGCAAATATCATTCTCAATGGGGAAGCACTGGGAGCCTTTCCCCTAAGATCAGGAACAAGACAGGGATGTCCACTCTCACCACTGCTATTCAACATAGTACTGGAAGTCCTAGCCTCAGCAATCAGACAACAAAAAGACATTAAAAGCATTCAAATTGGCAAAGAAGTCAAACTCTCCCTCTTCGCTGATGACATGATACTCTACATAGAAAACCCAAAAGCCTCCACCCCCAGATTGATAGAACTCATACAGCAATTTGGTAGTGTGGCAGGATACAAAATCAATGCCCAGAAATCAATGGCATTTCTATACACTAACAATGAGGCTGAAGAAAGAGAAATTAAGGAGTCAATCCCATTTACAATTGCACCCAAAAGCATAAGATACCTAGGAATAAACCTCACCAAAGAGGTAAAGGATCTATACCCTAAAAACTATAGAACACTTCTGAAAGAAATTGAGGAAGACACAAAGAGATGGAAAAATATTCCATGCTCATGGATTGGCAGAACTAATATTCTGAAAATGTCAATGTTACCCAGGGCAATTTACACGTTTAATGCACTCCCTATCAAAATTCCATGGACTTTCTTCAGAGAGTTAGAACAAATTATTTTAAGATTTGTGTGGAATCGGAAAAGACCCCGAATAGCCAGGGGAATTTTAAAAAAGAAAACCCTAGCTGGGGACATCACAATGCCAGATTTCAGGTTGTACTACAAAGCTGTGGTCATCAAGACAGTGTGGTACTGGCACAAAAACAGACACATAGATCAATGGAACAGAATAGAGAACCCAGAAGTGGACCCTCTACTTTATGGCCAACTAATATTCGATAAAGGAGGAAAGACTATCCATTGGAAGAAAGACAGTCTCTTCAATAAATGGTGCTGGGAAAATTGGACATCCACATGCAGAAGAATGAAACTAGACCACTCTCTTTCACCATACACAAAGATAAACTCTAAATGGATGAAAAGTCTAAATGTGAGACAAGATTCCATCAAAATCCTAGAGAAGAACACAGGCAACACCCTTTTTGAACTCGGCCATAGTAACTTCTTGCAAGATACATCCACAAAGGCAAAAGAAACAAAAGCAAAAATGAACTATTGGGACTTCATCAAGATAAGAAGCTTTTGCACAGCAAAGGATACAGTCAACAAAACTCAAAGACAACCTACAGAATGGGAGAAGATATTTGCAAATGACATATCAGATAAAGGGCTAGTTTCCAAGATCTATAAAGAACTTATTAAACTCAACACCAAAGAAACAAACAATCCAATCATGAAATGGGCAAAAGACATGAACAGAAATCTCACAGAGGAAGACATAGACATGGCCAACATGCATATGAGAAAATGCTCTGCATCACTTGCCATCAGGGAAATACAAATCAAAACTACAATGAGATACCACCTCACACCAGTGAGAATGGGGAAAATTAACAAGGCAGGAAACCACAAATGTTGGAGAGGATGCGGAGAAAAGGGAACCCTCTTACACTGTTGGTGGGAATGTGAACTGGTGCAGCCACTCTGGAAAACTGTGTGGAGGTTCCTCAAACAGTTAAAAATATACCTGCCCTACGACCCAGCAATTGCACTGTTGGGGATTTACCCCAAAGATACAAATGCAATGAAACGCTGGGACACCTGCACCCCGATGTTTATAGCAGCAATGGCCACGATAGCCAAACTGTGGAAGGAGCCTCGGTGTCCAACGAAAGATGAATGGATAAAGAAGATGTGGTTTATGTATACAATGGAATATTACTCAGCTATTAGAAATGACAAATACCCACCATTTGCTTCAACGTGGATGGAACTGGAGGGTATTATGCTGAGTGAAGTAAGTCAGTCGGAGAAGGACAAACATTATATGTTCTCATTCATTTGGGGAATATAAATAATAGTGAAAGGGAAAATAAGGGAAGGGAGAAGAAATGTGTGGGAAATATCAGAAAGGGAGACAGAACGTAAAGACTGCTAACTCTGGGAAACGAACTAGGGGTGGTAGAAGGGGAGGAGGGCGGGGGGTGGGAGTGAATGGGTGACGGGCACTGGGTGTTATTCTGTATGTTAGTAAATTGAACACCAATAAAAAAAAAAAAGAAAAAATAAAAAAAAAGAAAAAAAGAAAATGTTATTCTATTAAAAAAAAAAAAACAAAATCCTAGAGGAGAACACAGGCAACACCCTTTTTGAACTTGGCCACAGTAACTTCTTGCAAGATACATCCACGAAAGCAAAAGAAACAAAAGCAAGAATGAACTATTGGGACTTCATCAAGATAAGAAGCTTTTGCACAGCAAAGGATACAGTCAACAAAACTAAAAGACAACCTACAGAATGGGAGAAGATATTTGCAAATGACATATCAGATAAAGGGCTAGTTTCCAAGATCTATAAAGAACTTCTTAAACTCAACACCAAAGAAACAAACAATCCAATCATGAAATGGGCAAAAGACATGAAGAGAAATCTCACAGAGGAAGACATAGACATGGCCAACAAACACATGAGAAAATGCTCCGCATCACTTGCCATCAAGGAAATACAAATCAAAACCACAATGAGATACCACCTCACACCAGTGAGAATGGGGAAAATTAACAAGGCAGGAAACCACAAATGTTGGAGAGGATGCGGAGAAAAGGGAACCCTCTTACACTGTTGGTGGGAATGTGAACTGGTGCAGCCACTCTGGAAAACTGTGTGGAGATTCCTCAAAGAGTTAAAAATAGACCTGCCCTACGACCCAGCAATTGCACCGTTGGGGATGTACCCCAAAGATTCAGATGCAATGAAACGCCGGGACACCTGCACCCCGATGTTTCTAGCAGCAATGTCCACATAGCCAAACTGTGGAAGGAGCCTCGGTGTCCATCGAAAGATGAATGGATAAAGAAGATGTGGTTTATGTATTCAATGGAATATTACTCAGCCATTAGAAACGACAAATGCCCACCATTTGCTTCAACGTGGATGGAACTGGAGGGTATTATGCTGAGTGAAGTAAGTCAATCGGAGAAGGACAAACAGTGTATGTTCTCATTCATTTGGGGAATATAAATAATAGTGAAAGGGAATATAAGGGAAGGGAGAAGAAATGTGTGGGAAATATCAGAAAGGGAGACAGAACATAAAGACTCCTAACTCTGGGAAACGAACTGGGGGTGGTGGAAGCGGAGGAGGGCGGGGAGTGGGGGTGAGTGGGTGATGGGCACTGAGGGGGACACTTGATGGGATGAGCACTGGGTGTTATTCTGTATGTTGGTAAATTGAACACCAATAAAAATTATTTTATTAAAAAAATAAAACTAGACATAAGCATATACCTGCAGAATTACTCATCATCTCATACCCAACCGAATTGCATATGTTCTCAAAAGACATCCCATCCTTAGCAATGTTTACAGCACTACTATCCACATGAGCCCACAAACTAGAATCTGTGCAAATTTCATTTCCATACAATCAAATATTATATGACAATGCAAATTAGTGCTTTACACAGCCCTGGGCAAGAACATGGATAAATACCATAAGTATAATAGTGTGTGAAAGAAGCCATCCCCCAAAAGACTACATATTCCCTAATTCAATGTATCCAATGTACAGAAACAGGAAAAAACTGATCTATAATATTAGAAGTTGTGCTTTGGGGGAGGTTATAATTGGAAGGGGGCTCTTGTTTCTTGATTAGGTGCTGATTTCATGGCATGCTTGGTTTGTGAAGATTTATCAAACTATGCACTCATGATTTGTTAACTTTTCTATATGTTATATTTCAGTAAAATTGTCTTCTTTTCCCCATATCTCTGGAATATTTTTTTTTACTTCCCCTTCACTTTGCTTTTTTATATGTTTTCATATCACCTACCCATTTCTTTTGCATTCCTATTATTATTAACACTGCTTGAGCCTTGGGAGTCTATAGTCTAGAAGCATAGGGAGACTTGTACCAAAGGAAGCTCTTCTTTGCCCCCACCTCTATGCCATGTTTCACATATCCAGGCAGAGCTCTCTTTACAGCCTTGCCTCTGGCCCCTAAAAGCCACTTCAAGGATTCCTTGACATGGTATATCTGGCTAGACAGGTGTGTGGCTTTGTTGGTGTTCTACAGCCCACCCACCTACCTGACCTGGAAGAAATCATGACATGGGCTTACACAAGACTTTTGAGAAAAATTCAAAATGTAATGTATAATCCAATCATCCATAATCAGAATATATGCAATTCTTTACATCAGAAAACATGCATTCTTCAACAAATTAATTGTAAGCTGAAGAGAAGCATGGTGTGGGTTCTATGAATTAGAGAATACTTAGAAGGGATATTAAGTTAAAACAAGGAGGCAAGAATAAATTATCATGTCTAGGGATACATGTTTGACAAAATTATTTTTAAAAATACAAAAAATGATGATTGTACCATCGGAAGAATAGTTGCTTGCTGGGTGTGTGGGTTGTGATTGTGATGGGGCCCATGGATGGAACTTTTGGAGTACATTGGTGTGATGGTTCATTCTATGTGTCTGGTTGCGTAGACCACAGCACCCAGATGACTGGTCAAACATTATTCTATTTCTCTGAAGGTATTTTTCTGATGAGATTAGCATTTAAATCAGTAAACTTCAAATAATGTCAATTACCTCCCATAATATGGATGGGCCTCATCCAATTAATTGAAAGCCTTAAAAAAAGACTTCCCTCCCTCAAGGAAGAGAGAATTCTCCCGAGAAGACTGTCTTCAGTCTTGAACTTCAGTATCTACTCTTCCCTAGGCCTCCAGGCTGCTGCCTTGCCCTGCAGAATTTGGGCTTGCCAGATTCCAATGTCACATGAGTTAAATTTGCTACTGTAGGCTACTATGAACAAGGCAGTGGGCTAATAAACAAAGACAAAAAAGCCAGAAACTTGGAGTTCTAAGTACCTTTCCTTTAAGGATAAATGGAGGCACAAAGTTGATTCACTGCTAACTTCCTTTATTACTATCATCTGAAGGCAAATGGTCTTCTTTTGGTAGCAAGTGCTAAAAATAAAATTATTCCTTTTAGCAAATGTTCACCTAAGGAAAACATTCCATGGTCAATGTCTTTTGTGTGCAAAGGACATAACATTGCTGTCAGGAAGGAGGACTACACATAGGGTATAAAAAGTTAAGGTAAACAAAGATCATAGGTTTAACTCAATGCTGGAATTTCTTGGTACCTTACAATTTAGATGAGATTGATTCCAACACTGAGGCCATGGGTTTAAGGATTCTAAAGCTCTTCTTAAATGTTCTTTGTTATCTCTGTTCCTATTCGGTGGGGATGGGAATGTTTGTTCTCCATCTTGGGGTTCACACAAATGTGGGACTTCTCCTTGACCCCCTCCAAGGCACCACAAAACAATAACTTCTATGGCATGTTTTTTTTTAAATATTTTATTTATTTATTCATGGAGACACAGAGAGAGAGGCAGAGACATAGGCAGAGGGAGAAGGAGGCTCCCTGTGGGGAGCCTGATGCGGGACTCGATCCCAGGACCCTGGTATTACGACCTGAGCCAAAGGCAGATGACCAACTACTGAGCCACCCAGGTGCCCCTTCTATGGCATGTTTTAAGGATCATAGGGAAGATAGCATTCAGCAAATAACTGGAATAAATGAAGTAAATTCTCTGAAAACAGTATTTGCACCACCACCACCATCATCATGCAGTACTGTACCTTGTTTCTCAGTGGCTTTCTGGCTCCTCTGTGGGCCAAGCTAAAAGCCTCTCCTTGTTTTCTGTTGACAAGTTGATCACTCATCTTTTGTATTCTTGGTTTCTGCCAACCCACATGCCCACAGGGTTGCACACCTTTCACAACAGTGGTGTTGTTTTTCCAAGCAAAGACATTTCCTTCTTAAGTGGAGTCCTGCTACCCACTCTTGGAAATCAATTGCTCACATTCATTACCTAGGATAGTCGCCAAATCCAGCTTTGGAGACAGCTTCCTCCACCCCAGCGTATCTCTATATCCAAAAGCAACCACCTCCCAAAATATCCTCAAATGGATGCAGAGAAGCTGAGTTTGATTAAATAAAACCTGGCTAAGTTTTCTCAATTATTATTAGAACCACTGGAATCGGAAATGAAATATCAAAAAATTGTTGAGAAGTGAGACAGGGTGGCCTTCCTCTTGTACTCTGAGGGGTGGTTTTGCATCTTTGCATTTCTAGTTGTCCCTTCCTGAAATGCATTCCCAGATGTCCCTTCTGCCTTAGAAACACTTTTTCTTCATAATTTGGATGTCTCTTCAGTCATAAACAATCTCAAGAAACCTTGGAAAGTTAGCTACAGAAATTTAATCTCTGTCTACCATGATTTCTCCTAGTGCTTCTTTGTCTCTTCAGTAAAGCAGTTATTTTGAAATAATACAATAGTACAATTTGAGTTTGTGTGATGACTTTTCCAGTCCAACTGTGAATTATTTGAGATTTGGGACTATGTTTGGTCATAGGGTTTGTTCTGAAGTAAACGGAACATGAGTTCTAACATATTTCTTAACATGAGTGGCAAATAAGGGCATGATAGCAGTATAACAGAAGCTGTGTTTTATGTGTGAGTTTTCTCAGTGTGCTACTGTTTTGAAATGATCATATGTACACTTTCTTATTATTAAAGAAGAAAATTTAGCAATATATAAAGATCTTAAGAAAATGAAAATTCCGTCAAAGTACCTTACAAGGAGTAAGTGCAAGAGATAGATGAGTGGCTTAGTGGCTTCCAGGACTAACTTTCCACTATGTTAGATGGTTGGGAGACAGCATGTGCAGATGTCAAAAAGGCATTCTCCCTTGGGTTTTAAAAAAGTCTTGAGGGTTGAGGGGTATTATAGGATTTGTAGGGGAATTAAGATTTTTCCTCTGTCCTCATGGTTCTGTGGCTGGACCCAGGAAGTAAACAACCAAAGACAGTTTAACAGGAGAAAAGCATACAAAGTTTATTTGATGTTAATATTTCATGTAACATGAAAGCCTTCATAGAAGAGAAACAAATACCCCAAGAACTGGATAGACCTGAGAGCTTTATGTACCATTTTAACAAAGAACAATAAATTGTGGAGTCATGGCATGACAAGGGGAAAGGGAGTTTGAGTCAGGGGTAGTTATTAGGAAACCCATGGAGGAAACTAATGGAAGATAAGCATCATTTTTGTAGGTTGTCTTGTACTAATACATTTTGGCATCAGCTTTTTGTCTTTGGTGATCAGAATGTCTCTTCTTGGAGTGCTTGGGTGGTGCAGTCCGATGAAATGTCAGACTCTTGGTTTCTGCTTAGGTCATGATCTCAGCATTATGAGAGTGAGCCCCATGTCAGGCTCTGTGCTCAGCATGGAGTCTACCTAAGACTCTCTCCTTCTGCCCCTCCTCACTTCCATGCTCTCTCTCTAATGAATTTTTTTTTAATAGTAAAAGAAATAAAAAAAATGTTCTCATTTTCTTGCTGAAGGAAGGGCACTTTTCTCACAGGAAGTGGTAGATCCTGCTTCCAGGTAGAAAGGGAGAAGTCAGAGGACCCTTCCTGCATCTGCCGCATCTGAAGTGCCTTCAGGTCAAAAGAGTCGATATTCAGAAGTGGCATGTTTTGTGGTGGCATGTTCTGATCCCCTTAAGATTATAGTTTTAATTGTGATGAAATTGGCCTTTGTTAAAAGTAAATGTCTCAAGAACCTAGATCTGCAAGGAGGAGTGCAAACTCCAAAGTAGAGGGCTTGTAAAAAATGGTAGGTTCAAATGATGGTAGAGATTTCATTGTCTGATATTTCTTTTTTTTTTTTTGTCTGATATTTCTTACTAAGATTATTATTGCGTGTGTTGAAGTTCTAGACCAAAGTTTCCTAAGTTTTGATTGACCTGCCACAATTTTATTTTTCCTATAAAATCTTATTTATTTTTCATATACAAGATGCAAAATTTCTGAATACATTTAATATTAAGGCAAAAATGAATGTACCTGCAATTCCTACCAAGAATAAGGTTCTCAAAAATATTTGCTAAATGGGAAGAAAATATAACTCTGTGAGTATAATATTCCCAGATCTTTTTACCTGCGTGAAAACTTACTTACAAAAAGCTAGTTAGTTATAACTGAGCTCACCTTTTCTCAGGTTCCTAAAAAATTATCTACCTCTCTAGTCCTAACTCCTGTGTGAAATATACCATTTTTATTTCTCTTTATGTCTTATTTATTTTCCTCCCAATACAAACTTCTAATTACCTGTGTGTCTGTGTTTAGACTGTGAGTTCTTCCAGGTCTGGTACCTCGTAGGTACTCCACAAATGCAAGTCATTGAATGAATGAATCAGGGTTGAATGAATATTTCAAATGCATTGCTTTACAACCGAGAGTGTTAATTTCCTTTGGGAGAGATAGAAAAATGACAAGATCTGTCCATCAACAATCTTCTGTGGGTCCACAGGGAGGCTATTTCTAATAATGTCTTATATTTATTAAGTAGTAAGTATGGACCAATGTATTAATAGATATAATACTTGCAACTACCATATCAAGGGGTCCTTTTATTATCCCCATTTCATAGATGAAGATACTGAAACTAAGAGAGATTCCACTATCTTCCCAACATTATACAGCCAGTAAGTAGTGTAGCCAAGGTTCATACCCAGGCAGTCTGATTTCAAAGCCCAGTTCTTAACTAGTGTACTTTCAAACTTCAACAAAATTATTTCACTGTCAGTGTTGTGCAAACGTGTATGTGTGAATGCTGTGTTTTGTCACAACTGAAGATATAAAAGGACCTATAACTCTCCAGTAAGCTGACCTCATTGGATGATCTGTGCAAAGACTTTCTCTAGAAGGAGCAAAGGATTTATTTTAACCAACCATATTCAGTATTATGGACTCATTCTTATCATTCTAGATAAGAATAAACTTATCTAGAGTTGTGGTTTGTCATCCTTAATTAGCCTAATCATCTGAACCATCTAGTGCTTAAAAAACCCTGATTCCTCTGCCTCTCTTCTCCTCAGCTATTCTGTGAGTGTTTCTCTGCTGTGTTTTCTCTCCTCTGGTAAGATAATAAACTCAACAAACACTCTCTTCCTCCTGTTCTCTTTTAAAGTTCTGGTGGTCTTTGCTTTATCCTTTGATAATGTGCAGTCCTGTGGGAGGATATTCCAGAGGAATTTCACCAACATTAGGTCCCAAACTCCAGATTTAGAAAGTTTGTTCTTTTTCAATCTTGATTAAATAGTTAGACAAATCTGAAATACCATTATCCCATATAGATCAAAACAGAGAGATAATTATGTAAATTAGTGACAAGATGACTTAAGATCATGCTTTAAATAATGCAGAGCCCAAGTTCTGCATGGGAGTGTACAATAATGAGCTGGTCAGCAAGATTTTGCATAATGGAATGAGTCCCTTTGGGAGCCTGTTCTAAAGGATAAAATGAAGAAGGACTAGAAATTTGTTTACCAATGGTTTATAACTGATTTCTACTCCAGGGTGGAATGGTGCTAAGCATATTTGAAAATAGGTTGTTCTTTTAAATAAGCTAAAATATACTCCTATGCCAAATTATCTTCCATATCATAACTCCCAAATTATCTGGGCTTTTCCAGTTATTTTCAGAGCCATATTTTTATGCATAAGCTTTCATTTAATTCTTTCCCAAATAATTGAAAATTAAATATTTGGGACCCCATGTTTTTAGGAATGGAGTTTGTATACATATGTCTGTGAGAGAGAGCAAGCATATAGAACATCTTATTGTCTTCATGGAAGAAAAGGATCAAAAGTCAGTTTTGGGGGATTTTTTTCCTTCACTATGGGTACTACATACACGCACACACAAACACACATACCAGCAAATAAAGCACTAGGTTTTGGCATATACTGGTTCCTAAGTCAGATGCCCATAGTTCTAGGCTGTATTGCCCATTTGAGGTAATGCTTCAAATGCCACGCACAAGTATGGCTACCCCTATTTAGTCTCCAATTTGTGGTTTTGCTAATGGCAATAGCACTCACCTATTTTTAGACATTAACATATTATTGTTTTTGTATGGCTCACAAGCTCAGTATGGTTATGTTGTAAATGGTTGAAAAAAATCAAAACAAGAATGATGTTTTGTGAAAAATGAAAATGATAAGAAATTAAATTTTCTGTTGTAAGAAATGGAGTTTCCATAAATAAACTTTTATTGGAATGTAGCCATGTTCATTCAGTTTCTTCTTGCCTATAGCATCTTTTGGTTCCTTTTCCATTATAAGGGCAGAGATGAATTATAAAGGAGACTTTGTAGCCCACAGCTTAAGTATACACTATTTGCAGAAAAGTTTACAGATCCTTGATCTGGATGGTACCGGAGACAGGTGCATTTTTGCCTTAAGGGACTGTGTGTCATAGATCCAGAATCAGACCACTTCCACCCACAGAGTAAGTCCTCTCATCTATCTGTCTGTTCTTCCCCCCAAAGGAAACCATTGGTAGCCAGGAGTTGTTTGTATCTTCATTCTCATTAGTTTCCATGAATCTTTTTAATTCTTCCTTAATTACCTGGTTCACCCTTTCATCTTTTAGCAAGATGGTCCTTAACCTCCACGTGTTTGAAGTCCTCCCAAACTTCTTGTTGTGATTTAGTTCTAATTTCAAGGCATTATGGTCTGAGAATACCCAGGGGATATATCTTCTCCCATTCTGTAAGGTTGTCTTTTAGTTCTGTTGACTGTATCCTTTGCTGTGCAAAAGCTTCTTATCTTGATGAAGTCCCAATAGTTCATTTTTGCTTTTGTTTCTTTTGCCTTCGTGGATGTATCTTGCAGGAAGTTACTGTGGCCAAGTTCAAAAAAGGGTGTTGCCTGTGTTCTCCTCTAGGATTTTGATGGAATCTTGTCTCACATTTAGATATTTCATCCATTTTGAGTTTATCTTTGTGTATGGTGAAAGAGAGTGGTCTAGTTTCATTCTTCTGCATGTGGATGTCCAATTTTCCCAGCACCATTTATTGAAGAGACTATCTTTCTTCCAATGGATATTCTTTCCTCCTTTGTCGAATATTAGTTGACCATAAAGTTGAGGGTTCACTTCTGGATTCTCTATTCTGTTCCATTGATCTATGTGTCTGTTTTTGTGCCAGTACCACACTGTCTTGATGACCACAGCTTTGCAGTACAACCTGAAATCTGGCATTGTGATGCCCCCAGATATGGTTTTCTTTTTTAAAATTCCCCTGGCTATTTGGGGTCTTTTCTGATTCCACACAAATCTTAAAATAATTTGTTCTAACTCTCTGAAGAAAGTCCATGGTATGAAAGACTCCACCCCAAGATTGCTAGAACTCATACAGCAATTTGGTAGCGTGGCAGGATACAAAATCAATGCCCATTCAGAAAGGGAGACAGAACGTAAAGACCTGCTAACTCTGGGAAACGAACTAGGGGTGGTGGAAGGGGAGAAGGGCGGGGGGTGGGAGTGAATGGGTGACAGGCACTGGGGGTTATTCTGTATGTTAGTAAATTGAACACCAATAAAAAATAAATTTAAAAAAAAATAAATAAATATTATTTCACTGGCAAAAACAAAAACAAAAACAAAAACAAACAAAAAAAAACAAACAAAATCAATGCCCAGAAATCAATGGCATTTCTATACACTAACAATGAAACTGAAGAAAGAGAAATTAAGGAGTCAACTCCATTTACAATTGCACCCAAAAGCATAAGATACCTAGGAATAAGCCTAACTAAAGAGGTAAAGGATTTATACCCTAAAAACTATAGAACACTTCTGAAAGAAATTGAGGAAGACACAAAGAGATAGAAAAATATTCTATGCTCATGGATTGGCAGAATTAATATTGTGAAAATGTCAATGTTACCCAGGGCAATTTACACATTTAATGCAATCCCTATCAAAATAGGTTTTTTAAATAATAAATTTATTTTTTATTGGTGTTCAATTTTCCAACATACAGAATAACACCCAGTGCTCATCCAATATGTTTTTAAAATCGTTTGTATTTCCTTGGTGTTGGTAGTGATCTCTCCTTCTCATTCATGATTTTATTAATTTGAGTCTTCTCTCTCTTCTCTTTAATAAGGCTGGCTAATGGTTTATCTATCTTATTAATTCTTTCAAAGAACAAACTCCCGGTTTTGTTGATCTGTTCCACAGTTCTTCTGGTCTCTATTTCGTTGAGTTCTGCTCTAATCTTTATTAACTCTCTTCTTCTGCTGGGTGTAGGAGCTATTTGCTGTTTTTTCTCTAGCTCCATTATGTGTAAGGTTAGCTTTTGTATTTGAGTCCTTTCCAGTTTTTGGATGGATGCTTGTATTGCGATGTATTTTCCCCTCAGGACTGCTTTTGCTGCATCCCAAAGATTTTGAACGGTTGTATCTTCATTCTCATTAGTTTCCATGAATCTTTTTAATTCTTCCTTAATTTCCTGGTTGGCCCTTTCATCTTTTAGCAAGATGGTCCTTAACCTCCACATGTTTGAAGTCCTCCCAAACTTCTTGTTGTGATTTAGTTTTAATTTCAAGGCATTATGGTCTGAGAATATGCAGGGGACAATCCCAATCTTTTGGTATTGGTTCATACTTGATTTGTGACTCAGTATGTGGTCTATCCTGGAGAAAGTTCCATGTGCATTTGAGAAGAATGTGTATTCAGTTGAGTTTGGATGTAAAGTTCTGTAGATATCTGTGAAATCCATCTGGTCAGTGTATCAATTAAAGCTCTCGTTTCTTTGGAGACGTTGTGTTTAGAAGACCTATCGAGTGTAGAAAGCGCTAGATTGAAGTCACCAAGTATAGTGTATTATTATCTAAGTATGTTTTAACTTTGGTTTTTAAATGATTGATATATTTGGCAGCTCCCACATTCGGGGCATATATATTGATGATTGGCATATATATTGAAGACCTCACTGATGGTCTTCTGGGGGAGAGGCCTGTTGTGCTGATTTTCAGATGTTAGCACTTGGGGAAGCTGCTCTGCCCCCTGCCTGGTGCAAGGCTCAGTGAGTGATGTTTATCCTGTTTATCCGGTGAGGCCACTGTGAGGCTCAGTGGGGGTTGTTTATCCTGTGAGGCCCATGAGGAACAACCACAGTGGCAACGGCCTGTTCTGGAGCCCTGGATTCAGCTCGCAGTAACTACAGAGCTCTAGTCTGCAGGGGCCTGGATGCTCCAGGGGCGGCCGCTGATCTGCTCAGCTTGGGGCAGGAGCGTCCTTGCTGTCCTGTGCCCTCCTGACCTCTGCCTATGGCGGGGGGCGGGGATCCTGGGCTGTGTCCCAGGTGCCCTGTGCTCCCAGGCCTGTGCTGTTGGATTCCAGCTCCCATCTGCACAGCCCCCTCCCTACGGAGATTTCAGGTTGTACTACGAAGCTGTGTTCATCAAGACAGTGTGGTACTGGCACAAAAACAGACACATAGATCAATGGAACAAAATAGAGAATCCAGAAGTGAACCCTCAACTTTATGGTCAACTAATATTTGACAAAGGAGGAAAGACTATCCACTGGAAGAAAGAGAGTCTCTTCAATAAATGGTGCTGGGAAAATTGGACATCCACATACAGAACAATGAAACTAGACCACTCTCTTTCACCATACACAAAGATAAACTCTAAATGGATGAAAAGTCTAAATGTGAGACAAGATTCCATCAAAATCCTAGAGGAGAACACAGGCAACACCTTTTTTGAACTTGGCCACAGTAACTTCCTGCAAGATACATCCACGAAGGCAAAAGAAACAAAAGCAAAAATGAACTATTGGGACTTCATCAAGATAAGAAGCTTTTGCACAGCAAAGGATACAGTCAACAAAACTCAAAGACAACCTACAGAATGTGAGAAGATATTTGCAAGTGTTGTATCAGATAAAGGGCTAGTTTCCAAGATCTATAAAGAACTTAATGTACTCAACACCAAAGAAACAAACAATCCAATCATGAAATGAGCAAAAGACATGAACAGAAATCTCAGAGAGGAAGACATAGACATGGCCTAACACACATATGAGCAAATGCTCTGCATCACTGGCCATCAAGGGAAATACAAATCAAAACCACAATGAGATACCACCTCACACCAGTGAGAATGGGGAAAATTAACAAGGCAGGAAACCACAAATGTTGGAGAGGATGTGGAGAAAAGGGGAACCCTCTTACACTGTTGGTGGGAATGTGAAATGTTGCAGCCACTCTGGAAAACTCTATGGAAATTCCTCAAAGAGTTAAAAATAGACCTTCCCTACTATCCAGCAATTGTACTGCTGGGGATTTACCCCAAAGATGCAGATGCAATGAAATGCCGGGACACCTGCACCCCGTTGTTTCTAGCAGCAATGTCCACAATAGCCAAACTGTGGAAGGAGCCTCGGTGTCCATCGAAAGATGAATGGATAAAGAAGATGTGGTTTATGTATACAATGGAATATTCCTCAGCCATTAGAAACGACAAATACCCACCATTTGCTTCAACATGGATGGAACTGGAGGGTATTATGCTGAGTGAAGTAAGTCAATCGGAGAAGGACAAACAGTGCATGTTGTCATTCATTTGGGGAATATAAATAATAGTGAAAGGGAATATAAGGGAAGGGAGAAGAAGTGTGTGGGAAATATCAGAAAGGGAGACAGAACATAAAGACTCCTAACTCTGGAAATGAACTAGGGGTGGTGGAAGGGGAGGGGGGGTGGTGGGAGTAAATGGGTGACGGGTACTGAGGAGGGCACTTGACGATATGAGCACTGGGTATTTTTCTGTATGTTGGCAAATTGAACACCAATAAAAAATAAATTTATTATAAAAAAATGACAAATACCCACCATTTGCTTCAACATGGATGGAATTGGAAGATATTATGCTGAGTGAAATAAGTCAATCGGAGAAGGACAAACATTATATGGTCCCATTCATTTGGGGAATATAAATAATAGTGAAAGGGAATATAAGGGAAGGGAGAAGAAATGGGTAGGAAACATCAGATTGGGAGACAGAACATGAAGACTCCTAATTCTGGGAAATGAACTAGGGGTGGTGGAAGGGGAGGAGGGAGGGGGGTGGGGGTGAATGGGTGATGGGCACTGAGGGGGGCACTTGACGGGATGAGCACTGGGTGTTTTCCTGTATGTTGGCAAATGAACACCAATAAAAAATAAATTTATTATTAAAAAGAAATTATTATGAACAGCTATACGCCAATAAATTAGGCAATCTAGAAGAAATGGATGCATTCCTGGAAAGCCACAAACTACCACATCTGGAACAGGAAGAAATAGAAAACGTGAACAGGCCAATAACCAGGAAGGAAATTGAAGCAGTCATCCACAACCTCCCAAGACTCAAAAGTCCAGGGCTAGATGGCTTCCCTGGGGATTTCTATCAAACGTTTAAAGAAGAAACCATACCTATTCTCCTAAAGCTGTTTGGAAAGATAGAAAGTGATGGAGTACTTCCAAATTCGTTCTATGAGGCCAGCATCACCTTAATTCCAAAACCTGACAAAGACCCCACCAAAAAGGAGAATTACAGACCAATATCCCTGATGAACATGGATGCAAAAATTCTCAACAAGATACTAGCCAATAGGATCCAACAGTACATTAAGAAAATTATTCACCATGACCAAGTAGGATTTATCCCCGGGACACAGGGCTGGTTCAACACTCGTAAAACAATCAATGTGATTCATCATACCAGCAAGAGAAAAACCAAGAACCATATGATCCTCTCATTAGATGCAGAGAAAATATTTATTATTTGACAAAATACAGCATCCATTCCTGATCAAAACTCTTCAGAGTGTAGGGATAGAGGGAACATGCCTCTTACACCATACACATAGATAAACTCAAAATGGATGAAATATCTAAATGTGAGACAAGATTCCATCAAAATCCTAGAGGATGGGATCCCTGGGTGGCGCAGCGGTTTGGCGCCTGCCTTTGGCCCGGGGCGTGATCCTGGAGACCCGGGATCGAATCCCATATCGGGCTCCCGGTGCATGGAGCCTGCTTCTCCCTCTGCCTGTGTCTCTGCCTCTCTCTCTCTCTGTGTGACTATCATAAATAAATAAAAATTTAAAAAAAAATCCTAGAGGAGAACACATGCAACACCCTTTTGAACTTGGCCACAGTAACTTCTTGCAAGGTACATCCATGAAGGCAAAAGAAACAAAAGCAAAAATGAAGTATTGGGAGAATATGTCTTGGTTTTGGCCTGCTTTTGTTATTTTAATGGGAGTTCTCTGTGCCTCCTGTATTTGTATGTCCTGTATTTGGATATCTGTTTCTTTTCCCAGATTGGGGAAGTTTTCTGCTATTCATTCATTCATTCTTTTTTTTTCATGTTTTTTTTTATTTGAGTTCAATTTGCCAACATATAGTATAACACCCAGTGCTCATCCCATCAAGTGCCCACCTCAGTGCCCATCACCCAGTCACCTCATCCCCCCCACCTCCCCTTCCACTACTCCTTGGTCATTTCCCAGAGTTAGGAGTCTTTCATGTTTTGTCAGTCTCACTGATTTTTCCCACACTCATTTTCTCTCCTTTCCCCTATGATAGCTTTCACTATTTTTTATATTCCCCATATGAGTGAAACCATATAATGTTTGTCCTTCTCCGATTGACTTACTTCACTCAGCATAATACCCTCCATTTCCATTCACATTGAAGCAAATAGTGGGTATTCATCGTTTCTAATGGCTGAGTAATATTCTGTTGTATATGTTTACCACATCTTATTTATCTATTCATCTGTCAATGGACACGAAGTTTCCTTCCACAGTTTGGCTATTGTGGACATTGCTGCTATAAACATTGGGGTGCAGGTGTCGTGGGTTTTCACTGCATCTGTATCTTTGGGGTAAATCCCCAGCAGTGCATTTTGCTGGGTCATAGGGCAGATCTATTTTTAACTCTTTGAGGAACCTCCACACAGTTTTCCTGAAATAAGTTTTCTGCTCTCTTTAGTCTCTCTGCTTCAGGGTCTCCTCTAATATGTATGTTATTACATTTGTTGGAGTCATTGAATCCCCTAAGTTTATTCTCATGATCTTTAATTATTCTTTTTCTCTTTTGTTCAGCTTTATTATTTCCCAGTATCTTGTCTTCCACACCACTGATTCATTCTTCTGCTTCTTCCAGCTTGCTATTCATTTCATCAAACCTGTTTCAAATTTCATTTATTGCATTCTTCATCTCTGATTGATTCTTTTTTTAACTCTTTTATGTTTGTGGTAAAGACCCTTATCTTACCAAAAGGGTCTTTCATTTTTCTCTCAAGCCCAATGTGTTGATTATGATTGTTGCTTTAAATTCTTCATCAGACATGTTATTTGTATCTGTTTCACTTAGAATCTGGTCATGGCCTTATCTTGTTTTTTCATTTTGGTGTACGTTCCTGTGTCTTAGCATTCTTTATAAGTCTATGCATCTTTATTCCCTTTCACTATTTTTTATATACCCCAAATGAATGAGACCATATAATGTTTGTCCTTCTCTGATTGACTTATTTCACTCAGCATAATACCTTCCAGTTCCATATGTTGGCAAATTGAACACCAATAAAAAATAAATTTATAAAAATAATAATAAATAAATAAAATCTTGTGGTAAAAAAAATGTCTATGCATCTTCTCTGTGTTAGAAAAACCAGTTGTCTCTTCCTCCCAAAAGTAATGACTTCATGAAGAAGAGGTAATGTGACATTGAGAGCCTGTGTCAGATGGTGTTTCCGTATGTGCTGCCTGTGCTTCACTTCTGCACAGGGTGCTCTATCTTTCAGGCCAGTCAGGTGAAAAGGCTCTCCTTGACTGCTATTGCCAGTGTTTGGACCCTGGCCTAATCTGGTGAGTTTTAAGTAGGTATACTTTGGTCTGCTTTTGAGAGAGACCTGACATCAACTCCACCAGAACTAATGCCCTGTGAAAGTCTCTGTTCTGCAGATGTGTTGAGGGTAAAAGTTTTTGCTGATATCCTGGGGGAGGGGACCTGCCATGCTGGGGCTGAGGCATGCTTGACTGAGTAGGGCCATCTCAGTACAGTACAAGGAGTAGGGCTTGGTGAGGCAAGTTAGGTAGCCAGTGGCAGTACTGCCTTGATTCCCATGGATGGTTCTGTGTTTATGCTGAGGGATGGGGGAAGGAAATGGCACTGGCCAGCTCCTTTGTTCCTGGAAAGGCATCTCCCTAAATGCTCTCTCTCAGGGAAGCACCCCTAGAATAGAGAATTATGTCTCCCCTGTGTGTCCCAGATGATTTTCAGATTGTCATTTCTATGCTGTCTGCACCTGGATTGTTTGTCTTCTCTACAGCAGCAGCACACTGCCCTCTTGACTCTATCCCAGCCATGCCTGATGACCTTTAAAACTCCAGGATTTAGAGATGTGGTGTGCACAAGGGCCTTGGATAGTCTTCTGGGGGAAGTGGCCCACTGGGTCTAGGACTGCAGGCAAGCTTGATTGAGAAGAGGAGTCCTGCCAGAGTGCGAGGGGTCTTGCTTAGTGTAAGCCAGTGGGGCAGCCACTGTCCTGCCTCCCACAGATGGCTCTGTGTTTATGCTGAAGGGTGGGGAAGGGGAATGGCACTGTTCAGCTCCCCTGTTCTTGGAAAGGTGTCTCTCAACTTGCCTGCATGTCCCCACTGTGTACCCCAGGCATTCTTCAGGACACTTTTATCCATGCCTTCTTCCCCAGGGTTGTTTGCCTGCCTTCTCACCAAGAGCAGCACAGTGCCCTCAGGGCTCTATCCCAACCTTGTCTTTCCACCTTTAAAACTCTAGGCTTTAAGGGCCACAGGTTTCAAGTACTCATGAAAATCAACCCCTCTCATTTTCCAAGCTAAAGGCCTTGGGGAAATGTTCTCCTTGTGTATTTCCCTATGTTCCTCTCTCTCTCTTCTCTTCTGCATGACCAAGCCTCCTTGCTCTCTGCATCCTCATTCTTTGTTTCTTCTCCAGATCACGTCTCCACACTTCCTACCTTTGTCAATGTGGCCTTGCTCTCCCTCTAGTTGTAGAGTTTGTTCTCTCAGTCCTCAGGTCAATATTGGGGGTATTTAGCTGGAAGTGATAGTTATCTAGCTGTGTTCATGGGACCAGAGGAACCTGGGCTCCTCTTACTATGCTGCCGTCTTGGATTCCCCTCTAATACTCATTTTAATCTTTTTAATTTTTTTTAATTTTTATTTATTTGTGATAGTCACAGAGAGAGAGAGAGAGAATGAGGCAGAGACACAGGCAGAGGGAGAAGCAGGCTCCATGCACTGGGAGCCCGACGTGGGATTCGATCCCGGGTCTCCAGGATCGCGCCCTGGGCCAAAGGCAGGCGCCAAACCGCTGCGCCACCCAGGGATCCCACCATACTGTATATGAATCCAGTTATCCAAGTCTATATTTCTGAAGATCCAAGAATTTGCATATAAAATAGAAAACTAGATCATCAAAAGTTTTTGTGGGCCTTTAGGGTGAATTAAATGCATTCAAGTTTATATCCTCTTGTTTACATCCTCTGTGTTATATTACAAACAAAAATAAAAATTCTTAGGAAGTTATTTTCTCTGAAGGTATGCCAATTATTAGAGTCATAATAGAGCTAAATAGGATGGTTGTAGTATTCTTTGCATACATAGAATGTTTATATACAGAAACTATTCTATTAATTGTGTCTATGGTCCAGGGATTAGTTGCTTCAGCAGAAATAAACACAGATTCACACCAATAGTGCAATAGGGTTCCTTTTCCTCCACATCTTTGCCAACACTTGTTACTTCTTCTGTTTTTTATTTTAGCCATTCTGAATGATATAAAGTGATATTTTTATTGGTATTTTAATTTGCATTTCCCTGATGATTAGTCATCTTGAGAATCTTTTCATGTACTTGTTGACCATCTGTATATCTTCTTCATAAAAATGTCTATTCAGATCCTCTGCCCATTTTTATTTTTGTTTTTTAAATGATTTTATTTATTTATTAATGAGAGACATAGAGAGAGAGAAAGAGGCACACAGTCAGAGAGAGAAGCAGGCTCCATGCAGGGAGCCTGACATGGGACTCGATCCCAGGTCCCCAGGACCACACCCTGGGCTGAAGTTGGCGCTAAACCACTGAGTCACCTGGGCTGCCCTTCTGCCCATTTTTAAATTGGATTGTTTGTTTATTTTGGTGTTGAGTCATATGATCTTTATATTTTTTGGATATGAACCCCTTATTGGATATATCAATTGCAAATATCTTCTGCTGAATTTTTGTCTTGTGGATGGTTTCCTTGTTTTGCAAAACAATTTTATTTTGGTGTAGTCCTAATAGTTTAATTTTTCCTTTGTCAGAGTATATATATATTTAGAAAAATGTATCTATGGCTAATGTCAAAAACTTACTATCCTTATGCTCTGTTGGTAGGATACAAATTGGTGCACCACTGTTGAAAAGACTATAGAGTTTCCTTGAAAAATTAAAAATAGCACTACCGTATGATCCAGTAATTCCACTGCTGGGTTACCCAAATAAAACAAATAAAGTAACTAATATGAAAATATTATGCACCTGTATGTTTTTTGCAGCCTTACTTATAATAGTCAAGATATGGAAGCAACCCAAGTGACCACTGATAGATGAATAGATTAAAAAACCATGATGTATATATATAATATATATTATGATTTATAATATATAATATATATTATATATACATCTATGTATATAATATATATATATAATGAAATATTACTCAGCCAAAGAAGAACAAAATATTGCCATTGAACACAACATGGATAGATCTAGGGGTATAATGCTGAGTGAACTAAGTCAGTCAGGAAAGAGAAATACCATGATTTCACACACTTTGTGGAATTTAGGAAACAAAACAAATGAACAATCCAAAAAAAAAAATCCCTAGAGAACAAACTAGTGGTTGCCAGAGGGAAGGTGGGTGGGTTGATGGATGAGATAAAGGGGATTAAGAGTACACTTATCAAAAAAAAGTACACTTATCGTGTTGAACATTGATAAATGTATACAGTTGTTGAATCATTCTATTGTGCACATGAAACTAATGTAACACGTGTGTTAATTACACTCGAATGAAAAAAAGACAATTAGAAAACATATTTCATTACTTATCCAGGGTAATATTTTTCTGTGATATCTGGTTCCTCTTCAATTTTGTAGATTCATGTCAACTCTTACCAGCTTCCTCAATGCATTCTTCATGTCCTTATTCCGTAGGGTATAAATGAGAGGATTCAGACTTGGAGTGATGATCGTGTAAAAGAGGGTGAGGAACTTGCCCTGGTCTAAGGAGGCACTGTTACCTGGTTGTAGGTACATGTAGATTATAGTTCCATAGAAGATGGACACAACAGTGAGATGAGATCCACAAGTATTCATTGATTTTTTTCGGCCTGCTTTTGACTTTATTCTCAGCACAGCTTTGGCAATGTAGCCATAGGATAGAAGAATAAGGCTGAGGGGTGTAAGGACAAAGACAATGCCTAAAGCAAAAACAGACATTTCAACTGTTGTAGTGTCTATACAAGCTATTTTGACTATAGCTGGCAACTCACACAGGAAATGGTCCAGAAGGTTGTTTCCACATCGAGGCAAATTCAGGGTGAGTGTACACAATGCTACCGAATTGGCCAAACTAATGCTCCAGACTGTGATTATTATCTTGAGACAGAAATGTGGGTTCATGATTATCAAATAATGCAAAGGCTTACAGATAGCTGTGAAGCGATCATAGGACATAACAGCTAGGAGGAGGCATTCGGTGGAACCCAACCACATATAAATATAGAGTTGAATGACACAGCCTATATAGCTAATGGTCTTGTCAGGTCCCCACAAGTTAACCAGCATCTGAGGGATGATGCTGGTTGTGAAGCATAGATCCAGGAAAGATAAATTCCTGAGGAAAAAATACATTGGTGTATGGAGACAGGAATCCAGGAGAGATGCAATGATGATGGCTGTGTTACCCACCCATGTAATGAAGTAAAAGACAGTGACAACTCCTGATAGCACCATCTCCAGTTTGGGATAGTCAGAGAAACCAAGTAAAACAAAACCGTGTAGAGAAGTATAATTGTTTTGGTCCATAGTCCACCTAATGCTCAAATCCTAGAATGAGAAGAGCAGGAGGTGAAGGAATACGGGGATGAAGACAATGAGGAAGAGGAGCAGAAGGAGCAAGAAGAAGAGAGGGAGAAAGAAGAGGAGAAATCTGTCAATACAGACTATATAATTTAAATACAAAATTTTAAAAAGGATACAATTTATGTTAATAATTTAAAAATAATGGGCAAAAGAATTACAGCCAAGTAATTTGGTATTTGTTGTAGATCTTTTATAGTGATGAGTTTCATAATATATTTTTATCTAAGTGAGTTTGGTGAGTTTACTCTTAAACTCAAGGTCTGAAATTTCTCACATATAAGTTTGGAAGTTTGGAATAGACCTGGTTCTAAAATGATGCGACCCTTTGATTCTCTACAAATCTTCCAGGCTTGATATAGTGAAAAGACTCTTTTACTTGGTCATTAAATTCACCTAAAGAATGTAATTATTTTGCTAATGTCAGAATGAGTAAAAGAGTGTTCCTCTTTTTTCATATCTTCGTGATTAGCACTGTTGACATCCCAGTTTCTTATGTAGAAGATATGACATTTATCCTTATCACCTTTATCTATCTCTCTCATTCCAATACCTAACTTATCACGCAAACTGGTAAATTTGAATGCAAATTATGTTTTAACTATCCTCTCACTTTTAAAGAGCTTCCACAATCTCTACCCAAAATCCAAACCACTCTCTTGCTAGATTTTGGCAACTGTCTTCAATCCTTATGCTGACTTCATTCATTCTTCAAAATTTTTTTCATTGTTTAAAAAATATAGTTAGCTAATATACAGTGTAATATTAGCTTATGTGTAGAATTTAGTGATTTATTATTCCATAAAACACCCAGTGCTCATCACAAGTGAGCTACTTAATCCCCATCACTCATCAATTCATCCTCCTGTCCACCACCCTTCCGGTAACCATCAGTTGTTCTCTCTAGTTAAGAGTCTGTTTCTTGGTTTGCCTCTCTGGTAGTTTTTCCTAATGTTCATTTGTTATTTCTTAAAATCCATATATGAGTGAAATCATATGGCATTTGTTTTTCTATCCCTGACTTACTTTGCTTAGGATAATACTCTCTAGCTCCATCCATGTCATTTCAAATATATACACCACATCTTTATCCATTCATCAGTCAATGGACATTTGGGCTGTTTCCATAATTTAGCTATCATTGATAATGCTGCTATAAACATTGAGGTGCATGTATTCCTTCAAATTAGTATTTTTGTATCCTTCACATAAATACTTAGTAATGCAAAATAGAAAACCCAGAAACAACTCACAACTATAGTGTCAATTAATCTCCAACAAAACAGAAGAGAATATACAACGGGAACAAGAGAGTGTCTTCAACAATTGGTTTGGGAAACTGGACAGCATCATGCAAAAGAATGAAACTGGATCACTTTCTTACACCAGACACAAAGTAAATTCAATATGGATCAAAGACCTAAATGTGAGTTAGGAAACCACTAAAATCTTGGAGGAGAACACAGCCATTTACCTCTTTGACATCAGCCATAGCATCTTAGTAGATATATCTCCTGTGGCAAGGGAACAAAAGTAAAAATTAATTATTATGATTCCATCAAAATAAAAAGCTTTTGCATGGTGCAGGAAATGATAATTAGAATTAAAAGGCAACCTATGACACGAGAGAAGATATTTGCAAACGACATATCTGATAAGGGTAATATCCAAAATACATAGAGAACTTATAAAACTCAATACCTAAAACACAAATAATCCAGTAAAAAAGTGGAGAGAAACATGCATAGACATTTTGCCCTAGACGACATCCAGATGGCTATCAGACACAGGAAAAGATTCTCATCATCACTTATCATTAGAGAAAACCAAAATTACAATTAGATACCTCACAGTGGTCAGTATTTCTAAAATTAACATACAGGAAACAGCAGAAGTTGGCAAGGATTTGGAGAATGGAAAAGCCTCTGACACTGTTAGTGGGAATGCAAACTAGCACGGCCACTCTGGAAAACAGTGTGGAGGCTCCTGAAAAAGTTAAAAATGGAACTACCATATGATTCAGCAATTACGCTAGGCAGTATTTACCCAAAGGATACAGAAACACTAACTTGAAGAGATACATATATCCTGATATTTATAGCAGGATTATCAACAATAGCCTTATCATTAAAAGAGCCAAATGTCCATCAGTTGATGAATGGATATGGAAAATATGTTTTGTGTGTGTGTTTTTGTGTGTGTGTGCATATAATGGAATATATATAATGGAATATTATAAATATATAATGCACATTATATGTGTAATGGAATATTACTCAGCCATAAAAAGGATTAAGTTTTGCCATTTGCAACAACATGGATGGAGCTAGAGAGTATTATGCTAAGCAAAATAAGTCAGCCAGAGAAAGAGAATACTATATGATTTCACTCATATATGGAATTTAAGAAACAAAACAAATGAATTCAACAGGGGTGAAGAGGTGGGGTAAAGAGAGGAAAACCAGGAAACTGACTCTTAACTATAAAGAGCAAATTGTTAGTTACTACAGAGGAGGTGGGTGGGATGTGAGAAATGAGTAAAGGGGATTTAGAGTGAACTTGTGAGAACCAAGTGGTGTATGGAAGTTTTGAATATTTAAGTTGAAACTAATATTGCACTATATGTTAACTAACTGAAATTTAAATAAAAACTTGAACAATGAAAAAGAACCAATTATAATCATGTACTCTTTCGGTAAAAGTTTTTTTTTTTAACAGCCCCTTATGGCAGTCTGTAAACTTTAAGAAAGTGGGTCTGGTATCCATTGCTCTGCACTCGATCCATGACACCTAAAGCATTTCCCCCAATACCTATCTTTCCATGTATCTGTGTATCTATGTATCCATCTAGCTGTGTACTTGCCTATCATCTCATCTATCCTCTACCTTATCCTCTCTATTTATACGTAATTTTTGAATAAAAGAAAAAAGTCATAGTATGAATAATGGTGAAAAATCACTTAGGGTTTTAGGAATTTTTAAAATAATCTTTTATACATTAAGAGCTTACGCTAGTGTTTTTGAAGTTTCGCGGATGGGATGATAAAAGGTTCAGACCAATGGAAAATATCTGTGATTAAATCTATATAGTAACAAGATTTATTAAGTTTGATGAAAAGTAATTTAAGACATTGGTTTCTATTCTAAGGAATAATTATTTTAGCCTTATTCAGTAGGGTGATACACATAGAGTTCCTACAGACATGCATAAGAACATCAGAACTGCCCAAATTTTTAACGATTGAACAGATTGTCAGTAGTCCTCTATAGTTTCCTCTCACTAAGTATAAAATGACAACTTTTTACCACCTGAAGCCAAAGTAACATCCAGAAAGCTCCTATTAAAAATAACTAAGAGAAAATACATGATTGAAAAATGACAGTTAAATATCGAACTGGTGAATCTCTCTCTAGTTCTCTCTTTCTCTGTGTAGATATAGTACAAAATGTTATGCTTTTTGATGTTATGCCATTTCAATTATGTTTCTTGGACATTATGAGAAATTACTTCAAACTGGCTGTGATTCAAAAGTAGACTGTGTAGAAGACCAACTACATATACTGGTTAAAATAGTTGTTTTGAGAGAGTCATTTGTTGATTTCCTCAGAGCTAGCTTTTAAAGATTTACAATTTGAGCCTAGATTCTGCCATTGACCAATATGCATAAAAGAAAAGTAAACACTCTGACTATCGTATTACACACTGTCACACACCAGTAGAGGTATGTAATATTTGGGCAGGGGGGCTGAATACATACTTAATATTTATTTATTGACAGACAAATTGATGTGTATAATAATAGTACCTTCTCATTAAGTCAAATTTCAGTTAAAATTATATGAAAACAAAAATGAAAATTCCTTTAAAATTAAAGTCAGTGTCATGTTGTTAATTACTTAACTATTCCATCATCATTACAGCCTTCAAAGATTAATTCAGGAAGGAAAAATAATCCTTCTTATGGCTATTAAAAGCCTGACATGGGAAGTCTACAAATAATTTTTCATGCACATTATGAGATTTAGAGACAGACCAAAAATATCTGATTCCTTCCCAGCTCCAGTCTCATGAATAAAATATTGTATTTTAGTTCTTCGTTTCCAATTTAATCTACATTTACCTCTCATATTTCTGCTGGATCAAAATGTCTGGAATAACAAATCAAGAAACAGGTTCATGTTCTCCTCTCATAATGAAAAGTATATTTAATCTTTCACATTAAAGATAAAAATACTTTCTCTGCAGAGACTTACAATATATATTTATGCCAAGTATTCTAGAAGAAAGCCAGAAGAATCAGTCTATAAAGTCTAAGTTTTTTTTTCTTTTGCTTTCCTACAAGAATTTTCACCAACCCAGGCACACTTTTTTCCAAGAGATATTAAAGATTAACATTACTGTAATCCAGAGAGATTTCCTCTGATATACTGCTTCTTGAGTAGTGAGGAGCCCACAACGTGTGGAAAAGTCAAGTATTTGCATTCAGAAATGTAGCTACTTTTCATCTTCCCAGCAATGCACCAGAGACTTTTCTGTTCCCAAGGAGCTCAAGGAACTGATTCTGGACAGGAATCCTCATTCGTGACCGTTTGACTTCACATAAGTGGATGGAACCTGTCACAGATTCTTACTAGGTGTTCTGACTTTATTTATTTATTTTTGCATATTTTTTAATTCGAGTTCGATTTGCCAACATATAGTTTAACACCCAGTGCTCATCCCGATCAAGTGCCCCCCTAAGTGCCCATCACCCAGTCACCCCAGCCACCAGCACACCTCCCCTTCCACCACCCCTTGTTCATTTCCAGAGTTACTAGTCTTTCATGTTCCTGTCACCCTCACTGATTTTTCCCACTCATATTCTTTCCTTCCCCTATAATCCCTTTCACTATTTTTTATATTCCCTGTATGAGTGAAATCATATACGTCCTTCTCTGATTGACTTACTTCACTCAGCATAATACCCTCCACTTCAATCCATGTCGAAGCAAATGGTGGGTATTCATCCTTTCTAATGGCTGAGTAATATTCCATTGTATACATAAACCACATCTTCTTTATCCATTCATCTTTTGATGGACACCGAGGCTCCTTCCACAGTTTGGCTATTGTGGACATTGCTGCTATGAACAGTGGGGTGCAGCTGTCCCGGCTTTTCACTACATCTCTATCTTTGGGGTAAATACACAGTAGTACAGTTGCTGGGTTGTAGGGTAGCTCTATTTTTAACTCTTTGAGGAAACTCCACACAGTTTTTCCAGAGTGGCTGCACCAGTTCACATTCCCACCAACAGTTTAAGAAGGTTCCTTTTCTCCACATCCTTTCCAACATTTGTGGTTTCCTGCCTTGTTAATTTTCCCCATTCTCACTGGTATGAGGTGGTATCACATTGTGGTTTTGATTTGTATTTCCCTGATGGCAAGTGATGCAGAGCATTTTCTCATGTGCATGTTGGCCATGTCTATGTCTTCCTTTGTGAGATTTCTCTTCATGTCTTTTGCCCATTTCATGATTGGATTGTTTGTTTCAATCCAATTGAAATTAAGTTGAGTTTAAGAAGTTCTTTATAGATCTTGGAAACTAGCCCTTTATCTGATACGTCATTTGCAAATATCTTCTCCCCTTCTGTAGGTTGTCTTTTAGTTTTGTTGACTGTTTCTTTTGCTGTGCAAAACCTTCTTATCTTGATGAAGTCCCAAGAGTTCATTTTTGCTTTTGTTTTCCTTGCCTTCATGGATGTATCTTGCAAGAAGTTACTGTGGCCAAGTTCAAAAAGGGTGTTGCCTGTGTTCTCCTCTAGGATTTTGATGGAATCTTGTCTCACATTAAGATCTTTCATCCATTTTGAGTTTATCTTTGTGTATGATGTAAGAGAATGGTCTATTTTTCATTCTTCTGCATGTGGATGTCCAATTTTCCCAGCACCATTTACTGAAGAGGCTGTCTTTCTTCCAGTGGATAGTCTTTCCTCCTTTGTCAAATATTAGTTGACCATAAAGTTGAGGGTCCGCTTCTGGGTTCTCTATTCTGTTCCATTGATCTATGTGTCTGTTTTTGTGCCAGTACCACACCGTCTTGATGACCACAGCTTTGTAGTACAACCTGAAATCTGGCATTGTGATGCCCCCAGCTAGGGTTTTCTTTTTTAAAATTCCCCTGGCTATTCGGGGTCTTTTCTGATTCCACACAAATCTTAAAATAATTTGTTCCGACTCTCTGAAGAAAGTCCATGGTATTTTGATAGGGAGTGCATTAAACGTGTAAATTTCCCTGGGTAACATTGACATTTTCACAATATTAATTCTCTCAATCCGTGAGCATGGAATATTTTTCCATCTCTTTGTGTCTTCCTCAATTTCTTTCAGAAGTGTTCTATAGGTTTTAGGGTATAGATCCTTCACCTCTTTAGTCAGGTTTATTCCTAGGTATCTTATGCTTTTGGGTGCAGTTGTAAATGGGATTGACTCCTTAATTTCTCTTTCTTCAGTCTCATTGTTAGTGTATATACATGCCACTGATTTCTGGGCATTGATTTTGTATCCTGCCACACTGCCGAACTGATGAATGAGTTCTAGCAATCTCAGTGTGGAGTCTTTTGGGTTTTTTATGTAGAGTATCATGTCATCAGCGAAGAGGGAGAGTTTGACTTCTTCTTTGCCAATTTAAATGCCTTTAATGTCTTTTTCTTGTCTGTTTGCTGAGGCTAGGACTTCTAGTACTATGTTGAATACCAGTATTGAGAGTAGACATCCCTGTCTTGTTCCTGATCTTAGGGGAAAGGCTCCCAGTGCTTCCCCATTGAGAATGATATTTTGTGGCCTTTTCATAGATGGCTTTTAAGATCTAAACCACATGAAATTTTGTGAAAACTGTTCTTCTATGCTATTGTTCAGGCTTCATACCCTGGAGTTCCTGAGCATCGCCATTGGTTCCTGTCCTCTCTCCTGCTCTAAACACCCTTCTTCTTTCCTCTTGTTCCCTCTGTAGTTTTCTTTAACTCTGTAATTTCACTTTGGTCATGCAAACTTAGTTCTAGTCTCACATATTGTTGGTAGCATGCCATCACTGGAGGATCCTATTTCACTTCTCAGTCAGGATTAAGACCTTTAGCTTAGCTCACAGTGTGAATACTCATTTTTGGGTGTATGTGTGCACACATGTGCCTTTGCATATATTTCCAGTTGCATGCTATTTGTTTATTTATATATAAGCTGTTAGCATAAATAAATGAATAAGAATATTTTGTTCTTCCCATAATCATAATGCAATTTATGTTTAATTTTTTCACCCAAAATTGATATTTTAAAGTTATTATTTTTTTATAATAAATTCATTTTTTATTGGTGTTCAATTTGCCAACTTACAGAATAACACCCAGTGCTCATCCTGTCAAGTGCTCCCCTCAGTGCCCGTCACCCATTCACCCCGACCCCCCGCCCTCCTCCCCTTCCACCACCCCTAGTTCATTTCCCAGAGTTAGGAGTCTTTATGTTCTGTCTCCCTTTCTGATACTTCCCACACACTTCTTCTCCCTTCCCTTATATACCCTTTCACTATTTTTATATTCGCCAAATGAATGAGACCATATAATGTTTGTCCTTCTCCGATTGACTTATTTCACTCAGCATAATACCCTCCAGTTCCATCCATGTTGAAGCAAATGGTGGGTGTTTGTCATTTCTAATGGCTGAGTAATATTCCATTGTATACATGAACCACATCTTCTTTATCCATTCATCTTTCGATGGACACTGAGGCTCCTTCCACAGTTTGGCTATGGTGGACATTGCTGCTAGAAACATCGGGGTGGAGTAGGAGGGGCAAGATGGAGGAAGAGTAGGGTCCCCAAATCACCTGTCCACACCAAATTACCTAGGTAACCTTCAAATTATCCTGAAAATCTATGAATTCGGCCTGAGATTTAAAGAGAGAACAGCTGGAATGCTAAAGTGAGAAGAGTTCGAGCTTCTATCAAGGTAGGAAGACGGGTGGGGGGTTGAAATAAAGAACAAAGGCATCCAAGGGGGAGGGGCCCTGCAAGGAGCTGGGCTGAGGCCGGGGTGAGTGCCCAGGAGACAGGAGAGCCCCGTCCCGGAGAAGCAGGAGCTTCACCAAGGTTCCCGGACGGAAAGGCGCCCGCAGGGAGGTGGAGCAGGACCCAGGAGGGCAGGGATGCCCTCGGGCTTCCGGGGACACTAACAGGCACCTGCGCCCCGGGAGAGTGCGCCGAGCTCCCTAAGGGCTGCAGCGCGGGCGGGGGGACCCGGAGCAGCTCAGAGGGGCTCAGGAGCGGCTCCACGGAGGGGGCTGCGGGGCAGGAGCGCGAATCCAAAAGCGCAGGCTCCGGAGCACTGGGCGCCGGGACACAGCCCAGGATCCAGCCTCCCCCCGGGACAGGCAGAGGCCGGGAGGGCCCAGGACAGCAAGGATGCTCCTGCCCCAGCTGAGTAGATCAGCGGCCCCGCCCCGGAGCCTCCAGGCCCTGCAGACGGAGACCTCCGGGGTTCCTGCGGGGGCTGAATCCAGGTTTCCAGAGCTGCCCCGCCAAAAGGGCTGTTGCTCCTGGGGCCTCACGGGGTAAACAACCCGCACTGAGCCCTGCACCAGGCAGGGGCATGGCAGCTCCCCCAACTGCTAACACCTGAAAATCAGCACAACAGGCCCCTCCCCCAGAACACCAGCTAGACTGACTGACAACTTCCAGGGGAAGCCAAGGAACTAAAAGTACACAAAATCAGAAGATACTCCCCGGTGGTTCTTTTTTTTTTCTTTTTTTCTTTCTTTTTTTTTTTTTTGTTTTGCTTTTTGATTTGTTTCCTTCCCCCACCCCCCCTTTTTTCTCCTTTCTTTTTCTTTCTCTTTTTCTTCTTTTTTTTGGTTTTTTTCTTCCTTTTTTCTCTTTCTCTTTTCTTTCCTTCTTTCTCTCCTCTCTTTTTCTCCTTTTCCCAATATAACTTGCTTTTGGCCACTCTGCACTGAGCAAACTGACTAGAAGGAAAACCTCACCTCAAAAGAAAGAATCAGAAACAGTCCTCTCTCCCACAGAGTTACAAAATCTGGATTACAATTCAATGTCAGAAAGCCAATTCAGAAGCACTATTATACAGCTACTGGTGGCTCTAGAAAAAAGCATAAAGGACTCAAGAGACTTCATGACTGCAGAATTTAGAGCTAATCAGGCAGAAATTAAAAATCAATTGAATGAGATGCAATCCAAACTAGAAGTCCTAACGACGAGGGTTAACGAGGTGGAAGAACCAGTGAGTGACATAGAAGACAAGTTGATGCCAAAGAGGGAAACTGAGGAAAAAAGAGACAAACAATTAAAAGACCATGAAGATAGATTAAGGGAAATAAACAACAGCCTGAGGAAGAAAAACGTACGTTTAATTGGTGTTCCCGAGGGCGCCGAAAGGGACAGAGGGCCAGAATATGTATTTGAACAAATTCTAGCTGAAAACTTTCCTAATCTGGGAAGGGAAACAGGCATTCAGATCCAGGAAATAGAGACATCCCCCCCTAAAATCAATAAAAACCGTTCAACACCTCGACATTTAATAGTGAAGCTTGCAAATTCCAAAGATAAAGAGAAGATCCTTAAAGCAGCAAGAGACAAGAAATCCCTGACCTTTATGGGGAGGAGGATTAGGGTAACAGCAGACCTCTCCACAGAGACCTGGCAGGCCAGAAAGGGCTGGCAGGATATATTCAGGGTCATAAATGAGAAGAACATGCAACCAAGAATACTTTATCCAGCAAGGCTCTCATTCAAAATGGAAGGAGAAATAAAGAGCTTCCAAGACAGGCAGCAACTAAAATAATATGTGACCTCCAATCCAGCTCTGCAAGAAATTTTAAGGGGGACTCTTAAAATTCCCCTTTAAGAAGAAGTTCAGTGGAACATTCCACAAAAACAAGGACTGAATAGTTATCATGATGACACTAAATTCATATCTCTCAATAGTAACTCTGAATGTGAATGGGCTTAATGACCCCATCAAAAGGTGCAGGGTTTCAGACTGGATAAAAAAGCAGGACCCATCTATTTTCTGTCTACAAGAGACTCATTTTAGACAGAAGGACACCTACAGCCTGAAAATAAAAGGTTGGAGAACCATTTACCATTCGAATGGTCCTCAAAAGAAAGCAGGGGTAGCCATCCTTATATCAGATAAACTAAAATTTACCCCAAAGACTTAGTGAGAGATGAAGAGGGACACTATATCATACTTAAAGGATCTATCCAACAAGAGGACTTAACAATCCTCAATATATATGCCCCGAATGTGGGAGCTGCCAAATATATAAATCAATTATTAACCAAAGTGAAGAAATACTTAGATAATAATACACTTATACTTGGTGACTTCAATCTAGCTCTTTCTATACTCAATAGGTCTTCTAAGCACATCTCCAAAGAAACGAGAGCTTTAAATGATACACTGGACCAGATGGATTTCACAGATATCTACAGAACTTTACATCCAAACTCAACTGAATACACATTCTTCTCAAGTGCACATGGAACTTTCTCCAGAATAGACCACATATTGGGTCACAAATCGGGTTTGAACCGATACCAAAAGATTGGGATCGTCCCCTGCATATTCTCAGACCATAATGCCTTGAAATTAGAACTAAATCACAACAAGAAGTTTGGAAGGACCTCAAACACGTGGAGGTTAAGGACCATCCTGCTAAAAGATGAAAGGGTCAACGAGGAAATTAAGGAAGAATTAAAACAATTCATGGAAACTAATGAGAATGAAGATACAACCATCTAAAATCTTTGGGATGCAGCAAAAGCAGTCCTAAGGGGGAAATACATCGCAATACAAGCATCCATTCAAAAACTGGAAAGAACTCAAATACAAAAGCTAACCTTACACATAAAGGAGCTAGAGAAAAAACAGCAAATAGATCCTACACCCAAGAGAAGAAGGGAGTTAATAAAGATTCGAGCAGAACTCAACTAAATCGAGACCAGAAGAACTGTGGAACAGTTCAACAGAACCAGGAGTTTGTTCTTTGAAAGAATTAATAAGATAGATAAACCATTAGCCAGCCTTATAAAAAAGAAGAGAGAGAAGACTCAAATTAATAAAATCATGAATGAGAAAGGAGAGATCACTACCAACACCAAGGAAATACAAACGATTTTAAAAACATATTATGAACAGCTATACGCCAATAAATTAGGCAATCTAGAAGAAATGGACGCATTCCTGGAAAGCCACAAACTACCAAAACTGGAACAGGAAGAAATAGAAAACCTGAACAGGCCAATAACCAGGGAGGAAATTGAAGCAGTCATCAAAAACATCCCAAGACACAAGAGTCCAGGGCCAGATGGCTTCCCAGGGGAATTCTATCAAACGTTTAAAGAAGAAACCATACCTATCCTACTAAAGCTGTTTGGAAAGATAGAAAGAGATGGAGTACTTCCAAATTCGTTCTATGAGGCCAGCATCACCTTAATTCCAAAACCAGACAAAGACCCCATCAAAAAGGAGAATTACAGACCAATATCCCTGATGAACATGGATGCAAAAATTCTCAACAAGATACTGGCCAATAGGATCCAACAGTACATTAAGAAAATTATTCACCATGACCAAGTAGGATTTATCCCTGGGACACAAGGCTGGTTCAACACTCGTAAAACAATCAATGTGATGCATCATATCAGCAAGAGAAAAACCAGGAACCATATGATCCTCTCATTAGATGCAGAGAAAGCATTTGACAAAATACAGCATCCATTCCTGATCAAAACTCTTCAGAGTGTAGGGATAGAGGGAACATTCCTCGACATCTTAAAAGCCATCTATGAAAAGCCCACAGCAAATCTCATTCTCAATGGGGAAGCACTGGGAGCCTTTCCCCTAAGATCAGGAACAAGACAGGGATGTCCACTCTCACCACTGCTGTTCAACATAGTACTGGAAGTCCTAGCCTCAGCAATCAGACAACAAAAAGACATTAAAAGCATTCAAATTGGCAAAGAAGAAGTCAAACTCTCCCTCTTCGCCGATGACATGATACTCTACATAGAAAACCCAAAAGCCTCCACCCCAAGATTGCTAGAGCTCATACAGCAATTCGGTAGCGTGGCAGGATACAAAATCAATGCCCAGAAGTCAGTGGCATTTCTATACACTAACAATGAGACTGAAGAAAGAGAAATTAAGGAGTCAATCCCATTTACAATTGCACCCAAAAGCATAAGATACCTAGGAATAAACCTAACCAAAGATGTAAAGGATCTATACCCTCAAAACTATAGAACACTTCTGAAAGAAATTGAGGAAGACACCAAGAGATGGAAAAATATTCCATGCTCATGGATTGGCAGAATTAATATTGTGAAAATGTCAATGTTAGCCAGGGCAATATACACGTTTAATGCAATCCCTATCAAAATACCATGGACTTTCTTCAGAGAGTTAGAACAAATTATTTTAAGATTTGTGTGGAATCAGAAAAGACCCCGAATAGCCAGGGGAATTTTAAAAAAGAAAACCATATCTGGGGGCATCACAATGCCAGATTTCAGGTTGTACTACAAAGCTGTGGTCATCAAGACAGTGTGGTACTGGCACAAAAACAGACACATAGATCAATGGAACAGAATAGAGAACCCAGAAGTGGACCCTGAACTTTATGGGCAACTAATATTCGATAAAGGAGGAAAGACTATCCATTGGAAGAAAGACAGTCTCTTCAATAAATGGTGCTGGGAAAATTGGACATCCACATGCAGAAGAATGAAACTAGACCACTCTCTTTCACCATACACAATGATAAACTCAAAATGGATGAAAGATCTTAATGTGAGACAAGATTCCATCAAAATCCTAGAGAAGAATACAGGCAACACCCTTTTTGAACTCGGCCATAGTAACTTCTTGCAAGATACATCCACGAAGGCAAAAGAAACAAAAGCAAAAATGAACTATTGGGACTTCATCAAGATAAGAAGCTTTTGCACAGCAAAGGATACAGTCAACAAAACTCAAAGACAACCTACAGAATGGGAGAAGATATTTGCAAATGACATATCAGATAAAGGGCTAGTTTCCAAGATCTATAAAGAACTTCTTAAACTCAACACCAAAGAAACAAACAATCCAATCATGAAATGGGCAAAAGACATGAACAGAAATCTCACAGAGGAAGACATAGACATGGCCAACATACATATGAGAAAATGCTCTGCATCACTTGCCATCAGGGAAATACAAATCAAAACCACAATGAGATACCACCTCACCCCGGTGAGAATGGGGCAAATTAACAAGGCAGGAAACAACAAATGTTGGAAGGGATGTGGAGAAAAGGGAACCCTCTTACACTGTTGGTGGGAATGTGAACCGGTGCAGCCACTCTGGAAAACTGTGTGGAGGTTCCTCAAACAGTTAAAAATATACCTGCCCTACGACCCAGCAATTGCACTGTTGGGGATTTACCCCAAAGATACAAATGCAATGAAACGCCGGGACACCTGCATCCCGATGTTTATAGCAGCAATGGCCATGATAGCCAAACTGTGGAAGGAGCCTCGGTGTCCAACGAAAGATGAATGGATAAAGAAGATGTGGTTTATGTATACAATGGAATATTACTCAGCTATTAGAAATGACAGATACCCACCATTTGCTTCAACGTGGATGGAACTGGAGGGTATTATGCTGAGTGAAGTAAGTCAGTCGGAGAAGGACAAACATTATATGTTCTCATTCATTTGGGGAATATAAATAATAGTGAAAGGGAATATAAGGGAAGGGAGAAGAAATGTGTGGGAAATATCAGAAAGGGAGACAGAAGGTAAAGACTGCTAACTCTGGGAAATGAACTAGGGGTGGTAGAAGGGGAGGAGGGCGGGGGTGGGAGTGAATGGGTGACGGGCACTGGGGGTTATTCTGTATGTTAGCAAATTGAACACCAATAAAAAATAAATCAAAAAAAAAAGAAAAAAAAAAGAAATCTCACAGAGGAAGACATAGACATGGCCAACACGCACATGAGGAAATGCTCTGCATCACTTGCCATCAGGGAAATACAAATCAAACCACAATGAGATACCACCTCACACCAGCGAGAATGGGGCAAATTAACAAGGCAGGAAACAACAAATGTTGGAGAGGATGCGGAGAAAAGGGAACCCTCTTACACTGTTGGTGGGAATGTGAACTGGTGCAGCCACTATAGAAAACTGTGTGGAGGTTCCTCAAACAGTTAAAAATAGACCTGCCCTACGACCCAGCAATTGCACTGTTGGGGATTTACCCCAAAGATACAAATGCAATGAAACGCCGGGACACCTGCAACCCGATGTTTATAGCAGCAATGGCCACGATAGCCAAACTGTGGAAGGAGCCTCGGTGTCCAACGGAAGATGAATGGATAAAGAAGATGTGGTTTATGTATACAATGGAATATTACTCAGCTATTAGAAATGACAAATACCCACCATTTGCTTCAACGTGGATGGAACTGGAGGGTATTATGCTGAGTGAAGTAAGTCAGTCGGAGAAGGACAAACATTATATGTTCTCATTCATTTGGGGAATATAAATAATAGTGAAAGGGAATATAAGGGAAGGGAGAAGAAATGTGTGGGAAATATCAGAAAGGGAGACAGAACGTAAAGACTGCTAACTCTGGGAAATGAACTAGGGGTGGTAGAAGGGGAGAAGGGCGGGTGGTGGGAGTGAATGGGTGACGGGCACTGGGTGTTATTCTGTATGTTAGTAAATTGAACACCAATAAAAAATAAATTAAAAAAAAAGAAAACCAAGAACCATAAGAACCTCTCATTAGATTCAGAGAAAGCATTTCACAAAATACAGCATCCATTCCTGATCAAAACTCTTCAGAGTGTAGGGATAGAGGGAACATTCCTAAACATCTTAAAAGCCATCTACGAAAAGCCCACAGCAAATATCATTCTCAATGGGGAAGCACTGGGAGCCTTTCCCCTAAAATCAAGAACAAGACAGGGATGTTCACTCTCACCACTGCTATTCAACATAATACTAGAAGTACTAGCCTCAGCAAACAGACAAGAAAAAGACATTAAAGGCATTCAAATTGGCAAAGAAGAAGTCAAACTCTCCCTCTTTGCCGATAAATGATACTACACAGAAAACCCAAAAGCCTCCCTGCACCCCAAGATTGCTAGAACTCATTCAGCAGTTCGGCAGTGTGGCAGGATACAAGATCAATGCCCAGAAATCAGTGGCATTTCTATACACTAACAATGAGGCTGAAGAAAGAGAAATTAAGGAGTCAATCCCATTTACAATTGCACCCAAAAGCGTAAGATACCTAGGAATAAACCTAACCAAAGAGGTAAAGGATCTATACCCTCAAAACTATAGAACACTTCTGAAAGAAATTGAGGAAGACACAAAGAGATGGAAAAATATTCCATGCTCATGGATTGGCAGAATTAATATTGTGAAAATGTCAATGTTACCCAGGGCAATTTACACGTTTAATGCAATCCCTATCAAAATACCGTGGACTTTCTTCAGAGAGATAGAACAAATTATTTTAAGATTTGTATGGAATCAGAATAGACCCTGAATATCCAGCGGAATTTTTAAAAATAAAACCCTACCTGGGGGCATCACAATGCCAGATTTCAGGTTGTACTACAAAGCTGTGGTCATCAAGACAGTGTGGTACTGGCACAAAAACAGACACATAGATCAATGGAACAGAATACACAACCCAGAAGTGGACTCTGAACTTTATGGTCAACTAATATTCAATAAAGGAGGAAAGACTATCCATTGGAAGAAAGACAGTCTCTTCAATAAATGGTGTTGGGAAAATTGGACATCCACATGCAGAAGAATGAAACTAGACCACTCTCTTTCACCATACACAAAGATAAATTCAAAATGGATGAAAGATCTAAATGTGAGACAAGAGTCCATCAAAATCCTAGAGGAGAACACAGGCAACACCCTTTTTGAACTCGGCCGCAGTAACTTCTTGCAAGATACATCTACAAAGGCAAAAGAAACAAAAGCAAAAATGAACTATTGGGACTTCATCAAGATAAGAAGCTTTTGCAGAGCAAAGGATACAGTCAACAAAACTAAAAGACAACCTACAGAATGGGAGAAGATATTTGCAAATGACGTATCAGATAAAGGGCTAGTTTCCAAGATCTATAAAGAATGTATTGAGCACTGGGTGTTATTCTGTATGTTGGCAAATTGAACACCAATAAAAAATAAATTTATTATTAAAAAAAGAACGGGGATCCCTGGGTGGCGCAGCAGTTTAGCGCCTGCCTTTGGCCCAGGGCGGGATCTGGAGACCCGGGTCGAATCCCACATCGGGTTTCCGGTGCATGGAGCCTGCTTCTCCCTCTGCCTGTGTCTCTGCCCCCGCCCCCCTCTCTCTCTGTGACTATCATAAATAAATAAATAAATAATTTAAAAAAGAACGTTTTAAACTCAACAGCAAAGAACAAACAATCAAATCATGAAATGGGCAAAAGACATGAACAGAAATCTCACAGAGGAAGACACAGACATGGCCAGCAAACATGAGAAAATGCTCCACATCACTTGCCATCAGGGAAATACAAATCAAAACCACAATGAGATACCACCTCACACCAGTGAGAATGGGGAAAATTAACAAGATAGGAAACAACAAATGTTGGAGAGGATGCGGAGAAAAGGGAACCCTCTTACACTGTTGGAGGGAATGTGAACTGGTGCAGCCACTCTGGAAAACTGTGTGGAGGTTCCTCAAAGAGTTCAAAATAGACCTACCCTATGACCCAGCAATTGCAATGTTGGGATTTACCCCAAAGATACAGAAGCAATGAAACGCCGGGACACCTGCACTCCAATGTTTCTAGCAGCAATGTCCACAATAGCCAAACTGTGGAAGGAGCCTCGGTATCCATCGAAAGATGAATGGATAAAGAAGATGTGGTTTATGTATACAATGGAATATTCCTCAGCCATTAGAAACGACAAATACCCATTTGCTTCAACATGGATGGAACTGGAGGGTATTATGCTGAGTGAAGTAAGTCAATCGGAGAAGGACAAACAGTGTATGTTCTCATTCATTTGGGGAATATAAATAATAGTGAAAGGGAATATAAGGGAAGGGAGAAGAAATGTGTGGGAATCATCAGAAAGGGAGACAGAACATAAAGACTCCTAACTCTCAGAAATGAACTAGGGGTGATGGAACAGTAGGAGGGTGGGCGGTGGGGGTGAATGGGAGAAGGGCACTGAGGGGGACACTTGACGGGATGAGCACTGGGTGTTATTCTTATGTTGTAAATTGAACACCAATAAAAAATTAATTTATTATTAAAAAAAAAACTCCTAACTCTGGGAAACAAACTAGGGGTGGTGGAAGGGGAGCAGGGCGGGGGGTGGGGGTGAATGGGTGATGGGCACTGAGCGGGGCTCTTGACGGATGAGCACTGGGGTGTTATTCTGTATGTTGGTAAATTGAACACCAATAAAAAATAAATTTATTTAAAAAAATAAACATCGGGGTGCAGGTGTCCCGGCGTTTCATTGCATCTGTATCTTGGGGTAAATCCCCAACAGTGCAATTGCTGGGTCGTAGGGCAGGTCTATTTTTAACTCTTTGAGGAACCTCCGCACAGTTTTCCAGAGTGGCTGCACCAGTTCACATTCCCACCAACAGTGTAAGAGGGTTCCCTTTTTTCCGCATCCTCTGCAACATTTGTGGTTTCCTGCCTTGTTCCCTTTTAAAGTTGTTTATTGAGTTGTTTTTCATCTCATAGTAAACTCTCATTTATATGTAAGATTATTGAGGCTAGAGATACTCTTTCTCTGTAACCAGAAAACTGAAATAACCCGAAATATGTAACATAGGAATAAATTGAAAGATTTGTTTTTTGTAAAAATAAAACGGTTATTTTTCATGAAAATTGTCTTGGCTATGGAATGTAATCTTCAATATTTATCCAAATACCAACTTGGGGATGCATGAAAAGAACTCATTTTCTTGAGAAGTTATTGATTTGTATTCACAGCAGGAAAAATATTTGAATGAAACATAAAAATAAAAGTATAAAAATGTTACTATCATAAGAGCAGTATTTGGAAATGTTGTAAGTCTTTCCCAGTCTACTGGTCAGGGATTTGGAAATGAGTGGGCACCCTTTGAGTTTATGACTCTTCCTTCAGGTACAGGGGGAAAAAAAGAATGATGAGGGGAAAAAATGCAAGTCTGAAAGCTACTTCGTTCTACTGGGTTTTTCCAACTGGCCTCATCTGGAAGTAGTTTTCCTTGTGGTTATCTTGATGTTCTACTTGATGACATTGATAGGCTGCCTGTTTATCATTATCTTGTCATCCCTGGATGTCCATCTCCTACACTCCTATGTACTTCTTCCTCGCAAACATCTCTTTTCTGGATCTCTGCTACACCACCAGCTCCATCCCTCAGTTGCTGATCAACCTCTGGGGCCCAAAAAAGACCATCTCTTACACTGGTTGCATGATTCAACTTTACTTTGTCTTTGCCCTGGGAACCACAGAGTGCGTCCTCCCAGTGGTGATGTCCTATGACTGTTATGCAGCTGTCTGTAGACCCCTGCATTATGCTGTCCTCATGAACCCTGATTTCTGCCACATATTGGCTGTGGCTTCCTGAGTCAGTTGTTGGTAAACAACTCTGCATTTCATTCTTCCTTTACTTTCTGGGTACCCCTATGTGGACATAACCAAGTAGACCATTTCTTCTGTGAAGTTCCAGCACTGCTGCAATTATCATGTGTTGATACCCATGCAGATGAGCTTACCCTCCTGATCACAAGCTGCATTTTTGTTCTCATACAACTCATCCTCATTCTCAGCTCATATGGTGCCATTGCTAAGGCTGTACTGAGGATGCAGTCAACAACCAGACTTCAGAAGGTCTTTGGAATATGTGAAGCCCATCTTATGGTTGTCTCCCTCTTTTTAAACTCCAGCCATGTGCATATATCTGCAGCCACCATTGGGAGGTTCTCAAGATCAAGGCAAGTTCATTGCCCTCGTTTATACTGTTGTCACACCTAGCCTCAACCCTCTCAGCTGCACTCTGAGAAACAAATATGTAAGAGGAGCAGTAAGAAGACTAGTGGAGCAGAAGAATCCCTTGCATTCATGATCTTCATGAGACAGTGGAGCCCCACTTCAGCAGGCGCTTCTCTATATCCATCCATCAGCCACTCTCCTGTTTACTCGCTGTGTCAGCACCAGTGGAGCATGTGTCTTGCAAGGCCACAGAGCTCTCGCTCATAGATATAAATTAAGCAGTTTGTCTAAATATCAATTACTCTCCAATGAAGAAAACAGCCATGTAAAATCAAAATTGAACATCAATATTAAATTTTTTCAGAGCATAATAAATAAAAGTATCCTCTTAATTGAAAATTAAGAAATGAAATTCCAATAGAAAGATGATGTACTTAGTTTTTAAAAAGCTAGACTGTGATCTTCTAATTTCTCACTTTTATGGCAGAATTTGCCATAAAATTAGTTTTCTATTTTTGGTTTAGCTAAAGACATGTTGAAATCCCTTGAATCTTTTCTGCATCACTGTTAGTCTTTATTGAGTAGTGGTTTTGATAGAGAGGAATTTTGTTCTGTATTTTCATTATCAATAGTAAGAAAATAAATTGTATGAATTATAGGAAGAATATCCCTGAAGTAATGAACAAACATAAGCATCCTGTATTTCTCTCTTTCTTGAGGCAGTGGAAAGTGTATAGGAGGCATAAATCACTTATAGAGGTGTGGAATCATTAGAAATAAGGGCTTGGTAGGGTGCCTGGGTGACTCAGTTGGTTGAACATCTGACTATTGGTTTCAGCTCAGGTCATGCTCTCAGGGTCATGAGTTTGAGTTCCATCAAGCTCTGCTCACTGCAGAGTTGGCTTAAGATTCTTTCTGCCTCACTTTTCCTCTAAACTTAACCATGCTCCTGTGTATGTACTCTCTTTATTTCTAAAATAAAATCTTAAAAAAAGAAGTAATTAGGAGCCTGAGCTGGGAAAATATCCGAAGAGAAGCTTCTCAACCTGATGGAGTCTCAAAGTCCATTTTTCCTTTTGTTTCCCTTGCCTTTGAGACATGTCTAGCAAGAAATTGCTGCAGCAAAGGTCAAAGACGTTTCTGCCTGTGTTCTCCTTTAGGATTTTAATGGATTCTTGTATCATATTTAAGTTGGTCATCCATTTTGAGTCAATTTTTGTATATTCTGTAAAAAAATGGTCTAGTTTACTCTTCTATAGGTGGCTGTCCAATTTTCCCTAGCACCAGTTGTTGAAGAGACTGCCTTCTGTCCATTGGATATTCCTTCCTGCTTTTTCAAAGATTAGTTGACTGAGGACTTGAGGGTCCATTTTGGGCTCTCTATTATCTTCCATTGATCTATGTGTCTGTTTTTGTGCCAGTACTGTACGGTTGGTGGGAATGGGAACTGGTGCTGCCACTCTGGAAAACTGTGTGGACGTTCCTCAAAGAGTTAAAAATAGATCTGCCCTACGACCCAGCAATTGCACTGTTGGGGATTTACCCCAAAGATAGAGATGCAGTGAAACGCCAGGACACCTGCACCCCGATGTTTATAGCAGCAATGTCCACAATAGCCAAACTGTGGAAGGAGCCTCGGTGTCCATCGAAAGATGAATGGATAAAGACGATGTGGTTTATGTATACAATGGAATATTATTCAGCCATTAGAAACGACAAATACCCACCATTTGCTTCAACGTGGATGGAACTGGAGGGTATTATGCTCAGTGAAGTAAGTCAATAGGAGAAGGACAAACAGTGTATGTTCTCATTCATTTGGGGAATATGAATAATAGTGAAAGGGAATATAGGGGAAGGGAGAGGATATGTGTGGGAAATATCAGAAAGGGAGACAGATTGAACACCAATAAAAATTATTTTATTAAAAAAAAGGGGAGACAGAACATAAAGACTCCTAACTCTGGGAAACGAACTAGGGGTGGTGGAAGAGGAGGAGGGGGGGGTGGGGGTGAGTGGGTGACGGGCACTGAGGGGGACACTTGACGGGATGAGCATTGGGTGTTATTCTGTATGTTGGTAAATTGAACACCAATAAAAATTATTTTATTAAAAAAAAAGATGTGGTTAATGTATAACAATGGAATATTACTCAGCCATTAGAAATGACAAATGCCCACCATTTGCTTCGACGTGGATGGAACTGGAGGGTATTATGCTGAGTGAAGTAAGTCAATAGAGAAGGACAAACAGTGTATGTTCTCATTCATTTGGGGAATATAAATAATAGTGAAAGGGAATATAGGGGAAGGGAGAAGAAATGTGTGGGAAATATCAGAAAGGGAGACAGAACATAAAGACTCCTAACTCTGGGAAACGAACTAGGGGTGGTGGAAGGGGAGGAGGACGGGGGGTGGGGGCGAGTGGGTGACGGGCACTGAGGGGGACACTTGACGGGATGGGCACTGGGTGTTATTCTGTATGTTGGTAAATTGAACACCAATAAAAAATAATTTATTAAAAAAAGAAATAAGTCAATCGGAGAAGGACAAACATTATATGGTCTCATTCATTTGAGGAATATAAATAATAGTGAAGGGAATATAAGGGAAGGGAGACGAAATGGGTAGGAAATATCAGAAAGCGATATAGAACATGGAAGACTCCTAACTCTGGGAAACGAACTAGGGGTGGTGGAAGGGGAGGAGGGTGGGGGGTGGAGGTGAATGGGTGACGGGCACTGAGGGGGGTACTTGACGGGATGAGCACTGGGTGTTATTCTGTATGTTGGTAAATTGAACACCAATAAAAAATAAATTTATTATTAAAAAATCGGAGAAGGACAAGCATTATATGGTCTCATTCATTTGGAGAATATAAAAAATAGTGAAAGGGAATAAAGGGGAAAGGAGAAAAATGTGTGGGAAATATCAGAGAGGGAGACAGAACATGAGAGACTCCTAAATCTGGGAAACGAACTAGGGGTGGTGGAAGGGGAGGTGGGCGGAGGGGTGGGGGTGACTGGGTGACGGACACTGAGGGAGGCACTTGATGGGTTGAGCCCTGGGTGTTATGCTATATGTTGGCAAATTGAACTCCAAAAAAATAAAATTAAATTAAGGAAAGGGTTTATGAAAAGCATTTAAAAATGGATGAAAGTTATAAATGTGAGGCAAGATCCCATCAAAATCCTACAGGAGAACACAGGCAACACACTTTTTGAACTTGGCCACAGTAACTTCTTGCAAGGTACATCCACGAAGGCAAGAGAAACAAAAGCAAAAATGAACTATTGGGACTTCATCAAGATAAGAAGCTTATGCACAGCAAAGGATACAGTCAACAAAACTTAAAGATAACCTACAGAATGGGAGAAGATATTTGCAAATGACGTATCAGATAAAGGGCTAGTTTCCAAGATCTATAAAGAACTTCTTAAACTCAACACCAAGGAAACAAACAATCCAATCATGAAATAGGCAAAAGACATGAACAGAAATCTCACTGAGGAAGACATAGACATGGCCAACAAGCACATGAGAAAATGCTCTGCATCACTTGCCATCAGGGAAATACATATCAAAACCACAATGAGATACCACCTCACACCAGTGAAAATGGGGAAAATTAACAAGACAGGAAACAACACATGTTGGAGAGGATGTGGAGAAAGGGGAACCCTCTTGCACTGTTGGTGGGAATGTGAACTGGTGCAGCCACTCTGGAAAACTTGTGGAGGTTCCTCAAAGAGTTAAAAGTAGACGTGCCCTACGACCCAGCAGTTGCACTTCTGGGAATTTACCCCAAAGATACAGATGCAGTGAAATGGCAGGACATCTGCACCCCAATGTTTATCGCAGCAATGTCCACAATAGCCAACTGTGGAAGGAGCCTCGGTGTCCATTGAAAGATGAATGGATAAAGAAGATGTGGTCTATGTATACAATGGAATATTACTCATCCATTAGAAATGACAAATACCCACCATTTGCTTCGATGTGGATGGAACTGGAGGGTATTATGCTGAGTGAAGTAAGTCAATCGGAGAAGGACAAACATATGGTCTCATTCATTTGGGGAATATAAAAATAGTGAAAGGGAATAAAGGGGAAAGGAGAAAAAATGTGTGGGAAATATCAGAAAGGGAGACAGAACATGAGAGACTCCTAACTCTGGGAAACGAACTAGAGGTGGTGGAAGGGGAGGTGGGCGGGGGGTGGGGGTGACTGGGTGACGGGCACTGAGGGGGGCACTTGACAGGATGAGCACTGGGTGATATTCTATATGTTGGCAAATTGAACACCAATAAAGGATAAATTTATTTTTAAAAAACTAAATATTTCCTTTTCCTAAATGAAGTCCTTACAAGCAGGTATGATTTTGTTGGTGGCCAGTAAAACTAAAATTGTTAATAGAAAATTGAATTAAAATAGAAATTGAATTGTTAATAAAGAAATACCTTTTACTAGAGAAACTGAAGTCTGAACTTATTTTTTTATTTTATTTTTTTGAAGTCTGAATTTATCTTACATAAAATACATCATATGCTTTTTAAAAATATTTATTTATTTATTTATTTATTTATTTATTTATTTATTTATTTAAGAGCACAAACAGGGGGAGCAGCAGAGGGAGAGGGAGAAGCAGGATCCTCACTGAGCAGGAAGTCCAATGTGGCACTTGATCTCAGGACCCTGAGATCATGACCTGAGCCAAAGGCAGACACTTAACTGACTGAGCCACCCAGGTGCTCCAAACATACATTTTATAACTGTTTCCCCCTCTGGAATGCACTGACTCTATAAGATCCAGTTAAACTAAGATGGCAATTAATTACTTTCCACTGAGGCAATTCCTTGGGGGGACAGATCCACCAAGCCCCATGCTCTGAACTCAGTGTTTCCTGATACCCCAACCACCCTGAAGAGACTTGCTCCCTCGTGCCTGGGCAGCACTGGCTGCATTTGGGGGTGTTGTAGGCTTTGTGGGAGGTTAAAATGTCCCTGTTACCTGTGCCCCCTGTTCAACCTTGTATGAACATAGCTCAGTTCTTTCCTTGCCTGAAAATTTCCAAGCTACCAGCTCGACTCTGAAACAAAAATGCTCAATCTTCGGATTAATGAGATTTGCTCCTACTAAGAGCAGCTCTGGTGAGTGACACTTGTCCATATTTTATGAAATTTATAGACATCCTACTGAGGAGAGTAGTCTATGATTTCCTCTCATAACTCATTCATTTTTTGAACAACGTTCATCATGTTTCTATACCTATGAATCCTCCTGAATAGCTCCAGCAAGTCTACAAATGACCAACAAAATGGTAAATTCAATGTGTTTTGCTGTTATTTTAATTTTCCTTTCTTAAATATATGACACTACTGTACAGTTTTTCTTCTAAAATATCTCTCTTCTGCTGAATCTGATACCACTCGTCCCTGCTGGTTTTCTCCTTCCTCCTCTATGAATATTCTTCTTCTGTCTCCTTGGCTGGCTCCTCTTATGCATGTCTTTTGAAATTTGACAGTATCTAAATGTCATCCTCAGTCCTCTTTTCTTTTTTTTTCCCCTAAAAATATTCTTGTAAGTGCCCCTTCAAGGAGCCAATTTAACTGCTTCTCTAGATGATTTGTACACTTTTACTGAATTGGTGCTGTTTTAGGTACCACCTGACTTTCAGATCTTCATAAACAACCTCAAGATCAGCACACCATCACCTCAGACTGGGTCTCTCTCATCAGAGTCATCTCTCTCAACTGCCTTCCTGTCTCTGTTATCTATCTTCCTCTCTGCACATCTATCAGCCATCAGGATATTGTCTGCTGTTTTCTCTCATAATTGTTACCTCTTGTCACACTTATTGATTAGTTCAAACCTTCATCATCTCTGGCAATATTTAATCCTTCAGTTTTATTTTCTTCCAATCCAATGTCCATGCTGTTGCCAGATGCTTCCTAAAAATTAGTTTCAGTGAGTTTTCAAAATAAAGGACAAATATTTTATGGTCTCATTCATTTGGGGAAATATAAAAAATAGTGAAAGGGAATAAAGGGGAAAGGAGAAAAAAATGAGTGGGAAATATCAGAAAGGGAGACAGAACATGAGAGACTCCTAACTCTAGGAAACGAACAAGGAGTGGTGGAAAGGGAGGTGGGGGGGGGTGGGGGTGACTGGGTAACAGGCACTGAGGGGGGCACTTGATGGGATGAGCACTGGGTGTTATATATGTTGGCAAATTGAACACCAATAAAAAATAAATTTATTAAAACAACTAAATAAATAAAATTAAAATAAAAAAATAAATTACAGTAAAACAAAAAGATACTAGCTCAGTGATTTTCAACTCCTTTCCATTGGTTAGGGATTAATCAACAGAATAAACTAAAGCATCTGACAGAGTAATTCAGGTACCTTAATAGTACTGTATAGAATTGAAATCACTCGCGAATATATCCAGTTAAGTAAATATTTACTTAGTGCTGCTATGTTAGGTACCATTGCCAAGCATGGAGAAATGGACAGTGAAGAAATTGCCTCATGGTGAAGAAACTCAGTGAAAATGGACTGATCTTTCAACAAATCCACAGATTTCTTAAAAAAAGAAATAGAAATCAGTAGAATGATTCTGACACCCAGAATGATTTTATCATTCTACGTTATCTCATTTAACATAAAGACTGACACTAGCCAACCCTCCCCAACAATTATGTTACATATGATGTTAAAGTTTTGTTTGTTTGGTTGGTTGATTATTTTAGGAAATGGGCACTAATATATTTCAAGTCCTTGAGAAAAAGAATAAATGTTAATTCTTATTGAAGAAGTCACACTAAAGATAATACTGGAAAGGCATATACTCCACCATTTAGCATTCTGCCTACAACATAGTAAGAACTAAATACATTTTAGAAAACCTCATTATTTGTTCAAATGAACTTGATTAGACATATCTGAATCCAAATCATCCTAAGGTTTTAACAATTAAAAGGAAAAGGTATCATCAGAGATCTATCAAGTTCCAAACCTCGGGACTCAGTGGCATCTGCATGTTACAATTTTAAAGTTGATTTCACTGTTCAAGTTTGCCCTTGGAATTTCATTCCAACCAAATTTCATTATTTTAAAAATGTTGAGAGTCTTTCAGAGGCAAGGAATATGATTGTCCTTAGAATGAACATCTCCCTTAAGTCTGGACTGTTCCTAGATCCATTTACAAGATGGTACCAACAACTTCATTTTAGATGGTTAATGAAGGAAATTTTACTACCTCATTGTAATCCTAAGGTATTGTATATAAGATGTAATAATACTAATATATCAGTGCAATCCTAAATGACTTTGTTGAGTGGAAAGACTTAATTGTCTCCATCAGTTTTTCACCTTTGACAATCCAAACTCTGCTCCAGAAAATTCTGATGACTTTTTTTTTTACCTATGTGAAGCTATTGATCACATTTAGGTGTTCTATTTCTGAATAATAGGTAAAGATTTTTCTAAGTTAAATGTTACCTACTCACTATGGGGATAAATTTGTCTTGATTTCCGTACCTCTAGGCTGAGTGCACCATTCCTTGACATACAGATATACTAAATATGATACATTCTTTACAACTGTTGTTTGGCTTCTTTGGCAGAGTCATACTTTCTACCTTCAGTGTGACCATGGCCAACTTGACCTCCATGAGTGGATTCCTCCTCATGGGGTTTTCTGATCATCGTGAGCTTCAGATTTTACATGCATTGCTTTTTTTGGTGACATACCTGTTGGCCTTGACAGGCAACCTCCTCATTATCACTGTAACCAGCTTGGACCATCACCTACAGTCCCCCATGTATTACTTCTTGAAGCACCTCTCTCTTCTGGACCTCTGCTTCATCTCTGTCACAGTCCCCCAGTCCATCACAAATTCACTTATGAACAATGGTTACATTTCCTATGTCCAGTGCATTCTTCAGGTGTTCTTCTTCATAGCTCTGGCCTCATCAGAAGTGGCCATCCTCACAGTGATGTCTTATGACCGCTATGTCTCCATCTGTCGGCCCCTGCAGTATGAGACCATTATGAACCCCTGCATTTGTAGGTATGCAGTGACAGCTGTGTGGCTGGCTGGGGGCCTCTCTGGGCTCATGCATACGGCTGTGAACTTCTCCATACCTCTCTGTGGGGAGAGAGTCATTCACCAATTCTTCTGTGATGTTCCTCAGATGCTGAAACTAGCTTGTTCTCATGAATTCATCAATGAGATTGCAGTGGCTGCCTTCACAACCTCAGCAGCATTCATCTGCTTGGTCTCCATCGTGCTCTCCTATGTTCATATCTTTTCTACCGTGCTGAGGATCCCATCAGCCGAGGGCCGGACCAAAGTCTTTGCCACCTGCCTACCACACCTGTTTGTAGTCACCTTCTTCCTCTCCACTGCAGGCTTTGAGTTTCTGCAGCCCCCTTCTGACTCCCAATCAGCTATGGACATCATGTTATCCATATTCTATACGGTGATACCACCAACACTCAATCCAGTTATATACAGTTTACGGAATGAAGCCATTAAGGCTGCTCTGAAGAAGGTGCTGTCAAAAGGAGAATTTGCTCAGAGAAAAATGTATTTAAAAACCATTTTTAAATTCTAAAAATCCATACAAATAAAAGGTACTCCCAATATATTTCACATTGTAAGAGGGGAGGTCTGATTTCCTTCAGAACTCCATTCCAACTTTTCTTTTTTTTTTTCTTTACATCATGTTTTTATTTTAATTTTTTTAGTCTGCATGCCCTTTATTTATTTTATTTTATTTTATTTTATTTTATTTTATTTTTTATAATAAATTTATTTTTATTGGTGTTCAATTTACCAACATACAGAATAACACCCAGTGCTCATCCCGTCAAGTGCCCGTCACCCACTCACCCCCACCCCCCGCCCTCCTCCCCTTCCACTACCCCTACTTCGTTTCCCAGAGTTAGGAGTCTTTATGTTCTGTCTCCCTTTCTGATATTTCCCACACATTTCTTCTCCCTTCCTTATATTCCCTTTCACTATTATTTATATTCCCCAAATGAATGAGAACATACACTGTTTGTCCTTCTCCGATTGACTTACTTCACTCAGCATAATACCCTCCAGTTCCATCTACGTTGAAGCAAATGGTGGGTATTTGTCGTTTCTAATGGCTGAGTAATATTCCATTGTATACATAAACCACATCTTCTTCATCCATTCATCTTTCGATGGACACCGAGGCTCCTTCCACAGTTTGGCTATTGTGGACATTGCTGCTAGAAACATCGGGGTGCAGGTGTCCCGGCATTTCATTGCATCTGAATCTTTGGGGTAAATCCCCAACAGTGCAATTGCTGGGTCGTAGGGCAGATCTATTTTTAACTCTTTGAGGAACCTCCACACAGTTTTCCAGAGTGGCTGCACCAGTTCACATTCCCACCAACAGTGTAAGAGGGTTCCCTTTTCTCCGCATCCTCTCCAACATTTGTTGTTTCCTGCCTTGTTAATTTTCCCCATTCTCACTGGTGTGAGGTGGTATCTCATTGTGGTTTTGATTTGTATTTCCCTGATGGCAAGTGATGCAGAGCATTTTCTCATGTGCATGTTGGCCATGTCTATGTCTTCCTCGGTGATATTTCTCTTCATGTCTTTTGCCCATTTCATGATTGGATTGTTTGTTTCTTTGGTGTTGAGTTTAAGAAGTTCTTTATAGATCTTGGAAACTAGCCCTTTATCTCATACATCATTTGCAAATATCTTCTCCCATTCTGTAGGTTGTCTTTGAGTTTTGTTGACTGTATCCTTTGCTGTGCAAATTTCCTTATCTTGATGAAGTCCCAATAGTTCATTTTTGCTTTTGTTTCTTTTGCTTTCGTGGATGTATCTTGCAAGAAGTTACTGTCACGAAGTTCAAAAAGGGTGTTGCCTGTGTTCTCCTGTAGGATTTTGATGGAATCTTGTCTCACATTTAGATCTTTCATACATTTTGAGTTTATCTTTTTGTATGGTGAAAGAGAGTGGTCTAGTTTCATTCTTCTGCATGTGGATGTCCAATTTTCCCAGCACCATTTATTGAAGAGACTATCTTTCTTCCAATGGATAGTCTTTCCTCATTTATCGAATATTAGTTGACCATAAAGTTGAGGGTCCACTTCTGGGTTCTCTATTCTGTTCCATTGATCTATGTGTCTGTTTTTGTGCCCGTACCACACTGTCTTGATGACCACAGCTTTGTAGTACAACCTGAAATCTGGCATTGTGATGCCCCCAGCTAGGGTTTTCTTTTTTAAAATTCCCCTGGCTATTCGGGGTCTTCTCTGATTCTACACAAATCTTAAAATAATTTGTTCTAACTCTCTGACTTCTATCAAACGTTTAAAGAAGAAACCATACCTATTCTACTAAAGCTGTTCGGAAAGATTGAAAGAGATGGAGTACTTCCAAATTCGTTCTAGGAGGCCAGCATCATCTTAATTCCAAAACCAGACAAAGACCCCACCAAGAAGGAGAATTACAGACCAATATCCCTGATGAACATGGATGCAAAAATTCTCAACAAGATACTAGCCAGTACGATCCAACAGTACATTAAGAGAATTATTCACCATGACCAAGTAGGATTTATCCCCGGACACAAGGCTGGTTCAACACTCGTAAAGCAATCAATGTGATTCATCATATCAGCAAGAGAAAAACCAAGAGCCATATGATCCTCTCATTAGATGCAGAGAAAGCATTTGACAAAATACAGCGTCCATTCCTGATCAAAACTCTTCAGAGTTTAGGGATAGAGGGGACATTCCTCGACATCTTAAAATCCATCTACAAAAATCCCACAGCAAATATCATTCTCAATGGGGAAGCACTGGGAGCCTTTCCCCTAAGATCAGGAATAAGACAGGGATGTCCACTCTCACCACTGCTATTCAACATAGTACTGGAAGTCCTAGCCTCAGCAATCAGACAAGAAAAAGATATTAAAGGCATTCAAATTGGCAAAGAAGAAGTCAAACAATCCCTCTTCGCCGATGACATGATACTCTACATAGAAAACCCAAAAGCCTCCACCCCAAGATTGCTAGAACACATACAGCAATTTGGTAGCGTGGCAGGATACAAAATGAATGCCCAGAAATCAGTGGCATTTCTATACACTAACAATGAGGCTGAAGAAAGAGAAATTAAGGAGACAATCCCATTTATAATTGCACCCAAAAGCATAAGACACCTAGGAATAAACCTCACCAAAGGGGTTAAGGATCTATACCCTAAACACTATAGAACACTTCTGAAAGAAATTGAGGAAGACACAAAGAGATGGAAAAATATTCCATGCTCATGGATTGGCAGAATTAATATTGTGAAAATGTCAATGTTAACCAGATCAACAGAATGAACTATTTATAAAGAATGTGCCCATTTGGGTCTCATTCATTTGGGGAATATAAAAATTAGTGAAAGGTAATTAAGGGAAAAGGAGAGAAAATGAGTGAAAATATCAGTGAGGGTGACAAAATATGAGAGACACCTAACTCTGGGAAATGAACAAGGGGTAGTGGAAAGGGAAGTGGGCAGGGGGTTGGGGTGACTGGGTGATGGGCACTGAGGAGGGCACTTGGCGGGATGAGCACGGGGTATTATGCTATATATATATATGCTATATGGCAAATCGAACTCCAATAAAAATTAATTATTTAATAATTTTAAAAAAGAATGTGCCCATTTAAATGAGAAAAGTCATCAGAGATTACCAATCAAGAAGGAAGGAATTGGTTGCAGTTAATTGACGTTAAATATTATTGACATTATGATAAGGTTAATCTTAGAACCCACACTCATCAATAATCAGGTTATCACTGACAGTTTCTCCTATTTACTTTTGTTCACTTAATCCTTTGTTTATTCCTATTTTTTCATCTCCATAAATAACTCCTGCCCACCTCATTGTTCAAATCAGATTATGGAATACTCCCTTTTACCTCAGCCCTGGTCTTCAACCAAAATGCTACTGATGTCTGCTGACATCTTTTTGGTCCAGGCAACATTATCCTGGAGAAGACTTGTAATGATTCCCACAAATCTTCTGTTTTGATTACAATACAATACAAGTTCTCTTTTGAATACAATACACTATGATTTTTTTCTTTTTTACATGTTTATTAACTTTGTGATAAAATTTATATGAAGGGCCTTATGTACACTTAAAGTGTATAAATCATTGAACATTGACAACATCCACAATCAAGATAGAGAATATGTCCAGGATCCCAAAAAGATTCTTTTTTAAAAATATTTTATTTATTTATTCATGATAGACATAGAGAGAGAGAGGCAGACACAGGCAGAGGGAGAAGCAGGCTCCACGCTGGGAGCCAGACGTGGGACTCAATCCCAGGACTCCAGGATCGTGCTCTGGGCCAAAGGACAGACACTAAACCACTGAGCCACCCAGGGAAGCCCCCAAAAAGATTCTTGATTACCCTACAGGCCTTTCTCCCCCATCCTCTACTTCAAGAAACCACTAATCTGCTTTTTGCCATTAAACATTTGTTTGCATTTTCTAGAATTAGTATAACACCCAGTGCTCATCCCATCAAATGCCCTCCTCAATGCCTGTCACCTGGTTACCCCAACCCCCTGCCCACCTCCTCTTTCACAATCCTTTGTTCATTTTCCAGAGTTAGGAGTCTCTCATGGTTTGTCTCCCTCTCTAATTTTTCCCACTCAGTTCCCCTCCTTTCCTTTATCATCCCTTTCATTATTTCTTATATTCCCCATGAGTGAAACCATGATTGTCCACTCGGCATCTGCACTCTTGGATATCAAGCTTCTTTTGCTGAGCATAATGCTTTTGTGATTTAACCATGTAACTGAGTTCTGGGTTGTATTCCATGAAATAGATATGCTACTATTCTGTTTTTATTCATGAACAATTCATGAACAATTCATGAACAAGTGGGTTGTTTGCATTTTGGGGGTATCTTAACTAAAGCCTTCATAAATATTCATCTACAAGTCTTTTTATGGTCATGTTTTGATTTATTTTGACTGAATACTTGACACTGAAAAGGCTGGATTCATAATGTAGGCATTTGATTAATTTTTAAAAAATTGTCACATTGATTTCCAAAGTAGCTGTTCTGTATTATGTTGTCTAGATAAAATATGCCAGTGATGTATGAGAGATCCAGTTGCTCTTCATTCACACCAACATTAGTTATTGTCACTGTCTTTAATTTTTTAGCTTTTAAAATATGCATTTAATGGCATATCAATATGTTTTGGGTTTCCCTATAACTAATGAGGTTGAGCATCTTTTCATGAGCTTCTTAACCACTTATGTATCTTAAAATTGGAAGTTTTTGCTCAGATCTTTTGCTCATTTTTAAGTGGGTGGTTGGCTTTATTATTATTGAGATATACATGCATGTATGTATATCATATATCTGTATTATAATCTTGTTCAATTTCTTACCTCTAGTTGTTCACTCAATGTTTTTAAGAGCCATTTTAAGAGCAAGGTCCACATCTAGCACCTTGTCTCTAACCACCGCATAGTTTTCAATGGTTTACAGCCTCCGTATGTTGCATAGTCACTTTCCCATTGATGAACATCTGGATCATTTCCAATTACCCATCATTACAAATAATGCTGAAATGTACATCTTCAAATAAGTGTCTTTATTGGTCTTTAAGGGCATATTTGGGAAATACACCTGGGAGCATTATTGTCCACAATCATGCACATTTGTGTGACTCCTCTGGTAGGCAACTGGCTTATTCGGATTTTCCTCAAATGCTTTTTCCTTTTGTTGATTTTAATTTGATAAATTGTTAGTACTTTTTTTGGATACAAATATGCACACACATCACATCACATTCTATACCTCTGTTTTTATTTTATTGAAACATAATTGGTAGACAAAAAGTGCACACATCTTAATGAGTCTGACCTTATGCCTATATATGTGAGGATCTCTTGTGGGTCCTCTCTTCTATTTATTACCTATCTCTCCCTGTACTAATAAAACATTATCTTAATTACTATACATTATAGATCCTGCTACCCAGTGGGATGAGTTTCCCCCATTTTGTTCTTCTTCAAATGTTTCTTGGTTTCCTCTTCTACTTCTGGATAAATTTCAGAATCAGAGTCAGAACATCAAATTCTAAAAACAAAAAAAAGTAAATAAAAGCAAACCTAAAAAAAAAAAAAGCAAACCTAGAATTGCACTAAATCTACATATTAACAAAGAAACTATTAACTATTAAGGATTACTAAAGATATCATCTCAGAACAAGGTAAATGTCCATATTTATGTAGCTCTTCTTTATGTCTTTCAGTAAAGTTCCATAGTACCTTGTGCAATGTTCTTCCTGTGCTTTACTAGATTTATTTCTGGACATTTTAATTTGACAATTACCAGCAATTATATTTCTTAAGTTACATTTTTCCTCTTTATTACATATGTGTAGAAAAAACTGATATTGGGCCAAGAAAGTTGTTGAGTCATCTTATTTTTCTGTTGTTTTAACTATAGATTCTTGGACATTTTCTATGTAGGCAGATATGTCTTCTGTGTAGGCTGAGGTGGCCATTCTCACAGTAATGTCTTATGGCCAATATGCATCATGTTCTTCCCCTGCACTCAGAGGTCATGTCATCATGGATCCAGAACCTGGAAAGGGCTATGATGGCTGTGTGTCTGCAATCTTGTATACAGCCGACATATTATCATATTCTGTAGGGCCAAGACAACTCACCGTTCTTCTGCAATGCCCTCTAGTGCCCAAGCTCTACTACTCCAATCTTGGAATGATGGGGTGGCAGTCTTCATGTCGGTAATGGCATCCAACTGCTCCATTTCCGCTGTCTTCTCCAAGGCCTCCTCCACCTGCCTCTATTGTGTCATTTTTTTTCTCAACACAGGCATTTTGAATTGCTAAAGCCAACTTCAAATTCTCCCCTACTTTTGTCCTTGTGTTATCTATCTTTTACACAGTAATGCCCCCAACACTCCACCCTGTTATCTGCAGCCTGCAGAATGAATATGAGGGGAGCTTTAGGAATGATATCGTTGGGTGGGCAGTCCACCAGGAAAACAACACTTCTGTACTTCTGTTGTTGATGTCTGTACAGTTACACACAAGAGCTTTAATGATGGGAATGTATTCCATATATAATATTGGGGAAAAGCAGTAAGTCTTTTTTCCAGTAAATAAAATATATAACCATTGGATATGGAAACACTTCATGTGATTTCTTCACCTTTTTTGTCATTAAAACCATTTTTTTTCACTGAGGGGGGCACTTGAAGGGATGAGCACTGGGTGTTATTCTGTATGTTGGCAAATTGAACACCAATAAAAAATAAATTTATTATTTAAAAAAACCATTTTTTTGTTTTTGTTTCTTTGAATTTAGAAAAAATAAATAGTTATAGCCATTTAATACAGGCTCACTACTTCCTTTTTTCCACAAATGAACCAAGTATTATAGAACACACACACACACACACACACACACACACACACCAACAAACAAGCACATTTTAAAAACACCCTGTATAGATGCAGTGAAACACTGGGACACCTGCACCCAATGTATGTGCAACTTTATATATTATTATGTACATCTACATAGTTTTACTATTATAATTAACTCAATGCACAGTGTTTAGTGGAATTCATAACATAATATCATTCAATCACTAATCTATTTTATGTGAATGTTTTTTTTCCAACTTTACACTATGATAAGTAATGCTAAACATTGAAGTTCTGCTTTTCATAATTACAAGGAATGGCATCACTGATTCAAAATGTTCAACTCCCTGGAATATATAACTATATTGCTTTCCAAAAGCATTAAATGATTTAACATGGCTATTAGCAATGTGTAGTCATGACACTGTTCCTTCATGTCTCACATGATTTTAAGAATTCATGTGGGAATCCCCTTCAACTACCCCTTGTTCATTTCCCAGAGTTAGGTGTCTCTCATGTTTTGTCACCCTCACTGATATTTCCCACTCATTTTCTCTCCTTTCCCTTTATTACCTTTCACTAATTTTTATATTCCCCAAATGAATGAGACCATATAATGTTTGTCCTTCTCTGACTGACTTATTTCACTCAGCATAATACCCTCTAGTTCCATCCACATCGAAGCAAATAAGGGGTATTTGTCGTTTCTAATGGCTGAGTAATATTCCATTGTATACATAAACCACATCTTCCTTATCCATTCATCTTTTGATGGACACTGAGGCTCCTTCCACAGTTTGGCTGTTGTGGACATTGCTGCGATAAACATTGGGTGCAGGTGTCCTGCCATTTCACTGCATCTGTATCTTTGGGGTAAATCCCCAGCAGTGCAATTGCTGGGTCATAGGGCAGATCTATTTTAATTGTTTGAGGAACCTCCACACAGTTTTCCAGAGTGGCTGCACCAGTTCACATTCCCACCAACAGTGTAAGAGGGTTCCCCTTTCTCCACATCCTCTCCAACATTTGTTGTTTCCTGCCTTGTTAATTTTCCCCATTCTCACTGGTGTGAGGTGGTATCTCATTGTGGTTTTGATTTGTATTTCCCTGATGGCAAGTGATGCAGCATTCTCTCACGTGCTTGTTGGTCATGTCTATGTCTTCCTCTGTGAGATTTCTGTTCATGTCTTTTGCCCATTTCATGATTGGATTGTTTCTTTGCTGTTGAATTTAATAAGTTCCTTATATATCTTGGATACTAGCCCTTTATCTGATAGGTCATTTGCAGATATCTTCTCCCATTCTATAGGTTGTCTTTTAGTTTTGTTGACTGTTTCTTTTCTTTTTTTTTTAATTTTTATTTATTTATTTATGATAGTCACAGAGAGAGAGAGGCAGAGACACAGGCAGAGGGAGAAGCAGGCTCCATGCACCGGGAGCCCAATGTGGGATTCGATCCCAGGTCTCCAGGATCGCGCCCTGGGCCAAAGGCAGGCGCTAAACCGCTGAGCCACCCAGGGATCCCATTGTTGACTGTTTCTTTTGCTGTGCAGAAGCTTTTTACCTTGATGAAGTCCCAATAATTCATTTTTGCTTTTGTTTCTCTTGCCTTCATAGATGTATCGTGCAAGAAGCTGCTGTGGCTAAATTTCAAAAGGCTGTTGCCTGTGTTCTCCTCTAGGATTTTGATGGATTCTTATCTGACATTTAGATCTTTCAACCATTTTGAGTTTATATTTGTGTATGGTGTAAGAGAGTGGTCTAGTTTCATTCCTCTGCATGTGGCTGTCCTGTTGGCTAGTATCTTGGTGAGAATTTTTGCATCATGTTCATCAGGGATATTGGTCTGTAATTGTTCTTTTTGATGGAGTCTTTGTCTGGTTTTGGGATCAAGGTAATGCTGTCCCCATAGAGTGAGTTTGGAAGTTTTCCTTCCATTTCTATCTTTTTTTAAAAAAAATGATTTTGTTTATTTATTCATGAGAGACACAGAGAGAGAGGTAGAGACTTAGACAGAGGGAGAAGCAGGTTCTCTGTGAGGAACCCAATGTGGGGTTTCATCCCAGGACCCATGGATCATGACCCAAGCCAAAGGCAGATGCTCAACCACTGACCATCCAGTTGCCCCCATTTCTATCTTTTGAAATGGCATCAGTAGGATAGATATTAATTTTTCTTTATATGTTTGGTAGAATTCCCTTGGGAAGGCATCTGGCCCTAGGTTCTTGTTTCTTGGGAGGTTTTTGATGACTGCTTCAATTTCCTTGTTGGTTCACGTTTTCTATTCCTTATTGGTTCAGTTTTGGTAGTTTAGAAATTTCTAAGCATGCATCCATTTTTCCAGACTGCCTAATTTGTTGGCATATTTGCTCATAATACATTTTTAAAAATGTTTCTATTTCCTTTGTGTTGCTCAGGATCACTCCTCTTTCATTAATGATTTTATAATTTTGGTCCTTTCTCTTTTTTAAAAAAATATGGCTAGGGTTTTATTTATCTTATTATTTCTTTCAAAGAACCTTTTTTTTAATTTATAAATTTATTTTTTATTGGTGGTCAATTTGCCAACATATAAGAATAACACCCAGTGCTCATCCCATCAAGAACCAGTTCATAATTTTTAAAATCTTTTCTGTTTTTCTGCTCTGTATTTCATTGAATTCTGCTCTAATCTTTATTATTTCTCATCTCCTGCTGGGTTTAGGCTTTATTTGCTGTTCTTTCTCCGGTTACTTTAGGTGTCAGGTTAGCTTGTGTATTTGAAATTTTTCTAATTTTTTGAGAGTCTTGTATTGAAATGTACTTCCCTCTTAGGACCCCCTATGTTATTTCCCAAAGGTTTTGAACAGTTGTGCTTTCATTTTCATTAGTTTGCATGAATCTTTTTCATTTTTCTTTAATTTCCTGATTGACCCATTCATTCTTTAGTAGGATGCTTTTCAACCTCCAAGTGTTTGAGTTCTTTCCAAATTTTCTCTTGTGATTGAGTTCTAATTTCAAGGTACTGTAGTCTGAAAATATGCAGGGAATAATCTCAATCTTTTGGTATCTGCTGAGATCTGATTTGTGACCCATTACGTGGTCTATTCTGAAGAAAGTTCCATGTACAGTTGAGAAGAATGTGTATTCTGCAGCATCAGGATGTAATGTTCTGTATATATCTACGAAGTTCATCTGGTCCAGTGTGTGATTCAAAGCTTCCATTTCATTGGTGATCTTCTGCTAAAATGAACTGTCCTTTGCTGTGAGTGGAGTATTAAAGTATTATTATCTACATATTTCTTTAATTTTGTTATTAATTGGATGACATAATTGGCTGCTCCCATGTTAGGAGCATAAATATTTATAATTGTCAAACTTCTTGTTAGCTAGATCCTTTAAGTATGTTGTAGTCTCCCTCTTCATCTCTTACTGCAGTCTTTTGTTTAAAATCTAATTTATGTGATATGGGGATTGCTACCTCAGCTTTCTTTTGAGGTCCATTTGCCAGGTCAATTGTTCTCTACCCCCTAATTTTCAACTTAAAGGTGTCTTTAGGTCTAACATAAGTCTTTTGTAGACATCATATGGATGGTCACGCTTTTTTATCCAATCTGATACCCCGTATCTCTTGACTGGAGCATTTAGACCATTGATGTTCAGAGTAACTATTGAAAGATGAATTTAGAAATGCCTGGGTGGCTCAGCAGCTAAGCATCTGCCTTCCACTCAGGGTATGATCCTGGAGTTCTGGGATCGAATCCCACATCATCTCTCTGAACGGAGCCTGCTTCTCTCTCTGCCTATGTTTCTGCCTTCTCTCTGTGTCTTTCATGAATAAGTAAATAAAATCTTTTAAAAAAAGAAAGATGAATTTAGAGTCATTTTATCTGTACAGTTCCTGTTTTTTCAGATTGTCTCTGTGTTTTTTTCTGGTCTGTGTTACTCTTGGGCTCCCTCTTCACTTACAGAATCCCCTTTAATATTTCTTGCAGGGCTGGTTTGGTGGTCACATATTCTTTCAGTCTCTGTCTGTCCTGGGAACTCTTTATCTCAGCATCCATTCTGAAGACCTATCAAGTGTAGAAAGCGCTAGATTGAAGTCACCAAGTATAAGTGTATTATTATCTAAGTATGTCTTAATTTTGGTTTTCAATTGATTGATATATTTGGCAGCTCCCACATTCGGGGCATATATATTAATGATTGTTAAGTCCTCTTGATGGATAGATGCTTTAGTATGAGATAGTGTCCCTCTTCATCTCTCACTACAGTCTTCGGGGTAAATTTTAGTTTATCTGATATAAGGATGGCTACCCCTGCTTTCTTTTGAGGACCATTCGAATGGTAAATGGTTCTCCAACCTTTTATTTTCAGGCTGTAGGTGTCCTTCTGTCTAAAATGAGTCTCCTGTAGACAGCAAATAGATGGGTCCTGCTTTTTTATCCAGTCTGAAACCCTGCACCTTTTGATGGGGTCATTAAGCCCGTTCACGTTCAGAGTTACTATTGACAGATATGAGTTTAGTGTCATCATGATATCTATTCAGTCCTTGTTTTTGTGGATTGTTCCACTGAATTTCTTCTTAAAGGGGAATTTTAAGAGTCCCCCTTAAAATTTCTTGTAGAGCTGGTTTGGAGGTCACATATTCTTTCAGTTCCTGCCTGTCTTGGAAGCTCTTTATCTCTCCTTCCATTTTGAATGAGAGCCTTGTTGGATAAAGTATTCTTGGTTGCATGTTCTTCTCATTTAGGACCCTGAATATATCCTGCCAGCCCTTTCTGGCCTGCCAGGTCTCTGTGGAGAGGTCTGCTCTTACCCTAATACTCCTCCCCATAAAAGTCAGGGATTTCTTGTCTCTTGCTGCTTTAAGGATCTTCTCTTTATCTTTGGAATTCGCAAGCTTCACTATTAGATGTCGAGGTGTTGAACGGTTTTTATTGATTTTAGGGGAGGATCTCTCTATTTCCTGGATCTGAATGCCTGTTTCCCTTCCCAGATTAGGAAAGTTTTCAGCTAGGATTTGTTCAAATACATATTCTGGCCCTCTGGCCCTTTCGGCGCCCTCGGGAACCCCAATTAAACGTAGGTTTTTCTTCCTCAGGCTGTCGTTTATTTCCCTTCATCTGTCTTCACGGTCTTTTAATTGTCTGTCTCTTTTTTCCTCAGTTTCCCTCTTTGCCATCAACTTGTCTTCTATGTCACTCACTCGTTTTTCCACCTCGTTAACCCTCGTCGTTAGGACTTCTAGTTTGGATCGCATCTCCTTCAATTGATTTTTAATTTTTGCCTGATTAGATCTAAATTCTGCAGTCATGAAGTCTCTTGAGTCCTTTATGCTTTTTTCTAGAGCCACCAGTAGCTGTATGATAGTGCTTCTGAATTGGCTTTCTGACATTGAATTGTAAACCAGATTTTGTAACTCTGTGGGAGAGAGGACTGTTTCTGATTCTTTCTTTTGAGGTGAGGTTTTCCTTCTAGTCATTTTGCTCAGTGCAGAGTGGCCAAAAACAAGTTGTATTGGGAAAAGGAGAAAAAGAGGGAAGAGAAAGAAGGAAAGAAAAAGAAAGAAAGAAAAAAGAAAAAAGGAAGAAAAAGAGAAAAAAAAAAGGAAAGAAAAAAAGGGGGGGGAAGCAAACAGAAATCAAAAAGAAAAAAAAAACCCACGGGGGAGTATCCTCTGATTCTATGTACTAGAAGTCCCTTGACTTCCCCTGGAACTTTCCAGTGCTGCTTGGTCAATAATTTGTTTTTCCCCTGTCCGTCTGGCTGGTCTTCTGGGGGAGGGGCCTGTTGTGCTGATTTTCAGGTGTGAGCACTTGGGGGAGCTACTCTGCAGGGGTTGTTTACCCCGTGAGGCCGCAGGAGGAACAAGCCCCAGTGGCGGGGCAGCCCTGGAGCCCTGGAGTCAGCCCCCGCAGGAACTCCGGAGCTCTCCGTCTGCAGGGCCTGGAGGCTCCTGGGGCGGGGCCGCTGATCTGCTCAGCTGGGGCAGGAGCGTCCTCGCTGCCCTGGGCCCTCCCGGCCTCTGCCTGTCCCGGGGGGAGGCCGGACCCAGGGCTGTGTCCCTGGTGCCCTGTGCTCCCGGGCCTGCGCTGTTGGATTAGCGTTCCCAGCCACGCGCCCCCTCCGCGGAGCCGATGCCTGAGCCCCTCCGAGCTGCTCCCGGGCCCGCGCAGTCCTTCCCACGCAGAGCCTCTGCTGGAGCCGCCTCCGAGCTGCTCCGGGTCCCCCGTGCGCGCTGCAGCCCTTAGGGAGCTCGGCGCACTCTCCCGGGGCGCAGGTGCCTGTTAGTGTCCCCGGGAGCCCGAGGGCATCCCCGCCCTTCCTGGGTCCTGCTCCAGCTCCCTGCGAGCCCCTTTCCGCCCGGGAAGGTCGGTGCAGCTCCTGCTCCTCCGGGACGGGGCTCTCCTGTCCTGGGGACACTCGCCCTGGCCTTAGCCCAGCTCTTCGCGGGGCCCCTCCCCCTTGGAGGCCTTTTGTTTCTTTATTTCTTTTTTCCTCCGTCTTCCTACCTTGATAGAAGTGTGAACTCTTCTCACTGTAGCATTCCAGCTCTTCTCTCTTTAGATCTCAGGCTGAATTCCTAGATTTTCAGGATGATTTGAAGGTTATCTATGAGTCAATTGGAGAAGGACAAACATTATATGTTCTCATTCATTTGGGGAATATAAATAATAGTGAAAGGGAATAGAAGGGAAGGGAGAAGAAATGGGTAGGAAATATCAGAAAGGGAGACTGAACATAAAGACTCCTAACTCTGGGAAACAAACTAGGGGTAGTGGAAGGGGAGGAGGGTGGGGGGTGGGGGTGAATGGGTGACAGGCACTGAGGGGGACACTTGACGGGATGAGCACTGGGTGTTATTCTGTATGTTGGCAAATTGAACACCAATAAAAAATAAATTTATTATTTTAAAAATATGAAGGTTATCTAGGTAATTTGGTGGGGACCGGTGACTTGGGGACCCTACTCTTCCACCATCTTGCCTCTCCTCAAGATCGCAAATGACATATTAGATAAAGGGCTAGTATCCAAGATCTATGAAGAATGGAATATTCCTCAGCCATTAGAAATGACAAATACCCACCATTTGCTTCAACGTGGATGGAACTGGAGGGTATTATGCTGAGTGAAGTAAGTCAATCGGAGAAGGACAAAAACATTATATGGTCTCATTCATTTGGGGAATATAAAAAATTGTGAAAAGGAATAAAGGGGAAAGGAGAAAAAATAAGTGGGAAATATCAGAAAGGGAGACAGAACATGAAAGACTCCTAACTCTGGGAAATGAGCTAGGGGTGGTGGAAGGGGGTAGGCGGGGGGTGGGGTGACTGGGTGACAGGCACTGAGGTGGGCACTTGACGGGATGAGCACTGGATGTTATTCTCTATGTTGGCACATTGAACACCAATAAAAAATAAATTTATTAAAAAAAAGAAGTTATCAAACTCAACACCCAAAAAAACAAACAATACAGTCAAGAAATAGGCAGAAGACATGAACAGACATATCTCCAAAGAAGATCTACAAACATCCAACAGCCACATGAAAAAACACTCCATATCCCTTGACATAATGGCATCACTACAAATCAATGCCACAATGAGATACCACCTCACACCAGTGAGAATGGTGAAATTAACAAGACAGGAAACAGCAAATGTTGGAGAGGATGTGGAGAAAGGGGAACCCTCTTGCACTGTGGGTGGGAACGGGAACTGGTGCAGAGACTGGAAAACTGTGTGGAGGTTCCTCAAAGATTTAAAAATAGAACTACCCTATCACCCAGCTATTGAACAGCTGGGTATTTACCCCAAAGATACAAAAGTAGGGAAACAATGGAATACTTCCACTCCAATGCTCACCATGCCCATGCCCATAATAGATGAACTATGGAAGGAACTCAGATGTCTGTCCATTGACAGATGAATGGATAAAGTGTGTGTGTGTGTATACACACACACATACACACACAAACACAATTGTATTCAGCCTTCAGAAAGGATGGATGAATATCTCACATTTACATCGATTTGGATGGAACTGCAGGGTATTATGCCAAGCAAAATAAGTCACTCAGAGTAAAACAATTATCATATGGTTTAACTTCTAGGAGGAATATAAGAAACTGCACAGAGAATCATAGGAGAAAGGAGGAAAACTCAATGGGAAGTCATCAGAGATGAAGGGAAACCATTAGAGACTCTTAACTAGAGGAAGCAAACAGAGGATCACTGGAGGGTGGTAAGTACGGAGATTTTGTAACTGTTTGATGCACATTAAGGAGGGAAGGTGATGTGATTGATGAGCAACGGGTATTCATTATACACAACTGATGAATTGTTGAATCTACATCTGAAACTAATGGAGTACTATACATGTGCTAATTAAATTTAAATTTTAAAAGTAGGGCTTTTGTGGAGAAATCCTGACATGGATATCCTGTGGCTTAAAAAAGCCACTACAAGAGGAAGCTGGCCAATATGTTGGCACAGTTTTATCCTCCAAGTAAAGATATGACAGCCAAAAATGTAAGTAAAAGTTGTATGTTGACAAGACAGTGTTGATCACTCACATCTGATGTAATGAAGTAGAAGAGTATTAATAGGAAGAGCATTTAACAGTCAGGCTGTGTCCATTCTTGCTGCCTCCACCATCCTACAGAAACTTTCCTGTTCAAGGCCGGTAATCATTTCTCTGCATTTTGCAAAGTATTGTGGTTGAATCTGATTTCTCAGTAATGATTGAAATACTTGTTCTTGATGACCCTGAGGTAAAAGAGTTTTTGGAAGAGTGGTTGGAAGTAGGAACATGGTGTGAACTGAGTCTAATGGGGCATGTTCCCTCTGTGGTGGTAGGTGAGGTCACTCCTGAGAGAGAGCAGTATGGGAATGAAGGGGCAATGAGTCCTGTGATGATTCCTGAAGGGAGTAGGGGCAGCAGGGACCACTGAGCATGATTTTTATAATTTTATAAACACACCAGAGTGCATGCCTACAGAATTTTCTCCTGATTTTCTAGACTCCAATAAGAAGATACCTTGGGCTGCTTTCAGTGTTGGTGGGAGTACGACAGGAGGTAAGCATGCTGGGGGCTGGAAGTCAGAGGAAAGGGCCAACTTTGTCTCCTCCCACTGTCCTCTCTGATCCTATACCACCATGGGTCCAGCTTCATGGGGGCAGCAATGTGGTCTGGGGAGGCCTGAATGCTCAGATAAAGTGGAGATTAAGCAACTGAGGGTAGCTTTGAAGCCAAGAAATGAAAAAGAAGTCACAGGAAAGGTTACTGTGATTCCATTTTTACAGTTAATTATAGGATTACTTTCTCACAAAGGTTGAACTATAAGGAAAGGAACAGATCTGTGGTTATGAAGGCTGGCTGCGGGAGAGAGCTCACTAGGAAAGTACATGGGACAGGTTTGGAGGTGATGGAAACATTCTATGGCTTGGCCACGGCTGGTTACAGATCAATAAAACATATAGTGAGAGGGTGAAATAATACTGTGTGTAAATTATACATTAATAAAAATTTTGGAGAAGCATTAGGAGAAAGGAAACAGGTAATTGTATGAACTTAGCCAAGATCAAGCACAGAGCCGTGAAGGGAGGATATAGATGTGGATAGAAGTTCAGGTTTGGTACATGATGAACTCATAAAACCCTTTAATCATCTACTTTGGAAAGTCTCTCCAGAGCCCTTCTTTTGTTCTTGTGACACTTTTCAGATGAACTGTTACACTTCCTACATTTTATTCTGATTACCTTCTAGATACATCTGTTCCTGTCCTTATATGATGGATTATTAGAGGATGAGAGTGAAGACTTGACTTCATAGTTGTGTTTCTGGATGTCCAGGAGGTACCACAATGCCTCACACTAAGTTGGTGATTGACAGCAATTCCAAGAGGAATAATACATTAATGAGGTCAAGAAGGTCTGAAGTTAATGTGGAAGCTGGACCATCTACCTGGATATTGACTGGGCCAGTGTGACAGCCAGTGTGGATGCTCAATTATCTGCATGGACACCCTGGAAATGGCCAGAGTAGATGCTGGGAGGAAGCATGGGTACAAGTGCTCAAGGCTCTGTGAGAGTAGTAGCATGCCTGGAAAGTATGTAGGTGAGGAAAACAAGATGCAAGCGTCAAAGTAAAAGAAATTTTTATGTGGTGGGGAACAAGTAGCGATCAGGAAAAAAAGAATTTAGAGAACAAATACTGTGAAATAAAGGAGCAACTCTGAGCTGAAGAATGATAAGGGAAACAGTATGTGAGTGAAAAACTGACCATTGAGGCACAGAAAAATCACCATGAAAAGGAAGTGAGTGTATTAGGAAATATGTTCATAATACCGCTAGGGTTCTAAGGAAGTGTATTAGTGATTCAAAGGGAAGCATCTCAAAACAGAATAAGAATGATCATATAGGCTATGGAAGGTGAGGTGACTGCAGGTGAAGAAAAACTGTCATATTGCGTGGTTTTACTTTTCTCCATGTAGAACTTCCACAAATTAAAATACTTAATTGCCTTCCAAATAATACAGTTTGTTCTCAGAGAAGAAAGATGCTTTTTGAAAGATGCAGTAATCTTTTGGGTCAAATATAAGCAAATAACAACTCCTTACTCATAAAGCAGACTGGTAGACATTAAAATTTTCAGAATCATTTTGGTAAGTAAAAAGAACATAAAATTTCACCTTGGTTTGCATAAACAGTCACTGGGAAATCATTATATAAATTATTTATATGCCAACTCATGGGTGCCATGCACTATAGTTAATACTATTTGTCAAAACAGCTCATTTGTAAAAACCATTTCATAAAATGAAAAGGTAGAACATTTTATATTAGATGCTTACTGCAGATAAGAAAGAGAAAATAGAATCCATTTCCCCTAATATATGTTTCACATAACCATAAAAATAATTTTCACATGACAAGTACTATATGGTGATCCCTGAAAGGATCAAACAAAGTATAGGTCACTCGAACTTGTCCTGCATATTTATGTAATTATTCCAAAATGAGGATTAATCTGAGGTTTCTTGGAAAAATATTTGAGCATACAAGAGAGAAACATTATGGTTGCATGAACTGGTGTTTCAAATATCTTCTCTCAAATTCCATTTGATTCTATTTTCTGCAGTACTGTTCTGCATAACATTGTTTGAAAATGCACAGGGAGTCATAGATCCAGATTCATGGTCCCTGCAGTCATGATGCATGTTTCTACCTGATAGGTGGTCTCATTTTATATGAATTTGCAGTTGGATCTGAGTGAGGTTGAAATGAGACAGTCACAGGAATAGTTCTGAGATGTGAGTCTGAAGACAAAAATTATGTTTTTCTCTAAGTAAAAAAAAAAAAAAAAAAAGTTTCCAAATCAGCCTTAAAGCAGGATTTAACCATTAGTCATATCATTTTTGTGTGTGTATATAAAAACTTACTCAAGTATGTTAATAAAAGTAAATTGGTGGTTTAATTAGAGCTTTGATTCTGGAAGATCATTGTCACAAGGGTCTAGTTTATTATAATAACTAATTGAATGAAATAAGAGAATAAGTGAGTGAATGTTTCTGTGGATACACAGAGTTGATATTAACAAGGATACAGCTTTCATTCATTCTGGATGTAGAAGCTCTTAGAGAAAAATAAACACTCAAAGGTTCTTACAGCATCTTCCTTTCCAATAGTAACGACATTTCCTACTTCTCAGTGGAGGGAGGTTTTGGTGTAATTACCCATCTCTGTTTCCCTGAGGAGACCTTAAACTTTGAGAAAAGTGCATGCCAATGTTGCCGGTTAAGTGGCCTTCCCCAGAGACCTCTTCTAGTTCAACTGTGAAGTTGATAAAACTAGGAGAAAAACTGAGGAAGCGCACCAACTGCTGAACAAAGTGGCCTCCTCTGGAGATTACCCTGGATGTGGTTGGTTTGAATGCCATGATAAGGCATCTTGCTCTTCAGAGATAATAGTTTTGAGGTGTTTAAACAATTATGTACTTACTTTGTGAAAATATTTATACCATTTTAATGATATAATTTTCTGTAAGCTTTCTAATGAGCCCTCAAGTGACCTCAGTAAAACAAGACTGTGCTTGGCAAAAGCAATTTCCAAGGAGACCATTTTTAATTGCTTAAAATTTCAAACTGATGGTGTTAGCAGCTGCTTGCTGGAATGGGTAGGCTCCTCCCTCATACAAGTCCTGATGAGCACATTTATTTAATACAGTAACAGTTGCCATAAGCTGGAGTCTGAGAGAGGTTAAATGCTGTAGGGGTCTCCAGAGTTATTTGGTTACCTATTCTGTATCAGGCAAAGGAATTCACACTCCAGAAATTCAAATCCTTCTTTGCTTTGTTAAGTGATGGAATAATCTGATGAAATACTTCAAATACAGTGATCCAATCCTTAATTTTTTAACCTATTTCATGAAACTGCTACTAATTCTCAATGTAGTATATATATCAGTTAGGAACACAGCTTGAAGACATGAACAGACATATCTCCAGAAAAAAAATCTACAAATGGCCAACAGACAGATGAAAAAAATGCCCCATATCACTTGGCATTGAGATACCACCTCACACCAGTTAGAATAGCTAAAATTAGCAAGTCAGGAAACAACAAATATTGGCAAGGATGTGGAGAAAGGGGAACCCTCTTACACTGTTGGTGGGAATGCAAACTGGTACAGCCACTCTGGGAAACAGTGTGGAGGTTCCCCAAGAAGCTAAAAATAGAGTTACATTATGATCCAGCAATTGCACTACTAGGTGTTTACCCCAAAGATACAGATGTAGTTATTTGAAGGGGCACCTCCACTCCAATGTTTATAAAAGCAATGTCCACAATAGCCAAACTGTGGAAGGAGCACATCCAACAGATGAATGGATAAAGAAGATAATATATATATAAATACACACACATATATATAATGGAATATTAGCCATCAGCAATGATGAATACCTATCATTTACATTGACGTGGATGGAACTGGGTGGTACTATGTGGAGCAAAATAAATCAATCAGAGAAAGACAATTATAATATGGTTTCACTCTTATGTGTAATATAAGAAATAGCACAAAGGATCATAGAGGAAGGGAGAGAAAACTGAATGGGAAGTCACCAGAGAGGTAGACAAACCATGAGAGACTCTGAACTATAGAAAACAAACTGAGGGTTGTTGGAGGGGAGTGGAGAGTTGGGGTAACTGAGTGATGGGCATGAAGGAGGGCACAGGATGTGATGAGCACTGGGTGTTATATGCAACTAATGAATTTTTGAACACTACATTTGAAAATGATGTACTAGATATTCAATAATTTAATTTAAATTTTAAAAAGGAAAAAATAAAATAATTTTGGATTCTTTGAGTTTGAACAATAACCAACCCATCTTTAGTGGAAGGGGAATTGGGCAGGGGGTTGGGGTGACTGGGTGATGGGCACTGAGGGGGAGCACTTGGCGGGATGAGCACTGGGTGTTATGCTATATGTTGGCAAATTGAACTCCAATAAAAATGAAAAAAATAACCAACCTTAGATATATGACCTTAGAAAGTTTCTTAGCAATTCTGTGACTCCATTGCTTATCTGTAAAATGGTATAGGAATAGTATTTCTCTCGGAGGTTCTCCAGGTGGCCCAATGCCTACACCCTGTCGAGCCACAAACAGAGGTAACCCCAGCACATCAACCCTGGAGGAGGACAAGGGCGAGTAGCCACTGCAGCAGCCAGCCCCAGTTTGCAGATGCAGCTGTAGCAGAATCAGTGGGTGGTGGGGGAGCAGAGCCGGATGCTCCAATGAACCACCCAGGGAACAGCAGTGAAGCCAACAGGAATGGAATAACAGCAAAGAGGACTCCTCAGGAGGAGACTCACATCTGTGAGAAATGCTGTGCAGAGTTCTTCAGCTTCTCAGAGTTCTTAGAACATAAGAAAAATTGCACTAAAAATCTATCTGTGCTCATCATGAATAACAACAAGGGTCCGATGCCTGCGGGAGACTTCTCCAGGACTGCGCTCAGCCACCCGCCACACAGTCCAAGGCAGTAAGGATGGTCACAGGGATCAGAGAGATGTAAAAATATTCCATGATTATGGATTGGAAGAATTAATATTGGAAAAGTGTCTATGCTACCCAGGGCAATTTACACATTCAATGAAATCCTTATCTAAATACCATGGACTTTCTTCAGAGACTTGGAACAAATCATCTTAAGATTTATGTGGAATCAGAAAAGACCCTGAATAGCCAGGGAAATATAGAAAAAGAAAACCAGAGCTAGAGGCATCACAAAGTCAGATTTCAAGTTGTATTACAAAGCTGTGATCATCCATAGATCAATGGAACAGAATAGAGAACCCAAAAAATGGGCCCTCAACTCTATGGTCAACTAATATTTGACAAAGTAGGAAAGACTATCCACTGGAAAAAAGACAGCCTCTTCAATAAATGGTGCTGGGAAAATTGGACATCCACATGCAGAAGAATGAAACTAGACCACTTGCTTACACCATACACAAAGATAAACTCAAGATGGATCAAAGATCTAAATGTGAGACAAGATTCCATGAAAATCCTAGAGGAGAACACAGGCAACACCCTTTTTGAACTTGGACACATCAACTTCTTGCAAGATACATCTATGAAGACAAGGGAAACAAAAGCAAAAATGAACTATTGGGACTTCATCAAGATAAAAAGTTTCTGCACAGCAAAAGAAACAGTCAACAAAACTAAAAGACAACCTACAGAATGGGAGAAGATATTTGCAAATAACCTATCAGATAAAGGGCTAGTATCTAAGATCTATAAAGATCTTATTAAACTCAACAGAAAAGAAACAAACAATCCAATCATGAAATGGGCAAAATACATGAACAGAAATTTCACCAAAGAAGACATAGACATGGCCGACAAGCACACGAGAAAACGCTCTGCATCACTGGCCATCAGGGAAATACGAATCAAAACCACAATGAGATACCACCTCCCACCAGTGAGAATGGTGAACATTAACAAGACAGGAAACAACAAATGTTAAAGAGGATGTGGATAAAGGGAACCCTCTTGCACTGTTGGTGGGAGACTGGTACAGCCACTCTGGAAAACTATGTAGAGGTTCCTCAAATAGTTAAAAATATAGCTACCCTATGACCCAGCAATGGCACTGCTGGGGATTTACCCCAAAGATACAGATGCAGTGAAATGGCAGGACACCTGCACCCCAATGTTTATAGCAGTAATGTCCACATAGCAAAACTATGGAAGGAGCCTCAGTGTCCATCAAAAGATGAATGGATAAAGAAGATGTGATATATATATAGAAAAAGAAAACCAGAGCTAGGGGCATCACAAAGTCAGATTTCAAGTTGTATTACAAAGCTGTGATCATCCATTGATCAATGGAACAGAATAGAGAACCCAAAAAATGGGCCCTCAACTCTATGGTCAACTAATATTTGACCATATATATATGGTCAACTAATATTTGACTAATATATATATATATATATATATATATATCACACTGGAATATTACTCAACCATTAGAAATGACGAATACCCACCATTTGCTTCAACATGGATGGAACTGGAGGGTATTCTGCTGAGTGAAGTAAGTCAATAGGAGAAGTACAATAATTATAAGGTTTCACTCATATGGGGAATATAAAAAAAAGTGAAAGGGAGAGAAAATGAGTGGGAAAAATCAGAGAGGGTGACAAAACATGAGAGACTCCTAACTCTGGGAAACGAACAAGGGGTAGTGGAAGGGCAAGTAGGCGAGGGGTTGGGATAACTGGGTGATGGGAACTGAGGGGGGGCCCTTGAAGGGATGAGCACTGGGTGTTATACTATATGTTGGCAAATCAAATTCCAAATATATATATAAAAGGATGGTCACAGGGAGGTTTGTGGCGGATCAAGGGAGCTGAAGGAGAAGCTGGGTGCTGAACCTGTCATGTACCTGAAGACAGAGGCTGCTCTGCTCTCCACGTCCCAGGACATACGCTATTTACCCAAAGGCAAAGTGGCCAACACTAACGTGACTCTGCAAGCACTGCAGGGCACCAAAGTGGCGGTGAATCAGTGCTGTGCCGAGGTGCCGCCAGCCCCCTAGCCCGGTGCCAGCAGCATCCCATGGATCCTAGAACGGATCCTGTGCCTGCAGCAGTAGCAGCTGCAGCATATGCAGCTCACCGAACATTGGGCCCTCCACTCTGGTGTGGCAGGAGTGGACACTCTCAAGACCCTGGGCAGACACATGTCCCAGCAGGTTTCCACAGCCGTGGCCTTGCTCAGCCAGAAAGCTGGCAGCCAGGGCCTGTCTCTGGATGCCTTGAAACCGGCCAAACTACCTTGTGCAAACATCCCTTCCACCGTCAGCTCTGTGGCCCAGGGGCTGGCACCTTTCACCCTGAAGCCCATATGACAAGGGTGCTGCTGAACATCATGTCGTGCCTTTCTGGTGCTTTGCTACCTCAGGCCCCTGGCTCTGTGCTCTTCCAGAGCCCTTTCTCCACCATGGTGTTAGACCCATCCAAGAAAGGGAAGGGGAAGCCGCCGAACGTGTCCCCAGTGGAGGCCAAACCCAAAGATGAGGCCATCCTCTGCAAGCACAGGTGTAAGTACTGTAGGAAGGTTTTGGGGACCAATAGCTTCCTACAGATCCACCTCACCTCCCATACCAGAGAGAGACCCTTTTTGTGCTGTCTGTGGCCACTGGTTCACCACCAAGGGCAACCTCAAGGTGCACTTTCATTGACATCATCAGGTGAAGGCCAACCCCCAGCTCTTTGCAGAGTTCCATGACAAAATGGCAACAGGCAATGACATTCCCTATGCAATCTCTGTACCCAGCCCTGTAGATGAATTAAGTCTCTCTTTAGACAACAAACCTGTCCTTTTAAGAGGAATCCCCAGTCTAGGGCTATCTCAGAATTCTCTCTTCAGGGACTAACCCCAAGTACCTAATGCACAACCCACTGCCCAATGACCTGCAGCCTAGGCCTTCCTGGGAAAGTAAGGACCGACCCCTACTATCGAGGGGTGGTGGTGGAGGGGGTTGCAAACCACACTTCCCCAGCATTGGTGGCTTCCAAGGGAGTAGGACCCCCAGCCAGGGTCAGAGACCCGAAATTACAAAAGCTGGTGGTGAACATTGACAAGGCCACTACTGATCCCAACAAATGTCTCATTTCCCACCGTTCTTGAGATTCCAGAGCTCCCTCAAGATGCATTACTGCACCCACACCGGGGAGAGGCCATTTCATTGTAAGATCTGTGGTCAGGCCTTCTCCACCAAGGGCAACCTGAAGACACACCTCAGGATTCACCAGACCAACATGTCCATAAAGACGCAGCAATCATGCGCCATCTGCCAGAAGAAGTTTATGAATGTGGTCCTGCTGCAGCAGCACATCCAGATGCACATAGATGGCCAGATTCCCATCACGCCTCTGCCTGAGAACCCCTATGATTTTACGGGTCCAGAGGCTGCGATGGTCAGCGAAAATGGTAGCGCAGGTGCCACCTGTTATGATGACATCATTGAGAGCATCAATGTTGACTAGCTCAGCCACCCAGTACGCTTCTGGCAGCTCCCTGAAGGACCCCGTGCCTCTTCCCAACATCCACTCAGCATCACCCACTCTCCGGTTCTCCGTGAAAGCTGCCCTAGATGCCCCAGGGAAGGTGGGTCCTGGTCCTCTTGTCTAGCAGCAGCAGAGCAGCAGAGAAAATGGTCCATTGGAGAGCGACAGCTTGACCAACAACTCACCGTCCTCGGTGATGGGAGACCAGGAGTACCAGAGCCGAAGTCCAGATGTGCTGAAGACCACATCCTTCCAGGTCCTGTCCCTGGACAATAGCCAGGCAGAGGGCATCCAGTCCGGGTCTCCTGATGCTGGTGGCAAAGCAGACAGCTCCAAGAACAGCCACACTGAGATGGAAGGTCTAGAAGTCTGCCATCAACATTTATCCAAGCCCAGCCAACCTATGTCAAAGTTGAAGTCCCTGGTGCGTTTGTTGGACTTGCGCCCATATCCGCAGGCATGACACCTTTGCTAGTGGCCCAGCCATGCTAACAGGCCAAACAACACAGGTATACACGGTGTGAGAAGAATTTATCTAGGGGAGCGCTCTTCAAATTCATGAGCAGACTCACACTGGGGAGAAGCCTTTTGTGTGTAACATATATGGGTGAGCTTTTACCACCAAAAGCAACTTGAAGGTCCACTATATGACACATGGGGCGAACAATAGCTCAGCTCTCTGTGGGAGGAAACTGGCCATCAAGAACACCATGGCTCTGTTAGGAACTGATGGGAAGAGAGTCCCTGAGATGTTTCCAAAGGAAATCCTGGTCCCTTTGGTGAACATGGACCCTGTGGTATGGAATCATGCTCAATGGAGGTCTCACCATGAAGACCAATGAGATCTCTGTGATCCAGAGTGGGGGTATTCCTACCCTCTCAGTCTCCCTGGGGGCCAGCTCCATTGTGAACAACACCACTATCTCCAAGATGGATGGCTCCCAATCTGCCATCAGTGCTGAAGTGGAAAAACGAGGTGCTGCCAACATCGTCCCCAAACACCTGACTGCTGTGAATATTGAGTAGGTTTTTATGTTAGTCCTATTTAATAGTCATATATAATAATCTCCAATCATTCTACCATCCAAATAACAATAGGTTGTTTTCTACAGTTATTGATTTAAAAGTATTATTTTGTGTCAATGTTTTTTTAATTATATTTATTTTATAGAAAATAAAAATGTCCTTCTCCAATTGACTTATTTCACTCAGCATAATACCCTCCAGTTCCATCCACGCCGAAGCAAATGGTGGCTATTTGTCGTTTCTAATGGCTGAGTAATATTGGTGGGTGGTGGGGGTGACTGGGTGATGGGCACTGAGGTGGGCACTTGACGGGATGAGCACTGGGTGTTATTCTATATGTTGGCAAATTGAACACCAATAAAAAATAAATTTATAAAAAAAAATAAAATAAACTGAAAATAGATGAAAGACCTAAATGTGAGACAAGACTCCATCAAAATCCTAGAGGAGAACACAGGCAGCAACCTTGGTGACCTCAGCCACAGCAGCTTCTTGCAAGAGATGTCTCCAAAGGCAAGGAAACAAAATGAAAAATAAACTATTAGGGCTTAATCAAGATAGAAAGCTTTTGCATAACAAAGGAAACAATCAACAAAACTAAAAGTCAACCTAACAGAACAGGAGAACATATTTGCAAATGTCTTATCAGACAAAGAGCTAGTATCCAAAATCTATAAAGAACTTATCAAACTCAACATGCAAAAAGCAAAGAATCCAGTCAAGAAATGGACAGAAGACATGAACAGACATTTCCCAAAGAGAAATGGCCAGTAGACACATGAAAAAATGCTCAACACAACAATGAGATACTACTGCACACTGGTCAGAATGGCTAAAATTAACAGGTCAGGAAACAAAAGATGTTTGTGAGGATGTGGAGAAAGGGGAACCCTTTTGCACCATTGGTGGGAATACAAACTGGTGTAGCCACTCTGGAAAACAGTATGGAGGTTCCTCAAAAAGTTAAAAATAGAGCTACCCTATAACCCAACAGTTGCACTACTAGGTATTGATACAAAGAATACATACACAGTGATTCAAAGGGGGACACACACCCCAATGTTTATAGCAGCAATATCCACAATAGCCAAACCATGGAAAGAGCCAAGATGTCCATTTACAGATGAATAGATAAATAAATGTGTGTGTGTGTATATATATATATATATATATATATATATATATATCCACAATGAAATACTACTCAGCCATCCAAAAGAATGAAATCTTTAAAAAAGCAAAAACAAAAACAAAAGAATGAAATCTTGCCATTTGCAACGATGTGGGTGGAGATTATGATGCTAAGCAAAATGAGAAAGACAAATACCACATGATTTTACTCAGATGTGGAGTTTAAGAAACAAAACAGATGAACACAGGGGAAGGGAAGGAAAAGTAAAATAAGATGAAAACAGAGAGGGACACTTAAGTCTTGGAAACTAATTGAGGTTGCTGGAGGGCAGGTCATAGATTGGAAGGGGCAACTGGTTGATAGGAATTAAGGAGGGCACTTGAAGTAATGGGCGCTAGGTGTTGTATGCAACTGATGAATTACTAAATTCTACCTGCAACTAATAATACACTGTATGTTAACTAAGTTTTATTTAAATAAATAATTAAAAAAGAAGAGAAAAATGAAGTTAAGAAAACCATAACGGTCTTGACCAAGACTTAACATGCCCAACTTCAGACTCAAGTCTGCTGACTACAAGTCTGGTAGTCCTTTCAGCACCCCACAGCTATTTCTATGCCTATGCACAATTGTTACACCCAGTTTTTCCAAGGGCTGATAGGGTTGAAACAGAATGGGAAACTGCATCTAGAAGAAATAAGCATTGTCTATTTTGTTTCTCTTCATGTTAATCAAATTTCAAGGTATAGAATCAAGTTCACAATCTGATGGCATAAACACACTCACTCCAACTCTCCTACTAAATTCAGCTATACAAACTGAACAGTATACAGGAAGAAGCTATTTAAGTTGCCCAAAACGTAAATATTAGCAGGTGGCTAGTGGAAGAATACTAGAACTCAAAGAACTACCAAATTGCCAGTGTTAGTCATTATTTTTGCCTCCAGGATCTCCCAATCTGAGCTTCACACAATCAAAAACACAATTAGTACCATGCCATAGTCAGAGAGAGCTCTAGGAGAAGCTTCTGTCTCTGGTTCAAGGAGATGAGGAGGAATTCTTTTTATGGTGAAAAAAATTATAGATTTATAGCCAGCTGGACTCAGTTTAGGTGATCCCAATCTGATCAAGGTGTTAACCTTGGCCACATCAATGTCATAAAGCTTCTTCACAGCCTGTTTGATCTGGTGCTTATTGGCCTTGACATCCACAATGAACACAAGTTATGAGTGGGAAATATCAGAGAGGGAGACAGAACATGAGAGACTCCTAACTCTGGGAAATGAACAAGGGGTGGTGGAAAGGGAGGTGGGCAGGGGGGTGGGGGTGACTGGGTGATGGGCACTGAGGGAGGCACTTGATGGGAAGAGCACTGGGTGTTCTGCTATATGTTGGAAAATTTAACTCCAATAAAAAAATAAGAGAACAATGAACACAAGTGTGTTGTCTTCTATTTTCTTCATGGCTGATTCAGTCAGGGGGAACTTGATGGCATAGTGATCAAGCTCATTTCTCCTAGGGGTGCTCTTTCCAGGATATTTGGGCTCTCTTCAGAGACACAGAGTCTAGGGTTGTTGGAATGTAGGTGACATATGGATCTTCTTTTTTTGTGACTATGCACACCTTTCAGCACGGCTTTCTTAGCTTTCAAAGCCTTTGCTTTGGCTTTGGCTTTTGCTTTGGGAGAGGCAGGGGCTCCCTTCTTTGCCTTTGGCGCCATCTTCATGAAAGGATGAGGAGGAATTCTTAATGTTTGGTGTGAGGAATATCAAAATCTGTCCTAGTCCAGATTCTTGAGAGAACAGAACCAATAGGAAGAGAAATTTATTTAAATCTCTGGTACGCTGGACTCCCAGGCAGAGGTGAAGCTGCATTTCAAGCATTAAGGCTGTCTAACTAGAGCCCCACACTAGAGCTGATGTCACAGATCAGGGCCTGTTATTTTTTCTCTTTTTTTTCTATTTTCTCATGCCCAGCAATTCTGTGGCAGTAGTGGGAACATAACCCACAATGGTAAAATTTCTGATAGAGGGAAACCTACCTCTCTATCTCATGGAACTGCAGCTCCATGAGAGTGGAAATAACCCCACTGATGTTTTTTCTCTTCCTGCTGCTCCTCAAGCTGAGTGCGGGTGAGAAGAGGTACGTGGCAGACCAGGGTAATTAGAGCTCTAGATCTCTATCTAGAGTACCAAAAAAGGGAGCTCATAGAACCAGATATTACCAGGAAGATAAAAGGAAGATAACAAGATTCACATGTGTGAATCTAATACTAAGTAGAATAGCAAAAACTGAGAAGACACAGATGTTGGAGTATCTGACAAAGACTTTAAAGCAGATATAAAGTGCTTAAAGAGCAATTTAAAACACTCATAAAATACGTGGAATAATAAAAAGTGTTAGCAAAAAATAAATATAAAGAAATCATAAATGGGAATTTTAGAAATGAACTACAATCATCAAAATAAATAACTGTTGAATGGACGAAGTGGCAGAATGGAAATGGCAAAACAGCACATAGACTTGAACTGGGGTCACCAAAAATGATTCAATCTAAGCAAAAGACAGATAGTGTTTGGAAAAATTGACAGAATGTTGGAAACCTATGAGACAATAACAAAAGGCTGGCATTTTTGTTATGAGGGTCCTGGTAGGAAAAAAAAGGGTATGATATTGAAAAAAAATACATTGATAGAAATAATGAAAAACTTCCTAAGTTTGGTAAAAGATATATAAAAGATAAAAAAATGATATATAAAAGATAACAGATTCAAGAAGCTGAGACAATTCCAAACAAGGTTAATCCTGCCAAAACAATCTACAACCACAGAAAATAATGAAAATTAAAGGGAAATATGGAAAATAGCCACACAAAGACAACAGATCAACTATACGCCTCTGATCTGAATAACTGCATATTATTTCTCATTGGAAACTACAAGAGGCCAAAAGGAAGTGGAAAATCTATATGGTGCTTTTTAAAAAGATACAATTTTATGTTCAGTGAAACTATCCTTAAGGAATGATGTCAGATAAAACTATTCTCAGAAGAGTGAAACCCAAGAAAACTGGTATCCAGAAGAACATCACCTTTAAAATAATGGCTAAAGGAGGCGGGGCAAGATGGCAGAAGAGTAGGGTCTTCAAGTCACCTGTCCCCACCAACTTACCTAGATAACTTTCAAATCATCCTGAAAACCTATAAATTCGGCCTGAGATTTAAAGAGAGAACAGCACTACAAAGCTGTGGTCATCAAGACAGTGTGGTACGGGCACAAAAACAGACACATAGATCAATGGAACAGAATAGAGAATCCAGAAGTGGACCCTCAACTTTATGGTCAATTAATATTCAACAAAGGAGGAAAGACTATCCACTGGAAGGAAGACAGTCTCTTCAATAAATGGTGCAGGGAAAATTGGACATCCACATGCAGAAGAATGAAACTAGACCACTCTCTTGCACCATACACAAATATAAATTCAAAATGGATGAAAGATCTAAATGTGAGACAAGATTCCATCAAAATCCTAGAGAAGAACACAGGCAACACCCTTTTTGAACTTGGCCACAGTAACTTCTTGCCAGATACATCCATGAAGGCAAAAGAAACAAAAGCAAAAATGAACTATTGGGACTTCATCAAGATAAGAAGCTGGGATCCCTGGGTGGCGCAGCGGTTTGGCGCCTGCCTTTGGTCCAGGGCGTGATCCTGGAGACCCGGGATCGAATCCCATGTCGGGCTCTCGGTGCATGGAGCCTGCTTCTCCCTCTGCCTATGTCACTGCCCCTCTCTCTCTCTGTGACTGTCATAAATAAATAAAAATGTTTAAAAAATTTTTTTTAAAAAAATAAAATTAACAAGGCAGGAAACCACAAATGTTGGAAAGGATGCGGAGAAAAGGGAACCCTCTTACACTCTTGGTGGGAATGTGAACTGGTGCAGCCACTCTGGAAAACTGTGTGGAGGTTCCTCAAAGAGTTAAAAATAGACCTGCCCTACGACCCAGCAATTGCCCTGCTGAGGATTTACCCCAAAGATACAGATGCAATGAAACGCCGGGACACCTGCACCCCGATGTTTCTAGCAGCAATGTCCACAATAGCCAAACTGTGGAAGGAGCCTCGGTGTCCATCGAAAGATGAATGGATGAAGAATATGTGGTTTATGTATACAATGGAATATTACTCAGCCATTAGAAACGACAAATACCCACCATTTGCTTCGACATGGAAGGAACTGGAGGGTATTATGCTGAGTAAAATAAGTCAATTGGAGAAGAACAAACATTATATAGTCTCATTCATTTGGGGAATATAAAAAATAGTGAAAGGGAATAAAGGGGAAAGGAGAAAAAATAAGTGGGAAATATCAGAAAGGGAGACAGAACATGAGAGACTCCTAACTCTGGGAAATGACCTAGGGGTGGTGGAAGGGGAGGTGGGTGGGGTTGGGGGTGACTGAGTGCCAGGCACTGAGGTGGGCACTTGATGGAATGAGCACTAGGTGTTATTCTATATGTTGGCAAATTGAACACCAATAAAAAATAAATTTATAAAAAAAATTAAAAAATAAAAATAAAATAAAATACAAAAAAAATAAAATGAAGAGAGAACAGCTGGAATGCTACAGTGAGAAGAGTTTGCACCTCCATCAAGGTAGGAAGACGAAAAAAATAAAAATAAAAAAGCATCCAAGGGGGGAGGGGAACCCGCAAAAAAGATGATGTGGCAAGTGCCCCCAGGACAGGAAAGCCCATTCCCGGAGAAGCAGTAGCTTTACCAACCTTCCCAGATGAAAAGGTGCGCAGGGAGCTCTGGCAGGATCCCAGGAGGGGTGGGGATGCCCTCAGGCTCCCAGGGTCACTAACAAAGGAACTGCGCCCCAGGGGAGAGCACATCACACACCAGGCTGAGCTCCCTAAAGGGCTGCAGCACACGCCTCACCAGGCCAGGACCAGCTCAGGCTGTGGCTTAGGTGACGGCTCCACACAGAGGGGGCTGCGTGGGCCCGGGAGCAGCTTGGGTAGTGTCTCAGGTGGGGGCTTTGGGTGGAAGGGGCTGCGCAGCTTCGGAAGCACGATTCCAGTGGTGCAGAACCCAGAGACCAGGGCTCTGGGAGACACAGGCCAAAATCCGTCACTCCTCGTGGGACAGGCAGAGGCTGAGAGGACACAGGACAGCAAGGGCGCTCCTGCTGCCAGGTGGCCCCGAGCTGTGCAGATCCAAGCTGCCGGCCTCCAAAGCATCCAGGCCCCTGCAGACTGGGAGCTGAGGTAGTTACTGCGGGAGCTGACTCCAGAGTTGGAGAGCTGGCCGCCACCACTGTTGTTGCTCCTGCTGTCACCTTGTACCTGGGACTGACCAGGGGCCTCACAGGATAAACAGCTTCCACTGAGCCGCACACCTACCAGGGGGTTAGGCAGCTCCCCCAGGTGCATACACATGAGAATCAGCACAGCAGGCCCCCTCCCACAGAAGACCGGCTAGAAGGACAGAGGAAAAGGAGGTTTTGACAAAGCAGCACTGGAAAGTACCAGGGGAAATCGAGGGATTTACAGCATATAGAATCAGAGGATACTCCACCTTGTTTTTTGTTTTCTATCTGCTTTGCCCCCAGTTTTTTTCTTTTTTCCCTCTTTTTTTTCTTTTTTCTCTTCTCTCTTTACCTCCTTTTTCCAGTAAAACTTCATTCGGGCCACTCTGCACTGAGCTAAATGACTAGAAGGAAAAATTCACCTCAAAAGAAGATATCAGAAACAGTCCGCTCTCCCATGGAGTTACAAAATCTGGATTACAATTCAATGTCAGGAAGTCAATTCAGAAGCACAATTATAAAGCTACTGGTGGCTCTAGAAAAAAGCATAAAAGACTCAAGAGACTTCATGACTGCAGAATTTAGACCTAATCAGGCAGAAATTAAAAATCATTAAATGAGATGCAAGCCAAACTGGAGGTCCTAAAGACGAGGCTTAACAAGGTAGAAAAACGAGTGAGTGACATAGAAGAAAAGTGGATGGCAAGGAGAGAAACTGAGGAAAAAAGAGAAAAACAATTAAAAGATCATGAGTATAGGTTAAGGGAAATAAATGACAGCCTCAGAAGGAAAAATCTACATTTAATTGGTTTTCCCGAGGACGCGGAAAGGGACAGAGGTCCAGAATTTGTATTTGAATAAATCATAGCTGAGAACTTTCAAATCTGGGAAGGGAAACAGGCATTTAGATCCAGGAGATAGAGAGATCCCCCCCCCCTAAAATCAATAAAAACCGCTCAACACTTTGATGTTTAATAGTGAAGGTTGAAATTCCAAAGATAAAGAGAAGATCCATAAGAATCAAGAGACAAGAAATCTCTAACTTTTATGAGGAGAAATATTAGATTAACAGCAGACCTCTCCACAGAGACCTGGCAGGCCAGGAAGGGCTGGCAGGATGTATTCAGGGTCCTCAATGAGAAGAACATGCAGCCAAGAATACTTTATCCAGGAAGTCTGTCATTCAGAGTAGAAGGAGATATAAAGAGCTTCCAAGATAGGCAGAAACTGAAAGAATATGTGACCACCAAGCCAGCTCTGCAAGAAATACTAAGGGGGGGACTCTGTAATAGAAAGAGGAAGTCCAAGGGAACAATACCCAAAAACTGGGACTGAATAGGTATCATGATGACACTAAACACATATCTTTCAATAGTAACTCTGAACGTGAATGGGCTTAATGACCCCATCAAAAGGCGCAGGGTTTCAGACTGGATAAAAAAGCAGGACCCATCTATTTGCTGTCTACAAGAGACTCATTTTAGACACAAGGACACCTACAGCCTGAAAATAAAAGGTTGGAGGACCTTTTACCATTCGAATGGTCCTCAAAAGAAAGCAGGGGTAGCCATCCTTATATCAGATAAACTAAAGTTTATCCCAGAGACTGTAGTAAGAGATGAAGAGGGACACTATATCATACTTAAAGGATCTATCCAACAAAGGGACATAACAATCATCAATATTTATGCCCCAAATGTGGGAGCTGCCAAATATATCAAATAATTAATAACCAAAGTTAAGACATACTTAGATAATAATACACTTGGTGTATTATACTTGGTCATAATACTTGGTGACTTGAATGTAGCAATTTCTACAATCGACAGCTCTTCTAAGCACAACATCTCCAAAAAAACAAGAGCTTTAAATGATACACTGGACCAGATGGATTTCATAGATATCTACAGAACTTTACATCCAAACACAACTGAATACACATTCTTCTCAAGTGCACATGGAACTTTCTCCAGAATAGACCACATACTGGGTCACAAATCGGGTCTGAACTGATACCAAAAGATTGGGATAATCTGCAATTATCCCAATGCAAATTATCAATTATTGATTATCAATAATCAATTATCCCCTGCAAATTTTGAGACCATAAAGCTATGAAATTAGAGCTAAATCACAAGAGGAAGTTTGGAAGGATTTCAAGCACGTGGAGGTCAATGACCATCCTGCTAAAAGATGAAAAGGTCAACCAGGAAATTAGGGAAGAATTAAAAAGACATAGAAACTAATGAGGAGGAGGGGCAAGATGGCAGAAGAGTAGGGTCCCCAAATCACCTGTCCCCACCAAATTACCTAGATAACCTTCAAATCATCCTGAAAATCTATGAATTCGGCCTCAGATTTAAAGAGAGACCAGCTGGAATGCTACAGTGAGAAGAGTTTGCGATTCTATCAAGGTAGGAAGACGGGGGGGAAAAAGAAATAAAGACACAAAAGGCCTCCAAGGGGGAGGGCCCCGCGAGGAGCCGGGCTGAGACCGGGGCGAGTGTCCCCAGGACAGGAGAGCCCCGTCCCGGAGGAGCAGGAGCTGCACCGACCTTCCCGGGGGGAAAGGGGCTCGCGGGGAGGTGGCGCAGGACCCAGGAGGGCGGGGATGTGCTCGGGCTCCCGGGGACACTAACAGACACCTGCGCCCCGGGAGAGTGCGCCGAGCTCCCTAAAGGGCAGCAGGGCGCACGGCGGGACCCGGAGCAGCTCGGGGGGCTCGGGGGCGGCTCCGCGGAGGGGGCTGCGGGGCGGGAGCAGCTCGCGGGGGCTCGGGGGCGGCTCCGCGGAGTGCTTCAGAGTTCCTGTGGGGGCTGAATCCAGGGCTCCAGAGCTGGCCCCGCCACTGGGGTTGTTCCTCCTGGGGCCTCACGGGGTAAACAACCCCCACTGAGCCCTGCACCAGGCAGGGGCACGGCAGCTCCCCCAAGTGCTAACACCTGAAAGATTCAGCTCCCGCAGTGGCTCCGGAGCTCTCCGTCTGCAGGGCCTGGAGGCTCCGGGGCGGGGCCGCTGATCTGCTCAGCTGGGGCAGGAGCGTCCTCGCTGTCCTGGGCCCTCCCGGCCTCTGCCTTCCCGGGGGGAGGCCGGATCCTGGGCTGTGTCCCGGCACCCAGTGCTCCCGGTCTGTGCTGTTGGATTCCCGTTCCCGCCCCGCAGCCCCCTCCGCGGAGCCGCCCCCGAGCCCCCCGAGCTGCTCCGGGTCCCGCGTGCGCGCTGCAGCCCTTAGGGAGCTCGGCGCACTCTCCCGGGGCGCAGGTGTCTGTTAGTGTCCCCGGGAGCCCGAGGGCATCCCCGCCCTCCTGGGTCCTGCTCCACCTCCCTGCGAGCCCCTTTCCGCCCGGGAAGGTCGGTGCAGCTCCTGCTCCTCCGGGACGGGGCTCTCCTGTCCTGGGGACTCTAGCCCCGGCCTCAGCCCGGCTCCTCGCGGGGCCCCTCCCCCGTGGAGGCCTTTTGTGTCTTTATTTCTTTTTTCCCGTCTTCCTACATGATAGAAGCGCGAACTCTTCTCACTGTAGCATTCCAGCTGGTCTCTCTTTAAACCTCAGGCCGAATTCGTAGATTTTCAGGATGATTTGAAGGTTATCTAGGTAATTTGGTGGGGACAGGTGACTTGGGGACCCTACTCTTCCGTCATCTTGCGGAACCCTCTCTCAGATTGAAGTGTTCTTAAGGCAAGAAAGAAAAGATACTAAGTATGTAAGGTAATGGATATGTTAACTACCTTGATTGTGGTCATTATTTCATAATTTGTATGTAAATAATCAACTTAGAGCCCTTAAAATTATACAATTTTTATGAGTAAACTATGCCTTCAAATTCTAGAGGGGAAAAAAGTAGAAAAAATGTGAATTGCTACCCTTTGGGAAAAGATATATAAATAACTACTTAAGCTAAAAATGCACACATTCTTCAATCTCATTCCCAAGAATCAAATATAAAAATTAAAATATTCATATATAAAAATTGATAAGTATAAGGACATTTTTATATTTATTATATTGTATTATTTATATTATATTAATATAATATATTATATATTAATGATATATATGTTATATTATTTATAACACAGTGAATGATCATCAATAGGGAAATGAAATAATGCCAAATAAATACATAAATATATACATACATACTAGCCCAGAAGACTCAGAAGGATTTCTATTAAGTGCTACTAAGAAAGAAAATCAAAACATAAAAAGTATAAGAACTTCACATTTTTGTTTAAAAAATAAAACATTTGTGTGAGGGAGAGAACAGAGAAAATGTATAAAAGGATACATGCAAGACTGTTAACGAGAATTGTTTCATTGGAAAGAGAGTTGCTCTGGAGGGAGACTGGGAAAAGGGAGGAGCTACCAAAAAATACAAGGAAAAGAAAATCTTTCATTTAAAGGTGCTTATGTAGCACATGAGAAAATGCTCCACATCACTTGCCATCAGGGAAATACAAATAAAACCACAATGAGATCCCACCTCACACCAGTGAGAATGGGGAAAATTAACAAGACAGGAAACAACAAATGTTGGAGAGGATGTGGAGAAAGGGGAACCCTCCTGCACTCTTGGTGGGAATGTGAACTGGTGCAGCCACTCTGGAAAACTGTGGAGGTTCCTCAGAGTTAAAAATAGACCTGCCCTACGACCCAGCAATTGCACTACTGTGTATTTACCCTAAAGATACAAATGTAGTGAAACACTAGTACACATGCACCCCAATGTCCATAGCAACAATGTCCACAATAGCCAAACTGTAAAAGGAGCCTCGATGTCCATCGAAAGATGAATGGATAAAGACGATGTGGTTTATGTATACAATGGAATATTCCTCAGCCATTAGAAACGACAAATACCCACCATTTGCTTCAACATGGATGGAATTGGAGGGTATTATGCTGCGTGAAGTAAGTCAATCGGAGAAGGACAAACAGCGTATGTTCTCATTCATTTGGGGAATATAAATAATAGTGAAAGGGAATATAAGGGAAGGGAGAAGAAATGTGTGGGAAATATCAGAAAGGGAGACAGAACATGAAAGACTCCTAACTCTGGGAAATGAACTAGGAGTGGTGGAAGGGGAGGTTGGCGGGGGGTTGGGGGTGACTGGGTGACGGGCACTGAGGTGGGCACTTGACGGGATGAGAACTGGGTATTATTCTATATGTTGGCAAATTGAACACCAATAAAAAATAAATTTATTTAAAAAATAACTTTCTGATAATAAATTAAAAAATCAAAAAAGAGAAGTTAGGGATAGTTTCCCCCCCCAAAAAAATGACATTTATCAGCTACTAATGTCAAAAGTATATATATTTCTCTTTTCTATTCTCAGTGCTCTGTGGAATGTCTAAATAGATAAGTGGTTGAGTGAATTCTCAAATATATTGATTACTGAATTACATTGACAGCAAGGAGCTGTATAAACCACACTGTTTGCAGGGATGTTAGAACATCTATAGTAATGGAAATAAAATCAAGATGACTGAGCCAGAGATGCTCTGGGTGAGCTGAGGCACCTGGACATTCTGAAACCTCTGCACAGGTCACAGCACACTGTTTGCAATCTCACATACTCCAACAGATTGTCTGTGTGGAGAGCTCTCCCCCTGGAAAGCCACGAGTGCTTGGAGACCAGGTCCTCAGAGACTCTTAAGAGACACCAAATCTAAGCACACCTCCCTCATGAGGGATCCACAGAGTAAAGACAGAGGATCCTGAGCAGGTCACTAGACGTCATCTGCCTTCAGCACCAGCGATTTCTCCAACGCAAAGATATTATTCAGAGAATGTCTCCTGTAAGCCAGGAAGGTGGGAGAACCAAGGACTTTCCACTTGCAAAGTATCAGTGTGTGAGCTTGCATTTTATGACACAGTCTTGAACATGGTTATGGTTTTGCAAAGAATTTGAATGTATTCATCTATCGAACCATATCTCTGCTGTTTTATATTTTCATGTTAAATGTGTTTTCACTCTCACTGTTATTTGAAATGATATTTACATTGTATAATAATGATTTGCTGCCTTAGATGAACCTAGAATGTGAGATTGTGTTATGTCCATTCCTGTGCTTGTATTTAGAAATGTGATGTGTTAGTGTGTGAATTGGTGGAGTTTGTGTGTGTGGTTTGGGGATTTGCACATGCGCTCGGGTATAAAGGAGATGCATTTCAGGGTCTGGAAGATGCAGCAATGAGCAACCAAGAAAGACCCTTCATGTCCTTCCCAAGAATCTTTGAAAACTAGGGAGACCCTCAGTCCTTCAAATAACTGTTTACCTGCCTCTGGGAGCTCAAAAGAGGTGACTTTTTAAATTTCTTTCCTCCTTTGTGCAAACCATGAAATTTTTCCAAGGAAAACTGAGAAAGAGAGGGGTCAAGTGGGTCTGGTAGATGAAGAATGTTTAAAAGGGCACTTGGCGGGATGAGCACTGGGTGTTATGCTATATGTTGGCAAATTGAACTCCAATAAATAAATAAATAAATAAATAAATAAATAAATAAAAAAGAGAAGAAACTCAGGTCACAGAGGACATACACTGAGAGGAAAGGAAGGAGAAGCCACAGAGAAGAAAGAAAGGGAAAGACAGGCGCAGAAGGACCCCAGAGGGAGATGAACACAAGGGAAAGCCCCTTGACTTAGAACAGGGTGTTTCTCACTCTGAAGGCAGAGGAATTCTGGCTTTGAGAAGAACAGTGCCAGCGGCAGGGCTCCATGGACAAGGAGAGAAGACCAGACAAGGATGACTCACATGTCCACCCAGAGTAAACTGAGGACAGATCTAAGTGTGTCCTATGAAGGGCAGGAGTCCCAGGACCACTGAAGAGAAAGCCAAGCTCTCAGGGCTCAGTGCTCACCTGGCTCCAATGACAGCAGGTCTGACAGGGACATGGCCTGTGCTGCCTCACGGGCTATGAAACCCTGAAATAAAGGGTATTCCAGCGTCTTCCTGAGCAGGTGCAGCAAGGGGCCACCTCTGTCCATGTCACAGCTCCGCAGCTGCTGTTTCTCTGTCCTGTGGGAGTGGCATGAGCACCAACAGCTCCGTGGTGACCGAGTTCATCCTTGTGGGCTTCTCCCATCTGGCCAACCTGCAGGGCTGGCTCTTCACATTCTTCCTTGCCGTCTATCTGCTCACCGTGGCAGGCAACCTCCTCATAGTGCTGCTGGTCTCCACGGATTCTGCTCTCCAGTCCCCCATGTACTTCTTCCTGCGCATGCTGTCGGCCCTGGAGATCAGCTACACATCTGTCACCATGCCCCTGTTGCTGCACCACCTCCTCACAGGCCAGCGCCGCATACCTCGCTCAGGCTGTGCTCTCCAGATGTTCTTTTTCCTTTTCTTCGGTGCCACAGAGTGTTGCCTCCTGGCTGCCATGGCCTATGACCGCTATGCAGCCATCTGCAAACCCCTTCGCTACACACTTCTGCTGAGTCCCCGGGTGTGCCTGCAGCTAGCAGGGCTGGCATGGGCCTGTGGGGCAATGGTGGGCCTGGGCCACACCTCCTTCATCTTCTCCCTGCCCTTCTGTGGCCCCAATGCCATCCCACACTTCTTTTGTGAGATCCAGCCCATCCTGCAGCTGGTATGTGGAGACACCTCACTCAATGAGCTGCAGATTATCCTAGCTGCTGCCCTCATCATCCTCTGTCCCTTCGGCCTCATCCTGGGCTCCTATGGGCATATCCTGGCCACGATTTTCCGGATGCCGTCTGTTGCTGGCCGCCGCAAGGCCTTCTCCACCTGCTCCTCTCACCTGCTGGTGGTCTCCCTCTTCTATGGCACGGCCATCTTCATTTACATCCGCCCTAAGGCCAGTTATAATCCAGCCACTGACCCTGTGCTGTCTCTCTTCTATGCTGTGGTCACCCCCATCCTTAATCCCATCATCTATAGCCTGCGGAATGCGGATGTCAAGGCTGCCCTGAGGCGAACATTCCAGAAAATGAAGCCTGCGGACACTTGACAAGGGGGTGACAATGGAGGCTGTCACTCCCAGTCACCTCCCATCACCAAGCATCAAAGGTAAGGAAGCATGGTCCTCACCTGGGCAGGGGGCAGCCTGTCAAGAACAGAGTTATCTTGGAAGAATGGAGCCAAACCACTTTCAGACCCCTGCAACCCACACACACGCGCTATTCTGCCTTCTGTCCTAAGGAACAGGATACCCAGGATGGATGATCACCTGTGTCGAAGCAGAGCAAGTCAACCCTAAGGACATGTTATAAAATGTCCTCGCACCAGACCACCAAGGTAATGAAACCTCCAGGCACAATACTGATTCCTTTGTTTTAAGGTTTTATTTATTTGAGAGAGTGTGTGCACACAGGCAGGGGGAGGCACAGAAGGAGAGGGAGAAGCAGCCTCCATGCAGAGCTCAGAGTCCACTGCAGGGCTAGAGCCCAGGACCCTGAGATCAGGACCTGAGTGAACCAGAGTCGGACGCTTCGCTAGCAGAGCCACCAGGCACCCTTCAGCACCGATTCTTAAAGGACTGACACATCTGTATCCCAGGTCAAGACTGGCCTCCCGTGTGGCCCTGCTGCTCTGTGCACCCATGCACACAGGGACACCTAACTACATCCATCAGCAGGCACAAAGCAACGTCCCCAGGATCTGAGGTTGGGCCAGGGAAGTTTCAATGGAGGTAATTCTTATGGGAATCAATATGACTCAGTGGTAAGAGTAGATTTTCATGTCAAACTTTGCTTCAAGGCTTGTTTCCTTCACCTGATTCACAGGAGATGGCAGGAAAGGATATCATCCCCCTGGTCTATAAAGTCTGGACAATAATACAGTCTATTTCTTTGGGGGTTTCTGAGTATTTATAGACTCATAAAGTATCAAGCTTACTCTCTGGCACAAAACAGTGGCTGGATAAATGTTTTTATGCAGGTCAGACAGGTGGGCACAGACGACACTATCCACCCCATGCAGGTGCTTCTGCTGGGGGAGAGAAGGGTGTTCTTAGGATGTCTGGTGCTGGGAGCCAAGAGACCCCCCACACACACACCATGGCTGCGGACACTGTCCTGCAACCCAATGCAGACCCACCAGAGGCCAGCAGGACACCGAAGAGCCAGTCTGAGGGCAAAGCGCAGAGGCATCTGTGCACGCAGAATCCAGATCTGGGACTAGCTGGGTCACCAGATAGGTCTCAGGGGGCAAGTACCCACCAGCAAATACAGACATGATCCCCCTCCTTTTTCCTGTTGTTCCCAGCACTTCATTCAGTCTGACAAGCACCTCCCAAAGGCCTCCCCGTGCCCCTGGCTCCACCTGGCTCTGCGCTGTGTGGGGTTTGTGCCTAGGATGTGCTGGGTGTGGATCTGCCCAGAGGCTTGCTGTGTGTGGGGAGCTAATGCTGATTCTCAGGACCCCACTGGAGAACAATGTGAGTGTCCACACCCTCACAGCCTCCCCTCAGCCCCACAGAGCATCAGGGTGGCCCTCTCCAGGGGCTGTAAACAGTCTGGCCCCTTCATGTTCAACCCAGTCCCAACATGTGCCTACACAACCCAGCACAACCCCAACACTGCCACTCCTCTGTGCTTATCAAGATCCTTTCTCAGAGGGATGACCTTCAGGAAGGGATGAATGGTAGTCAGCCTTTATTCTGAGTTGAGGCTGTCCACACACGGAGCAGAGCAGCAGGAGCAGCACACCTCACATGTGCTCTTTCCACCCACCCATGACACCCTCCACAGAGCCCTCGAGTGAGTGGTGCTCCAGCGCTCTGCCACCGCTTTACAAGAGGGATGCCCCCTAGAAACAACATCATGAAACTCTCAGGAAACTGTTCATCACATCTCAGTGATGGGGACACTGTCCTTCTGTCACGTGAACTCTTTCCTGACAGCTTAATGAGGATACGATTGACATAACTTGCATATGTTTCAGCATACCTGCTAAATTTGGACACACGTACATACCTGCAAAACCACCACCACAGTCATGCTATGAATGTTTCTGAGCCATCAAACCGTCCTTGTGCCCCAATGCATCTCTCCTGCCCACCCCTCCTCACATTCCCCATTTCACAGAACCTATGGTCACATTTCTGGGACGATCAATGAGTTGGTCTTTCTTAGAGTTTTCTATAAGTGGAAACACAAATTATGCAGCCTTTTGGGACTGGCTTCCTCAGTTCAGCATAATTATTTTGAGATGCATCCATGTCGTGTGTATCAACAGCTCACTCCTTGCTGAGTGGTATTCCATCGTGCAGATATATCACCATTTGCTTATCTGTTAATCGATTGATGGAAATTGGGGTTATTTCCAGTTTCGGGTTATTACAAATAAAGCTGCTCTGAAAGTCTGCATGCACAGCTTTGTATTCTCGCCCCCTCTCTTGGGTAAATGTCTGGGTATGGAATGGCAGGATCATGGAGAAGGTACACATTTAACTTTTAATAAATTAAGAAATCACTTTTCCCTCTTTATATGACAACTAGTAACCAGAGTTGTGACCCATTTCTGGGAAATGTACATCTCCTCACAGTTTGCTTTTGAAATGCTCACCTGGCTTCTGACATCACCTCCATCCCATCACTCACTCTACCTTGGCCTCATTTTGTGCATATCATGTAAGGCACATGACAGTGTTTCTGGAATGAGGCCCAAAGCCCTGAGCCTGCACATCATAGCAGGAACCCTGCTGAATGAGGAAAACTCTGGCTTACACAGAGGATTGGGCCCACTACCCCCTCTGCCACAGAAGACTCACAAGGCCTGGCACTTACCCCTGCCATCATTCCTCCAGCCTCAACAGTGTCAGTAAGCAGTGGGACTGAATCAAATGAGCCCTCTTCTGGGTTCAGCTTCACCATTCTATGCCTATTTCCCTGAAGCACTTTCTGTTCCTTGTGGCTGATTTTCTTACAAAGAACCAGAAAGATTATGGTGGATACTCCTTCCCCACCATCACTACTAATGATGTTGAGCTACATTAATCCTAGACAAATACAAGCACAGCCACTTGGTTGCTGCAGATACCAGTCAAAATAGGTAGCAAGTTTCTCAATTCAAAACTGTGATCCTGAATTTAAAACAAGGCAACTGGACAGGTTTCTGTTTCTTTTACTCACATAAAGATTTTCAGGGGAGAGCAGACATGCTCAGGCTCACCAGGAGGAAAGGAGCAGGCACAGGGAGGAGACACTTATGCGAGGGATCTGCTGGGACCAATATGCACACCCCTCAAGGCTGAGGCTGTAAGAGAAACAGTGGTCCTGCTCCCAGTTCCCATTGTGTCCTCTGCCCAGCCTGTATCTCCTGTGAATGCTCAGCATGCCCATGAGCTGAATAGAGGCACCAGCATCAGAAGGCCTCAGCTGAGGCTGCAGGGTCTCACAAATGACTGTATGCATCTTGTCCAGGTGGATGTCCCACACAGGGGAAGGCCCAGCCACACCTGTGATGTCAATAGATCACAGGCCTAAGCAACCCCAGGGCTTTGCAAACCAGGCACATGCACCAAAATCAGTGACAAGGTGCCTGACCAGCACCCTTAAAGACATAACAACTCTCTCCTTTGAAATCACAAATGAGTTCCGACTTCCACAGTTTCCAAGAGAGGACGTTACCTGAGTCATTTATCATTGGCAGCATAAGGGAGACTTCTGGCATCGAGTGTCACAGGAGCCCAGACAGGCACAGGGTGATGAGAGGCAGGCCAAAAGCAAAAAGGAAGGGTCTCACAGGTGGAATGGTAGGTAAGGCCGACTTAGCTCATGTCCTAGTCATCAACAAGATGCCTAAAAAACAGACATGAAGACCGATGGAACAGAATAGAAAAACCAAAACTGGACCCTCAACTCTATGGTCAACTCATCTTCGATAAAGCAAGAAAGAATAGCCAATGGAAAAGAACAGTCTCTTCAATAAATGATGTTGGTACAGTCACTATGGAAAACTGTGTGGAGCTTCCTCAAAGAGTTAAAAATAGAACTACTCTACGACCCAGCAATTGCACTGCTGGGGATTTACCCCAAAGATACAGGTGCAGTGAAACACCGGGACACCCTGCACCCCAATGTTTATAGCAGCAATGTCCAGAATAGCCAAACTGTGGAAGGAGCCTTGGTGTCCATCAAAAGGTGAATGGATAAAGAAGATGTGGACTATGTATACAATGGAATACTACTCAGCTTAGAAATGACAAATACCCACCATTTGTTTTGACGTGGATGGAACTAGAGGGTATTATGCTAAGTGAAATAAGTCAAGTCAGAGAAGGACAAACATTATATGGTCTCATCCATTTGGGGAATATAAAAATTAGTGAGAGGGAATAAAGGTGAAAGGAGAGAAACTTAGAGAAAATATCAGTGAGGATGACAAAACATGAGTGACACCTAATTCTGGGAAACGAACAAGGGGTAGTTGGGCAGGGGGTTGGGGTGACTGGGTGATGGGAACGGAGGGGGGCACTTGGTGGAATGAGCACTGGGTGTTATGCTATATGTTGGCAAATCGAACTGCAATAAAAAATATACAAAAATAATAACAAAAATAATAAAATAAATAATGTTGGGATGATTGGACAGCCACATACAGACGAATGAAACTGGACCATTCTCTTACACGATACACAAAGATAAACTCAAAATGATTGAAAGAAAGAAAAAAAAAATGATTGAAAGACCTAAATGTGAGATGGAACCCATCAAAATCCTAGAGGAGAACACAGGCAACAAACCCTTCAACCTCAGCAACAGCAACTTCTTGCTATATGCCTCTGCAAAGGAAAAAAAAGCAAAAATGAACTATTGGGACTTCATCAAGTTAAAAAGCTTATAGTTTCAAAGCATTATGGTCTGAAAATATGCAAGGGACTATCCCAATCTTTTGGTATTGGATAAGACCTAATTTGTGACCCAGAATGTGGTCCATTCTGGAGAAAGTTCCACTTGCGCTTGAGAAGAATGTGTATTCAGTTGTGTTTAGATGTAAAGTTCTGTAAATATCTGTGAAATCCATCTGGTCCGGTGTATCATTTAAAGCTCTTGTTTCTTTGGAGATGTGCTTAGAGATCTGTCGAAGGGATCCCGGGGTGGCTCAGTGGTTTGGCACCTGCCTTTGGCCCAGGACGGGGTTCTAGAGTCCCGGGATCGGGTCCCGTGATGGCTCCCGGCGTGGAGCCTGCTTCTCCCTCTGCCTGTGTCTCTGCCTCTCTCTCTCTCCCTCTCTCTCTCTCTATCATGAATAAATAAATAAAATCTTTAAAAAAAAAGATCTGTTGATTATAGAAAGCACTGTGTTGAAGTCACCAAGAAAAAGTGTATTATTATCTAAGTATGTCTTAACTTTGGTTATTAATTGATTGATATACTTGGCAGCTCCCACTTCGTGGCATAAATATTCATGATTGTTAGGTCCTCTTGTTGGATAGATCCTTTAAGTATGATATAGTGTCCCTCTTCAACTCTTAGTACAGTCTTTGGAATAAACTTTAATTTATCTGATATGAGGATGGCTACCCCTGCTTTCTTTTGAGGACCATTTGAATGGTAAATGGTTCTCTAACCTTGTATTTTCAAGCTTTATATGTCCCTATGTCTACAATGAGTCTCTTGTAGACAGCAAATAGATGGGTCTTGCTTTTTTATCCAGTCTGAAACCCTGTGCCTTTTGATGGGGTCATTAAGCCCATTCACGTTCAGAGTTACTATTGAAAGACATGAATTTAGTGTCATCATGATACCTATTCAGTCCCTGTTTTTGTCCATTGTTTCCTTGGACCTCCTCTCTTTTACAGAGTCCCCCTTAATAGAACTGAATCACAAGAAGTTTGGAAGGATTTCAAACACGTGGAGGTTAAGGACCATCGTGCTCAAAGATGAAAGGGTCAACCAGGATATTAGGGAAGAATTAAAAAGATTCATGGAAACTAATGAGAATGAAGATACAACCATTCAAAATCTTTGGGATACAGCAAAAGCAGTCCTGAGGGGGAAATACATCGCAATACAAGCATCTATCCAAAAACTGAAAAGAACTCAAATACAAAAGCTAACCTTGCACCTAAAGGAGCTGGAGAAAAAACAACAAATAGATCCTATACCCAGTAGAAGAAGAGAGTTAATAAAGATGTGAGCAGAACTCAATGAAATAGAGACCAGAAGAACTGTGGAACAGATCAACAAAACCAGGAGTTGGTTCTTTGAAAGAATTAATAAGAGAGATAAGCCATTAGCCAGCCTTATTAAAAAGAAGAGATAAAAGATTCAAATTAATAAAATTATGAATGAGAAAGGAGAGATCACCACCAATACCAAACCACCAAACGAATTTAAAAACATTATGAGCAGCTATACGCCAATAAATTAGGCAACCTAGAAGAAATGGATGCATTTCTGGAAAGCCACAAACTACCAAAACTGGATCAGGAAGAAATAGAAAACCTGAACAGGCCAATAACCAGGGAGGAAATTGAAGCAGTCATCCAACACCTCCCAAGACACAAAAGTCTAGGGCCAGATGGCTTCCCAGGAAAAACTATCAAACCTTTAAAGAAGATACCATACCTATTCTACTAAAACTTTTCAGAAAGATAAAAAGAGATGGAATACTTCCAAACTCGTTCTATGAGGCCAGGATCACCTTAATTCCAAAACCAGACAAAGATCCCACCAAAAAGAAGAATTATAGGCCAATATCCCTGATGAACCTGGATGCAGAAATTCTCAACAAGATACTAGCCAATAGGATCCAACAGTAGTACATTAAGATTATTCACCATGACCGAAAGGGATTTATTCCTGCGATGTAAGGCTGGTTCAACACTCATAAAGGAATCAATGTGATTGATCATATCAACAAGAGAAAAAACAAGAACCATATGATCCTCTCAATAGATGCAGAGAAAGCATTTGACAAAATACAGTATCAGTTCTGATCAAAACTCTTCAGAGTGTAGGGATAGAGGGAACATTCCTCAGCATCTTAAAAACCATCTATGAAAAGCCCACAGCAAGTATCATTCTCAATGTAGAAACATTGGGAGCCTTTCCCCTAAGATCTGGAACAAGACAGGGGTGTCCACTCTCACCACTGCTATTCAACATAGTACTAGAAGTACTAGCCTCAGCAATCAGGCAACAAAAAGAAATAAAAGGCATTCAAATTGGCAAAGAAGGAGTCAAATTCTCCTTCTTCGCCGATGACATGATACTGTACCTAGAAAACCCAAAAGCCTCCATCCCAAGATTGCTAGAACTCATACAGCAATTTGGCAATGTGGCAGGATACAAAATCAATGCCCAGAAGTCAGTGGCATTTCTCTACACTCACAATGAGACTGAAGAAAGAGAAATTAAGGAGTCAATCCCATTTACAATTGCACCCAAAAGCATAAGATACCTGGGAATAAACCTAACCAAAGAGGTAAAGGATCTATACCCTAAAAACTATAGAACACTTCTGAAAGAAATTGAGGAAGACACAAAGATATGGAAAAATATTCCATGCTCATGGATTGGCAGAACTAATATTGTGAAAATGTCAATGTTACCCAGGGCAATTTACACGTTTAATGCAAACCCTATCAAAATACCATGGACTTTCTTCAGAGAGTTGGAACAAATTATTTTAAGATTTGTGTGGAATCAGAAAAGACCCCGAATAGCCAGGGGAATTTTAAAAAAGAAAACCCTAGCTGGGGGCATCACAATGCCAGATTTCAGGTTGTACTACAAAGCTGTGGTCATCAAGACAGTGTGGTACTGGCACAAAAACAGACACATAGGATCAAGTGGAACAGAATAGAGAACCCAGAAGAGGACCCTGAACTTTATGGTCAACTAATATTTGACAAAGGAGGAAAGACTATCCACTGGAAGAAAGACAGTCTCTTCAATAAATGGTGCTGGGAAAATTGGACATCCACGTGCAGAAGAATGAAACTAGACCATTCTCTTACATCATACACAAAGATAAACTCAAAATGGATGAAAGATCTAAATGTGAGACAAGATTCCATCAAAATCCTACAGGAGAACACAGGCAACACCCTTTTTGAACTCGGCCACAGTAACTTCTTGCAAGATACATCCACGAAGTCAAAAGAAACAAAACCAAAAATGAACTATTGGGACTTCATCAAGATAAGAAGCTTTTGCACAGCAAAGGATACAGTCAACAAAACTAAAAGTCAACCTACAGAATGGGAGAAGATATTTGCAAATGACGTATCAGATAAAGGGCTAGTTTCCAAGATCTATAAAGAACTTCTTAAACTCAACACCAAAGAAACAAACAATCCAATCATGAAATGGGCAAAAGACATGAAGAGAAATCTCACAGAGGAAGACATAGACATGGCTAACAATGCACATGAGAAAATGCTCCACATCACTTGCCATCAGGGAAATACAAATAAAACCACGATGAGAAACCACCTCACACCAGTGAGAATGGGGAAAATTAACAAGGCAGGAAACCACAAATGTTGGAGAGGATGTGGAGAAAAGGGAACCCTCTTGCGCTGTTGGTGGGAATGTGAACTGGTGCAGCCACTCTGGAAAACTGTGTGGAGGTTCCTCAAAGAGTTAAAAATAGACCTGCCCTACGACCCAGCAATTGCACTGTTGGGGATTTACCCCAAAGATTCAGATGCAATGAAATGCCGGGACACCTGCACCCCGATGTTTCTAGCAGCAATGTCCACAATAGCCAAACTGTGGAAGGAGCCTCGGTGTCCATCGAAAGATGATGGATAAAGAAGATGTGGTCTATGTATACAATGGAATATTCCTCAGCCATTAGAAACGACAAATACCCACCATTTGCTTCAATGTGGATGGAACTGGAGGGTATTATGCTGAGTGAAGTAAGTCAATCGGAGAAGGACAAACAGTGTATGTTCTCATTCATTTGGGGAATATAAATAATAGTGAAAGGGAATATAAGGGAAGGGAGAAGAAATGTGTGGGAAATATCAGAAAAGGAGACAGAACATAAAGACTCCTAACTCTGGGAAACGAACTAGGGGTGGTGGAAGGGGAGGAGGGCGGGAGGTGGGGGTGAGTGGGTGATGGGCACAGAGGGGGACACTTGACGGGATGAGCACTGGGTGTTATTCTGTATGTTGGTAAATTGAACACCAATAAAAATTATTTTATTAAAAAAATAAAAAAAATAAAAAGTCTTGCGTAATTAGGAAAAAAAATTTTTAAATAAAGTCTATATTTTCCTATAAAAAAATGAAGTGGGCAGAAGACATGAACAGACATTTCTCCAAAGAAGACCTACATATGGCCAACAGACACATAAAAAAATGCTCCACATCACTTGCCATCAGGGAAATATAAGTCAAAACCACATGAGATACCACCTCACACTAGTGAGAATGCTGAAAATTAACAAGACGGGAGACAACAAATGTTCAAGAGGATGTGGAGAAAGGGGAACCCTCTCCCACTGTCGGTGGGACTTCAAACTGGTATAGCCACTCTGGAAAACAATGCAGAGTTTCCTTAAGAAGTTAAAAATAGTGCAACCAGGGTTACTCAGAGGTTTAGCCCTGCCTTCAGCCCAGGGCCTGATCCCAGATTGCCCGGGATTGACCCCCCACATCAGACTCCCTGCATGGAGCCTGCTTCTCCCTTTGCCTGTGTCTCTGCCTCTCTCTCTGTCTGTCTCTCATGAATAAATAAATAAAATCTTTTTTTAAAAAAAGAAGCTAAAAATAGAGCTACCTTATGATCCAGCAATTGCACAACTAGGTATTTATTCAGAGGATACAAGTATAGTGACGCAAAGGGCACATGGACCCCATCGTTTATAGCAGCAATGTCCACAGTAGCCAAACTGTGGAAAGAGGCCAAAGGTCTATCTACTGAGAATGGATAAAGATATGAAATATATGTGTGTGTGTGTGTGTGTGTGTGTGTGTGTGTGTGTGTGTGTGTATGCAATGGAATCTTAGCCATGAAGAAGAATGAAATCTTACCATTTGCAATGATATGGATGGAACTAGAGGGTATTATGATGAGTGAAAGAAATCAGTCAGAGGAAGACAAATATCATGTGATCTCACTCATTTGTGGAACTGAAGAATTTAAATGTAACACTGAAACCATAAAACTACTAGAAGAAACCCAGGAGAAAACCTCCCTGATATGGCAAGGATTTTTGGATATAACATCAAAAGCACAAGCAACAAAACCAAAAATCAACAAGTGAGACATCAAACTAAAAAGCTTCAGCACAGAAAGAAAAATCAACAAAATGTAAAGTCAACCTATGGAATGGGAGAAAATATTTGCAAACCATGTATGTGATAAATACATATATAAGTATATGAAGAACATATACAACTCAATAGGAAAAAAACCCAAATGATCCAATTAAAATGGGCAAAGGGTTTGAACTGACATTTTTCCGAAGAAAACATATAAATGGCCAAAAGCTACATGGAAAGATGCTCAACAGCACTCATCATCAGAGAAATGCTAATCAAAACCACAATGAGACAAAACCTCACATCTCTTAGAATGGTTATTATCAAAAAGACAAGAGACAACAAGTGTTGATAGGAATGTGGGGGAAAGGGAGCCGTTACGCACTGTTGATGGGAATGTGAACCAGTTCGGCCACTACAGAGAACAGCACGGAGGTCCTTCAAAAGATGAAAAGCTACCATGTGATCCTGCAATTCCTCTTTGGGGGATATACCCAAAGGAGATGAAAATACTCTCTCAAAGAGATGTCTGCAGGCTGTGTTCACTGCAGCATTGCTCACAAGATGTGGAAACCATTTGGGGTGTTCACGGATGGATACGTGGATAAGGAAAATGCAGTGGGATGCTCTCCACCATGAAACAGGGAATCCATCTGTGATACCATGGATGAACCTTGAGGGCCTTGTCAGGTGGAGAAAGACAAATACTGCATGATGCCTTTTGAATGTGGAATCTGAAAGCATTAGGCACATAGAAACAAGGTAAAATGGTGGCTGTCAGAGCTGAGGAGTGGGGGACATGGGGGGATATTGGTCAGAGATTCTAAACTTCCAGTTACAGTAAGTTCTGCGGATCCGATGTACCTCATGGTGAGTACAGTTAACAATACTGTATCATGATTCACAGCTGATACAAGGGTGGACTTTGAATGTTCTCACCATAGCAACAACACCATGGTAATCATGGGAAGTGAAGGGTGTGTTCACGAAGTTCAGTGTGCTGATCACTTCACAGTATAACGTGTATCAATCAGAACGCTGAACACCTTAAAGTTACACCATGTAACATGTCTCAATAAAGCTGGAAGAATTACAAATAAAGTGAATACTCATGAAGGCAAAATGAAACTTCTCAGATGGTTCTGGCCTTCTCTCCAACCACCGTCGGCTGAACAAATACAGGGAAAGGGTTAGGATTTTATTCAGATAGGATAATGATTTGGCCAAGAGAGGACAAGAAGGGGGGGAGAGGCAGGATGTGTGCAGAGCAGTAACTGTCGTGACGGACCAGGGAACCCACGCTTAAGAGAGCAGTGGAGACAGGTGGCCTTGGGGACCTTGACAAACCTCCCAACACCTGCCGGAGAGAATCTGCCAGGAGGGAGCACATCATCTGTAGATGCTGATCTACCAAGAACCAGATGGGCCATCCTGGGAGATGGGCTGAGTCAGGGACAAAGCAAAGGCAGTGACCACTACCAGAAGGGGTGCCGAGGAAGGCCGATGACAGGAGGGTCAGCACTGAGGATAACGCCGCTAGACCTCAAACCTCTTCCACAGACAAGGGCTTTCTCCCCGTTTTCATGCTGACCCTGAGAGTCACAGGTTCTGGAGCTGCCCAATGTCTCTCAATCCCAGAACCAAACCCTAAACCATCTAAATGCTAGGAATACTAGTGACAGGGAGGAAGCCTGGTGCTACCTGAGGCCTCCACAGCAGCCAGGGACATATCACCATCATGGGCCTCTCCCTCCAGAATGTTCCCCTCCCTGACCTGGGGACTCTTCCCTGAACAACTCTATACAGGTGCTAATTATGGGAGTGAGACACAGCTCCCCTAGGGCCCCATCCTCTCAACAACAGGGAGAGTGATTAGCATCAGCTGTAGCTGGCAGCAGAAATAGCCTTCCAGATTCTAAAGGGACAGCAGTTGTAGAGCAGGGATGCTGATGAGCCACTCGCTGGAGAGGAAGCAGGGGAATCCACTCTCCTATATAGTTTCTGTGCTTAGGAAATGTGACTCAGCATCACTCCTCAGGGTTAAAAGGCTTCCGTGTCCTGTCACCTTTTCATTCATTTGACAAATATTTATTGCAATTAGAGCCGGAGGGTGAGCCAGGAGCCAGGGAGGTCATCTCACTAAGACTCCTCCTTTTACACATAGAAACACAGAAGCGAGGGTAATGCAGTGACTTCTCCGTATCAAATAACCAGACTATCCAAAAGCAGTTCTGCTATGGGGGACCCAGGGCTCCTGGCTTCTAGCTCAGCATTCTGCTAGACGACTCCAGGTGTCAAGACCCATGGATCATGACCATCACAGCAGGTAGAAGCAGGACCAGCATGGACATTGGCAGCAGCCAGAAAGAGGGATTCCCCACAGATTAGCACTGAGTAGTCAGCATCTAAAGGTTATACTCACAGAAGTATGGTCCCTGAAACAAAGAAGGTGAGGGATAGCTCTAATCTACCAAGTGTTAGTTCTACCAAGCCTGGGGTATTGCACTTATTCTTAGGCACTGCACCCTTTCCAAGATGGGGAGAGAGGCTCAGGGGGAAATCTGTCTTCAAATATCTGAATCTCAGTTTTCTACTCTGGCTCCTAGGAATACAATCAGAACCCGGGAAGCAGCCCAAAAAGCAGATTTGGGAATAAGACAGGCCTGACTGCATGTCCCACAGGCCACTGACTAGCTGTGACCTTGGGACAATCTCCCCTTTCTGAGTCTAAGTTTGCTCATCTACAACGTGGAGAATCTTTCTCACCGTCCCCCCCCCCCCCCCCCCCCCCCACACACACAGAATCTGCTAAATACGTCAGCTAAGGTAGGACTGACTAGCTTCCTCAAGTCAGGACTCAAGTGTGTAAATGAGACAGCGAGGTGCATGCCCGCACGCTGCTCCCGTGCGCCCCCTTTCCCTTCCCTGCAAGCCCACCCATCTCCCACGTGCTCCTTTCGCCCCAGGATCTCCTTCGCTTGCAGGGGCTAAAGTCACCTTTTCACTCTGTGTCCTTCCATTTTTTTTATTTATAAATTTATTTTTTATTGGTGTTCAATTTGCCAACATATAGAATAATACCCAGTGCTCATCCCATCAAGTGCCCCCCTCAGTGCCCATCACGCAGTCACCCCCACCTACCACCCACCTCACCTTCCACCACCTCTAGTTCGTTTCCCAGAGTTAGGAGTCTCTCATCTTCTGTCTACCTTTCTGATATTTCTCACTCATTTTTCTCCTTTCCCCTTTATTTCCTGTCACTATTTTTTATATTCCCCAAATAAATGAGACCATATAATGCTTGTCTTTCTCTGATTGACTTATTTCACTCAGCATAATACCCTCCAGTTCCATCCACATCGAAGCAAATAGTGGGTATTTGTCGTTTCTAATGGCCTGAGGAATATTCCATTGGATACATAAACCACATCTTCTTTATCCATTCATCTGTCGATGGACACCGAGGCTCCTTCCACAGTTTGGCTATTGTGGCCATTGCTGCTAGAAACATCGGGGTGCAGGTGTCCCGGCATTTCATTGCATCTGTATCTTTGGGATAAACCCCCAGTAGTGCAATTGCTGGGTCGTAGGGTACTTCTATTTTTAACTCTTTGAGGAACCTCCACACAGTTTTCCAGAGTGGCTGAATATTCCTCAGCCATTAGAAATGACAAATACCTGCCATTTGCTTCGACGTGGATGGGACTGGAGGGTATTATGCTGAGAGAAATAAGTCAATCAGAGAAAGACAAGCATTATATGGTCTCATTCCTTTGGGGAATATAAATAATAGTGAAAGGGAATGTAAGGGAAGGGAGAAGAAATGTGTGGGAAATATCAGAAAGGGAGACAGAACATGAGAGATTCCTAACTCTGGGAAACAAACTAAGGGGGGTGGCAGGGGAGGTGGGCGGGGGGTGGGGGTGACTGGGTGATGGGCATTGAGATGGGCATTTGACAGGATGAGCACTGGGTGTTATTCTATATGTTGGCAAATTGAACACCAATAAAAAAATAAATTTATAAAAAAATAAAATGGATTAAAAAAAATGCTGTGACATCTAGAATATTGCTTCAGAAATGTGAACCAGGGATCCCTGGGTGGCGCAGCGGTTTGGCGCCTGCCTTTGGCCCAGGGCGTGATCCTGGAGACCCGGGATCGAATCCCACGTTGGGCTCCCGGCATGGAGCCTGCTTCTCCCTCTGCCTGTGTCTCTGCCTCTCTCTCTCTCTGTGTGTGACTATCATAAATAAATAAAAATAAAAAAAAATGTGAACCAAAGTCACTCAAAAAATTACATGACTTTTCCCTTTTTGATGATTGGGAAAAAATTCATCCACTCTTAAAGGACAATTTGGAAATACTTATATGTATTTCTGGATTTTTTCCATTATGTTCCATTGATCTATGTGTCTATCCTTATGTCACAATGACACTGTCTTTATTCCTCAAGATTTATAACAAGTGATAATCTGTCCTTTACTTTACCTGGATGTCCTGGCATGAACCAGACCACGGGCCCTCTAGAAACATCAGTGATGTGGAGGGCCTTGAATCTTCATAGGGTTCATCTCCCACCCTCTGGAGCACATTTGTCTCACCAATCCTATCTCATCCTGCTTGATTAACAAGATGTCATCAACATGATGGAACAATGTGATGATTTCTGGAAGGTCCAGAAGGCCATGTCCAGAGGATGCTGGAGCTGCCTCATATAGTCTCATGAGAGCTGACGTAGATTTTCAGGCATTTTGCAAACCGGTTGTTAAATGACAGCCATTATTAAAAATGAGTTAGTGTAAACTTATAGTAATTTATATTAAAAGCAGAGATAATAATCAAATAAATATTTATCAAATTTTTCCACCTTTTGTGCGCATATTTTCTGAGAGCTCTAAACTGTACTTTTACCTGTAGGAATTCCAATCTGTATTGGGTCGATATTGGCTTAGGTGGATGCGCTAGCAGGCCGTCGACCGGGGGTCTTGAGGAGACACCCCTTGCTCCGCCTGGAGGACAGGGTCCTCATCTATAAAGAGGGCTGACTGCCAGCCCTTCGGGTTACTTTCTATTTTGTCTCTGTGGCCACATTGGAATGTTTGTCTATGTTGTTGGGTCCTTGTTAATTGTCTTTACTGTCTGTGTCTTGGTGTGGATTGGGGACATAATAGGGCAGACACAAACCACTCCCCTGCCTCTTATGCTCTCCCACTTCTCGGATGTTAGGGAAAGAGCTCATAATCTGAGCACAGACATATGGAGAGATTTCAAATGTATTGCATAGCAGAATGGCCAACCTTTGACGTGGGATGGCCCTGAGAAGGAACTTTACCTACCTATTATCTTACAGGTTAAGGCCTTGATCTTCAGGGACAAACCAGATGGCCACTCTGACCAGGTGCCCTACATCCTGATCTGGACAGGACATGATCGAGAACCCCCTCCTTGGCTAAAACAATTTTTACCCCACAAAGCTGGACCTACCAAGATTCTAGCCCTGCGGAAAGCTGAGAAGGAGACCGATTCTAAGTCCCAAGCGCCCCTTTATCCCGTCTTCCAGGATTCCTGCCCCCTGCCCAGGACCTGATCCTCCTGCCGCCCTACCGGGCACCCCCTCCCCCTTCTGCCCCTCCATTGGAGGCACCGGGGGTTGCAGAAGGGACGCCACCCCTCCCTGATGAGGGAGTCCTTGTGCCCGGGCCAGCAGTAGGGACACGCGGGTGGACCCACTGGTGGCCCCACCTCCAAATGCGGGGCCAGCCGACTCCACCGCCCTTCCCCTCCATGCCATGGGGCCCCCCCGACGAGACTGGCGGACAGCTAATGTTATATTGGCCGTTCTCACCAGTGATTATAATTAGAATATAATTAGATATAATTATATCTAATTAGATATAATTAGAAAACCCAAAATGCAAAGTTCTCTGATAATCTGAGAGATCTAATCGGGCTTTGAGATACTGTTCTCTTTACCCACCAGCCTGCTTGGGATGACTGCCAACAGCTCTTGCAGGTTCTCTTCACCACCAAAGAGAGAGAACTAATTCAGGCAGAAGCCCGGAAGTCTGTCTTGGAAGAGGACAGACAGCCAACTCAAAACCCAGACCTCATAAATACTGCCTTCCTCTTATCCCACCCCACCTGGGACCACAACTCAGCTGAAGGTAAGGAGAGACTCCGGGTCCACCGCCAGACTCTAATGGCAGGTCTCCAGCCTGCCGCGTGCAAACCTACCAATCTGGCCAAGGTCTATGATGTAAAACAGGGTAAGGATGAGAGTCCAGCAGCCCTCCTAGAGAGAATCATAGCGGCTTTTAGGCAGCACAACCCTATGAACCCAGAAGCCTCGGAAACAAAGGCCGCAAATATCATGGCTTTTGTTAACCAGGCCACTCTGGACATTAAAAAGAAATTGCAAAGAGTGGGAGAGAAGAGCTTGCAGGACTTAGTAATAGTAGCAGAAAGAGTTTATAATAATAGAGAAAGTCTGGAAGAACAACAAACCAAACTAAGTGACCGGCAGACCTGAAACCTGGCCAAGATCCTGCTGGCTACAACCATGGATGACCCACAGGAAAAATGGAGGCACCTCAAGAAGCTGGCTTCAGGGACAGGTAAGGAGGATGGCCCTGGTCCCCCTCGGGAGCGCCCTAAGCTGAACAAAAAACAATGTGCTTTTTGCAAAGAAAAGGGTGTGGGTGAAAGACTGCCCTAACAAAAGACCTAAGGCCCCTGCCAAGATCTTGGAAATGGAGGACCTGGACGATTAGGGGAGTCAGGATTCGGCACCCCTCCCAGAGCCCAGGGTAACTCTTAGAGTGAAGGGGCAACCTGTTGATTTCCTAGTGGACACTGGGGCACAACATTAGGTTTTATTACAACCCCAAGGGAAATTGGCAAACAAGATTTCACGGGTGCAAGGGGCCATGGGCACCAAACAGTTCTCATGGACTACCTGAAGAACTGTGGGTCTCAGCATGGACCAGGTATTCCATTCCTTCATGGTCATCCCTGAGTGCCCCTACCTGTTGTTAGGTCGGGATTTGCTCACCAAGATGGGGGCACAAATTCACTTCCATCCCGAAGGGACAAAAATCCTAACCAAAGAGGGGCACCCAATTCAGGTGCTTGTCCTGAGTTTAGAAGACGAAATATCGTCTCCATCAAATGCCCTCAGCCTCAATGACTGACATTGACCACTGGCTGCAGGAATTTCCCCAAGCGTGGGCAGAAACTGGGGGAATTGGGCTGGCCTGGCACCTGACCAGCCATATACATAGAACTAAAGCTGGGGGCAGACCCTGTCAGGGTCCTGCCAATACCCCATGCCTCTTGTCTCCCTAACCCAGACTGGGACCCCCCTCTGCATGACTGTCAAGAAATTTTGGCACAGGTGCACGGAATCAGAGCTGATCTCCAGGACCAGCCACTGCCGAACGCGGATGCCACCTGGTACACGGACGGCAGCAGTTTCGTTCAAGAAGGAATCAGATACGCAGGGGCAGCCGTAACCACGGAAATGGAGGATCCCATCCGGGGGCACCGACCCTGCCAGACACCCTCAACTATACTGATGCTGACTTACACTGGATCAAACGCTTGCCTATGACCCAGTGCTTGCGTGGCTGGTGGAGGGCCGCAGACTCCAGCATCATCCTGCCAGAGGAACTAGGACGGCGAGTCCTATCCAAGATGCATCGGAATACTCATATGGGAACAAGGAAGATGGAAGACCTCATACGACATGCAAAGATCACTATTAAAGACTCTCGAAAAAAAATTAAAAAAATAAATAAATAAATAAAGACTCTCGAGCAAAGATCGAGCAGATTCGTGGCAAGCTGTCACTCATGCCAGTTAACTAATGCCACCGCCCATGGATCTAACCTGGGTGCCTGGCTCCGAGGGGACCGCCCAGGAGCCTACTAGGAAGTGGACTTCACTGAGGTAAAACCTGGAAAGTACGGATACAGGTATTTACTAGTGTTTGTAGATACTTTTTCAGGATGGACAGAGGCATTTCCCACCAAACATGAAAACTGCACAGACTGTGACCAAGAAACTGCTGGAAGACATCTTACCGAGGTATGGTTTTCCTGTTAAGATTGGATCAGACAACGGCCCAGGATTCATCTATAAGGTAACACGGGGAGTGGCCCTAGTACTTGGGGAAGATTGGAAATTACATTGTGCATATAGGCCCCAAAGCTCAGGACAGGTAGAGAGGATGAACAGAACATTAAAGGAGACCTTACTAAATTAGCCCTGGAGACTGGCGGGGACTGGGTGACTCCCCTCCCCTTCGCCCTATATAGGGTGAGGAACTCCCCATATAAGATGGGATTTACCTACTATGAAATCATGTTCGGTCTTCCTCCACCTATTATCCCCAATTTAAAACCTGAAGTGCTTGCTGAATTTGATGATCACCAACTTCTTTTCTCCCTCCAAGTGTTAAAACGAACCCAAGAACAGGTGTGGCCTAAGCTGAGGGCCCTCTACGAGACTGGGCCACCCCCGGGCCCCCATCGATATCGGCCGGGTGACTGGGTGTATGTGTGGAGATACCAACACCAGACACTTCAACCTCGCTGGAAGGGACCGTACATCGTGATCCTGACCACTCCCACCACTCTCAAGGCCGACGGGATTACTCCCTGGGCCCACTACACCCACGTCTGTCCAGCCAGCTGATCCACACGCTGTTCTCAAGGACTTTGTTCCAGAATGGAAAAGCCAACCAGACAAGGACAATCCCCTAAAGCTAAGACTGCGCCGTTCTCACTTATTTCCCACCTCCCTAGTCTGAGGTTGTCCTTCAAAATAAAAGGGGATTAGACTTCGTTTTCTTACAACAAGGGGGGGTGGTGGTTATGTGCTGCCTTAAACAGGATGTTGCTTCGTTGCTGGGATGTAAATGGGAGCGAGAACAGCAACAAGATTGGTTCGAATCCTGGTTTAATCATTCCCCCTGGCTCACTCTGAGAGCAACCTGGACCCATGATTGGGTTCTTCCTTAGGTTCCTCTGAGAGGGGAAAATGTGGAGGCCAAGAAAATTAAGGCCATTCCATTTTAAGTTCAGCGTTAGCACAAGTACAGCCATCCCAGGCCCCTGTGAATAAGAGCAGAACTTTACCTTACTTCAGTTACAGGGGAAAAAAACAGCTTTCAGCTTAACGCCATAGAAAGCCCCCTATTAGAATGAGAACAGAGCTCAATGCCCTTGAAAGCCCCATATCAGAATGTAAACAGAACTTGAGAAATTCCTCCACCCCTTCTGGAGGTCCCCTAGACCAGCCCATAAAACTAAGCTGGAACCCACCTTGGGGTCCAAGTCCCTGCTCTGCTGTGTCGGGTACACTTGGACCCAAGCTCGAGCTTGTTAATAAACCCTCGTGTGTTTGCATCGGTGTCGGCTTTTTGGTGGTTTCTCAGATACGTAATCTTGCGCACAACACTCTGACCTCTGGGGCCTCACCTTCCCTGCAGGGACATGGTGAGCTGAGGTTGGCACACAGCCTCTGCAGCCAGCCCACCTAGGTTCAAATATCAACTCTCGTGCTCACTGACTGTATTGTCTGAGGCAAGGGATGTCATCTTTCTCTGCTTCAGATTCTTTGTATCAGAGGAGAGGGCACCCAGAGCAGCTCTGTGGGCAACCAGAGATGAACTGGTAACTGTTTGGCAACCAGCTTGTTTGGGGGAGACACAGACCCTGCCTGATGGGCTGACCAATTTCCATGGCGTACTCCCGCCATGGCTGGTCCCAGCTGCCAACGGCATAATCCTCTCTCACAAAGTCCCCAAAAGTTACCAGTCAAGAGCTCGTATGAGCTCGCTCCAGCACATCCGATGGATGTGTGCCTCGGAACGTGCCTGGTGGTTGGCACTAACAATCCTTCATAAGACCGGTGACCCAACAGCCATTCCAGGATACCTACTGCTCTTTGGCAAGTCTTCCTCCTGATGTCCACATGGAGGCACCAGTGAAGAGTTTTGTCATCACTGGTGGCAGAGGGGGTTTTATTCTGACTCTGGGTAAGTAGAAAGTCTGTTCTTCTCCTAGGAGACATCCATTGCTACCTGGCCCCCAAGAGAGGAGCACCAGAGTGGAGGATAAACTGGGTCTACACTCTGGGCCTCACATCTACTGGCAGGTTGACCTTCGCCAAGTTTCTCAACCTCTAAAACTGTTTACTTCTTGATGCATTTGGAATAAGAGCACCTTGTGTGCAGGGTTGCTGTGAGATCCTGGTGATTGGGTATATGAGAGGCCATGGGAAACAGTCCACAGGTGGCAGCTACCAATAGCCCCAGCAAGTAGCTCTGCATCATCACAATCTCCTGTGCGTGGACCCCCCAACCCATGCCCTGGCTCCCAGCACACTGCTGGCTGGCACTCCTGGGGCCCAAGAAAGGAGTAAATGCAGAAACCCCTGAATGACAGGGTCAGGGTAAATTAAAGAAAGCAGAGAAGACAGAGACAAGGGAGAACAGGTGAGGGGTCTGGAAGGGGAGACCACTTACAGAGGCTCAGGAAGGAGGGAGGGGAGAGTCAGGAGAATGTGAAACTCAGAATGCAAACAAATTGATTAGGATGATAGTTGAGGAGTAACACAAACAGCTGGCTTCAGTTTAGGTCACAAGAACTGGATATCACAAGGGAAGTAAAGGAGAGGACCCTGCTCCTTGGCGTGATGTTTTGTTTTAGGGCAATGAGATGTTCTGGAGGCTGATGGTGTTGGTTGCACGGTAGTGACTATACTAAAAAGCACTAAAAAATAATAATAATAAAAAATAAAAAGCACTAAATTATACATTTTCAAAGGGTCTATGTAAACTCTCTCTCCAAAGGAAAACAAAGGAATAGTCTATTAGAAATTCAGCATGGTGATTCCATCTGGGGTGTGGGCACACGGAGCTTCTAGACACTTGAAACATTCACTCAATTATTGGTGGTCATGCCCAGGGTTGACTGTCTTACTCATTAAACTGTAGAGATATGCTCTACTCACACTTTTTTTTTTTAATTTTTATTTATTCATGATAGGCACACAGTGAGAGAGAGAGAGGCAGAGACACAGGCAGAGGGAGAAGCAGGCTCCATGCACCGGGAGCCCGATGTGGGATTCGATCCCGGGTCTCCAGGATCACGCCCTGGGCCAAAGGCAGGCGCCAAACCGCTGCGCCACCCAGGGATCCCCATCTACTCACACTTTTGTAAATGTATACAAATATGACAAATATTTAAAATATGAAAACAAACCAGGGAAGATACAGCAGCAGAAATCTCTAACAGGATGGAGATGCAACAGGATGGGAACACGTGTTAGGAGATGCTCAGGCTACCCTGCAGGCCACTAGGGTACTTCTGCCAGCTGCCCCCATGCCAAGCCGTCCTGAGGCCGGGGGTCATTGGCTAAGGCCAGAGAATCACCAGTGGTTCAGCCTCCTGCCCCATCCATGGCTTGGCCTTTTAGGCCTAATGCTCCTCTTTTTTTTATAGAAAACATATAGTCACCTCCTCTAGGAAGCTTTCCCAATATATCCACCCAAACTGGCCCTTCAGCTTATTATAGACCCTATCCCCTCACTGAGTATGTTGGTATTCCTGACCTTGGAGGCTCGAGGTCTTCAATAATGTTCCTGTGAAGCCCTCAATGATTTTAATGGGCTTGGGGCCATGCTTGCCTCCTGCCTGTGAGCTTCCCAGGACGTGACTGGGCATGTGGACCAGATCCCCTAGCCAGACAACTGGCTTAGCAACTTGAGCAACCATACTGGTCTATGAATGGGGTCCTTAGACACAAAGGGAAAACCTTTCTGGGCAGCGCAGGTGGCTCAGCGGTTTAGTGCCGCCTTCAGCCCAGGGCATGATCCTGGAGACCTGGGATCGAGTTCCACGTTGGGCTCCCTGCATGGTGCCTGCTTCTCCCTTTGCCTGTGTCTCTGCCTCTGTGTATGTGTGTGTGTGTGTGTGTGTGTGTGTGTGTGTGATGAATAAATAAATAAAACCTTAAAAAAAATAAAGGAAAACCTCTCCATAGACACAACATTCTGTCTCAAATCAGGTCCCTTGCAAAAAAAAAAAAAAAAAGGCACAAAGAATACATGTAGTATGAATAGCTCTCCAAAATTCATCTGACAAATAGAGAAATGATCAACTCTACAGAGATAGCTACAACCTAAAAATCCATTATAAAAATACGTTACTTTGCTGGTTCTTCCAACAAATGCATAGGGACGATACAACACTTGGAACAGCACTCAGAACACAGACGCATCCACCATGTGGTCCTGAAGTAATCAGCTCAGTACTGCATGCTTTCCAGTAGCCTCCGCTGTGCTCAGCCCATCAGCCTGAGGCCCCCGTGTCCAGCACCTGCCTGTCCCCCAGCAAGTCCTGCTGCCCCCAAAGCCTGCTGGACAGCACTGCCCAGGAGGAACATGAAGGGAAGGAGGTGCAGAGTGTGGAGGTGGAGTGCCTGGTAAAGGACACGGTGGAGACAGAAAAGGAGATATGTACCTGGGGTGAGCTGACCAGTACCAGGGGAGGTTTGGGACAACAGCTCAGGACACACTGCCCTCATCCTTCCAGGCTGGGGCAGGAAAATGGGCAACCAGAACTCCCCTGGGGGCTTCCTCCTTCTGGACTTCTCTGAACACCCAGGGCTAGAGAGAATCCTTTTTGTGGTTGTCCTCACTTCCTGTTGTGTTGTTCCTCACTCTGGTGAGCAACACCCTCATCATCCTGCTGTCTGTGCGGGACCCAAGGCTCCACTCCTCAATGTACTTTTTCCTCTCCAACCTGTCCTTCTTGGACCTGCGCTTCACCACAAGCTCCGTCCCCCAGCTGCTGGTCAACCTCTGCAGCCCAAAGACCACCAGCTTCCTTGGCTGCTCTGTTCAGCTCTTCATCTTTCTGTTCCTGGGGACCACAGAGTGCATCCACCTGAACATGATGGCCTTTGACCTCTACATGGCCATATGCCAGCCTCTGCACTATACCATCATCATGCCCCCGTTGCCTGTGCCGGCAGCTGGCGTCCATGGCCTGGGCCATCAGTCTGCTGGAGTCGGTGGTCCAGACACCACCCACTCTCCACCTGCCCTTGTGTCCCCACCAGCAGGGGAATGAGTTCGTGTGTGAGGTCCCAGCTTAATCAGACTGTCTGGTGGGGACACCACCTACAACCAGATCCAGATGGCTGTCACCAGCATCCTCATCCTGCTCATGCCCATCGGCCTCATCCTGGTCTCTTACTGTGCCATTGCCCAGGCAGTGCTGAGGATTAACTCAGCCAACCGGTGGAGGAAAGCATGTGGGACCTGCTTCTCCCCTCTCGTGGTGGTCACCCTCTTCTACAGATCAGCCATCGCTGTCTACCTCCAGCCCCAGAATGCCTATGCCCAGAAAGGGGCATAGTTCTGTCTGTTCTGTGCCGTGGGCACTGCAGCAATGAACCCTCATTTACACCCTGAAAACCAAGGAGGTAAAGAGGGCTGTCAGAAGGTCGCTGGGGAAGGACAGGGATACAAGGGAGAGCTGAGCCCGCTCCGTGTGCTTTCCAGTCCAGAAGCGGTCGTCAGGCTCCTGTCAGAGAAGCTCCCCACACCTGTGCCCTCACCCATCCCCCCACGCCCATGGACGATGGCTCTGTGTGTGTGTGTGTGTACGTCTGCATTTCTGTGTGTGCCCTGCCTGCGCGACAGAGCCTGGGCTGATGAGGGATGCACATCTCCATGTGAAGCAGTCTACAAATCAGATTACTTCCTCTTTGCTTTATTTTGTCTTTAATGGTCCTTGCCTCCACCATGATGTGCCTAAATCATCTGTCATAACATGGTTCCACCCCCATTTTGATCCCCGCCACATCATTTGCTTCTCTGCCCAGCTTTTCCACTTACTTATATTTTGCATTGTCCATCCACTCTTCCTCACAAAGGACAGCAGGAGGGCAGCTGAGGTCAGGCCAGCTCTGAAACCAGCCCAAGAAATGCAATTTAGACCGAAGATCCAAGCCATGCCTGCTCTCTTATGGTCTTCAAGTGTCCCAGCTCCTTAGCTTGGGAACAGAGGAGCCAAGGGAGAAAGAGGCGAGGGTCACCTGGGCACCTGCATTTCTCTCCTCCTACATCAGAGGACACCTGTGTGCCACTATATCTCTGCTCTCTACCCGATCCCCATGGGTGACTTCGGGACCTGCATTTCACTGCTCCACATCACTGGTCACCTCAGATCCAGCCTTTCTCCCTGCCCCCAACTCACAGGTCATCTCGGCCTCTCCATTCCCTCCCCCCGCCGTCCAGGGATCACCTCGGCCCTTCCATTCCTTCCTCTATTGTGCACAGGGTCACCTCGGCTCCTCCATTCCTTCCAGCAGCATCCACTGGTCACCTGGGACCCTCCATTCCTTCCCTGGCGTTCATGGGGTCATCTCTGCCTATTACTTCCCCTGTCACCTCGACCCCCCCTGCCTCCCCTAGTCTCCACTGGTCTGTTTGGCCCCTCCCCCACAGAGTCCAAGGTCACCTCGTTGCTTGCACCCCCTCTGCGCACCCAGGAGCCCCAGGTCGACCTCAGAGCCAGGGGCGCCTCTAGCAGGTGGGCTCTGGCGACCTCTGCCGTCGAACGGTGGCATTGCGCCTGGCTTCAGGGCTGGGACTTAAGACCCCCTTGGAGGTCATCATCAGTCCCACTCTCCACTCAGAGAGATGGAAATGAGGACACCGCCGTCACCGAGTGTTCGTGCCTGGCATAGGACATTCCAGGGACCATGGAACGAGCTTACCACATGCGGACTCATTGGATCCCTGTCACCAGGGAGCAGATCCTCTTTCCCAGATGCACCAGGTAAGACCCAAGTTGAAGCAGCAGCTTTGGGTCAGTGATTTGTCCCCGGGAGGCTGCCTCAGGGTCTGTGCTCTCACCCTGTCTTCTGGTTCAAAGAGGCTTCTGCCGCCAGATCAGAAGTCTCAGCCTCTCAGTAAACTCTGAGGGAATCATCCCAATCTAGAAATACACATGGAATACACATGGAATCTGAGTGTCCATGTGAGGGTGTCCTTCCTGGGAATCAGACTTCATCCAAAGAATCCCACGTGATCAAGAAACAGCAACTGCTTGGAAGAAGTCTTCTTCTAGCTCCTGGCTGTGCTCCTGGCTTTGATCCTCCACTAGTTTTCAGGCTCCCAGGAGGCAAGGACCGAAATGGTGCCAAAAACTGGCACCAAATTAATTCTATGAATGAATGAATGAATGAATGAATGAATGAATGAACGAATCTCTCCAAAGCATGTGTAAAGCATTCCGGGGGTCCTGACCACACAGATGCTGTCTCTCGGCTTTTTCACGGCAATGACAACACCAAATTCTCTCTGATACGTGCTGATGAAATATGAAAAAGGAAAAATCCTACTTTTATTCTAGTCCCAACACAAATGGCTTTGGCTGAAGATTGTCCCTGCATCTGCTCACAACAGCACATTGACTGTGTTCACCCCAATCTTTCCAGTCATCCATGTACTGTAATGTCAGTATCTCCTCAGCCTCCTATTAGACTATGTCCTGATCTTACTGTAGATCCCCCATCTGGTGTTAATACCCTCATCTCATCCCTACACGTCATGCGAACTCTAATCCCAGCTTTCAAGTCACTTACATGATTTATCTCATGACCACCTCTGCCCTTTCTCTCATGAGTACTTGGAAACCTCCACCTGCCCCTCAGCTCCATAAACACAGAAGCCCTAGTCGGGAGATGCAGTGGAGAATTACATGAAGGAGTCTGATTTGAGGAATAAATGATTTAACACAGGCATTAGAACTAGCGTTCTGTTCTGAATTAATTCTACATGTGAAGTTATTTACCAGAAGCTTCAGGAGAAAATCTTTTTTTAATAAATTAATTTTTTATTGGTGTTCAATTTACCAACCTACAGAATAACACCCAGTGCTCATCCCGTCAAGTGTCCCCCTCAGTGCCCGTCACCCACTCAACCCCACCCCCCTCCCTCCTCCCCTTCCACCACCCCCAGTTCGTTTCCCAGAGTTAGGGGTCTTTACGTTCTGTCTCCCTTTCTGATATTTCCCACACATTTCTTCTCCCTTCCCCTATATTCCCTTTCACTATTATTTATATTCCCCAAATGAATGAGAACATACACTGTTTGTCCTTCTCCGATTGACTTACTTCACTCAGCATAATACCCTCCAGTTCCATCCACGTCGAAGCAAATGGTGCGTATTTCTCGTTTCTAATGGCTGAGGAATATTCCATTGTATACATAGACCACATCTTCTTTATCCATTCATCTTTCGATGGACACCGAGGCTCCTTCCACAGTTTGGCTATTGTGGACATTGCTGCTAGGAACATCGGGGTGCAGGTGTCCCGGCGTTTCATTGCATCTGAATCTTTGGGGTAAATCCCCAACAGTGCAATTGCTGGGTCGTAGGGCAGGTCTATTTTTAACTCTTTGAGGAACCTCCACACAGTTTTCCAGAGTGGCTGCACCAGTTCACATTCCCACCAACAGCGCAAGAGGGTTCCCTTTTCTCCGCATCCTCTCCAACATTTGTGGTTTCCGGCCATGTTAATTTTCCTCAGCCAATTTGAATGCCTTTAATGTCTTTTTGTTGCCTGATTGCTGAGGCTAGGACTTCCAGTACTATGTTGAACAGCAGTGGTGAGAGTGGACATCCCTGTCTTGTTCCTGATCTTAGGGGAAAGGCTCCCAGTGCTTCCCCATTGAGAATGATATTTTCTATGGGCTTTTCGTAGCTGGCTTTTAAGATGTCGAGGAATGTTCCCTCTATCCCTACACTCTGAAGAGTTTTGACCAGGAATGGATGCTGTATTTTGTCAAATGCTTTCTCTGCATCTAATGAGAGGATCATATGGTTCTTGGTTTTTCTCTTGCTGGTATGATGAATCACATTATTGTTTTACGAGTGTTGAACCAGCCTTGTGTCCCGGGGATAAATCCTACTTGGTCATGGTGAATAATTTTCTTAATATGTTGTTGGACCCTATTGGCTAGTATCTTGTTGAGAATTTTTGCATCCATGTTCATCAGGGATATTGATCTGTAATTCTTTCAGGAGAAAATCTATCCTAAACTTAATTATAACCCTCAAAGTGTCCAGGGAAGAGAAGGATGGTCAGAGACATCGTTCCAGCTTAAGAAACTGAGTTTGAGGCTGTTAGCCTTAAAAGTAAGAACTGTCAGTTATTTTACCAGCACAAGTAGGTTTACTCAGGAATAAAAAAAGAATTGCAATCTGGGACCCACACAGTGCAGCAAAATGGTGGTCAAGTCCAGGGAGCACAGGAGAGGCACACTTTTCTTTTTTAAGGACAAATGGGTGAGAGAAGAAGGCTGTTATGAAGTACCCATGCATCGCAGTAGACAGGGAATCAGAAGTCTGCCGGCTTCTCACTGCCGGAGCTGCTCTGGGGGTGGGGGATGAGAAAGCTCCCTCCCTCCTGCTGGAACAGGAGACTGGTATCCATCTGCTCCATCAAGTCCCCATAAGGTCCCCTCCCTCTCTTCCACCTGTTGGGGCTGCTGCCACCAGGAGTGGTGGGGCTGAATACCCCCCCTGCGGGCCTCCCAGCTCTATGGCTCCTGTTCATAAAACAATCAAGAGGTCACAAAGTGTATGAGTGCTTGGGTGTGTGGGAACCAGAGGATTCCTCCTGGAGGTTGGAGCCACCGCAGTGGGAGCAGTTAATATGAAATATTTGCCAAATTACCGTGTGTAAAGAGCTAAGCTGTCTTATGTGTGACAATAGGAAGCTCTGATTAAGGAGTAAGGCAGAGATGTTAGGGATGCAAGTCAGCTACTGAATTGGGTAACACTGGAAAAAGGGTCCCTTACAAATGCTTGAAGCCCGTGAGATTTAGGTCCCATGAGGAGGGGCACTTATCTACCCACCTAGTATAGCACTTGAGTTGGAAGCATTTAAGGGATGGCATTGGGGAACCTCAGCGTTTCAGCTGCCTATTCAGGAATGGGCATCAGTTCCCTTCTGCGGGGTTCACTGCATCAGGAGACGTGAATGCACAGGGCCCAGCTCCCATGTACCCTCCCGCCCCTGGTGGAGTCAGGCTTCCTGTTTTGTCTGTGCAGAATTACCCCTGGAGGGGACCAGAGGACGCCACCAAAATAGGCATCGTTGGCATATGGATTATTTTGAGCCAAGGCCACTGAGGTCCAGCCATGCAGGAGGAAATGCACATCTGTGAAGGTGCCATCCTCCCTGAACTCCAAGACTCCTCACACCTTCTGTCAATGGTAAAGTCATTGACTGAATTCTGCATAACCAAGCTTACTCTGCAACCCTCGTGTACCACACCTCCCCTGACCTCGCTCCTCAACTACACTGAAGCCCAAGCCCCTTTCCCTTTGTTGACCTACAATGGTAAGCCCCCCTGTAACCCACCTCTTGGGTCACTCATCCCTGGTTTCCCAAGTGTATGCATCTTTCTCTTGTGAACCTCTCTTCTGCTTGTCAGTGAGTCATTAGTGATTCTACATGGTCCTGCTGGAGAACTTGAGATGGGTAGAGGAAACTGACCATCTTTCTTCTCCTCTACCCCTCTCCACACACACGGAGGGGGCACTCTGCCTGCTGCGGGGGCTGTCACAGTGCCCAGTCCACAAAGCCTCAGTAGGTTCCACCCCAGCAGCCGCCGATGCCAGGGCTTACCTTTCCTGAGACAGCCTCTAGCGTTTCCTTCCTTGCTCCAGGGTACCATATAAGGGGATGACATATTGGCAAAGTGATTTCTTCTGAAATCACTGCTGTTTGGCAGTGCGAGGGGGAAGCCTGTGCTCTGACTTCCCTTATGCTAATGGGCCATGAAATGCAAAGGAACAAAATTCCCTGGTCCAAAAGACTGAGTGAATAAACCAAAAGACATTAGTCCAGAGTGGCCTGAAATGACAAAGGACCGTGGGAATGTCTGTGGTTGGCAGAAAAAAAAAAAAAAAAAAAAACAGTGTAGGGCTGCCAGCCCTGAAGTGTCCAGGAGTAGAGGCCTAATAAGAGTCTGAACGCAGCAATGAGGCAAGACTGGGTGGTCAGCTTTGGGTGTAGACAAGCGGTATGGAGAGCGGGAATAAACCTGGCTTTGGAGAAGGCAGACCAGATGCAGCAGGTGATGTGCAGAGGCAGCTGCAACAGCATATGTGTCCCATCCCACATGGTTTTTTTATACTGTGATGCTAATCCCAAGAGGAGGGGTCTGTGTTTCTTCCCCTGGACTTGTAAGGCCTTGTGACTGCCTGGACCAATGGGATTTGGCAGAAGTGATGCCACGGGACTTCCAAGGCTTTGCCAGGAAAAAAGACACAGGGTCACCCTAGCTGAAGCTCTCCCCTCCCATCTCTCCCAGGACACACCCGGTTAGATCCCAGCCACCGAGTCACAAGGAATCCCAGCCCACGTGGAAAGGCCACGGGAGGGCTCCACCTGACAGTCCACTGAGGTCTCATCTGACAGCCATCGCCCAACTTTAGACCTTCCCAATGACTCCGGCCCCAGCCTTCAAGCCTCCCAGTGTCTCCCCACCATCCACTGTGAGTTCCTGCCCCACAGAAACCAGGAATAAAATATGACTAGTGTCTTAAGCCACTGTTTAGGGTAACGGGTTCTACAGCAGTAAATCCCAACACATGCAGCTTGACGGTGGGCTCCACTCCTTGTTGGTGCTGTGACCCTGGACAAGGGCTCCCTCTTTGAGCTGCAGTCTCCTTGCCAAAGTATATGACACCTTCCTCCTTACAAGGGCTTTCCCAAGCCTCACAGCTGAGGACCACCAAGCCCAACACTGCTGGTTTCTCTCCCACCTCTTTGCTTCTGTACTCTGGACCTTCCTTCTGTTTTTCCACAATAAGAATGTGCATCTGTGAAGCCCCCTGCCCAGAGGAATGCCCGACCCAGCAGCATCCCCAATCAAAACTCGTTTGTTGAAACGATAACAAAAGCAGCATAGCCCAGAGTGCTCCCACATGCTGTGTGTGAGTGACCAGGCAGGGAGGCCAGACCCCGGTGGGCTCCAAACCCTGCCTGGGCGAATGCTGTCTGAACGGAGGCAAGGCTGTGGTCTCACCACTGTCCCCAGAGGCCTCTGCCAGCCATCATTCAGCTGTTCCCCGACTCTGCTTGCTCAGGAAGTCTGGCTTGCCCTGGGTCACTGCAGCACTTCTGATTCTGTTTGTTATTTACACCCCACCTAAAGTGCAAATAAAGTAGGAGGTGGTGGGATCCCTGGGTGGCGCAGCGGTTTGGCGCCTGCCTTTGGCCCAGGGTGCGATCCTGGAGACCCGGGATCGAATCCCACGTCGGGCTCCCAGTGCATGGAGCCTGCTTCTCCCTCTGCCTGTGTCTGTGACTATCATGAATAAATAAATAAAATCTTAAAAAAAAAAAAAAAGTAGGAGGTGGTAATTCTGGTGTTTGAGTTCTACCACGGGCTGGTATGCAGCTCCTGCTGCCCTTCTGAAGCCAAGTGTTCATTTTCCTCGTTGCAGGCTTCCCTATTCTGCAGGCTCCTTCCCATTTCCGTGAGAATGTGCCACTGCAGGCAGAGGGTGACTCACACTGAGCCCAGTTGGCCCTAGCTGAATAATCACAGTGTACTGGTTGTCAAGCCTTGGTCTGAGCTCTCATGGAACTTCAGAAAATGGCTTCTAAACAGGATGATGAAATGACAGGACCCACTCAACCCTTCACCTCTTTTGCAAAAATATGAGAACGTCTTAAGAAAAAGAAAAAAAAACCGGGGCTGAAGGGAAAGAGAGACGTGGAGCTGCAAAGAAACTCTTCTCTAAGAGGACACGAAGAATTGTAAGAGCAATTCTCCTTGGCCTCATTGACCATTCAATACCTTCCCCCCTGGCCAGCAGCCTCCTGCCAAACTGCTCAGATCTCAGAGTGCAGAGGGAAGCACTCAGGGCTCTCTTCCACCATCCTCAGCAGTAGCCATTTTCCTGAGGTTCTTGCTTCTTAGGAGGGAGGGTTCCCCCATCTCATCAGCCAGAGGCTCCGGGCTCCCCCTCAATCGACAGCAGTGACCATGGCTGCATGGATGAGCATGCTCCATGGGCTAAGGACCACACTGGACACCGTGCAGAGGACTGCGTGGTGACGAGCAGGATGTCTGCTGAGCAGGATGTCTGCTGCCGCCGTCACAAACGAGGCCATGGAGAAGAGGGATCCAGGAACTTGTTCCCACACCACGGTGGTTGACGCTCCAGTCATCCAACACCACTTGAGCCCATACCTTGAAGCTCACATGCCATCACTCTCTTGTCTTAGCCAAACCCATCCTGCTTTGCCCTGCATGGCCCTCAGTGGAGCCACGAGACACCTCAGCGCCCTTTCACTAACATGGAGAGCCCCAAGCCTCCCTCCTTGGACAGAAGCCCAATGTGTTCACAGTGAGGGACGAGCCACTGAGTCACACTGTTCACTGGTTTATTGAGACTAGGGGAGATCCCTCCCCAAGAGACACCTCAATGCAAAGGGGATGCCACCTTCTGCCCTGGAGTTCCCTCCGTCCATGCCAGCAGTCGAGGTGGCTTCCTGTGGTTAGGATTCTCACTTCTACTGGAAGCAGCTCCCCAAGCCTGCCCTCATTTCTTCTCTCTTAACTCCCCCCAGAAAAACACAAAACCAAAGGAAGCAGTCCTGGGAAGGAATGTGAATGTGGACCTAGGATACATGAGCACAAAGTGGGGGCGGAGCTCAAGCAGAAACCAGGTGAGGGTGTGAATCCAAGGAAAGTTCATAACAAGGTGCAGAGTGGGTGCCTGCAGCTGTTTTGGGAGAATAGGACGATGTTCCAATGCAAAGGGTGGGGGCACCCAGGTCGCATGAACACACAGCAAAGATGCAGGGACGCACATGGCTTTGCACCCATGGGGAACACCTGCCTCTGCTCCAGGGACAGTGGTGCCCCCACCACCAGGGCCACATGAGGCCACAGGACAGAGGAGAAAGCATGTGTGCACATGAGCACAGGAGGAGCATGTGAGTGAGGAGGAGCAGAGGTGGGGGCATGTGAGTGCCAGGAAAAGGCAACATCCAGGGGACAGAGCAGGTGCAGGTACAGGTGCGAGGGATGGGTCTGTGTAGGAGACCTGGAAGGGGAGGGGGGCAGGAGGGGGCGGGAGGGGCCGGTGGGGAAGCAGCAGCGCCTGGTGCGCACTGGACAGTGGATCTAGAACAGTCCAGGGCACCCAGACCACTCCAGACTATCAGAGGGGGGGCGTCCTCCCAGCCAGTCCCCTCCCCGCTCACGCCCTCACTTGTACAGCAAGTGAACCCGGCTCCCGTCACAGCTGAGCCGGTCAGGGGGCTCATGGGGTCCCCTGGGCAGGCCCCCTGAGGGGTCTGGGGGCGTCGGGGGGTGACGCCGAGGGCGCAGCTGCTGCCGAGAACGAAGCTGATGGCGCAGCTCGGACACTCGCTCCTCTTTCTGCGGAAAGAGAGGACGGAGAGGTTGAAAGAAGGAGGTCGGGAGGGGCCTCACAGAGAGGAGTGTGGAAGCAAGGGCATGAGAAAAGAAGGGAGGGGAGAGGGGAGGGGGCGGGGGGCAGGATGGACAGAAGGAATGGAAACGAGAGCCAGGAAAGATGGAAGAGAGCCGACACAGCGAAGTGGGGGTGGCAGTTGAAGAGATCAGGGAAGAGAAACGGGGGGGGGGGGGGCAGGGAGAGAAACAGGTCAGTGCACACAGCCCCCCACCAACCTCAGCAATGATCTTCTCCAGCTCCCGGTTCTCCTTCTCCAACAGTCGGGACTTCTCTTCCTCATTGTTGTTGGTCGACGACCCCGTTTTCATGGTATCCTGCGCCTCCGACTGCCACTCACCCCGGGTGATCAACCTGCGCATCTGGGGGCCAAGGTTTGGGGTGTGAGATGGGAAGGCCATGGGGTCAGCGACTAACAGGTGGTGGTCAAGAAGGACAAGCTGGGCCCCCAACAAGGAGGGTGGGGTAGGTTGGGGAGCACAGTCCCCAGATGGAGGTGAGGAGGGCAGGGAAGTTGGGGAGCACAGTCCCCAGATGGAGGGGAAGAGGGCAGGGAAGGTTGGGGAGTACAATCCCTGGATGGAGGGGAGGAGGGCGGGGAAGGTTGGGGAGCACCGTCCCTAGACCGTGGTGTGCAGCAGCGCCCCACCTTCGGCACGAACAGAACGACCAGAGTGATGTAGGAGGAGAACACTATGGCAAGAGCTGCAAAGGCGAAGGCTGCATCCTGCTGGCTGGACAGGATCATGGTGACCGGGGCAGTGATGAGGCACAGGACCTATAGGGGGACCCATGTGGGACCTCTAGACTTTCCTCCCCCAGAAGAGAGCCCATGAGAACAGGTCCTGGGGGAACTTCCCATCTGAAAACGGTCCAAACTTGAGGCCACCCTCAACTCCCAAAAGGGAAGAATCCCAAACCACGTCCCGCTCTAGGCCAACCCCTCCCTCCAGGCAGAGTTCCTGCCAATGAGCCATTGATCAAATGACCCATCGATGGATCGATGGAGGCAGGAACCCTGGGAGGAAGTTGACTCAAATCCCAGCCAGGGAGCCACATACAAGCACTGTAAGGTCTGTGTTTCTGCTTCCTCACCTGTGTAGGGGGAACACTAAGGTCTGCTTCATGGGTGGTCATGGAGAGTTAAGAAGAGTGTCTGTCGTGCGCTTTACCAACTGTAAACTGCTTTACAAACCTGAGGCATTAACAAATTCTAAAGATGCCCAGCCACTGGTCCCAGCCCTGATTCCTCCCAGGCAGCCCCCGGGGTCAGTGCTGGGTGTCCGGGGCTCACCGCCACGTTGTAGATGGCCATGCCCACAGCCCGGTGGTCATTGATCTTCTCAGTAGACACGCTCTTGGTCTCATAAGCAAGAAAGATGCCTAGCAGCAGCAGCAGCCCCTTGTAACCATAGAAAATGCCTAGAATGGAGGAAACGGTCACCTGGGCAACTAGACCTGATGTATCCACTCACTCCCAGCACCCTCTGCATCCTCCAGAGGATGCTGCTGTTCCTGCTTACAGCTCCACAATGAAGGCTCCTCCCCAGGTGGCCTCCTGACCCCGCACACCTGTCTCCCCAACTTGTCCAAACCTCACCACTTCTCCTGGGACACAGGAAGAAGACTGTTGGGAGCAGGTATCAGCCAGACAGGGGCCCTGGCTGCATGATGTCACCTCCTCACCATCCAGGGGAGGTTTCACCCTTCCTGGCTGCCCACCAGAGCAATGTTCACAAGGCCAAATGGGACCTAACCCAGGCCCCTCACAGCCCCGGTCTCACTCTAGGGAGCCAAGTGAACGGATGGTGTCAGGCTGTCCCCACTGGCCCTTCAGCCACACACAGGCACGACCTCAGCCCTGCTCTAGACGCTCAGCTCCTCACCGAAAAAGACCAACTCTCCTGCCTTCCCAGAAAGAACTAGTGACACAGAGGTGGACACTCAAACTACCCCTTCTCTGAAGACCCTCTGTCCCCAGCCTGCCAACCCGCTCACCCCCACATTGCACACACCAAGCCAGGTGTTCATTTTCTTGGAGCTGCAGTGCTCCAGCTGGGGCAGGATGGACACATCAATATCTTCCTTTGGTTCCTCCTTGGCAAAAGTCTAAGGGAGAATCAGGGCCAAAGGGAAGACAGTGGTCACCCTCCTCGCGCCCCCTCTGCTCAGCCCCTGGCCCCCAAGTCTGCCTCTTTCCCAGGAACACCTCAGAACTGCTTGTCTGCCAGCTTTCCATGATGCCCAGGAAGTCTACACATCCTTCCTGGATCCCCACCCTGCCTTTCTCCAGCAAACCCAAAGGTTCCCGCTAGGATTCCTTACAGGAAGGGGGTGGGGGCTGCCAACAGGCACAATGCTGACAGGCACCCCTCACAAGCAGGAACCACCAGCAACAATCACCAGGGAGCCCCACTCGCCCTGACCTCGGGGCCTCCTCTCAGCTGGTACCTCAATGGTCCGGTGCAAGGGGTCTACCATCTGCCAAATGGCAAGAGTGAGGACATCCATGCCCACTAGCAAGCCCACTGTGGTGTACAGCTTCCAGGGCTCCAGGGTCTAGATAAACAGAGCATGGGTGAGTCAGGGAAGCTCCCTCGGCCCCGGAGCCAGAGCCCTCCAGGCTGGGGGTTAGGAAGCCAATCACCTTCCTCCACTCCTTCTTCTCCTCCTTCTTAGTGAAGACCGTGTGGACCCACCAGATCTTCGTGAACATGGAGCCATAGCCCAGACTGAAGCCCAGACCCAGGAGCCAGAGGCGTGCCTAGGACAGGAGAGAGCAGGGCAGGACAGTGGGGGGAGGGGCAGGCCTTCGGGAGGGACAGAGGTACAGCCAGTGGGGATGGGGGCACGGAGAGGCCAGCAAGGGGGTCCCTCTGCCTCAGGCAATGTGCTCCCATCCATTTCCTCCTCTGCTGGCCAGGCGACCAGGAAAAAATCTGCTGGGGTTACCAGCCCAACCCTCTGCCCTTCAGTGTGTGGTGTGTCCACAGACCCTTACCAACACAGCCCTGCCCATCTTCCCATGCTCCTTGGCCCTTTCCTCCCCCATGCCTGGCCATACCCGGCCACACTGAGGGGCTCCCCTGATCTGCTGGCTTTTCCATCCCTGCAAGCCGCCGGAGTGACCATCCTTATTTCTCCAGCTGGCAAAGCCCATGTATCCTTTGATACTGAAATGCCACCCTTGTGAGGTCCAGCCACCTCCCCAGCCACCACTTCTTCGCTTGCACAGCACTTTCTGTGGACATTTCTCATACTGGCCATGGCTCACTGTGTGCCCCTCCTATGGCGCTTCCATCTCACAGGGACCTACGGCCCGTGCTGGAGTATGCATGTGTGTGTGCAAATGCCATGTGCACAGCTGCAGGGAAGGAGGAGGGGGGATGGGCAGGAGGGGGGATGTAGTTCTGTCCCCACCAGAACTACACAAATGTGACTAGCTATGGAAGCCAGCCTTTCCAGCAGCCCCAGGACCAGCTCCCTGCTGTCTGGTCCAACTCCACCTCTCCTTGCAAACCACAGCAAAGGCCCCCTGGCGGCGTGTACTCCCTGCTGTCTCCACAGCACAGGCAAGCTGCCATTGTCCCAGGTTCTTTGAGCAGACTCCCTCCTATACCCCCAGTCCCTCCCCTCTTCAGTGTGAGGCCGTGGCAACCTTGGAACTGCCTGGAGAGTGGCACAGTGAGGCCTGGATGACTGGAACAGAAGGGTGGTGTCAGCAGGACAGGGACAGTTGAGAAAAGGCAGAGGGGCTCCAGGGTGGGGCCAGCCCTATCGGGCCAGGCATCTGCCCACCTCCTCCTCACCTGACACACAAAAGGAAACTGGCTTCTCCCGATGTGGTACCCATCTAGCCCCAGGGGGAAGACGGCAGCCAACGCCAGGGAGCAGCCCACAGCAGTCAGATTGTTCAAGTTGGGCTGGGAGTTCTGGATGTAACTAGGGCAGAGGCAGGAGAGGAGACAGAGAGGAGCCGAATTAACCTCTTCTCTGCAGATGCCAGCTCTTCAGTGCCCAACTTCCGGCCTTGGAAGACAGACAAAGCCGCCTGGGCCAGGGGCTGGTGGTGGATGCAGGGGCTCCACGGCAGGGGACCCCCGCCAGCACACACACTTTCAACCCCCCACTGTGTTACCTGGCCCCTAACACTTTTCCTCAGCCAGCTGCTGTGGAGCTGGATTGGGACCCACATTCGGGGTCCCCCTCCAGGTGTCAGTAGTCACCGGGAGAGCGTAAGTCAGAGTGCAAACCTCTGCTCCCTGACCCAGGACTCACACAGCTCTGACCTCCGTCCCATGCTCACTGTCCTGGGGTGCGGGGGCAGGCAGACAAAACAAGGAAAGTGTCAGACAGGAAACTTACCGGACATGAGAGTTGTAGATGTTAAAGGACAGACAGACCACAGCCAGGACAATGCCCAGGCTGGAGAGGACAGAGACTGAAATGAAGAGCTTCTGTGACATGAAGCGAAATGTCTTGATGACCAGGGTCTGGTCGGCCGGGGGGGCCCCTCCTGCATGACATTAAGGGTAAGGGGCGGTTCTGGTCAGCTAGGGGGCCCTCCTGCATGGCAGTGGGGGGTCTGGTCAGCTGGGGCCCCTCTTGCATGGCAGTGGGGGGTCTGGTGAGTTGGGGCCCCTCCTGCATGGTAGTGGGGGGTCTGGCCATCTGGGGCCCCTCCTGCATGGCAGTGGAGAGTCTGGTCAGCTGGAGCCCTTCCTGCATGGCACTGGGGGTTCTGGTCAGCTGGGGGACCCTCCTACATGGCAGTGAGGGGGTTCTGGTCAGCTGGGGGGCCCTCCTGCATGGCACTGGGGGTTCTGGTCAGCTGGGGGACCCTCCTGTATGGCAGTAGAGGGTCTGGTCAGCTGGGGGGGGCCCTCCTGCATGTACTGGGGGTTCTGGTCAGCTGGTGGGAGCCTCCTACATGGCAGTGGGGGATCTGGTCAGCTGGGACCCCCTCCTGCATGGCAGTGAGGGGGTTCTGGTCAGCTGGGGGGCCCTCCTGCATGGCAGTGGGGGAGTCTAGTCAGCTGGGGAGCCCTACTGCATAGCACTGAGGAGGGGACAAGGAAATGAAGAGGCAGAGAAAGGGGCAAGGACACCTGCCTCCAGCCCTGAGGACATGGGGCCCTGGCTGCTCTGAATTGGGGCCAGGACAGAGGAATGCTCCCTGCAGCTTGGGATCTCAGGAAGCAGTGGAAGGAGAGGAGAAAATGGAGCTAGAGGCTAGGATATATTAGCAAAGCTGGAGTCTGTTTCTGCTAGTGTTTGTTCTGTATTTTCTGTCTTTTTCTCAGCAAAAGAAACAGGAAGGGAAGAAGGGGATGACTCAGAGGCAAAGTTCATGAAATCTCTCAGAACTCAAATCAAAAGCTGCAAAAAGACAGTCGTGGAATCATAAAGCTAAAGAGTTCAAAGCATCCAGCCCAGTCTCCTAACCTTAAGGAAAAAAATCTGATCTGTGATTTTTTAACTCTGGCAGGGTGACATTCCCAAAGGTGTTTTCTGGTTATTATTAAAAGGAAGCCAGATTTGTCGACGAGTTCACAAAAGAAAATAAAATCTAATTTCAATTTGCTTAGCTTTAAAAAGAAAACTGTAATTTAGGCCATGTGGCATTTATAGCAGTATAGAATACTGTCCTAAATTCAAATTATAAAAAACATGTCAGAACTCTGGCAGTGCTGGAAACCACTAGCTTCCAGTGGGGTGGAGCAGCTGGCAGCTATCTCCATCCTTGAGGTGCCAAGCCATGATTCTACTAGTAGGTCCTTCCTTTTGTCCACCTGGAGGATCTGTCCCATTTCTGATTATTTAGCCCACCAGGCACACAAGGAATAATTGCTTACTTTTTGTCTTTAAAAAGCACATTTTAGGGTATGGCAATTATATGAGGTTTTGCAACATCTCATAATCTAAGCAACCAATTTTGTGGCAGAGATGAAGGGGCTACACAGGCCCAAAGTAGCTGGTTCTGATATATCAAGGTACCAGAACATCTGAGAAACCCAAAGAGCGTTTCCATGGCCACCCCAGGCACCCCCACCTCCAATCCTATGACCTAAGCCATGAGCTGCTTTTACTAGTGCATTGCTACCATGTGCCTGCTCCTTCTCCAAATACACAGCTCCCCTACCCAGGTCCTAACCCCAACCCTGGCCCATCTCCCTGGCACATTTCAAACCCACGGCGCCCACCACCGTACCCTCGTGCACAGGCACAACCCTTCCCCTGGTTGTTCACAGGCAGTGAAAGAAAATGCAAACAGGACCAGCTTACCAATCCATTTGTCCGTTTTAGACCAGGAAAGGTCATCCTTGGTGCTGTCATAGTAGCCGATCTTCTTGTAGCTGCCACCTGGCAGAACAGGCAGAGGGGTGAGGAGCTGTGCTGGGCGCTAGCTTCCTGAACTGGGGCTGATTCTACCTCCACCCTGAGCCCCTGACGGACCCTGGGAGGACCTGAGGGCTCTCTTAGGCAGCCATCAGACATAAAGTAGATCCCAAGGCAATGTAATACAGAACAGCTTGTAGGGTTAGAGCCCAGTGGAGAGGGTTCCACGGGTCGGGTGTGCTATCCCCCAGCCTTGCGCCTCTCTTGGTGGTCATCTCGCACTTCGATTCTGGTGTCTAAAGCTTTCAGAGTGCCTGCTTATTCTCCCTCTCATGACAGAATCACAGGGTCTATTTTCCCAGAATCTTTCATTTAAATAAAGAGTTTAATTTTAGAACTTTATTTTCGATTGGCTTGGGTTCTGATTCCTTGGAAAGTTGCATCTGCCTTTTGGAGCCACGAGGCGAAATTCAGCCACTGCTAAGATTCCCAGTGACCAGTGACCATAACTGTTCCCTCTGAAGCCACCCCACAACCTCCAGTCTGGGTTACAGAGAGACCTGTGCCCACAGCACCCTAGGAGGCCAACAGGGGTGTGTGCACAGATTGACTCTTGGAAGCTTGGCAAATACTGAAGTGTGCTGAAGTGTAAGACCATGCAGTCTAGAAAAGCCAAACTGCCCCTAAGATGCAAAAATCAGGAATGCTTGTTTACACAACAAGAAAATTCAATAAGTTTCTTCTATAAATAGCCGGTTAGCTAGATCCGGCTGCCCTAAGTCCAAGTCCACAGGTGTGCCTCTTACAGGGCATTAGCCCTTCAAGCCCAGGCCACCAAAGGGAAGCCACTGGACAGAGACATGGCAGCTTTCACGGTGTCTGCCCCTTTCTACCTCAAGCCACACACCCTCTCCAAGCTTTCTGCTGCTATTATTACATAGACGCTTGATGAAGGGAAGGAAGCAGGGAGCCCCGGACTGACTGCAGAAGCCACCTGGGGTGGGGCCCCCCAGCCCAGCTCGGCCCCCCAACTCTGGCCCACGCCTCTGCACTCACCCTGCAGCTGCTCAATCAGAGTCCAGGCCATCCGTGAGCCGCTGGCATCAAACACCACGTGGCCCTGGGAGACGGGAACATGCGGAGGCAGGCAAAGGTGATAAAAGCAGGAACCAGAAGAGAGCATCAGGGACTCTCTGGATCCTTATGTTTTTGATGTAATTGAGCCTCTGAATGAATTCTATTTATGGCATTTGCCTGCATATAGGACATACCCCAGATGCCCATACCCTAGATTCTAGAAACATTATTCTTTTGAAAAGAAGCTTCACTCATGGGATTTGAGTGGGGAAATATCCTCAGAGAGCACCAGGAGACCTGGCTTCTGGCTATGTGACTTGAGCATGTCACCAAATCCCTCTGGGCACTAATTTCCCCACTTTGAAAGGAATAGGACATGATTTCTCAGACTATTTCTACTTCAAAATCCTATGATTCTCACTGGACTCATAAATACCTAGGGGACAGGTTGGAAGAAATGGAATATCCCTTTTCCTTCTAGTCTCTTACATGTTTTTCTCTTACAGGTCCCCCAACTCCCATCTGAGCCTATAATTGCAGGCTGATGCATGCTTGCAGGGGAAGTATGGCGTGCTCTCAGCAGGAGGACGGGGAATGTGAGGGGATTGCTGTCACTCACAGAGACACCCTCAAAGGACGAGGAGTTCATTGCGCGGTAGATTTGGTCTGTGATCGTCTGGTTGTTGTAGTTGAAGTCTTCCAGGCGCACCCCCGAACGGCCGCTCCCTCCAGATGTCTTGTTCAGGGCCAATGCCAAGGCCCAGATGGCATCATAGGCCAGCGGTGCCTCCTGGAAGCCGCCTGTCTCCTCAGGGTGTCTCTTGAGTCTCTTGGTCAGTTTCTCCACAAACTCCTGGGATGTCTGCACAGGGAAGGACAGGGAGAAACGGCTGGCGTGGGTGAGGCATGCAGGGTGTGGCTTCTGATCCGGCAGCAGCACCTCTCATGGCACAGATGGTTTGTGTTCATGTTGTCAGATTGAGACACAGGCATTCGAAATCTGTAAATATGCCCATATCTAGACTGGAGCTGGGCTGAGCAGGGTCCAGTGGTTCAGTGTGCACAGAACCACAACTCAAGTCTACGGGACAGACGCTGTATAACAAAGGGCCAAAGAAAGTAGAGGTGGAGCCAAAGGCGATGTTCTCCAGGGTCCAGATATTCTCAGTGGGCTGGACCCGAACCACTCCAATTACAGCTGCTCCAATTACAAGACAACCTAGAGGGTGCCCCCCAAGAAACTTCCTCATCCGGGACAGCCCCCTGGAGGGATCTGAAGGCTGAGGCCCCAGAGACACCCTTCCCAACATTTGACGTTCGGAAGCCACTACTCAGACTCTCCCCTCCACCCCCACCCCCATCTTTGTTCTCCAAGAAAGCAAAAGAGAATGACAGCTCCTATAACTCTGTCATGAAATGGATCAAGAGACCTGAATTTCTATACCTGGCAATGACCTCATTTGGCTAAAAACCACAGGCAAATTGCTCGGGTTTTTGGAAATGCCTACCGTGTAATGGAGAAAATTACATCCGCCCCTTCTTACCCCCTAGAAGCCACACAAGGAAATGCTCAGTGGCCACTTGTTGGCAAGGCTGCCCACAACTCTGTTTAGATCTGGAATGTACTAACAGCCTCACACTCTTAAGGAAAGAATGAGTAGATGAAGAATAAATAAAATGTTTCTCATGCCCAGCCCACTTTTCTTTCTATTCAACTTTCTGAAACCAGGGGAGGGGGAAGTGCAAGGAACAGTCCACCTGGGACCCTGGGAATAGCTTGTGGACACAGGCCAGGGCTCCACCACCTTGAGACCCAGACCTCTGTCCATCCTCAACACCCAGTACAGTGCCCAGCCCACATGGACCAATGATAAACGTCCACTGGATCAATATTCTATATGATACCATGGTGGTAGATACACGTCATTCTACCTCTATCAAACCCTCAGAATGTACAGCACCAGGAGTAAGCCTGCGCATAAAGCAAGGAACTGGGTGCTGATGGGTCAGTGCACATGCATCCAGGGTAAGCGGTCTGGTGGGGAAGGTTGGCGATGGCGGAAGCTGTGCCTCTGCGGTGGGGAGCATATTCCTCTCAACTTTGCTGTGAATTCAAATCGCTCTAGAAATATATTTATTAAAATGTCCATTGGGGGATGCCTGAGTGGCTCAGTGGTTGAGCATCTGCCTTTGGCTCGGGGCATGATCCCAGGGTCCTGGGATCGAGTCCCAAATCGGGCTCCCTGCATGGAGCCTGCTTCTCCCTCTGCCTAGGTCTCTGCCTCTCTCTCCGTGTCTCTCATGAATAAATAAATAAAACCTTTAAAAAAATAAAAATAAATAAATAAATAAACAAAATGTCCATTGGGCAGATAAACAGATAGATGAATGAACCCCAATTCCAAACAGTTCACCTACAGGCTGTGTAACATCAAACGAGTCACTAAACTTCTGTAGTTGGTTATTCAATTTTAACATGAGGATAATCTGCCTACCTGAAGAGTTATCATAGGAAATAGAAACATAGGTAAAATGCTGCGTTATAAAATTAAGCTACAGTTTCTCTTTGCAAATTTCCCCATCTCTCAACCTCATCTTTGTCACTGGTACTCAGATCTACAATCCATCTCAGCATTTCAAGTCCTGTATCCCCAGCTGTCTCTGAGGCATTTGTAGCTAGATGATCAATGACCTTAAATTAAAAACATCTAAGACTAAGCTCAACTTTTCTTTACTCCTCAACACTTCCTGGTAGGTGAGACTGAAGCGTTAGAATCCCTTAGACTCTTTCAAATCACCAAGGCCTCTTAATTATTCTGTTGAAATGTTTCATTAATGCTGTCAGCCCCGGGATCCCTGGGTGGCGCAGTGGTTTGGCGCCTGCCTTTGGCCCAGGGCGTGATCCTGGAGACCCGGGATCAAATCCCACATTGGGCTCCCGGTGCATGGAGCCTGCTTCCCCCTCTGCCTATGTCTCTGCCTCTCTCTCTCTCTCTCTCTCTCTGTGACTATCATAAATAAGTAAAAATTTAAAAAAAATAGCAATATTTAAAAAAAAAAATGCTGTCAGCCCCTACACAGAACAGTGATCATGATGATGATGATGATGATAGCTAACATTTATATTTCCTTACACTGTTCCAGGCATTTTTCCACTTTTCTAAGGTGTATGTGTGTGTGTGTATATATATATATATATACACACACACACACGTACTTTTCTACATGTATATATATACACATATACATGTATGTACATATACATACACACACACACATATGTATGTATAAGGAAATAGGCACAGAAAATTGTCATCCTGGATTCAAGCCCAGGCAGCCTGGCATCAAAGTCCCTACTCCTCTAACACCTCGCACTGCCTCTGCACATAGGTAGGCCTCTCCAAGAGCACCTGCTCAGTAAACAGCTGCTAGGGTGAGGCTTTCTGAGCAATCCTTCACAAGTCTATCCAATCCTCAGTTCGAAGTCCACACTGGATCAGAAAAACATCCAGATGGAAAGGATTCATCTGCCCTGCGTGGTGCTCTCTGCACCCAGATCTTCATACTCTCTGCTGCCTCCAAGTCAGTAAACCAACATGCTTTCCCAAAAAATCTTTCCCCTTGGGCCAGCACAGATACAGCTGCAGGTTTTCAGGCGGAAATATTACTAAGCATCTCAAGGAAAAGTGAACAACAGCAAAAATCCCACAACCCACAGAAATTAGTCAAGTAATCAAATGCAACTCGATGACCCTCATTTTATAACAGCCCGCTGGTTGTCTCTATGTGAGGGACATGGATGCCCGACTGCGACCTAAACTTTGTATCTCGAGGCAGCTTTCGATTTTGTATTGTACCAAGATTTGATGGGACCTCTATCCCAACTTGTGAGAACTGCGACAGAACCTCATTCCCAGGTGAGGCCACCTCCCAGCTGTCCCTCTAGCCCAGAGCTGCCATATTTCCTCAAAACTACTCCAACCCACTCTCCCATTCCTGGCTCCTTTCTAAACCAGGGTTCCTCAATCTCTGCCCTCTTGACACTTGGATCAGAGTAAATCTTTGCTGTGGGGGAACTGCCTATACATGATAGGATGTTTAGAAGCATGCCTGGCTCACCCATTAGATGCCAGTTGTGACAACCAAAACTGTCTCTAGATATTGCCACCTCTCGTTGAAAACCACAGCTGCAGCCAATTGTCCTCAAAATGTGGTCTCAAACCAGTAGCATCAACATCCCTAGGGAATGTGCTAGAAAGAACCACTCCAGACCTACTGAATTAGAACTTCCAAAGGAAGAGCCCAGTAATCTGAGTACTAACTAACCCTCCAGAAAGGTAACGTCTGAGAACTAGTGCTCTAAACTTAGCATCATCCTTATGAAGTGAAGGCAGCTCTGCTTCCTTTCTAAATCTCCATGACTCTTGCTTCTGATTTACCTCTCCTAGTCCTGTTTGATTCATCCACGGTCTATGCCCTAGTCAGTTGTGAAGGCTGCTTCTACCCTTTGGAAAATCTTGGCTTTTCCACCAGGTGTTTTAAGCTACCAAGCAGGCATGCTCTCACCAGAAGCCCTATGGCCTCAAAGGCAGGCACCACTCTTCTCTAAAGACCAAGAGCCAGAAAGGTGACCGTCTAACTCATTCTGCTCCAAAGCCCCAGATGTCCTCTGCTTCCTGCCAGAGGCTTCCCTAATTCTCTGCTGGGGGTAGAAGTCACGACTGGCACGTCCCAGGCTCACGGTGCTGATAAGCCTTTTCACTTTGGGCACCAGTTCCTCTATTTCCTCAGGTCTCAGAGATGACTCACTACTCTGGTGCTCTACAGGGATGTGATCCTTCAGAATTTTCCCATTGTATTTTCAACCAAGATACCTTAAATATAAAGTCCCTTGGAATTTCCCAGGACAGGATCCACAATCAGAGTCCACTTGACAATGGACACTTCCAACACAATCCACTGCTAGAACAGACTGCCTGAACCATCTTCCTCCCTTGATCAAAAGCTTCCATCAGCTGAACAGTGTTAGCCAACAAAGGCACAGACTCTTTAGTGGGATTTCATGGTTTTCCATGGAGGATGAGAGGACAAAGTGGTTTGGAGTTAGACTAAATGAGGGTCAAGTCTGGTTTCACCACTGAGCAGTTATGGGGCCTGGGCCATGTCACTTGACCTCTCTGTGTCAGTCTCCTGGTCTACAGAATGGAAATGACAACCCCATATCAGAGCATGGCTGGAGGATCACTGAAACCATGTACCTAAACTCCTGGCTTACCACACAAAAGCAATCATTAGTACATTTTTGTTTTAATGAGATATTTGGGGCTTTACAACCATTAACTCACCCCCGGCATGCTTTCCAAAACTAGTATTCCAGACCCAGAACTACATCTGGTAATAATGAGCAGACATGCAGGCTGCCTTATAAGCTTGCTGGAGATTCCTGCATTCTTTCAGGTGTAATAATGAGCAAGAAAGGAGCCCTGACCCTCACACTCACGCCCTGCAGGGCCGCCCCAGCCTTCTCAAATCACAGGACATGTCTTCCAGCCCCAAGTCTGTCACCAATCAGCTATCTGGAAAGAACTGATTGCAAAAGTCCCTTTTACATCTAAAATTCTAAAAGAGGATCATTAAAGAAATATCAGGGGCCAAGCTAATTCAGTATCAATCAGGAGTGAATATTAAGCAACTCCAAAGGGCTCTGAAGTCACCAAAATAAATCATATTTCTGTCACTTCTGTCAAGGTGTGCTTGTGAATACGGCATCTATATTATCATTAACTCCTATCCCTCATTTGACTTCTTGCCAACCACTCCTCATTGCCATGGTAACAGCCCTTCCACTCATAGGGGCCTCGTGATCATAACTCTCCCATTTCTCTCTCGCTTCTGCTCAAGAAAGTCACAGCAGAGGTGAAAGCCACAGGAAACACGGTGCAAACAAGCTCTGCGTGCCCTCCTGGACCTGCACGTTCCACTCCTGCCCCCACTCCCACCCCTGTAAGGCACCCTCAGTTCTGTTCCCCAGCCCAGGGGGCCAGCTTCCAGGTCCCCACCCTCACCATGTTGGAGATGCTGCGGGTGTTGGCTGGGTTCAGCATGACAATCTCAGTGGTGATGTGGCCTTCCACAGCCTCGGTCATCTCATCCACTGTGCAGTTGATGGAGGGGTCGTAGGTCTTGAACCAATTGTCAGCATACCACCCAATGAGGAACCACACATACTTCTTCCCAAAGAGCCGCTCCTTGTATACCTGAATGCAGAGGAGGAGGGCTGGGGCTTTATTTCTTTTTTTATCTTATTTCCCTTGACACTATGCAGCCTCTGGGGAATCAGAGAAGAGCAGAGAATTGGAAAGAGTAATCTACAGGTCTTGGATGGAGTTGGAGACACTCAACTACTCCTCCTACTACTAAGTTTCTACTGAGCTAGTCAGGAAATATGGGATTCAAGGGTTCCTGTAGAAACCCAAAGGGGTAGGAAGGTAAAATCTGGAGAAAGTGCATTTGTGAGAAGCCAAGAGATGGAGTCAAAGCCAATGGACAGAGACTTCATCTAAATGATTACCTCAGATCATCCACTCCAAACTGAGCACATGTGCACAAAGCCCCCCAGACAACCCAGGGACCTGAACACACGTGCACAGAGCCTCCCAGACAGCCCAGGGACCTGAGCACGCGCACACACACACACACACACAGCCCCTCAGACAGCCGGGGACCCGAGCACACATGCAGAGAGTCCCCCAGACAACCCGGGGACCCGAGCACATGTGCAGAGAGCCCATCAGACAGTCCAAGGACCTGAGGACACATGTGGAGAGCCCACCAGACAGCTCAGGTCCCTGAGCACATGTGTACACAGCCCGCCCAGACAGCCCAGGGACCTGAGCACATGTGCACAGAGCCCACCAGACAGCCCAGGGACCTGAACACATGTGGACAGAGCTCCCCAGACGGCCTGGGTACCTGAGCACACGTGTACAGAGAGCCTCCTGGATGGCCCAGGAGACCTGAGCACACATGCACAAAGAGCCCCCCGGAAAGTGCAGGGACTCAAGCACATGTTCACAGAGCCCCCCAGATAGCCCGGGAACCCGAGCACACATTTGGAGAGCCCCCCAGAGAGCCCAAGGACCTGAGCACACGTGCCCAGAGCCCCCCAGACAGCTCAGGAACCTAAGCACACGTGCCCAGAGCCCCCCAGACAGCCCAGGGACCTGAGCACATGTGCAGAGAGCCCACCAGACAGCCAGGGGATGGAGCCGACCCTCCCTCTCCAGATTCCAACTCTACCTCACAGAACACTTTCCGGGCTTCAGTCTCATAGAAAAGTCCCACGATGATTCGGGCATCCTGGCGCTACAGATCGGAGACAAATAGAGCTCATGACAAACAAAGCAAGCACTTGCACAGCTGTGATTTTTTTGCATGAGTGCATGTTGCAGGGTTCTGCTCGAGGGGTGCTGGATTAATGCCACCTGGATGAGGAAAATAAACTTCCCAGGAGATGGTACTATCTCCCAGAATCAGATTAGGGTGCTAATCCTATTGCAACATGTCAGTATATCAAATCAACCCTAAGTTTACACATTATTCATCAATTATATGGAATATATGACTGCATATAATGTTTATTTGCATCTCATAAATACATATATATAAAAACTTAACAAATCAACTCATGGCACACATGAAGCTTATACGATGTTATATGCTAATTATATCTCGATACAAAAAAACAAAACAAAAAAACAAAAAAAACAAACAAACAACACCCCTGCCCCTGCCTGGCTCTCCTCTCCAACCTACCATGGGTCCCCCACCCTGGTTCCTCAGCGGCCGAGCCCACCACCCCCAACCCCTGCACCTTGAGGTTCTTGACAGGCACGGCAGGATCTGAGAAGAAGCTCTGGCGGAAAGTAATCTCAATCCCAGCCTCCTTCACTCGTTCCTCTAGGTCGTCCAGAGTCTTGGGTGGGAATGAGAAACAAATGGAGAAAACATGGGGCATGCCATGGGGTAAAGACCGGAGATGTACAGCACTCCAGAACCCCTCCCCATGTGTGTCCCTGGGTGGGGAGAGCTCCAAGGAAGGTGTCTGTGGTCTCAGGATATAGATCCTACAGAGGATCTGTGTCTTGAGAAGTCACCCCATTCAGCCCGCCCCACCACACAGTAAAAGTGGGGGAAAGACAGACAGGCTCCGGTGTGGACAGGATGGGAAAACACAGCTGCATCAGAGAAGAATCCCTGCACCACGGAGACGGTCAGGGGAGGGTTAAGGGGCCACTGAACAGGAGAGTGGACAGGGTCCAAGAGTAGGAGAGAGGGCCAGCTGTCTTTTTCAGGTTCAGAGCCCTGCATCTGAACCCCCACTCTGCCTCGTTGTCCACCCACCTCCCTCCCCCTCCCTTCTCCATCTCTTTTCTATTCCCACTGTTCCCACTCACACTACCACCACCCCTGAGGGTCTCTGGAATGTGCCGCCTCTCTGGGTTCCTATCACATATTCCTTCTTGTATCTCATCTCAACCCTGGGGAAAAGCTACTATAATAGAATTGGGTCAGTTGGGGTCTAATTATCTGGCAAAGAGAGCATCAAAGGGAAAAAGTGCCCTAAAACCAAACAGTTGGAAAGGACCCTAAAAACCCGGATCTGTTTGTTCCTCTGGTTGCAAAAAGACACCCACTGAACCCACTCAGAACGGGTTTGCTTTCGATAAAGAAGTAGGCTCTTCTCCCCAGAAGGCATCCTGGCCACGGCACCATGCCCTGGAGTGGGACACAGGCCCCCTTACCGATGTGAACACCTCGGTGGTCTGCTGGATGGTGGCAATCTTCCTCCAGCCCCACTTCTCAAAGAGCTTCACTCGCGTAGGGTTGTGGAGCGTGGCCGAGGGATGAGTTCGGAAGAAGGTAGGAAAGCGCTGCCGGTTGGACAGAGCTGGTGAGCTGGAACCATAGGAGAGCTAGCGGGACAAAGGCAGTACAGAACAGGCTCACCTGGAGCTTGTGCACCGTCCCCCAGGCTGCCTCCCGGCCCCCCACCCACTTCTGCCTCAAGCATCATGGCCCTGCACCCCCACCTCACCCCAGCACAGGTGCACAGTCCCCGATGGGACTCCACTTCCCGCCCACAGGGAGCAGTTAGCTGCAAGGAGGCCTGGAAAGGACCACGAGCCTTCCAAGGAGGTCCCCACAGTCTCCTCACACACAAAGTGGGAGGACCTTCTTTCCAGCCCAGCCTACCACAATGAGGTTCCACATCCTGGCAGCCTCAGCCACAAGCGTGGAGACAGAGCTGCAGCCAGGCATGAGGATGATCTTGATGGGGTCGTTGTAGAGCAGTTCATACAGGTACTTGGTAGCTTGGCCTGGGTCACACTGAATGGAGAGGGGTACAATTGGTCCTCCTGGTGCTACTCCCCACTGCAGCTACCCAGGCCCCCGTCCCACCCTGGACCCCATCTGTCTGTTTCCCCTCATGCATGAAACACCCTCCCCTCCCATCCTCCTGCCTCCTCACCTGGGTTCTCTTCTCTGCCAGAACTAGTGCACAGACCCCCTGAATCCCCTTCAGCCCCTTCCCACACATCCCTGAGCCCACCATCTTCTCACCCCAGTCCTTGTCTCCAGGTCTGTAAGTGCTAAGTATCTGTGAGTAGAAAAGAGTCTGCAGGAATGTGCATCAACCCTCCCTAGTCCTGGACAGGACAGAGTCCTAAGAACCACATGATGAAATGCCTCTCTCACCCTACAAACCCCTTCTCTCCACCTTCCATTTTTCCTAGCTCATCTCTCTCCTGGGCTGATGGTAAATAAACATGAAGAGAACAGGGAGCAAGACTGCCAGGGGGTCCGGCAGGGCGCAGTGATCTGATCCTTTCCCTCCTGCTGGGCCCTGACATTTGCTGGATCCATTAGAAGAGGGGGCGGAGACAGGGGGGAGAGACAGGTGACAGAGATGGGGGAGAATAACTAGAAGGAGGCTCACCACAAACCAGATGCTTTCAGAGTACTGATGAGAGGCAGGGAGGGGGAGGGAAGGGATGTGGGGGGCTAGCTGTGTGCACCCCCCTGCCTGCTCCCCTCCTGCTGAAGCATGACATTTCTGGAGCTATTGGAGCCCCAAAGGAGGCAGAGAAGAAATGGAAGCTAGCGGGAGCCGGGGCAGAGGAGACAGAGGGGACCGGGGCTGGGTAGGGAGGGAAGGAGGAAGGCCCCCCCAGAGCCTTCTCACCTCCTGCCAAGGCCTGACATTTGAGACATCAGGGAAGTTGGGCCAGGAGAGCCAGGTGGGGCAGGAAGACCGAGGCTCCCATCCCCCTGCTAAGAGGTGTTTCTGAAGGCTCTTCGCCCTTCCACTCAGACTCCTGCAGGCATCTCTGCCATTCTCAGGCTCACCCTCTCTCACACTTCTAGCAGAGTACCCCAGATCTCACCTCAGCTCTCCCCAGCAGCCCCACGGAAAGGCTGACAGGACCTAGGTGGACACTGACACCGACAGGGCGACCTTGGTTTTCTCATCACCACCCCCCCCCCCATCCCTTCTCTCTTGCACTGGTCCCTCCGTACAGATCCCTTCCTTGGGCTTCTCACCCTCCTCCCCTCTACACTTCCTCTCAGCCTCTCTTCCGCCCTCTTCACCAAGGAACCTGATACATTCCAGTTGACACATCCCAGTTCCCTGCTCCCCTCTCCCCTGCTGCCTCTGTTACGTTCTCTTCCACATCCTTTGGTGGAGAAGAGGGAGCGTCTGCTCCCCAGCACCTCTGGTGGGTTAGTCTGAGCCTCAGACCTGACCCTCTGCTCCTCAGACCTGACCCTCCAGCCTCAGACCTGACCCTCTGCTCCCCTTCCTGCCCTAACACCTCATTCTCCTCTGTGCCCTGCTGCTCTTCCATAGGCATCTGGGGTTAAGCTACCCACGGAATCCACCAGGACAGGATCCTCAGGACTCATTCCTGACCAGGGACTTAGAATCTGTGTTTGGAACCAAGTCCTCTGGTGATCCTCGTATACACCAAAGTTTGGGGATCCCTTCAAACTGTGAGGAGGGATCTGAAATCCCCCACCAACCCCTAGCAGTACGGTGTTCTCTTCTCTCCAAGCACCCACCTTCAACCCCGCTTCTGCCCACTCTTCCCTCACAAACATATTTCTCAGCTGTTCAAAGAATGACTACACATCCTGAGTCCACTCAGGTCCTGAATCCTCTCCTCTGTACTCCTCTCTACTCTCCCCCAGATCCCTCACGATTCTGGGGTCATATGTCAGAGAAGATAAATTTGAGGCCCCAAGTCTCAGTCCTTCCCTGTGCTACGTTCCTCCTCAAACTCCCAGTTACTCAAAGGGCACAGAGTGGGAGAGGAATCTGATGGCACCATTCTCTACTCCCCTACCCAAATTCGCTTACCTAGCCCCCCCTTCCCTGCCTCCCTTACCCTACCTCCATCTCCCTTCTCACACCTCAGAGGCCACAATGCCATAAGGAAGATAAAGTGAAGACTCAAGTTCCACAAGATGCCCAACGATGATCTCTCCTCCTCATCATCATCACTCCCTCCCCCACTGCCATCCCTCCCTGCTTTCTCTCCTGCCTGTAACCAGACTCCCCTCTATCCCCATGCAATTGTGGGGGCTCCCATGTGGATCTCTAATGCAGCTCATTTCCCAGTGCCCATGCCCACCTCCTAACCATTAGCTCTCCCCGACCACAATATGCTGTCTATCCCACAGTCCAGGAATCCTCTGCAGGGCAGGGCGCCCAGCTACCCTGTTGTTTTCTGCGATAAATAAAGAGCACTCAACTTCCCCAAAATGTTTGGTGTTCAGTCTGTTTCTTCTAGTTCCAACCTGCTGCCAAGATCCACCTTATTACCACGGTAAATGGAAAGCCCCCCACCTCTGACACCTCCTCCGTCCCCAGACCCCATTCTAGGGTCAGTTTACTCCCCAGAAGATCAGGCTCGGCTTGGACCCTAAATCCATCACCAGTTCCCCCAGCATCCCCCACCCCCACTTCCCAGCGTTCTGGGGAGCAGGAGGCTCTGCCTCCCGTCTTGACCAACCTCGTGCACCCCCAGACCCTCATCTTGACCCTCCAGCCCCTGTGACTGTCCCCAGGCTCCCGCCAGTCAGACGTGGGAGGGGTCCTTGTCGCAGTCGCAGCAGTCGCTGGGACCGAGGCCCCCCGCCCCCACCCCCCGCCCACCCCCACCCCCCACCCCACCCCCGGGACTACCTTGCTGTCGTGGTGGATGAGCTTGAGCTCGTAGTCCGGCAGGATGTCCCTGCGGCTATTCACGTCCTCCAGCGCCATCTCCACCGCGGGCTGGCAGGCCTGGCCCCCCGGCCAGCCCCCGCTCATGGGAAACAGCGCCCCGATGTACACCGCTCGCCGCTCTGAGGAGGGGTGCGGGGGTACCCGCGGGTGAGGCCGCGGGAGGTGGGGGGCGTGGGAGGGCCCCGCCGGGCCCACCCCCGCCGCCAGCAGCAGCAGCAGCGGCAGCGGCCACCTCGCCCGCGGACACAGGACCCCCGGACCCATGGCCCGGCGGAGGGGCGGTCTGGGGGGCGGGAGGCGCTCAGGGGGGACACTTTTCCTGGGGAGGGCTGCTGAGGCGGCGTCGAGGAGGCGCCTCCATCCTGCGCTCTGTGGGGAGGGGGCGAAGGCCCCAGGGAAGCGGGGCGGGTGGGCTTCCGACGGCCCCCAGGGCTCTGGCTCCCGCCACCGCCACCGCCACCGCCACCGCGGACTCTCCTCGCGGACTGACCGACCGACCGACCGGGGGGAGGAGGAGCGGGAGATGGAGGGTTGGGAGGGGGCCCTGACGTCAAAGGCGCCGCGGCAGCTGCGGGCGGGGGGAGGGGCGGGAGGGCGGCGCGACGGCGTGGGAACAGCGGTGGGAGGGGAGGGGAGGGGAGGGGGGGAGGGAGGGAGGGAGGGGGGAGGGAGGGAGGGAGGGGACTCGCCCTCAGCCCGCCAGGCGGGGACGGGGGCCGCCCCGGGGGCGCGGGGGCCTGGGATGGAGACGCGCAGGGCGGCAGCGGGACGCGCGCCTCTGGCAGCCGCTGTGCGTGGATGGGCAAAGGGAGAAGGCGGCGGGAACCGCGGGGAGCGAGCTGGTTGGGTGGGAAGGGGGTGGCGTGAAGGGAAGCGATGGGGGCGGAGGCGGGGACCCGGGGCTGCGGAGACAGGCCTGGCTCGGGTGCCTGGAGACCCGAGAAGGGCGAGGGTGGCGGTTCGGAGGGAGCGAGGCCCTGCCAGGCTGCGGTGGGCGCGCGGGGGCCCCGGGGTGGGGGTGTCGTCAGGCACCCCCCCAAGAGGGTGGAGGGGAAGCAGCAGCGAGGGTCAGCTCGCCCCGTCGCCCCCCACGCCTCAGCCGGGCGCCGCGATCCGGCAGAAGCGGGGTCTGGCAGGGAGGCGGGGCGGAGGGCAGGGCAGCCGAGCGGGGAGCGGGGAGGGACCGCGGGCCTGCAGAAAACCCCGACAGAGGCAGAAAACCGGTAGGGAAAGGAGGGCCAGCCGCGAATGGGGTCGGGGTGGGGAAAGGGGGGACAGGACCCCGCAGCTGGGGGCGCGACCCGGGGGCGCAGGGCGGACTGTGAGGGGTCAGGGCATTGCGTGCGGTGCGCGACAGGAGGGTTTCTGATCTCACCTGAGTGCGGCGTTCGGTTCACTGGCAGCAGGAAAGACGGGGATCAGAGAAGAGTTACCACTGGCGCCCAGCGCCCCGGCCAGAGCCCCAGCCCCCTCCCACATCTGTCCAAGCCGGAGAGGACCGGGGACAGCAGGAGCCCGCGTTCTGAGGGGAGGGTGCCTGGGGATAAGAGCAAGGTGGGGCTGCGGGTCAGGACCTACGGGTGTTTTTATTTCTCATAGGACAACAGAATTTGAGAGGGGAGTGCCAGCCGCTAAGACAGGGGCAGATCCTGGCTTTGTGCAGCCTAAATATTAGAAAATTCAGAGGTCTCTCTTCAAGAGAAAAAATACCAATCACAAATCCAATTGATTTTAAACTACTGCTTTGAAAATCTTTCTTTTGCATTTTTGACAAAAAGCTGTGACCATGTGAGCACATTATTAGTGCACAAGAAGAGACTCTGGGCAAATGGAGCTTAAACTCCATTAGCTTCATAGCAAATCCACCCCTGGGTAGGACCCTCAATTTCCACAATGGAGTGGTAAATTACAAGCAGAATAATTACTGTGGGGGAAAGCCAAGCCCAGGACCTTGAAAGAGTCTACAAGAGTAGGGGAAGCATGGGGCAGGCCTGCATCCCACAGAGAAGCTGCAAAGGGAGAATCTGGGGGCCCAGGAAGGGGGGAATTTTGCAGACCTAAATGACAAGGTGTTGGACACAAGACGGAGTCCCTTGGTGAACGATGGAGGATGCCTGAGAGTTATGGAAAAGGACTGTCCTCTTCCCCTCCCCCATCTCTGGGTTAGTCTCAGTGCCCTGACATTTCTGCCCCCAATTCTAAGTCTTTTTTTATTTTTTTACACTGATAGTTTTCCGTCCCAGATATTCTTTCCAATCTTAACATTTTTTTCTACATATGACATATGATTTATTTCTGAGTCTTTACAATAATCCAGTTATATAACAGATGGAGAGTAATCCATTGTAGAATAGGGTTATGCAAAGAAAGTTCTAAGTTTAGAGAAAGGGACTGAGGCTAGGGGGAATTGGAGTATTTACGCTTTAAGACAGGGACACCTGGGTGGCTCAGTGGTTTAGCACCTGCCTTCCACCCAGGGCATGATCCTGGGGTCCCACATCGGGCTCCCTGCAAGGAGCCTGCTTCTCCCTCTGCCTCTGTCTCTGTCTGTCTCTCATGAATAAAATAAAATCTTTAAAAAAAAATAAAAATAGGAAAAATAAACCTTAAGACAAGCGATGGAGGGTGAGACTCATAAAGGACAAGAGAACATCTGAAGAACCATGAGCAGGGAGGAGATATAGGAAGAGGAAGGAAGCCTTGGTGCAGATAAAGTGAACACGGGGGCTACAAAAGGGGCCTGGAAACAGCTGGGAGGGGGGAAGAGTTGGGTTTTCACCTCCCTCCCCCAGACCCCCCCCATCTTGCATAGCACCCCATCCTTTCCCGCCATCCCTTCCCACCCTCTGGCACCCTCTGCAAGCATCCTCAGTTGCAAGTAGGCAGCCATTCCCCTCACCCTGGCAGTGGGGCTTGGGAGTGCTCCACTGGCCCTGACTACAGATACTCCGGGAGCTGCCCACAAGATGGAAGTCAGGGTCACACCGGAAATCCACCCGGGCTCCATCCAGAGCGGGGAGGTCCCCACCCGTCAGGAAGACCTTCCCATTTTCCAGGGCCAAATATGACTTGGAACAGATTCGGACTGTGGAGAGAGATTGAAAAGTGAAAAGGAGAAGCACGTTGGGAAAGGCTCCTTCCCCTTAAAGAGCAGGGGCTGCAGACTGGGTTTGGGGGCCGCAAGCATACTACTCTGCAGGAAATCAGGGGTGCAAAGGATTTGCTTCTGCAGCTTCCATTCCTCCCTTAACCCTCTAAGCATTCACACATTCCTAGCAGAAGAAAGGAAAAAGCATTTCCATGGTAGGAACCCAAGATGGAGCCATAAAGCACATAGGAGGGGGTCTCTTCAAAGTCCGTGGCAGTGGACCGCTCCCTGGCTTCCAGACATGCAAAGGTGTATAACTGTAGACCCACAATCAGACTGACTTTTCTTATTATAGCTGACTTACACTACTGTTCAACTGGGTTTTGCTTCAGGAGTATATGATCTCTGCATTGGAGACAGAGGCAATCACAAGTGCCATGAAATCATTTTGAGTGTTTTTGCACAATCTGGCATTAATAATCCCAAAGAGAAGAACTCACAAGATGAATAATCAAGTTATTTTATGATAAGGTCAGTGGCCTCATGCAGGGAGGATGAGATGAAAGGTGTGGGCCGCTAACTTTACTGCCTCCAAGTGCACATAGTAAAGTCCCTCTTACATAGTGTTAGCTCGAGAATCATATTTGTGAATTTTGTTCCAGTGGATTTAAAGTGCTGACTTGTAAGTAATGCTAAGTTTGAGGCAGAAGGAGGGATGGTCTTTGCAAGGCTACTCACCACAGCGGCTGGGTGTGTCCATATCTGTCCAGGAGCCATTGGCCAGGCACTTTCGGACCTTGGGCCCCACCACCTCTCGCTCTCCCCGGCACACATACTCAATCTCATAGTCCACCGGCAGGAAGTTGATAGCCTTCACCTGGTCACGAGTCAGGCCCCTGTACCTGATACCCCCTTCCCAAGGCGGGTGTATGATCTGGCAACCTAAGGGGTGAGTCGGCTGGGTCAGAGAGGAGTAGCGGGGGCGCAGAGGAGCCCAGGGCGTAGTCAGTGGGCAGGTGGCGAAGGATGCTAGGAGGTGGGTGTAGTGATGGGTACAGAAACACTCTCCCCGCCCCCAAAGGACAAAAAGGCCTCAGCCAAGGGTTAGGACTGGTAAGACAGCTCACTAGTGAGGAGGGAAGGGCGCTGATCCCCTAAGGGGGAAAGCTAAGAATCGGTGAAAAGCTACAATGTGCCAGTGGGCCCGGTCAAACAGGCTAAAGGAGGATTTTGAGTGCATTAGGGTGAGAGTACAGCCACCCAGGCAGCGTAGTGGGCAGGGAAGGAGGGGTGCGGTTGAGGAAACAATGGAGGGTCACGGAAAGGTGGCCTATGCGGCGATGTGGGGCAGCGCAGGGGCTGCCGGGGAACAAGTAGGCCGGGGGAGAGGTCAGGGGTACCAAAGGCGGGCCGTGCAGACGGGGTTGCCAGGCCGGGATGCTGTGTCGGGCTGACGGGACAGTGATGAGGACCAGAAAGGGGGGTACAGGAGAGGGGGAGTAGGTGGGGGTGCCCGAGGTCGCCCGTGCAGATGCACCTTCCGAGGTGGCGTTGGGGGTCTGTGCCCCGCCCGCGCCCGGGGGGCGGAGGAAGAGCGGCGCCAGCGCCAGCGGCAGGAGCAGCAGCAGCATCTGAGTGACAGGCGGCCGTGAGGACCGGACCGAGCCCCGCCGGCGCGGCCAACCGCGGGGTGGGGGGAAGGGGAGCGCCCGGCCTCCCTCGCCGGGCCTCCGAGCTCCGACCCGGCCCCCGCCCGGCCCCGGCCCGGCCCCGGCCCGGCCCCGACCCGGCCCCCGCCCGGCCCCGACCCGGCCCCGACCCGGCCCGGCCCCGACCCGGCTCCGCCTGCGGACTAGACGCGCGCAGGGCGGAGGAGGCGGGGGCGGAGCTGGGCGCCGGGTGGCGGGGGGAGGAGGGAGCGCCTGTCCCCACCCTCCTCCTGCCTCCCTCGGCCCCCCACCCTCCCGGGACTCCACCTCTCACCACCTCCTCTCCCCCAGCCCCCGCGCGCCCCTCTCCGAGCGCGGCTCCCGGCCCGGCCCTTACCTCGGCGCGCCTGCCCAGCTTCCCGGCCTCCCGGCCTCCAGGCCCCAGGCCCGGCCGCTCCTCCCGCGCCCCCTCCTCTCTCCTCGGCCTCCCCCTCCTCCGGCTGCTGCCCGGCCGGGGTCTCGCTCCTGTCGTGCTCCCCCAGACTCCACCCCGCTCTCTCGTTCCCGGGGCGGCGGCGGCCGCGGGAGCGGGAGCCGGGAGCTCAGGAGGCGGCGCCGGGGACCGGGGGAGGCTCCGGGCGGAGGGAGGAAGGAGGGTGAGGACAAGACAGGGCGGGGGGAGGGAGGGGGAGACCTAGGAGAGGGCGCCTCCCACAAGCCGAGCCCCGGGAGCCGCCCCGGATCCCGGCCCCGCCCTGGACCGCCCACGGCGCCGGGGGCGGGGGCGGGCGGCGGGGGCCAGCACGAGAGCTAGGTGGGGCCGGGGGTGCGGGCGCCGCGCGGAGGAGCAGGTGCAGGGCCTGGGATCCGGGGCGCAGGTGGAGCCGGACGGCCGCACGGCCCGGAGTGCCCTGCGTCGGGGTGAGAGAGAGGCGGAGGCCGGGGCGCTGGGGGAGGGAAGGGGACGGTTTGGTCAGACGGGGGCGGGGGATGGGGCGGGGGTGGGGGGCCGAGAGGCTCCCGGGGAGAGGGGAAGCCCAGGGCAGGAGACTCGGACAAAGGACCGGGAGCCAGAGCCGGGAAGGCGGCACCGGAAAGAAATGGGAGCAGTAGAAGAAAACATCAGGGACAAAGACCTCCAGCGGGCTGCAACCAACCTTATCCTTCCTTCTTTCCCAGGGCCTCAGACTCAGTGTTGCTGGTGACGGCCCCGGAGTCCTGGGCACTGCAGGCAGGTGCAGGTTGCAGTTGCAGGTGCGGGCCTCAGTGAGTTCCCGGCTGTGAGGCTCTAAGCGAGGCTCTGTGCGGTGGTGAGGGCTCTGTTTATGTGTGTGTGTAGGGCTGGGAGCGGGGGGCTGTTTGTGTTTGTAGGGCTGTGTGTGTGTGTAGGGGTCTGTGTTCACGGGATCAAAGGTGTATGTGTGCATTCACAGGAAGGAAGGGTGTGTGTGTGTGTGTGTTCACAGGAGGGGAGGCTGCGTGTGTGTGTGTGTGTGTGTTCACAGGAGGGAAGGGTGTATGTGTGTTTGCAGCAGAGAAAGTGTGTATGTTCACAGGAGGGAAGGTGTGTGTGTGTGTTCACAGGAGGGAACGGTGTGTGCGTGTGTGTTCATGGGTGTGGGTTTGGGATGCTAGAGGAGACGGGGTGGGGGGGGGTGTTTCCTTACAGGGGAACAAAGCTCTTTCTGGCTGGTCCTGGTAAAGAGGAGGGAAAACGGAAATAGTGTGAGACTGATGGGAGTGGAGGTTCTCAGCTGCCAGCCCTTTCTGTAATAAACGTCTTACAATGAATCCTTTACTGTACGGAGCTGAAATCCAAAGATGATAGGTCCTACTTACAGACGTAAGTATGAAAAATCAACGTGCTTCCTTATCTGTATCATCACAGGGCAATGAAAAACAATAATCTGTGATAAAATACCAGGAGCAATATTTTACTGTGTGCGTACTGAGACCCGACTACCCTGCAGGTTGTAAGGAAGGAGGCAGATGTGTGTACCTGTCCGCAGACGCACAGGCATGGAGCTGACATGGGCATGCTGACACAAGTGCTGACTTAGTGACTCAGCTACCTCCAGCATGTTGCCATCAATGAAGTCATTTGACACAATGCTGAACAACTCTTGGTAGCAAAGTCATTTAACACAGAACTGTAATTGTATTCCTAGAAAGTTCATTGTATATTAATACCATTTTTTAAACAGTATTCATTTCTAGGCTCAGATAATTAAACACAGGTTTTCATGTACATGAATCTCCTAAGGGACATTTGAGATTCTGGATGAGGGACAGTTCATCGTGCAGGCTATGCTTGGAAGAACATCTCATTGCTCTGCCTTATTCATAAATGCCAACATGGCCCCCCCCATCACTGTGATTACAAAAGAAAAGCCCACAGCTTTTTAAAAATGTTCCCCAGGGAGTGGTTGAGATCCAGTGAGCTAGGAAATGGGCAGAAGAGAAGCGGAGAGTGGGGCAGGATTTCTAACCAGTCAGAGCATCAGCCACCTGTCCTCTGAGGGACTTGCTGTGCTCTCAGCTGGGAGGACCCACCAGTGTGAGTACATAGAGTACACGTGGTATGCAGTTACCGACACCAGGATGCCACGTGCACTGCTTAGAAAAGAAGCGTGCCTGGCCACCCCGTGTGCACTGCGGTGTGGTCCTGGCCCAGGGCTCAGCATGCCCTCTGCAGGGTGCTCTCTGCGGAGGCACCCTCCCAGAGCCCACAGCTGGGTTCTCCAGTCCTCCTCTTGCATTCTAGCAACTGTCTTCCCTCAAGTCCCTACTTCTAGGCTGTGCTGAGTTGCGGGGGATGGGAGGACAGATCCTCCCTCCAAAAAAGAAGTCCGCGAGTCTAAGAAACGGGAAAGTATTTTGGTGATATTTGCTGCTGTGGTGGTATTAAATCAGAAAGGGAACCACCGCCATGTCCAGCTCACAGAGTATTTGCTGGGTTCCTACACGGGAATGCATCCACTCCGAGGAACAGCTACGAAAACACGCTAAATAGAGCAACTGATGACATTAACATGGCAAAGTGTGAGAGTTTGAGGCAGAAAAGCAGAACAGGAGATTTGTACAACTTTGATGTGTCTATGTTTAAAAGCTGGAAGAAGATACTTGAGGATGGTAGCTGTAATGGTCTCTGGGGCCATGAATCTTTGGGCTCCTGTTTTGTTGCTGTTATTCAATGTTCTCTCAAATGTCTTACAGGTGTTACCTTTGTAACTACTTCGTAGTTCTTGCTAACTGTCCTCAGCACTTTGAAAGGGATCAATCTTTGGTTCATTTTATTCCCATCCTCCCACTTCCCTTCCCGTCTTCTCCTCACCTTATGCCCAACACTGAGAGTGTAGAGCCCAGAACTTAATAGCTCACATGCCCTGAAAACATATTAACCAAAGTAGCCCAGTTAAGTGCTGGTTGGCTGAGTGCCAGGTGCTTTCGGAGGGCATCCAACTGAATTCTCGCCCAGCCACACAAAGTAGATGTAATGTCCTTAGTATGCAGCCCCCTAAACGGTGATTTGGGGAAACAAACTACAAATCAGAGGTTCCTCCCTCTCCCCTGCCCCCCCCACTTTGAAATTGACAGACCCAATATTTGAACTCAAGCCTTGTAGTCTGTTTCCAAATTCTCTCCACTGTGTTCAGAGATTTAGTCTGAAGGCCTGCCTCTGACTTGGTTTCCACCCCGAGCATCTGTCAGAGGTCAGAGAGCATCGAATAACTGGTGAGGGTGGGTATGTGAGCGGTGGGTGTGCGTGAGGTTGGATATCCGAGCAGTAGGTGTGTGAGGGTGGGCACGTGAGGGTGCTTGTGTGGGGATGGGTGTGTGGGGGTGTGCGCGAGGGTGAGTGCATTCGGGTGCTTGTGCGTGACAGTAGGTGCGTGAGTAGTGGGTGGGTGAGGGTGTGTGTGAGCATGGGTGCGTGAGGGTGGGTGGTCACGTCCTCTTGCATCAGGGTGGACGTCCTGTCTTCAAGAACGGCCTTCTGTCCTGCACAGCTCTTCCAATTTAGGGTCCCGTGTAGGACAAAAGCCTCAAATTCAAACATGGGGTATTTACAGGTCAGGCTTCATCCTGCAGCACCACTAAGAGTCCTGTTGACCCTCCCCTCCTGCTGGCCTGCGGGATCTCCTCGTCCTGGGCTCCGGGGACAGGCTCACAGCATTGCAGAGCCAGAAGAGGGTCAGGGCTAAGGAAGCCTTTCTGCAACAAGTCCATCCTGGGCTCCCCATGCACACTTCTAGTCCAGTTGTACATTCTTGACACTGCTGGCCTTGGGGCTTGGTGCCTAGACCGTGATAGAGTATTTCTAGGAGCCTTTACAGGCATGTATCGGGAAGCCCAGGATGGACTTGAGCAACTCAGAGAAATATAACAGCCACATCCCTAGGCCTGCTCTGGAGCCACCTCCCTACCCAGAGGATGATCTGGGTCATGGGGGAGCATGTCTCACACCTGCTGGGGCCAAGTGCCAGAATACAAAATTGACACCACCTGTTGCTCCTGGAAATGATTTCTCTTCTATAATCTCTATTATAGAAGGGAGCCCTTCATAATAAATAAATGAACACAGTGTAATGAGATGCTACTTAATCTGAACAACAGAAAGGAAAATAGTTACCTAGTTTCTCCCTCCTTGTAAAGGGTATATGAGGTCAGGTTAACAGATTTAGAAAGCATTCCGTCCTCACAGACAAATGTAGTATTTCTATTCCTGGATTCCTGGAACTACAAGAGAATTGGATTTCTAAAGACGTCACAACAAACAAGTGTTATGTTGAGTTAAATATATGTAATTACGTACCTACGAGATATGAATATTCATACCAGCCCAAGAAGGCTATGTATCTTTTTTTTTTTCAAGAAACATATGCATCATAATGCACGTATGCATTTGGGCAGTGAGATGGTAGGGGTTTTGTCTGTTCATTTTGCTGCAACAGATTTCTCTCTCATTATGTCCAGTTCAGGAATCGATAATGATTGTTCATTTATTCAGAGCTCACTAGCACACTATCCAAATAATTCTCAGAGAAAAAAAGTCACACCACCACATTTTTCTATTAGAAACTACAGAAGGCTGAGAACTCCACTATTTGATACATGTGTACAGGGCTAACATCCGAAATAAGCACAACCCTGTCTCTGCAGTAAAATACATGATTATTTTTTAAGATTTATATTTTCATTTGAGAGAGAGAAAGCTTGAGCCAAAGGGGCAGAGGGAGAGGGAGAGGGAATCTCCAGTAGACTTTGCTGAGCGCTCCCCACATGGGACCCATCTCATGTCCCTGAGATCGAGACCTGAGCTGCTCAATCAACTTAGCCACCCAGGCACCCCAAAGCACGTGATTATTAACATTAGGTGCAGTAAATAAAGACCATAAATAGCTTCACATCTGATCATCCCACCAATGAGGTAGAAACAACATTTTTATTTCTGGAGCAGTGTGGGTTTTGGAAAAGGGTGTGTGGAACTGAGTGGACAAATATGAAAATTTATTTATGAATGGATGTTTTAGGAGCCAAGTGAACAAATCTGAGACAACACACTAGAGATTCTATTCATGGAAATACTATAAAAACACTAGGAGGATCCTCATAATGGCCCTATATGGAAATGACAGGGCAAGATGGGCCCCGCCCTATCCAGGGGCCCAGATGGAGGACTCGAATCTGAGCAGAAAGGAAAGCCTCTGCTTTCAGCGATCTAGAGCAAAGAACAGCTGCCGAGTTTTCACTCTTCTCTGTCTTTCCAAGTGTCTCTGATATTCTGAAAGTCAACATGATTCATACACCCTCAGATGCTTTCAGTATTTATTTCACTTAGATCAGCACAGAAACACATTTCCTTGTCTAACTTACAAGCAACTCACTTTACCTGCCTTAATCCTCCCAACCATGTCTCCGCTGCTATCATGGTCCATTTTCAGATGAGAAAGCTGCAGCTCAGATGCTGGACCAACCTGCCCAAACTTACCTGCTCCAGCCCCGATGTCTGGTCCTCCTCCCTCTTGCTCATGGTGCTCCCACCACACTGGCCTGATTGTGTTCTTGGAACTCACCCAGATACTTTCAGCTCAGGGAGTAACAGCCTGGACATGTGCTCTTCAGCCTGCCCATCCTAGGGCACCATCACCTCAGTAACTGCTCAAGTCACCTCCCCAAGGAAGCCTTCCCAGAATTTCTCACACTTACCCAGAGTCCACAGCACAGACTTCACCTTGAATAGCACTCTGCTCAGTGGTAATTTCTTTTTGAAGTATACAACCCTTTCTTTAATGCCTGCCTTCCTAAGCAGACCCTGAGCCCCAAGGGAGCAGGGCCCCCAAGCCAGGTGCTCACAGCCTCCCCACCGCAGCATAGTGCCTGCCACCTGCTTAGAAGCTTAATGAAAGATTAAGCAACAAAACATCTTCTGACTCAACAGTCTTCACTCCGCCTTTAACTCTCCTAGTCCCAAGTCTGTTGACCTCCTGCTGGCCTCATGTTTGTCACAGATCTCTCCTAGCATTGGTGAAGTGAGGTGCCTTCTTCCACAGGCCATACCAGAGACACATTGTCCACCCATCTACATCCTGCATGAGTCCTCCAGGACATTATAGATATAGTCTCTAGCGTGCAAGTTCTCGTCCACGGGGCAGCACTAACAAAGCTCATAGCCTCTGTGCACAGCACATCACCCAGAGGATGGCCTTGGTGCTCTTCAGAAAGTGCCGTACCAGAAGCAGCCTCTCTGGTCCTATCCCAAGATCCTGCTAGGAGGTAGGGGCAAAGCTGGAGAATTTCCAGCTTGTCGAGAGCAGACATGCATCCTGCTGGATAATTACAAGTAGGAGCAGGGAGGAGACAAAGGAGGGACAGACAGGTGGACCAAGAGCCCTCAGACCTCAGGAAAAGGACTGGTGGCCCCATTGTCCCTGGTTGTTGTCAGGCAGACAGCCAGTGACGGAGCTTCCTCCTCTTTCTCCTGTGCTAGATGCCCCAATCCTAGATCTGAGGCCATGCTTGCATTCTCTCCCTTAAACCCAACCCGACTGAAGCCATGGTGGGGAAATTGTCCAATGATACGGGTAACACAGGAAGCAAGTGTCCTTGACTTCTTACCAACATCTTACCAAGGGGATTGGGGTCACATGGCTTCTACTCTTGGGGCCTTAGGAGGAATAATGCAAACTACCTGGCTGTTAATGTTGGCAGCAAAGTGTTCAGAGGGGAGGACAAAACAGCTCAAAGAGCCACAACGAGAAGGGGCTGGGCTCCTACGACCATTCCCCTTGAGGTTAACTCCTGAATGACTTCCTCCCCTGGGCATTGAGGACCGGGAGAGAACAAGAACAGTAGGATAGTCATATCTGCCATCATCGTTGTAAGACAGTTCCATGGGCGATTCTTTGATATAAAGGGAGGTAGCAAACATAGGTGAAAGGGAAGAGGACTTAAAGTAAAACCCAAAATCCTCGAGTCCCATGTGCTGCATGTGCTTGGAGGCAGTAGCTGGTGTGAGCGAGTGGCAGACGCCCCTGCCCTATTGTGGGGACAATCCTCTGTTTGCTCACTTGCTTCCATGCTTATGAGGCTCACATGCATTAAAAGTGCTCTGTCAGCTTGAAACAGACAAATATTAGTACTTAAAATTTTGTTATGGGAGAAAAGTAGATGAAAGAGGAACGATGGCCCAGTCCTCTAAGAGAAAGTCCTCCAAGAAAAGAAGTATCTGTGTGTAATATCACAAAGATAGCAGGCACTCACGGACATGTGTGCTTGACTTAAAAACAGAAACACGGAGCTTTCCCAGTCTCACAGCCCAGAGCGAGGACACTCCCACTGTCCTCTACCTTAACCATCCAGAAAGCCCAGAGCCACAAGCCTCGTCTCTGAGCACCTCCCCAGATGCTCAGATCTGGGCTTGGCTCCTGCACCCTGTCCCAAACTGATCAGGAAGTACCCCAGAAGCCACCTCCCCAAGACATACAGAACACTGCTGAGCCTCTGTGCCCCTCACCCTCCCTCACCATCCGCATTCTTTTCTTTCTTTTTCTTTTCTATTTTTTTTTTTTTTAAGATTACATTTATTTCAGAGAGCCTGTGCAAGAGCAGGGGGAAGGGCAGAAGGAGAAACAGACTCTCTGCTGGGCAGAGAACCCACACAGGGCTTGATCCCAGGACCTGAGCCAAAGGTAGATGCTTCATCCACTGAGCCACCTAGGCGCCCCTCATCCTCCTCATTCTTAAAGTGGGGATAATAAGATATCCCTCCTGCTGTTGTAGCGAAGAGCTGACATAATCACATGTGGGAACTCTGCAAGCCCACAGAGGCTCCCCAAAACAGGTAGCTCCTTTCTGCTCCTAAATTCACTGTGGGCATAGCTCAGCTCAGACCCCTTACAGGGATCCAGAAGAGATGCCCCGGGGGCCCCTGGCTGGCTCAGTCAGAGAAGCCAGTGAGTGACTCTTGATCTCAGGGTTGTGAATTCGAGTCCCACACTGGAGGTAGAGATGATTTCAATAAATAAGCTTAAAAAAAAAAAAGATATGTGCTAGCCAGGCCTCATGATGGACACAATTGGTGTGTTAAGTGTTCTTCCAGAGAGATTGCAGCTGTCCAAACAAATATGTCTCCCCTTCACGACTGTAAGTACAGCAGCAGACTGTAGTTGAGGCACATCTTCCATATTAATTCACAGAGAGCTTCCCCTATTGCTTTATTATAGCTAAAGACTACTCCACTGGATGGCTATCTCATAGTTTATTCCATCAGTCCATTTGTAATAGGCCCTTTATCCTTATGATATTTTGCAATTACAAACAACGCTGCATTGACTAACTGTAAATGTGTCATTTCCCACACATGAGGTTTACCTGTAGAATCACTTCCTGGCAGTAGAATTGAGTAAGTTGTATATGCATTTTTTTTGTGTTGATATCACCAAACTAGAATCAAAAGGGAACTCTTTTTTTGTTTCCTTGTTTTGTTTTGTTTTGTTTTTGAAATTCAATTTGTCAACATATAGTTTAACACCCAGGGCTCATCCCATCAAGTGCCCTCCTCAGTGCCCATCATCCAGTTACCCCATCACCCCACCCACCTCCCCTTCTGCAACCCTTTGTTTCCCAGAGTTAGGAGTCTCTCATGATTTGTCTCCCTCTAATTTTTCCCACTCAGTTCCCCTCCTTTCCCTTATCATCCCTTTCACTATTTCTTATATTCCCTGTATCAGTGAAACCATATGATGATTGTCCTTTTCTGATTGACTTACTTCACTCAGCATGATACCCTCCAGTTCCATCCACATCGAAGCAAATGGTGGGTATTCGTCCTTTCTGATGGCTGAGGAATATTCCATTGTATATATACCACATCTTCCTTATCCATTCAACTGTTGGAGGACATCGAGGCTCCTTCCACAGTTTGGCTATTGTGGACATTGCTGCTATGAACATTGGGGTGCAGGTGTCCCGGCTTTTCACTACATCTCTATCTTTGGGGTAAATACACAGTACAGTTGCTGGGTTGTAGGGTAGCTCTATTTTTAACTCTTTGAGGAAACTCCACACAGTTTTCCAGAGTGACTGCACCAGTTCACATTCCCACCAACAGTGCAAGAGGGTTCCCAAAAGGGGACTCTTGAGATGCCCGGCTGGCTCAGTCCAAAGAGCATGAGACTCATGATCGAACTTATGGGTTCGAGTCCCTTTTGGGGTGTAGATACTACTTAAAAATAAGTAACCTTAAATATATACGTAATGGAGGGACTCTGACCTGAAAAAGAGAATGTTATCAAAAGGTCTGCTCAGAAAAGTGAAAACAAAAGATTCAGAATGTTTTCATACCGATGTGTTGACATTGTTGGTAAGTGGCTCCTAAGAAAATATTACTGGTTGATATCTCCCATAACCATCATTGAAAGTATGACAGGTGTGTAAAGGAAATAAAGTTGGCTCAAGGTTTTTTGTGTTTTGATTTTTGTTTTTGTGAAAAGACATGATGTCAGCCTTCATAGTCTTTACAGTCTGGTAAGGCAGTTTTAAAACTGGAATGCAGAAAGATGGCAAAATAAATCTATGCTGTTTTTATTATATAAAAAACAAAACATACATATATTTCTTATGGCCAGTAATTAAAATATCAAGTTTCTTTAGTCTGGGGTGGAATTATTCACATGCTTAAGCACTCTGTGGTAACTGGTATAGGAAGTTACAATTTAACATAGGTTTGATGGGGCCCGGGTGGCTCAGTGGTTTAGTGCCGCCTTCAGCCCAGGGCCTGATCCTGGAGTTCCGGGATCGAGTCCCACATTGGGCTCCCTGCATGGAGCCTGCTTCTCCCTTTGCCTGTGTCTCTGCCTCTCTCTCTCTCTCTGTCTCTATGAATAAATAAATAAAATCTTAAGAAATAAAATAGGTTTGATGGAGTTGGCAAATTGAATTTAAATTTTAAAATTTTTTTTTTTTTTTTTTTTTTTTTTTAATTTTTATTTATTTATGATAGTCACACAGAGAGAGAGAGAGAGGCAGAGACACAGGCAGAGGGAGAAGCAGGCTCCATGCACCGAGAGCCCGATGTGGGATTCGATCCCGGGTCTCCAGGATCGCGCCCTGGGCCAAAGGCAGGCGCCAAACCGCTGCGCCACCCAGGGATCCCATGAATTTAAATTTTAAAATAAATAAATAAATAAACAAACAAACAAACAAACAAAGTAACTAACTAACTAAAAATAATATGTTGGATGGGACGCCTCGATGGCTCAGGAGGTCAAGCATCTGCCTTCAGCTCAGGTCATGATCTTGGGGTCCTGGGATTGAGTCCTGTGTTGGGCTCCCTGCTCAGCAGTTATATGCTTCTCCCTCTGCTCCTCCCCCTGCTTTTGCGCTCTCTCTCTCTCAAATAAATAAATAAAATCTTTAAAACGTTTGATTTATAATAGGAATTGGGGCACCTGGGTGGCCTGGGTGGCTCAGTGGTTGAGCAGTAGTTGCTGTGACCGTTAGATGGCGCCAGTGACCAGCGAGCCTTCCATCCCTCCCTAAATTGAGTATTTTCCCTAAGGAGCTGCTGCTGCTTTTTTTTTTTTTTTTTTTTTTTTTTTTTTTTTTTAAGATTTTATTTATTCGTGAAAGACACACAGAGAGAGGCAGAGACAAGGCAGAGGGAGAAGCAGGCTCCCCGCAGGGAGCCCAATGTGGCACTCCATCCCGGAACTCCAGGATCACACCCTGAGCCAAAGGCAGAGGCTCAACCACTGAGCCATCCAGGCATCCCCCGAAGGAGCTTCTTCAAGTTGGTTGGTTTGGGACTTAAAATTAAAAAAAAAAAAAAAAAAAAAAAAATATTATAAAGACCATATACTCACTGTCAAAATATTTCAAACAGCGTAAGAAACAAAAATGAGAGCTCCCGTTTCTGGTAAGCCTGGTTTGAATGCATTAATGATGTGTGACCCTGATAACACTGACTGGGCAGAAAGCCCCACTGGACTGGTTGGGATAACCTGAACACAAAGTCACTGCACCCACGTGTACCCCCACCCACCCCAGACACACACATGTGCACACTCCACTCCACACTCACAGTCTGCAGCCCTGTATCCCCTCTGTCACTCACTAGCTGGTGAGGCCCTCATGATGGCCAGGCCCTCATCCTACTCCCGGGAGTAGCATTAACAGGTTAACTGAGCAGGCTGGACTCTTGGGGTGTCAGCAGGTCAGTTACTGCATCAGCAGTTTCAAGAAGCATATTAAAAATCTTATACTCGAACATATTAATATAGTTACCCCCACTCTCACAAATACTTTTTCTGGGATAAAGCTGTAACTATGTTTACCTCCTTCATGGGGTGACTGACTTCGTAATACCAACCATTCCTCATGTTGCTGACCACCAAGGGCAGGTGGGAGCCAAATACCTGGCTGGCCAATATGGCTGTCAAACATTCACTCAACAAAAGTCTTTTTTGTTTAGCTCAAGGTGATTGGGCTCAAGTCTTTATTTATTTTTTTTTTTTTAAGATGTACTCATTTATTTGAGAGGGGATGGTGAGGGGCAGAGGGAGAGAGAGAGAGAATCTCAGGCCATTCTGTACTTAGGGTGGAGGCCAAATGGGACTGGATGTCAGGACCGTGAGACCAGGACCTCAACCAAAATCAAGAGTCAGAGGCTTAAACAACTGAATCACTCAAGTGCCCCTGATTTGGCTCAAGTTTTTAAACTCTGGGTCTGGGCTTCCTCATTTGCACTGAAGGATGGTGGAGCAGCCCCCAGGTGGGCGCTGTAGGAGTGCACACACACACAGACCCCACGTGGTGGGTCCCTTTCTGGGAGCAGGAAGGATAATGGTACACACGCAGGGCTTTCCAGGATACAGGAGTCCTGGAAACTGTGGAAGTGTGCAGTGAGGAAGAGGAAGAGAGGGGAGTAGACAGGGCTCCAGTGACCTACCTTTGTGCTGGCCCCTGGAAAGCAGCAAAGCCCACCCAACCATCAGGACAGCTCCTTACAGTCCAGCAGACCCCTGGGTTCCTCAGCAGCACCCAAAGTCCTTCGCCCAGAATTCAGAAACACGACTGTGCGAATGTGCGAGTGAAGAAACTAGTGTGATCTGGGCCCAGCCAAGGTATGAGAGCTGACCTCGAGGGGTTGGGTGCGCGAAGCCCTCCCACAGCCTGGAGCAGGTAGGATACAGGGGCTGGGGTCCCCACTGTCACTCATCCCTTCAGCAGGCTGGTTCTATTCTGCACCTGCCCCTGGGTCTCACTCCTCGCGCACAGACCCTGCACACAGCGCTCTTCTGTCCCCAAGGGGCCACCCCAGGGCCCAGCACCGCATCCCTTAATTCATTCACCCCTCACGGGAGCCCGCGAGCCGTTCACAGTTCAAGACACCAGGCTGAAATCTGCACCTGCCCTCTCCATACACCCTCCTCTAGTGAAGACGCAAGGTCCTCCGTGTGCTGGGACAGGATATCCCTGTGCCACAGCTCTAAGGATGCCACCCTTCCTCCAAACAGGTATTTCTGCGGGAAAAGGCTGGAAATGCCGGGCAGCGACAGGACAGTACACCAAAAGGTTCATCAGCGCGTCTTCCCGGCGTCGGGCAGTCACGGGGTGCTGCCCAGTGGGTGCGTGAAGTCCAGGCCGGACCGACGGGGGGCGGGGGGGCGGATCATTGCGGGCGACCTGGACCTGACCCCGCACGGCTCTCACCTGCTAGCCCGCCGCCTCCTCCCCCTGGATGCCCAACAACCAATTATCCGCGGCGGCGAGTCTGTGACGTCAGCGTTGCCGGGCAGACCAGGGGTGCTTTAGGGCCTCCACTTGCGGATCAGGCCCTGGGGTAGGAGAACTGCGAAGGTGCCAGGGGCATGGAGAAGAGGCGGACAAGACCCAAAACGGGGGGCGGGGGGGGGGGGAATTTATATTGTGCTAGAAAGGACCACAGGGTTACCTAGCCTAACCTCCTGCTGAGTGTCCAGCTATGGGAAGGAAGAGCGGGAAGCCCACTCTCTCTGCCCATGGGCCCTGGGTGGGCTGCTCCAATGGAGAGAAGGTGCCTTTTTTTTTTAAATATATATATATTTTTTATTTAGGGATGTCTGGGTGGCTCAGCGGTGGAGCGTCTGCCTTCCGCTCAGGGGGTGATCCTGGAGACCCAGAATCGAGTCCCACATCCAGCTCCCTGAATGGAGCCTCTGCCTGTTTCTCTACCTCTCTCTCTGTGTCTGTCTCATGAATAAATAAATAAAATCTTTAAAAAAATAAATCTATATTTTAAAAAGATTTTATTTATTTATTTGAGAGAGAGGCAGATACATAGGCAGAGGGAGAAGCAGGTTCCGTGCAGGGAGCCCGATGTGGGACTCCATCCCAGGACCCCAGGATCATGTCCTGAGCAGAAGGCAGCCACTCAACCACTGAGCCACCCAGGCGTCCGGAGAGAAGGTTTCTCTTCATATTGAATTGAAATCTGCCTTCCCAGGGTTGCTTGCAACACCTCTCCCACACAACAACCCATTTATCCTAAGTGCCTGATTCACCCGATTTATAACAAGCTGAGTGCTTTTCTTTAATGAAAGAGGAAACTATGGGTGAATTTCAGAATAGCGACAAGGAAGAAACAAAACTGAGGGGAAATGTTGATGGATAAAATGTAAACTTTGGTAGAACATTGTTGTCCACATTCTCCTCTATGCTTCCTCCACTGTGTGTCACTTCTGTAAGCACCCCAGTCTATGGAAAGGAACACTCCCGACTTCACTACAACACACATGCTCACAGGCCACAGTGCTTGCTTGCTGGGTTAGCTGTGCCAGGTTTGCAGTGTTGCCATTCCTTCCACCTACCTGTGAAACATCTGCTTAAATGGATATGAATTAGACCCTGTTCAGCCAGTGGATAGTCACGGAGTCTCCCGGGACTATTCAGACCAACTTAAACACAGATGCTATGGAAAGAGAGCCACAAAAGTGGAAAAGGAAACATCAAATTCCTCTTAATATTCACACTCTGAGAGGCAGTCCCAGAAGAGAAGTGCGTGCAGGTGAGGGTTAACACAGCACAGAGTGCACAGTGTGTGTGGTCACATTCACAGGGAGTCACTCCTGTAATTCTCAGCAAAGCCCTCCAGAGGTGGCTGTTAGATATACCTTGGTGCAGGGCAATCTGTCCATGTGTATTAAGATGACAAAGGCACATGCTCTTTGAACTAGCAACTTCAGCATGTAGAAGGCAGTGACCTTCATGAGTACTCGGCCAGGACACCGCTCTATACCAGAAGGAGGCCGTGTCTGGCTTCTCATGCTCTGTGTCATCGCCTGGAGATTCTCAGCCATCTTATCTTTCCATTGTGTTTTGTCAGTGGAGTCCAAAGAGATCACACTGGGGCTTGGAGGCCAGGCTCAAGCTCCATCTTGCTTTCCATGCCTCCCAGCGCCTGCAGGACTGGTTTTCAGCTGCCTCCCACTCCCCTCAGGAGACACCACCATGCTCTCTCTGTTCAGTGTTTTCCCAGAAGGGGCCCAGGCAAAGGGATAAGGAAGGGACAGACACCATACCTGTCTAGGTAAGTCTGGGGTGGTGTCTTGGACACCTGTGAAGACTGCCTTTGCCTCATGTCCCTGAAGGAATGTGATGTTGAACAGCAAAAGCAAAACTGTACCACCAACACAGATCAAGAGTGAACCCACACAAGAGAAGGAAGGCTTCTTTCCTGCTGCATAGTTACAGTTTGAAACAGGCTCTGTCGGTGAAGCACCTGCCTTTGGTTCAGGTCATGATCTCAGGGTCCAGGGATTGAGCCCAGGTCCAGCTCCGTGCTCAGCAGGCAGTCTGCTTCTCCACCCTCCCACCCCACTTCTGCTCTCTCTCTCTCTCTCTCTCTCTCTCTTTCTCTCAAATAGAATCTTTTTTAAAAAAAAGAATATAGCTGTTCGGATGCGTGGGTGACTCAGCAGTTGGGCGTCTGCCTTTGGCTCAGGGTGTGATCCTGGAGTTCCAGGATCAAGTCCCACATTGGGCTCCCTGCATGGAGTCTGCTTCTCCCTCTGCCTGTGTCTCTGCCTCTCTCTCTGTGTCTCTCGAGAATAAATAAAATATTTTTTTTTAAGAAAGAATATAGCTGCAAGGTAATCGTAATATAACTTATATGAAGGCAAGAACCTGTTTGTCTTTTTTTTTTTAAGATTTATTTATTTATTTATGATAGAGAGAGAGAGAGACAGGAGGAGGGAGAAGCAGGCTCCATGCAGGGAGCCCGACGTGGGACTCAATCCCGGGACTCCAGGATCGCGCCCTGGGCCAAAGCCAGGCGCCAAACCTCTGAGCCACCCAGGGATCCCCAAGAACCTGTTTGTCTTGCTGAAACTGTTATTATCAGAGCCTAATACAAAGCTTGACACATAAGATTTTCTATGAAATATTTATTATTTTAAATTAATTAACATTTTTATTTAAGTCAGTAAAATAGACACTTAACAAAATTGAAACAACCTAAATGTTATTGGAAACTAAGTTTGAGGGGATCCCTGGGTGGCTCAGCGGTTTGGCGCCTGCCTTTGGCCCAGGGCATGATCCTGGAGACCTAGAATCGAGTCTCACATCAGTCTCCCTGCATGGAGCCTGCTTTTCCCTCTGTTCGTATCTCTGCCTCTCTCTCTCTCTCTCTCTCTCTCTCTCTCTCTCTCATGAATAAAATCTTTAAAAAGAAAAAAAAGGAAACTAATTTCGATACATTCAAGCAAAAAAAAAAATACTGTGTAGCTGTATTTAAAAAGGAGTATGTTCTTTAGGTACCAATATTGAGAGGTCTCTAAGTTAAATTATTACCATTTATGGGGTGCCCGGCTGGCTGAATCGGTGGAACACGTGACCCTTGATCTGGGGGTTGTGAGTTCAAGCCCCATGTTGGGTGTAAGGCTTACTTACAAAAAATGTATCACTATTTATGTTTTTAAAAATGCAAGGTGAGGGGAGTGCTTTCTTCTGGAGCCTCCTCTAGTGGCACATGTGTGGAAGGAGTCAGAGAAAACACATTGACTCTGGATAACTGGGAGGGAGGCTTTCAGGTGCCTTATTTTATACCTTTTGGATTTTGAAACAAAACCATATGAAAGAACTAATTTTTGGAAGCACAAGAGCTAAATTATGTGTTAATGTGGAACTATGCGTTTTTTTTTTTTTTTTTTGAACTATGCGTTGTTAAGTGAACACAGATGGAGAACAGTGTGTCTGTTGTCCTTTGTGTAACATACATCATCTGGAGGAGCTCAGACAATGCTCTTATTGCTTAACTAGCTGCATAGCTACTACTTCCTATTACTATTTTGCAGACGGACACCAGGTCACTTAGCACACACGGTCGGTTGCTGTGCTGATGATATGCCACTCTGCCGGCCTGACCCCATGCCCTGCCTGTGACCGACATGGTGAGAGGCCCAAATAAAGTGGAAATTACTGACAACCCAGGAACGCCTGGGTTCACGCCTGTGAGATCACATAGCATGATGCACAAAATCTGTTATAGGAACACTTGATCGCTGAGCAAAGTGCCCCCTGTCTGATGGACACAGGGCAGTGTCACCTGACCTCCATCCTTTCCATGCCCAACAGAAACCTGACACTCCTACACCCAAGTTTCTGTAAAGGGCCACAGGACTGGCTTCTTTTTTACTGGTGGCCCCTCCACTTGTTTTCATCACCTTTGCAAAGACCGGGTAGTCCTTGGGACAGCTCCCCCAGCTCCAGTGGTCCACCCCTGGAGACCTGAGGCAGGAGGAGGATGATGACAGTGGGTGCAGTAAGGGGTCCAGTGAAGATAGGAAACGTGGCTTCAAATTCCAGCCCTGCCCATCCCCCTCTGTAGTTAAGCCAGCTACTTAGGATTAAATGAATTAATACATGTAAATCGCTTACAACAGCACCACATGGAAGCGTTCTACAAGGTGTTTTTTTTTTTTGCTGTTTGATTGTTGGTTTGTTTTCAGAGATGCTGTGATTCCTCCAAAGTGGCTTCAGTTGGCTAGCTCTCTCCCCTCTGCTCTCCCTACCCTGCCCCCCACCTGCCCTGACCTCCAGCTTTGACCAGTGGGCTAGTGCTGGATGATGTCAAGCATCCTTCGGCCCCAGCCTGATCAGGGAAGTGTGTGGTGCCTGACTCTACCATCTGCATGTACACGGTGGGGAAAGAGTGTCACAGGACACTTCAGGCCCGCAAGGAGAGACCCCCCATCCCGGGGAAGGCAGTCAGACAGTACAGATGCTGCCTCTCCCAACCTTGACCTGACCTTGACGTTCACCCTCACAGCCCCAGGGCAGCCTGCGCTGCAGGAAGGAATGAGCCACTCCAGGCAAGGCTGACCCATCTGTCCTCCCAGCCCCATGGGCTCATCTCAGACAAAAGCAGAAAATGTACACCAAAGTCGAGTTCCTAGCCCTTGGGCGGTTCTGCCCAATGTCACAAGAAAGAATTGTTGAGATGGCTTTGGTGCAAAAAGGTGGTTTTATTAAAGCAGAGGACAAGACCTGTGGGCCGGGAGAGCCGTACCAGGGTCAGGAGTGGCTCATGATATATTTTCAGGTTGGGAGAGGGTCAGGGAGAGCATAAGTCTCTAAGGAATTTTGGAAACAAGGTTTCCAGAACCCTGAGGGGACCAGCTGCTGGGTTTTTTTTGTTTTTTAAGGAAGGGAAGATTTTTTTTAAAAGATTTTATTTATTTATTCATAAGAGACACAAGCAGTCGGAGAAGCAGGCTCCCTGCAGGGAGCCCAATGCAGGACTCCATCTCAGGACCCCAGGACCACGACCCAAGCCAAAGGCAGACACTCAACTGGCCAGTACCTCTAATAAAACTTTAGTGCTGGGACCCTCCTTGTGAATAACAGAGGGCCATATGCGTGGGGGATAATCACCAACATGTGTCCGGGGGGTGGAGATAAAGGAAGTTTCTTTAAAAAAAAAAAAAAGATTTTATTTATTATTTATTCATGATAGAGAGAGAGAGAGAGAGACGGGCAGAAGGAGAAGGAGAAGGAGAAGCAGGCTCCATGCAGGGAGCCCAACGTGGGACTCGATCCCGGGACTCCAGGATTGCACCCTGGGCTGAAGGCAGGCACCAAACCGCTGAGCCACCCAGGGATCCCCAATAAAGGAATTTTCTAAAGGGATTTTGTATGTTAAAGATTCACAGGATCCTGGATATCAGGCTAATGTCAGCTAGGGTTGCCTGCTGCCCTCAGCAGAGTATTAACCTTGAGGCAGCTGAGCTCCCAGAGGAAGGTCCCTCGGCCTGTTTCGGGACTTGTCAGTGGGTTGTGGGTAGTAAGGAGAGTTTATACTTTCCCTTGGCCTTCGTTCTCCCCATCAGTGAAGGTACTGGTCTGACTGCTCAGGGATCCCTGCAGCTGAGGGCAGGACAAAGGCCTTAATTTCCAGTCTGGGTCTCCTTTTCCCTGTGACACTGTGGAAATCAGAGCAGGACACCAAGGCTGGGAGGTGTGCCCTGTCAGTCCCCGCCTGCCCCTCAACAATCTCACCTCCGACCTCCGTGATCGTCCCTCAGATTGGTCTGAGCACTGGCAACACTCATGACTTTCCCCAGCAAATCCTCTGGGAATGGGGAGCTCACTAAGTCCCAGCCATTCAGCAGCTGGAACACAGGAGGGGAGCAAGAGGTCAGGGAGCAAGGCCTACCCCGCAGCTGGCACCAGGAAGAGAGGGGTTGGAGGAACCTCACAAGCCCAGTGAGGTGTCGTCCCAGAAGCCTCTGGAATACTGGGCAGCCCAGAGGGGGCAGGGGGCCCAGTACCAGGCAGCCTCTGCTCCATAGCTCAAGGGGGTAGGGATAGCAACTGCTGGTCACCCTCTGGGTCAGTAGCCCTTTTGTGTAAGTGCCTGGCAGTGATGACTCAGCCAGTGATGACTTCCAAGCTCAGCACAGCTGTGGCCCAGCCGAGAGGAGGCTGCCCTCCTCAACCCTCCCCTCAGGCTGTGTCAGAGGTTGGGGCCATGCACCCTGCAGGCTTCTGCCTGGCCTGACCCTGCTGCAGGGGTGCTCCTCTGTCCACAGTCACAGCTGAGATGGCAAGTCCATGGAGCTCCTCTCTGCCCAGCTGCCTTCCCCTGCTCCTCTTCCTCCTCCAGCTGTCGTGGAGTACTGCAGGTGAGATTTATCTTTACTTCTGCCTTGGGGAGACCCCAGCAACAGAAAGGCCATGTGCCTGGGCTCATGGCCTGCCACTCATCCTCCAGCTGTCTTGCCAGTGATGGGTCCAGAACACAGGTGTGCTGACAGGATTCTCCTCCTCAGAAACCTTCCTTGGCTCCCAAGGGCTTCAGAATGGGAACCAAACTCCATAATGTGGCTTTCAGTCAAGATTCCCCCTGAGCTCATTTTTTGTTTCCCGCTTTGTGGTCTCACCAACAGTGGAGATAGACTAACAACAGCTTCTGGGGGGCTGAGGTCAGGGTTGAACAGGACAGGGTATGTATGTGCTGAGCGGTGCCTGCCCCAATGGGTCCTGCTGAGTGTTGCATGGCAGCATCTCGTCTTTTGGGAGCTCTCTTCCACACGACCAAGCACTGACAAGTTTTTGTAGAGGGTCCTGCTGTCATGTGCTGGGGAGACACCGAGCGGAAAACAGGTTTCCAAGCTCAGGGAGCTGCAGCCGGGAGGCCCAGCCCTGCTCGGTCTCAGACATCCTCGCCGGTGCACAGATGTCGTGGAGCAACCAGTCTTACCTTTCCGCAGCTCTGAGTCTGGCTGACAGACATTCACCACATAGGAAAAGTTTGGGCTGAAAGCACAGAGGAAAAGAAGGAAGGAGAGTCAGCTCCAGGGTGGAACATTTTGGGAATAGGTTTTGAGTGAGGACTAAGGGCTGAGAGGCCAGGACAGGTGGTGGTGGAGGAGCGGCCCAAGCAGAGCCACCAGGGGAAAGTGGGGAGCAGCTTGGTTAAGTCCAAACATGGGGCCCCCATCCCAAGAATTAGAACTGCGAGATGCCAGAGCATGCCCCGTAATGGGACCTAAACGCTGGACTGAGGAGTCAGAGAGGCGACCAGCTGGCAGGAAGGTGAGCACCTGCTGGAATGGCGCTTCGTTCTGGGGCACTTGCGCCACCACCATAACGAGGATCTTTGAGGGAAATGGAGCTCCTCCTTGGCTCCTGAATTCCGTGGAAAAATCCGGTGCGGTTCTTCCTTCCTTGGACACACTTGTGCGCCCAGGCCCCTGTGACACTCTGTTTCTTTTCTTTGGTGTCTTGCACAGGACAGTTCAGAGTAATAGGACCAGGTCACCCACTCCGGGCTCTGGTGGGGGATGAGGCCGAGCTGCCATGTCGCATCTATCCCGGGAAGAACGCCACAGGCATGGAGGTGGGGTGGTACCGACCCCCCTTTTCCAGAGTGGTCCACCTCTACCGCAATGGCAGGGATCAGGACGCAGAGCAAGCACCTGAGTATCGGGGGCGGACCGAGCTGCTGAAGGAAAGTATGGGCGAGGGGAAGGTAACGCTCAGGATCAGCAATGTTCGGTTCTCTGACGAGGGCGGCTTCACCTGCTTCTTCCGGGATCATTCCTACCAGGAGGAGGCAGCCATGGAACTGAAAGTGGAAGGTGAGTAATGCAGGGCCCCTCTCTGAGACTGCAATCACTCTCCCCCTGAGATGACCCTGCAACCCCAACACCTCACTCTGAGAGCCCTGAGCATGTGCTGTTTCCTTGCGCAGTGGGGAGGAAGCTGGGTCAGAGGCAACCGAGAGCAGGGAGATGGCCGGACCAGTGGTGTTCCCATACCGGGTGGGTATGCCTGGAGCCTAGCATTTTAGGGCCATGCCCCATGCTCTGAGGCACTGGGTGAGGATGCCAGCACGGGGCTTCATGCTCCTGGTTACAGGCGCACACACAGTGCACCCACGGAGTCCATGACCGCGGTCCCATCAGCAGTGGGAACGCGGTGTGAATCAAGCAAAGCCAAGACGTAATTATCCGTAAGGTCGTGTGTATGCATTTGTGTAAATAAATTTGTAATGTGTACATGTGGATGTGCATACAGAGAAAAACTAAACAAATTTCTTAAAAGAAAGGAAAACCAAAATAAGAAAGATGAGAAAGAGGGTAACCCCCCCCCCCCCCAGAAAATAATCCATTTCTGATTGTTTTGTGCCACTAGAGGGAATGTGAATAACCTGAGAGCTGATCACAGCTCATCAGTGAGGTCTTTCTTCTTTCTGTGTCTGGCTTTGGATTGTCTCCTGGTTTATTTGTGATAAACGAAGGCATTATTCCAAAGGAGTCAAAGTGACCGAATCCCACTGTGATCAGTTCCTCAGCTGATGTGTTTGTGGTGTTTTATTAGACAAGGAACATCACTGAATGATGCATTCGTGGGGGCAGGGTCCAGGTAGGTTCACGAAGGAAGCAAATGTCCAAACATAGTTGCAGAAAGAAAGACGCCACCTTCATTATTTCCCCTTTGATGACTTTGTATGACGGGTGATCCTGGAACTTACTGTCTGGCTTTGCACACAATGGTCACTTCTGCGCATCTTCCTGCCAGAAGACACATTGTGTGCAAGATAACAAAGCCCCATTTCTGGAGAGGATGCCGGGGTGTGAAGATGGCTCTGTGCACGCAGCTGCTCGCGCTGGAGTTTGTACCTGCAGACTCTCCCTTGATTGGTCTGGGTCTGCCCTCAGCCCCCAGCACAGCTCCACCTTCAGAGAGAGAGAGGGAGAGAGAAGGAAGGGGGGGGAGGAAGGAAAGAAGGAAGAGAGGGAGGGAAGGAAGGAAGGAAGGAAGGAAGGAAGGAAGGAAGGAAGGAAGGAAGGAAGGAGGGAGGGAGGGAGGGAGGGAAGGAAAGAAAAGCCAACTGCCTCAGGGCACGAAGTCCTTCCCTGGGCTAACGCCCACATTCCAACCCTCTCCTCCCTCCTGGGCGTCCGCAAACCAGAGAGTCTAAAGCAAGAGTGTTTTACAAGCAAACAAGGCACTGCCCACTTTGCCTGGGGAGCCAGGAATCCAGCCGAGTCGGAGGCTAGAATGTGGGGACTATTGCTGCTGCTGCTAATTACCTCCCCTCCTTCTCTAGAGTCTTTTATCTTTCTTTCCAACTTTACTTTTTTCTTGTTTTCGTGATTTTACTACTTGCTGCCTCTAATCCTTTCTTTAAACTGTTCACGATGAAGCTTAGCAGGTCACAGACGTAGAGAGACTTGCAAGGAGCCTCCAGGTCCCGCCGCCTTTCGGCCACTGTCACCTGACCTGCTCCTGTCAGCCTCTCCCCCTTCCCTGCTGAGGCAGATGCTGGGCCATGTTAGCATTTCCTCACTAAATGCGCAAGAATGTGTCATGCACGGGCACCAGGGTGGCAGAGTGCTTACCCCTGATCTCAGGTCGTGAGTTCCAGCCCCACACTGGGGGGGGGTCAAGGTAACTTGGAAAACAAACAAACAAACAAGAATGTATCACTCAAATGTAAGAAGTCTTTTAAAAAATCACAACCAGAATACTGTGATCATGTCTTTTACAATTAACAAAAGTTCCTTCAAAAAAAAAAAAGTTCCTTCATATCATCAGTGCCCACTTTGTGTCGAAATTCCCGATTGTTTCACAAATATATACTTTTTACATTTGTTTTGTTTAGTATGAGTGAAATCTAGACAAGAGTCATGTTGGGGTTTGCCATGGCCTGGAATCTGCTGATTCTGTTCCCATTCTGTTCCACATGGTGCCCAGACCTGTTTTTTCTTGTAAAGTAATAGAAAATTGCAACCAGGCGATCCCTGGATGGCTCAGCGGTTTAGCGCTGCCTTCGGACTGAGTCCCACATCGGGCTTCCTGCGTGGAGCCTGCTTCTCCCTCTGCCTGTGTCTTGGTCTCTCTCCCTGTGTCTCTCATGAATAAATAAATAAAATCTTAAAAAAAAGAAAGAAAGAAAGAAAGAAAGAAAGAAAGAAAGAAAGAAAGAAAGAAAGAAAGAAAAAGAAAATTGCAACCAGACCCAGGTTTAATTGATTTTCTCAAGCATTAATAGGTGATGCCGTAGATTCTGTGTTGCTTTCATCAGCTGGCCCCAATGGCTCCTTGTTTTCTCTTTCTGTGATCCTAGTACTTAGTGAAGGTATGCAGGTGTGTGAAGCACTGAACTATGCACCCACATTGTGGGTCACTTCTGAGAAGATGTCCGAGATTAGAATCGCCTGCATTTTCTTCTGGGGAACAAAACTCTAGGCAAGAGCCTTAATCTGCAGCTGGAAAGGCTTTATTCCCACCTAAGAACCCTGTAGACCACTTGCTTGCTGACACCTACACCCCACCCTTGATGGCAGTATCATGACGTGGCCTTGTTACAGGACACAGGGGGAAAGTATATGAGCCCAGCCAGGCGCCCAGGGATGACCCAGGTGGAGCTCACAGGCACTGGAGAGCTGGACTTTACCATGGAGGGGCAGAGCTGACAGGAGCCCTGTCAGGGGTCCCACTCCCACCCCTCAAGCATCAAACCCTGCATGTCCGACTGTCTCAACAGCCCCGCACAATGGGGTCTCAGCATTTTTGTGTGCCGCCCCTTTGGTGGACTGCTGGTTAGTGAATGCCTTCTGTCTCTCTTTTTTTTTTTTTTAATTTTTTTAAACATTTTTATTTATTTATGACAGTCACAGAGAGAGAGAGAGGCAGGGACATAGGCAGAGGGAGAAGCAGGCTCCACGCACCGAGAGCCCGACATGGGATTCGATCCCGGGTCTCCAGGATCGCGCCCTGGACCAAAGGCAGGCGCCAAACCGCTGCGCCACCCAGGGATCCCGCCTTCTGTCTCTTTTTAAGTAAACTCTGTGCTGAGTGCAGGACTTAAACTCACAACCCTAAGAGCAAGAGTGCTCTCCTGACAGAGCCAGCAGGTACCTCCTCCCCCCACAACCTGTTTTTTCATCCCTTCTCAGAAGGATGCTTTAAATGCATTAAATAAAACATATTTGCACTGAAACACAGCTATCAAAATGTGGCAATAACAAGATAGGGAGTGTCCTTGATAATTGGTGTAACTTCAAAAAAGTGGTGAACTCACTGAGGAGGGCACTTGATGAGCACTGGGTATTATATGTTGGCAAATTGAATTTAAATTTTAAAAAATGTGATGAAAACATGTGATTGGGACACGTGGGTGGCTCAGTGGTTGAGCATCTGCCTTTGGCTCAGGTTGTGATCCCGGGGTCCTGGAATCGATTCCCACATCGGGCTCCTCACAGGGAGCCTGCCTCTCCCTCTGCCTGTGTCTCTGCCTCTCTCTCTGTCTCTCACGAATGCGTAAATAAAATATTTTTTCAAATGTGATCACCCTGAAAAAAAATAGTGATGAACTAAGTGATATTTTGAGGATTCTGTGGCAACTCTAATTAAATATATGAAAATATCTGTGGGTTTTATTGATGACGGGGTCACAGGTTCTGTTCATGGCCTGTGCTACTAGAAATGCTAAGTGTCAGGTTAAAGATTACTGAAGATCAGCATGTATGCTTTTCCTAATTCCACACATGCTGACTTTGGTGGATGTGGAGGTGCTCGCTGACACCTTGGTGCGTCCTGGTTCAGCTTAGGGCATTGTTTTCACCATTACCCTGGCCTCTGAACGGGCCACCCTCCTCCCTCCTGCAGGGGGCAGTCAGGGGTCGGGCCGTCCTCCCCCGGACCCCTCCAGTGAGCCCATGACCTAGGGTGCCAGGTCTAAGTCTCTCAGCTGGTTCTCAGAACTCTGTCAGATGGGCCTAGTACACAGCGTTGCAAAGAACTAACCCTTCCTGGAAACAAACCTACTTTTCCTGAAAGGCTATGCTCAGTTCTGTGTCCTCCTTGGTTTTTTTTGTTTTTGTTTTTTTTAAGATTTTTATTTATTTATTTGAGAGACAGAAAGAGCAAGAGAGATCACAAGCAGGGTGAGGGGCAGAGGGAGAAGCAGACTCCCTGGCTTAGCAGGTAGCCCAAAACGGGGCTCAACCCCAGGACTCCGAGATCATGACCTGAGCCACGGTCAGATGCTTCCCCAACAGAGCCCCCCAGGCCCTGTGTCCTCTTCCCTGAATCCTGCTGATCTTGACTGGTGTGTTGAGCCCCTGGGATGGTGCTAGGCGGTGCCGGCCACTGGGGACCAGCACTGCTTCTCCCTTTCAGATCCCTTCTACTGGATCAACCCTGGAGTGCTGGTTGTGATCGCTGTCCTCCCTGTGCTCCTCCTGCAGATCGCAGTGGGCCTGGTCTACTTCTGCCTGCAGCACAGACTCAGAGGTATGGGCTGCTCAGGACCTTGCCTCTTGGAACTTGAGGGACTCATATTTAGCTTTGGGTGACTTTGGGTTCACATATCCACAATGACCAGTTTCATGTCTTCCCAAATGCTCTCATTTCTAAGACAGGAATTTCCCTGTGAGGTAGGGCTGACCAGTGAGCCTAAGGCCACTGTGGTTCAACATTCTTGTAAGCGTTTGCACCTTGAACATGGCAGAGCCCGGGCCTGAAGTCCCCATCTCTGGTCCCTGAGCTGCCCCAGCAGCTTCACAGCCTGGGATGGTGAACCTGAAGGCCAGACATGTTGGTGCCTAATGGAGGTTTCCACGAGGACACGGAGTGAATGTCCCTGCCACATGGGGGGTGTTCTCAGCTTGTTTCCTGCTTCTCTTCCATGCAACACGGAGGACTGTCCATGAAGCTCCTCTACTGCACCTGAAGATATATTCTGAGCTATGCCCTTGTATTGTCCTCCCCTGTCCCAGTCCAAGGGCATAGAGTCGCGGGGAGGGATGGGGATGCAAGGGTATGTGGTGGGGTCTCCTCTCTCCCCTTGAATTCATCCTGGTGCCCACTGTGGTTGTCAGTTCCCACAGCTGAGCACAAGGGCCTGTGGTGTCTGTGGCCTGGCTTGAATCCAGCTGGGGCAGGGCCTGGCATCCTCCCAGACATCCCATGGAGGGAACAGCCTCCCTCCCATACCGGAGGGGATGTTGTTCTGGGGTGACTCCCTGGGTGCAAGTAGTAGGTAGGGCAAGGCTGAGCTCCTCCCTTCCTCCTCCAGGTAGGAAGTGGCTTCAGATTCACAAAGTGAAAAAAAATTAAAATAAAAATATTCACAAAGTGACAGCCCCTGGGCAGGGATGGGTGTGAGTGGAGAACAAGGAGACCCAAGGCCAGGACCCGGGAGGTTGGTGTGGGGCACTGCCCTTCAAGTCCTCAACTCAAATACTGAGTCCACACTGTAGCAGCAGGGCTAGGGCACTCCCGAGGATGCTCCTGGGCTCCTGAGAAACTGCCTATACAAATCACAGGGCATTGGGTGCAGGAGCCCCATCAAATGCCAGCGGAAACTCTAAATGTTGCCTTTTTCTATTTTAGGAAAACTTCGAGCTGAGATAGGTGAGTGTTAGTGGCTCTCTCTCCGCCATCTGTCCCTCTGGTGTTTGGGCATCACCAATGTGGTCATTTTCTAGGACTACCTCTGCATCTACCCCCAGACCCTGTGCTTCCTCCCAAAATTCACTAGTATCTCAGACCCCTGCAGCCAGCCCTGAACTGCGGTAGGTCTCCTTCCTCTGCCTGCTGCCTGCTGGGGCACAGAGTCGAGCAGCTCCCTTTCTGCCATGGTCACTCACAACTAGACACAGTTTAAAGTAACTTAATAACAAAGGCTCTGGGGAGGAGAGGGATCTGCCACCGAGTCCCTTTTCTGTGTGTTTTCTTTCAGAGAACCTCCACCGGACTTTTGGTAAGTGCCAGAAACCAGGTCTTCCCAGGTCAGCTGGAAATAAGAACCCTGGTTCCTCGTTCCTTTCCACTGCCTTTTTCTTTGAAAGTCAGCATCCACTGCCTCCAGGATGGGGGAGATGGCAGCAAATACTTGGGGGACACTTCTCTGTGTCAGGCCCTATGCCAGCGGTTCCCTCTACGGGGTCTTTGTGCACGTGTCTCTTTCCAAACTTTTTTTTTAAAGATTTTATTTATTTATTCAAAAGAGAATGAGAGGCAGAGACACGGGCAGCGGGAGAAGCAGGCTCCCTGCAGGGAGCCCAGTATGGGACTAGATCCCAGATCTCCAGGATCACACCCTGGACCAAAGGCGGCGCTAAACCGCTGAGCCAAACTTTACAGACAGGAGATAAACACCCCTCCAGGCGGGCTTGATGTCTAGTTGTGGGGGTGGGGGTGGGGGTGCTTATGCATCACCGACTAAACCCACATGATAGAAGTGAGTTGTCATGAGCACTGACAGGGAACCTCACAGGGCTGACTAGGGAAGAACTGCTTGGGAGAGAGAGAGAAGACACCTCACCCCTTTAGACTGTTGGCCCTTCCAGACAGGTCCCCATCCTGCTCATTCACTGCACGGTGCCCAGTGCGTAAGGATGATGCCTGCAACACGAGGGCACCATGACCTTGTTGCATGGATGCAGCAGGAATTCTAGGATGCCACAAGGCAGGGCAGAGGTCGCTGCTCTGAGCAGCCTTCCTGGACGGGCAGTGCTCCATCCGCACATTAGGACATCTCATCAGGGTGCAGACAAGCACAGTCTTTGCAACCTACAAAGGGAGGAACCAGAGCTTTGTTTTGTAGGATTCTAATAGCAAAGGTCTTATGTCTTTCTGCATCGTGAATCTCCTGGGCGTCCTGCTGTAGCTCTAATGGAACCTTTCCCAGATTAAAATTTTTAAACCATCACATAAAACTTAACACATAAACTTGCAAAGAAAACCATTAAATTGAAACACAGGTATCAGAATATAAACCCATCTGTAACAGAGTAACAAATGTTTCTTTAAATAATAAAAATGCACTAAATAACAATGTAGCAGCAGGTCCAATAACTTTGTCAAAATACTGACAAACATTTTGAGATTTCAGCAACAGCTCCAATGGCAATGAAAGTATCTGTGATTTCTGTTGGTGATAAAGTAACAGGTACTGCTGATGACTGGTTGGTTGCTTACATTTATGATAGAAGAAATGCTAAATTCAGTCAAAGCTTGGTGAAAATAAAGATGCATGTTTTTCTCATTGAGTTCATGAGCTCCCTGAACTCTGTCCACAGACCGCTGTGGTGTCCTTGGACCCCAGGTTAAGAAAACCAAGAATAACAGAGAAGGGTGGGTGGGGCTCCAGGGGGTACATGCTAATTCTGTTCTGTGGCCACCAACCCAGACCCCCACTTCCTGAGGGTGCCCTGCTGGAAGATAACGCTGTTTGTCCTGGTGCCGGTTCTTGGGCCCCTGCTTGCCTTGATCATCTGCTACAACTGGCTTCATCGAAGACTAGCAGGTGCTGTGGGGTGGGGGGCAGGACCACTGAGTGGGGGGACCAGGTTCTGACAGGTATTTCTGTCCTCCTGTCCCCAAGGCCAGCCAACATCAGGCTCTTCAGAGTCCATGATAAGAGCTACTTGCTGAGATGGGGGGGCCCTCAGCAGAGGGGAAGGGTGGGTACGTGGGGAGGAACCTAGTCATCTTCCACCAGCCACTTATTCCCTTCTTTTTCTCTTTCCAGGGCAGTTTCTTGAGGAGCTAAGTAAGTTTTCTCTTTTTATAAGCTGAGAACAAAACAAGAAGGCAGAAGGGGGGCAGGTAGTGGAGGGACCAGAAGCTCTGAGGGGCAGGGAGCTGGAGAGTCTGGGGGTGGAGGAGCTGAAGAGCTTGTGGGGCGGGGGTGCTAGAGTCTGGGGGGAGGGAGGCTGAAGAGTCTGTGGCGGGGGGGCAGCTAGAGAGTCTTAGGTGGGGGGGAGCTGGAGAGTCTGGGGGTGGAGGAGCTGAAGCTTGTGGGGCGGGGGTGCTAGAGTCTGGGGGGAGGGAGGCTGAAGTCTGTGGGGGGGCAGCTAGAGAGTCTTAGGTGGGGGGAGCTGGAGAGCCTGGCTGGCAGAGGCTCCTCCTGTAAGGCAGAAGGGGAGGGCACTCCAATGCCCAGCCTAACCCCCACTTTGGCTGCTTCCCTTCCCACCCATCCAGCAGCTGTGTTGGGCCTCAGCTGTGAGACCAGCCCCTGAGGTGGGTGCAGAGGCAACAACACTCTCCCTGCCCAGGGCTGTTCCTCTCCAAGGATTAATGTCTTGGCAGTGACAGATGTTTCAAGTTACTTTTTCCTCCTTTAGGAAACCCCTTCTGAGTGATGCTATCTTGGCAAGGGTGGAGGACAGCCTGCTCGGTCCAAGGACTGACCTCAGGGCCTGGCACCCACCAAGTCCTACACTCACAGACCTCCTCACTACGGGGCATCCAATCTGCATTTCCAGGAATGCTCTGAATTCCAAATGGGACTGAGTTCTCTTCCCCTTTTTCACAGCCCACACCTCTCTACTCTCTTACTCTTCCACCTGGAAGCCCTCCATGGCCATGGCCAGGCAGGCACCCCTCTCTCTGATGGATACCTGTGCTGGACAGTGACACAGGCAGGAAGGTCGAGCACCTCCCCACCCCCCATTGCAAATTCCAGCATGCCAACTTCAGAGATGGTGGTTGTTTACTCTAAGATGTCAGTCCTGAGAGGTGTGAGGGCTGCAGGAGCAGGAATGGGAAGCACGGGAGCTCAGTGAGGATGGTGCTGGAGCACTGTGTGGCCCCGTGGGGAGCATCAGAACACAGGCCTGACCCCCATGTCCTGCATAGCTGGGTCCCCCAGGCTCCACCCCCTCTGGTCCTTGCTCGCCCATCTCATACCTGTCCAAGCATCCACTGTTTCCTCCAGCGATTACTACTTGATGTCTATCAGGCAAAGAAACAAGTCAGGTGATAATTATAGTAATACGAATTTCTGTGTGCACGTCTCATCCCCTTGTGTTCCTGTGTCTCCCTGGTGACCCCTACCTCTCTGCCCACCCCGTCTCCTGAGCCTGGAGGCCAGTGCGTTGGAGAAGCAAACATGAACACCTCCATTGGGTGTGCACTGAGCCCCTCATGGCCTCATTTGCTCTCTCTCCTCTGGTGCCTCCTCCCCACCCTCCCCACCCTCTCCTGGGAGCCTGGATCTGGGGGCAGATCCATCTCCTTCCCAGCCCAACTGGCAGCACCATGAAAAAAGCCGAGCCATTGACCCAGGATGGCCCAGCAGGCCTGGAGATTGCCCAGGCACGGGTCCATGGTTTTGGAGCCCCCCCAGTGGCCCATGAGGCCATCTCTATCCCTGAAGCAGACGTCGCAGACAGGGCAACGGTAGACCTTCTGCCTCCAGTGTGTCTGCTGGTGCCTGACCAGCCCTGACAATGAGCTGAAGGACTTGCCACAGCGGAAGCAGCAGCTCGGCTGCTCAGGGATGTGGGCTTTCTGGTGGCTAAAGAGATAGGCTTTCTTGCTAAAAGTCAGAGAGCAGTGAGGGCAAGAGAAGACCTTGATTCTTGAAGGCTTTGGTGGGAGGCAGTTGGACCTGGTATCCAGGCAGAGGGCTCTCATGCCGGGTGTCTGTGTCCTGGTGCCGGGCCCCAGGGTTGCACCAGCTGGTGCCCGCCATCCCACAGGGATCACCTGCTTCCTATCTATGCCTGGCTGGGTCTGAGCCATAGGACCCTTGTCTGCAATGATGGGTTCTTGGGTCCTGGTCAGCAGGGCATGGTCCACGGCCACAAGCTCCTGGCTGGCCCCCTGGCTCCAGCCAGCATGTGTCTGAGATCCAGCTCGAGGGTCTGGGGCCCTCACAATGCACTTCTGGTCTCTGGCCCCCAGCTCCTGGTCTGGGTGTATCTTCTGGTGGCGTTTCAGCTCTGACCGGTCCCGGAAGCCCTTCCCACAGAAGGGGCACGAGTGGGGCCGGTAGCCCAAGTGGACACGGCGGTGGCGGCTCAGCCCAGATGCATCACAATAGGTCTTGTCACAGAGCGGGCAGCAGAAGGGCCTCTCCCCAAGATGTATGCGCCTGTGATAGCCGAGCTCCTTGGGGTTCCGGAAGGACTTCCCGCAATGGCTGCAGCTGTTGGTCTTGTTGGGAATGTGAACAAACTGGTGGCTATGCAGGTTGGAGTGCTTGCTGAAAGTCCTGCCACAGATGTGGCAGAGAAAGGGCCTGCCAGCGCGGGATGCTGGGATCACAGGGGCCCTGTGTGGGGTCCCTGCTGGAGCAGAGGCTGCACCTGCCCCCCATCCATCAAGGGAGGCCTGAGCTCTACCAGCCCGGTCATCTCCCAGTGCCTGAGTCTCTTCCTGACATGCCTCCTGCCTGCCGCCTGCAATAGAGGAGGAAAAACCAAGGGTCAGCAGGAGAAGCCCCTGCCAGCTCTCCTTCCATCCAGGCTACGCAACCCCAACTTTCTCACGCGCCCAACCAACACCGGCTCTCTCACACTCAGACCTCTCAGGCTTGAGACAGGAATGGACTTTTGGGTTTTCAAATTATAAGTGAATAAAAGGGGATCCCTGGGTGGCTCAGCGGTTTGGCACCTGCCTTTGGCCCAGGGAGTGATCCTGGAGTCCCGGGATCGAGTCCCACATCGGGCTCCCTGCATGGAGCCTGCTTCTCCCTCTGCCTGTGTCTCTGTCTCTCTCTCTCTCTCTCTCTCTGTGTCTTTCATGAAGAAATAAATAAAATCTTTTAAAAAAATACAAAATAAAATAAAAGTGAATAAAAATTTAAACTGGAATCTTTCAACAAGATCAGAGAAGAGAACTTTAGCCTATACCCACATTTCTTGAAATCCATATCTTCTCACTTCCAATATTTCACGCTCACACAGACAGCCCCAGGTGACCTCATGTGTCATACAAATGGGGACACCTCAGTGAAGGGCGGTGCCATTCATAATCTGGCTGGACTGGGAAGTACAACCTAGGGCAGGTGCTCAGCGCAGCCTGATAGCCCTTCCCTTCTGTTCTGTCACAGGACCAAGTCTCCTTTCCTTGAAGTCAGCACCAAGCTCATGTCCCTACCATTCCTGTCCTCTTGGAAGGGATGTGAGCACCCTATGTGCATGCTGACCCCTTGTCACTTGTCCTAGAGAATGCAGGTATCTATCTGGAGCCAAGGCATGCAAGTAAGCAGGTGGCCTCAAGCCCTCTTGCAGCTTCAGGTGGGACCAGGTGAGGATGTGCGGAGCCCTGGTACCAGGACAGCCTCCTCTCCCCCAGGGCGTACCTGGGCCCTTACCTGCCCCCCCGCCTTTCAATGCTCACCTGAAGGGAGGCCTTCTCCATTCAGGAGACAGAGCTGGAATTCTGCTCTCTGCTGGCTTTCTTCTTGTCCAAGTTTGATGATCAGATCTGGGTTAGATAGATTCTGAGCTGGGGGTGGATAGGACCGGAAGAGTCAAGGTCGCAGGCTTGGGCCCCTCATACCCAGTGGGGACAACAGACTACCTTCATCGGTGTCTGTGGTTTAAGAACCACAATCTGGGACATGCAGGGGCAGGGAGGAAACCCTCCTAACGAAGTTCCTGGCAACTCAGTAAATACTGGCTTGGTGAACAGGAACATTTATGAATCATTGTCATGTTATACGTATCATCTTTGCCCTCATGATTTCATCTCTTCTCCTGTTACCCTGAGCTGACAGACCTAGATCTCTCCTAGCTGAAGGGTGCAGGAGGTATAGAGTCTGTACATGTGAGCTGATGCACCTGCCCAGGGAAGCTAGCGGTCTCAGGCCTGGGAGAGGCGCTGAGGAAGCCCCAGCCTCTTACCCACAGACATCAGGTTTCTGAAGGTCTCAGACATAACATCCTGGTACAGAACCCTCTGACTGGCATCTAGACACATCCACTCTTCCTGAGTGAAGTTCACGGCCACATCTTCAAAGGTGATTGGCTTCTGCAAGAGCAAGAGAGACTCGGGGAGTCTGTATACAAGACAGACACCCAAGCACAAGATTTACAAACCGGGAGAGAACTAAAACCATGGAAGGCAGGGAGGACTATGAAAACACAGGTGCAAAGTCTGCAATGTTATTCCATACAAAGGAAAGGAAGGACCGAGAGGCAGGAAGAGATGATGAGCATGGGGGCTGCCATTGCACCAACTTTGGGAAGTCCTTCCAGATGGGCTAGGGGTGGTGTTGGGGGTAGGGGGAGTGTGGAGGCTGAGAAAAGCCTGCAGCCTCTTATCCCAGGTGTTGTTCAGCTTGGAACAGTTCGGAACTCCACGTGACCACAGACTGCAGCAGACGAAAGGACTCGGGGTCAGGACTGGTGCTCCCTCTCCTCACCTGCACCCATGCCTTCCACCAGCTCTCTCCGTGTTTGGCTTCCCCCTGCCGGAGCAGCGCCTGCAGCAGTGCCACGGAATCCCGCTGTGCAAACACCTCCTCCTCCGTGGTGTCTGCCTCTAGCTTCATCCACCCTGGGCCCAGGCCCCAGTGACTACAGTCTGTCTCTCGGTCACTGCGCAGGCGCACCAGCTTTGCAGAGGCCTTGGGGTTTGGCATGGCTTCCCTGGACCAATGCCTCTGCTCCAAGGGGCTGCTGTTTTTCTGCTCTGCGGTCCAAATTTTCCTGTATGAGGAGTGCACTTTCCCTCAAAGCCGAGGCCCAGGGCTCAGGGACTTGTCCCCATGGCTCAGCCACCCTGGCCCAGGGATGCCGCCTGGGGGCTACGAAGATCTGCCTTCCATTCCACTGGCTGCTGCCTGCCTCTAGAGACCTGAGGTCAGAGAGAAACAGAACAGCAGCTTTTGTCCTGGCTCAAAGAACAGCAAGAATTACTGACCCCCCCTCTCTGGGTCAGCAGGGCCCGGGAGGTAATCATTACCGACCCCACCTCATGAGACCTAAAGTGTGGCAACACTACGATGTGTTCGTGTCCAAAGCCTGGACTCCGTGCCACCGAGGACAGGAATCCCTGGGTCCCAAAGCACCCTCTGGGCAACAGCATTATTCTGCAAAGACAAGAGTGCTCTGGACCTGTCACGGACCACGCCGGGCAAGCCTCTTCCTTCTGATCTGCTGTTGCCAGAAAATGTGGAAGGAGAACACTCCAAGACCCATCTAGTGCTGACAACTATGGGGTTCTGTGGATTTTTCGCGAGCGTTCCTCGTGATGGAGTAGTAAGGATCCACATACACAGTAAACAAGTAATGAGCTGGAGGCACATACTCCATAGGACCTTGGCCGCGGCCAACCCTGGGGATGCCTGGGCCCCTGGCAGCTCCAGCTCCAGGCAGACCTCGATCACCTCCTTTCTCCTTCCTCAGGGTGGTCCCTTGAACAAAGACTAAAACCCACGGACCCTGTTTCTTTCACAGTCTCCAGATTCCTGGTGAAACGGAAAATAGCAAGAAAAAGGGCATCTGACAATGGAGTTAATTGGCGAGGCGGGGTCCGTCCCTTTGTTTGTCCATCCTTCCCATCAGGGCTATTCAGTTTTCAAGTGGGGCAGCAGGCCAAGCTGTTCCCTGCTGTTCCGCAGGCCCGCTCTCCTGTTGCACAGGCTGGGGGCCCTGGTTGGGGATGGAGCTGCAGGCAGCTGCAGGTTGCCCCGGGGCCTCTCCAACAGCTTCCTAGCGCACTGCGGCCTGGAGTGGAGGAGGCTGGGAGCTCTACGGACTCAGGGACGTCCCGCCCTCCCAGAGCCTAAATCCCCCCAGGGAATGTGTCGCCATCTTCCCTCCCCAGAGAGCACCCACCTCCTCTCCAACCTGAACTACCGTCAGCAGCTTCCCACGGCAATTCTGAAAAAGGCAGAAGGCCCCCCACACCTGCAGGGCTCTGAGGACGCTGCCAGCACACCCCCTCCAGTGCCTGCACTGTGGCCTTCAGCCATGCAAAGGGCCTTAGGCTCTCGGCCCGTCAGCTGTCTGCTCGGGTCCCTTTTCAGCCCCTGCCCGGCCAGTGATCAGACCCTCTCGTCCTCAGGGTGCAGCCTCCCACAGCAGGGAGGACATGGAATAGCTCGGCGGTGCAGCGATGCAGTTCGCTCCCAGGGGATGAGCCGGAGGTGCCCCCGTCCGCCGAACAGCACCAAGGAGGCCCTGAGACCCATCTGCCCCAGAACTTCCCCTCTGCGATCTCTGCTTTCCCGGGCCCGAGTGTGGCCTGAGCAGAGGTGCCCCAAGCCACATCCCGATACCTAAGTGTTCCTTGGGGCCTGGGGGTTGGGAGCGTCCCCATGATGACGAGTGCCCTCTGCCTGCCTCAGGGTGGAGGAGACCGGGACAAACTCTCTGCATCTGCCTCCATCTGCACAAGCTCAATCCCCAGCGGCCCAACTCACCCACCGAGCAGTGAGGACGGGGCCTCCAGCCGTGGGGCGTACAGCAGGCCCGGCGCCCGCTATCCCAGCCGGCTTCTGCGCACCCTCCGCATCCCCTGTCCGTGGCCCAGAGAAGACTGCCGACCCGCCAAGGTCAAGAGGTCACCATCAAGGAAGCCAAAAAGGGAGAAACCCCGCCCCTCACCACCTACCCTCCCACCGGCAGCACCAGGTCCCACCTAGTGCCAGGATCTGGCCTTACTCCCTCTCAATTTACTCTTGAAACAAGAAGATTCAATTATTTCTGATTAAAACTCACAACTTCCAGCCACCATCCCCTAGAGCCACACTAAGCCCGCAGGCCCCAAGAGGCAGAGGCTTGTGGCATCTCTGGACAATGAGGGTAGAGGAGACAATACGCACTGTGACATCTATGCTGCAGACTGGCAGCAGAGAGGACCAGGTCAGGTGGGCTCTGCTGGCCCCAGCCACGTGCCCCACCCAGGGCAACCTCTCTCTGATTCATATACGTATAATCAGCCCAACAGATGCCACATTCATTGTTTTCCACTTAATTAGCACTTGACGTGAGAAAACAAACAAACAAACAAACAAACAAACAAACAAAGATTTCCTTACAACCCCCGGCCCACTGACAAGTCCTGAAACAGGCAGTGACCTTTCTCTGGGAGCTCCGCTGCCTCGGTGTGGACCATGCTGAGGGCAACAGGCAACCTTAGCTGATGTTAGCCTGATATTCAGGACCTTGTGAGTCTACTTGAACATAGAGAAATTCCTTTGGAAACTTCTTTTATCTCCACCCCCAAAATATATGTTGGCAATTGTCCCCTAAAGCATAGGAGCATCTGATGTTCATCTGGAGAGTCTCATGACCGGGTTCTTACTAAACAGTAATAAGTGACCTTTCCCAACAGCAGCTGGCCCCCTCGGGGTCCTAGAAACTTTGTTTCCCAAATACCTGGGAGGTTTGTGCTCTCCCTAACCCTCTCCCAACCTGAAAGCATATAAGGAGCCACTCCTCATGACCCCAAGGCAGCTCTTCCTGCCCACGGGTCCTGTCCCCATGTAATAAAACCACCTTTTTACACCAAAGACGTCTCAGGAATTCTTTCTTGGTCCTGGGCTTTGAACCCCAACATCTCCACATCAGCACTCATCATAGTCCCTTCTGCGTTGTGATCATCTCTTTCACATGGGCACAGGGTTTCACAAGTCACAAAATACTTCTGCAAACACGGCTTCCAGTGAATCCCCACAAACATTCCTAAGGTTGGACTCGTTATTCTTTCTGTACGGGTAAGAAATAGTCCCTTGGATATGCTCTGCCTTCAGGTCTCTGCGCCAGTGTGTCAGCTGCAGGGCTGGCAGGTGCAGGGTTTGTTTGTTTGTTTGTTTATTTATTTATTTATTTATTTATTTATAGATTTAATTTATTTATTCATGAGAAACACAGAGAGAGAGAGAGAGAGACAGAGGTGAGAGAGAAGCAGGCTCCATGCAGGGACCTGATGTGGGACTCAATCCCGGGACTCCAGGATCACACCCTGGGCCGAAGGCAGGCGCTCAATCACTGAGCCACCCAGGGATCCCAGGTGCAGGCTTTAGACCTCAGGTTTCCCTGGGCCCCAGGCTCAGTGCTCACTGCTTCCTGCGTCATCTGTGGGCTGAGGTGGTTCCCGCAGTGTCAGAGTCAGATGCTCACTGCTGGGGAGGGGCGGGGAAAACAGTGGGCTGCAGCCTCTCCTCTTCACCAGAATAGAAGCCAGCTGGGGGATGGGCTGACATAGGTGCTTTCCATTAACCATGAGAGCTAATGAACCCGGCTCTGACCTTGCACTTGCAGGAACCTGCCTTCCTCATCCTGCTATGATCCCAGCCCTGCTTACAAATGACTTTATTTACAGAACTAGGCAGCTGGTCCTGGATTGCAGTGTGCCACTTGGATTCGACTCTCAAGTCTTGAGGATCATCAAAGAGATAGGGAATGAAAGGGCATTTGCTTGTTTACACAAGCGTTGGACCATAGGTTTGGGGAGCGGGTGGGGATGACCCAGTATTAGTCATCAACAGCACTCAGGGCAGGGCTTGGTTTGCAACAGATGCCCACCTGACTTACTAGTTTGGTAAGTTTGTCACCTGGGCCAAGAGCAGCGCCATATGCACCATGATGAGGAAAAACCAGGTGAGGCAAGTCAGGTCTGATGACATGCTGAGCAGCATTCTGAAATGTGGGGTGGGGGTGACACCAATGTGACAAGACACGAGGCAGACGTTGGGCTTTGATGGGTGTGAAGAGCTGGAGACTGGAGAGTGGTGGCAACCCTGTCCCTGGAGTCTGAGGCATCGACACAACCAAGGGCTGATGAGAAGGGCAAAGGGAGAGGCCCTCCTGCTTCTGGTCGCATGACTCCAGATCTTGATGCAAACCCTCAAGCTCACCACCAGAGTGCTGAGGAGACCAAGCTCTAGAGTGCAGCAACAACCAGGGCACCATGTGGGCAGCTGTCTTTGAGGATTTAAGGGAAGCCATTTTTACAAAAGTATTTTGTAAATTGTAAAAGCCTGTGTCAGTTTCCTGGTTCTTGGTCCATAACCACTGCCCCAATTCTTCCTCATTCGTAGGCAATAAAATGGAAGACCTCTGCTCCATCATAGCAACCTACCAAGCTTGGCAAACTGCCACTGGAGGAGCCATCAAGAGGACATGCCCACCATTGACTGAGAGCAGGACCTCGGCAATCACACTCTCTCCCTGCCTCTGGGATGGACATTCTACCACCATTTCCACAGTGGGAGGTATTTCGAGGACATAATCTCCAGGGAGTAAGGACTGAATACATAACTAAAGCCAGTCAAGGCCTTTATGGAAACTTTTAAGATTCTGGCTGGCAGATGCGGACACCAACTTGTCTCGCAAGCACCCAAGACAACTGTCCTGTGAACTTCCTTACTCATTAAACTTGCCTCGTACCTATGCGGAGTGGCACAGGCACTTTTCTTGCCTTGTCTTTTCTTGCACATTCGGGGCTAGTTTGAGATTTCACCTGAGGAAAGTCTTGAGGCTTCAAACCAACAGGCTGATGGTTTTGCCAATGGAGGTGGCCTGACCTCAGCGGCCCCTGCAGCTTTGACCCACCACCTTCCTGATGCGGTTACTGGGAGATCTCTGTTGGAAAAGCGGCTTTCGCTTGTCCCTGGGCTCCTATGAAGATGAAACACCTGACCCAAGGTGGCTTTCTGACATTCTGGCTTCATAGTGACATTTGAGGGTGGGTTAGCTGGGATTCAGCTTCTCACAACATGGGAAGGATCTGATAAGCCTTGCTTGTGACATCTAAGGATGCAACTGACCTGCCCAAATATCACATCCATAGGGCTCTCAGTTCCCTGGTCCTGGGTCACTGGTGTCTGGCCCAGCGCCAGTTATTCAGAATCAATGAGGGAGGCTGTCATCATACCCACTGGGCAGAACCCAAGGCCGTTTTCATGGCCCTTACCAGCGTTCCCCTTATCACCCTTCCTATAAGTTCTGTCCCAACAGCCTAGCTATTTGGTCTGGACTTGGAAAACTAGATGACCCCAGCTGCTGACCTGACCACCTGCGTCACTCGGGGGACACTCCCAGGAGGACCCTGCTCTCTGATGAAGGGAGTCCTCCCTTCGCTGCCTGGATCCACCATCACCCTGGACCTGGCAAGACAGACTGGGCACAAAGGACGCAGGCTCTTATTGGACTCGAGACTATTGTCAATTTGACCTGTTTATCTTACAGGGTGGAGGCCCCCTAGCGAGGGGCCTTGCCCACATCTGCCCCGGGCAGACAGACATCATCGGACCTCTGACCATCCCTCAAACCTAGTGGTGGTCCTCCCCACTGCCGATGCAACTTTAGGGTAGAGCATTGTTATTCTGGTCCAATCAGCTGCTCCAAGAGTAACATGGTGGTTATGCTGCTGGCTTTCCAGGCCGTGTTCAGTTGGACAATGGTGTGCCTTTTACTGAGAAGCCCCTTGACAACGGGCTGATAGTCAAAGTAACTGTGGATCTTACGTGCTTCCTACCACTGTTCACAGGCTGAACAGCCTTCTCAAAAGTTCACTAACAGGGATTTTTAGTCTTTTCCCTCACCTCCTACTGGCCCAAACACTCCCGTAAGCCAGCTTGGTCACCCCACGCTGCCACCCCTCCCCAGTATCCTCTCCTCTTGGCTACTTCCTAGTGATCAGGAGAGGAGGTATACAGATCTATTTTGGAAATCCCTGGACTTGGTGTTTCCTCCCCTCATAGCCTCATACTTGCCTCAGGCTGCTCTGTTATACCTCCTGTTGCAGCAAAATCTTGCTGCCAAAATGAGAGGGGGACAGTGCTTAGAGGTTCAAGCTTAATTCCAGCCCAGCTACTTGGAATCTCAGATTTCCTTGGTCCTAGATTATGAGGATAATGACCACATGATTGAGCACATTGCTCACAAGTCCCACGTCCCACACAGACCAGAGCGGAGTGCATAGTGGGCTTCTGTACAGTTGTAAAATGTTTTGTTCCTCCTGTTGGAACAAGGAGGGGTTTTGATTGGTGTGGTTCGGGACCACTGGCTCCGCTGGTGTTGATTACTGTGCCGAGAAGACAAGGTGCCCAGCTGGGACTCAGGGGAGCAGGTCTGTGGGAGGTGTACAGAGGGACTGTGCTCACCAGAGAGACCTTGGGCAAATGAAGAGACAGACCCCCACACTCTCAGAACAGAATGTGACATCTATAAAATATGTGTATGAATGTAAAAGAATATCTGGCTATGTTAGATGCACATCCCAGAAAGGTTGACAGATCTCTTGGCTAAATTTCTTATTCCTCTCAACAAAATTTTATGTCAATATGGGAAACTATAGATAGTTCATTCTTTATTAAGTCAGGACATATTAATTACCCTGGAATCAAGATCTGTTGATGATTAAATGAAAAAATTAATTCTACTTGATGCATGGCAGACAATAAGTTTTTTTTTTTAAGATTTTATTTATTTATTCATGAGACACAGAGTGAGAGAGAGGCAGAGACACAGGCAGAGGGAGAAGCAGCCTCCATGTAGGGAGCCCGACACAGGACTCGATCCTGGGACTCCAGGATCACACCCTGGGCCTAAGGCAGGCATTAAACCACTGAGTCACCCAGGAATCCCGACAATAAGTTTTATTTTCTTCCTCTACACAACTATTCTACTCTTTGCTGTGAGGTTGCCACCAAAAATAGGATTTATGATAGATGAAGTGCAGCTTATTTACTATTTGAGTTGACAGGAGGTAACAGGTGAATTTTAGAAAGCTTTGCTATCCTGGCTTGCTGACCTGCTTGCCCTCCTCCTTGAAGGATAAATGCACTCTTGTTCACCCTTATTTTTTAAAGATTATTTATTTATTTATTTATTTATTTATTTATTTATGACACACACACACACACACAGAGACAGAGAGAGAGAGAGAGAGAGAGAGAGAGGCAGAGACACAGGCAGAGGGAGAAGCAGGCTCCATGCAGGGAGTCCCACGTGGGACTTGATTTCAGGGCTCCAGGATCACACCCTGGGCTGAAGGCGGCGCTAAACCACTGAGCCACCTGGGCTGCCCATCTTTAAAAAAAAGTTTCTCTTGGTTTATGCAACTTCAGTACGTCTGTAATGATTGTCTATCTCAATCTCTGCTACTAGACTGTAAGTTCATACAGGGCAGAGGACCTGTCTTATTCATCATTACACCCCTGTCAGCAGAGCGTGTGATCACCAAGAATCCATACATGGGCTCTGAATGTTTAGGCCTTCCACGGTCTCTATCACGTGAGCTCACCCCAGATTCACCCACCGAGATATCCTGCACCCAGAGATTTCAAACCAGCTTATAAGCATTTGGCAAAACTTGCTTTGTTATCTGCCGAAAAGTTCTACTCTTTGCTATTTTCCCTTGTCTACTAATTGACCTCTTTTCATTTGTATCTTTCTTCTGAGGTCTCAACTTGCACTGTGGGGTCCCTGCACTTCTGTTTGGGTAGGAGCTTACAGTGCCGTATGAAAGTAGGGAAAGAAAACCAGGACACTTCATGACATTATGTGGTCACTTATCCCACTGGGATAACCGGGTGAGGAAACTCTTATCTTCAACATAGACATACTGAACCATTCCTCAAGTGGGCCAATCTGTGGCAGAGCTGGAGCCCAGAGCAAATCCCACAGCTCTGAACTCTACTGGGGGATGCCAGCGTGCCCCAGGGCTGACAAACCCGAACTCTCACTCAGCAGAGAACAGAGAAGCACTACTAACTCCTTACCCAGTGTCTCTGAGGATTTCAGCTCCCTGTCCTCCTCCTTGGGGAACCCTTTCATCCAGACTTCAGTGAAACTATTATGTGTCCAGGTGCCTTGAGAAGAAGGCATGGGGTGCCCTTGTCTGGAAGACACCAGAGAAAGTTCTATTAAGAGAATAAATAAAATTATGAATTTTATTGGAGGGTGTTAAAAGAACAAATAAGTAAATAAAGATATGTTAGTATCTCAACTGAAATATAACAAAGAGAGCTTGACTATGTTTGTGCATGGACAGGATAGAAGCAGTATATTATCAGCTGTTTTTGTATTTTAGGGCAGGTTCTCTTGGACACACAGCTCTGCTTCTAGCAGGCAACAAATGTCCTCTTTCCTTCAACAAATATTTGAACGGACCCTACAGGCTTGTGGGTATGGACTACAGTGCAATGAAAATCTAAGCAGCTCCAGGACTAGGCTCGTCACAGGAAGGTACCGTGCTTAGATGCCCTGGGCAAACTCTTGCACTTGTGCACCAGAAACATGTTTTAAAAAAACATTTACAGAATAAAACATTTATTTGTAGAATAAAAAATGGAAAAGCAAAAACTGGAAACCAAAATTACCTCCATTAGAGCAGGTAATGAGGGTGGGCATATTCCTGTCATGCAGTGAACTGCACCAGAATTACACACCGACCAGGGGTGACTGGGGGACAGAGAATGCTGAAGTCGAGGCCATGAGGTTGATGGGCAAGTGCGCTGGCAGTCCTCCAGCTCCCAGAGCCTGGGGAGGGACGGCCAGTGAGGCTGCAGGACACCCAATGGAGCTTGCTAACCTGCAAATCAAGTGTTTCAAAGGAAAAAAAAAAAAAAAAGAAAATGATCTATATGGGTTGCAGCTCAACATGGTGAATTAAAAAATATTGAGTAGAGGAGATTAAGTTATATGCAGTCTGTTTTCATGTCCATAAATCCATAAATCGGCAGTTGCACAACTATGTCACTTAGGGATGCATACATCAATGGCAAGTGCTACAGAAAGATGATGATCCGCACATGGTCAGGACAGTGACGCCTGGAGGGATGAGGAACAGGACGGTTCGCAGGGGTGAGTACATGGCCTTTAGCTCAGCCAGGTAGCGGGACCCATACAAGTTACTATTCTTCCAACTGTACACAGACATTTTCATTTGTATGTTCATTTCACATTGAAGAGAAAAAAATAATACAGGAGCAAAGGAAAGCATTGAGTGAGTCACAATCTCAAGGCTGGGGGTGGTTACAGCATTGCTCACACTCCATGCAGGGGATGGAAGGCTAGTTGTTGGCAAGGGAGATGATGGAATCAGGTTGGGCCAAACTAAGCCCTTCTTCAGACTTTTATTCTTAGCCACATGAGCTTGACACTGCCTTGCCATCACCAGTTGCGTTTATGCTAGATTTGGAGAAATGGGGCTGCTGACCTCACCAATGTGTCCAGCCTGAAAATCCTTGCAGGAAACATCGGCTTATTTTTAAGTCATCTCTATACCCAACGTGGGGCTCGAACTCAGGATCCTGAGGTCAGGAGTTGCAGGCTCCAGCATCTGAGCCGGCCAGGCTCCCCTCCAGTTATGTATGAGGCTGCTCTTTGGTCCCAGTCAACTCAAAGGGGTACCGCTACCCCATCGACCTGGGTTTCCAGGCCTCCTGCCCCTCATGCTCTGACAACACACATGGTTACAGGGCAGGGGATCCACCCCTAGGACATGGAGGTGGGAGGCCAGGGACTGCATGGGGTGAGCCTCGAGTGGGAGGCACAGCAGGTGGGGGTGAGGGCACAGGGGGAGAGCCAATAGTCTTACCCCTGAGGAAAAGCCTAGTGGATGCTGCCACCAGTGCAGTCGGGTGACCAGTAAGCTGCTGGTGCGGGGCTCCTGCCTCAGGACCAGCACAGCTTGAGGAGGGGTCTCATTTCCCTTCCTGATGCTCCACTCACCGACTCTCAAGCCCACCTTCCTTGCGTGTTGGTGTCTGGAGAGACAATGTACTGAAAGTGAAACCAATACATTTCATTCTGCTTGGTGATTACAACTCTCACTCAATGCAGGAATTTGTTTCCTGAGTTATGAGTGTGGGTTGGAAAGATGTTGTTTCCATGGGCGACAGAAAGTGACACATGGAGCTGGAACCAACCTGAGCAGTCACTACTTACTGAGACAACAGCCCTTCTTGCTCAGCGGGGCCTGGTGGGGCATCCCTCCCCGCACATCACCTAGGCGGTCACTACCCTCCGGCTCAGTGGGACCTGGTAGGGCGTCACCCTTGCATAGCACCTGAGTGGCCACCACATGTATGCTACCCAAGGGCAGGGACCTCATACTGGCCACATGGCGCACACAGGACACTCTCAGGTGCAGTTGCTCACACAAACTGTGGGTTGCAGCATATGCTGAGGGCCTGGTCAGTAGTTCCCCATAAAGCTGTGACAATAGGCGGACCTACAGAGATCTCACGTGATAGCTTCCAGGGCTGGGAGTAGGGGGAGTGGTGGAGCATCCCTTGCTCAGCATCACTGACCAGGTGGGGACCCTGGACGTCAAGACTCCGCACCAGCAAACACTAGGTAAGTAAAACCCACTCTGCCCAGCTTCACATCCAGAACTGGTGCTCCAGAATCAGATACAAACATCCATGAACTCTGGGAGAGACAAGAAGGAGTACTGCAAACAAAAGTTCACTTAAGACACGTGATTTTATTACAAACGCACTGAAACTTTACTAGTCTTTTATTTTTCCTATTTGGCTTCGCAGAAAGGGCGGCATCGTTAAGAATTTTCTTTGATGTGGTTTTATAATGGTAATGGCTTCCTCTCTATTCTTTTCCATGAGAATGTTCACTTTAATCCGACTCTGACTGCATGGTTGGAAGAGAGGGTATACGGTAACACTTTCAAACTCTTTGGTTTCTTTCTCGGCTCTTGCACACCGGTCACGTGTGGGCCTCTGGCTCCGGCCTTGTCTCAGGACTCCTTCCTGGAGCCTCTGCTCCAGGACCTCTCTTCCCTGGAGCATGCGCTGCTGGTGATCTTTGATCTGTATCTGCTCCCGCTCGCTTACCTGCTTCCTCCTCTGTGTGCCCAGGACACCACGCTCTTCTGGCAGGATCCTCGGGAACTTTGTTTCACTAGGCCGTGGTAGGTGCCGGCCTGCTTTGTTCTTGAGCTCTCTGACCTGCCCCACGCGGTGTATGTGCCTCTCTATGTGCTTCAACTCCCGGTCAGGAACCAAGTAATACCGCTTCAGTTTCTCTAGGTTTTGGGTCATCCTTCCCTCCAATTTCTTTTCATGGCCTGTGTCTTGTTCTTTCATCATATCCACTATCCTCTTATTGTAATAGGACTCTGCCTTGGCAAGCCAGTAGTCGAGAGACAGAGCCTGCTCCCTGCACAGTGCTTCGTATTCCTCCTGGTACTTCTGGGTTATCAGCTGCCGTGCTGCCGTGCTATGCACACCACCTAGGTTCTGTCAAAGTGGGGCAGAGAATTTTATAATGCTTTCTTGGCATAATCACTGTGATTTTTACTCCCATCAATCCTATGTGAAACTGTGAGCTCTCAGAGCTGAATTACTGGTCACCAAAATCAACCACTAGTTTTAAAATATGTAGTGTTGGGCATTTTTCTTTTTTTTGTTGTTTAATTTTATTTATTTAACCACACACACAGAGAGGCAGAGGCACAGGCACAGGCAGAGGGAGAAGCAGGCTTCATGCAGGGAGCCTGATGTGGGACTCAATCCTGGGTCTCCAGGATCACGCCCTGGGCCCAAGGTGGTGCTAAACCGCTGAGCCACCCAGGCTGACCTAGTGTTGGGCATTTTGAACAGAATACTGTTTTGCAGGTATGGATATAGGTAAACATACCCACCAGGGAGGGGTCACCTGCACAGGGTTTTAAACCCAAGGCTACTTCTCCTAGCAGTTCCCAAGTGCACAACATGAAGATGATTTACCAGGAGTTTTTTCTCCAGTGGGGACTGTTGGTCTACGGCAATCCTAGGGTCTGGTGATGCTTTAGCCCAGGCCAAACTGTAAGATAAGAGAGCAGAGGTAGATTAGAGCGTGGGAGGCGTCAGGACATCTTCCCACACACTGACCTAACCAAACTGACTGACAAGAAGTCTGCCTCCTCCATGGGAAAGCACCGCACTACCACGGTGGAGAATCTGGGACCAGCACGTAAACCCTTCACAGAAAGTAGAAGCGCACATCTCCCGAGGACTCAACGTGAACCAGTCTGAGTCCCGAGTCTGGGGCCGGGAAGACATAGGCGGCTCCTTGCTACTGTGCTGCCCCAGCACCTCTCCATCAGACCGCTCTGCCTCCCAGGCTCTGTCTTCGGAGAGGTTTCCTGACTCCAGGGTTCGCAGTCCATCCTCCTTCTGTAGTTTCTGGGTCCGGACCCTCTCTGCCTCTATCAGCACATATAGCATCTCTGCCTTCCAGCCTTCCGTTCTGAAATTCTCTTCTTATCTGGTCACCCTGACTCTGTGTCCCTGCCTTACACTGCCACTCATCCTTCATCCCAAATCCATGAGACCATTCCCATTGAGTCCCCTGGCTTGGCACTGGTTAGTGGTCCCTCTTCTCTTGTGGGTCAGGCTGACGGCAACACAAGTGAAGACTGCCAGCCTTTCATATGTCATCCCTAGTGTACTGTGAGTTTACCGTGAGGTCGTGTTGAAGCCCCTGGGGATGCCTGGCATTTCATCTCTGTGCCCTTCAGGCTCTTTATGGCAAGAGCGTGGGCTTTGAAGCCTGACAGGGCTGTCTGAACGCTAATCACACCACCTCTGAGGTGTGGCTCTGGGTAAGTAACAATGGGTCAGTCTCCTGGTCTATAAGATGGATGTGGGAGACAAAGGTCTGCTTCTCAATCTTATAAAAAACAAACATAAACTAGATTAAAGAGCCTGGGACAGACAGTGTAAGTCCTCAATAATTGGCAATGGTCTCTCCTCCACAGATCAAGCCCAAGTCTCTGTAAAGTCTTTCCGGACTATTCTACGTAACAGTGATTTTCCCTTCTTCTGAACACAACGTTTTTTAAACATTATTCCTAAGTCACTTGAAAACCAGCCAGGGTTTCCATGGTGATACCTGTATCATTTGTAACACTTTCATGCTGAAATTTAGACTGTAAACGGGAGGTAATCTATAATTTAGATTGACAAATACGATGTGTCTCTGTTACTGGAATGAGCCTGGTATCAGTTATTGGATCTCACTGACTTCCTGCCTATGTTCCTATCTGTCCGTGGACACCTATTCTGATATTTAACAAAGGTAACCGTCCTATTACTTTTCAGAACACAACCCAGCACGGTTTGTGTTCAGCAACAGTTTCTGGAACTCATCTTCTGGTTCCCTTGTCGCTGGTATTCGAGCACCTTTCTCCTTTGCTCCTGAGGTGCCATGTCCACGTTTTTACTGAAACATCAGCGAGTCCTCCTGGAGGTGCAGACACCATAGTCCTAGGCCCTGTGTGGGTCTCTCGTGGCGGGTTCCACCGTGTCCTTCGTACCCCTTGAGGTCACAGCATCCTTTCCAACGGTGCCGCCCCAGCTCCACAGACACTTGGAAAGGCCCGGGCCTCACGACACCGGCCCATCGGGATCGCGCTGGACTCTGCGTGGAGCAGCACTGCACGGTCACGGAGTCGGGAGCAGAGTCAAAGAGGTTAACAGGCTAATTTTAACGTTCGCGGTCTAAACGGCAGACCGCCCCCTTCGAGCCGGACAGAACGACGTCCTGCGGGGACAGGCGGACGGGAGCCACGGGGGCAGCGGCTCAGAAACTCCTCGTGCCCCGCAGACGGTGGTTACTGGCGAGCGGCCGCAGCTCGGCTCCCTAGCGACCGTGAGCCTTACGCTCGGGAACGGCAACCGTGCTCGTCACTCCCCGGTGACCCGCTGGGCGCGGCGGAGGGGGACGGCCCCCAAGTCAGCCCCGGGCCTGGGCCGCCCGCCCCGCCCCGCCCCGCCCCCGGCCCTCGCCCTCATCTCCCTGGCCCGCCCGCTCCTAGAGCATGTCCTGGGCACGTCAGGCCGGCGGGGCGGAGCTGGGCCCACTGGCTCCGGGGCGGCGCGGCGGCGTTCGGGAAGCTCAGCAACATCTCCACAAGCAACGCTCCCGAGGTTGGGTCCCAGAAAATACGTATCCCCGGACTGCGCTTCTTCCTGATGGAGTGTCCGGAGGCGCAGCGGCCATTACCCGAGCTCCTATCCCGGCGTCGGCACCTCCGTCCGTCTCCCACGGCGCTCGACCCCCGCTCTGGGGCTCTCGGGGCGCCGGGCGCCGGATTGTGACGTCACGGCCAAAGGCGCCAGCGCCGCGCACAGCAGTCGGGGCGACGTATTGTGACGTCACAACCCCACAGAAGCCGGCGAGGCGGACAGCAGTCTGGGCGCCGGATTGTGATGTTACACCCAAGGGCGCCGGCGCGGCGGACTGCGGTCTGGGCGAGGGATTGTGACGTCACGACCAATGGGCGTCTGCGCGGCGGATGCTCTAGCCCGCTCCGCTCGGCGGGTGCTCTCACCTGCCCTGGAGGACCGCACTACGCCGGCCGGTCCTCCCGCGGAGCCTCGCGCGTCCAGGGAGGAGGGCTCGGTTCGCGGCCGCCGGGGTCCCTGGACGGAACCGGAGCTGCCCACCGTCGCACCCTCTGCGCCATGGACCCCGCGCCCTCCGGCTCCAGATTCCAGTCGGACCTGGACTTCTGTCCGGACTGCGGCTCCGTCCTGCCCCTGCCCGGGGCCCAGGACGCGGTCACCTGTGTGCGCTGTGGCTTCGGCGTCCCCGTGCGGGGTGAGGAGGGGGCGGGAGCGGCCGGGTTGCGGGGGGCGGCGGAGGGTCCGGGGGTGCCCGCAGCCAGCGCTTACCGCTCCGCAGACTTCGAGGGGAAGGTGGTGAGGACCCGCATCGTGTTCAACCAGGTGGGGACGGCGGTGCCCGCGCCGGTGCAGGAGGAGCCAGAGCTCCAGGGACCCGTGGTGAGTGAGTGACCCCAGCACTGACCCACAAGGAAGGCGGGGAGACATGCAGGGTTGAGTGCTGAGTCTGGGGTAACGGGTGTGCAGGAGGAGCCCGACCTCCAGCGACCCGTGGTGAGTGAGTGATGCCAACACTGATCCACAGGGAGAGCGGGAAGGGCTGCAGGGTTGAGTGCTGAGGTCTGGGGAAACAGAGGTCTTTGGAGCAGGGGTGCTGGGGAGAGCATGCAACGAGATTCCTGTAGGAAGCAGGGGTCATCCTGGCTTTCCCTGACCCCCCCCCCCCTTTGGTTGCCAGGTTGACAGGCGCTGCTCCCGATGTGGTCACGAGGGAATGGCCTACCACACCAGACAGATGCGCTCAGCTGACGAGGGGCAGACCGTCTTCTACACCTGCACCAGCTGCAGGTGTGCCCCCTCCCTGGCCCTCTGCCCTCTCCCTCTGGCCCTTAACCACACATGTCCTGTGACTTCCCTCTTGTACCCAAGAACCGGTTATTTCCTTTGGTCCTGTCCTCTTTTCAGGTAACAGGGACATTTGTGTTTTTTTTTTATTTTTGAAAAAGAACATTTTTGTTAGTTTTTTTTATAGCCAGTGAAGCGAAGCTTTTAAGCTGTTTAAAGGAGTGAGAACAGAGAGAAGGCAGGTATTTCTGGGTGGTCTGCGTGTTGAATCCTGCTGCTTGTTCCAGTGCTCTTGCTTTTATGAGAATCACCTGTGATTTCAGGAACCAGAGAGACCTGAACCATTTGAGAACTCCTTGTCTTCGGTGTTCTGTACTTTCACCACGCTTATCAAGACCTAGCTTTCAGGATCCCTGGGTGGTTCAGTGGTTTAGCACCTGCCTTCGGCCCACAGCATGATGATCCTGGAGTCCTGGGATCGAGTCCCGCATCAGGCTCCCTTCATGGAGCCTGCTTCTCCCTCTGCCTGTGTCTGTGCCTCTCTCTCTCTCTCTCTCTCTCTGTGTCTCTCATGAGTAAATAAATTTTTTTTTTTTTTAAGATTTTGTTTTTAAATAATCTCTATCCACTGTGGGGCTTGAACTCAACCCCAAGATAACAGTCGCAGGTTGTGCAGATTCATCCAGCCCGGTCATAGGGTAGCTCTATTTTTAACTTCTTGAGGAACCTCCACACTGTTTTCCAGAGTGGCTGCACCAGTTTGCATTCCCAGCAACAGTGCAAGAAGGTTCCCCACTTCTCCACATCCTTGCCAACATTTGTTGTTTCCTGACTTATTACTTTTAACCATTTTGATCTGTGTGAGATTTTATCTCATTGTCCTTTAGGTTTTTAGTCCAGGATTTTTAGTTGTCTTGAATTTGAAGGATTGTTTCGGGGAGCTAGTCATCTACAATGTCATAAATAAAACTCCCTCCTTAATTTTTCACGTGAATGTTTGTCTTATACTGCTAAAACCTCTGTGCCTAAATATAATGAGTCCTTTCTTTCTCCATAGGTTCCAGGAGAAGGAAGACTCTTGATTTTCTTTCTGGGCACCTTATCAGTTCTCCCTCTTCCTTGAAAGGTGAGGGATATTGGGTTCTTAGATGCTTTGTCTATCCTGGTTGCAGTGCTTTGCTCCCATAGACAGAGATTATCATGTGGGCATTACCATTGTCCCTACAGTACACCTACTGTAGTTGAGTTTCTTTATCAAGGTTACGTTTTTCTATATAAGCCAGACATACCTGTTATTTATAATGTCTTGTTCCAAAAGGAATTTAAATGGATTTACAGAGAATATATTCTTTCAGTAAGTATATCAGCTACAAAAAATATAGTATAAATTAGTGTATGAGAAGGAAAAGGGAAAAAGGAAACTACCAAAGACAAAAAATGGAGGCAGGAATGAGACTAATATAAAAAGTAATTATGGGCACCTGGGTGTCTCAGTGGATGAGTATCTGCCTTCACCTCAGGGTATGATCTCCCGGGTCTTGGGATTGAGTCCTACATCCAGCTCCCTATAGGGAGCCTGCTTCTGCCTATGTCTCTGCCTCTATTTCTGTCTCTCACATAAATAAATAAATCTTTTTTTTTTTTTTAAGTAATTACAAGTATTCCATGACTAAATGTATTTGGTTCCTGAGTTTAGGGAAACAAAGCAGGAGCCCAGATGCTGGGAGATAAGCAGATAACGTAACCAGATGTGTCTGACGTGTGAGCTGGAACAAGGAGAAGTCTGATACTAAGGTTTACCAGTATATGCTGAACACATTGGACATTTTGAAAATTGTATTTTTTTATTGCTGTTGACATAAATGTATATTCATTGTGATAAATTCATATATGGAAAGGTAGAGTAAAAAATGACAAGGAATCCTACTTCAGAGAGATACTTTTTTTTTTTTTTTTAAATGGGCTTTACTACGAATACAAGTTGTATCTTGCTTTTTATCACATTGAACGAAATTTTGTAGTCCGGCCACAATAAACATTCAAACTTAGTTTGGAGTCAATTTTTGCATTCCTTGGCTTGCACACTGCCCGGTCCTTTGTGTGTTCTGAGCTCTGAGACTTTCCCTGAGGTGTCTGAGCCCCGGGCGACGTAGTGGGAACTGATGGGACGGGCAGGGCGGACTTCCCTGACCACTTCTGTTAACAGGCATCGTCCAGAGTCTCCTCCCCGGTTGCTGCCGGATGCCACCGCCGGCGGCGGCCCTCACCCCTCCCGCCGCGGCTGGTGCAGGCTCCCCAAGCTTTCCCTGCAGAACCTCATGCCTGCAGCACGCACCTGGCCTCACCCGCACCTGCCAACCAGGCCCCTTTGGCCATCTCTGCCCGACAAAAAGGCAGGTGCTCCGTGGACCGCAGCTCGGCCTCTGCTGTCGGTAGCTCTTGCGGGCCACTCGGTAGCGGATTTCACCGCCACGCCCCGCAGCCTCGCTCACGTCAGCATCTCAGAGCCCGCACGTTATTCCTACACCCACGAGGCCCCCAGAGGACTGCGGGAGGCCGAGGAGGGGGAGGGGGATTCCCGGCGGCGCCTAAGGGAGCCCAGCCCTGACCTGGCGCTTGCACCTGCTGGAGCTCCGGGGCCGGTGCTCCAGTCCGGGACCAGGCGCCGCGCGGCGGGGGTCCCGGCGCCCGCACCACGCACCTGGGTAACCGCATCCCATACCCTGCGCCCAGCCAGGGACCTGCGCCCCGCCCCCGCGGCCCTCGGGGACCGCGCTCCCGCCGGGTCTCGGGCCGCGCCTGCGCAACGTCCGCTCCCCGCAGCGTCGCCTTCTCTGCGGGCTGCGGCACCTGCTCACCGTCACGTGACGGGAGAACTAGTCCGGCGGCGCATGCGTCCGGAGACCTTCGGCGCCAGGAAGGGACGGCGACGGCGGAGTGCGTCACACCCGGAAGCGGCGAGCCGGAAGTGGAGCTGGGCAGGTTACCCCGGGGGGAAGCGGAGGCCGAGGAGGAGGGGCCGAGGCGCTGGAGGGTCCTGGCTGCTCCTCCGAATCCGATCCCGATCCCGATCCCGGTCCGGTCGTCTTAGAGCTCGGAGACACCGGGAAGGCCGCTTCCTGCCCCGCCGCCCTCTGCCCTCTCCGCAGCCTCAGCCATGGCCGAGGCAGGAGCCGGGCTGAGTGAGACCGTCACGGAGACCACCGTTACCGTGACAACTGAGCCCGTGAGAAAGGCGGGGGACGGTGGCGCCCGCGGCGGGGACGGGGACGGGCCGGGGGCGGGGGCGGGGCGGGGTCAGGGCTGCGGAGGGGGCGGGCGGGGGGGGGGGGCGTGCTGGGGACTCGGAGCTGGCGCGGGAGCCTAGGGGGACCCCGGGGGCAGGGCCCAGCGGTGGTTCCGTTGCAGAAGGCGCACCACAGGCTCAGAGTCGGGGCGGGGGACCCCGGGGCGCCCCCTGGGTCGGGAAGCACCTGACGGACGGCCGCCCGTGAGCGCCCCTCGAGGACACCAGGGCATGATGTGGGAGTCCGAAGAGGTGCAGCTCGGGACCGGAGTGCGCTGGGCTGCACGCCTTGTTGAGGGCCCTGGCAGGACCGGGGCGGGGGCTGGGTGCACGGGTGCGGGCGCAAGCCCGGGAGGGTCCGGGGATCCTCACAGTGAGCCGCAGGTGAAGGTTAGGTCCTGGGCGCTGAGAAAATCCTCCTCGAGCATTAGTCACACCGAGGCCGATGTGGGGAGGAGGATGGAGAGACGGAGAGGGTTGAGCTTTCCCTGGAAGATGTGCGGGGACCCTCCTAGGTTAGTTGTGTTTTCTCTGTCCACGAAGCTGGGATGGACACAGAATATGAAGCGGCAGAATTCCCCAGGGACCCGGAGGTCACACACTTGTGCGCTACCCCACCTGCGCCGGGCCCCTCTGCCACCCTGGGTGGGGCCTGATGGACTGGGGTGGGGGGTGCTGGGAGACATGACCCCCCAGGGAGGGATGAGGAAGGGACGGCCAGAGGGGACCAGATGGCTATGTCTGTCTTTCCCCACCTTCCAGGAGAACCGGAGCCTGACCATCAAACTGCGGAAACGGAAGCCAGAGAAGAAGGTAGAATGGACGAGTGACACTGTGGACAATGAGCACATGGGGCGCCGCTCATCCAAATGTGAGTGCTCACTGCCCTGCTGCCCATCCCCACCCCACCACCCAGCTCTGGGTGGGGGAGCCCAGGTGCCTCCTCTGTGCCCCCACCCCTCTTGGCCTTCCTTCTCACACCTGACCACCCTGAGGCCCCCAGCTGCTAACAGCCTTGTCACAGCCTGGGTGGTTCTCTGGCTTCGGGGACATGGATTAAGGTTATAGGGGAGACATGGAAGTGCCTGGGATTGGCAGGTTTGTGTGCCTGAGCCCCAGGGGCAGCGGGGCTAGAGAAGCTGGACCCTGGAAGGAGAAGGAGCCAGTGCTGACACCCAATAGGAGTACAACTGATTATATGTTAACTGGTGCTCCTTTCCTGGCCTCCTCCCTCCGAATCCAGGTTGCTGTATTTACGAGAAACCTCGGGCCTTTGGCGAGAGCTCCACTGAGAGTGATGAGGAGGAAGAGGAAGGCTGTGGTCATACACACTGTGTTCGGGGCCACCGCAAAGGACAGCGTCGTACAACCCCAGGACCAAGCCCCACCAGCCCTCCGCAGCCTCCTGACCCCTCCCAGCCCCCTCCAGGGCCAATGCAGCACTAAATTCCTCTCTCCCCCACCACTCCTGTGTTTGTCTGGCCCTGACTGTATTCATGTGGCTACCTGGGGACTAAACCCACATGGTTTGATCCCTCTCCAGCCCTTCTCCCTGCTCCTCTGCCTGACGGAGGGAAGATAGGAGGGTCCACAGAGATCCTGGAATTCTAACTTGCTGCTATTCCAGAGCCCAGACTTTTGGGTTCCCCCAGCCCTCGTTTCTCCTTCCAGTATTCATCCTCTGCTCTCCAGGGATTCAGGCGTCACGGTCCTCGTCTCTCCCCTTCGTTCTCACTGCCAAACTACCTGTCCTAGGATCCAATTATCGTGTGTGGCCCCTTGCATTCTTTCCTGGAGTCCCAAACGCTGAAATGGGGTTTTCAGCTGCCCCGGCTTTCACTGCCAGGGTCCCTGTCAGATTGGGGGCAGTGTTCCCCAGCTATGCCTGTTAATCCTGGCTCAGAGTTCTTCCAGTTACATATTTATATCACCCGAAGTCCTCGTCCTTACCTGTGGGATCCAAGGTCTCCCAGGAGACCTGAGGGCTCCCGGCAAGCTCCCGACCCTTCCCCTCTCCTGTCCTCCTCCCTCATGCCCTCCAGAGGAGCTGAGGGAGAGAGGTCTGTGCTTTCTCATCTTTAATGGGAGATGTAAAAGGAAACAGGTATGGCCTCTTCTCACCCTTCTCATAAGATAAAGGATTGCCAACACTTGAAGACTGGTCACTTAGAGCCAACAATCTCCTCCGTCTTCTGGCATCAGAGACCAATCCTACACAGTCCCAGGGCCCTGGGTCCCTGAGAGAGGAAAGAAAATGCAGGGAGCACAGAGAAGGGGCATGTCCCAGACAGTACCCTCATCCTCCTGCCTTCCAAAGCCCAGATGTCCAGCTCTCTGCCCTTCCCACTCCTTACTGGGATCTTGACATTTTCTAGGCCTCTGTGCCATGCACAGTTGCAGAGATGAGTCAAATCCATACCACCACTGAGATCTCATTTATTGCCACAGATGCACAAAATAAATAACCCAACATCACAAAACGTGTTTAATATGGGCCCATTTATACATATGTGGAAAGATGTGAAGCTATATACAAGGATGAGTTTGGGGGTCTGGGCCATTCCAGGTGGAGGAAAGGAGAGGTAGCACCATTTGTTCCTTACTATGAGCATGTGCAGGGGGAGCCCTAACAAGGTCCCAAAGTGGAAAAGACTATGAGCATAGGAAGCAGTCACCATGGAGTAGGGCTGGCCTATCCCCTCCTAGAGGACACAAGCCAGGCCAGAAGCCGGAGCCCTATAACTGTGGAGGAGGACCAGGCCCATCTGGAGAGGAGGCAAGGTGGGGGCCGGGAGTAAACTGCTGCGGGTACCCATCCTGTCTACCTGGTGGCCAGGGCTGGGGTGCTGGGTAGGGATCAGGTGGGAAGGAGGGAGGGGACAGGTGGATGTGCTCCCGGGAGGAAGGGGGGCTCCCTGGCGCAGGAGGAAGCCTCCCGGTGGTGGTGGTGGTGGTGGTGGTGGTGGTGGTGGTGTGGACTCAGCCTTCGGCTGGCACAATGCGGAGTGTGGCGTGGGCGTGGCGGGTGCAGAGCAGCGGGAAAACGCGCTCCCCCAGGGGGCCCGGCCCCTGGAAGGCGAAGAGTAGGTCTAGGGAGTGGCCGTCATAGAAGGCTACGCGGCCCCGCTCCCAGTCAAGGTCTACGCGGATGCGCCGTGGCACGGGCCCTGCACCACCCAGTGGGGTGGGGTCAGGGGCGGTGAGGGCCCACAGGCGGCCGCCGCGGCCCTCCACAGCCCACACGGCCCCCGCGGGGCACAGCCCCACGCGGCCCTTGCGGCGCACTGACTCCCCGGCCGCGCCCACGGCGTAGCGGCCCTTGGCTTTATCCTCGTCCGCTTCGTCCTCCCCAGAGGAGTCTGGGCCGCAGGCGGCATCCGCGGTCTCCACCTCCCAGCAGTGCCGGCCAGCCCCAAAGCCCTGTGCGCCCAGCACGGCCGGGAGCTGATCAAAGCGCGCAGGACCATCCGGGGGCGTGGGGGTCCCCGGGGGTGCTAGTTGGACGCTGCGTCGGTCGGCGGAGACAAGTAGGCGGCGGTGTGCAGTGCCCGGGTCCAGGGTCAAATCTGCTGCACGAAGAGAGGCGGGAGAGAACAGCTTGAGGGGCTGGCCGAAGGGGTTCCTGGCAGGATGAGCCCGATAATGTGCAGCAGAGGGCCTCAGGGATGCCCCACGACAGCTCCAGAGGCGTGGAGGGCCAGAGTAGGGGAAGACAGGTGGAGGGCAGGGCCCAGTAGCGCTCAGCCAGCACTGATCAGCCACTCCAGTGGACCTGGACTGGGAGAAGGACCTCGTTGGTGGGCAGGGGGCACAGTGTGAGAGCCAAGGAGAGGTTGCCTGTGTGTGGGCTGGGAGAAGAGTGAAGCCGTCCACCTAACCGGAGGAGTAGACTGTACCCTTACTGGGTGCATCTGGGGGTGGGGGTGGGGAGCTGGCTCAGCAGGATGGGAAGATGGTTCTGAAGAAGGATGGAGAGGAGACCCCCAGCCCCATGGGGAGGTATGAGTGCACTAGCTTCTTGTTACAGTGGGGGAGGAAGAAAGGGCAGGTGGTGATAGCTAAAGGGACCAGGAGTATTCAGAGCCATGTATGTATGGTTTGCTCTTGAGGAGAGGTTTTTCTATTGGGTTGCTAGAAACAGTCTGGGTTTGGATGGGATGGTGGGTGACGGAGAGGGTGGAGCATCTTTGGCAGTTTTGTTTCTTTTAAGATTTTATTTCTAGGTCATCTTTGCACCCAAGGTGGGTCTGGAACTCACAACTGTGAGATGGAGAGTCACAGGCTCCACCTGCTGAGCCAACCAGGCACCCCTCCAGGCAGTTTAAAGAAGGGACAGGGCAGCTGCAGTCATGGGGATGGGGGTGGGGGTTGGGCAACTCCTCAGGAGCTGCAGGGAAGGCCCAGAGCCCTAGAAGCAGAGAGATGCAGAAGCAGCTGACCTCTACGGCTGTTTGTAAGAGTTGCGGGCCGTGGTGGACACTGTTAGAGGTGTTCCCCTCAAACAGATATGCAGCAGTCTCCCAGGGCCTCAGAATGTGAACTCAGCTGGAAAGAGGCTTTACAGAGCTCATTCAGTTAAAGTGAGGCCGTTAGGGCAGGCCCTAGTCTGATAGGACTTGTGTCTTTACAAAAAGAGGAGGTTTGGACCCCGAGACAAATGAGCATGGAGGGGAAGCAACATGAAGACGACACAGGGAGAAGGCACCCCATAGGCCCTGGAGCATCTGCAGCTCCCAGACGCCAGCAGACAGGCCCCATCAGATTTGCCCCCACAGCCCTAACGATCCAATCCCGCCAACACCTGTGTTTCCATCGTCTATGTCCAGAACTGTGGGACTGGGATCATCTGCTGTTGCAGCCCTCAGCAGGTGGTGCTCTGAGGGCTGCCCTAGGACGCCAACACGGACATGAAAGAAGTCCTGAATGTGTTAGAGGGAGAAGAGAGAGCACACCTGAACTAGACTCTCACTCAGCTGGGCCCCGCCTGCCCTCCTTACCTGCCAGTCTGTGGAGCATGTTTTTGACCACTGGATAGTCTTCGGGGAGGTCATCATCTGAGTTAGATGACTTGGGTGTTGGGACATCAAATCTGGACAGATGAGGGAGAAGGTTCAGGAAATCAGGAGACACCGTCCGCCCTGATGCCCACCCACATCTCTGGAGCAGGAAGGGGTGAGTTCCCATCCAGAAGACCTGTCCGTGGATGTGAATGTGGGCAGAGATGTGAGCCCATGGGGAGGGGATGGATGCAGTCACTGGTAGTGGAAAGGAAGGGACAGTAAAATGGAACTCACCTCCTCCACGTCTTCCTTACATCCTGGGATGGGCAGAAGAAAACATGGATGTGAGCCCTGAGCATGGTGCTGGGGGGCTCTCCCCTCTTCCCTTTCCTTGGGGAGCTGGTTCTCAGTGGCTAAGATCCCTGGCATCTCTGGCCTCTTTGTCCCCCTGTGCCTCCTTCCTCTCCATCATTGTCCACTGCCTTTGTTTCCAGCCCATTTCCCAGGGTTCTCCTTCCCCAGCCTTCTCCAGGACTTGTTTCTGCCCTCTTACCTTCCGGAGTTCTCACCTTTCCCTGCTGCCTCCCCCAGCCTCATTCTATCTTTATATACCTTCCTGAGATTGTCCCTCACCCTAGACCAAACACCTGGAGCCCCAGGGCTAAGAGTTGGTATAAAAGCCTTATAACAAAGCTGCTTCCCTTCTTGCCATAAAAGCCCAGTGGCGTTTATTGGGCCCTTTGCTTTGTGTCTGTCTACACTGGCCAAGGAGTTGGACCTGGATGTGTCCTGGGGTGCCATGGGAACAAGAATGGATGCTGCCCGCCCCCCTCCAAATAAATATCAGGCCCCCCTTCCCATCACTGTCTCTCAGGTATGACTGGAGCACACCTGCAGTGGTGAAGGGAGGAGAGGAAAGAGAATTTGCCTAATGATGCCAATTACACCTGGACTAATTAGGTCTGTGTAGACTTCAAAGTGTGGAAGCAAGACTGGAGACTGGCTAGGCTGCTGGGAAGAAGCCAGTGAGAAATCCAGGACGCCTGCGGGTCTGGCAAGGGACTGGCGCTGGTGGGTAGCTGGTGGGTGGCGGGGAGTTGGGGCGGAGAGGGGTGTGGCAAGGGGGGCCAAGGGGAGTGGAGAGGTGCAGAGATGCAGGAAGTGAGGAGTGCGGGGGCGCAGGGTGTGTGGGTCTCCCGGGCCCTGAGAGGGGGAGCCGGAGATCCAGTAACAAGTAGGGCCCAGAGCGGCTGAGGCCAGTGACCGGAGGGACCCCTGGACGCTACGGGGGAAGGAGGGTAGGGTGTGGATCTGCTTTCCCTCTATTCCATATGCACCCCCCCACACCCCCCGCCGAGCCTAGGTCTGATTCTAGGCCGTCCTCCTCCTGGCCGCGGCCACCTGGGCTCCCTCCGGGTGTCCATTCCCCGCGCGTCCCCCGCATCTCCCGCGAGCCCTGGCGTTCCCACGGTCAGCGCAGGGGCTTAGGTGCCGCCCCCTGACCTCGGGGTCAGTGGCACCTCCTTCCCCCGCTCGACCCTTCCCGGCGCCTCCCCCGGGACCTGTGGCCAGCCGCCCGCCACCCCCCCATCCTGCCTCGCCACCCCCTCTCCCCCGTCCTTTGCATTCCTCTGATCCGTTCCTTGCCTAAACTTCCAGAAGAGCCCCGCCGCCGGGAGCCCCCGCGCCTAACCCCCGCGGCGGCAGGTCACCCACCGGGACCCCGCCTCACCTCTCCGCTCGGGTCCAGGCAGCCCATCGTGGGGATGCGGCCCCCTCGGCGCCTCCCCGCGCGCGCCCCGGGCTCCGCCAGCTTCTCGCGCAGCCCCCGGCTGATGCGCACCTCCACCGCCAGCCGCACGTTGGACCTCAGGCTGCGGCGGGGACACGGCTGGCCGCAGCAGGGGCAGGCGGGGGGTGGCGCGGGGACCCCGGCGGCGGGCGGGGCGCCCCAGCGGCGGGCCAGGCACGCGCGGCAGAAGCTGTGCTCGCACGCCAACAGCACCGGGTCCTCGAAGGGACCCCCGCACAGCGGGCACGTCGCCAGCTGCTCCAGACGCTCCACCAGCCCCGGGCCCAGCTCGGGCGCCTCCATGGGGAACGCGCGCCCGGGCGTCCGGCCTTCCGCGGCCTCCCGCGCCCTGGGCGGCCCTCGCCTGCTGCTCGCCGGCTGGACGGCCCTCGCTGCGCCCGGCGCATTCACTGCCTGACGCCCTCCGGCGCCCTCCCGAGAAAGCCTGTGTCTCCCAGCAGCTCGCTGTCCACCGCCCTCCCGGCCGCATCGGGCTTTATAGGGGGAGGAGGTCCCTGAGGCAGGTAAACATCAGGTCTTGCGCAACCCCTCACCTGCTTCTCTGGCTTCCCTGCTGAGGTTTGAAGGAGGGCGGCGGGTGGGGAATGGGGTGGAGGAGGGAGAGGACTTCTGGGGCCTGGAACCGAGGGGTAGTAGGGAGGGGAAGCTCCTGGGGCACTAGGCCTGGTGTGCGGAGGGCAGCCCCCTGTCCTCCCCTGGGCCTGCCCTGGGCCGGTGGGCAGGGTGCCCTAGCCGCTTGTGGTATGTGTGCCTGCATGGCCAGGGCGTGAGTCATCCCCAGCTGCTGGCACACCTATATCTGGAGGCTCCTGGCTCCTGTCTGCTGTTGTCGGGGTGACACTCCTGTCCATCGCCCTGCCTTACCTATTAAGGGCTGAGGAGCTCGCTCTCTGAGGCTGTGGGCAAGGGGCGGAGCAGGTGTACTCCTGCCTGGCCCAGTGGGGGCACCTCTGGCTGGCTCCCAGAGCCTCTCCTATTACTGTCTTCCCATGTCACTCTTTCTAGTCCTTTCTCTCAGTTTTTCCTGCCGTATGTTCTCATCTCTACTCTCTTTCCTTCTTCTGCCTGTTCCCAAGGGTTATCTCTTTGCAAATCTCTTGGTGAACGGCAGTGCGGAGAGCTGGCACTGCCAAGCTCACACAGCAAGGGAATAAGCAGCAGTGGAGCCCATCCCAGATCTGATCTGAGCCCTTGCTGGGACTCTACCCTACCCGTCTCATTTCAGGTCCTGGAACTCCCTTCTGCTTTCTTTCTCTCCTCATCCCCACTACCTGCACGTCCTTGACACTCAAACTGGACACCCTGATAAATCTACACAAACACACATGTGTGTGCGTATTATCCTGGGACCAGCTTCCCAGCTTATGCTCACCAAGCAGGAGCCCGCAAACGTGACGAAAACCCAGTACATAAGACAGGCTTTCACGCTGCCATCCATACAGTAATGGTCCCCCAAAGATGTCCACAATTCATTCCTGCAACCTGGGAGTGGGTTACTAAGCTGGCAGATGGGATTCAGGTTGCTAATCAGTTGAGTTTAAAAGACAGAGATTGTTTAGGACAATCCAGATGGGTCCAGTATCAACAGAAGCATCCCTAGAACAGGAGACCAGCAGGCACAGGAGAGGCAGGATGCATCCTGAGCCTGCTGTGGGACTTAGGACTGTGGGAGGGGCAGGGCAGAGGGAAGAGGAGGTGCTGGGTTCCTGGAGGAGCCTCAGGATTGTTGCCCAGTGGTACCCACGTTGAACTCCGGAACCACGGAGGTGCTAGGTGGTGAGTGCTGGGGTTGCAACTTCCTATACAGGTTGCAGATCACCTATGCTGTAGCGGCAAATAGGAAACCACCACACGTGCTTCCCCATTTGCCCATCCCTGATCCTGTGGGACTATCTGCACTACTTCTTTCTCCCTCCTCCCGTTGCCACTGTCTCTGGACATCTGTGCCTCTCCTGGCCTTCCTGTCCATTCTCTGGAGTTCCTTTCCTGTGGATGGCTTCAGTCTCTTGTTTCATTTGAAACCTCAAGTCTGGGTCTCCTGGGATGGCTGGCACAGTCACCTATCCTCTCCAGACCCGACATGACTGTGTCCATCTGTCATTCGAGGCTCAACCCAAACAGAACATACTTGGGGATCCCTGGATGGCTCAGCGGTTTAGTACCTGCCTTTGGCCCAGGGTGTGATCCTGGAGTCCCAGAATCGAGTCCCACATCAGGCTCCCTGCATGGAGCCTGCTTCTCCTTCTGCCTCTCTCTCTCTCTCCCTCTGTCTGTCTCTCATGAATAAATAAATAAAATCTAAAACAAAACAGAACATACTCAGGAGAGGATATCACTCAGCACCATGTCTGAGGAGTTCTCCACAAGGGCACTGACTGTCTCCTCACCCAGAGTTACTGTCCTCCTGGCAGTGTCACCACCTGAAATGATCTAGCTGTGTTTTGAGCTGCTTCTCTCCAACAAAAGGCAGTTTTACTGGAGCAGAAGGCTGGCCTTCAGGTTGCGGTCCCTGAACTTGGAATGGTGCCTGGCACATGGCAGGTCTCGGCAAACATACATGCAGTCGTGGAATTGGCTGTCACCACGTGGGTGAAGTGAGAGGGACTTCTGACAGACTCTGCAGAGACCTTCTAGATGCTGGCCATAGTCTTACCCCTACCAGCAGATCTGCTTCCATGGCTGAGGTCAGGTTGTGCTGGGGGTGTTCATGTGGTAGGGCAGGTGGCATTTAGGGGCTCAAGAGCTCATGGTCCCATTGTCACATGCCTTCTGTCAGCAGATGCTGAGGCTTTGCTCTGCCCATGAGGTGTGGTTCCGGTGAGCTCACACCTAGCAGTTCTAGGATACATAGCACGGGGAACAGCCTTCGCAGGTGAATGCGGCCAGGATGTCTCACTTCCTAGGACTCTCTCCCTCTCACCAGAATCCTTGACAACCAGGCTAATCCCTCATTCTATCTGCAGAGAGCTGGATGGGTGGACGTGCCTGTTGGTGTGTGTTGGCTTGGCTTGGCTTGCCGGTGACGGTGACTGCACGTGCCCTTCTGTTTGTGCCACACTAACACCAGTGCCTCCCATGCAGTCGTGCCCACCCTTCCCAGCTGCTCCAGCCTGTTCCTGTGCACTCATGTGGAATGTGCAGTACCCACACACAAGCCAGGGAGTACTGGGAGGCTCAGCCCATCCACAGTCTGTTTCCTTCTCTTCCTGCCTCTTTCTAGTTTGTTTGTTCCTCAACCGGTCTCTGCCTCCATTTCAGTGACATCCCTGTCCTTTCTGAGAGTCCACCCATCTGCAGGAGCCTTCTAGGAGGAGAGGTCAGTACACAGCAGTGCTTGGAAGACTTTGCCTTGAGGGAGTGTGATGAGGGAGAACATCATGGAATCCACTATGACGGAATTAGGGAGCGTGATAATGCATGAAGGTGCCTCCAGCACCCTGAGACCATCATTACTGAAGGTAGAGGTGCAGTGAGCCAGGAGAGTGGGTGGAGGGTCATGTTGACAGATTGGGGGATGAGTGGGCCTGATGTCAGGAAGGCTCCCTGGAGGAGGAGACATATAAGTGAAGAGCAGGTTGGGTGGAGTGGGAAAGAAATGGAAAAGCTGAAACAAAAATTGTGAAGCCTCTTTGGGGAGAAAACCAGAATTGGGAAAAGAAAGCCCAGGCAGAAGGAAGCATGAATCAAGGAGGCCATGGTTCTTTCTCCGTTCCCACCTGCTGTGCCCCATTCCCAAGGGTTTCTTCAATCCAGGTTGGTTCTCTGAGGACTCATTTTTTCAAGAGAACTGCTGAGTATGGTATGGTTTTAACACAGCTGGCAGGCTGTGTTCGAGTGGGCAGCTTCCTGGGAGCTGCTGCGGGTGGGGACGGTGAGGATTCAGCCAGACTCTCCAAACCACCCTGACGCTCAAGGACATGAGCCTGGTTCTAGGGGCATCACACAGTCACAGCCGTCAGGGCTGAGAGCAGCACCGGGGCTGAAATTCAGATCCACGGCCTCCAGACACTGTGCACTTTCCCTGAAACGTTGGTTACTCTCTTCATTTTTTTCTTAAGATTTTATTTATTCACGAGAGACACACAGAGAGAGGTAGAGACATAGGCACAGGGAGAAGTAGGCTCCATGCAGGGAGCCCAATGTGGGACTCGATCCCAAGACCCAGGGATCATGCCCTGAGCCAAAGGCAGATGCTCAACTACTGAGTCACCCAGGCATCCTTCTTCCTCTCTTCTGAGACTTGACTTTCCATTTTCTGCCCCTCCTGGGAACATCCCTTGTCCCTGTGCCTTGAGTCCCTGCTCCTCTTCTCACTATGCCTGGATGCCTGGGTGCTGGTGGCCTCCCTCTGACTGCTGCCCCCTCAGTGTCACGGATACTTCTCGGTTCACCCTTTCAGCTGCCCTGAAGCCCTCTCTATCCATCATCCTGTCCAGCCTGCTCACTCCCCATCCCTGGCCAGTCTTGTAGGAACACAAGGAGGTGAGTGTTGTTGGCTTGTCCATTCGGCTCCTGGCTCAGCAGTGACGTACTGAGGGCCTCCTATGTGTCAGAGGACAAAGGTGGCCAAGCCAGCCACTGTCCCTTATCCCTCCAGCAAGTTAGATTCTGTTGGGAAAGACTAACCATAAGCAAGTAAACAAATAAATTAACAAGATAATTACAGACATGATAAGTGCTTTGCAGAATATCAAATGGGTGATGTAAGAGGAATTGCCTGGAGGAGGTGTGTACCACTTCTAATAGGGGGTTAGAAAACGCTTCTCGGGGGAGGTGATGTTTGAGCGGAGCCCTGGGTGCCAAGCTGGAGCCAGCAGCGGGAACAGATCTTGCTGAAGAGTACGTGCACCAAGTGTGACGCCGTTGGTGGTTCTTTTTCTTTTTTTTTTTTTTTTTAAGATTTTATTTATTTATTCATGAGAGACACAGAGAGAAAGAGAGGCAGAGACACAGGCAGAGGGAGAAGCAGGCTCCATGCAGGGAGCTCGACATGGGACTTGATCTCGGGTCTCCAGGATCACACCTCAGGCTGCAGGCGGCGCTAAGCCGCTGCACCACCGGGGCCGCCTGCCATTGGTGGTTCTGCTCCCATAGGAGGCAAAGGTGCTAAGAGGGACAAGGCCCTGGGTTCTACTCCACGAGCAGCCATCATGTGGCCAGATCTGTGTGGTCAGAGCCCCACATAGCCCCAGCCACCCTCCTCTTCTTGCATGGTCAACAGCTCACATTCACTCTCTGTGCCTGCTTTCCCATCAGGGGACGAGCCTTCCAGAAAAGTAATTTGTTAACCTGTGCAGCACACCATGTGCAACCATTTGGTTCTGGTCCGGCTCTTACTATGGAGTGTGCAAAACCCCAGATGGGCAGGATGTCACAGGTAAAAGGGACATTTAAAAAAAATATTTTATTTATTTATTCATGAGAGACACACAGAGAGAGGCAGAGACACAGGCAGAGGGAGAAGCAGGCTCCATGCAGGGAGCCCGATGTGGGAACTGATCCCGGAATCCCGGGATCACACCCCAAGCCAAAGGCAGAAGCTCAACCGCTGAGCCACCCAGATGTCTAAAAGGGACATTAACACCAGGTAGCCCTCACACTGCAGGTTAGAAAGCAGAGGTCCTAGGTGACAGGGTATGAGCGGGGCAGCCTTTCTGGTCCTCATCCTCGAGCGCAGCAGAGCAGGTTGCCTCTGTCTCTTCCACACATATTTCCTTACACGGCTGCTCACTGACCACTTCCTGCACATCCAGAGTGAGGGCTTATCCGACAAAGAATGGAAGGAGCAAATACTGAAGTCCAGGCATGCTGATGCCGAGGTATGACACGGACAGCGAGGGAGACACTGAATGACCCCCTGCATCTCCACACTGCGCCTGTGAAGCGCAGGGCGGGTGCTAGAGCCGCATCAGCTTGGCCCCGGCGGGGAGTGGACACCACGCTCATTGTCCTTGAAGTAAGGAACTGGGTGATGAGAGAGGTCACCAGGTTCTGGGTTAGTCAGAGCCGATGCTACTCTCTCCTCCTCGGACCCCGTCCTTGTCGGGCTCAGCTAGCTCATGTGCTATAGGAAGTTGGCCTCCCCTCACTTCTGCCTCTCGAATCCCACATACACACATTTAACTGGCAGAACCTGAGCCGAGAAGTTCAGTTTACTTCTCCAAACATAAGGGGAATGAAGTCAACCCGTATGTCTACAGCTGCCAGATAAAATACAGGACATCCAGTTAAACATGAATTTCAGATAAAAAATGAATAGAAATATCTCCCAAATATTATATAGGGGAATACTTGCACTAAAAATGATGCAGGGACATCTGGGTGGCTCAGCAGTTGAGCATCTGCCTTTGGCTCAGGGCCTGATCCTGGAGTCCCGGGATGGAGTCTCATATCCGGCTCCTTGCATGGAGCCTGCTTCTCCCTCTGCCTGTGTCTCTGCCTCTCTGTGTCTCTCATGAATAAATAAATAAATAAAATCTTTTAAAAAAATAAAAAATAAAAATGATGAGTTATTCTTCTGGGATTCAGATTTAAGTAGATGTCCTGTGTTTTTGTTTGCTGAAATCTGGCAGCCCTACAAAGATCTGGCACAGTGCTCTAGTTGAGATGGGGACACTGAGGAAGGCCTCTCGGGGAGGCAACATTGAGGAGACTTGAGAGATGAATGAAACGTCATCAGGAACAGAGAGGAAGGAAGGGTATCCAGGCCCAGGAAACAGCTTTGCAAAGATGCTGAGGACAGGAACGGTTCAGGGCAATTTAAAGAAAGCTGATGCGGGCGCCTGGGGAGCTAAGTCGGTTAAGTGCTTGCTTTCAGCTCAGGTCATCTCAGGTCAAGCCACACATGGGGCTCCCTGGTCAGCAGGGAGTCTGCCTTTGCCCCTCCTCCTGCTGGTGCTCCTGCTTGCATGTTCTCTCTCTCTCTCTCTCAAATAAATCAATTAAATCTTTTGAAAGCAAGCAAACAAGCCAAGCAAGCCAAGCAGCCAGTGTATGGTGAGCTGGAGGTCAGGGTGGTGCCAGTAGATGAAGACTCAGGCAGAGACCAGGTCATTCAGGGTCTCCAGGTAGAAGCAGTGCAATACGACGAGTTGGAATCAGGGCCCCCAGGGCTTTGAATCCAGTGGTATCCCCAGAGTTTTGTGAATTGGTCATCTGAAGAAAGAAACTGCTCCAGGATGAGAGAGGACATTAGGTGGGAGCTGATGCAGCTAGAAAGGGGCAGGTGGGCTCAAAGCGTGTTTTGTAGATGGAAGCAATGCCATGGTCACTGGGGGTCCTGGGGGGGGGGGGCATCAAGGATGAGTTCTAGCTCCTGGAAGGGACCAGGTTCCTGTAAAGCTCTTGAGGAGAGCTGGGCCTTGGATGGGGTCACGAGAGAGGGGGTGAGGACAAAGTGAGACAGCCCCTGTGTGCAAGCACTCCCTCCACTGCACTTACCTGCTGGCTCCTTCTCCCCACCCTCCTCATCTGTACCCCCACCACACTTGCTTTGTTATTCTCTCTTCCAGAGTCAGAGATCAGCCAATGGGGTGCATGGAGTGTAGGAAGCCAGACAGGAGTGTTTTTTTCCTGGTTGTGGGGTCTGCAGTCTCCTAGGACCCGGTAAACCTGCCCTCTCTTCCTGGTCCTGGGGAGGGCTGAGGCAGGGGGGAGGCTGGAGAAGGAGTGGCAGATGGCAAAGCTCCTATCAGCCCAGACCCTTCATTTTACATCTTTGCCTGTTGTGACTGAACTGGTAACAAGCTGCCCAGAACAAAGGAACACACACCTTCAGAAACTGATTTCCAAGGTTTGACTCAACTCCTGTTAGCTTTGTGGCTTTAGACTGGGAACATTTGTACTTATATCAAAGACTTGTTTTCATGATCAAAGGAAATCATTTATCCAACAGATATTTAGGAAGCCCCTACTATGTGCCAGATACTGTGAGGGGGCTGGGGCTCCAAAGAGGATGAAGCTGGGTAGCCTGGGTGGCTCAGAGGTTTAGTGCTGCCTTCAACCCAGGGCCTGATCCTGGAGACCCGGGATAGAGTCTCACATCGGGCTCCCTGCATGGAGCCTGCTTCTCCCTCTGCCTGTGTCTCTGCCTCTATCCCCCTCTCTCTCTCCCTGTGTCTCTCCTGAATAAATAAAATCTTAAAAAAAAAAAAAAAGCAACAACAAAGAGAATGAAGCAGATGGCCTCATGAGATTTACATTCTAATGGGGAAAACAAAGAAATAAAAATGTGAAATGTATGACAGGTCCCATAAGCCACAGGAAGCTGGAAGGATGGAAGGTGGTGTAGGATAGGTTGGGCAGGGTTAGAATTTCAATAGGCAACACCTGAGCAAAGATGTGAAGAAGGTAAAGGGATTGGCCAGTTGCTTATCTGGAAGAAAAGTGGCGGATCCCTGGGTGGCGCAGCGGTTTGGCGCTTGCCTTTGGCTCAGGGCGCGATCCTGGAGACCCGGGATCGAATCCCACGTCGGGCTCCCGGTGCATGGAGCCTGCTTCTCCCTCTGCCTGTGTCTCTGCCTCTCTCTCTCTGTGTGACTATCATAAATAAATAAAAAAAAACTTTAAAAAAAACTTAAAAAAAAGTGGTCCAGATGGAGGGCAAGGCAGAGGCAAAGTCCTGAGGCAGCACTGCTAAAGGGTGCGGTTCAGCATGAAGGCCTGGTGTCTGTGGCTGGAAAGAGGGAGTTCCTGGGAGCAGTAGGACCCTGACTGGGCAGGGGCTGCAGAGTCTCAGGGACTCTGGCTGCAGGGTTGGTGGCCTGGCATGGGATGCAGCAGTAAAAAGAGGCAGCTCCAGGATGTAGGGATGCAGGGATTCAGGGATATAGTCATGTGGGGGTGCAGGGATGTGGGAATGCAGGGATGTGGGATTGCCAGGATGTAAGTTGGAGACCTGGCAGGTGTCTTGCCTGCCGGCCCAGACGTGGGATGTGAGAACAACCGAGGGGCTTCTGGACTGCGGGGCTGATGTGAGGTTAAGCGGTGGCTGTGGGAGCTCAGCTGCTGCTCTCGGCCATGCTCTTGGCAGCCCTGTGGAAGCACCTGACGCTGTAGGCGAGGGCAGGGCCCACAGGACCGGGCGAGTTCTGTGGATACGATGGTCGATAGCCTCCAGAGTTCACATTTCAGTCAGCACTCGCACGGAAGAGAACGAGAGGGCACCGCCGCGGCGCGAGGAAACCAGCCGGCCCCCCTCCCCTCCCCTCCCCTCCCCTCCCCTCCCCTCCCCTCCCCTCCCCTCCCAGGGCGGCGGACACCAAGGAGTCGGGAGCGGGGACTAGGAGTCAGAGGCGCGGACGCCTGGGGCCGAGCAGGCGAGCCCGGGAGGGGACCGAGAGGAGCCCACGGAGCTGGCGGTGAGCTGGACAAGCCCACGTACCTCTGCGTCGGGCTTTCCCTCCCGTCCCTCTTCTTCCCGGGTGACCTGGCGCCCAAACATCCCCGGCGTGCGGCTGGCATCCGGCGGGCGCACAGCCTGCCCATTAGTGCGGGAGCCGCGCCCGCGCCCCCGGCGCCCTCCGCCCGCGTGTCTGAGAGAGAAGCTGGCCCGACCCCCGACTCCGACTCCGACTCCGCGGCCGCCGCCCCGAGCTTCCCCCCGCACCCGGCCTGGCCTCGTGCGCCCCGCATCCCGGCGCCGCCCCCGCCCCCCGCCCCCCGCGCCCCCCGCGCCCCCCGGCTGGTGTGCCGCAGGACCGCCGGCGGTGGCACGTGAAGTAGAAGAGAGGGATTGTGTTTTTAGGAAGCTGGAGGTTTTTATCCAGCAGACCCGTAGGGGGTAGGCGACGAGCCAAGCCCCGAGGATGCTGAAACGGGAGGGACCGCACTCAGCCGGGCTTCCTACTGGGGGGCGTGTGAGCCCACAGCCCACACTGGCCGGGAGTCCCAGAGCGCGGAGGACCCTCTTCCGGGGGAAGTGACAAGTGTAGTCTTTAGGGAAGGGAAGTATTTCCGCGGTGGAGCAGGCCCGCAGGACAGGGCTTGAGAGGGTATTGAGGGGAGAGCCAGCCCACAGGTGTGGGAGAGCTCCAGGGAGCAGGTGCTCTGCAGGAGGACACGGTTGTGATCCAGGAGCTGGAGTGAGCGAGAGCAGGGGCCTTCCCCAGTGTCCTGGCGGTTTCACCGTGATGTTGGAATAGTAGGATTAAAGTGCAGTCAACAAACTTGCCCCGTGCCCGCCGAAGGCAAAGTGCTTTTACAGATGTCACCGAGGTTAATTCTAAGACCCACGTTTAAAAGAAAAAGCAGGTGCAGAAGTATTTTGTGCTATGAGCTGTGATCCATATTAAAGAAACACATGGGCAGGGTTTTGTTAGCGGGAACAAGGGGTGTCTGAAGGCAGCTCAGTGAGCTAGGGATCCCCGGCCTGGTGAGGATGGGGTCCTGACTGGGGCTGGGACTGACACCAACGTGCCATCAACCTTGCTCTCAGGCCAATCCCAGAGAGCTCCTAGTGGGAAGAAACAGTCTGATTAAACTTGTTCCAGGGGTGGTCCCGACTGTGGGGGAAGCCTAGTGAGGGCTGGGCCACCGGCTGGGCCATGGGAAAGGAGAGGAGGAGAAAAGGAGTGAGTGGGAAGCACGGCTGATGGGACAGAAACTCAAACAGAAGTAATTTTTCAGGATTTGAATCAGTTATACATGCTCATAGAAAGTCAAATAATTAGGTTAATGAGAGAAACTAGCAGCTCCACCCCCACCCTCACCACCTTGGGTGCTCCGTGGTTTTGCTTGTGGCTGTGCCTGCAAAGCTGGGAACACCAAGGTTTGTTACTGCATACTCCTGCGATCGTAGGCATCACCTGTTGATTAACTTTTATCAAAAATACAGCTTTTCTTTTTTTAAAATTTTATTTATTTATCCATGAGAGAGAGGCAGCACAGGCAGAGGGAGAAGCAGGCTCCATGCAGGGAGCCCAATGTGCGACTCAATCCCGGGACTCTGGGATCACACCCGAGCCAAAGGCAGACAGACATTCAACCACTGAGCCACTCAGGCATCCCAGCTTTCATTTTTTCACCACCATCTCTTGGTCATAAATAGGCCCCTTCACCCTCCGCACTATACTCATTTTATAGCTATTTCATGAGTGCTTGTGCACACACATTCACGCACATGTATCTCCCTCCATATGTGCACAGCTAGTTGGGTAGATGCAGAGACGTCCTGAGGTACCACGTCAGAGCAGGTTCCCGGGGACTGTGGCTGAGAGAGACTTTAATTCTGCCTGTCTGGTTTAAATTCTTTACAAATGAATGTACGTATTAATTACTTGCCCGGTAAGAAAACAAAAACGCAAAGCTAGTGCACAGGACAATAGTAAAAGATAATTATCCTTACCCACAGTTTACAGGTGCACACACGGGAAGCCCAGAGACTTAAGTAATTTGTTTGCAGTCTTGAAGCCAGGGAAGCGCAACTGGCAGAAACCAGGTTTGAATGGGCTGGAAGAGGCAGGAGGGGTTCTGGGGCAGGAAAGCCCGCCCAGGGGGTGGGGTCAGGAGCCCGGGGCGGAAGCAGCAGGGATGTGGCCTCTGGCTGGGAGTATAGTGCTCGGTGAGCGCCCCCCGAGGCAGTCTCCTGAGCTGCTCTGTGGGTGGAAAGGTCATGGCCCAGTATCCTCAGGAGCATCCAGGAGAACTCAGGTGCCAGGCATCTGCACTGAGTCACCGGATCCCAGAAACTGATGAGATCATCACCCGAACAGGCAGGGAGCAGAGACAACAAGGCCCTTGGGTCCAGGGAGCCAAACCTGTCTGGTCAGAGGCCACTGTCACAGAACCAACCAAGAATACGTATCTAATAGGTTTTCCTCAGGCCTCAAATGAGTAGGTATGGGAGTCACTGGGAGGCTATGTACCAGGGAGGATGACAGACAAACACAACCTGGCCTGGGCAAGTGGCTGCAGTTTCTGCCCTGGGAGAATGGGGGCGTCTGGGCAGCAGAAGCCGCGAAGAGCTTGCAGTCAAGGCCACCCAGGGCAGCCAGCCCTCTCTAATCATGACTCAGCTTCCCCCAGCCCTGGGTCACCCACCCCCTCCAGGGTCACCCGCCCCCTCTATATGGGCACCTGACCCCTCTATGTGGGCATCTGCCCCCTCCAGGACCGTGAGAACTGAGCATGAGGCTGGGGGCTGTATGGCTGGGTCAGGGGTCGAACACTTGGGACACTGACATTCTTTTGGAAAGGTTTTACATTGAACAGACAGTCGCCCCAATTCCCCACTGAGAAAGAACAGAAGAGCAGCCTCTGACCTCTGACATTCAGAAGCTGGCCCTACAACCCTGACAAGCCCAAATCCTGTCACCATGCTGGGGAGGAAGACCTTTGTCCGCCCTTCACGGTCCTACCAGCGGATCTTGAACCAAATTGGCGTGAGACAGATTAGCAGGAGAAAATCGAATTTAATAGCATAGGTATGGGGACTCTCTGCGGATATGGAAATTCCAAGGCCAATGAGGCAGCAAAAGAGGGAGGGGAGGGACCCCTGGCAGGAAGGGGAGGGAGATGTTTGCAAAACAACGGTTGCCTATTAAGCAGGTGAGAGGAATCTCTTCCGGTACAGGCTCTCCTTTCCAATGTAAATTGAGGCAGGTGGGGACGAGGAAGACGGTTTTTCCTGCATCTTCTGCATTTTGATTACTTTTAACTGAAGATAATATTCACTGCAAAGTGGCCCATCTGGGGCAGCCTGCCTCAGTCTCTGCACTGTTTTTTCCAACTCTTACTGCGATGCCACCCAGTTCTGTGTGCACTCTCTCCTTACGAACAGTAATAAACCCCACCTGTCTCTGGGGCTCTGCGGCCAGAGGACACTGGTACCACCTAGTGTTCTTTTCTTCATTCTTATCCCTGACCCAGGCTGTGTGGGTAAGGATGGTACCAAGGTACTGTCAGAGGAACAGAGGGACAGAACCAGTGACACCTTCACCCAGCAAATATTCACTGGCCACCCATGTCTGCCACACTGAAATGGATGCAGAGGAAAGGCAAATGCAGTGGGATCCCTGATTTCTTTCTTTAAAAGTTTTATTTTTTGTTCATGAGAGAGAGAGGCAGAGACACGGGCAGAGGGAGAAGCAGGCTCCATGCAGGGAGCCCGATGCAGGACTCGATCCTGGACCCCTGGATCATACCCTAAGCCAAAGGCAGACGCTCAACCACTGAGCCAACCAAGCATCCTGGGATCCCTGATTTCTAGGGAAGCTCTTAGTTGGGGGTGGGAGTGGGAAGGACACAAACAGGTGGTTATGATTCCTGGAGGTGAGCATGGGGATTGAGGTGTGCGGGCTGCTCTACACCCACGAAGGAAGTGCCTCTGTGCTGTGCGCTCTGTGACACTGATGGGATGTCAGGAGGGACTTTCTGGGGACAGTCTCACAAGAAGGAACAACAGCATGGGGAGAGGTGATGCTCATGTACAACTGAGAAAAACTGGAAGCTGGCTGGGAGCAGTTGCGCAGAGAGGTATGGAGTTTGTGGTTTATACTATAGCAAATGTAGCATCACGGAAAGCCCGTTCAAAGTTCAGTTAAGTCCTGATGTGATTGGATTATCTTTTTAAGATTTTATTTTTACTTATTTGACAGAGAGAGAGTGAGCATGAGTGAGGTGGGGGGCAGAGAGGGAGGGAGAAGCAGGCTCCCCTCTGAGCAGAGAGTCCAATGTGGCACTCAGTCCCAGGACCCTGGGATCATGACCTGAGCCAAAGGCAGACATTTAACCCACTGAGCCACCCAGGTGCCCCTGATCAGATTATCTTAAAAAAAATCATTTGAGGGGGATCCCTGGGTGGCTCAGCGGTTTAGCTTCTGCCTTCGACCCAGGGCGTGATCCCAGAGTCCCGGGATTGAGTCGCACATCAGGCTCCCTGCATGGAGCCTGCTTCTCCCTCTGCCTGTTCCTCTGCCCCTCTCTGTCTCTCTCTTTGTGTGTCTCTCATGAATAAACAAAGAAAATCTATAAAAATAAAATAAAATAAAAAATCATTTGAGGGGCACCTGGGGGGGAGTTCAGTTCATTAAGGCTCTGACTCTTGATTTCAGCTCAGGTCCTGATCTCAGGGTCCTGGGATGAAGCCTTGCATTAGGCTCTGCACTCAGAGGGGAGTCTGCTTGAGATCCTCTCCTCTCTCTCTCTCTGCTCCTCTCTGCCTGCTCTCTCTTTAAAAAAAAATTAATTAATTAATTTTTAAAAGGTTTAAAAAATCAAATGATTTTTTGATTGTCTGCAACTGACTTTAAAATGCATAAGATGGGGCAGCCCTGGTGGCGCAGCAGTTTAGCGCCACCTGCAGCTCAGGGCATGATCCTGGAGACCCTGGATCGAGTCCCACGTTGGACTCTCTGCATGGAGCCTGCTTCTCCCTCTGCCTGTGTCTCTGCCTCTCTCTCTCTCTCTGCATCTCTATGAATAAATAAAAAATCTTTAAAAAATTTTAAAAAAATCATAAGATGGACTGGTGAATGGAGAAAGGGAAGGACAGGTAGGAACATGTGATACGGCAATTATGGTCAAATAGAAGTGGTCAAACCCAGGTGATAGGTTTGTGTGTGGTCACTATAAAATCCTGTCTAGTCTTCTGAGAATTTTCATAAGAAAATGCTGGGGAAAAGTGATTTTGGCTTCAGTCACAGAGGATGGACTGGGCCGGGGGATGTGGAAGGCAGCTATGATCCTGACACAGGTGAGAGCAGGCCTGCTATGGGCTGTGGCAGGAGGGATGATGGCCCTGGGCCAGATGTCTGGAGGGTGGGGTGGGTGGAGCCTGAGGTAGGGGCCCCCTCCCAGCTTGGGACCCCAAGCTTGTCACAGTGAGGAGGAAGGGGCTGAGGACAGCCCCCACACATGGGAGTGACCGTGGAGACAGATCTGGGGGCAGTGCACAAATTATGGTGGCCTGGATACTAGTCCAGTATGGCTGGTATCTTTATGAGGAGACCAACTCAGACACATAGACACAGAGTAGACGGCTATGTGAAGGTGCAGGTGGAGACTGGCCTGATGTACCAACCAGCCTAGGAACACCCAGAATTGCAGTAAGCACCAGGAACCAGAGGAGGCAGGGAAAGGTTCCTGGCCAGACCCTTTGGAGGGAGCTACGCAAATGTCATTGCATCCAGCTTCCTCCCTTGAGGGTGTGAGCTTCTCCTGTCTCTAGCAGCTGGTTTGAAGCAGCCTTGTTGTAGCAGCCCTAGGAAACCAATACAGGTGTCCAGGGGGTCAAAACGGGATGCAGCACCACAGAAAAGTTATTAATTTTTATAACTGTTCTGTTGCACATTTCAGGGGGATCTTCTACCTTCAAGATGGCTTAAGAGATCTGATTTTTAAAAAAATTTTATTCATTTATTCATGAGAGACACACAGAGAGAAAGAAGCAGAGACACAGGCAGAGGGAGAAGCAGGCTCCATGCAGGGAGCCCGATGTGGGACTTGATCCAAGATCTCCAGGATCATACCCTGGGCCAAAGGCGGCGCTAAACTGCTGAGCCACCCGGGCTGCCCTAAGAGATCTGATTTGGAGCATCAGTGTCCTATCCGGAGTTTCGGAATGCAGCCATTCCTAATTCAAGAGGAGGTGGTGAGGTCAGTAGAAGAGTGTCTAGGAAACTATTTGGGGGAGAGCTGGGATCTGCAGACACCACCCTGGACTGGAGAGTGTACATGTAGGCCCTTGTTCTTACCAACCACCTGACCTCCCAGTCAGGATCCTCTCCAGATCTGACAGCTTCAGGAAAGCTAATGAGTGGGCCCTGGCGGGTGCTCTGGGTGGAAGAGAGGGTGCTCAGAGTTGTTAGTAGTGGACCAGGGTGTCCCCAGATTGAAACTTGACCACTGGGCCAGGTGCTCTGGAGGAGGCTAGGGAGGAAACCACAGGAGGAAAGCCCTGCTTCTGCCTGGGCTAGTCTCAGCCTCCTGTGGGCAGTGCTCACAGGAGCTGGAGGGTGTGGGCCCTCCTCACAGGAGTAGCTGGGAAGCCTGCTTGGGGAAGCGTCCTGGAGGAGATGTGCTGAAGCCAGCCCACTGAATTTGAGTGAGATCTCTAAGGCATCACTGCTTTGTGGGAAAGAGACATGCTGGGATGGCTTCAATGTAGTAAATATTTATAGTTGACCACCCATCCTAGAGTCTGTGCCAGGGGTCAGGGGTCAAGAGAGGGGACACCATCCAGGAACTTCTCCGTCTGCACTGAGGAAACTAAATCTGGTTGGTTCAAGGAACCAGCAGGATCCTGTGTTCTGTCTGACTCCCAGCGCCCAGACTAGGGCCAGCAATCCTCACCTGGGATGGGGGTGGGGGGGGGGGGCACGTTCTGCTAAACCTGAGCTCTGGGGGTGGGCTCTCCACAAGGGACCCTCACCCCTGCGGGACCCCCACCAGCCTCAGGCCCCTCCAATTCCCGGGTCTCCCACCCTCACAGGAACCCCCACCTCCGCCAGGTCCCTCTGCCTCTGCATTTACCCCACCTCCCACCAGGGTCCTGCTGTCCAGCTGCCCAGGGCACACCTTTGCCCCAGCAGGTGGGAACCTCCCAGGAGCCCTACCTTCCACAGCGCCACAGTGAATGATGAAGATTTTTGCTGTGGGTGGTGGCGAGGGTTATGACCTGAGATTACTTTTGGCATCTGAGTATGCGGAAGTAGAAAAGGTAGATGATTTGTTTGGAAAGGGGAAGGGCGTGCATTCTCACCCAAGCTGGACCAGTCTTTGAGGAGGCACAGTGTTTCCAGCACCTGGGTGAGAATGAGTCAGGTAATTCCCCATACCAACCAGCTTGGAAGGGCACACTCTGAGGGTGTTTTAATTTCTTTAAAGTGTCAACTATTTTGTTATGGAAAATGACAAACACAAAGTAGAGAGGATAATATGGTGACCTCCTGTACACTTGCTGCACCCTCCAGCAGTGGTCATCGACTCAAGACCAGTTTTGTCTTTAATAATCTCCTACTCATCCTCCTGGGTTACTTTTAAGCAAATCCCAGACATGATTTTTCATTGATAAAAACTTCAGTGTGCACACAGAAACCTCCTTTGTGCAAAGTACAGGGATCACATCTTAAAAATGCACAGTTCTTTAATACAAATGTACTGTCAATGTTCACATTTCTTTTTTTTTTAAGATTTTATTTATTTATTCATAGAGACACACAGAGAGAGAGAGGCAGAGACACAGGCAGAGGGAGAAGCAGGCTCCATGCAGAGAGCCCGACGTGGGACTCCATCCAGGGTCTCCAGGATCACGCCCTGGGGCAGGTGGCACTAAACCGCTGTGCCACCGGGGCTGCCCAATGTTCACATTTCTGATTCATACTTTTAGAAATGAGATTATGATGAATTTGTTCAAACCAGGTTGAGAACCAGTCACCAGCCTCTATGTTTGGCTAATACGTCCTTTAGGTCTCTTTTAATCTATCAGGCTCCCTTTCTCCCTTTTTTCCCCAGTGGTTTATTTGATGCACAAAACTGGTCCTTCGTCCCATGAATTTTTCCCATCTGGGATTTGCTGTGTGTCTCTGGCTGTGTTAAAATCATTCTGGTAGATCCAGGACCCTGTTGCATTTCAAGTTCATTATTCTGGGCAAGGACACATGTTGTTACCTACTGTTGTATGAAACTGGAAGGCATGTCATGCTGGATCTGTGACTTTATGACTGATGTTGAGTTCTGGTGTCCCCAGCCTGACCTACCCAAAGACTCCCCATTGGCTTTCCACTGTTTCCAGCAGCCATTGACAATTATTGCCTCAGTTCAATATTTCATTCTCTGATACAGAAGAACACATTGTTTCGTCCTTTCTGCATGTGTCAGCAGCATGTGTAATTTGGTCATCCTACAAAGACTTGCACCAGAATGGTAGCAGAAAGACTGAGTCTTTCTCTTCATTTACCAGTTTTCTGACAATTGACTGGGTTCCTTGACTCCTCCAAAAATGACCAGTGGGTTCATTTTTTAGTGATTATAAAGAATTGACAGAATTTTTTTTTTTTTTTACATATTTGATGTGTCTCCATTACTTAGAGTCATTACCCATGTTGATTCTACAGTATCCCATCTTTGACCTCCACATTGTCTCCTGAGTGGTTTTGACCTGACCGCAGTGGCCTTCTCATAACCTGTGGTGAAAGATGTTTTCTTAAAAAAAAATTTTTTTTTTAATTTTTATTGATTTATGATAGTCACAGAGAGAGAGAGAGAGAGACAGAGAGGCAGAGACACAGGCAGAGGGAGAAGCAGGCTCCATGCACCGGGAGCCCGACGTTGGAATCGATCCCGGGTCTCCAGGATCGCGCCCTGGGCCAAAGGCAGGCGCCAAACCGCTGCGCCACCCAGGGATCCCTGAAAGATGTTTTCAAGTCGTCTTCTGTATTTCTTCTCCTGGACCTAGAATTATCTAGCTCTCCAAGGCCCTGTTTTCCTTATAGTGGGAAATAATATTTAGAAGCCCCCACCTGAGTGTAAGCATGCTTGTTCAGCATATACAGTTAGGCCAGTATTATCAGGCCTTCTTATAAACAGAGCTAAGAAACACATTTATTATTATTATTTTTTAAAGATTTTATTTATTTATTCATGAGAGACACAGAGAGAGAGAGAGAGAGAGATGCAGAGACACAGGCAGAGAGAGAAGCAGGCTCCATGCAAAGAGCCTGATGTGGGATTCGATCTCCTGTCTCCAGGATCACATTTTGGGCTGCAGGCGGCGCTAAACTGCTGCGCCACTGGAGCTGCCCTATTTTTTATTATTTTTTAAGAGAAAATACATTATGAGTTTATATTGATTTTTTCATTCAAATTTTGGGTTACTATGTTTGATTTCTTTCTTTTATGTCATAATCATAAGAGAAAACCTAATATTTCTTTTTAGGTTGAAAATCCTGGTTCCTAGTAACATCAGCATAATTACTTATTTTCTTTATCCTACTATATTTGTGTATATATGTATATGCATGTACATAAGTAATAGTTTCAGAATAACAATACTACTCTTACCAAGATGATAAATGAAAAAAAATAAGTTTTATTTGTAATTCCTTTTGTTACTAGAATATATCCCGCTAAGAATATACAGTTAAGTGACTGCAGTTTATTTATTTATGTTTAAAGATTTTATTTATTTGAGAGAGAGTGAGAGCATGAGCAGGGGTGGGATGGTGAAGGACAAAGGAAGAGGGACAAGCAGGGTGCCTGTGAGCAGGGCTGACCCAGAACCCTGACGTCCTGACCTGAGCAGAAGTCAAACACTTAACTGACCCAGGCACCGGGCACCCCTACTGCATTTAAAAATCACCTAAGGGGCAGCCCTGGTGGCACAGCAGTTTAGCGCCGCCTGCAGCCCAGGATGTGATCCTGGAGACCCGGGATCGAGTCCCACTTTGGGCTCCCTGCATGGAGCCTGCTTCTGTCTCTGCCTCAATCAATCTCTCTCTCTCTTTCTTTCTCTCTCTCTCTCTCTCTCTCTCTCTCTCGGTGTGTGTCTCTCATGAATAAATAAATAAATAAAATATTTAAAATAAAAAAAGTCGCTTAAACTTTTCTGTTTTTTTTTTTTTAAAGATTTTATTTATTTATTCACGAGAGACACACACACAGAGAGGCAGAGACATAGGCAGAGAGAGAAGCAGGCTCCATGCGGGGAGCCTGATGTGGGACTTGATCCCAGGTCTCCAGGATCATGCCCTGGGCCAAAGGCAGGCACTCAACCACTGAGCCACCCAGGCATCCCATCTCTGGGTGTTTAAACTACTAATTACATACACAGGTCCAATTTGTCTTGTTTTAATTTAATTTAATTTTGTAATGAGGTAAAACATTTACATGTTTCCAAACTCAAATGTGTAAGACAGGGTATGCACAGAAAAGACCAATTTCCATCTTGTTGTAGGATGACCTCCAGGATATATTAAGTGAAAAACAAAAAGGAAAACAAGGTGGGAACAGACCTAAAGGAGATGTAAACATACATACTTGTGTGCTTACACTGAGATTTATAAGTGGCAGTGTAAACGAAAGGCTAACAAAAAGTTACTCGTGGGGAGGAAAAGCAGGTGGAAGAGATGGAGGCCATCCTATAATGATACATAGATCATCTTCACTTGCAAACTGGATAGAAGATGAGGGGTGGGCCCAGCTGAGTGGCCTGGAGAGCTGGTGTCCAGGGTCGTGTGTGTCTGATAGGAAGGATGAGATCCGGATGGACCGTGGCTGCATTCTGGGTCCCACGGGGGAGGAGACAGGGCAGGCTGGGCTCCAGTCCATCTGATCCATCCATCAAGCAGGATGCAGCCGGATGCTTTGCCAGGGCAGTGTCTTCAACCATAACCAGTCTGGTCAGTCCTGTTATAAGCTGTGCTGCCATCAACAGCCTCCTGCAGAGTCTTTTCACACATTTCAGGTTTGCTTGCTTGCTTGCTTTATGTATGTATGTATGTATGTGACACCGAGAGGTGTGCTCAAGTAAAGCACCAGGTAGGAGAAGGAGACACTCCACTGAGCAGGGAGCCCTAAGGAGGGCTCATCCCCAGGACCCCGGGATCATGACCTGAGCTCCCCAGGCACCACTATTTCAGGCTTTCGTGTGGATACAGGCACACTGGGGAAAAGGACATTGAAAGAAGGAACATTTAGGGCGGGGTCAGAGATGTCAGGCCTGCCCTGGGCAGCACCGGAGTGTGATCTTTCTGGAAGCCTAGCTCCAACCCCGCAAGCTGCAGCACACCCCAAAGTGGGGGCGGCACCGGGGAGGAAGCGGATAGGAAGGTAAAGAAACAGCCCTGGGGTCAGGACCCTCTGGGGGCTCCAGAAAAAGAGCCCCCAAAAGGGATGGAGGCCCTGACCCGTGCATGGGGTCGCTCGCGGGGGCGTCGTGGAAGGCCGCCTCCCGCGCTCGTAGTCCGGCGGACGCTGGCTCTTCTTGGACGCCCCGGGAGACCCCCGACCCCACAAGCTCAGCCAGCACCCACTTCTGGCTGCCCGCCCAGGCCTCGGGGAGGCCTCGAACTCACCAGCAGCTCCCGCCCCCGGGCCCTCGGAGCCCTCGCCTCCCGGGCTGGAGGCCGGACGAGAGGCAGGGCGAGCCCCGCGCACCTTGCCGGCCCCCCGCGCGCAGCGTCTGCAGGTGCCTGTGAGCCGGTCTTGGAGGGGGTCCGGAGCCGTGTCTTCAGACTGGAGGATGAGGAGGTCCGGGTGAGCCGAGGTCACCTCCAGCGTCCTGGGGGCTGCGGGAGGTTGAGGAGGAGGGACGGCGACCCCTTGCCTCCCAGCTCCCGCTGGAAGCACCCGCACCGTGTCTTTGTCTTTGCGGTCACGCCCTCCTTGTCCCCAGAGAGGTCAGAACCCCTAAAGCTCACCGCGCACGTGCTGTCCTGCGGGTGCAGAGGGGGAGCTGAGGGGAGGTCCTGGGGAGGTGCATGCTAACACCGAAGCGGAGCTGTCTCCTCTTTCTTCCCCTTCTCCTGCAGGCCCTCATCTAAAGCGGGATTTGGGACGAATGTGAGAGATGTCAAGGCTCAGACTTTCCTCTGATGGACACTGAAGAACTCAGGCGAGGACAGCAGTTTTGGTGGTGATAACCAGAAGTGGCTCCTTACACAGTCACCATGCCCTCATCAGTAAGAATACCTGCTGTGCTCGGCTTTTCTCTGCCCTTGGCACTTTCCTGGGGCTAGGGTGTGAGTCAGTCCAGGGGCTACAAGGCAGGGAGCATGGTTGACACCTGTCCCCTGCAGACGCCAACAGCTCCTCTCTGGAGCAGAATCACTAAATTCTCATCTCAGCTTTGGCAGGCATTCTGCAGTTTCCAGCTTTGATGGAAGAAGTCCTACGTCTGTCCCTTCCATGAAGTTCATCACATGCCCGAAGTCCCTCACCTCAAGCTCCCCAGAGCTGCAGGGAGCTTACTTGTCAGTAAACTGCACAGAATGACACCTACTTTGGAGGGTAGTTGTTGCGTTTTGGAATATCAGGTAGCAGGTGAGGCCCCTCGATGGAGGGCCTCCTCTGGGCCCCTGCACTCTTCTAGCACCCTGCTGCTCCAGGAGAGCCCAGGACAGTCCTGGGGAGATGTGGACGGAGAAGCGCAGGCAGGTCGCCTGCAGCCACCAGCCCTGCCTTGGCAGCACTCAGGAACCCTCCTCTGAGGGGTTCATACATCTGGTGCCTGAACGCAGGAATCATGGCTGGGGAGTACTTTTCCTATGGGGTTCAGTTACCTCCCCACCAGCTACCCTCCACTTTTACTCCCCCCCACCTGCAACCCTCCACCAGGCAGCAGCAACCCTCAGACTTGGGAACTGGGGAGATTGGACCAGTGGCATAGATAGACCATTTGGGACCCTATGCATCACCAGGTGGGAGGAAGGGGTCATGTTCAAGTGTGGAAGGGGAGACAGAACAGCTGAGCCCATCGGCATCACAGGCTACACCACGGTAGTCCCTCTCCCACTCCCAAATCCACCCCATGCTAAAGGCTAGGGACCCCGTTGTTCAAATTCTGAACTGGAACCAGACTATTTTACAGCTGAAGTGACTGTATAGTTGCTGGATCAGATGAGATGACACGGAGTGGGATGGTAGAGCCAGACCAGGCACAGCATTGGTGCAAACAACAAAATTGAGAACAGAAGAAAACATCCTTCCCTGGAGACTCCTGGCTGGATCAGGGTCTTCTTCCATAGGCTCGCGGGAGGGGTGCAGGGAAGGGTACATGGGGGGGGGGCATCCTCTGATATTCCCAGGGAGAAAACCATCCAGCTGACTTGGCTCCGCTTAGACAAACAGCTTCTGCAGTGAAGGGAGTCCTCACAAATGTGGAACCATCTTCCTGGTTGCAAACCCAGACCCATTTTTCAAAAACAATATCGGACCAAATATCTAAAGCCCAAGATGTCCTCTTCTGTTCTCCTTGATTTCTGCTTTCCTGTGAGGCTGGAAGATGGATTTCCCCGGAATGTCATTGATTTTTAATCTATTTTCCCTTTTTCTGAAGTTAGGAATGGACAGAGCTCCAGTGTGAACCAGGGAAGGAGAAGCCACTTGCTGGAGATGACATGGTCCCTGCCTGAGGGCCCCACAGGCATCTGAGCGTCCACCCCGCTGAGCCACTTGGTCCATTCAGGGGTGCCTCTGTGGCTCTTGCAGGGGTCATGGAGGCAGAGAACGTGATGGAGAAGGAACATAGGCAAGTCCTCAGCAGAGAACCTGACCTCCACAGGGCCCTGGGGTTGTTACTGGCATGCAGGAATCAGTCTAGTGCTGTGGGGTTCCAGAAGAGTCCCCTGGCGGTAGGTGGTGACCTGGAGACAGTATTTGCCTGACCTTTGGTCCAGGTTCTCTGTAATGATGGAGTCAGGTTTTGATTGTTTCACTGAGTTTTTCTCCAGGCTCCAGGGAACAGGGGATGGGCTGTGGAGTGAAAAAACCCTTCGCCTCCAGGAAGGTGGCTGAGCTGGAGGGTGAGATGGGGGAGGGGGCGCTGTGCCAGGGAGACGGGGGGTTGGGGAGATGGGGGTTGGGGAGATGGGGGCCAGGGCCCTGGCAGATGTGGACATGGAAATACAAGATGTGACAGAGAGGAGAGGAAAGGGGGCCCTGGAGCTGTCTGTGGGACAGGGGTCCTGCAGGAGCTGCAACACACGGGAAGCTGGTACAGAGGAGACAACTCTGCTCTTTAGCAATGAACCCACCTGCTTTCATGCTCCCCTGAGCCGACCTGGGTATCTGACTGCAGAGTCAGTGTGGGAATTTGTGGGTGAGGGTATGGAGTGTGTGCACATATGCATTGGGATGAGTGGATCTGGAGGGAAAGGATGCTCATCCTCCTGCCCAACGCTGACTTCCTGGGAGGAAACGGGAGCACCCTCAGAAGATGGGGGGTGGGGGGACCTTCCCGGCTGCTCTGTCCACCTTCCAGCTCCTCTACTGGACTGGGGAAGGACTTCCTCCGTGCTCCACCAGCTTATCGTTCACCTGTTCTCATTTTTGCCTTCAAGGACCTGGGTACTGAACACTTAACATCTACAGATCTAGGGCTCACATTTCCAGAAAGGCTTTTCAGTTTGTAACCTACTTTCACATGCATCTTTCCTTGGACATAGAGAAAACTGCAGGGACTTTGGGTGGGTTTACAGTATCCTCACAGTCCAGCAGGGCCTCTGTCTCTAGGTAGCAGGGGATGTGACAGCAGAGCTGGATTGGGAAGACGGTGTTCCTCATTGTACGATCAGTGCCCGTGTCCCCAGGCTGGGGGTACCGAGGCAGCTGACCCACTCCAGGAGCACAGCTGGATGGGGGAAAGACCCCACATGCCACGCGCACAGTGCAGGGACACAGGAACACAGCTTGAGCCACAAGACCATCGGCCTCTGTGTCCCTCCCAGGCTGCATCTCCTGTACTCTGTTCGCTCCAGGGCCTTTCCCAGAGTGGTCGGTGCAATGAAGGATTGCACAGAAGGTGTTTTTGTGCTGAGTATGGCACAGGGAGGCTCACAGCTGAGTTTCTTCCACCATGAAGGCCTTGATCCTCTTCACCTTCCCTGTGCTGTTGCTGCAAGACCTCAATTCAAGGAGCTAAGCATCTGACACTTGGTTTCAGCTCAGGTTGTGATTTCAGGGTCCTGGGATCGAGCCCCTCACATCTGACCTTGAGCTCAGCACAGGGTCTGTTGGAGGTATTCCCCCCCCCCCCCCGCCCGCCTTTGCTCTCCTGCTCTCTCTTTCTCTCAAATCCAAGTGAAAAGAAGACCTCGGTCCAGTGAAACTGCCCCTGTGTGGAGGCATTGGCAAGCCTTGCCTACAGGTCTGAGGGCTTCCTGGCAGTGTCTGGATCTCTCAGGACGGTGGTAAGCTCGCCCGTAGGTCATGCTCTGATTATTAATGGAGCCCACGCTGGAGGTAGGGTGTGAGGGTCAGGGAGACATCTGCAGCCCAAGGGTCCTACAAGACGGTGGTGTCGTCCTAAATTAGTACTAATACCTCATGTATCATCCCAGCACCCCTTAAGAGGTATGTGATGTTTGCCACGAGTGAAAGGTGAGCACTGGAGCCTCAGAGATGAGTCCTCAAAGGTCATGCAGTAAACTCAGGAGTCTGACCTTGAGCCCAAACCTCAAAATTCCACGTTCCTTCCACTTTCCATTATGGCCTTGATTTCAACAGACATCAGATCTCAAACACAGACCTTTGTGCCCTTGGGGAACTGCCTGCTAGTGGGCACGGATGAGGGGATGGGAGCAGGGCGAGAGCGAGGAGGTACTGCCTCCCAGGCCTCTTGGAACTATGATCTGACCAGTCAGGGCAGGTCCCTGGGGGCAATGGCTGCTGTCGGATCTCCGTGGTGGACTCTGTGGTGCTTGGATTCAGCATACACGAGGGAACTTCCCATCAGGCCCACGGAGCCCTCTCCCTCTGGCTCTGGGGCTGGGATGTTCTCCATGGTTCCCCAGTGACCGGCGGGCCTAAGCGTCTTCCTCCCAGAGTTGTTGCCAGGACACTGGAGAGGACGGGAGGATGCTTCCCTATGTGCACTGCCTCTGACAGAGAAAGGGTGCCCAGAGTTGGTGGGGCAGGGTCCTGCGGAATATCCACGCAGTGGGGCACATGGCCTCCTCCAGCTGTCAACTCAGAATACTGGTAAACCCTTGATTGGCCATGGCTGGTCAAGGGCTGCTTCCTGCTACAGAGAGTCTACAGGTCTGCTGTGGACCCTGGCTCTGGGAAGGGAGAAGGAACCAAAGGACAGAGGCCTCGGAGAAGGCACAGGGAGAAAACACATGAATGGTACACAGGATTTCACATGATAACCCAGACCATAGGGAAGGAACTGGGTGGCGACACTGGGTCAGCACTTGTCGGGAGCGAGGTGGGGCCCCATGTGGATACATGTTAGTCACACAGTGGGCTGCACAGTCCAGGGCCTTGTACCAACGGAGGGTACGTTGAGAAGGCAGTTAGTTGGCTGAGCCGCACAGGCCCCGGGGCACCAGAACCCGCTTATAGCAATGCCTCTCCTGAATTCCTGAATGCAGAGCCCAGACCCCAGGAGAACCACCACCTCAGGGACGTGGCTCCTACATGTGAAGGGTTTTGTGCAATCGAGGACGATCTGGTCACTGGTCTGGGGAGATTTCCAGTGCTCCAGACAACCCCGTGGCTGACGTGGTGATATTCCTGGTCCAGCAGGCAGAGCCAGGAGGTCCCTCCAGGCAGGTGGTTCTGCAGGTGCTAGACCTGCTGGATCCCTTATTTCCCCCACAGCTCAGGGACAGTCTGTCTCCTTTGGGTTCTCTGCTCTAGGGCCCCTGCCCATTCTCTGCTCCAGGCGTCTTCCTGCTTCTTGGTGCTGTTCCCTAGATTGATTTCTGGTGGAGGCTCTGCACAAGTTTGTATCTTAACCTCTTCCTTCCTGTGTCAAGGGGAGAGGTCAGGTCACCCTGATCAGAGCAAGGAAAGCCAGAGGCATTTGGAAATGTCACAAAAAGGGAGAGAGAAAGAGAGAATAATAGACTAAAGCATCTTAACATTTGTAGAATATTTTAGTTTATACTCATCCTAAACTGCTGGCCCCTGGAGGCAGAATTTCACGTTTATTTTTATTTGCTTTTATATTTTCAGGGAATGAGAGAAAGAGACAGAGGGTGTGTGAGCAGCAGGGGAGGGGATGGGGAGAGAGAATCCCAAACAGGCTCCATGCACAGCTCAATCCCACTGAGACCTGAGTGGCCTCAGGACTGGCCCTGAGATCATGACAAGCTTGCCAGCACCCTAAGAATTGAACTTTTAGATGGTTTTGCTTGACTGCCATGGTGATTTTAAAAATACTAGTCATGCACATGCCTTTCAGGAGGGTGGCTTGCCCCCAGGACTCCTTCCTCTCGTCTGTCTGGCCCCTGAGGACATCGGACCAGCTTCCCCAGTTTTGTTGACAAATAACTGACACACGAGGTTGTGTGAGCTCCAGGTGCTCAGCAAGGTGTGACGTGTTTTGCTGCAGGAAGACTGGGGCCCAGCCTTCACCTCCTGGCATCACCATTCCGTCGTGCTGAGAGCTTTTACCATCTAGTCCCAGCAGCAAGTTTTGAATATACAGTAGGCACAGTTAACTGCCGGGGCCACACCCCACCAGGTCCTTGTACCTGATTTGTCTCACTCCAGGGAGTCTGCAGCTCCCAACTCGTGTTTCTTCATCTGTCCCCAGCAGCCCTGTCCTGCAGCATCTCTGTTCCTGAACACTGAGCTTGTGGTGCCACCGTCTTTGTCTTCATCTTCGTCTGAAACTTCACACAGCATCACCCCCTCAAGATGCTGGTGCGAGTGATGGGACCTCTTTTATTCAAATGGCTCAATAATATTCATATCTATCTGCACATACATACACGTGCATCTTGTTTTCTTTTTCCAACACTTCTCTACATTGTGCGGTGCTCACAGTGAGTGTAGTGCCTGCTGTCACCATACTAGGTTGCTGTATATTATTCACTCATCACCCAGGCTGTCCTCATCCCTGTGACATGCATACTGGAAATTTCTGTGTCTCCATCCCATCGTACTTTGAAAATGCCCAGACCTCCCTCCTCCCGACAACCACCAGTGTGTTCTCTGTATTTACCAATATCTGTCTGCTTCTTTGTTTTTACCACATATAAGTGGACTTGTACAGTATTTTTCCTTCTCTGATCTATTTCAGTTGATGTGACGCCTTTAGGTTCATGCGTGTTGTTGCCATGGCAAGATTTCATCTTCCAGAGGCTGAGAAACATTCCCTCACGTGTGCATCTGCCGCATTGTGCGTATTTATCTCGTTGTCTGCAGGGACGCTTGGGCTGCTTCCATGTCATGGCTGCTGTAGGCACTGCTGCGGTGAACTCAGGGCTGCATCCATCCCTTCAAACTTGTCATTTCTTTGCATAGATGCTCGGCAATAGGATGACTGGATTGTACGGCATTCCTATTGCTAACTTACTCCATCCTGGCCAGCCCAGCAGCTTGGAGGCTCCTGCAGGAGCACCGGCATCTCAGGTTTTCTTATCAATTCCATAAGCCCCTCTGTGCCTCTCGACTGGATGATTAATCTGTTTCCACTTAAAGTCTTCGGTGACAGGTAAGGGTCAGCATTCCCAACTCGTTTCCTGGAGGTTTGAAGCTTCTTTCCTGTCCTGCTTCTCCTTGTCCTGCTTCTCCGATGATTGCCCATCTTGCTGTGCTTTGCTTCCTTCCCCTTCACATTGTATGGATCTGTGGAGGTTTTGGTTTTGTTGTCACCCTGAGGCTTACGTGAAACGTCTTACAGATGTAACAGTCTGTTTCAAACTGATAACTTATTTTTGATCACATATAAAAGATACCCTTTACTCTCCTTTTTATGTGTTTTGATGTCACAATTTACCTCTTTTTATATTACGTATCTGCTGATAAGTTATTGTCTTTATGGTATTTTGAATATGTTTGTCCTCTAACAGCTGTTACCATTGGGTGGCTAACACACTGTCGTGTTATGATGCTGTGGATCTGACTGTACATCCACCTTTACCAGTGTGCTGCATGTTTTCAAATGATCTCGTTTTACTGATTTAATGTTCTTTCATTTCAGCTGATAGACCCCTTCCACAATTCACATAAGGCAGGTCTAGCAGTGGAAAGTCCTCTTAGGTCCTTTATGTCTGCTGGGGGAAACAAACCCATGACAGGAATCCACAGATCTGCATTTGTTCACGTGGCTGGTTTCAAACAGTAGTGAGCATGAGATCGTTTATACACATGTGAAAACACACGAAACTCTGTAGGGTTCGAGGTCCTATGTACACATGGCAGAGGCACAAGCATGTGGCCTTGTGCACACTGCATGCGTGATTGCGTTTGCTCCTGGAGACACAGGGAGAACAGTATAGCCTCCAATTTGTTTCTAACATTTAATTTTATTTGACAAAGACTTGAGCTAATATGGCAAAATGTTTACATTTGTGGATTTGAGGCTATGGTTACCAGGCTGCTTATTATATGATTTTCTATTCTTTTCCATACTAATGTTTTCAAAATAAAACAATTTAGTTAAAAAGGAAAAACATAAAAAATGAATAAAGAATAAAAATAAATATTCAAACTAATTCTTAAATTCTAAAATAAAAAAGTTCAAACTGCCTGGTACTCAGGAAAATATAGATAATGAGATACAAACAGTATGAGATAAAACTCTGTAGTCACCAGATTGGCATTTTTTTTTTAATTTCCAAAGGCAATAAGGATGTGGAAAAATGAGACCCTTTATTATACATTGCTGGTAAGAATGTGAGTGGTCATCACCTTGCATCAGAAACTGAAGGCAAATAATGTATAATGCAATCAACTGGTGATGAGAAAGCATGTTATAAATGTAAAAGGATTTCTTTTTTTTTTTTTTTTTTTGTAAAAGGATTTCTAAAAGGTTTTCAGACTTCAGGACAAGTGAAGAATGTGGAGGAGCAGCACTGTGAAGGGAGAGCCTGTACCTGGTTTCCCTAGGAGACAAATTTTGCTTAGTTAAAAATAGGCATCAGAAACTGAAAGAAATAAAAACAGCTCTGTTGGGATCCCCGGGTGGCGCAGCGGTTTGGCGCCTGCCTTTGGCCCGGGGTGTGATCCTGGAGACCCAGGATCGAATCCCATATCGGGCTCCCGGTGCATGGAGCCTGCTTCTCCCTCTGCCTGTGTCTCTGCCTCTCTGTCTCTCTCTGTGTGACTATCATGAATAAATAAATAAAATATTAAAAAAAAAAACAGCTCTGTTTAAAATACCTTGATGGTTAAAATGTTTGTGGGAGCTGGTAGACTGGGTGAGGTTAGCATATGACCCCACTTAGAGGGAGGATAGGGTTTAAAGTCCTTGATAAAAATTAGATACATGCAAACAAGGAGCAAGGAAAAACAATCCTAAAAATAAATGTCATAAGGTCAGTTACTACATGCAATGTAACAAGGACCAAATTGCTCAAAAATGGGATCTGTAATGGGATTAAAAAACCCAACACCTGTGATGTTCCCTTTTTTCCCTGGAGAGATGCATTAGCAGAGGCACCTGGGTGGCTCAGCCAGGTAAGCGTCTGACTCTTGGTCTCAGGTTCTGAGTTCAGGCCCCATGTCAGGCTCCATGCTGGGTGTGAGATGTGCTTAATAGGTAAATTAGACAAACAGCATGAGCATAAGTCTAGCAGCTGCTGTACCCATGCAGATGGGGTGGATGGTCCCAAGGCAGGCCCACCGGGTTTCCTCTATGGGAGAGCCCACAGGCAGCCTCATCGCCCCAGCTCCAACCCAGGTGCTAGCAGGGTGGGGAGGAGGCCCAAAACATCTGGTCCTCACTTGACTTACTTACCTAAAGAGATTAGTTATTTAAAAAAAATGTTTAAAGCTTTTTTTATTTTTAAAAATCTTGAAAAGATTTTATTTATGAGACAGAAAAAGAAGGTGAGCGAGAGTGTGAGCACCAGCACACAATGGCAGGGGGAGAGGGAGAAGCAGAAACGTGGCTCATGCCACCGTCCAGACTGGCAAGTCCAGAATCTGGGGGGCAGGCCAGTAGGTGCGAGACTCTGCAGGCGGTCTGGAAGCAGACACACAGGGAGGCTCCTCTGCTGGACCCAAAGTCCACTGATTTAAATGCTAATTCACCAAAACATGTGCTCACGGCCGCACCTAGATTAGCATTGACCAGATACCTGGTACCGAAGCATGGCTAAATTGACACATGGAGATAACCAGGCTCTCACACAGGCCAGTCCAACGAGTTAAACAATCTATTTCTTCCAAGAAAAATCTATTCAAGTCTTCTGGCCATTTTTTTTTTTCTTCTTCTGGCCATTTTTAATTGGTTTTGGGGTGTTGAGTTGTATAAGTTCTTTATATCTTTATATCTTTTGGATAGTAACCCTTTATGATTTAATTCATATGTGAAATTTCAGAAACAGTACAAAAGAGCAAAGGGGGAAAAAGAGGGGTAAACCCAGAAACAGACTCCTAACTCTAGAGAACACCCTAGGGTTATCAGAGGGGAGGTGGGGGATGAGAGACACAGGTGATGGGGATGAAGGAGGGCACCTGTCCTGATGAGCACCGAGTGCTGGATGGGCGCGATGAATTACCATACTGTACACCTGAAACAAATATAGTTAACTAATGAATTAAAAACTTAGGGCAGCCCGGGTGGCTCAGCGGTTTAGCGCCGCCTTCAGCCCAGGGCCTGGTCCTGGAGAACCGGAATTGAGTCCCACGTCAGGCTCCCTGCATGGAGCCTGCTTCTCCCTCTGCCTATGTGTCTGCCCCTCTCTCTCTGTGTGTCTCTCATGAATAAATAAATAAAATTTTTAAAAACAAAAACTTAATTTTAAAATAAGTTTAGAGGGATACCTGGGTGGCTCAGTGCGTGCCTTTGGCCAGGGCTTGATCCTGGGGTCCCGGGATCGAGTCCCGCATCGGGCTCTTGGCATGGAGCCTGCTTCTCCCTCCTCCTGTGTCTCTGCCTCTCTCTCTCTTTCTCTATGTCTATCATCAATTAATCAATCTTTAAAAAAAATAAGTTTAGGGGCACCTGGGTGGATCAGTAGCTGAGCATCTGCTTTCAGCTCAGGTCATGATCCTGGAGTCCTGGGATCAAGTCCCACATCTGGCTCCCTGCAGCTGCAACATCGGCTTGTCCATGGGTCTTGTACCTACTGGCCCCCCAGAATCTGGACTTGCCAGTCTGGATGGTGGCACGAGCCACGTTTCTGAAGCTGTTGGGTGTTTTTCCAGGGAAGTCCAACAGTCTGCCCATCCTCAGTAACAATGCTACTTGTGCAATGGCCACACACAGGCTTGCCGCTGAGGATGGACACAGACCTGTCAGAGGACGCCAGAGAGTTTGACTTTTCTCAGGCTGGAGCCTAGCACGGAGCCCTTGGTAGAGCCACACTGAGAGCCACAGACTGGAGTGCCTTTGGGAGGCAGGGGATGCGGTGGCCAGAGGGCCAGGGGTGCAGCAGCGCTGGGGAGCTGCCTTCTGAACAGAGGCTGGGGGACGTGTCTGCCCCTCTTGTGGTCTGCAGGCTTCTCTTGAGCCTGTCAGGGGCTAGAGTTCACGCGGTGAAGCCCTAACCCCATTACTTGGGAATGTAGGGCATTTGGAGATTCGGTAGCAGAGTGAGGGTTGCACCAATCTGACTGGTGTCCCCAAGAGTGAAGATCAAGACACAGGTATCAGAAGTATTCCTGCAGCAAAGGCTGAGTGTGGACGGTGGCCAGCCAAGGGGAGAGGCCCCAGAGCACACTGACCTGGGACTTCTAAGCTCCAGAATCGTGAGCAGTAAGCGTGTTAAAGCATGCAATCTGGGGCATGTGGTCACGGTAGCTCCAACAAAGTGACCTGTGGACCGAGTCCCCTGTGGCTCCAGAGGTTCTGAGTTCCTAGCTCCTCATAGGGGTGGGGGTCCCTTTTCCCTTGAGCCCTATTCCCTTCTCTCCTGACACAGTCATGACACAGTCACGCTCGTGACTGTGGCCAAGTGTCCACTTCAGGCCCTTCTGGTGCTCTGGGTGCGGGGAGCAGGTGGGCAGAGTGCGCCAACCATCTGCACCAACACTCTCAGGACCTGTGACCCAGGGATTCCATGTCTGACTGTTTGCCAGAGGGAAATGAAAGCACATATGGTTCAGGGAGAAGGAAGGAGGATCCTGCGCTCCTGAGAATGGCTCTTCAGCACCTCTGGGTGCCAGACCCAGGTCTGGGCACTGCTGATTGCTCCTGAGGACAGCTGGACAGGCAGCCGCCAGAGTGCCCGTTACAGGGTCCTGTGATGCAGCACAAGTAAGGCAGGAAGTGGGGGATGGGAGGAGGTAGGGTCCAGCTTTTGGGAGGGCTCCACACCGCCCCCCCCCACGCCCTGCAGGCAGATCACCACTCAACGTCAACGCAATTCTTGCTGCTCGGATGGGATTCTGGCTAATTCTTCTCTTCTGTGCTTTCTGGATATATTGCAGTTAACACACTCATTTTTACAATTAGAAAAAAACCACAATAAATGCTACATAGAAACCACATCTTCAGTCGACTCCCGATTTCTGTGGGAGAGTGTCTGAACTGCTGCTGGTGTTTACGGGCCTCTAGGGGCCTCCGGCCTCCACCCAACCTCATTGTTAGTTCCCTCTCTGCACACACTGTCTTTCCCAGTCACACAGTTCCTTTGTGACCCACACTGGCCAAGGAGGGTTGCCAGATTTGGCAAAAAGAAAGTGTGAGACACCAGTTAAACCTGAACTTCAGATGATAAATGATACAATAAGTTAAGACATACTTATTTTTAAAAAGATTTTTAAAAATCTATTTATACATGACAGACACAGGGAGACAGAGACACAAGCAGAGAGAGAAGCAGGCTCCACATAGGGAGCCCGATGTGGGACTTGATCCCAGGCCACAGGATCACTCCTTGGGCCAAAGGCAGGCGCTCCACCGCTGAGCCACCCAGGCATCCCAAGACACACTTATACTGAGAAAGTATCTGCCATTCAAGTTGAACTAAGCATCCTCTCTCTATTTTATCTGGTGACACTATAGTGATTCTTCTCCACCATCTGCTGGAATAATCGCTTCCATCTTCCCTGAATCTTTCCACTTATTTGGGGAAGCAGGTGACGTGAAGGGGCTCAGGAAGACAAGCCTGCTGGCCAATCCTGTGTTGGCTATGCCCGGGTGCTTAGATATAATGAATGCACCTTTGGACCTTTGGGGGCACCTAGTGGGCTCAGCCGGGGAAATGTGCACCTCTTGACCTCGGGGTTGTGAGTTTGAGCCCCATGTTGGGTTTAGAGATTCTGAAAAAAACTTTGGCTTTGATCAGGGGGCCCTGGTCCTGGACTCAAGTGAAAAGGTGAATGTACAAGGCTTGGAGGTTCTCCCCAGGAAAGAAACTCTGTTCTAGTTTATAGAACTTTTTTTTTTTTTTAAAGATTTTTATTCATGAGAGATACAGAGAGAGGCAGAGACACAGGCAGAGGAAAAAGCAGGCTCCTTAAGGGAGCCCGATGTGGGACTCGATCTCGGAACCCTGGGATCACGCCCTGAGCCAAAGGCAGAGGCTCAACGCTGAACCACCCTGGTGACCCTATAGGACATTTCAATCTTCTATGTTGAGGTAAAATTTTCTTAGTCATTTTTTATTTTTACTTTTATTTTTTAATTTTTTTAATAATAAATTTATTTTTTATTGGTGTTCAATTTGCCAACATACAGAATAACACCCAGTGCTCATCCCGTCAAGTGCCCCCCTCAGTGCCCTTCACCCATTCACCCTCACCCTCCACCTCCTCCCCTTCTACCACCCCTAGTTCGTTTCCCAGAGTTAGGAGTCTTTATGTTTTGTCTCCCTTTCTGATATTTCCCACCCATTTCTTCTCCCTTCCCTTATATTCCCTTTCACAATTATTTATATTCCCCAAATGAATGAGAACATACAATGTTTGTCCTTCTCCGATTGTCCTTAGTCATTTTTTAAACCTGGTGTCAAATCTTACATTTTATTGGTTTCAGGTATTGGATAATTCCAGGAGGAAGCTGGACAGCTTCTGTTCCAGACAAGAATGCATTGCTGTTTGTCTGCCTCCCTCCTTGCCCCCCCCCCATGGTCCCTTACCTGTTCTTTAGCTCCACAGGGACCAAAGGGCATCTTCCTGCTGATTCTGACTTATGTTCATGGTCCCTGTCACAGATCTGCAGTGGGCAAGGTGGGCACCCCACCCTGTTTCCCGAGACAGCCCTGAGCTCTGGCTGGGGAGGCACCAGACAGCTGCTGCACCTGCCTCCAGAAACCCAGTTCACATCCAGCATCGTAAAGTGCAAACCATGCCCAAAACCTAAGCCTGGAGGGATGCCACCCTGAGTCCACGGTACAGATGGGGACACAGGAGGATGTCACGCATGCAGTGGCAGTGCAAGCACCACCATTACCTTTAGGACTGAGAGAGTAAAGGTCCTCACACCATCACCCATTTCTTTGTCTCCTTGTCTCACACCCAGGTCCCTGGAGCAGAACAGTTTGTGTTGCTGTGTTAAATGAAGCCATTTGGTAGAGGGGATGGAAATCTTCAGGCTGCAGTGTTAGTGTCTATGGAGCAAAATCTACTTAAGAGGGAGAAACACAAATCTATACTTGATTTACTTCTGCTTCTAAAAGGGATGCTGAAAGGACACACAGGAAATAAAACTGCTTCCCTGTGGGGCAGGGGTGGGGCCGTGGCAGACGGGTGAATAGAGGTGGATTGGTTGCAAATTTTCTTGATGGACATCTTTATGTATTATTGAACCAAGTGAATAAGTGTATTACCCTTTAAAAATAAATTACATCATAAAGTTACAGGATATATTTTATTTTATTTTATTTTTTTGGTTATATCATTTTGTTGGGAAAGAAGCTGACCTGGAAAATAGAGAGCTACTCGCTCCAAATGGCTATGACATTTCCACTTCCAGGGCTCATGGACTTGGTGCCTGACACCATCTCAGCCTCCTCACCTCCCAACCCCAGATCTGTGGAGCCACTTGTTATAATTCCTACTTTTCTGCCAGGTCTTCCCAGCTCAGCTTTTCTTCCTTCAATGTGGCATCTACGTTGCTGCCCCCCACCCTCTCCTGTCTGTGACCAGAAACTCCAGTGTCTGAAGCATCTGCTTCTCTTATTGCTGGTCTCTTCTCCGTGGGGAGCCTGGCGATCTTTGCTTGCGAACTAGGTGTTTGGTAACGCATCTGTAGGATAATTCAAGGCCTGCAATGATGTTAGTTTCTTCCTGCAAAGATTTTTGTTTTTGACAGTAGCAGTCTAAGAGTTCCTTAAACGAGCTCGGGATGAAGTTTGGGGCCTGGGACTTCATTTCTAGCTTCTAAAAATACAGCACGGGACCTCAGCAGCCTGCAGAATCAGCACACATCCCCAGACAGAAGCAACCCCACATGCCAGGCTCCCCTCCTCAGCAACCTTTCCTTTCCCAAAATTTGAATTTTCTCGATACTTTAAGAGTATTTTATCCAGATTTTTTAGTTGTCTTCACCTGCAGGAGGCATGAATTCCTCAGTGCCCCCACAGAGGTGGAAACCCTTCTGATCCAGGTTTCTGGCTTTTCAGGGCTTTGCTCTCAGAAAACCTTGTTTCCTCTGAGATGCATGGTCACATGGAGTTTCCCGGGGCAGCATGCAGCCCCCTGACCCCAGGCAGGGCCGGAGTACAGTCTTGCATCCAGAAGAGCAGAAGCAGAGTGGTCCTCCTCACCAGGCTTGAGACAAGAGGCCTTTGGGTGCACAGGGGGGCAACTGAGCTGAAGGCCAGTCTGCTTCCCAGACTCTGGCCTCAGGGCAACACCAGCAGTAGGGCCCATGATAGGTCTCAGTTTGCAGACCAGGATGTGACAGGAAATTGGAACTGGGCCAGCTCTAGAAGCCGCAAAAGGAGCCAAACAGAAAACACTTAGTGGTGCTAATGATGCATTAAAAACCTGTAAGTGAGCAAAGGTTTCCGCAGGCTTCACCTGCAGACAGAGCTGCTTCACCCATGGGTCCGGCTGTCCAGTCCAGAGTCGTGGCTAGGTGCATCCGTACGGGTGACTTCAAGGGCTGAGGGTCCACGGGGAAGGGCCGAGGCAGATTTCCGAGACTGCCTGTCTTGTGGGATCTTCCAGGGTCACTTATGGAACCCGCTTCAGTGACCCATTCAGGGCCCTGGGGTGTGTCACTCCATCCGCAGGATGGAGGTGGCTGCCCTGCAGGTCCAGGTTCGCAGGACCCAAATGCGCTGTGGGCGTGGACACTTGGGGGGGTGGTCCCCTCAGTGGCGGAGTGGAGGGTGGCCGAGTGGCCCCGGCTGGGTGACTAGCTGTCGTTGGGTGGTCGGTGGCCGTTGGGAACGTTGGGGCGGTTGGGGCGCGGGCAGCAGGGGGCGTGGGGGACGCGCTCGGGAAGGATCGGAGCGCGCACCCTCCGCGCTTGGGGGACCGAGGGTGCTTTAGAAAACAGCCGGTTTGGAAGCAATCTTGGTTATACTGCCCGGCGTTCAGCGGTTGTGGAGCCCTCCTGGAAGCCGGCAGCTGCGCGGGCAGGATGGAGAACAGCCCGGAGCGTGGGCTCCGGGGCGCGAGGCCGCAGAGCGCACTGACCAGGCGTGCATACCACTCCCCACCTGCCGCTGCACCCGGGTCACGGACCCCAAGTGTCGTGGGGGCACCGACCCCAAATGTCCTTAGGTGTGGACCCCAACTGTCTGGGGGCACAGACCCCAAGTGTCCCTGGGCGCGGATCCTGACTGTTTCAGGGGACATGGACCCCAAGTGTCCCGGGGGCACTGACCCTACCTGACCGGGGCGCGGACCCCACCCGTCCGGGGGCACACAGTCGGAGGAGGCCCTGGCTGCAGCTTGGTGCTGCTGCCAGAAGGACCCAGGGCCCCTGGCTGGTTCGGGGCAGGGGAGGGAATGGGGGGAACAGAGCCTGGGACCCTTGAGCTCAGGGGTGACTTCAAGCTCCACAAAATAAAAAAGCAAAAACATTAAAAGGATCTCCCGAGTTAGAAAATGTAAAACTAGGAGCCAACGTGAATATTTACTTGCAATGACAAATTACAAATATTAAAAAGCTGACTGCAAACATGAAAACATCTACAAAAACATTTTCAACCCTCTGACTGCCTCTGTATTTCCCGTATATTTTTAGCATATCTTTTGATTCCATCTTTATATGGCAACATTTTTTTTTAAATTTTTACTTATTTATGATAGTGAGAGAGAGAGGCAGAGACACAGGCAGAGGGAGAAGCAGGCTCCATGCACCGGGAGCCCGACGTGGGATTCGATCCCGGGTCTCCAGGATCGCGCCCTGGGCCAAAGGCAGGCGCCAAACCGCTGCGCCACCCAGGGATCCCTGGCAACATTTTTATACACATTTTCTCTGGTGAGAATGAATAATCTGATATTTCCTCTAGCATGGTTAGCATCGGGTTTTTATTATTTTTTAAATTTTATTTATTTATTCATGAGAGACAGATTGAGAGAGAGAGAGAGAGAGAGAGAGAGAGAGAGAGAGAGAGAGACAGGCAGAGACACAGGCGGAGGGAGAAGCAGGCTCCATGCAGGGACCCGGACATGGGACTCCATCCTGGATCTCCAGGATCATACCCTGGGCTGAAGGCGGCGCTAAACCGCCTGGGCTGCCCAACATAGGGTTTTTAAATTGAAAGTTTAGAAAAGTTAGTTTTGCAGTGATTATTGGTAATGTCGATTTCAGTATTGTTAACTTTGGGAAAACTTTTGTCAAAAGGTCCTTACGCGAGCTCTATGATTTCAGGGCATTTTGAGTTTTCCTGGGCAGTCACTAACTTTAAATTAAAATGCTAAAAGTCTGATGTGTTTATTTTTCATTCCTTGTTGTGAAAGTGTATTATGAGCTCTAGATTCTTTGTAGATGCCAGTATCATGCTAAATCAACAAGAAATTCTAAAAACTGCAATGTGCTTATAGGTTTATCCTTTTTATCAATTGGTTTTCAAGAAATCCAGGAGTGTCTTTCTCTCTAAAAATGTATCTCCTTCATTGCTGATTTTTGTTGGATCTGAACATTTTTTCCCTTTCTATTCACCTTTTGATGTCAGAATAACTCGTTGATTTCATATAGAAATATGTGAAATATAATTTTATTTTATGCTGCAGATAATTGTACATAATAATGCAAATATAAATAAATATATTCTTGAAGAAGAGGACTACCATTTTGAACAGACACAGGCTGAATCCCGCAAGTATATGAGTAGCATCCTAAATTGGCAGACATTGAGTTATTTCAAGGTCACTTTTGTGTTTTGAGATCATGTAGAAAGCTTCAGTGAATATCCTTCCACATATGCACTAGAGGACTTAGAATATCCAAGGTGACATTTTTGGTGACAGTGTGAGATAACTTCCAAGTTACGACTGGTTTTTCTCATCACCCTTTATTGAATAACGCAGAGTTCCAGCACTGATTTGAATCCCAGCTTCACAGCATGCTGTGTGCACACACACTTGCGTGTTTTCTTCACTCCTTGTTCTATTCTTCTGTCTGCTCCTCCCTGTGGGCCCAGCTATTTTAAATGCCGCATGTTTGCAAAGTGTGTTAATGTCAGGTAGGTCTTATTTTTTAGATTTTTTTGGTGGGTATTCATTATGTCTATTTTGCCAGTTGAGTTTAGCATGATTTTTAAGAACCTACTCACAGTCCAACCCCAGTCCAGTTAGTATTCGGACATGAGCAGCATGGACAGTGTGTGGGTCGCATGGGTATCATGGGCAGCATGTGGCCACGTGTGGGCAGTGTTTGGGCAGATGTGGACAGCGTGGGCTGTGAATGTGTGGAGGAACACAGGAGGCTTGGTGGGCAGCCTGGCCCCCAGCATGAGCTGTGCAGCTAGGGATGTGTACACAAGGCTGCTTGGGGACACCCTGGTGACAGCACTTCATCCAGGGGTAGAACTTGTCTGGAGAGGGACAGCAGGAGAGGCAGGCGGGGGAGGGACCCCATGGGGACCTATGTGTGTCTGCACACATTATAGCACAGTTGTGAAAGTGAAGGTTCACTTTGACTTCTCGCCTCTCTCTATTTCTTTGAATTAAGTTTTCTAAATTATACTAAATGGGGGGCGCCTGGGTGGCTCAGCAGTTGAACAACTGCCTTGGGCTCAGGGCATGATCCTGGGGTCCTGGGATCAAGTCCCGCATCAGGCTCCCTGCGTGGAGCCTGCTCCTCCCTCTGCCTGTGTCTCAGCCTCTCTGTGTCTCTCATGAATAAATAAGTAAAATATTAAAAAATAAAATACTGCAAATGGCAAATTGCTTTTTAAAGGACCTGTGTGACCAGGGTGTCCAGCAGGGGGCCACATGGCTGGCCTCCTCAGCACCTGGGGGCTAGGCACAGTCACTGCAGGGTGGCGCAGGGGGGTCCTCAGCGTGGCTTCCTGACCAGGCTCTGTGGTGATGGATTGTTGACCCTGTGGGAGACACTTGCACCCCCAGATCCACTCAGCCTGCACAGCTCCCCTCACACCGGGCGTAAATGAAGTGTGATGGCACCAAAGTTCTTTCTCTGTTAGATGATAAACTATTTTAGTTATGGTTAACCTCCATTTTTTTAAAGCTCTGTTATTTCTTTTCTGTTTTAGAGTATTTGTGGATCGAGACATTTAGAAATTTGCACTTAAATCAGTTTTATTCTTTCAAAAAATAGAATCACCGTGTCCTACTCAGTAATCCATCTAAATGATTATACTGTTCTGTTTCATTTTTAAATATTAATTAATTCCTGGCTTCTCTGGAATCTACTGTGCTGGGTTGTATGAGGGATGATTTCATGTTAATTCTTTTTTCTGGTTCAGTTGTCCCCAAATCATTTCTGTAATAGTAAGTCTGTTCCACACCTATGTGCTATTTCTGCTTTGACATAAATTAACTTTTTATAGTAGCACAATATACTTTTTTACTCTAGCCCTTTGAATATTTTTTCTGTTCTTACAGATATTATGTAGTTTTGATGATTATTCCTTTTCGTTAAAAATCTAGCAGTACCTTTGCCATATAATAATTTTTTATAAACTGTAAAATGTTCCTGCTGATTACCTTTTCAGAGGCATCTTCTTATTCAGTGCTTCTGAGTTTATAGAGCATTCCTTCAGTATAATTGCACTGCATTAAACTTGTTGGTTACATTAAGAATTATGACTTTTGAGGGCTCACTTACCTTCTCAACCAATAGCAGGATATATCACCGAGCACTTTTCTTTGCATTTCTGAATCAGATGTTATTTAAACCTTGTATTGAGAGTAGATATATATTTTATAAGGTTCATTTTAAAAAATGTTTTATATTTAAACTGAATTTAGTTAACATATATTGCATTAGTTTCAGAGGTAGAGGTGAGTGAATCATCATTATAACCTGGTGCTCATCCCATCACGTGCCCTCCTTAATGCCCACCCCCAGTGACCCTATCCCCTCACCCTCCTCCCCTCCAGCAACCCTCAATTTGTTTTCTATGATTAAGTCTCTTATGGTTTGTCTCCCTCTCTGATTTTGCCTTGTTTTATTTTCCCCTTCCTTCCCCTATGTTCATGTTTTCTTTTTCTTTCTTTCTTTCTTTCTTTCTTTCTTTCTTTCTTTCTTTCTTTCTTTCTTTCTTTCTTTCTTTTTTAAAGATTTTATTTATTCATGAGAGACACAGAGAGAGACGCAGAGACATAGGCAGAGGGAGAAGCAGGCTCCCTGCCGGGAGCCCAATGTGGGACTTGTTCCTGGAACTTCAGGATCATGCCCTGAACCAAAGGCAGACACTTAACCGCTGAGCCACCCAGGCGTCCCTCATCCATTTTGTTTCTTAAATTCTACATATGAGTGAGATCATATGCTATGTGTCTTTCTCTGACTCACTTACTTCACTCAGCATAATACTCTCCAGTTGCATTCACATTGTTGCAAATGGCAAGATCTCATTCTTTTTAATGGGTAATATTACATTGTATGTATATGTGTGTGTGTGAGTGTGTGCGTGTACATACCACATCACACACACACACACACACACCCCACATCTTTTTTATCCATTCATCTGTCAGTGGACACTGAGGCTCCTTCCACTGTTTGGTTATTGTGGACATCGCTGCTGTGAACATTGGGGTGCAGGTGTCCCAGCGTTTTACTGCATCTGTATCTTTGGGGTAAATACCCAGTAATGCAATTGGCTGGGTCATGGGGTAGCTCTATTTTTAACTCTTTGAGGACCCTCCACATAGTTTTCCAGAGTGACTGTACAGTTCACATTCCCACCAACAGTGCAAGAAGGTTCCCCCTTCTCCACATCCTCTTCAATATTTGTTATTTCCTGTCTTGTTAATTTTCACCATTCTCACTGGTGAGAGGTGGTATCTCATTGTGTGTGTGTGTGTTTTTTAAAGATTTTATTTATTTATTCATGAAAGACAGAGAGAGAGAGAGAGAGAGAGAGGCAGAGGCAAAGGCAGAGGGAGAAGCAGACTCCATGCCAGGAGCCCGATGTGGGACTCAATCTCAGGACTCAAGGATCACACCCTGGGAAAAAGGCAGACGCTTTAATAGCTGAGCCACCCAGGCATCCCTCTCATTGTGGTTTTGATTTGTATTTCCCTGATGGCAAGTCATGTGGAACATTTTCTCATGTGCTTGTTGGCCATGTGTATGTCTTTTTTTGAGAAATTTCTGTTCATGTCTTCTGCCCTCTTCTTGACGGGATTGTTTGTTTCTTGGGTATTGAGTTTGATAAGTTCTTTATAGATCTTGGATACGAGCCCTTTATCTGAGATATCATTTGCAAATATATTCTCCCATTCTGTAGGTTGTCTTATAGTTTTGTTGACTGTTTCCTTTGCTGTGCAGAAGCTTTTTATCTTGATGAAGTCCCAATAGTTCATTTTTGCTTTTGTTTCCCTTGCCTTTAGAGACGTGTCTAGCAAGAAGTTGTTGTGGCCAAGGTCACAGAGGTTGCTGCCTGTGTTTTCCTCTAGGATTTTGATGAATTCCTGTCTCACATTTAGGTCTTTCATCCATTTTGAGTCTATTTTTGTGTATGGTGTAAGCAAATGATCCAGTTCTGTTCTTCTGCATGTGGCTGTCCAAGTTTCCCAGCACATTTGTTGAAGAGACTGTACTTTTTCCAGTGGATATTCTTTCCCGCTTTGTCAAAAATGAGTTGACCATAGCATTGAGGGCCCATTTCTGAGTTCTCTATTCTGTTCCATTGATCTATGTGTCTGTTTTTGTGCCAGTGCCATACTGTCCTGGTCACCACAGCTTTGTAATATAGTTTGAAGTCAGGCATTGTGATGCCCCCATCTTTGGTTTTCTTTTTCAGCATTCCTCTGGGTATTTGAGGTCTTTCCTGGAAACATACAAATATTAGAATTGTTTGTTCCAGCTCTGTATAAAATGTCAATGGTATTTTGATAGGGATTGCACTGAATGTGTAAATTACTTTGGGTAGCATAGACATTTACACAATATTCATTCTTCCAATCTATAAGCATTGAATGTTTTTCCATTCTTTTTCTTTTTGATAAGTCTGGCTACAGGTTTATGAATTTTGTGAATTCTTTCAGTGAACCAGCTCCAACTTTTGTTGATATATTGTGTTTTTTTAAATTTCTGTATCAGTGATTTCCACTCTAATCTTTATTATTTCTTGTCTCCTGCTTGATTTATTTTATTTGAAGTTCTTTTCCAGCTTCTTTAGATGTAAAATTAAATTGTGTTTTTGAGACTTTTCTTGTTTCTTTCTTTCTTTTTTTTTTTTTTTTTACTTTTCTTGTTTCTTGAGAAGGCTTGTATTGCTATATACTTCCCTCTTCGGACCGCCTTTGCTGCTTCCCAAAATTTTTGAACTGTCATGTTTCCATTTTCATTTGCTTCCATGAATTTTTTAAATTCTTCTGTAATTTTCTGGTTGACCCATTCATTCTTGATAGGATGCTCTTTAATTTCCATGTATTTATACTCTTTTCAAATATTTTCTTGTGGTTGACTTCAAGTTTCATAGCATTGTGCTCTGAAAATATGCATGGTATGATCTCAATCTTTTTATACAGGTGGAGACTTGATATATGACCTCGTAGGTGATCTGTGCTGGAGAAAGTTTCATGTGCACTCGAGAAGAATGTGTATTTTGTTGCTTTAAGTTGGAATGCTCTGAATATATCTGTGAAGTCCTTCTGGTCCAATGTGTCATTCAAAGCCCTTGTTTCCCTGTTGAGCTTCTGCTTCGATTGTCTATCCATTGTTGTGAGTAGGGTGTTATTATTATCAATGTGTTTCTTTATTTTATTTTTTTCAATGTGTTTCTTTAATTTTGTTATTTATTAGCTTTTATATTTGGCTGCTTCCAAGTTAGGGGCATAAATATTTGCAATTGTTAGATTTTCCTGTTGGGTAGACACTTTTATTATGATATAGTGTTCTTCATCTCTTATTGCAATCTTTGGTTTAAAATCCAGTTAGATATAAGGATTGCTACTCCAGCTTTCTTTTTTTTTTAAGATCGCAAATTTTATTACTTATTTATTTATTTTATTTTTTATTTTTGAAAGATTTTGTTTATTTATTCGAAAGAGAGAGAGAGAGAGGCAGAGACACAGGCAGAGGGAAAAGCAGGCTGCAGGGAACCCAATGTGGGACTCGATCCCGGGTCTCCAGGATCAGGCCCTGGGCTGAAGGCGGTGCTAAACTGCTGAGCCACCTGGGCCGCCCAAAGATTGCACATTTAAAAAATTATATTCTTTATAAACTTTTTTTACATTTTCTAAAACAACCATTCATAATATTCAAAGTTAAGGAGAAAAAAGACTTTCAAAACATGCATGTACATATTAAAAACTATTAATGGTACAAATTATGTTTAATAGTGAATGAAGGGAGTAGGGAGAAAGTCTCTGATTTTTTTTAAAGGTCAGAACTGAGCATTTTTTCACATAGTCATGAAAAATGAACATTATATTAACTTTCACATATTTCACATAAAATTGATAAGGACAGAGTAATGTAAGAAAAGGTATAATCAATATTTAGGCACAACAGTTTTCCAGCTTTCTTTTGATGTCCATTAGCATGGTCAATAGTCCTCCATCCCCTCATTCTCAGTCTGAAGGCATCTTTAGTTCTAAAATGAACATCTTGTAGACAGCATATAGATGGTCTTGCTTTTTTACCCAATCCGATACCCTGTGTCTTTTGACTGGAGCATTTAATCCATTTACATTCAGAGTAACTATTGAAAGATACAAATTTAGTGTCATTGTATTACCTGTAAAGTCCCTGTTTCTGTAGATTGTCTCTGTTTCTCTCTGGTTCTAGGGTTCTCTCTTCACTTACAGGATCCTGCTTAGTATTTCTTGCAGGGCTGCTTTGGTGGTCATATATTCTTTCAGTGTCTGTCCTGGAAGCTTTTTATCTCTCCTCCTATTCTGAATGACAGCGTTTTACTGGATCAAGTATTCTTGGCTGCATGTTTATCTCATTTAGCACATTGCATCTATCATGCCAACAGTTTCTGTACTGCCAAGTCTCTGTGGATAGATCTGCTGCTAGTCTAATGTGTCTACCTTTGTAGGTTAAGCTGCTTTCAGGATTTTCTCTGTCTCTGAGATTTGCAAATTTCATTATAATATGTCATGGTGTTGACCTATTTTTGTTGATTTTGAGGGGAGTTCTCTCTATGTCTTGGACTTGAGTGCCTGTTTTCTTCCCCAGATTAAGAAAGTTCTCAGCTACAATTGTTCAAATAAACCTTCTGCCTCCTTTTCCTGCTCTTTCTCTAGGACTCCTGTAATGGGGATATTATTTCACTTTATGGAATCAGTTATTACCCTAAGTCTACCTTTGTGATCTAATAGTTTTCTTTCCCTCTTCATTTAAGCTCCATTATTTTTCATCAGTTTATCTTCTATATCACTGATTTCTCTTCTGATTTGTTCATCCTTGTTTTTATGGCCTCCCCTTGGAACTGCATATCAGTTATAGCATTTTAAATTTCAGGCTGACTAGATTTTAGTTCTTTTATCTATGCAGTAAGGGATTCTCTAGTGTCTTCTATGCTTTTTTAAGCCCAGCTAGCATCATTATAATCACTGTTTTAAATTCTAGTTCAGACATTTCACTTATATATGCACTGATTAAATCTCTGGCTATCATTTCTTCCTGTTCTTTCTTTTGGAGTGAATTCCTCCATCTTGTCATTTTGCAGGGAATAAAAAAAGAAAGAAAGGAAAAATAGAAAAAAGAAATAATAAAAAATAAAAATGAGGGATCCCTGGGTGGCGCAGCGGTTTAGCGCCTGCCTTTGGCCCAGGGCGCAATCCTGGAGACCTGGGATCGAATCCCATGTCGGGCTCCCAGTGCATGGAGCCTGCTTCTCCCTCTGCCTATGTCTCTGCCTCTCTCTCTCTCTCTCTCTCTGTGACTATCATAAATAAATAAAAATTTAAAAAATTTAAAAAAATAAATAAAATAAAAATGAAAAAAATTATAAAAAGAAAATCTAAAAGTAATATAAGATAAAATCATATACATATAGAAAGCTAGTGCCTAGGTGTGCTTTAGTCTGCTTGTTATGAGAAGCTTGTTAGAAAAAAGGTAGAAAGAAAAGACAAGGAAAATAAAAAATTAAAAACAAAATATGTGCATATATATATTTTAGGAAAGCAAGTTTGTACAATTTTGATTTTTAATTCTTTTTAAAATATTTTATTTATTTATTTATTCATGAAAGACACAGAGAGGCAGAGACATAGGCAGAGGGAGAGGCAGGCTCTCTGCAATGAGCCCGATGTGGGACTCAATCCCAGATCCCGAGATCACGCTCTGAGCTGAAGGCAGATGCTCAACCGCTGAGCCACCAGGGGTCCCCTTGATTATTATTTCTAATGAGTGCATACTCATATGACATTCATCCACTAAATATTATTTTAATGCAAAAAGGGAGGAATCCATTTTTAAAAAGAGGACTTGGGATCCCTGGGTGGTGCAGCGGTTTGGCGCCTGCCTTTGGCCCAGGGCGCGATCCTGGAGACCCGGGATCTAATCCCACATCAGGCTCCCGGTGCATGGAGCCTGCTTCTCCCTCTGCCTATGTCTCTGCCTCTCTCTCTCTGTGACTATCATAAATAAAAAAAAAAAAAGAGGACTTTATTTGAATATTATAAATGATATATCTGTATTATCTTTGATTATTTCATGCATTTATATTTATTACTATCTTTGCTTTATTTTTTAGCTTATAGAATGTTTGCAATTGACTTCAAACTCTTTATTAAATTTTAAACTATATAATCAGAGAGGGAAATAAACCATGAGAGACTCTTAACTCTAGGAAACAATGTGAGGGTTGCTGCAGGGGAGGGGGTGGGAGATGGGGTAAGTGGGTGATGGGCATGAAGGAGGGCAGGTGATGTGATGAGCACTGGGTGTTGTATGCAACTGATGAATTAACGAATACTACATCTCACATTAATGTTTTACTGAATGTTGGCTAATTGAATTTAAATAAAAAAAATAAATTTTAAACTATACCAAGAGGTAAGACTATGGCTTCTCGGCCTGGATCTTGTGAATCGACCTGATTCTGGTAGGCAGAAACAAGTAGCATTCTTGGCAGAGGGAAGTAGGCCATAAGGCTTGAGGGGATGTGGCCACATGGAGTGTGTTCAGGAAGCTACATGTAATTCTTTTGGTTAGTGGGGAGCCTGAGGGGCAGTGGGGGGCAGCACTGGGGATGGAGATCGGGGTCAGATCCCTGACAGCTTGGACTCAGAGTTAAGGAGTTTGGGCTTATTTTGAGTAATGAGAAGTCATCTTGAAGAAAGGAATAACACAGGTCAAAGATGAAATATGGCTGAGATGTCAAGTGTTATGACAGCAGGTGTTGAGTCCAATGACAGAAATGTGGAGGTTGAGAGCAGTGGACTGCACAAAAGTAAGGTGGACAGGATGATGTTGGCCTTTCCATATTGATTTTGAGCTGCAGCTAGGGCAATGGGAGAGAATTCGCTCTTGGTTGGAAATATGGGATTGACTGTTAGGGACAAATACCTGGTTTGGGAATTAGGATGATATCTGAAGCCTTCAGAATGGAAAATTAAGGGCAGAGTTTGGAGACAGAGAAGGGTTAAATAAGCAACCCTAAGAAGGCTTCCTTCGTGGAGGGAAAAGTGAAGAAGCAGAGGGGCAGTGTGAGAGGCACCAGGACAAGGAAGGATGGGTGGGGTGGGAAGAACGGAGTGGGGGTAGGATTTGGGGACAGTTACCTCAAGGAGGAGGAAGCCCAAGTAAAGGCCCTCTGGGGCCTTCCCAGAGATCTCCCTTCCCAGAGATCTCTGGTGACCTTGGAGGGAGAGGTCTCCAAAGAGAAGCAAGCCCATGGCTGAGCAGTGCAGGGGCCCGAGGAGAGGACGTGGGGCCCAGAAGGTGGGTTATGAGGGTGGAGAAAGAAAAGACTGGGGGAACGCCAGGTGAGGGCCATTTGTTTGCTTGTTGGAGCATTTGCATTCCCCTGGGCCCCTCCCTCCCACCTTCCCTTCCATCTCTGCCGTGGGTCATCCATGGTGCCCATTCTACCGAATGCTGCCGGTGACACCCAGGGGCACCCCTGTGTCCTCTGCCTCCTGTGGCTCTCTCTTCGCCTCTGCCAACCTCTGGCCCCTGACCTCAATTCATCCAGACTCTCAGGGTGAGGAAGAACTTCCCAGGTCCCCTCCCCTGACTCCAGCCTCTGTCTGTATATCTCTTCTTGACCAAAGCAATACATTTTGAGAGTTTACAAGAGGAAATGAGGCAAAAAAATGACAAAAATTAAAGAAAATACTCTTCATAAATAGCTAACAGCAACAACAAAATCTAAAAATATTTTTCTGACCAGCTGTGGGAAGAATCTAGCGAATGAAGCACACAGTCTTCCGTTTTAACTGCATGTCCTTATCTTTGGCTCACAAACGCACTTCCTAATTACCACTCCCCTCCCTTCCCTGGCAACCTTTTAGAGTCTTTGTTGGGTTTTTATTGTAGTTGGTTTGGTAAAACATATTGCTGTGCTGTGCATTTGTATGTGGAATGAACAAGGTGCTGTTGTCGGACTGGTTCCATTTCTCACAGATCCACAAGGCTATGTCATTAACATCAGCCCATGTTCTGTGTCTCCCATGCTTCCATCAGCTGGTCTTCCATAGAGGCACTTGCCTCCTTGCTCACCACCCCGCCCCCGCCTGTCCCAGGACTGGACTGGGCATGATCCATCTCTCTGGGGGCATGATGCCACCTTGAGCTGTCCTCCCAGCGCCTGCATGAGGGGTTCCCTGGGATGTTCTGTGGGTCACAGAGGAGCACAGACGTAGGTGCCAGCAGCGTCAGTTGAGGGGCTGAGCTCGTCCCTGGCATCAGCTGCCATGGCCCTTCCATCACAGATTCCTCCCCATGCCCTCGTGCTGGCCACTCGTTCATTGGGTGTCCAGTAATGTTTCCATGTCTCTGGTCCCAGGTGAGCTCAGGCACTCATCATGTGCATGGTAGTGCTTTGTGTGCCCTCTTCTGTGCAGTAATTATTCATGTTCTCTACAAACATTCCTCTTGGGCTCCTGTTTTCACCTGATGTGCAGACTTTCCTTTTTATTTTCTACATCTGAGTCTCTTGGTTTCAGACACTATGCTATCATCTCTCACCTGGCATTTTGCTATTAATTTTGTCCACGGTGTTTTAATTGAACCACAATATTGCCTATTGACAGGGGTTTTCAGACAGCTTTCCCTCTGCACTAGTCACAGTTTATCCTCCAACGTTGTTTTCTACTAGATTTATAGTTTGGCAGACTCCACATTTGGGTCTGTAACCCATCTCAAGCTCGCCTTCCTGCCTGGCTTCAGAGAGGGACCTGGATTTGTTCTCTCTATTGCTTCCCTCATTGTTTATCAAAAACCTGAAAACAGATTTTTTAGGATCTGAAATCATTCACTAACTCTATGGAGTTAGGGCCACAGGGACCTGTGGAAACACTGATTTGAGATCTAGAGAGAGGCCTTGCATCCTCAGGCTATGGGCTTGTGGCCACAGAGGCTCTTGCCCACCCAGCAGGACAGGGGCTTTGCCTCTCTGCTGACTCAGTCCCACTAGGCTGGCTTCACTGGCGCAAAGAGTTGCAGGGATCAGCAAACAGCTTTTAGACATAGAGAGAAAAATATCCTGAATTCAGGTGGAATAAATCCTGTTACTGTGTTATTTTTTGGTAGTTTAGACTTCAAGAAATTACACATTTCTTCTCCCAGCCACCATCCACTCAGCGATCTTTAGGGCTGCTTAGCCCAAGCAGGATGTTTGGAGGACTCTGGTTCTAGGCAGGAACTCTGGTGTGCCCCGTTGAGCGCCACCCCCACCCCCAGGCTGACAGAATGTGTGTACGTCTCTCTAGGAAAGGCTCAACCGCAGGATCAGGAAACTCAGAAGAGAGCTGAAGGAGCTTGGATGGCTCAGGGCACAGGAGGAGGAGAAGCTGCAGGTGTTGCAGGTGGATTTGCGGGTCCGGGGAAGGGCCGCCTTCGAGGGACCTCAGGGCCCAGACTCCCTACTCTGGCCTCCGTGGTCCCTGGAGGGGCCTGATGCCTGTGTGTTGGGAGAGGGTCCCGAGTGCTGGCTCAGCCTCAGAGTCTACTGGCTGTGACCTGGGCCAAGTCCTCCCTCTGATCTTCACATGGTTTAAATATGAGACGAGAGTCAGTCCTGCTCCAAACAGCTCACAGTGATGATTGAAGGGGATGGCTGAAAACCATGGGCTCGTCTCTGTCTGTCCCGCTCCTGAAATGAGGGGTCCCTGGGCCAGTGGTGGGAGAGTGCAGCTGAGCAGGCTGTGGCGTGGCACCTGTGGATGCTCACAAGAGCGTGGGGGTGAGGGAGCATGGGGCACCAGCATTCTCGCTGAGAACACTTGGCGGTCCAATGGCCAGGAGGAAACCATGAGTCTCTGGGAATCCCTTTTCTGGAGCTCTAGGAAGCCTGTGGGACCCACAGGCTGGAGGCCCAGCTGGAGAGCCAGCAGCAAGGTGGGAGGCCAGGCCCACTAGAGGACATGCCAGCAGAGGTAGCCACGATCCTTGGCATCTCCAGAGTCATGACACAGTTCAGCAACCTGCTCACAGAGCTGCAAGAGACCATCCAGGGGCTAAGTGTGGACACACTGAAGGTGCAGACCCCGGGGGTCCCCTCAAGTGGTAGGCGGCACCCACCGGTTGGTGTGAGAGGGATCCGTGGCAACAGCGAGCAGGGCACCACCCCTAGCTCTGGGGGACCCAGGTGGGGAGGGGTTTAGAGGTGGCAGGAAGCTGGGAACCTATCGTGATTCTTGCTCTCTGGCTCGGTCTCCTAGGATGCCAGTGACTTACTGGATAGGTAGGTGCCATCTCATTTCCCACAGGCCTGAGTTCAGGCTCTGCCACATTCTGGGGGATCATGAGAACGGATCACAAGAGTCTGCAGAATCTACCAAAGGATTTCTTTGTTTCTAGGAGCAATCCACAGAAATTAGAGGCTGATTTATAGTACCACAGAAATCCAGCCCTCAGGTGACTGACATGAGCTGTGCCAACAGTGTGAGTGAGCTTGATGGACCTCTAGATGGGGCCTAGCCCCACTGGACCGGGGCCGTGGCCTCATGAGACCTGGTTGCATCTGGGCGTGGCCCTGTGAGACCCCAGCAGAGGGCCAACAAGTTCGAGGACACTCAGAGGCGCTACCCACTGTGGTCGCGAGCACAGCCTGGAGCCAGACCATCGGATCCAAGTGTGTGATATGTCTCATGTGTGTCTACAGATTTGGGGCCAGCTGTCAGCCTCCACCTGCTGGATTGTCTCATGCATGCAGTAGGGCCACTCATGATGGCACCAACCTCATAGGTTTGAATTAATGTGTCAAATATTTAATACAGTGACCACCTACCCTGAGTTCTCTGTGTGTTTGCTTGCTCGTTCGCTGGGGCCCAGCTTCACGCCTTCACCTTGCCGTCTGGCTGATGCGGAAAATCCCATTTTCTTTATTTACACATCTGTCACAAAGAAAGAGCTGCTACAAGGAAGGGCATGCAAAGCTCAGGTGTGAAGGCACAGATATCAGGACAGGATCCTGGGGAGGAAGACCAGGAGGGGTACCTCTGCCGGGAGCACTTCAGGGAGCAGAGGTACCCCAAGGGCAGAGCGAGGCACCCAACGCTGGGTCCCTCTTCCTCTCACAGATGCCAGGTGCAGAGTTGGGTAGATTTCAGGCAGAACGACAAGAGCACAGGTGAGTATCTTCACTCACTCGGACTCGTATTTCTCAGTGTGAGAAGTTCACATTGTCCTTCTGGGTCCAGGTTGCACGTGGGGAGCATGGCCAGCATTAGCTTGTTCTCAAGGACCCAGCGCACCTGTTTCTGAATGAGGCCATGCCGCATCATGGCTAAGACCTCATAGTTGCACAAGGGTGGCTGCGTAACCTCGGCTGCGTGACCTCAGTTGCCCAGACAACCCTCACTTCCACCAAAGATGAAGACGCTGTGACCACAGGAGGCACCTCCTGCCTGTCTTGGAGTCCGGGAATGACCTCGGTGACAGGATATCTGCATGTCCTCCTTAGGGGTGGGGGGGCGGGGCCCTAGACACTACATCATTTAAAAAGACCCCCCCCTCCAGTAACGCCAGTAAAAATAAAGGAACACAATCCTTGGAAGAACCCAGGTTTGGGGGCTTCGGATGTGTATCAGCATCATACAGACATGTGTCTGTCTGTGGTTTTGAACATCCAACATTTTACGTGAAACATATTTTGTGGACAATGCACACATGCCCAGAGGACGTGGTCAGCACTGGCCCCGGGAGATAACCGGGCGTGCCAGCATGTGTCTAAGCCGAGCAGACGAAGGTGAGTTGTGCGGTTAAACAGAAGGAAGGACAACCAGAAAACACTGTGTGCTGATGATAGTTTTATTGCACACGGGATTTAACATTCGACCCTGGGGCGACTGCATCCTCTCTGAATTCCAGGCAGCAGCACGAGAGCTTGTCCAAGGCTCCGGAGGGCCCCAAGGCCTCCGACCGTCCTAGTGCTTTCTCTCCTCCAGCCCGTCCCCCAGATGGGTCACCAAGCCTGCCACCCCCACCGGGCTCTGCAACACTGCAGCCTCTCCCCTGCCTATCACCCCTTCTCGACCCCAGACAGGTAGTTTGCAGGGGGAAGTGGGGTCCAGGCCTCAGTGCACATTCCAAGGACAATGATAGCTTGCCGGGGGCTTCTGTGCCCTTACTCAAGGCTCTCCTCTCTTACTCAGAACAACACCCCTCCCACCCCCCTACCCCCCCAACCTGCCATACTGGGCCCCTCCTGCTGAGCTCCCTGACCCCAGGGCAACCTCTGCCCAGCACCTGTTATGCCCCTGTCCGTGACTCCCTCTGGACACCCAACACCCAACACATTTCCTTTCCGTTTTCACACCACCAGGAGCTCCCATCCTGCTTGGCTCATGGTCGCACACAATAAATGTTTCTTGAAGGTACAAGTGAGTGAACTCTCATTTTTCTGGAAGAAGACATAATGAAGATAGGTGCCTTGCCTAAGGTCACACAGTTGGTGGGCCATAGGTTGGCCCTCTGGCTCCTAACCCAGGACGCTCATCTAGTGGCTGCTCCTGCTCCACTGGGGATGGTGGTGAGGATGCTGGCAGGCCCGCATCCCTGGACCCCCAGCCGTGCCCTGGTGGGCAGACCAGGGATCACCCCAGCTGGTCCTTGTCAAGTCCTGAGTGTGCTCTGTTTCTGTCCCTGCCCCCAGGTGGCACAGGGGGTGTGAGTCTGAGTAGCCCTCCTCCGAGCCAAGTACCTGCCTCAGGTGACTGCACCTTCTCAGGGGCTCAGGGAGAAGCTGGACCCTCGGCCCCAGAGCCCGAAGAAGGGAAAGACCTTTTGGGTGAAGGACGTTGTGAAGGTATAGATGGGCTCCTGGCTGACGGCGTTGACAAAGGTCACCCAGCCCACCTCGTAGTCGAGGGTCACACGCACCTGGCGGGGCTGCTCCTGCAGGGCCAGTCTCATGGGGAAGGAGCCCAGGGCAGAGACAAAGCCCCAGGCCAGCCTCACGGCCCACACGCCTTCCTCAGGCCGCAGCTTCAGCTCCCCCTTGCGCTTCACATCCTCTCGCACCACGCCCACCGTGCAGCTGCCCCCGTGGGCCAGGTCCACCATCACCATCCATGTGTGTCTCCCCTCTGTGAAGCCGCCGTGCGCCAGGACGCAGGTCGCCCGGTCGAAACGCTGGCTGTTGTCTGGTGAGTTCTGCCATTTGTAGGAGAACTGAGCCCGTCGGTGGTCCTCAGACAGGAGGAGCTTGGGGTGTGATGTCTGCGGGTCTAGGGAAATGGGAGCTGTGCAAAAACCGAGAGGGACATGGATGCCAGGAAGCCCGTGAGCCCTGTGTCTCGCACCTGCCAGTGACTGGCAGAGTCCGGGTGGCACAGCAGGACGGGTTCACCTGGGCACCTGCTAGGCATACCGGAGCTGACTCCACCTCAGACCACCCCAAACAGTCCGGGCCATTTGCGCTCACTGCGGACTGGTGCTCACGCTGCCTGCCACGGGATGCCTTAGCTCCCCCATGTCCCACTGTCAGCTCTGGGTGGTCACCCCAGGCCATACCTGCCTACTCTGGCTTGTGGCTGCCAACACCCGTCTTCCCCCCATGTCCGACCTGAGATGCCCTCCACTCCAAACCCCATGGCTCGTTCACGGTCTGCTCCCTGCCAGCTGTCAGGCTTGTCTGCAGGTTATCCCCATTGCCTCTGTCGGTTTTTGTTTTTTGTTTTTTTTTTTTTTTTTTTTTGCCTCTGTCGTTTTTAAAGTCATCAGGGTCATAACCTCAAAGGCCTCCATAAACCCCTGCATTGTGTGGCTGTTACTGTCCTTAGGCCAAGACACAAAGAAATCCACACATGCGCCCCGTCAGAGAAGCTCTTACAGCAGCGCTGGCTCCCAGAGAGGGGTCTTTGGCTGACCGTACCCTCCCATCCCTGAGAAACTCCACCTGAGGGGACTGCAGTTCCCTAGGATCCCAACAGTGTGATCTAATCGCAGATCAAAGTTGCCTCCTCCAGGAAGCCCTTCCTGATGGACCCTGACCTGTTCTGACAACACCTTCGCCCCGCCCATCATGTGCACATGATGGGGAGGAGGGCCTCTTGCCTGGTCAGGTGTGTATGGGTGGGGATGACACAGAGCCTGCCCCAGAGCCCTGAGAAGTTTGGATTTCTTGCTCCCGCGCACCCTGGCATAGGTAGGCTCACCTGGCTCATAGTCCAGCTCGAAGCAGAGTTTCTCTGTAAAGAGGATACAGAAAAGGATGAGACCTCCTCAGTCTTACAAAACGAAAAAACCTTTACTGATGAGAAAACTGATCCCTTGAAGGAAGGGACGGAGAGGGCAGAGCCAGGCCCTCCAGACAGGGGTTCTGGGCTTGAGCTTGTATCACTGTCCTGGGAACACCTGCAACACTCATGTCTGCTTCAGTGGCTGCCGTGCATCCCTGGGGCAGGCAGGTGGTGTCCTTGACCCCTGCTCGGCCTCAGGGATGTGCACTCTGTAACACGGAGACAGAACAAATGCTCCAGAAACTCTACCAGATGAATAGATTTCTTATCCTTCTTGGAAATAAGTCTTGGAACAAAGGTCAGCTTGGATGATAGTAAAATGACCTTCCATGCCGGACCGCGGGGGATACTTGCAGGACTGGGAGTGCATGGAGGCCTCTTCCGGGGCCACAGTTCTGTGGGTGGGCTCTTTAGAAATGACCCGGCACCATTCATGATGTCACAGTGTGTGCTGGCAGAGAGCCACTGCCTGACTCATTTCCTGGCATTCACAGCCTTTCCTACCACCAGCGGCTGTTCTAGGAAAGTGGGAAGAGCCCCTGCAGGGACCTCTCACCTGTAGCAGCAGACAGATGGTGAGAGAGAGAGAGAGAGAGAGAGAGAGAGAAGAGCGGAGGAAGGAGGGGAAGGGAAGGAGGGAGGAGGAGGGGGACGGAGGGGAGAGAGAGAGAGAGAGAGAGGAGAGAGGAGGGGCAAGGGGAGGAGGGAGGATGGGGCTTGGGGCTTGAGCTGTCCCAAGGGGAGAGGGGGAGGGAGAGGGAGAGAGCCAAGGAAAGTGAGAGAGGGAGGGGGAGGGAGAAGGACAAGGAGGAGGGGGAGGGGAGGGGAGAAGGAGGGGAAGAGACATAAGCTGCCACAAGGCCAAGAGAAATGCTGTTCCTGGTTATTAACATTGTTCATCATCAGAAATGTCATGTATTATAGGTGTATAATAGATAGATTTTGTAGATTTTGTAAATCGTTGAGAATGGCAAGTTTTGTTAATCATTATTTTTGATGTTGTTCAATGTCAAGGGATCAGATTTATTTGTGTGATTATTTTTCATATCAGTTAAATATTTTCTGAAATCTTCGTCTTTATTCTCTCTTCACTTATCGCATGATCCTGACATGCGGATTTTATAAAGATGTAAAGGGAAGGAGGGAGTGGGAAGGGAACTAGCCCAAAGTCCCTGCAGCTTGGGCTGCTGTGCCCGGGGCACTGGACCTCTTACCCAGAAACGTCGTCACCTCCCTGCGCAGTGGCAGGACCCGCTGGGGGAAGTCCCGAATTCTCTGGCCCAGCTCCTGAGACACAGCCTCTGGCTTTCGGCACTTTCTGGTTTCACTCCTAGGGTACAGGAAGAGCAGGGTTTGGGAAGCCCCCCCCCCTTCGCGATGTCCCCAGACTCAGCTGGGCACAGAGGTCCCCGCTCCCACAGGCGGACATACTTCCTCTGGGATGGGCCCACCACCCACACCTGGTCCACTGCTGGCAGATATGGTTGGAGGGCATGAGGGGTTCAGGTGGACCATGAGCCTGGGTGTGACAATGCCATCGGCGTGTGGGCAGCGACATGTGCCAAGGTATGCGTGAGGATAGGCATGTGGCTCACCTTATCAGAGTGCTTCTGACGCCCTAGGAGAAATGGGGGGAGCAGGAGTTCAGAGAACACAAACCTGGGGTTCCCATATGGGGTCCTGGAGTCCCAGAATTGTAGGGTTGGCAAGGCGTCCGGGATCATGGAGGCCAAGCCCTTTATTTCATGGTCCATGCAGTGAAGTGACTTGCACACCTGCTGGAGGCCAAGGCGCATCCCATGCGGGTCCCCCCACACCTCCATCCAGTGAACCACGAGTGGGCGCCCCCCGACCCCATGTCACGCCGCCATTCCCAGGCCTTGCTGGGACCCTCATATCGTCCCTCCAGGGAAGGAGATGACATGCACCGGGAGAAGTGCCTGCCACTGGTGGCCCGTGATGCAGAATAGCATGCCTTGGAAATAGCTGGCAATGTTTTCAAAGTGCTACTTTGTACTGTATTTTTCCTTTGGACCCTCCCCAAACCCTGAGAGGTTGATAAGGACGGTGTCCTCCCTGTTTTATGGAAGGTGGGATGGACAGCCAGAGCCCAGGGACAGCGTGGCGGGGGGACCGTCCAGGAGGCAGGGACACATGCGTGGAGGGGGCAGCTGGGACCGTGACGGTGCTGGAAGGGCGGGCAGGGCGGGCGGGGCTCACCGTCAGCAGCTCCCTGGCGGGCCTCTCCAGCTTCTCCTCCAGCTCGGCCACCAGGGTGCTAAACCGGCAGATCTCCTCACTGACCAGGGCGTCAAAGACATCCCGTTGCTTCAGGATGTCGCCATCCAGCTTCTCCAGCTCAGCTAAAAGGACGCTCTGCTGCTCCTCCAGGAACTGACTCAGATGTGCAAACTCGAAAATCACTTTTTGTCTTTTGGTGGCCACCTGGCACTGGGCAGGGTGGAGGCCAGGAGGGAGTTATGCCTCCTCCTCCCCCCTTCCTTCTGCCACCCCCCCGCCCTTGCCGGGCCCAGGTTCACGTCCTCCACGTTTCAGTGGAAAATCCGAGCCTCCAGCAGCCCCAGGTGCCCGGACAGAATGGCATCCCCTCCACCCACCAAGCTGCTTCTGGGGGCTGACTGCTCGGCGTGGCCCCAGCCCCTCTGTGGGAGCTTCCAGAAGCCTGTGGCTCAGGCCGGGAGCTGACCAGGAGACAGTGGGGACAGCACACCTCTCGTCTTGCACGAGGTTGCTTTAGGGGCACAAACACACTACACATTACAGTGACTTGGGGAGGAGGGAGACTTGTAGTGTCTGCTTCGCTGCAATACGGAGGCCAGAGACTGGCTTGAGGTCACAAAGCTGGTTACTGTGGGAGCCCAGGCACGACCTCAGAGTGACCTCTCAGCCCCACATGCTCCGCGGGGACATGGTCCAGGGAAGGGACAGCGACCTACTAGGAGGACTTGTATCCGCTGGTTTTCTCTCGACTGGATTCTTTGAATCTCCTCTCTCTCTCTTCTCAGACACTCAAGACACTTCTGTATTTGCTCCTGGAGGGACAGAGTAGGAAACAATGGCTTGTGCATGGGGGTCTCTGCCTCTGGGGTGGACAGCCCTGAGGACGGGACCCCTGCCCACACTGACTGTGCCAGTCCTAACGTCCTGGCAGGCTGCTCTCCCCAGCTCTCTTCCTTCCAGCTTTGCTCTCTGGAAACGCTGATCCCCTGAGCCCTGAGCCGTCCCCTCCGCCCAGGCCGGCACAAGCTGCTACTCAGTTTCCCCACCCGCGCCCTGCTGTCTTCACGCTGAAGACCCTAATTAGATCTGTTTGGGCCATGTTTGGAGCCTGACACGCCCTTCTCTGAAAGCACCCCAACTTTCTGACATGTCTCAGAAGGCATGCGTGCAAACAGTCCTCTCTTGTGACAAGAATCTGTCAGGTTCCAGATGGGAGGAGAGGCTTACATAATATTAAAGTGGTCAATACACTGTTTTAAAAACTGTCCACTCTAGAAGAGTCAGGATCAGGGACAGATGCATGGAGGTCCACAGAGGGGCATCCAGAGATACCTGCCCTCACCGTCAAATGCTAGTGAACTAACATGTCCAGACAGACCCCACTTGTATCACAGCGCAGTGAGTACATGACTAAGAGGAGCACGTGGCTGATGATAGACACAATTGCACATTATGTTTCCCCTCCGTGATTTTGAACGCTGAAGTATCCACAAACACGAGCACACACATGCTCCCCACCCCATGACACCAAATGCACGCAACTGGGTGAACGTCCATGCACACTCCCTGCTGTTTGTGCAGTCCACCCCCAGACATGACTCCAACATCCTCAGACCCCTGACCCACTGTGGTCACTCAACCATTCCACACCCTGCTGAGCTTCTGTATGTGCTGGCCATCTGTGAGCAACACGGAGAGCCCTGAGCATACATGCGGTCCCCACCCCTGGGTCGGCTGCCTGAGGAGAGGCAGGAAGGAGGGCGTGCCTGCGCCCAGGGACCCCCAGTGGCCCGTGTCCTACCCTGTAGGGCCCTGCTGCCTCGTCCAGGAAGCGCACGGTGTGGGCCTGGTGCTCCTGGGCCTCCCGGCACACCACACACAACTGCGCCTCATCGTCCTCACAGAAGAAGTAGATCTTCTCCCCATGCTCCTGGCAGACGTCCTCCTGGTCTGAGCCCAGCGTGGACACCAGCGTAAGGCGCTCAATATTCTCCACCACGCTGGCCAGCTGCCAGTTGGGTCGGAAGCCCCCCAGGCGGAAAGGCTCCTTGCATAGGGGGCAGTGGAGGGGCTCGTTGGGGTCAGGGCCCGGGATCTCACAGTAGCGGGTGAGGCAGGCCCGGCAGTAGTTGTGGCCGCAGTCAACGGTTACTGGCTCCCTTAGCGTGCCCTGGCAGATGGGGCAGCTGACTTCGTCGGCCAGGCTGCTCACAGATGCCATGGTACCACCTGGCCCGGGAGGTCCTCACGGCCAGCGTCAGTGCGTGGCTGAGGGGCAGGGCTGGGGGAGAGGATACACAAACATGTGTGCACACACCCAGACACGAGGAGCACGTCTTAAATGCACATGCCTGTGGTCGTGCACACACTCACACTCACGCTTGCACACCAGGGTTCTTCTGTCCTCCTCCCTCAGGAACATGTGCACGCTGTCTGGGAGGGAGATGGGGCCACAGCATACCCACACGATGTGGCTACTCTCTGGGCGGCTGCGTGTGTCTTCCTGTCCATCCGTCCGTCCGCAGACATGCATTGGGAAGGACGGGGCAGTATCTCAGCCGCGCACCGTTGAGGACATGGACCTTCCTCTGGATGGGAGGGACAGTGGGTTGGGGAGCAGAGCCGCCACCCTGGCCCCCCTGCAGCTGCCGGCTGTGCGGGCAGATTGCAGGTATCAGCAGGCCCAGGGCTGGCGGGTCTGCAGGTAGGGCAGCGTGCACTCCCAGATAAGGTGCCTGTGCTCAAAGGCATGGGCAGGCGGCCACTCCATGTGGATGCTGGGTGGGGGCAGACACACACTTGCACTCAGGTCTGAACATCCTAGCCCTGTTGTCAAACAGAAACACAACGTGAGCCCTGGATTCAGCTGAAGTTTGCTGGTAGCTATATTTTACTAAATGAAGTTCATTATCGTAGTTTATTTAGCCCCCCAAATTATCACATCACCATGTGCTCAGTCTAGGAATGCATCATGAAACATTTTGCATTTGTCCTAATGGTGCTATGTCTTTGAGATCTCAGCAGGAACCAGCCATGGGCCCTTGTTTGGTCCATGAAGGACAGGTGGGGGGGGTGGGTACAAAGAGGGTACACCGAACCACAGAGGTGAAGAGGTGGTGAAACCATGCAGCACTGATCGCTGGGTGCAGGACTGGGTGTTTGGCTTGTCCACAGATGCAGGGACAGGAATAGGACTGTGGCTGTGGGGCCTTCCGTGGGCATGGGGTCAGTGTGGGGAGAGCACAGGGCATGGGGACAGCATAGGGCTGGGAAGCTCAGAGACTCCTCTCCACCCTAGAGCTAGCTAGCCTCACTCTCTGGCCCTTCACATGCCTTCATCTGGAAAATGAACATCGTCCTAACTGTTCTAAAGGGTTCTTGCCAGATTGGCTGTAATAATATGAAAATACTAAGTTCTCCTAAATATGCTTATTCTACCCTTGACCTTTTGAGCTGAGTTTTCTACATTTCATTAACAGAAATCATTTGTATTATAATTTCTTGCCTTCTCCCACCTGAGGTTAAAGACTGAAATTAAAGTGCAGCGTGACCCAGCATCACCCTGTTTCTGTTTGGGGTTCAGGAGGCTGGGCCAGGCAGGTGGGGTGAGCCCCATAGGGAGGCAGAGGAGGGGCCCTGGGGCGCCTCCCATGGCAGTCTGGACTTTGCCGCCGCAGGCACAGCTCACACCTTATAATCAGAGCTCCTGGCTCCCACCTGCTCCTTGCTCTCCGAACGCTCTCCACCCCACAGTGGTCACAGGAAGTGTTCCAGGAAGATCCATTTCCCTGTGACTTCATGGCACACTGGGGGCCATGAAGTCCACCCTAGGGACCAGAAGGACATGGAGGAGTGGCGGATGGGCTGACCAGGCCACTGCTGGGAAGTGCTAGGTAATGGGAGCCATCCTGGAGTTTGAACCTACTCAGCTGAAGTGTGGTGGTCCTGGCTCAGCTCGGGCTCGGGAAATGTTAAGAGGTAGAGCTGGGTGGCATCCCCACTGGGACTTTCCTGTTGTCTTCTCTCTCAGCTACCCATGATGTTCCCTCCATGACTCACGCCAAAGTGAATGAGTTCAGGGAGAGAGGACTTCCATGGCCAGAGGCAGAGGCCTCCCTGGACAGGCTGGGGAGGTACCATGATGCTTTCCAGCCCTTCCCGCCAGGAGACCCCTCAGGGATGCAGTAATTGCCCTCTGTGGACACGCCCTCTGCTGGCCGTGCCTCCTCCTGCCTTCCCAGATGGGGGCCCAGCCATCCTGCGAGGTCCTGCTTTGTCCATGCTGCAAGAACCAGGAGCGCCCAAAGACACCCATGGTGCCAGTGCCACTGGGCCTGCTTGGAGACACATACTATGAGGAACATGGAGAGAAGATTTACTTCTTCTGTGAGACCGACACATAGCTCCTCTGTGTGCTCTTTTGGGAGGGTCCTGACCACCAGGGCCACACCAAGGGGGTCCTGGACGCAGCCATTCAGCCCTACTAGGTAAGGAGCAAGGCTTCCCCTTGGGCCTGCATGGGTGGACAGTGTGCTGTCATCCACAGTGAAGGGAATGGGCCAAGGGTCTGGATGATGGGGAGCTAGACATGGCCTTTCTGTGCTTGGGGACACCATCCCCCCAGTCCTGGCCTCCTTCTCTTTTGGAGGTTTTCTTTTTTTTTTAACTTTTTAATTTTTTTTTTTTAAGATTTTATTTATTTATTCATGAGAGACACACACAGAGAGAGAGGCAGAGACAGAGGCAGAGGGAAAAGCAGGCTCCATGCAGAGAGCCCAATGTGGGACTTGATCCTGGGGTTATGGGGTCATGATCTGAGCCAAAGGCAGATGCTCGACCGCTGAGCCACTCCAGCATCCCTCTTTTGGGGGTTTTCTTATCAGACTCCGGGGAAGCTTGTTTCTGGCACTTTTGCCCATTGGGAAAGATATTCTCTTCACTTCCCTACTTCTGCCCAAGGGCATCTGGGCCAAGGTTGTGGAGTCCCAGTCCCACATCACAGCTGGATGTGGTTCTTTTTTTATTTTTATTTTTATTTTTATTTTTATTTTATTTTTTTATTTTTTGGATGTGGTTCTGATACACCGTCCACAACCATCTTATCAGCCACCTTACAGAGCAGAGAACAGGTCTGGGAACGTGACCACTGCCAAGGCCACAGAGCCGAGGTCATGATGACATGGCTAGAGCCTGGGTCTCTCTCTCTCTCTCTCTTTCTAAGATTTATTTATTTTAGAGAGAGAGTGAACAGGGAGGGGCAGAGACAGAGAATCCCAAGCAGACTCCCCGCTAAGCTCAGAGCCCAACGTGGGCTCAATCCCATGACCTTGAGATCACAACCTGAGCCAAAATCAAGAGTCAGATGCTTAAGTGACAAAGCCACCCAGGCGCCCCTAGGACCTGGGTCTCTTGACCTGGGCCGCTGTTCCCATCCCAGTCTGTTTGCTGGGAAGCACTGCCTTCAGATGGGAAGTTCTCTGGTCTAGTCCTGATCTGAGGCCGGCCCTGAGCACTGTGGGTGAGTGCTGTGGCTCTCTGGCTCACTGCCATCTCTATTTCTGAGCCACATGGTTACCCAGGAGAGACATTGCAGTAAGAGAATCCCTGGGGCACTGACCACAGGAGTAGAGTGTGGGACCAGGAAAAGACCTCCAGCGGTCTCTGCTCCCTTCAAAGTATGCCGTGCAGAAGGCAACCTTGGGGGCTGAGAGCAGTGCCAAGCTCTCCGTGACAGCTCTGACCACAGCTTTCTTTTGCTTCATGGCTCCCTGATTAGTGACCTGGCTTGAGGGAAGGGTGGCCTTGGAGATGAGGAAGGCTCTGCAGATGCACGGTGGCATTGTTACTTGTCTAGGTCCAATGAGAGCGGAGCCCGCATTACGGGTGAGGTTATTCTGAGACCTGTCTGCCTCCACCTCAGTATGTGAGAGAGCTGGTTACTCCCTGTCTGAATAGTGAATATATAGGTGATCTTCCTGACACCAATTTCTTACACTATGACCAGCTTCTGGCCATGTCTGTCTGTCTGTCTACCCCTTACAGACTCAGATTGACGGCAAGAAGCGGCAGGTAGCAGCAATGTTCGAGATGCTGCGGCAGGAGCTGGTGGAGCAGCAGGATGTCCTGGTGGCCCAGCTTAGGGAGCTGGAGCTGCAGATCTGGCAGGAGAGAGAGATGAATACATCTCAGAGGTCTCTGAGGAGGTCACCAGGCTCAGAGCCAAGGCCAAGGAGCTGGAGAAGTGTCAGCAGCCGGCGAGTGCCCTGCTCCAGGTGAGACTGCCTACTGAGTCATGGGCTTGGGGAGGGTTTGCACAGGAGGGGACACCCCTGAGGGCCAGAAGATGCTGGGGAAAGGCAGGAGGGGGAAGCACAGGTTGTTTCTGGTGGGAAGAAAGTAGAGCAGTTGGGTTCCTTTGGCCCAGAGAGTTTACAGACACGCAGACCCAGGAAGGATGGATGGCCTGCTCACCCACTGTATCCACGTCAAGGACTTTGGAGTCAGAGGGCCTCGGGTTTGAGTGTGGCTCTCCCAGCCGTGTGACCTTGGTGAGCCTCGTGACCCCTACCCATGGGGGTAATCATAGCATGTCCCTCACGGAGCCGTTGCAGAGATGATAAGAGGCAATCATGCCAGGTGCATAGCGTGCTCCCTGGCTCACAGACAGAACTCTGTAAACAGCATCTGTTGTGATTCTCATCATCTTGTCGTGTTTCACATCAGTCTGGCTGCTAACTCACCACCTCTCACACACCAGCGGCAGAACACATTTCCAAGAGGAGGCTAAGACAGAGAAGCCAGCTTATGTGACCTGAGCAGAGTCCCAAGCTACTGTGGGAGTAGCTCAAGAGTACTCAAGAGTCCCTCACACTGTGAGGACAGTGTGATGAATAGGAAATTAGGCAGCCACAGCTCTGCAGGAGGAGCCTGTGAGTCCCTATGTTAGTGTGCAGAGTGTGCGGTGGGAAGGACAAGTGGATGCTGAGTGCATGTTCTGTTTCTTTTGTAGGATGTCAGAGTCAACCAGAGCAGGTAGGGCCTTCTCTACAGTCCTGCCTCCTTTATGCCAGGAGTGTGCCCTCTGTCCTTGTCACCTCTGCTCCACTGAACACGGAGCCTCAAGGAGAGGGCACCCTCTTCCCTGCCCCCACAGCAAGGCAAAATCATGTTCACACACACACACACACACACACACACACACACACAGCCTCCACTTAAATGTTTGTGGTCTAGAGTTCACTTTTAAACGGGTTGTTTGGTGCCAGGGATACATTTCCCCCTGCCCCCAGAGGTGAAGTTATAAACAATACTCATGTTTTTAGGCTGATGCAGGAACATCTGTTTGGTTCCTGAAATTATTGGTACCTGAATCAGTGTTGAACAGCAGGCGACATGTAGCTCCGATGGGAGGTATCCTGCAGCGGGGAGACCAGCCTGTCCTTCTGGGAGCTTTCCCAACTGGGTGACCCATTTTCCACCAGTAAGGGCAGCAGCTGGTGTGGTGATGCTGGCCCCTTGGCCTTGTCCGCCTGAAGCCCCTGGTGCCTTCTCAGTGCTCAGCTTGGTCAGACACCCCAAGGTACTGAGCCCAGGGCGCCAGGCATCTCATGTGCCTTTCAAACAGGTTTAGAAGGGCGCCTGGGTGGCTTAGCGGTTGAGTGTCTGCCTTTGGCTCAGGGCGTGATCCTGGAGTCCCAGGATCGAGTCCCACATCAGGATCCTTGTATGGGGGCAGCCCTGGTGGCTCAGCAATTTAGCGCCGCCTTCAGCCCAGGGCCTGATCCTGGAGACCTGGGATTGAGTCCCACATAGGGCTCCCTGCGTGGAGCCTGCTTCTCCCTCTGCCTGTGTCTCTGCCTCTCTCTCTGTCTCTCTGTCTCTCACGAATAAATAAATAAAATCTTTGGGAAAAAAAAAACTGGTTTAGAGACATAGATGTGGAGGGCTCTGAGGGTCTTCTGGTTGGATAGATCCAGAAGCTGAGCCTCGGTAGGGGGCTGTGCCTGGTCACAGTCACAGTCATGCTGCAAGAGAGGGGGGCAGAGGAGCAGGAACAGAACTGCCACGCGTGTCCTCTCATCTCTTCTCTCCCCATCCCCTTCCCTAGTAGTGAACAGCACCCCATTAGAACATTAAAACCTCCATTAAAACACCCCAGGTTGTTTTTTCCAGTGACACTGCACTGTCCTCTAGAGGCAAGTGGGGTCATGACCTCTGCCCCTTGCGGCCTCCACAAACCCTGACTCTAATCCTGAAAATAAGATTAGGGACCTGGTTGTCCCTAGGTATGAGACAAAGACTTTTGTGAGTCCAGAGTTCATTTCTTCTGACCTTATCAAGAAAATCCGAGATCTGCACAGGAAGGTACTCCTCCTCCCAGAGATGCTGAGGACCTTCTCAGGTAACCACCGCCTGCTACTTTCCCTTATGCCTCCCCTCCCCTGCCTTTCCAGCCTGTCCAGGTGTCTTCCCTCCTGGAGCCTCCCTTGGGGATCCGGCTCTGCTGGGAGGACTGGCACCCAGCACAGCTTCTCTACCTCAGACAATCACTGTACTGAGTGTCCAGGCGGGTCTGGCAACTGTGGCAGAAGGCACAGAGCAGGTGCCCTGTCCTCACATGGGTCCAGGGCTGCCCTGGGGCACCTGTAAGAGATAACAAGTCACACATTGCTCTGTTTCTGCTTCCCTCAGAAAACCCGGCACATCATCTGGAGACAGACTCAGGTAAATGGCTGGGGGCTCAAGGATCCATTCTGCCTTCCATCTGTTAGTTCCCAGGCAGCAAACAGAGCCGTTACATACATGGGGTCTGCAGCCTGACTGCTGGGCTCTGTTCTAGTGCTGGCAGGTGATGAGACACTGGGCAAGCCAGGAAGGCTTTCCTTCCAGTTCTCACCTCTAAAATGGAAAATGCACCAGTGCCAACCCCATAAGTAGGCACGAGAGGAATGCATGGATACATGGAAGAGCTTAGTACAGTACCTGGCACCACAGTATGTGCTGATAGTGTTCTTGCTTGCACGGATATCATTTCCTCAAAGGTATTTATGCAGTTGTTGGTTTTGTGTGTGTTCTGCCCAGCATTGTGCCAGACTCTGCGGTCTTGAACAAATATTGTCTAATTTTTAAAAAATAGCATTTACTTTGAAGTTTGTACTTAGTTAAGAAACCATTTCCACAAATAGCAGCTCATTCTGCTTCTCCGACTTAATGACTTAACATGCAGAACCACGTGGGGATCTTGTTATAACGCAGATTGAGTCAGGGGGCTGCGAAGCGGTCAGACATCCTGCGTTTCCAACACATTCCAGCCAAGCGCCTGCCGCTGGCCCCCGAGCTGCCCTTTGGGAAGCAAGCCTGGCAGCACAGCAGCAGCGCCCAATGAACAGTGGGGCTCCGAGCACCAGGTGTGCCTTCGCCTGCAGGCACATTGCTCCCCTCCCGCTCTCCTCCTCCAGGGGCCGGTCGGTGCTCCGGACCCTCAGGCCGCCAGGACGGGCCTGGGCCTCCCCAAGGACAGAGGACAGGACGTTGGCCGGGTTCACTAGCGACCAGGAGAGGCCGCACAGCCCCCTGCGTTCTGAGCATGCCCTGGAGGCTTGGGGCTTCCCCGGCTGCCCCTTGGGGCACCACCAGGGACAGGTGCAGGTGCAGGTGGGGGAGCAGGTGCAGCCAGTGTGGGGGCTGGGCTAGGCGGCTAGGGGGCGGCACCTGAGCTGGGACCCACTTCACAGGGCCTGAAGGGCCTCGCCCCAGCTGCCTCACTCTCGCCCTGCGGTGGCCTGGGACTCCGCTGTTGCCGCTCCCTTCCCCGCAGTCTCCCCTTCTTTGAGGTCTGGGAAGCAGATTCCTGCCCACCCGAGGGGCAAAAGGGGTATGTGCAAGGGGCGCTACAGCAGAGAGCTGCCCAGCTGACCACAGGAGACCCCCAGACTGCCCAGAACACAGGCAAGACCCAGAGCCAGCACGTATTTGAAAAACAGAACAAAACAGCACTGCCAGAAAAACTTCTACAGCTTCAAAAATAGTTATCCTGGGGAAGAAGAGGACTTGACTGGGCCCGCACTGATTCCGAATGGACCGCTGGTGTGCTGACATGCGCCTGGAGATGCTTCCTCTTGATGGTGCCTGCCTCTCCCTCCAGCCCTTTCTGACATGTGGGGCCTGTTTCCTTCTTATAGAGAATCCTAATAAAGTGGGGAACCAGCTCGACTTCCGCGGGTCTTGTGTCTAGTGAACGCTGAAAGCTAGTGGGACCTCTGTGACCCCAGACGGTCACCCAGTCCTGTCCCGTTTACTCAGGAACCAGACTCTACTGTTCAATGAATGACATTGGTGTTCAGGTCTAACTATCCCCTCAGAGAGTTACTAATATTACCATTATTATTATTATTGGATGATGGGGTTTGTTTTGCTTCCTGTGCACTGACTTAGTGTTTTGGACAAGCCAGCTTTATTTATTTTTTATTTTTGGGTTGAGTATGAAATAGAAAAAACAAATGAACCTCTTATGCTGTATTTCCAAGCCTCTAGAATGACTAAATTTAGGGTGAGTGGCCCAGGTACTTTAGGGGTGTGGAAATGCAGATATGGAGGCTCCTGGACAAAGTTAAATTGCCATGTATAAAAAAGAAAATGGAGGACAGCCCAGGTAGCTCAGCGGTTTAGCGCCGCCTTCAGCCCAGGGCCTGATCCTGGAGATCCAGGATCGAGTCCCACATCAGGCTCCCTGCATGGAGCCTGCTTCTCCCTCTGCCTGTGTCTCTGTCTCTGTGTGTGTGTGTGTGTGTTTCTCATGAATAAACAACTAAAATCTTTTTGAAAAATAAAGCTAATAAAAAAGAAAGAAAATGGAATTTAAAAGCTTATGAAGAAGGTTTAGGCATAGCCAATGCCCAAATCTGAGGACTAGAAGCTGTCTGGAGGGAAATAATCCACTTGATGGCACTGCAGGGGCAATGTGAAAATCTTTGTGTTGCAGTGTTTGTGATGTCAAACCTGTCTTTATCTCAAGCATGGGAGCCTCAGCTCCATGTACCTGGGGGTCAAGCTTTCATAAGCATAGCTGGTGTTGGGGAATGTGAGCATGCTGAGCTGTGTCTGCCTCAGGCCAGAGGCAAGAAGAGATTCCACAAAACAGATGCAAGGCTGTTGGCTTACGTGAGGGGTTGTCATCTGCTAAAGGAGCCCCAAGATCAGAGGGGTCGCTGTGAGGACCCAGGTGGGGTCTGCAGGTGGAACAGTCCAAAGCCCAGAACTGATTACAGCAGGCCACCCATGAAGGGACTGTAGCCACCGCACTGGCTCTGGTCTACACGCTTTGCTTTGCATGTGGGCGGATCTCCCATCTATGGGCAGGCCTCCTGGTTTTATTGGTGCCCTTTATTTTCCCACTCCTTCCAACTCCTGTCTTTTCCTGGACTTCCAGGGCATGGGTCATCAGGCAGCAGCAGCCCAGGCAAGGTCTTCTTGTCTTATTCATACTTTCTCCTGTCTTTCCATCTCTCTTTCCCGTCCTCCTCACCTCATGGTCACTCCCCTCTAATGTTTCCAGATGCCCTTGGTTAAGACGTATCTCTGAACATATACGTAGTACTGGACGAGCTCTGCTTCTTTCTTTTTGTGACCCATGTGTCCCATGGTTTTTAAGATCTAGTCATACATCTGGTGCATGGCTTCTAACTGTTGAATAGTGTTCTCCAGAACATGTCAACCACGTTTCATTGTACGTTCTTTTGACCAAGAATATCTAGGTTACCTCTTCCTGCCTATGACATTGAGCAAAATCGATGAGGAATAGCCTCATGCTTTTTCCTTATGACTCATCTAAGACAGATGCCAGGAGGGGTGGCCGGCATCTGCACACTCCATTTCCTTAAGGACCAGCAGATTTCGCCCCCAGGTGGCGTATCCATCTACCCTTCCACCAGAGGGGCATGGACATTCCTGCTTCCCGACCCCTCACACCAATTGTAGATATCTTCAGACTCACTCATCTCTGCAAATCTGATGACCGTAAAGTGACTCTCATTTTTGTAAGATTTATTTATTTATTTGAGACAGAGAGAGAGAGAGAAAGAGGAGAGTTGGGTAGGAGGAGCAGAGGGAAAAGGAGTAGCAGACTCCCCACTGAGCATGGAGCCCAATTTGGGGCTTGATCCTGTGACCCTGAGATCACAACCTGAGATCACAAACCTGAGATCACAGCCTGAACCAAAATCAAGAGTTGGCCACTCAACCAACTGAGCCACCCAGGTGCCGCATGTGATGCTTCATTAAAAAAAATTTTTGTCTTTTTCCATCTGGGAGGTTATGCATCTCTTCTCAAATTTTCTATGTCTTCTCCCCATCGTTCAGTTTTTCATCTTCCTTTCATTTCCTTCCATGAATTTCTTACATATTCTACATATTAATGTCTTACTCATTTTAGGCTTGAAAATGTCCCTCATTTATTCACTTTAACAGTGGTGTTATTCATTCGATAGAAATCCTGGATTTTGATGATAAACTTAATAAACTTTTCACTTTGTGGTTTGTGTTTTTAGGATTCCTTTCACCACCACAGGACTGTCTGTGTGTTTATATGTATTGTCACCAGTTCTATAGATTTACTGTTCTCATGAATATCTTTGGTTTATCTGGAGTGAAGAAGACACCAACTCTACTTTACTCCATGTATCAAACCAGTTCTTCTGACTCCATCTACTGTCTGGTGGTAGTGCCTCTGTTACAACGGTTCCCCGATACTGGAGGACTTGTTTCTTCTTCTTCTTCTTTTTTTTTTTTTTTTTTTTTGGAGGACTTGTTTCTGATCTTCATCCTTTGTTGACTTAGCCCAGAACCAGCGTGCTATTTTTTTTTATTCCAATGGCCTCATAGTGCAATGTGATGTCTACTAGGACTGCTCTCCCCCATGTTAGCTTCCTTCTCAAATATATCTTAGTTATGAATTTAGGCTTCCATATAAATTTAGAATCAATTTTCCAGGTTCTTTTTTTTAAAAATCCTGGTGCTCTTTTAACTGAAATTACATTGGCATTGATTGTGATTTTTAAATTTTATTAAATTTTATTTTTTTCACTGATTGTGATTTTATTGAATTTGAGGACAGAGGGAAATTAGTTTGGAGAAGATGGACATCACCATCCTTTCCATAAACGTGTTATCTGTCTCAGGCTGTTTACATCTCTTTTTACACCTGTAGTGGGATTTTGAGATTTTGTTCAGAGAAGAGTTTGGTAACATGACATGCCCGTCCTTGGACCAGGCAATTTTCCCTCTAGACAAACATTCACATATGCATATGATAGTTTGGCATAGCATAGTTTAAATCTCAGAAGCAGATAACAAACTGTGTTCATGTACGGTACTATGCAACAGTAGAGTGAATGCATCATAGCTACACAGATGGATAAATTTCACCCAACCCTGTTGCTCACCCAACCCTTGCCATGGTAGCTCCTTCTGGCTGGGAGGACAGGGAGGAGCACTAAATCATGTTCCCCAAAGATGAGAATTTGATGGACTTGAGTGGTGCATTACCTTGAACACCTTTAGATAGATCTGAAATACTTTATAAGAAAAAACAAAACTTGCTCTTCATAAAATTTGTACATTTTTGGGGGAGGCTATGATAGTTATAAGGCTTGCATTGCTATTATAAACGTTCCGTTTAAAAAATCACAATACGTATTGGTTATTACAGATATGAAGGAACAATATTGATTTTACTAATCTTGTTTTCAGCAACTTTACCAAATTCTTATTAATTCTAATAGTTTATTTATTTGTAGGGTTCCTTAGAAAGTTATTATTTTATTATCTGAAAATAACAGTTTTGACTCTTTCCTTCTCATCTATATAACTCTTCTGCCATTTCGCATCCTGCTGTGAGGGCCAACGCCTCCAGCATGCTGTTGAAGGGTGACGAATAGAATAAGGTCACTAACGGTCTCTTGGTTAGACACAATGACTATAGTGGATTTCTTGATAGAGAGCCTTCATCAAACTATTTCTAGTTTTCTTGCAGTTTTTCAAATAATGTTTGAATTTTAAGCTTTATCAAATACCCCATTTCATGTTTCAATGTAATCATTGTGATTTTTCTCTATTTGACCATGGCTGTGGTCATCTCACTGTCAGAGTTTCTGATTTAGACTATCGTTGCCTTTCTGATAAATTTACATGATAACAGTGTAGTTCACTGTTGAGGTGTTTCAGAATCACATATGGACTCTTTAATCTGCCCAAGACCCTTTTGGCTGAGCCACCACCATCTACCTCAGTGCTTTGCAAACCTTACATTTAAACACTGAGAGTTTTGTTCAAATGCAAGTTCTGACTCAGAAAGTATAGGCAGGGACTTGGGATTGTGCATTTCTGAAATTCTAGGGCGATGCTGGGGCTGCAACCAGCACTCTAAGGGCTTTACATGTTCTCACCCAGCAGACCCCACTGTGCACCTTCAAATCCCAAATTTCCAAGAAATGCTTTTGATTGGTTTGGTACAGATGTTTGTACCAGATTGCAAGTCACTCATCTGTGTGTGTCTGGTGACCATTGATAAGTACCTCAGGGCCGACATTGTGGCAGACAGTTCCTGGTACAGTTCATAGGCTTTTGGCTTGGTCATTATGAGTTCAAACCCTAGTTCCCCCAGAGGCAAGGTGCTTATTATCTTTAGATCTTAGTCTCACGTGAAGAAGAGATGGAAAAGCCTGTTCTATGGGACTTCATGTGGCTTAAATGGATTAACGTGTAATATGATTCTGGAACCCAATCCTAATGTAGGGTGTATGGGTTTTCCTGACAGTGCCACCAATTTTCTGGACACCAGCTGAGTGTACTGTAATTCAACTCAATTCTGACACCATCTGCACAGAGACAGCATCAGATTTCACAGGTTAAAGGCTCAGACCCACTAGACTGCTCGCCACTTCACATGCCATCCCAAACCCAGGCTGTCACTGGTGCTTCTTACCCACTGGCTATAAACCAGAAGTTCCCACGACCCTTTCCTTGGGCTCAATTAATTTTCTAGAGTGGCTCACAGAACACAGGAAACCCATTGACTCACTAGATTACTGATTTATTGCAAAGGATAGTAAAGGATCTGAATCAACAGCCAGACGAAGAGATACATAAGGGAGGTCTTGAACAAAGGGATTTCTGTCTTCAAAGAAGCTTGAGGACCAGTATGGTGGTATGTGGAAGCATTCTGGTTCCCCAGCTGGAAGTTCTCTGAACTCCCCCTCCTTTTGAGTTTTTATGGAAGCCTCATTACATAGACACAACTGATTAAATCATTGGCCATCAGTGATTGATTCAACTTCAAGTCCCCTCCCCAGAAATCAGGGGGGTGGGGCTGAGTGTTTCAACCCTCTAATGGTGGTTGGATCCCCTGGTAAACAGCCTTCATCCTTAGGTGCTATCCTTAGGTGCTTAGTTGCCTTGTTAACATAAAGCCAGTTGTGGAGGAAGGGGCCTGTTATAAATAAGACACCTTCATGGCTCTGAAGAGATTTCAGAACCTGAGGATGAGACTGAATATTGCAATAAAAGATGGTTCTGGAAATTCCAAGGTTTTAGGAGCTGTGAGCCAGGAACTGTGGACAAAGACCAAAAGTGTATGAGAAGTATATTTTGCTCCTCTGACCGACCAAATGCATATTTCCTATAAATCACAGTAACACAATGTGTAATGGGCTTGGTACAGAGCTTGGCATTTACTACGCAGTTAATGCTGGCATTTGACAGTGGTAACAGACTTGGGAAAAACTGTTGGGATGAGACCCTCTCAGGAGGCTCAGTGAGTGGTCTGCAGAGTGGGAATCAAACTGCTCTGTACCCTTTATATGCACCAAAAGCACCTATTTATTATTATTTTTAAATTTAAATTTTATTTTTTACTTAAGTTCAGTTTTGTTAATATATAGTATATTCTCAGTTTCAGGGGGTAGAGTTTATTTTTTTTTATTTTTGAAAGGATAGTGTTGGATCTAAAAGTTCAATATCTTTTATGCTGTTGATGCATTTGGATAGTGATTCTTTTTTTTTTTTTTTAAGATTTCATTTATTTGAGAGTGAGAAGGCACAAGGAGGGAGACGGGCAGAGGCAGAGGGAGAAACAGACTCCCTGCTGAACAGGGAGTCCCATGTGGAGCTCAATCCAGGACCCTGGGATCATGAACTGAGCTGAAGGCAGACACCTAACTGACTGAGCCACCCAGGTGCCTCTAGATGTTGATGAAGTTGAGTATTTTCTGAAATGGACAGACAGGCAGGTTAAGGGAAGAAGACAGGGATTAATAAGGCAGTTTGGAGATCCCAGAACTCTTCCCTCTAAGGCAGATCCCAGGGCTGCACAGTAGGTGACATCCTTTCCTTCCCTTTTCAGTGCCTCTTATGTCTTCTACTCCTCATTGTCTCCACTGCTGCCACCCAAGAAGAAGCCATGGCAATTTCCCTTGGTCTTTGAGCTTTATAATTGGTCTATTTCCATTCTTGTCCAATAACAGTTCCTCCTCCACATAACAGCTGCAGTGATTTTCTTATTAATCAATCAATCAATTAATTAATTAATCTGTATATTTTTTATTGGAGTTCAATTTGCCAACATATAGTATAACACCCAGTGCTTATCTCATCAAATGCCCCCCTCAGTGCCCATCACCCAGACACTCCATCTCCCCGCCCAACCCCCTTTCCACTACCCCCTGTTCATTTCCCAGAGTTAGGAGTCTCTCATGCTTTGTCACCCTCTCTGATTTTTCCAACTCATTTTCTCTCCTTTCCCTTTCCCTTTCACTATGAATATTTTTTATATTCCCTGTATGAGTGAAACCATATAATGATTGTCTTCCAATTGACTTACTTCACTCAGCATAATACCCTCCAGTTCCAACCATGTCAAAGCAAATGGTGGGTATTCATTGTTTCTAATGGCTGAGTAATATTCCACTGTGTGGATAATATACATCTTCTTTATCCATTTATCTTTTGATGGACACCGAGGTTCCTTCCACAGTTTGGCTATTGTGGACATTGCTACTATAAACATTGGAGTGCAGGTGTCTCGGCTTTTCACTGCATCTGTATCTTTGGGATAAATCACCAGTAGTGCCATTGCTGGGTTGTAGGGTAGCTCTATTTTTAACTTCTTGAGGAACCTCCACTCTGTTTTCCAGAGTGGCTGTACCAATTCACATTCTCACCAACAATGGAAGAGGATTCCCCTTTCTCCACATCCTCTCCAACATTTGTTTCCTGTCTTGTTAATTTTCATCATTCTCACAGGCGAGATGGTATCTCATTGTGTTTTGATTTGTATTTCCCTGATGGCAAGTGATGTGGAGCACTTTCTCATGTGCTTGTTGGCCATGTCTATGTCTTCCTCTATGAAATTTCTGTTCATGTCTTTTGCCCATTTCATGATTGGATTGTTTCTTTGCTGTTGAGTTTAATAAGTTCTTTATAGATCTTGGATACTAGCCCTTTATCTGATCTGTCACTTGCAAATATCTTCTCCCATTCCATAGGTTGTCTTTTAGTTTTGTTGACTGTTTCTTTTGCTGTGCAGAAGCTTTTTATCTTGATTAAGCCCCAATAATTCATTTTTGCTTTTGTTTCCCTTGCCTTCATAGATGTATCTTGCAAGACTGCTGTGGCCAAGTTCAAAAAGAGTGTTGCCTGTGTTCTCCTCAGGATTTTGATGGATTCTTGTCTCACATTTAGATCTTTCATCCATTTTGAGTTTATCTTTGTGTATGGTGTAAGAGAGTGGTCCGAGTTTCATTCTTCTGCCCGTGGCTGTCCAATTTCCCCAGCACCATTTATTGAAGAGACTGTCCTTTTTCCAGTGGATAGTCTTTCCTCCTTTATCGAATATTAGTTGACCATAGAGTTGAGGTTCATTTCTGGGTTCTCTGTTCTGTTCCATTGATCTATGTGTCTGTTTTTGTGTCAGTACCACACAATCTTGCTGACCACAGCTTTGTAGTACAACCTGAAATCTGGCATTGTGATGCCCCCGGCTCTGGTTTTCTTTTTCAATATTTCCCTGGCTATTCGGGGTGTTTTCTGATTCCACACAAATCTTAAGATTATTTGTTCCAACTCCCTGAAGAAAGTCCATGGTATTTTGATTGCATTGAATGTGTAAATTGCCCTGGCTTGCATAGACAATTTCACAATATTAATTCTTCCAATCCGTGAGCATGGATTACTTTTCCACTTCTTTGTGTCTTCCTCAATTTCTTTCAGAAGGGTTCTGTAGTTTTTAGAGTATACATCCTTTACCTCTTTGGTTAGGCTTATTCCTAGGTTTCTTATACTTTTGGGTGCAATTGTAAATGGGATTGACTCCTTAGTTTCTCTTTCTTCAGTCTCATTGTTAGTGTATAGAAATGCCACTGAGTTCTGGGCATTGATTTTGTATCCTGCCACATTGCCAAATTGCTGTATGAGTTCTAGCAATCTTGGGGTGGAGTATTTGGGTTTTCTATGTACAATATCATGGCATCTGCAAAGAGGGAGAGTTTTACTTCTTTGCCAATTTGAATGCATTTTTCTCCTTTTTGTTGCCTGATTGCTGAGACTAGGACTTCTAGTACTATGTTGAACAACAGTGGTGGGAGTGGACATCCCTGTCTTGTTCCTGATCTTAGGGGAAAGGCTCTCAGTTTTTCCCCCTTGAGAATGATATTCGCTGTGGGAAATTCATAGGTGGCTTTTAAGATATTGAGGAATGTCCCCTCTATCCCTACATTCTGAAGAGTTTTGATCAGGAATGGATGCTGTATTTTGTCAAATGCTTTCTCTGCATCTATTGAGAGGATCATATGGTTCTTGTTTTTTCTCTTGTTGATGTGATCCCTCAGGTTGATTGCTTTACGAGTGTTGAACCACCTTTGCATCCCGGGAATAAATCCCTCTTGGTCATGGTGAATAGGCTTCTTAATGTACTGTTGAATCCTATTGGTTAGTATCTTGGTGAGAATTTTTGCATCTGAGTTCATCAGGGATATTGGTCTATAATTCTCTTTTTTGGTGGGGTCTTTGTCAGTTTTTGGAATTAAGATGATGTTGGCCTCATAAAACGAGTTTGGAAGTATTCCATATCAGGGGTAGAGTTCAATAATTCATCAGTTGCATGTGAAACCCAGTGGTCATCATATCCCGTGCCTTCCTTCTTGCTCATACCCCAGGTACCCCATCCCCCCAACATCTCCTCTGCAGTGACCTTCAGTATGTTTCCTGGAGTTAAGAGTCTCTCATGGTTTGTCTCCTTCTCTGCTTTCACCTTGTTTTACTTTTCCCTCTCTTCCCCTATGATCATCTGCTTTGTTTCTTAAATTCCAGGAGTGAGATCATATGATATTTGTCTCTCTCTGACTTGTTTTGCTCAGCAAAATACCCTCCAGTTCCATCCACGTCGTTGCAAACGATAAGATTTCATTGTTTTGATGGCTGAGTGATATTCCATTGCTTGCGTGCGTGCATGTGTGTGTGCGCATGTGTGTGTTTGTCACATCTTTATCCATTCATCTGCTGAAAAAAAATACCCTACTTAGGAGCAGGGTCATCACTACTTATCAATTCTTTCTGTGACATGTAATTGAAAAGTCTGTGGTCAAGGTGAAAGATCTGGGCAAGTCCAGTACAACACTCCAACAGAGACAATCGAAGCAGCGAGCTCAGCACAGCACCACCGGTGAACGAGGGAGGGGTGCCAGAGCCAGCCCAGCTTCCCTGCATCTCTGGGGCTGGTTTGTCCTGAACTCAAAGAGCATCACAGTGTCATGGCTGGAGGGTCAGAACAGGGAATTTTAAAAAATGTATTCAAATCCACAGAACAGCAAAACAAACAAACAAACAAACAAACAGAGAAGCACTGTGTGGACTACCTTTAATTTGGAACTATGTGGCATCAGCAGTGAATATTATTTTTGTACATTCTCTCATCTCTACCCCCTTTAGAAAAAGGACACAGAGCTGATTATCTCCATGATGACAATAAAGCCATTGCCGCCAGTATCATTGTTCACAGTAGTCTCTTTGTCTAGGTATCCTGAGATTGGTTGGGTGACCCCAGGAACAAAAGTAACAGTGAGCGGGCAGTCAGGTGCCTGCTGGGGACATGAGGGCTCTTGCTCTGGGCTTGATCCAACCTTGGGAAATCCTCCCCTCTGCCTATGCCTAGGACATGCAGGATCCCTCCCACCTTTGAGACCTTGTGTCTTATCTTCTATCTTCATAGCAGTCCACCCACAGGCCCACAGAGTGGGCTTCCACCCTCCATAGCATCACCGTGCTCCTCATGGGGCTGAGGTCATGCTCATGCACGTTTTCCCAGGGCCTTGGCAAGGAAATGATCTCCTACCTCTGTGCTCAGTAGAAACCATAGGCTCTAGACACAGGGAGACTCTGTTCAAATCCTGGCTCACGTTTTACTTGTATGAGTTCAGGGAGGATTACTCAATCTCCCTAAACTTTGAGTCTGCTGGTCTGAAAACAGAACCAGTGCCTCTTTGGGATTGTTGTAAGGACTGGAGGAGACAATACACGTATAAGGTAAAGCACAGGGATTCCTCTCTCTGTGGGGAGAGTGCAGCTGCTCTCTACAGTGTGCTCTGCTGTGAGTCTCCTGCAGCACCTGCATGCCACACTGCTCCTCTGGTCGCCAAGCTTGTGCAGACTTTCCCTGCATTGATCAGCTTCAGGAACACCAGCTGGGGGTTCTATGATTATCTCAATTTGATGCCCTCTACCTAGAGACACCGTCACATCCTGCAGGTAAGGGCTCAATTCCACAGGACTGCACCACTGCCAATTTGGATGCTGATTGCAAGGCCACATTATCACCTGTACTTCTGGCTGACCAGCTATAGGTCAGAGGTTCCCATGGGGGCTCCCCGGGTTCGAGTCCTACATGGAGCCTGCTTCTCCTTCTGTGTCTCTGACTCTCTGTGTGTGTGTGTCTCATGGATAAATAAAATCTTCAAAAAAAAAAATAGAAACTTAAAAAACAAAAACAAATCCTTACTTAAATAATGAGGACCAAAAAGGACGAAAATTTGAAAACTATCTTTAAAATTAGACAAGGCTGGGAACAATAGTTTGGGGAGTAAACTACAGATATGAAGAACTAAAGAGTGAGAAATAGGGTTAAATGTGGTGTTTAACATCAGAGTTTAATTCACGGATGAAGATTTTACAGAGAAGTGGGGGAATTTCCTGGAATGGCAAGAGTTGAAGGAAGAATGAATCTGGGCAAGAGGTTGAGATTTTGTGGAGAGTTTACGACAAGGGGTAATAGAGACTCCTGGCTGGCTCAGCGGTTGAGCGTCTGCCTTTGGTTTAGGGCATGATTCTTAGGTCCCAGGATTGAGTCCCCACATCGGGATTCTTGCATGGAGCCTGCTTCTCCCTCTGCCTGTGTCTCTGCCTCTCTCTGTGTCTCTCATGAATAAATAAGTAAAATCTTTTTTAAAAATGTGAAGGAAACACTGTAAAACTTCTAGAAGGTAATATAGGGGAATATTCCCATGACCATGGGGGAAAATTTCTTAAGTAAGACCAGTAAGTAAGTAAATGTATAAATAGAGCACTCACCACAGAGGCATAGATCAATAAATCCCGCAGCATTAAAGTTAAGAACTTCTGATTATCAAGACATCAAAAGAAGTGGGGCAAGAGAGTGGAAGAGTAGGGTCCTCAACTCACCTGGCCCCACAAACTTACCTAGATAGCTTTCAAAACATCCTGAACACCTATGAATTCGACCTGAGATGTAAAGAGAGAACAGCTGGAACGCTACAGAGAGAAAACTTTTTGCTTCTAAGAAGGTAGGAAGGCAGAAAAATTAAAAAAAGAACTGAAGTGGGGGAGGGGCCCCATGAGGAACTGGGCTAAAGCAGAGCGGTGGGTGAGAGCCTCTGGACAGGAAAGCCCAGTCTTGGAGAAACGGGAAATTTATTTATTTATTTATTTAGAAGCAGGAACTTTAAAAATCCACACAGTTTTTCCAGACTGAAAGTGCTTAGCAGGAAAATCAGGCAGAATCACATGAGGGGCAGTGAAGTCTCCAGATTCCCAGAGTCACTCTAAGAGGTGAGGCTCCGAGGGAAAGTTCACTGCAAATCTCCGGGTGATATCAGTAAAGGGCTGGAGCACCACAGCCCTCAGGGCATCTGGGAGAAGCCCGCCAGTTAGCCTGGCTCTGCATCAGCCTTTACCCCAGAAGCTGGCAACAGATGGGAGATGGCTCTCCCCATTCCCTTCCCAGAGGCAGTCCCTGGGAGGGCGGGGCCAGTGGTACAGGGCCTTGGATCCAAGCGCGCAGAAGCACGAACGGCTGGCGATCCTGCGCTCCCTCAGGAACAGGCGGAAGAGGGGAGGGCACAAGACAGCGAGAACTCTCGGGCCCCTGGGAGCCCTCCAGCTGTGCAGATCAGCCCCGGCCCCAGGAGCATCTAGGTCAGTGCGGACTGGGAGACTGCATCAGTTACTAGTGGAGAGCTGCTTCTAGAGCTGGAATTCTGGCCGCAGGCATTGTTGTTTTTCCTCCTTTTTTCACCGGTGCCTGGGAGAGGCAGGCTGCCAGGGAACAGAGGAGTCACCGGGGTAAATAGATCCACTGAGCCTGGCACCCGGCAGGGGGCAGGACATCTCCCCCAGGCACACACACCTGAGAATCAGCACAGGAGACCCCTACACAAGAAGACCAGCTGGAAGAACAGGGGAATAGCACGTTCTTTTTTTTTTTTTTTTAATTTTTATTTATTTATGATAGTCATACAGAGAGAGAGAGAGAGAGAGAGAGAGAGGCAGAGACATAGGCAGAGGGAGAAGCAGGCTCCATGCACCGGGAGCCCGATGTGGGATTTGATCCTCGGGTCTCCAGGATCACGCCCTGGGCCAAAGGCAGGCGCCAAACCGCTGCGCCACCCAGGGATCCCGGAATAGCAAGTTCTTGACAGGCAGCACTGGAAAGCTCCAAGACTGAGGGAAATAGTATATAGAACTAGAGGGTCCCCCTTTTTTTTTTTTCATTACAACTCGGTTTTATATCAGGCTAAAATTTTCCAATCTTTTTTATCTTTTGCCACCTTAACTACAATATTTTACCAACTCTTTGTTTTTAAGTTCTTTCCTTTTTGACTTTTATATTTCTACAATTACATGTTTTAGATAGATTTTTCACTTCTGGATTCTTTTCAATGATTCAATTTAATTTTGGTAGATATACAAGATATGGGTATTTGTTTTTTGTTTTTGTTTTTTCTGCCTTGTTTGTATTACAATGGTGGAAGTTAGTACCTTCTAACACATGATCAACATACACCTAGAACCAAGTGGAACACCGTGTTGGTTCATTCTGTGAGTTTATATTCTCTCTTCCTTCCCATTCTGCCTTCCTCTTTTACCTTATGTTTTTGTGGTCAATGATGGGCTTTATAAAAATATTGCTGGTTCAAACAGTCATCAGAAACCTCCCAAGACACAAAAGTCCAGGGCCAGATGGCTTCCCTGGGGAATTCTATCAAACGTTTAAAGAAGGAACCATACCTATTCTACTAAAGCTGTTCGGAAAGATAGAAAGAGATGGAATACTTCCAAACTCATTCTATGAGGCCAGCATCACCTTAATTCCGAAACCAAAGACCCCACCAAAAAGGAGAATTATAGGCCAATATCCCTGATGAACATGGATGCAAAAATTCTCAACAAGATACTAGCCAATAGGATCCAACAGCACATTAAGAAAATTATTCACCATGACCAAGTTGGATTTATCCCCGGGATGCAAGGCTGGTTCAACACCCGTAAAACAATCAATGTGATTCATCATATCAGCAAGAGAAAAACCAAGAACCATATGATCCTGTCAATAGATGCAGTGAAAGCATTTGACAAAATACAGCATCCATTCCTGATCAAAACTCTTCAGAGTGTAGGGATAGAGGGAACATTCCTCAACATCTTAGAAGCCATCTACGAAAAGCCCACAGCAAATATCATTCTCAATGGGGAAATACTGGGAGCCTTTCCCCTAAGATCAGGAAGAAGATAGGGATGTCTACTCTCACCACTGCTATTCAACATAGTGCTAGAAGTCCTAGCCTCAGCAATCAGGCAACAAAAAGACATTAAAGGCATTCAAATTGGCAAAGCAGTCAAACTCTCCCTCTTCGCTGATGACATGATACTCTACCTAGAAAACCCAAAAGACTCCACCCCAAGATTGCTAGAGCTCACACAGCATTTTGGCAGTGTGGCAGGATACGAAATCAACGCCCAGAAGTCACTGGCATTTCTATACACTAACAATGAGACTGAAGAAAGAGAAATTAAGGAGTCAATCCCATTTACAATTGCACCCAAAAGCATAAGATACCTAGGAATAAACCTCACCAAAGAGGTAAAAGATCTATACCCTAAAAACTACAGAACACTTCTGAAAGAAATTGAGGAAGACACAAAGAGATGGAAAAATATTCCATGCTCATGGATTGGCAGAATTAATATTGTGAAAATGTCCATGCTACCCAGGGCAATTTACACATTTAATGCAATCCCTATCAAAATACCATGGACTTTCTTCAAGGAGTTGGAACAAATTATCTTAAGATTTGTGTGGAATCAGAAAAGACCCTGAATAGCCAGGGGGAATCTTAAAAAAGAAAACCATAGCTGGGGGCATCACAATGCCAGATTTCAGGTTGTACTACAAAGCTGTGGTCATCAAGACAGTGTGGTACTGGCACAAAAACAGACACGTAGATCAATGGAACAGAATAGCGAATCCAGAAGTGGACCCTCCACTTTATGGTCAACTAATATTCAACAGAGGAGGAAAGACTATCCACTGGAAGAAAGACAGCCTCTTCAATAAATGGTGCTGGGATAATTGGACATCCACATGCAGAAGAATGAAACCGGACCATTCCCTTACACCATACACAAAATAGATGAAAGATCTAAATATGATATAAGATTTCATCAAAATCCTAGAGGAGATCACAGGCAACACCCTTTTTGAACTTGACCACAGTAACTTCTTGCAAGATACATCCATGAAGGCAAGAGAAACAAAAGCAAAAATGAACTATTGGGACTTCATCAAGAGAAGAAGCTTTTTCACAGCAAAAGAAACAGTCAACAAAACTAAAAGACAACCTACAGAATGGGAGAAGATATTTGCAAATGACGTATCAGATAAAGGGCTAGTATCCAAGATCTATAAAGAACTTATTAAACTCAACAGCAGAGAAACAGCATTCCAATCATGAAATGGGCAAAAGACATGAAGAGAAATCTCACAGAGGAAGACATAGACATGGCCAACAAGCACATGAGAAAATGTTCCACATCACTGGCCATTAGGGAAATACAAATGAAAACCACAATGAGATACCACCTCACACCAGTGAGAATGGGGAAAATTAACAAGGCAGGAAACAACAAATGTTGGAGAGGATGTGGAGAAAGGGGAACCCTCTTCCACTGTTGGTGGGAAGGTGAACTGGTGCAGCCACTCTGAAAAACCGTGTGGAGGTTCGTCAAGTAGTTAAAAATAGATATGCCCTATGACCCAGTAATTGCACTGCTGGGGATTTACCCCAAAGATATAGATGCAGTGAAACACCGGGACACCTGCACCCTGATGTTTATAGCAGCAATGTCCACAGTAGCCAAAAAAATAAATTTATTAAAAAATAAAGAAAACCCCAAAGACTCCACCCCAGAATAGAGAATCCAGAAGTGGACCCTCCACTTTATGGTCAACTAATATTCCACAAAGCACAAAAGAATATCCACAGGAAAAGGACAGTCCCTTCAAAAAGTGGTGCTGGGCTTGACGGGATGAGTACTTGACGGGATGAGTTTGAGTATGAGTATGTTGGCAAATTGAACACCAATAAAAATAAATTTATTATTAAAAAATTCAAAAAAAATAAAGAGCAAGTACTACAAAGGCAAAAAAATGGTGCTGGGAAAATTGGACAGCCACATATAGAAGAATGAAACTGGACCATTTTCTTATACCATACACAAAGTAAACTCAAAATGGGTGAAAGATCTAAATGTGAAACAAGAATCCATCAAAATCCTAGAGGGGAACACAGGCACCACCCTTTTTGAACTTGGCCACAGCAACTCCTTCCAAGATACATCTATGAAGGCAAAGGAAACAAAAGCAAAAATGAACTATTGGGACTTAATCAAGATAAAAAGCTTCTGCACAGCAAAAGAAACAGTCAACCAAACTAAAAGACAACCTACAGAATGGGAGAAGATATTTGCAAATAATATATCATATAAAGAACTTCTTAAACTCAGCATCCAAGAAACAAAAAAATCCATCATGCAATGAGCATAAGATATGAAGAGATATTTCTCCAAAGAAGGAGATACACATGGTCAACAAGGACATGATAAAATGCTCCGCATCACTTCCCATAGGGAAACATAAATTAATGCACAATGAGGTACAACCTCGCATCAGTGAATGGTGAAAATTAAGAAGACAGGATACAACAAATGTTGGAGAGGATGTGGAGAAAGGGGAACCTCTTCCACTGTTGGTGGGAACGTGAACTGGTGCAGCCACTCTGGAAAACAATGTGGATGTTCCTCAAGAAGTTTAAAATATAGCTACCTTATGACCCTGCAATTGCGCTACTGGGTATTTTCCCCAAAGATACAGATGTAGTGAAACACCGGGACACCTGCACCCCAATGTTCATAGCAGCAAGGTCCACAATAGCCAAACTGTGGAAGGAGCCTCAATGTCCTTCAACAGATGAATGGATAAAGAAGATGTGGTCTATATACAATGGAATGTTACTCAGCCATCAGAAAGGACGAATACCCACCATTTGCTTCAGTGTGGATGGAATTGGAGGGCATCATGCTGAGTGAAATAATCAGAGAAGGATAATCATCATACGGTTTCACTCATTTGAAGAATATAAGAAACAGTGAAAGGGATTATAAGTGAAAGGAGGGGACCTGAGTGTAAAAATTAGAGAGGGAGAGAAACCATGAGAGACTCCTAACTCCAGGAAACCAAGGAAGGGTTTTGGAAGGGGAGGTGTGGGGGGATGGGGTGACTGGGTTTTGGCCACTGAGGAGGGCACTTGATGGGATGAGCACTGGGTATTATACCATATGTTGGCAAATTGAATAAGTAATAAAAATTGTAAAAAAAAAATTAGAAAAAACGACATCAAAAGAGAGTATAGAGAAATGTCAGAAACTGAAAAGACACTGACAAACGACTCGGAATTCAGAGCATACAAAAACTTTAGGTCCCGATGCAAGAAAACCTCAGAGAAAACTACGGATGACTTGAGCAGGCCCTATCCAGTGAGGAATGGCAGAGTGACCCTCTTTAGCAGCCCGGGAAATGCAGATGATAACCACGGTGAGATCCGAGGACGGGCAGGGAAAAAGTACAGACACTGCAGCAGAGATGTGAATTAATGCAACTGCTTTCAAAACCAGGCTGGCACACCAGGTAAAGCTGAGAACAAACTATGCGACAGCCCAAATTTCATAGCTGGGCGTATCCTCAAGATGCTCTTGCACACTCACACTGTGAGGGGTGCAGACATATATTTAGTGGCATCGTTACACTTGGAAATAATGCTACTGTGGAACAAAAGTACAAATACCACGCACATGAAGGTGTGCTCCAAGTTAGAGCTTTCTGAGGTTGTGTATTGTCTGGGAGAACACAGGGCATTGATACACCTTATGTTTTGTTAATTCAAGTATGCATGTAAAATGTTATATAAAGAAAGAGTGGGATCCCTGGGTGGCGCAGCGGTTTGGCGCCTGCCTTTGGCCTAGGGCGCGATCTTGGAGACCCAGGATCGATTCCCACGTCGGGCTCCCGGTGCATGGAGCCTGCTTCTCCCTCTGCCTGTGTCTCTGCCTCTCTCTCTCTCTCTGTGACTATCATAAATAAATAAAATTAAAAAAAAAATGTTATATAAAGAAAGAGGACATATAACTTCCAAACCAGGACAGGAGAGACAATGCAATAAAGAAAACTTAACCCAGCAAAGATAAGAAAAAAAAGAAGCACAGAAAAAGAATGATAAATAGAAATAATAAAATATCATAGAAATTTATTGAATTATCAATAACCAGAAGAAATCTAAACACAATAACTCATATTTGCCAAAAGACCAGCTTCTAGTCCAGAAAAACATCCAGCTCTGTTGTTTACAAAACAACTTAATATAACAGTGATCATGAAAGATTAAAAATACCATACTGGGCAGTTGACGGTGAAGGGAAAGTTGATGTGGCTGTATCAGTATCAGAGAAAATGTTCCTCAATGAGAGAAGTATTATTAGGTAGAGAGACAGGGACACTACATTCTGGTAAAAGGAACAATTTATCTGGAAACTAGCAATTCTAAGCTCTAACACATCTAACAATTCATGGTCAGTTACAAAAAGCACTTAATAGCAGAATTTAAAAAAAAGATTTTATTTCTTTATTCATGAGAGAGAGAGAGAGAGAAAGAGAGAGAGGCAGAGGGAGAAGCAGTCTCCCTGCAGGGAACCTGATGCAGGACCTGATCCCAGGACCCCGGGATCACAACCTGAGCTGAAGGCAGATGCTCAACCACTGAGCCACCCAGATGTCCCTTAATAGCAGAATTTAAAACATATTTCTTCCAGTCACTGCTACTCAAAGCCAAAAATAAATTGTAAGGATATAGAATATCTGAACCACAAAATAAAATTCTTCTAATGACGATAGAGCATATTTGAATAACAGAATAAAATTCATGTAATGATCATACATAGAACTTTACAGTATAGTCTTTCTTTTTAAAGATTTTATTTATTTATTTATTTATTTATTTATTTATTTATTTATTTATTTATTTATTTAAGAGACAGAGAGAGAGGCAGAGACATGGGCAGAGGGAGAAGCAGGCTCGGTCCCAATGACTCTCCTTCCCCCCATCACCCACCGCCTGCAGCTGGTTTTCTTCCACTGACTCGACTCACTGAGAGTAGCTGGGGAGACTGTCATGGAGGGACATTTACAGAGATGCATGCAGGGTTAGGCAAGCCGGAGAGATGGAGCACCCCAGCTCCCACGCAGGCCCCAGATGGCTCAGCAGCCCCTGGCAGGGGGATCCCAGTCTCCCCACCCCGGGAGACTCAGCTCCTACTCTGTTGGGGTCCTCCATACCCGGCTGCTGTGTATTCCCTCTGCCTGGGGTGGCTGCCCGAGTGCCCAGGGCTCCGTGTCCGTTGCACTCCTGCCCCTCAGCCTCCACTGGCCCCTGTGCATCTCTGACCTCACATCTGTGGCTTCAGCCCTGACACTGAGTGCATTACCTGCGTGACTGCTCCACTCTGATGCCTGACACCCATCTCTGACCCAAGTCTGATTCTGTCACCAGGCTTCCAAACCCGTGTCCTCAATGATGCTGCTCTGTCATCTTCTGGCCCTTGCCTGAACCTCACTCTGCCACCCTCTGTAGCCCCTCAGCCTGGCAGTGATCGCGTTGATTCCCCCTCAGCCCGCTCCTGCCACCATGGTCTATACTGTCACCACTCGCGGACTCACCAAGCATGTCTCTCTCCTAGACTCTGACTTCCTCATTTCTCTACACAAAGATCATTCAAAAAGCAACCATACTGTTTTTTTGGTCCATTGTGCTTATTTCTGAACATTCTTCATATTTTGTATTTGCCATGCTTACTTTTATTATTTATTTATTTATAAAGATGTATTTATTTATTTGAAAGAGCACAAGTGGTGGTTGGGGGGGGAGAATCTCAAGCAGACTCTCCCTCCCTCCACAGTGTGCATAACTCTGAGCATGATGTGGGGCTCAATCCCAGGACCCTGAGAGCACAAACTGAGCTGAAATCAAGGATTAGGGGTTCAACTGACTGAGCCCCCCAGGTGCCCCGCCATGCTTACTTTTGTCTGTTTTTCTTTCTGGAATAAATTCCTTGAAGAAAGGGAGCATCCCAAGTGCTAAGGATAGTACCTGGCAAATACGAGGCACACCACACTTGCTTTGAGTTGATCACTGCTCCTCTGCTTCTGCAGCTTCAGCAGCTTCTCAGCGAGGGCACTTAGAGGGAACTCTGGGGTCTATGGCACGGTCCCCAGCCCCCCCCCCCCCCGCTTCCCCCCCCCCACTCTGCCATTCGTGCTGCAGGCAGTCCCTCTGCTGGTGACTCTGCTGCAGTCTTAGCCTCCCCTTCTCAGAGAAGCCCTGTCCCCGCATTGGCTTACTACCAGTCCCTGTCCTGTTTTACACCCCTGCCGGTCACTAGAATACAAAGTCTGTGCATGCAGGCACTGGTGTCCCTCATTGCTGGTGTAACCTGGAGCGTCCTGGCCTACTCAGGAGCGACACAAAGGCTGGACAGAAAACCCATCAAGAAATAACTCAGTGTTATTCTGTATGTTGGTAAATTGAACACCAATAAAAAATTAATTTATTAAAAAAAAAGAAATAACTCAGCAATGTTTCTTGGAACTGCAAGATTGTGAATGTCTAGAACGACAGCGTCCTCTGAGTGAATTAGCCCATGTGTGGGGGAAGGCGGGGAGACACCCCCAGATATTTGGCATTTCCAAACACCAGCTGACAGGCCCCAGCAGGAAGCTACAGGATTGGGGTTTACCAAGGGAAGTCAGGACCAGGAAACAGGAACCCCACATGGTGATTTCTGATTCACAGTAGGGCAGCAATGGAGACCTGGAAGGGTGTTGTGGGGCGGGGGGCAGGAGGCTTGGGTGGTCGGCAGGCTTGGGGGTGTCGGCAGGCTTTGGGGGTGTTGGCAGGCTTTGCGGGTGTCAGTAGGCTTCTGGGGGTGTTAGGCTTCAGGGGAGGTCAGCAGGCTTCGGGGGGGGTTGGCAGGTTTTGGGGGTGTCAGCAGACTTCTGGAAGGGTGGCAGGTTTCAAGGGGTCAGCAGGCTTCAAGGGGTGTCAGCAGGCTTCTGGAGAGTTGGTGGGCTTAGCACTGACAAGAGCACCTGACCACTGACAAGAGCTTCCTGAGGGATTTTGTTGACTGCTGAAACCTCTGGGCTTTGATTAGCAGTAAGAGCATAGGAAAGGGTCCAGGAAGGAGGAGCATGTCATCCCCACAGGGTACGTCCAGGCACAGCTTTCACAGACAGGACCTGAGGCTCCGTGGAGGACACAGGACAGGTGGAGCAGGTGCCCGCTGAGGGGCCATGGATGTGGGGCCAGAGCCTCCCGCTGCTGGACCAACGGGGGGACTGGACCCAGACCCATGCAGCACAGAGAGACTCGTCAGCAAGGAAGAGCCCCAGGTAGAGGAACAGGACTTCTCTGCTCCTTCCCCTTGTCATAAACACTGGAGGTGGACTTGGCTGTACGTGTAGGTTAATTCACGTAAGAAAGTACTTAAAAAATATGATTCTACAAAATAAAAAGTTTTGAAGGAATCTGCTGAACAAGCGTGACTTTCTGTGCTAGGCTGGTGTCACAAAGTGCATGTTTTCATTGATGATCTTGCAGCGGTGTTTCATGCAACACTTTATTGTCCAGTTTATTCCGGAAGTTTGATGTGCACAAAACTCACTAAAGCAATAATGACCTGAAAGCATTCATATTTTGTTCAGATGCAAATGTTCCCTATTTAATAAGTAGGAGCTTTACAATGTACAATCCTACAATAAGTAGGATTACACAATGATCACCTTAAAATTTCAGAAATCTCATTATATAAAAAATTCTTTCCAAGAAAAGATAAAAGGCACTTTGAGAATCATGAAATTTTTCCATAAATAAAAGATTAGTAGACTATAATTTTAGGGAACAATTCACATCAATCAACAAAATAAATGTAAATTTTCAAGAATATGCTAGTGATTATTGTCTCTGAGGATTCGAGTGTCGATTAACTGTCCTCATTACATTGATAACGCGCATCTTATTTCTAATAATTGACAAGTTCTGCATATCTGTATTTAGAAAGAAAAGTAGAAAGAACAAAAGCTAAAGACGAAGAAGAATCATAAATGCGATCTTGGAGGGGCTTTCTGTAATTCTTCCTTTTCTATTTTTAAAATGGCGATTAATCAGCGCAGCTGGGATCTGGTTGGGTGGCTGACTGTATCAGAGGGCAGAACCATGGCTCTGTGCGGGGGGGTTTCCTTTGGGGTAGCCATGGCTCTGTCTTCGATGGCAGATTCTGGGTGTGCCACGGGATGCTGCTGCATCTCAGCTGCCACGCACTGTGCAGATGCTGGGTTAACTCGGGGCTGCCCAGCGGGAGGAGGCACATGGGGCTCTGGCCTGGGAGCTACACACAGGACAGCCTGTGTGCATGGGGAGGATGGTGGGCCCGGAGCCTTAGGAGGAGTGCAGGGGAGCCCCAGGCTCTGCTGCCCACAGGACCTCGCTGTAGCCAGACGAGCAGGGTCCGGTGACACATGAGTTACAATAAAACCTGAGGCCAGCTGCTCAGTCAAGTCTTTATTGAGCACCTATGCTGTGCCCAGCACTGCCTTAGTGCCGTGGAGGGTACAGGGCAGGAGACACGGTGTCTGCCCTCAGGGACCTTACAAAACTAGAGGCAGAAGTGGAGGGGTCTATCTATGGCTTGGGCGGCATGGAGCATCTACAAAGTGCAATGTCCAGACACACAGGGCAGGGGACGGGGGACAGGGGTGCCTGGCCTGGAATGGTGCGGATGAGGGTGGCAGGTGACCAGTGAGAGCTGGGAGCCCCTGGGCACAGTGGGCCATGCTCGCGCTGTCCCGGCGGGAAGACCCAGTGAGCTGGGGGCATCCTGCAGGCTTCCATCCCTCTCCCGGGGATGCCGACCCTGTGCACGAAGTGCAGCCACCGCACGAGCTTCCCACCCTAGAGGACCTGACCAGGGCTTCCCAGGCAGGGAGGTTCCCCTGACTGCACATTTGCTCCGGTGTGTTCAGGTCACCCATCTAGGGCAGGACAGTCTGGATTCCCTTTACTGTCTCCCCTCCCAGGGCCCCACCCTCAGGTCATTGATCAGCAGTCACAGGTTTGCTCCGAAGCCACATGCACCCCATCCCCCCTCAAGACGCTCCAGGGGCTCCTGCCCCCTTAGATGTGGAATGCTGAATGTTCAACCCTTGTCTGGGAGAAGCTCGTGCCTACTCTGGACCTGGCAATCCCATGGCACTCCGGGAGGCTTGTTCAAACAGTCTGGAATCCTCAGTGGATCTCCACTGTGTTCACTTCCACATGTGTGGCTCTGAGTTAGGTGCCAGGGAGGGCAGGCAGCACAGAGGACATGGGTAGGGGCCAGGGGTGAGGACAGCAAGTGGGCCTTCTCAGGAGCAGCCAGTGGCACAGGTGCCAACACAACGCCAACCCGCCTCTTCTTCCACGCAGAGAGTGCCAAGCTGGGCCAAAGGCCATGGGTGGTAGGGACATCCTCATGGGCTTTGGGGTCACGAAGGGTGCAGGGGAGCCCCAGGAGCTGGGGGAGAGCCCGACTTAGCTGTGCAGGTGGAGTAGCACTGGGTAAGCCTTACGGGGCCGCAGCCACTGGGGGCGGATACACCTGCTCTGGGGGCACAGCCAGATGTCCTCTCCCCGTCATGATCCTGGAGCCCCCCAGAGGGGAAGCGTCACTGCTGGGTGTGGGCCGGGGCAGGTGCAGGGCTCAGGGTCGCAGTAGGAGGCGTGTCCCTGGCCACTTGAGCCACAGGAAAGGAACCAGACGCCGAGTGAAGGTTGCCGTGAAGGTGTAGATAAGTTCTTGTGACTCCGCATTGGTGAACGTCACAGTGCCCCCTTCGTAATCCAGGGCGATGCCCACCCGCCGGGGCCGTAGTGCGGGGAAGAGTTCAGCCTCGGGTTCCGTGTTGGCCCAGATGCCCGCGGAGGACAGGCGCAGCGCCCACACCCCATCTTCCGGCCGCAGGGAGACATCCCCCTTCCTCTTCACAGAGTCTCTGGCCACCCCCACCATGCAGCTCTCAAGAACCTCCTCCTCCTCCTCCTCTTCCTCCTCCTCCTCCTCATCCCCCAGCGATTCCTCATCCTCGTCTGTCTCCCAGTCGTCATAGCCATCCCCGTACCCGGCTTCCTCCTCCTCCTCCTCCTCCTCCTCTCCCTCTTCCTCCTCATCGCCCTCCTCTTCCTCCTCCGACCAGCCCTCCCTGTCCACCTCCACCTCCCAGTACACCTTGCCCCAGGTGAAGCCCTTACTGCCCAGCACACCTGGCTCGCAGTCAAATTGCTGGGGGTACAGATAGGCACTCTGGTACAGGCTGCTGTAGGTCACACACTTCCAGTCCTCGGACAGCTGCAGATACCCGCTGGCTGACTGCGGGTCCAGGGTCACACTCACTGTGGAGACAGCACGGGAAGGATGGTGTCACGGGGGGTTGGGGTGGGCCCCAGGAGCCAGGCCGTCAGGCAGAGGGGACACGGTGCAGAGGGGCATCAGAGCATGAAGCAGAGGCATCTGGGCAACCTGCAGACCCAGTGGAGGGGCCCCAGGTCTGCAGCTGAGAAATCTCTGCTGCATAAGGGAAGGGTCTCCCTGGGAGCTGTGGGGGGCCATGGGGGACAGTGGCTGGGTCATGGGGGCCTGTGGGGGGCCATAGGGCTGTGGGAAGTCATAGGGGGCTAGGGGGAGGGCGTTCTTCATCACAGGTGGATAGGGAACAGCCCTCTGCACACTCACCCGTCTTGTATTCCAAGTCTCTCAGCAGCTTCCCTGCGGAGAAGGAAAGGACAGCAATGACCCTTGAACTTGGTAAACCTACAGGCTTATGTCCTGCGTGGTCAGGGGTCATTTCTTGCTAGGCAACCCCCACCCCCGCTGAGGTCCCAGGGAGAAAGGAGAGAACTGCCAGAAGATGAAGGTGCTGATCAGGAGCCAACCCCTCCCTGGAGGGGAAGTGAAGGGACACCTCACCTTGGAACTCCCTTAGGCCTCGCTGCAGGGACAGAAGCTTATCAGAGAACTCGCTGGTCTTCTTTTTAAGCACCCGAGCAATGGGTTTCCCAATCCAGAACTTCTTCCGAGGATACCTGGGAAGATGACACATGGAACCCATTACTTAGGCCTGTGAGTGTTTCTCTGGGTTCTCACGACAACTATGAAGGTGAACGCATCTGATGAGAACACAGAACAAGGCTGAGACAGTTGACCAGCCAGGACTGGCCAGGGATTTGAGCAGCCACCCCGCACCATGGCACTGGGTGTGTTGGGCCATGTGTCCACCCCCATGGGGTGGAGAACGGTCTCCTTCCAAGAGCAGGGCTCCAGTTCCCAAGGCTGTGCTGTTGCTTCACAGGAGCGAGGCTGGCTGCGGTGAACCAAAGGATGCGGACACATGTGGTACCACTGCTCTGCGTGGGTCAGGGTAGGAAGCCAGGGACACAGGCAGGGGACCGAGGTGCATGCAGAAGGGAAGCCAGTTACCTGTTCAGGAAGTCCCTGGTGTCCTACAGGGGAAGAAAGGACATGCATCAGCTGAGTGGAGTGGGGCCCTGCTCACAGGAGGTGCCCACGGGCTCTGTGCCCGGCGTAACACTGAGCACACGCACAAGTCCCTTCCTTATGGCCTGGCCAGGCACCATGGGAGGTGCCCAGAGGAGGTGCCCATGGTCCTGGAGTGCATGAAAGCCCCAGGAGCTCCGAGCTGGGCGGTGGTGTGTGTGAGTGGCTTGCCAGGTGCTGGGATGGCCACATCCTCCCCCAGGACCCAGGACTCACAGTGGGCACATGGCCACCAGGCCCAGGACTACATTTCCCAGATGCCCTCAGGGCAGTCTGCTGATGTCACTGAGCTCCGGCCAATGAGATATGGAAGGAAGCCCTGCTCTGACTCCTTTTTTTTTAAATTTATTTTTTATTGGTGTTCAATTTGTCAACATATAGAATAACACCCAGTGCTCATCCCATCAAGTGCCCCCTCAGTGCCCGTCACCCAGTCACCCCCTGCCCCCACCCACCTCCTTTTCTATCACTCCTTGTTTGTTTCCCAGAGTTAGGAGTCTCTCATGTTCCGTCTCCCTTTCTGATATTTCCCACCCATTTTTTCTCCTTTCCCCTTTATTCCCTTTCACTATTTTTTATATTCCCTAAATGAATGACTGCTCTGACTCCTGTAGCTGAGGACAACACCCTTGACGGGGTGACCCAGCCTGGGGGCCACCTCACAGCCAGCCGCCTCTACTGCTCACAACCTTCAGCTGTGTCCCTGGAAAGGCACAGAACTGCTGTCCTGGGGTGGCTGGGCCTGTGGGACAGCAGCCAGCAGGGGCCTGGACTGTCAGAGGAGGGGGCAAGAGGTGGGGGCCGCTTGGTCCCCTGGCAAGTGGGCCTCAGCTTAGGTCTGAAGCCACCATGCGACCCTCTGCTCACTGTGGTGCATCCCCTGGCCTGGCTCCAGAGCTTGGGATACAGCAATGAGAGGGCTGGCCAGTGTGGCGGGGACATAGATGGGGTTGGCAGCAGCAAGCACATGCATACATGGAGACACATATGTACACATGCACACATGTACACTCACACGTATGCACACACACACGTGTGCACACACAGCACTCCACTCCTGAGCCGCCAGGAGAAGCACAGGCTCAGATGTCCAGCGGGGGGTGTCCCAAGCTGCCCTGGGAGAGTGAGATCAGGGACCCAGACAGGGGTTCAGACAGTGTGAGGAAGGCGACATGTCAGGCTCTACACAGGGAGGCCAGATGGGACGTGGGTGTTCCCTGCTCCCCGTGTCTTGAAGCCCTGGCCCAGCACATCCTTCCCTCTGTCCCTGAAAGCTGTAAACCCACAGGCAGCTTCACAGGGTGGGGCAAGAACTCAGAGCCGTGTCTCCGGGGGCATGCTGGCAAGCACCTGGGCCGTGGGGCAAGGGCCAGGAGAGTGTGTGTTGTTGGGACTGTGGAACTGTACTGGCCTTGTGAGGGTTTATGGCTGGGAGGCGCCCAGAGAGGGAGGGAGACCCATGTGGGACCGGGGGGAGGGGTCCAGTGTGGGAACCCAGAATAACCTGCAGTCACATGTATGACCCCAGCAGGAAGCAGCCTGCCCACAGCTCCTGAGGACCCCCCTGCACTCCCAAGTACTCTAGGGCTGTCCTCAAACAGGCACTCGGAGCAGAGTGGCTATGGCAAGGGAGCATGCCTGGGTGTGAAAGGAGTGCCCTTGCGCAGGTCCTCCATGGCTGAGCTTGGCCCCCACGGTGGGGGACACGGGCACAAGGTGCCAATCCAGCCAGCCAGGCCTATCCGGGGGTGGATGGTGCAGCCTGAGCTCCCAGTCCAGCTTCCTCTCCCCTCCGACCACCTCTGTCCTGCTGCCCCTCCCTCCATCTGCCTCCCTGTGCCGTGCTGCAGGTCACTGTAGGTCGGGGTCTCTGTGACCAGGGTGTCCTCCTGCCTGAGGACAGTCACAAGACCTGTGGGAACACATCAGTGACAACGAAGAGTTCACTGTGTAGTCCCCTTGCAGCAAACCCACCAGTGCCCACACTGAGCTCGTATTGGTTCCCGTGGACAATCCCTGCCCGTTCACCACACTGCCTGCCTCCTACCCTGCGCCTGTACCTCCACCGCCCCCCTGCACCCATCCCCCACGCCGCGCCTGTCCACCACCTTGTGCCTGCACTCCAGGGAGGTCCTCCGTCCGAGTGGCGCTGGAGGCCCTACTGGGGTGGAGGGGGTGGTTCACATGGGGATTTCAGCTCCCACAAGCATCCCTACTACACATCACAATGTGGGGGCCATGGCAAAAGGAGGGCGCGGAGGCAGTAAGTGAATGAGTCACAGTCTGATGCAAGGAACTGAGGGCACACAGTGGCATCTGGAGCAAACAGGGGAGCTAGAGGTACATTTTGGGGAAACAAGGATAAGAACAGGAGCCTATAGGCCTCACGGCCGGGCGATCAGCAATGTCTGAGGGCCCTCGAACCCTGCCCATCCCAACCCCTGAGCCAGAGTGCAGAGCAGGGGTCACAGGCCAAGGTGATCCCTTCCCATAGCTGGACAGCCTGCCCTCTGTGCATCCCTGAGGCTGCCAGCCTGGGACAGGGGTTTCCTGGTGGGGGCCCTGGGGGCTGTACTGCTGGCCTGGGAGGGAGGAAGGTCCAGCACAGCCCTCCAGAAGCTGCAGGACGGAGGAGACGAGTTGCCTTCTAGTTCAAGGCTCATCCCGTCTGAGCATCAAAGCTGTCTCCGCCAGGAAGGGTTCCATCTTTCTCTCTGAGAGTAACTGCACAGCCCTGAGAACACCCGCCCCCATGGCTGTGGCTGTCCCTCAGCAATCCCCCACCCCACAGCACAGCTGCCCCATCTCCAGAGTCAGGAGGAGCAGCTTCCCGGGGACAGTGTCTGCAGTGACCACATGAGTAGTGATGAGAGCATCCACACCTTCCCTTCCACTTTGATGGCACTTTCTAAACCCCCCAACTTTTCTCTGGTGGACCATTTGCTTTGTGAAATGACACTGTGACCATCATGGGCTCAGTCAGCCACAGAAGGACACAGGGCAGGCCAGGGGTCAGGAGAGAGACTGAGACCTGTGGGGCACTCTTTCCCCTGAGGTCCTGCACGCAGACAGCTCTGGGACAGACTCCTCCTGTGCTGGCTGCCCACTGCTGGTCCCAGGAAGGCCACTCACCTGCAGGAGCTCTGCAGCTGGCTGCTGTGCCTTGCCCTCCAGCTCAGAGATGACCAGCGCCAGCCGGGCCAGCTCCCCGACGCCCCGGCTCTTGAACTTTTCCCGCCCTTCTGTGAGCTCCTGTTCCAGCTTGGCCAGCTGCTCCAGCAGATGCCGCTCCCGCTCCTGCAGGAACTGGTGGCCTTGCTCGAACTCAGCCACCACGTACTGCCGCTGGTCCTGGAGCTTCTTCTGCAGGGGGGTGAGGGGGAGGTGATGCTCCTTCCCTGGGCCATGGCCCTGCAGGGTCTGCTGTTGGAGGGGCACAAGGCTGGCCCCACCCCACCCCTCTTCAGGGGCTAAGGGGTGGTATAGCATGCCTGGGCCAACCTGGCCTCACAGGGCGGGATCCTGACCTGACACGCATCCTACATAAGCCTGGGTGCTGCAGGGTCCCCTGACAAAGGACACACGTGCCTGACCCCTGCCCTTGGGGAAACTACCGAGAGTCCCCTCCCCCCTCTGCGGCTTCTAAACTTCCCTGTGGGTATGGGCCAGAGTCCATGACCCTGTGCTGACTCACGTTGGGCTGGAGGTATCCACACAGCATGAGAGCTCACAGGCAGTCCTCGAACCCTTGTCGTCTCCTACATGCCTTTCCCCCTTTCCCAGTCTAATCACTGATGGGCCTGACCCCCACATCCCTCTGACAGTTCCCTGATGCAGACACTCCCCTGGAAAACTGGACACACCTTCCTGACCCACCCCTACTCCAGCACATAGCGTGCAGCCTCTGCCTCCTAGTTGGTGGGGCCCTGGGTGCGGGGCTCAGCAGATACTGCATACCCAGAATGCTGCATGCCCTCATAGGCCTCCCTCGGTTCTCATCCCGGGGCCAGCATCCTCCTTCCACCACCCTGGGGCTCCCCTCCCCAATCAGGAATCCGGTCTCCCTCTGTCTCTGACAGGAAGGACTGAGCCAGGACCACCTCAGTTCCCCATAGAACAGCAGCCACTGGTGAGTTAGAGACGAGAAGGGACCTTAGCTGACATCTAGGCCACTCACTCACACATCAGATACAGAAGCCAGCCCAGGCTCAGGGCTGGCTCAGGGCGTCAGGGCTCAGCCTTCTGGCAGGGTCTCCACTGCTCAGCTTTCTGGCAGGGCCTCCACTGCTCAGCCTCTAGTGTTCAGCCTCCCAGCAGGGCCTCTAATACTCAGCCTCCTGGCAGGGCCTCTACTGCTCAGTCTCCCAGCAGGGCCTCTACCACTCAGCCTCTACTGTTCAGTCTCCCGGCAGGGCCTCTAGTACTCAGCCTCCACTGGTCAGCCTCTCAGCAGGGCCTTTATCGCTCAGCCTCCTGGCAGTGCCTCTACCGCTCAGCCTCCAGACCACTCAGCCTCCTAGCTCCTGCTCCATATGCCAACTGCCTCAGGCTTCTTCTCAACAGCCTCACTTACCAGTGCAGTCAGGATATCCGAATCTCCCTTGGCCTGAAAGCCCTGAATTTTGTCTCTGTCTCTCCTCAGGGTGCTCAGGTGGTTCAGGATTTTTTCCTGTAAGATGACAGGTAGTGGGGACAAGTGGGTGCTCTGGACCTGGGCAGGAGGTGGACATGGGCAGCAGAGAGGTCTCAGCCAGGCCATGGCTCTGGGAGGGTAGTGAGGGGCACCCCTGAGGTGGGGGGGGGGGCGCAGAGCAGGCCCCGGGGTAGGGGACAGAGCATGTCACGGGGTGGAGGGGGACAAAGCAGGCCCTGGGGTTGGGGGCAGAGTAGGCTGTGGGGGGTGGGGACAGAGCAGGTCGGGGTGGGAGAGGCAGGGACAGAGCAGGTGAGGGAAACAGAGCAGGCTGTGGATGTGGGGACAGAGCAGGTTGGGTGTGGGGGAGGGACAGAATAGGTGGGGGGACAGAGAAGGCCATGGGGGTGGGGACAGGGCAGGTCGGGGTGGGGGGAGGGATAGAGCAGGTGAGGAGGACAGAACAGGCCATGGGGGTAGGGACAGAGCAGGTCGGGGTGGGGAGAGGGTTAGAGCAGGTGAGGAGGACAGAGTAGGCCATGGGAGGGGGTACAGAGCAGGTCGAGGTATGGGGAGGGACAGAGTAGGTGAGGAGGACAGAGCAGGCCGTGGGAGGGGGGACAGAGCAGGTCGGGGTGGGGAGAGGGACAGAGCAGGTGGGGGGACAGAGCAGGCCGTGGAGGTGGGGTTTACCCGGTGGGGCTGGGCGGCCTTGTCCACGAGGACGGCCATGTGGGGCCGGTGCTCCCGAGACTCCCGGCACATGACGCACAGGAGCTTCCCATCATCCTCGCAGTAGTAGTGCAGCTTCTCGTGGTGGCGCTCGCATAGCCTGGCGTCCGGTGGCTCTCGGGCCACGTCTCCTGGTTGCCGGGTCTTGTCTACCTTGAGGCGCTCAATGTTCTCCACTAGGCTGGCCAGCTGCCACACTGGCCGGATGTTCTCCTTCTTGAACGGCTTCTTGCAGAGTGGGCAGACGGGGCGGCCCCCCGACACGGGCCGGACATCTGTGGTGCAGCCACGGCAGAATACGTGGCCACAGTCGATGGTCACTGGGTCCCGCAGGTAATCCAGGCAGATGGAGCATGTCACCTCCTCCTCTAGGCTGCGCAGCGGGGCTGATGTGGCCATGGCGCCCTCCACCCGTGGGTGCTGCTCCTGCTTGGAGACCAGACACGGAGTCAAGAATGGGATGGCGGGGGTGGCAGGTCATTTGAGCCACAGACACAACCCAGTACCTACGAGGCTTGGCCCAAGGCGGACAGGGAGGACGGGAGCTGGCTAGCCACACCTGCACTGTTCAGAGGCACAGGGCTCAGAGAGGGTGCTCTGGCTGCCTGAGGAGCACAGCACCACCCCCATGGGGGTTGCTGGGGAAGCAGCCTTGCCCAGACCCTGTCCTCCCAGGGCCCCCGCCTTCCCAGGGCCCCCGTCCTCCCAGGGCCAGGCAGCTGCTCCGAGGTCCCAGTCACACAGGATGTGACACATGCCAACCGTCTGCCGGCAACATGTCACAACACACACACACTTGCACCATCATCACTGAGCACAGCACAGACCACACCACCAGTCATGGTGGGGGCACTATGGGCAACAGGCTTCTCTGGGTCTTGGGGCTTCAGGACCAAGGTCACTGACATCCTTAACCAAGACCAGGGCACATGGAGAGCCTTAGCTCTGGCATCGCCCCTGAGAGGCGTTTCCTTGGGCTGAGCTGTGGTTTTGGTTGCAGTCCTGTTCCACCAGCAGTGGGTGCTGGTGGTGTGCAGGGGCAGACTGTCCTAGCAGGCTCACAGAGGAAACCCTGTGGTGAGGCACCCCCGCTGCGAGGTCCAGTGCCTCAGAGGGAGGGAGGGAAGGAGCACGCATGAGAGGACACAGGATGGACTCTGGACCATGTCCCTTGGCAGCAGATCCACCTCCTGCCTGGGGTCAGGAGCCTCCATGCAGCAAATGCCACAGCTGTGCCTGCCGAATCTGCAGGACAGCAGAAACCTCGTTTATCATCCATAAAATGGGGACAGCGATACTTACTTCATGGGTTGCTATGTGACTGAGTCTGAGATTACGGCAAGCGCAGTGCATAGGGGTGGGGAACTCTAGGACAGGTTGGGACCCTCAGTTTCCAAGTCCCATGAGAGCTCAAACTGGAACACAGCAAGGTGGGAACATACAGTGGCAGCAAGAGAGGGAGTGAGGACAGGTGGCCACCATGCCTCGGGCTCCAGCAAAGCCCTTAATGGCTGGGTACTGGGTTGACCTGGGAGGGCAGCCCGTGACGGGGTGCATGGGCCACATGCGGCTGGAATGCAGCCCCCAGAGCCACGGCTCAGCTATACTCCTGACCATACACGGGGTAAGCCATGGAGTCCCTTCCCTGCTGGGATGCAAGCAAGCAGACATGAAGCCCACAGAGAAGCAACACAGGAAATTGAGTGTAACCTCCAGATCAAGTGCAGGAGCAGAGATAACTGTTCAACAAGCTGCAACACCAGGCAGAAGCGAGGGGTCACTCCACGGCTGGTTGACAGGCACAAACAGCCCCTATGAGGGAGTGATGGGATTTAGCTGAGATGTGAAGGTACCAGAGGGTCAGGATGGCGGCAAGGTGGTAACAAATCCTAGGAGCTGCCTGCTCCAGAAGGACCCGACCACGAGCCGTTGAATCTCAGTGTGGAAAGCAGGTGCTGCTGCTGGGGACACCTGCAGGCTTGGAGCTTGTGGCTACGGTATGTGGCCTCACCTGGCCCAGTGGCTTGCGAGCTCAGAAGCAGAGGCTACGTGTCTGTTCCTGCTGCTGGGACGGCACATGCGATCTTCAGGGCCAAGTGTCAGTGAGTGAGCAGCTCAGCCTCGGCTCCCATCCACGCCATGCCTGACCACCCTCACATACAGCAGGGGTCCTCACAGGTTCCACAGCAGGCTTAGGGCATCATGAGCCCCCTGACACTGTGCGAAAACCATCTCATGTGTTGGATACATGAGCTGTCTGGGGTTACGAGGAACGCTACTGCGCCACCCTCCCCATCACCGACGGACACTACAGCAGGAGGGTGTCGGGGGTCAGGGTAAGTCCCACGTGCCAGGTACCACCAAGCACATAATGGAGACATGCGGGGATCGCCCCAAGCAGTGACTAAGCACGCATCACTAACAGACATACAACCTGGCATCTGCCTCCCCAAACGGCACCACATGGATGACACGACAGTCAGGAGAAATAATCCTGCCAACGCTGTTTGACCCGAAGGGATCTAACCAAGACTTGAGACTTTACTTCCAAGTTATGGAAAATATGACAGATGGAGAAATGACCTGAACCACATCACGGGGAAACAATCAGATAAATTCAGAACGTGGGACGTTCCACGGACAACAGGCCTGACCTTTACAGAAGTCAATGTCATGGGGGCGCCTGGGCAGGACAGTCAGTCAAACATTTGAATCTCAGTCTGGGCTCAGGTAGTGATCTCAGGGTCCAACAATGGAGCCACATGTCAGGCTTCATGCCACGTGCTGAGTCTGCTACAGTCTCCCTCTCCCTCTGCCCTTCCCTGCCTTGCGCGCTCACTTGCTGTCCCTCTCTCTCTCTCTTCCTCTCTCTCTCTCAAGTAAATAAATACATATATCTTAAAAAGCCAATGTCATGAAAAAAAATTGTTCTTGACCTAAAAAGACTAAAGAATATAACAACTAAATACAAATACCTTGCCTGGATGGTGTTTTGTTTTGTTTTAAAAGCTGTAAAAATAGTTTTGGGACAATCAGAAGAAGTCTGAGAAAAGACTGGTTAAGAAATGATGATTAATTTGTAACAGTGCAAACGCCCTGTTATGAATTATGAACGCCCACATTTTGCTGCAGTATTTGGGCCTGCAGACCGTTACTTCCAAGTGATGCAACAAAACAACATACAAAACATACATACCAAATTAGACCTTCTGGGGAGAGGGTCTGTGGTTTCTGTCATCCCAGGAAGGACACGTATGATGGTCTGTAACCTACGGTGTTAACCATTGATCAGGAGACCGCAGCGCTTGCACGTGGCAGGGCTCCGTATGTACATCTTGCACGAGCGAATGGCTTCCGAGGACCAGCAATGCTAACCGTATGGAATAGCTGGCTTGCGCACCTGCCCTGAGCAAACGGCATGCGGTCCCACTCGGTACACAGGCTCCGGCCGAGCACACGGCACATGCTGGACACATTTGGGGCCTCAGGTGCAAACCACTGGGTCCGACACCCAGGGTCATGTCTGGACTCTGGAACCCTAAAGCCGGGTGACCAGCAGGATGTCCCTGGGGGCGGGATTCACTTAGGACACATCTTATCTGCAATGGGGGCAGGGGTGCATGACACTGGGGCATCTGGGTGCTGGGGGGGCGGAGCACGGCCAGGACATTCTGACCCCTCAGGGAGCACAGCCAGGAAGTCCTGACCCTGGGGAGAGCACAGCCAGGAGTTCCCAACCCTGGGGGGAGGCCCAGTCAGGACACCTCTACCCCTGGGGGAGCACAGCCAGGACGTCCTGACCCCAGGGGGAGCACAGTGGGGACGCAGGACTGGGATGCCCTGGCTACCCTACTACATCTCCGTAAGATGTCAGAAAGCTCAGATGAGACCATCCATATGGAGGCACTCTTTGAGCTGGACGGTGTGGCCAACATGGAGAGGGCTTCAGGGCAGGCCAGACAGTGTGCTCACCACCCACACGTTCAGAACCAGTAAAGCACTGACCGTCCCAGAAAGGCCCCCATGCCTCTGCCCCTGTATCAGTTAACATCTCTGAAACATTCTGGTTATGTCACAGGCTTCCACTGCAGGGGAACGACCCATCTGTTCCACATCTGGCTCTGGGGCAGGATGCAGACGGCCAGCGCTGGGGAAACAAGAAGGCCTACCCAGCTCCTATACCCAAATGAGAATCCTGAAACCCGAAGTCACATCAGGGGTCACCCAATGCCCCATCCCGAGTGCCCTGCTGTTCTTGGGACTCTTGTCAGTGCCTCCTCCTACTGCGGCCAGCAGACTAGCCAGGTGATGTGTGCCACTTGAGGAAGTATCTGGCAGGGTGTGGTGCCATACGCAGCTCTTGCCCAGGAGAATCACTGTCCGTTGCAAAACTAGCAGAAGGAGGAACTGCTGTTGGTATCCACACTGTATGAGCAGACACTCCTCACCCACTGTGGCCCCTGCCCAACAGCAGATGGAGCGCTTCAGAATTCCCGGCCCTGTTTTCTTGACAGCAGCTGGCATCTACCCTGGGAGGTAATATGTCTCCTTCAGCTTCTGCAACTCCTGCTGTCCAACGCTCTCGTCCTGGATGCCAGAGAGGGGACCCAGGGGACACAGGGTGCAGTGGAGACTCCACAGCCCAGTGAGGGGACCCAGGGGACATGGGGTACAGCATGAACTCCACGGCCCACAGAGGGGACCCAGGCGACACAGGGTGCAGTGTGGACTCCATGGCCCAGAGAGGGGACCCAAGGGGCCCAGAGAGAGGACCCAGGGGACACGGGGTACAGCGTGGACTCCACGGCCCAGAGAGGGGACCCAGGGCACACGGGGTACAGCAGGGACTCCATGGCCCAGAGAGGTGCCAGCATGGAGGGACCTGGAGGTACACTCTGGCCTCCAGATTGCTTCTCACAACCACATGTGTGGCTCTGAACAGGAGACCCTTCTTTCTCATCATCAGAAGGCACCTGGCTGAGCACTCTAGTCCCTGGGGAAACCCACTTAATGGGAAACAGGCCATTCTAGAAAGAAAGGTCTCTGACACCACTTACTAACCCAGAAAAGACAAGATGATGTGATGTGGGACTGGTTAGCAGACGAGGGGCTGGGGCTTGCTGATGCCGCAGGCCTGGGCCCCTGCTTATGGCTTGGCTGGGCACCCAGTGGCTGCAGGGCACTGCATTTGTGGGGTCAGGGGTGGGTGTTGCTCCCCCAGGGCCAGGCATCTGTGCTGTTCTGAAGGCCAATGAGGCCACATAAACTGTCGGCACCAGGATGCAACATGCTCTGCACAGTGGACAGCCCCATGGGGCTCTGCAGGGGCACAGGGGCAGTGACAGCAGACAGGGGGACAGGACAGGCTTCAACATGCTACAGAGGGGCTCTGAGCAGCAGGTGCCAGAGGTAAACCAAAAGGTTACGACACAGGCTAGATGCCCACCTGTGCCCACCACTGAGGATTTGGCAGCAAACAGGTGTGGTCAGTGCCTACCCTCCCAGAGCTTCTATCAGGTGATGCCACTGAAAGACCCTTTGGAAGCTGAGACCAGAGCTGACTATGGGGGTCACACAGCCCTCAAAGGGGGTGCCACTCGCCTCTTCCCCCCACGGCCTAGGTCCCAGCCACAGAGGTAGGCTCTCAGCTCCCCAAACACTAGCCACATGTTCAGATGCAGTGCCCGGTGAAAACCCCTCTGATGCCTTGTGAGGCTCCAGGGGTACAGTGGAATCTCTCTCCCACCCCCAGGAGGCCCAGCCCTGGTCTGCAGCCTCATTTCCTCCTGCTGTCCACTTAGGCCTGACCCCACAGGCAAACTGAAGCCCCTCCATACCTCCAGCAGGGCCACGCTCCCTCCTACCTGAGCCCTCTGAATATGCTACTCCCTCTGCACTGAGCACCATTCCTCTTCCAGCTGGAAATACCTGCTGAAGGCCATGTCCTCTGGCAATGCTTCCCTGAGCTGATAGGCTGAGACCACATGCTCTGCCACCTGTGACACCCAAAGTACCCCACACTGCTCCTCTCTGCACCCCGAGTCCTGGCTAAGTCATGTAATCAGCTGTTGAACACCAGCTCTTTCTGTCACATTTGCACAGAGACTGTGTCTGCCTTATCCCCAGAGCCCAGCACAGCATCTGGCACAGGGGAGTGATAAACATGGGCTAAAGGAGGTAAAAACAGGACAGGACTGAGCACCTGAAGCACCCAGAGGGCTTCCTACATGTCGGCTGATCCTCGGCACATGTCCTATCTGACACAGTGGTCAGTTACTAGGGAGAGAAGCGATTTCTCCTGCCCCCAAGCAGCACCAACGGCTAGCTGCATATCATGTCAGCCACTCTACACCTTCCTGTACCCAGGGTTTGGCCCCAGGCACATGGACGCTGGGGTGGGAGGCAGGGCTGGGTCTCAGGGAGTGGCTGCTGTGGCAAATGTCACAATGGGGATCGTCCCTGCCTCCCCTCACTCTACACCCAGGTAGGTATGCCTTCAAAACAAGTTTCTTTTCCCTGGTTTTCAGCTTCACGTGGACGGAACCCTACTGCATTTTTCTGCAGGGATGCACATCAACATCATGCTTCTGAGGTTCCTTCCTGTGACGATGAGCAGATTTTGTTCATTCTTATTGCTCTCTGACTATATCATTCTACCTCTGACATATGGGCACACCCTGGAGATCCTGCAGGTTCAGCTCCAGAACACCACAAGCCAAATGAATTTTTTTGTTTTCCAAAAAGTACATATGGAAATTGGTTCACACTATGTTGTAGTCTATGAAGCGTGCCATTGCATCAGGTCTAAAAAACAATATACATACCTTAAATAAAAAATACCTTATTGCTACAAAATGATGTCATATGAGTGTTCAGTGAATTGTCATCACAGATCACATCTCACCATGATGGCTGTGATAACAATGAAAAGGTCTGAAATATTGTGGAAATCATTGCAGAGACCCAGAGCTAGAAAAGGCTGCTGTAAAATGGCACTGATGGATGGACTTGTGGGATGCAGGGCTGCTGCGAACTCCCCTTGGTAAAATGTGCAGCATCTGCAAAGCCCAGTAAAATGAGGTATGCCTGAGGGCTGCTTCCGACAGCCACCTGGAGCACTTCCTGTTTGGGACAATCACCCTGCTCTGGGAAGGTCTGTGTCTGTGTGCCCTGGTGCGTTCGAGCAGGTCAGGCCACCCACACTGAACCCACGCTGAGGGCACTCACACTGCTCCACAGCCCTGCTGACACCTGCTACTGTCAGCTTTTATGGTATTGCCAGTCAGGAGGACGAGAAACAGACGCTCATTGTTTGTGTGTATTGGTGTTTAATGCTATTAGAGAAGAAGAGGGATAGAAGGGAAGAGGCATGACACAGGCAGAGCGAGCGGCCTGGAGCCCTCCAGCACATAAAGGTAGGAGAGCACTGTGCTCCCTGACCCAGAAGCAAGTGCTACAAATGCTTATGCTTGGGGAGGCGTGCAACTACCTTCCATCCCTCCTTCCTCTGCTAACTCTGCTAGCTTTGGTCCGGTCCTTAGGGCCGAGCTCACCCTCACAGGTGGAGCAAGACCATGAGTCTTGTGCCTCCTGAGCCAGTGCTTGCTTCAGAGGTGAGGATATGACTCAAGTCTGCTAGTCACAAGGAGGCCTAGTTGAGATGGGGAGAAGATTCTGTGGTTTCTTGAGAATCTGCAGGAGGTGAGGTCATATGGTTTAGAGCTACAAGAGTTATTTTGCTAAGCAGAAGGCTAGCCAGTGTGAGAATGGAGCCAACCCAGAAATGAAATGGGAGAACCTGGATCCTGATGGCATCTTGTAAAACCCTGTATCGCCCCTTGAACTGTGCTATCACACAAGTTTATTATGCCCTTTATGCTCAGCCAGCTTGGACCTCTGTGTCAGCCGGGGGGGGGGGGGGGGGGGGAGGGAAGGACTCCTGACTGATGTTGCACAGGAAATAATCGAAGGTTACCAGGCTGAAACACGCAAAGAATTTGCGCAAAAAAAAAACAAAAACAAACAAACAAAAACAGCCTATTTATCTAGACAAAGGTAGGCTCCAATGGCAGTTCCAATCTCTGGCTCCCCCAGGACAGGCTGGATCTGCAGCCTGCCCTCAGCTGCCATGGCCCCTTCCATGGCTCCTGCAGGTATAGACAGAACCTTCTTCTATCCCCTGGCCGTTATTCTAACCAAAGCCAAGAATGAGGATCCTGGGTTAGCACCAAAACCCAGATTTTCACCCCGCTGCAGTCAATTGTGCAGCATGGGGCTGGATCCTTGACCTTTGCTCAGCTCAATATTGCCACCAGGAAAACGCGGGCGGGAAGGGACACGTAGGCCATGCGCAGGACAGACTGAAATCGGTCTGGTGGGCACACTATGTGCAACACAAAGTCGTGGCCATTATCAAGAGCCACCAAAGCAGAAGAAGCACAGATGAAATCTTGAGGTCAGGTATCCCCTGCTGTTTTTCGACCATGTGGCTATCAGGGAGGAAAACACCAGTTTTGCAGAGCTAGCTTTTTCGAGATCATAAAGGGAGCCTGGAACTCAACATCGACAGTAGGTGGGACAGAGATACTCTTACCATGCATTTCCCAGAGAAAGGGGGATCTAAGCAACTAGCAAGGGAGTTAAACTTTACATCAAATATAAGAAATCCATGTGCTTACATTTCAGCACCTCTGAAATGTGATCAGTATGATATCATAACTCAACTGGAAAGACATGTTTTCTATGTGGAGCATACACAGATGGACAGCATCTTAGATTTGCTGGAATGTGGCCTATCTCCTACAAAGCACCACCAGTGGTGTCCTTCTAACAGTTCTTGTCCTGTCACTCTCCTGCTTCAAAGCTCCCAGTGGTGGTCAATGCTGTGCAATCTGGCACACCGAGTCTCCCAGCCTGGCCCCCACCACAGCCTCACCCTAAAGCCGGCTACACGGAGCCAGGAAAACAGCTCCTTCCTCAGGGCCCCTGCTCCCCACCCCCTGTCCCTGTACACACTCTGTTTTCAGCACCAGCTCATCTCGAAAGGCTAGAATCAGACCTGTACTGGTGAGGCCCTCCCTGTGTCCATTTCACCCTCCAGCTGACCAGCTCTCCCTGGGTGGCTCCTGCAGCTCTGCATGCATTGCAGGTCGTTGCAGTCCAACCAAGGATTTCACAGTTGACATGTTTACCCATCTCTCCCCAAACAGGAGCTGAGCCCAAGGGCCATTCCTCACCAGTCCTCTTATCTCCAGTGTCTGGCACAAAGTAGGTGGTCCTCAGTGTTTGTGAACCAGTTACCACCTGGCTCCAGAGCACCATCCTCTTCTCCATCCCTCCCCCCACTCTATGCTTCCCTTGTCCACTTCACAATCTTGCTTTTGCAGAATGTGCCCTCAGATTAGATGTTCTAGACCACAGATCGATCTTTCTTTCTTTCTTTCTTTTCTTTCTTTCTTTCTTTCTTTCTTTCTTTCTTTCTTTCTTTCTTTCTTTCCTTTCTTTCTTTCTTTCTTTCTTTCTTTCTTTCTTGATTTTATTTATTCACGAGAGACACACAGAGAGAGAGAGAGAGGCAGACACAGGCAGAGGGAGAAGCAGGCTTCATGCAGGGGGCCTGACATGGGACTCGATCCCAGGTCTTCAGGATCAGGCCCTGGGCTGAAGGTGGCGTTAAACCACTGAGCCACCAGGGCTGCCCCGACCACAGACCTTTCCTAGATACCCCCCTGCCTCCCTCCACACACACTGTTTTGGGTTAAAGTTCAACATTTCATGCCTACCAGTCTGGCGAGTTGTACTTCCTCCTGGATAACAATCAAATTAAGCCTTTACTTTCCAAAGCCATTGTCTTCCTGTTCTGATCCCCAGGTCTAAGTCTGAAGTCTCCTCAGAAAACTGTTTGGACTCTGGACTTCCGCTGTGGTTTGCAATGTTTTCTGGGGTGACCAGCCCTCATCTGAGACCAGCCCATTGCTCCCATGTAGGAAACTGACATGTAAGAAGTCATCCAGTGCTCCTGGGCCTCAGTGTCCTTACCCCTTAAGGACAGAAATAACTATATCTTGTCAGGCTCATCACACTGTGTGAGGTTCATGTGAAGCCCCACAAGTGCTTTCAACAGCAAAGAGCTCTACAGACACTCATGCTAGGAAGAAATGGAGCCAACATGTAAGAGCTTCCAATCATCAAGGCTACAACTTGAGCAATGAGCAACAGCATAGAGTAATATTGGATTATCACCCAAAGTATCACATCAATACCCACGAGTATGTGCTGATAATAAAGGGCTGAATAAGTCAATCAATAAAGGACAAGAGAGACTAATCTCCATGCAAAGAATTCCAAATAATAAACATAAAAACTTGTCCTCAAGGAGAATCTAGCCCTCCTTGGGTGTGGGTTTCACAGGCACTTCTCTCCAAAGGGTAGGCATGAAAACGGGGGGTGGGGGGGGGGGGACAGAGTAACTTTACAGTGGAGACACCTGGCAAGCACTACATCAGGTGACCACCACCAGTGTCCAGTCACAGGCCGTGCTGACAGTATGTACCCTTGCTGCCATGCCAGGAGCAGGGCCACCTACCTGGGGTGGGCTTAGGAGAAGAACATCCAGGACAGAGGCATCTCACAGCCCGCATGACCAGCATTCCTCCAAACTCTCAGGATCCCCCAGAACAAGCCTCAGCGGATGAAGTGCCAAGCCAAGGGGACCATAGGAGGGCATGCTGACCCCATGGAACCTGGTAACCTGGCCGGGATCCTGACACGGAACCAGTGCCTAGCTGAAAACTCGGTGAATCCCAACAACTATCGGCAATAGTCACACAACAGCAGGGGTTCGTTAGCTGTGACAGATGTCTGAAGTAAGGTAACGTGTAATACGGGATAAGGGGCTTGGGGAACTCTACTGTCCTCGCAATTCTGTCCGTAAACCCGAAGTAGAAACAGTCTACTCAGAAGGATCGCGGCACAAGACCCAGGCAGCCCGTTCTGAAGACGGTGCGGGGAGCGCACCCGGGGCTCGGCATGCAGCCCCTACAAGGCCGGGCCGCGCCACGGGTTCCGGGAGGACCCTGGCCATCGGGGGTCACGGCCGGGGGCAGTGGGGCTCTGCAGGGTGCGCCTCCCGCGCGCTGCTCGGCCCCAGGCAGGAGGGCGCCCCCGGTACTACGCGCCCCAGCCCTGCTCGCCCCCTGAGCACGGCGGACACCTGCCGGCGCTCCGGGCGGGAAGGTCAGGGCGGGGAAGCCAGGGCGGGGAAGCCAGGGCGGGCGCCCAGAACCCCAGCGCCCCGCCCCGGCCCCCGGCCCCGCGACTCACCGCACTGCCCGCTCTGGGCCGCGAGCTCCCGGCCGGGGGCGCTGCTCCCCCGCGGCAGCCAGCTGGGGTCGCGTCCCCTCGGCTCTGCCTCCCGGCTCCCCGAGGTCCGCTCCGAGATTTCTCCCGGATCCGCGTCCCGATTGGCCGAGTCCGCACGCCACCGCCCAATGGCAGCTCGAGACGGGCACTACGTCACCGATCACCAGGCAAATCCGCGGGCCTCCGCAGGGGGCGGGGCGGCCGGGGCCGAACGGACGAATCCGCGGGCGGGCGGGCGGGGCGCGCTCCCGCGAAGGCCTAGTTGGGCCCCGGGGCCAGACCCCCAGGCTGGCGCCCCCGGCCCCCCCCGGCCCGCCCCCTGCCTGGATGGGTCCGGGTGGGCGGGGGCCTGCGGCCGACGGGGGCGCGCCAGAGGCTCCGCATGAAGTAGGGCTCCCTGCCCCCAACGTGGCCTCATTTTGCTTCCTGAACCCGGAAGGTCTTTCGCAAGCACGTACTCGCGGAGAGGGGGGTATTTGCAAAAACTCACGACCGTTTCCGAAGCGCCTGCGATGGCCGAGGAGCTTTCCCTAAAACACCCCGAAACAGGGCAGCACTATTGTGCCCATTGCACAGAAAGGAAAGCAGAGGTTGCAAGAGCTGGGCCCCACGCGCTGCGGCTCTCTCCCTCCTCGTGGCCGCACTGGGGCACTCGGGTCCCCCACCGTTGCCGTGGGGGTCTCCGGCGACCCGGCGCATCCCGGCCGCCATCCTCAGACCAGGCGCTCCCAGGCCGCGCGGGGTCGGAAGCCCGTGGGGCGGGGCTGGGCGCCAGACACTCACCTGCTCCGGGCCCTCGGGGTGGTCGGGGGTCCAGGTGCGGCGGGGGCCAGAGAGCGGGTTCGGGGTCTCGAGCCCTAGAACCCGCCGGGCCCCCGCCCCTCCTGCGGGGTGGGGCAGGAATTCGAAGCGAAAGCAGTGGCTTCAAGGGTGCAGTGGAGAGGGTGGGGCGTGCCACCGCCTTCCGCCTACACTTCGGCCGGCGTCCTCGTCCCCGCCCCCGCCCCCACCCCCGCCTCCACCGCCCCGCCTCACCCCCAACCCCGCCCGGCTTCTCTCCCTTGCTTCCAACTCTGCGGAGGAGGGGTGGGGACCTCACCTACGGACTCGACGCCGGCGGTCTGAGCACCTGCTCTTTTACTTGTTGGTATGGAAGCAAGCGTGTGATTCCCAGCCTGCGGATCTGATCTCTCCCTTCCCTGGAGGGTGCTTGCCCCATTCTGAGGCCATGCTGTACGTCCTGCAGCAGTCCAGGGCCTTGGCCTTGCTATCTCCCTAGCCCAGGCAGAGGCACACCAGGGCCCTGCTTATCTCTGTGAGCCACTTCTCCCTCCCCCTCGGCCTCAACCCCTCGGCCACGGAACACTGGGTCCCAGCTCCTTACTGGCTGCCCATTGGTCACTCTCCTCAACTGGCATCTAGATGCATCTTCCTATGCCACTGTAAATCAGCTCCCCATCAGGCATCGTTCCCTTTCACTTTATTCATGCATGTGCCAAGGTTTTATTTTTTTTTTTTTTTTTTTTTTTTTTTAACTAAAACAGTTGACAATTTTATTTTCACATTTCACAATACAAATGAAAATTGCCTTTTTTTTTGTCTCACTACTCCCCTGCAAAAACTATTCTCAATAGGAAGGGGAAGCAAGTCTTCCTTGTCATGCTGTTAGAAAACACCCAGAGTCACAGCACCATGATCTCCTGGTGAAGTAGAACAAGTAATATAAAATGAATATAAAGAGGTTCCTGTCTCTCCTTATCTGTCTGGTCGAGTCATTCCTGGCCGAGTGGGCACCATCATGGGACGAGCAGGAGGTCTCATCATTGGGGGCCCAGGCATCATTGGCATATGGCCTCCCATAGGTGGCCTCATTCCAGGAGCAGGTCCCACTGGCATCATCCCAGGAGGAGGAGGGCCCATCATTGGCATCATGGGAGGGCCCCCCATATGGGGGGCTGGCATCATACCAGGGCGAGGAGGACCCGGGAGACTGGGGGGAGGTGGGATCATTGCCCCTGCAGGAGGAGGAGCAGAGAATGGAGTAGGAGGTATCTTTCCTTGTTGAAATGCAGCAGTTGTTTTGTCGATCAGGCTCTGAGCCTGCTCTTCCATCCATTTCTGATAGTAGTCTTTCACATTCTCTTTGTGTTTCCTACCACTGCAGTGTGTCTTTCTCACAGATGGAGAGTCATGGGTGAGGTATGTGTCGCAGTAGTCACAATAAAACTTAGGCATGTTGCTCTGCAGGCCGTTGGCCACTCCGTCCCGCGCCGCCCGGAAATGACTGTGCCAAGGTTTTATATAACCCCAGTGCTCCTCCCATCGTGCCCTCCTTCATGTCCATCCCCCAGTGACCCATCTCCTGACCCCCTCCCTTACAACGACCTTCAGTTTGTTTCCTGTGATTAAGACTCTTTTAAGGTTTGTCTCCCTCTCTGATTTTATCTTATTTCATTTTTCCCTCCTTTTTCTATGATCCTGTTTTGTTTCTTATTTTCCAAATATGAGTGAAACCATATGATAGTTGTCTTTCTTCAACTGACTTATTTCATTCAGTATCATATCCTCCAGTTCCATTCATGTCCATGTAAATGGTAGGTATTCATCCTTTCTGATACCTGAGTAATATCCGTTGTATATATACCACATCTTTTTCCATTCATCTGTCAAAGGACCTTGTGGCTGCTTGCAGTTTGGCTATTATGGACATGGCTGCTATGAACGTTGCAGGTGCACCTTCAGATCATAATCACAAAATGGTGAGCCAGAGCTTGCCATCACTGGCATCTTGATTTTGGCAAAATCTCAACTGCTCATCCTGAGACTTCTGTTGGCGTATCACTGCCTCGTCTGCATGAACCACCAGCTTCCATCTTTCCTCACAGTCTCAAAGTGTCTTTATGTTTTCCTTTTATCAGTAAAGTCTTGTATTTCATATTGTAATCTTCATCTATTAGGAGTTTAACAGGCCTTTTCCAAACGATGCCGGTATTTTTATTGCAATTGCTATTATTTTGTGAGTGTTATGGTCACAGAGCAGGCCAGCTCCGAGGGAGCATGCCCACCAGGGATCTTGTGGGCATTGTGGCAGTGTCAGTAAAATATGTATTGGGCCCCAATCCTATGCTGGATGGCCTGAAGTGCTATGGAGGTGGCCTGGGGCGGGCAGCTGAGTGCAGTGTGGTGGCTGGGCATAGCACTCCATGGTGGCTGTGTATCCAACATCTGGGCTTGTTCTGTGTGGTGCCTGGGCTGCTCATGGCAGCAGCTGCACACTGGCAGCTGGGCAGATGGCATGCACAGCTTTAATGACATTTGCCCAGAGCCCTGCACCAAGACTGTGCATGTGTGCAGCCCTGCCTCCCCCAGGTAACTCCGTGTTAATGCAGGGGGAAGAGAGGAACATGGCACCTGCCAGCTTCCTCATTTTTAAAGAAGTCCCCAAACATGCTCTGAAATCAATGTGAATGGATCCATCTTGTTTGCCCCTGAGTTTGTGTAAACTACCATTTTAATGTCATCTGTGCACGTGGGCTGCCATCTGTATGACAGTGATGGCCGCCTGTCACTCGCCCTTCAGGATTGCCCAGTGCTAAGTCAGTGGACTTTTATAGCGCCAGGCTCCATGTCCCACTGCTGTTTAAAACTCAGGGAATTGGGCCCCTCTGGCTTTTTTTTTTTAATTTGTTTATTTATGAGAGACACACAGAGAGAGGCAGGGATGTAGGCAGAGGGAGAATCAGGCAACCTGTAAGGAACCTGATGTGTAACTCAATCCCAGGACCCTGGGATCACACCCTGAGCCAAAGGCAGGCACTCCACCACTGAGCTACCCAGGTGCCCCAACCCCTCTGGTTTTTGAAGCCAAACATTACGGGAGTTAGTTTTCCCCATATGAGCCCCCTCCTTCAAGGGCCAGTTTCTTTGCCCTTCCCGTGCCCACAGGCTGCTGGCAGCCTCCCCTGCCTTTCTCACCTTCCTAACCTTTCAGATGTGGTTTATTCTCTATATTTAGTTGTGGAGCTTGTTCTGCCAGTCTCTGGATGGCTCTCTGGTTTACTGACTTGGATGTGGTTGGTACCTACCACTTACCTGAGATGGGGTGAGCTCAGGGTCCTTCTGCTTAGGTACCTTCCCAAGCTCCACAGAATGGAATTTTGACTCGGGGTGGATCATACCCAGAGATCACTCATACCTGGTTTAATGATTTTGATTGTGAGATTTAGGTCTTCTGAGCTGATGATATATAGATGAGGTTGTGAACTTGAGTTGATGCTATAATGGATTGAGACTTTTAGGAATGTTGGGTGCACATATTTTGCATATGGAGTGGACATGAATTTTGGGGAGCCAGAGGGTAGAGTGTGGTAGGTTAAATAATGGGCTTTAAAGATATCAGTGCCCTAATCCCCAGAACCTGTGACTGTTTCCCTTTCATGACAAAAGGGACGTTGTAGATGTGATTAATTTAAGGATCTTGAGGTGAGCAGAATATCCTGGATTTCCAGGTGGGCCCTAGATATAATCACAAGCATCCTTATGAGAAGAATGAAATTTTACTGCAAAAGAGAAGAAAAGACTTGAGTGGTGTGAACATGGGAGAAGGAGCTACAAGCCAAGGAATATAGGTGGCTGCTGGAATCTGAAACAGGTGAAGAAGTGGGTGCTCCCTTCAGAACCTCTAGAAGGAATCGGCTCTACTGACATAATGATGTTAGTCCCGTAAAACTCATCCTTGTGACTTTTTAAAAATTAACTTTTGTTAAGTGGAACACAGAACGCCACATGGTGAGCTGTAGTTTATCCACAGATAAATGTCAGTAGAGGAGTTTATAACTCCTAAGTCTTGGAGGAGGTACCCAGCATGCCTCAGGGAGACACACAGGGAGGCCAAGTTAGTGAAGATGGAGAGGGAGGCAGGACCTGGAAACCTGCCTCTGTTGGGGCCATGGGTGGGGTGCTCTGGGGGTCCCTGGGCTAAGGCTGGATTTTCAAACTAAATAGAGTGCATAATGGTCTAAGTCTTACCAGGGGTACACACAGGGAAAGTCCTGGGAGACAAGGAAGACTGCTGATCACAAGGGCTGTTGGGGAAGTCATCACAGAAACTGACATTTGCTTGTGACTCTGTGGGCTGCTGTGTAGGGCATGCCCTTCCCTGCAGGCCTTGGCCAAGGAAAAAGATGCCAAGGCTGCCACACCTGGAGTAGTGGAGCTAGGCTCTTGACATTCCTTTGGACTCCTGGCCTCCAGAGATAATACATTTTGTGTTATTTTAAGCCATTAAGTTTGTGGTAACTTGTGACATCACCAGGAGGAAATTCATACAGCTGGCTCCGGTTTAACAGACACATTGCTTCCTGGGGAGAAACACCTTGCCTCCCAGGGGCTGTCTTCCACTTGGTGCTGTGAGTGAGCTTCAAAGGAAGCACTGCACCATTTTATGAAGCCACTTTCTTCTGGGTGATGGACATATGCTAAGGTCAGGGAATTCAGTGGGCATATGTCCCTTTCCACATTTCCTCTGCTATAAAGTATGTCACTTGTCAGATGTGAAGCTGCTTAGAATACCATGGTGATGGGCAAGGTGCCATGCAAGTTTACAGTTGTAAAGCTTGTGGTCCAGTCTTAAACGGAAACTCCATGCTGGAGTGGGTATCTCTGCTGGAAGAGGTTAGCTCAGCAGACCTGAATTGTTCAAACCCTGCACATTCCCAAGAAGGACCTGTTTCCACGATTGGTCTTTGGCCAGCTCCTGGGCACCAAGCTCTTGCAGTGTCTTGACTAATGTTTTTCATGTTGTTGTATAAGGCCTAGACATATGTGTTTAATATCATAAAATTGTTATCAGCTTAATATTATTATGTGGCCTTGGCCCAGGCAAACTGGGAGAGCTCCAAGTGGCCGCACTGTAAGTCCCCCGCTCTGCTCGACCAGTGAGCACTCTAGCCAAAGTGCCCTTCCTATCAAAGGGACCAGGCACATTCCTGCTTATCCCGGAGTAGTGAGATTCAACTTCCTGACAGCCCAAGGAATTCCTCAAACAAACCAATCCCATTCTCAGGGACCATCTCAACCTCTTGATACTACAAAGTTCACCTCTCAACGGTCCCACCTGCTCACTGTTGCCAGGTGCAAACCCCCTATTGTCCCGCATGGTGTAGCACAGGGTACTTTTCCATTACATGGTCTTTGAGTGCGGTCTCACTTAACCGCACCCTCCTTTCTTCAGGAGCATGCTGACCTATGACATGACATCGATGGCCTTCTCCTGGGAGGAGCTTCACTCGACATGCTCATTCAGGACAAACACCCACAAAGGGGCTCACGAAAAAAGGGATGGTTCAATGCCCCATACATGTTACAAGATCCTGTTCACCATCTCTGTTAATCATCTCCAGGTATGCGATGTCCTAGTGGCTGTCAGGACATGTGGCTGACACCTGCCATTGAACTCATCTGTCCAGTTTCAGGGGCTACCCCATAACCCTAAGGCAGGATTCCCTCACTCACCAACAAGGTGAACAGATGATTAAAGCACATGTCGGAGGGTTTTGAGCCACACAGTACCAGTTTGTCTGGATAGTTTATATGGACATGTATGTATTCTGTGGGGAATACCTGCTTTCCCCCTGGATAGTCATTGTGTGCCTGCATGACTCACTTCCAGTGAGACCCTGGACTGCTAGCTTCGATGAGCTTCCTTGGTTGGCCACACTTCACGCGTGGTGTCACACATTGCGGCTGGAGGAATTGTGTTCCTTGGGGACCGGGAACCTGGACTTCTGATTTCCTCTGGACTTGACCCCATGTGCCTATTTCCTTAGTGGATTTTACTTTGTATACTTTTGTTATGTTAGGTACTATAATGCATGCTATGTAATAAATTGTAACTGCGAATACAACAGTTTCTTGGTTACCCATGAAACCTGAGGGTGTGATGGGTTTCCTCTCATCCATCACAGCATCTGTCCCTAAGAGAGCTAACGTGATACCCTTTGCTGAAGGAAAGGGCCAGATAGAATGAACCTGTTGTTAGGCCACTAGCTGGCTTCTCTCAGGAACGATGCTACATTGGGAGCTAAGAATTGACCTACAGGTTGAGAGCTCACCAATAGTGGAAGTTTTGCAGAGTGGATGTCTGTTTTTATTGAGCCGTGCATGACCTCTAGTCAAATCAAACTGGTTTTGTTTCTCAAACCGGACTTTTAGAGTTCAGTCATTCTCCAAGTCCGATGAAAATGTTTTCAAACAATGCAGACCAAAGTCACACTTGACAATTACAATTTTTAAAAAATCTGCTGGAGCTGAATGTGGGCCTGAAAGAGTGGAGGGATACAGCCAGGGACACACTGTGCGCCTCCCTCCTGCTGGCGCTCTTGGCCTGCACTCATCCTAAGCTGGTTCATCCAGACCTGGAGGGAGGTTTGTGCATAGACCCAAAGTCCAGCCCTGGCCTCTGCCCTAGTGACCGCTGCAATATCCACATTTGGCAATTCCACTAGGTTTCCTCTTGTGATGAATGGAGAGTGCTCATGGTTATCAGGGATGTTGGGAGGATGGCATGGTAGGAGGGAAGCAACTGGTCACAAAGAGAGTGTTCTTCTTCCTTCTTCTTCTTTCTTCTTTCTTCTTTCTTCTTCTTCCCCTTGCAAAAGATTCCAGGGTCCTCTTCCAAGATGAGTCAGGGCCGTTTTACAAACAACTAGGAATGAGGGATATGAACAAATAAAGACAACATTCTCATTTTTAAGAATCGTTTGTTTCATGGCATCACTGATTTCTCAAAACCTCTCCTTGTGGGCTCTTAGTTGTTTTTCTTTTTCCTCAGTTTCCTTCCTTTCCATCAAAGTGTCTTCTATGTTACTTACTCTTTCCTCTGCCTCATTTACCCTAGCTGTTAGAGCATCCAATTTATTTTTTTTCTCATTAAACTTTTGTTTTAATGGGTCTCAAAATTCTGTTACAGATTTTTGTCAAGTTGTTTCCATTAAAAAGTATTGATTTTAAAAACTAATAACTTAAAACTGCCACACACGCACACACACAAAAAAACAAATGGTCCACAAAACATTCTCCTTTCCTTCTGAAGGTTTTATGATGCATTGTTATCATTAACCAGTCTTTTACTATTAAACTTAAATGGCCAATTGACACAAACAGTTCTGAGACTGTTCTTCCACCACTCATTAAGACTGGGGTGGCAGGTATTGGGGATAATATTTATTTAGCCTTCTGAGCTTTCTGGGCAGACTTGGTGACTTTGCCAGCTCCAGCTGCCTTCTTGTCCACTGCTTTGATGACACCCACAGCAACCGTCTGTCTCATGTCACGAACAGCAAAATGGCCCAGAGGAGGATAGTCAGAGAAGCTCTCAACACACATAGGTTTGCCAGAAACCATATCAACAATGGCAGCATCCCCAGATTTCAAGAACTTGGGACCATCTTCCAGCTTCTTTCCAGAATGCTCAGCAAACTTGCAAGCAATGTGAGCTGTGTGACAATCCAGCACAGGTGCATATCCAGCACTGATTTGGCCTGGATGGTTCAGGATAATCACCTGAGCTGTGGAGCCAGCTGCTTCCATTGGTGGGTCATTTTTGCTGTCACCAGCCACGTTGCCACGATGAACATCTTTGACAGATATGTTCTTGACATTGAAGCCCACATTGTCCCCAGGAAGAGCCTCACTCAAAGCTTCATGGTGCATTTCAACAGATTTTACTTCAGTTGTAACATTGACTGGAGCAAAGGTGACCACCATGCCAGGCTTAAGAACACCAGCCTCCACTCGACCCACTGGGACAGTACCAATACCACCAATTTTGTAGACGTCTTGGAGAGGCAGACACAAGGGCTTATCAGTTGGACAAGTTGGTGGCAGAATGCAATCCAGGGCTTCAAGCAGTGTGGTTCTGCTGGCTGGCATTCCCATCTTTATGGGTGACTTTCCATCCCTTGAACCAAGGCATGTTAGCACTTGGCTCCAGCATGTTGTCACCATTCCAACCAGAAATTGGCACAAATGCTACTGTGTCGGGGTTGTAGCCAAATTTTCTTAATGTAGGTGCTGACTTCCTTAACAATTTCCTCGTATCTCTTCTGGCTGTAGGGTGGTTCAGTGGAATCCATTTTGTTAACACCAACAATTAGTTGTTTTACACCCAGTGTGTAAGCCAGAAGGGCATGCTCATGGGTCTGCCCATTCTTGGAGATACCTGCTTCAAATTCACCAACACCAGCAGCAAAAATCAGGACAGCAGTCAGCCTGAGATGTGCCTGTAATCATGTTTTTGATAAAGTCTCTGTGTCCTGGGGCATCAATGATGGTCACATAATACTTGCTGGTCTCGAATTTCCACAGGGAGATATCAATGGTGATACCACGTTCACTTTCAGCTTTCAGTTTATCCAAGACCCAGGCATACTTGAAGGAGCCTTTTCCCATCTCAGCAGCCTCCTTCTCAAATTTTTTGATAGTTCTTTTGTCGATCCCACCACATTTGTAGATCAGATGGCCAGTAGTGGTAGACTTGCCCGAATCTACGTGTCCAATGATGATGATGTTGATGTGAGTCTTTTCCTTTCCCATTTTGGTTTAGGTTTAGCGGTGGTTTTCAGGACACCTGTGTTCTGGCGGCAAACCCGTTGCCTAGAGCATCCAATTTAGACTGCATCTGTTTTATAGCATTTTTAGTTTTGGCCTGATTAGATTTAATTTCTGCACTAAGAGATTCTCTAGTGTCTTTTATGCTTTTTTGAAGCCCAGCTAGTAACTTTACAGTTGTTATCCTGAATTCTAGCTCCGTATGAATTAGATCTGTGACAGAGTATTATCTCTGGTTCTTTCTTTTGTTGTGAATTCCTCCTTCTAGTCATTTTGCCTGGAGAAGAATGGATGAATGTGTGAACAGAATAAAAAATATCAACCATGATCCAAGCAAAATACACATTAAATAAATGCAATGAGGTCAGAAATCAAAACAGAAAAGAAAAGAAAAGAAAAGAAAAGAAAAGGAAAGAAAGAAGAGGGATCCCTGGGTGGCGCAGCGGTTTAGTGCCTGCCTTTGGCCCAGGGTGCGATCCTGGAGACCCAGGATCGAATCCCACGTTGGGTTCCCAGTGCATGGAGCCTGCTTCTCCCTCTGCCTATGTCTCTGCCTCTCTCTCTCTCTCTGTGTGTGACTATCATAAATAAATAAATATTTTTAAAAAAGAAAAGAAAGAAGGAAAAAATGCAGGGTTGGGGAGAGAATATAATGTCACAGAGTGGATAACAGGGTGATCCACTTGGTCCTGAGTGTATTTCGATCTCTGTGTTGGAAGACACCAAATTCCAAAATTGTAAAGAAAAGAAAACATTATATATTATATAATATATATAATTGAATAGAGTGAAAGGAAGCCAAAAATCAAGTACATATCCATAAAATGTAATGTAAAAAATGAAAGTTAAAAAAAGACTTAAAGACAAAGAGTTGATAAAATAAGAAACCAGTTGAAAAGGGAAAAAAGAAAAAAAAGAAATGGAAAATTTTAGGTTGCAAGATAAATGAATCATGAGAAAATACCCTTGAATTCTATATACCATTTTCCCCCAACACTGGAGTTTTACAGTCTTGGCACTTCAAACTTGGTGGTTGCCTGTCCTTTGGTATTCTGGCAGAGGGGCCTGCTGTGCTGCTTCTCAGGTGTCTGTGCCTGGAGGAGTTTCCAGGAGCTGGGCTCCGTGTAAGCTGGGCCTCTGTGTGACTTTTGTTTGGTGAAGGCTTTTTGCACCTCTTTAGAGGATCAAAATAAAAACGGCTGCTGCCCGATCTCTAGCTGCAGAACTGGAAGATCCCAGTCCCCTATCTTCAGTAAAACCTCCGGGGTAAATGGCCTTCACTATTGAGTGTGCCAGTCTGCAGACTCCAGCTGTGTATACCCACATCCATCCTCCTTGGGGAAGGTGGAGGGGTTCTACCTTACTGCCCATTATAAGGTATAAGATCCTGTGCACACCCACTCTGGCCTTCTTTGGGGAAGTTGGATGGTCACCTGGTACCATCCTTCACAGGGCCCCTGCCCTGGGAGCTATTGTGTGGTCCCAAGTGCACCTGTTCTACACCTCCTAGGGGATGGCAGAGAGTCCTGGAGTTCCAGTCCTCTGCAGTGTTCCCAGGCAGAGAGAGTTCACCTGATTGGGCGTGGCTCACAGTCTATGGGGAACCAAGTTGAGAACCTGGGCTCACCAACCCAAACCAGTTTCCCTGCTCCTCTGCTTGGGAACTCCACCCGCTCAGGTACCCGCTGTTAATTCTCTGACTTCAGATACCTTGAGACTACACTGCTCCACCTAGAATTCTATCTGTTTTACTACCTGAGCACCTTCTAGGAAAGCATATCTCTCACTGGGGCAAATTTCTAAGGGCTTCAATTTTGCCCTCCCAGTCTTTATCACTTCCCGGGAGCCAGTTTATGGAAGCTCCACCCTGCTGTTTATCTCCTGATATCTCCCCTCAGATTCAATTCTCTGTAACCCCTCCCTTGCAAAAAGTGGTCACTTTCTACTCGGAGAGTTCCGGATACTCTTGTCTTACATTTCAGGTTAAACTCATGAGTATTCAGAATGATTTGATAGTTATCTTAGCTAAATTCAAAGGATCAGATGAAACAAGGTCCCCTGCTTTTCTGCCATCTTATCACTCCAATAAACAAGTTTTGATTGGGAATGCTGCTGGGTCAGGCATTCCTCTGGGTCAGGGCTTCACGGATGCACAATCTCACTGTGGGAAGACAGAAGAAGGAAGGAAGCAGGTCGAGTACAGAAACAAGTCGGTGGGAGAGCAACCAGCAGTGTTGGGCGTGGCAGTCCTCGGCTGTGAGGCTCGGGGAAGCCCTGTAAGGAGGAAAGTGTCATGTACTCTGGCAAGGAGACTGCAGCCCAGAGAGGAAGCCCCTTATCCAAGGTCACAGCACCAACAAAGATTGGAGTCCACTGTCAAGCTGCATGTTTTGGTTTTTACTGCTGTAGAACCTGTTACTCTAAAACAGTGGCTTAAGACACTAGTCATATTTTATTCCTGGTTTCTGTGGGGCAGGAACTCACACAGTGCATGGTGGGGAGGCACTGGAAGGCTTGAAGGCTGGGGCCGGAGTCATTGGGAAGGTCTAAAGTTGGGCGATGGCTGTCAGATGAGACCTCAGTGGACTGTCAGGTGGAGCCCTCCTGTGGCCTTTCCACATGGGATGGGATTCCTGTGACTCAGTTGCTGGGATCCAATGGGGTGTGTCTTGGGACAGATGGGAAGGGAGAGCTAGCTAGGTTGACCCTGTGTCTTTTTCCTGCCATAACCTTGGAAGTCCCATAGCATCACTTCTGCCAAATCCCATTGGTCCAGGAAGTCACAAGGCCTTGCAAGTTCAAGGGGAAGAAACACAGTCCCCTAGTCTTGGAATTAGCATTACGGTATAAAAAACCATGTGGGATGGGACACATATGATTTTGCAGCTGCCTCTGCACATCACCTGCTGCATCTGGTCTGCCTTCTCCAAAGCCAGATTCACTCCCCCTCTCTGCACTGCTTGTCTACACCCCAAGCTGACCAACCAATCTTACCTCATTGCTGCATTCAGAGTCTTATTAGGCCTCTACTCCTAGACACCTCAAGGCTGGCAGCCCTACACTAGCTTTTTCTGCCAACTGTGGACCTTCCCATGATCCTTTGTCATTTCAGGCCACTCTGGACTGATGTCTTTTGGTTTATTCACTCAGGCTTTTGGACCAGGGAATTTCGTTCCTTTGCACTTTGTGGTCCATTAACATAAGGGTAGTCAGAGCACAGGTTCCCCCTCGCACAGCCAAACAGCAGTGATTTCAGAAGGCTTTGCCAATATGTCATCCCCTTATATGGTACCCTGGGCCCAGGAAGGAAACGCTAGAGGCTGTCTCAGGGAAAGTAAGCCCTGGCATCGGCAGCTGCTAGGGTGGAACCTACTGAGGCTTTGTGGACTGGGCACTGTGACACCCCCCGCAGCAGGCAGAGTGCCCCATCCATGTGTGTGGAGGGTGTGTGTGGAGAAGGGTAGAGGCTTCTGGTCAGTTTCCTCTACCCATCTTAAGTTCTCCAGCAGGACCATGTAGAATCACTAATGACTCACTGACAAGCAAAAGAGAGGTTCACAAGAGAAAGATGCATACACTTGGGAAACCAGGGATGAGTGATCCAAGGGGCGGGTTATAGGGCGGCTTACCATTGTAGATCAAACAAAGGGAAAGGGGCTTGGGCTTCTACATAGTTGAGGAGTGAGGTCAGGGGAGGTGTGGTACATGAGGGTTGCAGAGTAAGCTTGGTTATGCAGAATTCAGCCAATGACTTTACCATTGACAGAAGGTGTGAGGAGTCTTGGAGTTCAGGGAGGATGGCACCTTCACAGATGTGCATTTCCTCCTGCATGGCTGGACCTCAGTGGCCTTGGCTTAAAATAATCCATACGCCAAAGATGCCTATTTTGGTGGCGTCCTCTGGTCCCCTCCAGGGGTGAGTGGTGAGTAATTCTGCACAGACAAAACAGGAAGCCTGACTCCACCAGGGGTGGGAGGGTACATGGGAGCTGGGCCCTGTGCATTCACATCTACTGATGCAGTGAACCCCGCAGAAGGGAACTGATGACCATTACTGAAGAGGCAGCTGAAACGCTGAGGTTTCCCAATGCCATCCCTTATTATTTATTTATTTATTTGTTTGTTTATTTAAATTGGAGTTCAATTTGCCTACATATAGCATATCACCCAGTGCTCATCCCATCAATTGCCCACTTCAGTGCCCATCACACAGTCACCCCAACCCCCACCCACCTCCCTTTCTACTATCCATTGTTCGTTTCCCAGTTAGAAGTCTTTCATGTTCTATCATCCTCACTGATAGTTTAACTCATTTTCCCTCCTTTCCCCTTATTCTCACTATTTTTTATATCCCCTAAATGAATGAGACTATATAACATTTGTCCTTCTCCAATTGACTTATTTCACTCCACATAATACCCTCCAGTTCCATCCACGTTGAAGCAAATGGTGGGTATTTGTCATTTCTAATGGCTGAGTAATATTCCATTGTATACATAGACCACATCTTCTTTATCCATTCATCTTTCGATGGACACCAAGTCTCATTCCACAGTTTGGCTATTGTGGACATTGCTGCTATAAACATTGGGGTGCAGGTGTTCCCGCATTTCACTGCATCTGTATCTTTGGGGTAAATGCCCAGCAGTGCAATTGTTGGGTCATAGGGCAGGTCTATTTTTAACTCTTTGAGGAACCTCCACACAGTTTTCTTTTTTTATTATTGGAGTTCAATTTGCCAACATATAGCATAACACCCAGTGCTCATCCCATCAAGTGCCCCCCTCGGTGCCCGTCACCCAGTCACCCCCACCCCCCACCCACCTCCCTTTCTACCACCACTTGTTCGTTTCCCAGAGTTAGGAGTCTTTCATGTTCTGTCTCCCTTTCTGATATTTCCCACTCATTTTTTCTCCTTTCCCCTTTATTCCCTGTCACTATTTTTTATATTTTTCAAATGAATGAGACCATGTAATGTTTGTCTTTCTCTGATTGACTTATTTCACTCAGCATAATACCCTTCAGTTCCAGCCATGTCGGAACAAATGGTGGGTATTTGTCGTTTCTAATGGCTGAGTAATATTCCATTGTATACATATGTCACATTTTCTTTCTTTTTTTTGTCACATTTTCTTTATCCATTCATCTTTCAATGGACACCAAGGTTCCTTCCACAGTTTAGCTATTGTGGACATTGCTGCTAGAAACATCGGGGTGCAGGTGGCCCAGTGTTTCACTGCATCTGTATCTTTGGGGTAAATCCCCAGCAGTGCAATTGCTGGGTCGTAGGGTAGATCTATTTTTAACTCTTTGAGGAACCGCCACACAGTTTTCCAGAGTGGCTGTACCAGTTCACATTTCCACCAACAGAGCAATAGAGTTCCCCTTTCTCCACATCCTCTCCAACATTTGTTTCCTGCCATGTTAATTTTCCCCATTCTCACTGGTGTGAGGTGGTATCTCATTGTGGTTTTGATTTGTATTTCCCTGATGGCGAGTGATGCGGAGCATTTCCTCATGTGCTTTTTGGCCATGTCTATGTCTTCCTCTGTGAGATTTCTCTTCATGTCTTTTGCCCATTTCATGATTCAATGCCATCCCTTAAATGCTTCCAACTCAAGTGCTATACTAGGTGGGTAGGTAAGTGCCCATCCTCATGGGACCTAAATCTCACAGGCTTCAATCATTTGTAAGAGACCCTTTTTCAGCATTATCCAATTCAGTAGCTGACTTGCATCCCTAACATCTCTGCCTTCCTCCTTAATCAGAGCTTCCCATCATTATACACAAGGCAGCTTAGCTCTTTACACACGGTAATTCGGCAAATATTTCATATTAACTGCTCCCACTGTAATGGCTCCAGCCTCCAGGGGGAATCCTCTGGTTCCCACACACCCAAGCACTCATACACTTGGTGTGACCTCTTGATTGTTTTATGAACAGGAGCCATAGATCTGGGAGGCCCGCAGGGCAGGTATTCAGCCCCACCACTCCTGGTGGCAGCAGCCCTAACAGGAGGAAGAGAGGGAGGGCGGGAGGGGACCTTATGGGGACTTGATGGAGCAGATGGATACCAGTCTCCTGTTCCAGCAGGAGGGAGGGAGCTTTATCATCCCCCACCCCCAGAGCAGCTCCGGCAGTGAGAAGCCGGCAGACTTCCGATTCCCCATCTACTGCGATGCATGAATACTTCATAACAGCCTTCTTCTCTCACCCCTTTGTCCATAAAAGAAAAGTAGGCCTCTCATGTGCTCCCTGGACTTGCCCACCATTTTGCTGCACTGTGTGGGTCCCAGATTGCAATTCTTTTTTATTCCTGAGTAAACCTACTTGTGCTGGTAAAATAACTGGCAGTTCTTACTTTTAAGGCTAACATCCTCAAACTCAGTTTCTTAAGCTGAAACAATGTCTCTGACCATCCCTCTCTTCCCTGGACACTTTGAAGATTATAATTAAGTTTATGATAGATTTTCACCTGAAAGAGAAAATGAGTGAAAATATCAGTGAGGGTGACAAAACATAAGAGACACCTAACTCTGGGAAATGAACAAGGGGTAGTGGAAGGGAAGTGGGTGGGGGGTTGGGGTGCCTGGGTAATGGGCAATGAGGGGGCACTTGGAGGGATGAGCACTAGGTATTATGCTATATGTTGGCAAATTGAACTCCAATAAAAATTTTTTTCAAAAAAGATTTTCACCTGAAGCTTCTGGTAGTTAACCTCACACATAGAATTAATTCAGAACAAGATGGTAGTTCTAATGCCTGTGTTAAGCCATTTATTCCACAAATCATACTCCTTCATGTAATTCTTCACTGCATCCCCCCACCAGGACTTCTGTGTGTATGGGGCTGAGGGGCAGGTGGAGGTTTCCAGTGAAAGAAAGGGCAGAGGTGGTCATGAGAAAAAGAAATCATGTAAGTGACTTGAAAGCTGGAATTAGGGTTAGCATGATGTGTAGGGATCAGATGAGGGTATTAGCATGAGATGGGGGATCTACAGTAAAATCAGGACATAGTCTGAGGCTGAGGAGATACTGACATTACGCACATGGATGAGTGGAAAGATTGGGGTGAACACAGAGTCAATGTGCTGTTGTGAGCGGATGCAGGGACGATGCTCAGCCAAAGCCATTTGTGTTGGGACTGGAATAAAAGTAGGATTTTCCTTTCTCATATTTCATCAACACGTATCAGAGAGAATTTGGTGTTGTCATTGCCATCAAAAAGCTGAGAGACAGCATCTGTGTGGTCAGGAGCCTTAAAATGCTTTACACATGCTTCAGAGAGATTCATTCATTCATTCATAGAATTAATTTGGTGCCAGTTTTTGGCAGTTTTTGGTTCTTGCCTCCTGGGAGACTGAAATATAGTGGAGGATCAAAGCCAGGAGCACAGCCAGGAGCTAGAAGAAGACTTCTTCCAAGCAGTTGCTGTTTCTTGATCACGTGGGATTCTTTGGATGAAGTCTGATTCCCAGGAAGGACACCTTCACATGGACACTTGGATTCCATGTGTATTCCATGTGGATTTCTAGATTGGGATGATTCACTCACAGTTTACTGAGAGGCTGAGACTTCTGACCTGGACAGCAGAAGCACATGTTGAATCAGAAGACAGGGTGAGAGCACAGACCCCGAGGCAGCCTCCCGGGGACAAATCACTGACTCCAAGCTGCTGCTTCAACTTGGGTCTTACCTGGTGCATTGGGAAAGTGAGGATCTGCTCCCTGGTGACAGGGATCCAATGAGTCCACATGTGGTAAGCTCGTTCCATGGTCCCTGGAATGTCCTATGCCAGGCACGAACACTCGCTGACGACAGTGTCCTCATTTCCATCTCTCCTGAGTGGAGAGTGGGACTGATGATGACCTCCAAGGGTCCTTAGGTCCCAGCCCTGAAGCCAGGTGCAGTGCCACCATTCGCTGGCAGACACTGCCAGAGCCCACCTGCTGGAGGCGCCCCTGGCTCTAAGGTTGACCTGGGGCTCCTGGGTGTGCAGAAGGGATGCCCACACGAGGTGACCCCTGGACGATTGGGGGGAGGAGGGGCCAAAGTGACCAGTGGAGACTGGGGGTGGTGGGGGTGGGGCTGAGGTGACCCTGTAGATGATAGGGAAGGAGTAGACAGGCAGAGAGGTCCCCGTGAATGCCAGGGAAGGAATGGAGGGTCCTAGGTGACCAGTGGATGCCGCTGGAAGGAATGGAGGTGTAAAGGAGACCCTGTGCACAATATGGGAAGGAATGGAAAGGCCGAGGTGATCCCTGGACACCGGGGGAGAAAATGGAGAGGCTGAGATGACCTGTGGGTTGGGGGTAGGGAGAAACACCTCACCTATATCTGAGGTGACCAGTGCAGTCACTGAAATGCACTGAAATGCAGTCATATTTCACTGTGGTGCAGTGAAATGCAGGTCCCAAAGTCACCCATAGGGATCCGGCAGACAGCGGAGATATAGTGGCACACAGGTGTCCTCTGATGTAGGAGGAGAGAAATGCAGGTGCCCAGGTGACCCTCACCTCTTTCTCCCTTGGCTCCTCTGTCCCCAAGCTAAAGAGCTGGGACACATGAAGACCATAAGAGAGCAGGCATGGCTTGGATCTTCGGTCTAAATTGTATTTCTTGGGCTGGTTTCAGAGCTGGCCTGACCTCAGCTGCCCTCCTGCTGTCTTTGTGAGGATGAATGGATGGACAATGCAAAATATAAGTAAGTGGAAAAGCTGGGCAGAGAAGCAAATGATGTGGCGGGCATCAAAATGTCATAACCATGTTATGACAGATGGTTTAGGCACATCATGGTGGAGGCAAAGACCATTAAAGACAAAATCGAGCATAGAGGAAGTAAAACGATTTGTAGACTGCTTCACATGGAGGTGTGTGTCCCTCCTCAGCCCATTTCCAGGCTCTGCTGTGCAAGTAGGGCACACACAGAAATGCACATGTACACACACACAGCTGTCGTCCATGGGTGTGGGGGGATGAGTGAGGGCACAGGTGTGGGGAGCTCCTCTGACAGGATTCTGAGGACCACTGCTGGACTGGAAAGCACACAGAGCGGGCTCAGCTCTCCCTTGTATCCCTGTCCTTCCCCAGGAACCTTCTGACAGCCCTCTTTACCTCCTTGGTTTTCAGGGTGTAAATGAGGGTTCAGTTCTGCAGTGCCCACAGCACAGAACAGACAGAAGAACTATGCCCCTTTCTGGGCATAGGCATTCTGGGGCTGGAGGTAGACAGCGACGGCTGATCTGTAGAAAAGGGTGACCACCGCGAGAGGGGAGAAGCAGGTCCCAAATGCTTTTCTCCACTGATTGAGTTAATCCTCAGTACTGCCCGGGCAATGGCACAGTAAGAGACCAGGATGAGGCTGGCGGACACAAACAGGATGAGGATGCTGGTGACAGCCATCTGGATCTCGTTGTAGGTGGTGTGCCCACCAGACAGTCTGATTAGAGCTGGGACCTCACACATGAAATCATCCCCCTGCCGGTGTGGACAGAAGGGCAGGTAGAGAGTGGGTGGCAACTGGACCACTGACTCCAGAAGACCGATGGCCCAGGCCATGGACCCCAGCTGCCAGACAACAGGCAGGGGTGGATGATGGTAATATAGCGGAGGGGCTGGCAGATGGCCATGTGGAGGTCAAAGGCTATCACAGTTAGGAGGATGCACTCTGTGGTTCCTAGGAACAGAAAGATGAAGAGCAGAGCAGAGCAGCCAAGGAAGCTGGTGGTCTTTGGGCTGCAGAGGTTGACCAGCAGCTGGGGGATAGAGCTTGTGGTAAAGCAGAGGTCCAAGAAGGACAGGTTGGAGAGGAAAAAGTACATCAGGGAGTGGGACCTGGGGTCCCGCACGGACAGCAGGATGATGAGGGTGGTACCCACAAGTCAGGAGGTAGGAAATGACAACCACAAAGAGGATTCTCTCTAGCTCTGGGTGTTCTGAGAAGTCCAGAAGGAGGAAGCCCCCAGGGGAGCTCTGATTGCTCTTGATGGTAACTTTTGGAGACTTTGTGAGAGAGGATTATGCCATTGGCAGTTGGGACCAGCCATGATGGCATTACGCCATGGAAATTGGTCAGTCCTTCAAGCAGGGTCTGTGTCTCCCCCAAAAAAGCTGGTTGCCAAACAGTTACCAGTTCATCTCTGGTTGCCCACAGAGCTGCTCTGGGTGCCCTCTCCCTCTGATATAAAGAATCTGAAGCAGAGAAAGATGACATCCGTTGCCTTGGACAATACAATCAGTGAGCATGAGAGCTGATATTTGAACCTTGGTGGGCTGGCTGCAGAGGCTATATGCCAACCTCAGCCCACCATGTCCCTGCAGGGAAGGTGAGGCCCGAGAGGTCAGAGGCCTCTCCATGAGAATAGCCTTTGCCCTCAGGCTGGGGAGATGGTAAGCTGTCTCAGGGGCATGGAAGGATTGCATGACACCTGTCCCATGGAGAGAAAAATCTCATTAATTCTATTAAGACCCAGGGGTCCCACAGTCCACTGATGATTAGTCCCTGACTATTGTAGAGGGGCAGGGGAATATCTAAAGGAAGCATGCCAGCGTTCGCTATCACTGTGTAGGTAAGGAGCTCACCTCCACTTCTTTCCATCAGTAGGAAGAGCCAGCAGGTCTCCTCCTTAGCCCTCCAGAGATTGCCCCAGGCTTCTAGATATTCCTCTTAAGCCTCTGATCCAACCATTTAGGATCCCACTTTTTAAAGTTCTCAATTTCCTTCTGTTCCATCGACTTCTCTCTGAGTGGGACCTGACTGCAGCAACACAGAATACAACACCCTAGGGCTGGAAGAGCCCATAGGACATTTGGTCTAATCCTCACACAACATTAGCTTAGGTGTTACCATGCCATCCTCCATTGTGGTCATGAGGTTCACACTAATCCATGGCAACCTGGCCCTGGTCCAAGTCACAATGGCTCTGCGAGGTCCATGGGCCTACTCAGGAGTCATTTTTACAGTACCTGACTGTGTCATTGGAATGCGTACACTTGGTGGTTGGCAGAATCTCCACATTGGTTCTCAGGCTTGTGGAGTAAGTGATATGGTGGGAGGAGGCCAGGTAGGAGCCCTGAATCTCTACCCCATTCCCCACAAAGACAGGAAGTCCAGAGTAATATCAATACAAAGGAAATGGTAGAGATTTATGCCACTCTAAAGGATGCAGGAGATGGTTGTTCCTATCATGTCCCCTTCATTCACCACTCTGGTCACTACAACACCAGGCAGATCTTGGAGCATGACAGTGGGCCACCACAAACTCAACCAAGTAGCAGCCCCAACAGCAGCTTTCATGTCTGAGTAACATGGTTTGGGGTCCGTTAGGTGGCTCTTGGCCAATGGCAACATGTTTTTTTTCAAATACTATCAGGATGGAGGTTGGGGGCAGTTTGCATCTACATGGCGTGTATACAACTATACATTTAGGACTCTGGCATCATAATAGGGTCCAAAGGGACATGGACAGTATGTGCCCATAATACACACAGAAAAGCCTTGATTTGTCCTATTTTTTGATTTCTGAATGTGTATATTTGTACCATACCTGATTTTAAGCTGCCAGTGTGACTTTACCAAAAATGCAGATTTGGAGTGATGTTCACGGTAACACATCCCCATGCAGTATGTTGTAGTATTTTCTTTCTTTTTTTTTTTTAGTATTTTCTTTTTATCACAGACACAGTAGATGTCTATAAGCATAGAAAATAATAACATATAGCTTTTCCCATTAGCGGCCTGAGGTGATCTCTGAAAATGGTTCACTAGTCCCTTGACCCAGAAAACCCTACAAAATCATGCCAATCAAGAGGTTCACTTTATGAACACACATGAAACTGCCCAGGCCATGAAGACCATGCATATCTGAAAGCCAGCCCAGTACCTGAGGCGTGTCACTGCAGAAACAATGTGTGCCACTCCGTGGCTACCACGGCGGAGGCTGGGAGGTGTGCCCAGGCAAAACAGTGGGGCTGCACGCAGGCAATGAAAGTGGGTAAATGACACCTGTGAGCAACAATATGGTGACTATGCCAGACTGGTGGCCCAAAAAGAGTAATGAAACTTTACTGCACATGCTTAAAAATGCAGAGGGTAATGCTGAGCTGAAGGGTTTAGATGTAGATTCTCTGGTCACTGAGCACATCCAGGTGAACAAAGCCCCCACAATATGGCCCAGAACTTACCAGGTTCATGGTTGGATTCACCCACATGTGAGTTCTCCCTGCTGTACTGAGATGATCCCTACTGAGAAAGAGCAGATTGTTCTTAAACCAAAAGTCTAGGTTGCACAGAAGAGAAAGATATCCCAGAAGAAACCGAAGAAATAAGAACTTATGGCCTGAGAGTAAATTCTACATAAAATAAATGCAAATAAAAGTAAAAAAAATCATAAGAGATAGTAAAGTAACAAGGAAGTGATCAGTTTTAAATATTTATTATCTCTGCTTTTAATATAAATTACTATAAGTTTATGTTAACTTATTTTTAATAATGGCTGTCATTTAACAACAGGTTTGCAAAATGCCTGAAAATCTACGTCAGCTCTCATGAGACTATATGAGGCAGCTCCAGCATCCTCTGGACATGGCCTTCTGGACCTTCCAGAAATCATCACATTGTTCCATCATGTTGATGACATCTTGTTAATCAAGCAGGATGAGATAGGATTGGTGAGACAAATGTGCTCCAGAGGGTGGGAGATGAACCCTATGAAGATTCAAGGCCCTCCACATCACTGATGTTTCTAGAGGGCCCGTGGTCTGGTTCATGCCAGGACATCCAGGTAAAGTAAAGGACAGATTATCACTTGTTATAAATCTTGAGGAATAAAGACAGTGTCATTGTGACATAAGGACAGACACATAGATCAATGGAACATAATGGAAAATCCAGAAATACATATAAGTATTTCCAAATTGTCCTTTGAGAGTGGATGAATTTTTTTTTCCAATCATCAATAAGGGAAAAGTCACAGTAGTTTTTTGAGTGACTTTGGTTCACATTTCTGAAGCAATTTTCTAGATGTCACAGCAGTTTTAGAAACTCTTTCCTGAGCACCATGAAGGAAACTTGTCTCCTTCAGGGAGGTCTCAGCTCCAGGAGAGCTTCGGGGGGGGGGGCGGGCAGTGATCAGCCCAAGGCTGCCCATCAGCTAGGGAGACTCCAGTAAGGCTTCAGGGGGGCAGTGACCATCCCAAGATGGCCCCTCAGCAAAGCAGCCACATTGGGAGGTATGTGTGTATCTGGGACATTTGTGTTATGACCTGGTGAGATCTGCATGACTTTTTACCTCGGCTGGTTCCCTGAATTTGTCAAAGGGCAAACAGAAAACATTTATTGTGACACAGAAGAAAAGAAAGTCTGATTGGCAGTGTGTGAAGAAGTGGGGAGGAGGTCAGGTCCTGGGATGACATCCGAAATGTGGTCAGAAAGAAGGCATAAGGACTGCCCTTGGCCTGCCTTGGCATGGATGGGAATGACCCAGAGGAAGGGAGGAGGGGGAAGAGAGGGAGTGAGGTCCCGGACTCAGATTCCTTGAAAGGACAGTGTTTATCGGAATCCAGATCCTGTCTGGATAGGGAACCCCCAGGATCAGGTTTTCCTGGGAACATCCCCTGCTGGCCCTGAAGTGTCCCAGTGCTGGAAATCCCTACCCACTGAGGCCAGTGTGACAGTGGACTGGGGCTGCTGCCCTCCACCCCCAGGCTGTGCCTAGTGGGCTCACAGGCTCTCTGCTGGCCACTGCCCAGCACCCAGGGATGCTCCTGCCCACGTATGGAGATGGAGCTCTCCTGCTCCTTCGTCACAGGCTCCATGCAAGTTCTGCTGTCTTTTGTCTCTCCTCCTCATCTGATGTGCACCCTTCCTGTAATGCCAGGGTGAGCACGCCCGGCACACCCCCTTTCCCTTCCGCTGGGAGAGGATTAGTAGGAGGACAAGCAAGCAGAGGTTTGCATTTGAAGACCTGCTCACCAGCTTTGGCTAACGTGAGTGTGGGTGTGACCACAGCTGGCTTCTAAGTGGGGATACTGATATTTACCTCATGAGAAGCCTAGAGCACTCAAGGTTACATTTACCAATATCTTGTGCAGTTCCCAAAATACAATAAGTACTCATTAAGTGTTATTTTCCATTTTTGGTTATTCACTTACTTATACAGTTATTTGTTTAGTTCATTCATGCATTTGGTAGATATTAAGCAGACAGCAGACCCAGGAAGTGCTGGAGACCCACGTAAATCACAACACAGTCCTTTAAAAAAAAAAAAAACAATTTATTTCTCACAGTCTGGAGGCTGAGAAGTCCAGATCAAGTGCCAGCAGATTCTGTGGCTGGTGAGGACCTGCTTCCTGGTTTACAGATGGTTGTCCTCTTGGATTCTCATACGACAGAAAGAAAGCTACCTAGCTCTCTGGCCTCTTCTTCCAAAGGTACCAATCCCATTCATGAGGACTATACCCTCATGACCTAATCACCGTCCTGATGCCCGAGATTCCTATTGTTTAAGGGGGGTGAGAGACAAGTAAGCAGAGGATCTGTCTGGTGGAGAAACTTGCTCTGAGGAAGGGAGCTAGGGAAGGCTTCCTGGAGGAGGGGCTGCTTACATCTTGTACCCCTGTAAGTCCTTGACACAGTGGATAGACCTGGAAGGAGATGCATGCTCCCTGACCTGGCAACAGACAGCGGTATGTCAGGCACATGCAGGGAACTCTGAACTGAACCCAGAACTGTGCAGATCTGCAGCTCAAGTCTGGGCTGTGGGCTCCTGAGGAACGTCGTCCCCAGGCTCTCTCTGCAGGAGCTGAGGTTCCCTGCCTCCCTGAGAAAGGGGGCATCAGCCCCAAGATGGTGTAGATTGCCAAGGTGGGGACCTGCAGATGGGAAGGATGAAAAAGTGATTTAATGCCAAGCAGCGCTAGACACCCATGTTCTGCTTTACCTTCCAGAAATGAGGCAAAGGGCTAAGAAGGTCACAGATGTGGATGAAATACGGAGGTGAGGAGTCTGGGTCTGGAAGCGTCCCTGTCTCTTCTTTCTGCTGCAGCTTGCTCCCAGCCACCCTCAACCCAAGTACCCTGCTCGGTTACTGGTGATGCTTCAGAACCCGCAGATCCTATTGGATGCTGGGTGCAGGGCCACTGCTGAGATCCAAGACCACAGGGTGGTTCTTTCCTACTCACAGCGGGTGACAGGAGCCGCAAGAGGCCTGAAGGGACACGGACAGGGCCCACCACTTCCAAGTCCATCAGGCACTCTGCTTGCTGCACACCCATCTTGTGGGTTTGCAAAGTGTGTTCACCCCACAGAAGACATTTAAATGATAATTTCCCCAAGTTTACCCCTACGTAAGCAGAGCTCCAAATAGAAGACTGTGATTTATGTTAAGTTCTGTGAATTACTGGATTGGGTCTTGGATCACATGAGCCTATACGGGCACTTCTATAAACCCAAGTGCTCCAGGACTGAAAGTCCTGCAGGAACATGGGATCATTTGACATGTATCTGTGGTGAATGTACCGTAAATGGTCACTAAGAACAGAGCAAAAGAGATGATAACTTAGCATTTTAATGGGATTTTCACTGTGAAAAAATTGGGAGCACCTTTAATAAAATGCTCTCTTGAGAATGGGTTTTGCGGGTCTGTCCTGAGAGTTCGGGAGAGGGCACTAATTCCTTTGGAACGTGAGGAAGATCAGAGTAGTTGAGGAAACTCCCCAGGGCACACAGCCTGTGCCCTCCCTTTTTGTTGGGACCCAAACCTCCAGACCCAGGGAGGAAGCAGCAGCATGGATATGTAGGAAGTGTCCAGCCATCAAGGTGGGGAAACAGAGTCACCCGGGGTGAGAGCCAATGTGTACTGTCCTACAGGGAAGGGGGACTCAGCACTTGACTGTTGGCCTGGGATGGTCCCAAGTACTGGACTTGGTCTGCAGGTTCTGGAACAGGATAGGAAGAGCCCTAGAGAGCTCAGGACCCAGGGGCATAAGGTCCTTTGTAAAGAACATTTCATAAACAGGAGGGTGGATGGATTCGCTGATGGGGATGTCTTTGATCAGAAAGTATTCTTTGTTTACTGACTCTGCCCTAGCAAAAGTGAAAGAAAAAGCAAAAGTGAAAGAAAATTCATGAGATCATAGGAGAACAAAGGGCAGAGGCAGGGGCTTTCCAACCGAGCTTGTACATAAGTGGACACAAGTCCCCTTCCTTCCTCAGCCTCCTGCTTCTGTTCCCTGCATCACACACATGGCATCCAGTACTTCCTGCCTCCATGTGAGTGGGGGCTTGAAGGTGGTGAGGGGGAGAGGGAAGCACCTGCCTGGGGTGAGGTGTAGTGTCAGGGTCTACAGGGGCTGGAGCCCTGGGGTAGGCTTGTGGGGGAACCTCCAGGGGGCAGGGGTGATGTCAGGGGTCCACGGGGGCTGGGGGGGGCAGAGTGGCTGGGAAGGCACCTGAAGGGGACAGCATAGGCACTGATATCTACAGAAGGGGGAAGGAAGGTTCTGGGACTAGAAGCCTGTCATTGGGCTCCCCCTTGTCTTCTGTCAGACCTGACTGGCCACTGTTAGGGGACATGGTAGGATGTGGGAGTGAGCTTTGCCTTCAGAGGGCCTGGCAGAACTTGAAACTATGGAAATATTGTCCAGAGCCCTTTACCTTCTTCTGTTTAGGGGACCCCGGGCTTGTCACCTTCCTCCTCCCACAGGTTTACAAAACTCATTTACTGTCATTGTTAATAAGCTGATCCACGACCCTATAAGGAGTCTGTACCATGTGCCAAGGGCTGGAATCAGGGCCATGCTGGGCACAGAGGGGCCCATGTCCAGTGAGGAAAGGTCTGTGCTGTCCAGAGAGGGAAGTTCTGATGGAAGTGGCAGGGAGGGCCTCCCAGGCTCTCCTGGGACAACGCAGCAGTCTGCTCACCCAGCGTCAGATTATGGAGGGAAGACTTCCCTCTGGCCCTGCCTTCTGGGAGTAGACCCTGCTCTGCCTACAGGAGGACATTGTGCTCGGCAGTAGGTGGATACCAAGACAAGGTACAGAGTCACGCTGCACACAGCATTGCCATCACATGTGAGGGACATGGAGAAAGAAACCAGGAATGCAGCACCCTCGTGTCCTGGCTGGGGCCTCCTTCTACCATAGTCGTGGAGGGCAGTGAGGAGTGTCCCACGCTGCCAAGTCTCGGGAATTCTCTTTGGGGGTTGTTTTTAGCAGCCCGTATATAACTTTGGATGCGTTATAGTCATGTTTAGTTTTCAACATTTGACAGACTTTATCTGGACAAGAGGCAGGCAAATAATGTGAGAAATCACTAATGACATTGGATGAATGAGAGGTAAGGCTATAAAGGAATAAGACTGATCTTCTTGTGTCACAAGCTTGTAATTCTGGGAGTGGAGGGCCAAAGAAGGGTGGGCCACATCTTGTAAGGAGCTGAGGGGCAGGCAGGCAGGAGGATGGGGCTGGCCAAGGGGGGACAGTGCTGTGACAGGTGGTGGGCACTCCAGGCACCTGATTCCAGGTCTTTTGTCCATGATTGCCCAGGTGACAGTCCATTCTGAGGAAGGCACATCAACGACCTTCACTGTTAATGAGAGGGACAGAGTGAAGAAGGTCAGTGAACATGTCTGGGCTAAGACCAAGGTTGCCGTGCAGTACCAGGTACTTCTGCTGGGCTCCAAGACTCTAAATACCCAGAGGAAACTGTCATCATCTGGCATGGACAAGGAGATGACCATCCACCTCACTCTGAAGGTGGTGAAACCCAGTGATGAGGAGTTGCCCTTGGTTCTGGTGGAGTCAGATGATGAAGGGAGAGGCACCTCTTCCAGGTGCAAAAGTCCAGCTCATTGGCCCAGGTAAAATGATAATAGAGACTAAGACTGCTATAATGCCTAAGAAACAGATTGTGACTTGCAATGGCAAGAGGCTGGAAGATGGGAGGATCATGGCGGATTATGGCATCAGAAGGGGCAACAAACTCTTCTTGACAGCCCACCACATTGGGGGTGGGCCCGCCAGGGATGGCTCATGTAAGGAGCAGAAGAGCTTACTGCTAGCTCTTATTCCATCCACATCCTGTGATGATTTCCCCAAAGGAACGAGGAAGATAAATAGCAAAGTTTAGGGGTGAAGTGGGGAGGGAGACCGCACAATACTTTCTAACTCCATGATTCTTTGATCTTACATAATTGACCAGGTGTATATTGTGTATATTACTAGAAATGGAAAATAACGTTTTAGGTATAGTAGAGATGGCATCAAAGCCAGCTTGCAATGTAATCCTTTCCTGGTTCCCTCTGATTAATAGAAAAATTCCTAGTTCTTCTGTCCAACAAGATAGTAAGTTTTACATTAGGATCCATGCTCCCCTAATTTCTGTTTCCACCAATATATTAATATCACTCAATATGTCGAACCAAATTGAATTTCTACTTACAGAGGACAATGAGATGATTTATCATGAGGTGAATTAATTCCTCTGATATGATTACAGTCTAATTAATAAAGAACTTAGAAATTCAATTGAACTACCTTCTCTGTCTTCATTTACAGCTGCTTGGTATGAAATGAAACCTGGCACTGGGTGCCATCTTATTCTCTATGCCCCACACGGAATTCAACTGTTTTTCTTTCTGGGGATGAGGATGGGCTTAGAAAGAGATTCTCCCTGGGGACCCAGAGATGTGTCTCCAGTGGGGGGTGCTTCTTGGGGAGGTGTGCTTCTGGACCAGTCTCTGTCTTGCCTGCATTGGGGTCGAGCAGGTCTTCCCTGGGTTGGGGGTATCTATTTGAGTGGGGGCTTCGGGTTGGTCTCCACGTTGACTCCCAAGGCTCTGCCCAAGATCTGGCAGACAGAACTTTTCCTTGCCTGTGTCCTGCACAGATGTCTGCTCCTCTGTGGGGAACTTGGGTCCCTTCCTCCATTTTCCCGCCCTCACTCCTCTGTCTCATTGTCCTTCTTGTACCTCATGAGTGGCCACCAACATGTTTTCTGCACCGCCTAAGACATGTCTGTGTCCCTTTGTTCTTTAAACTTGCCCCAGAACTGCCTCAATCAGATGAGTTTCCCAGCTTAACCCCACTCAGCCCAATCCACACTTAGGGGAGTTCCTTGTTACACTTTGGGGTCAAGTGCTCTTGCTGGACACTAGTGACTTGATTAGGTGGGCATTAAGTTGGATTGATTTCCTGAAATGAGCAAACTCCTCCATTTTTTTGGATGGGGTTTCCTACAGGGTAGAGTCCATGATTTCTCTGTCAGTTTGGGGGTCTCCTGAGGCCAGACACCATAGGGTTCTTCATGGTGTGTGCCATCAGCCTGGGAGAGAGTGAACTTTAATTGTCCTGTCATCCATGATCTTACCAGCATGTGGACTCTTCAGGGGTGGTCACAGCACCCCCTGAGGATGGGGGAAGGTCCTTTCCAAATCTTGCCTTCTCTCTTCATCAGCTTAAGAGAAAGCCCCGAGGCCACTTCCCCTTCCCCAAATCTGTGTAGAGGATACGGGAATTCACCCTCAAAATCAGGAACATTTCCTGAGGGACGCACAGGACCTCCCCAGTGACCTTGGGCTCCTGAGGATGGATCTTTCAGATTCTCACAGGGAAATGGGCAGGCTGAAGGTTCACTGCTTTCCCAAGGGACATTCTCATCCTTGGGCCCTCACTAGCACTTTTTCCCTCCTCTGCATTCTCACTGTCCAGCATGCCCTGTCCCTAGACTCCCCAGGAGCTTCCTGGCTGTCCTTTTCACTTCCTTGTTCCTGAGGGTGTAGATAAGCAGGTTGAGTGCCGGGGTGACCACGATGTAGAAGAGTGAAATGAGCTTGCCCTGGCCCTGGTCATAACGCTGTGTGGGCTGCAGGTAAGTGTAGATGGCCAAGCCATAGAAGAGGCAGACGGTGGGATCCTCACTTGTCCATTACCTTCCTGCAGCCGCCCCCAACAAGATGCTCCAGACAGCGCGGGCCACGGGGCCATAGGAGGCCAGGATGATGGCGGACAGCAGGGCGCTCACAGAGGCCGGGTGGCCAGCAGTGTGGTCTTCACCCCCGAGTTGGCCAGACTACTCAGCCACTAGGCTCTGTCCAGCGCGAGACAACAGGGGAGGCGAGGCGAGCGGGGGCATGATGCAGTGAGTGGACCACGGCTGCCATGTGGTCCAGCGCCATTGCCGCCAGCAGGAGGCACACAGTGGATCCCACAGCTGGGCCAGGCCGGCGCGCAGCAGTCACAGCTCCAGGCCACAGAGGCCAGCCAGCAGCGCAGGCGCCACGCTCGTGGTGAAGCCCTGTGTTCACCTGTGCCAGGTGGCACAGGAAGTAGTACATGGGTGTGTGCAGGTGCGGTAGTGCGCCGCCAGCAGCATGAGGCTCAAGTTGCGGGCCAGCGTCAAGAGGTAGCAGAGCAGGATGAGGGTGAAGAAGGGTGGGCTGCAGCACGGGCCAGTTGGAGAAATCCAGCAGGAGGAAGCGCTCCTCCGTGCTGTGTGGTTGGCCTGTGAGAGAGGAAACTCCCAGAGTGTTTGGAAGGATGCAGAGTAAAGGGTGACTTTAGCTCCTGCAAGCGAAGGAGATCCCGGGGCACAAGGGTCACGTGGGGGATGGGTGGGCGTGCGGGACAGGATGGGTGTGCAGGAGCGGCATGCAGGCATGTGCCTTGCTATCTCGTTTACACATTTGAGTCCTGACTTGAGGAAGCTAGTCAGTCCTACCTTAGCTGATGTATTTAGCAAATTCTGTGGTGCCGGTGGGGGGGGGGGGTGAGAAAGAATCTCCACTTTGTAGATGAGCAAACTTAGACTCAGAAAGGGGAGATTGTCCCAAGGTCACAGCTAGTGAGTGGCCTGTGGGACACGCAGTCAAGCCTGTCTTATTCCCAAATCTGCTTTTTGGGCTGCTTCCCGGGTTCTGATTGTATTCCTAGGAGCCAGAGTAGAAAACTGAGATTCAGATATTTGAAGACAGATTTCCCCCTGAGCCTCTCTCCCCATCTTGGAAAGGGTGCAGTGCCTAAGAATAAGTGCAATACCCCAGGCTTGGTAGAACCAACACTTGGTAGATTAGAGCTATCCCTCACCTTCTTTGTTTCAGGGACCATACTTCTGTGAGTATAACCTTTAGATGCTGACTACTCAGTGCTAATCTGTGGGGAATCCCTCTTCCTGGCTGCTGCCGATGTCCATGCCGGTCCTGCTTCTACCTGCTGTGATGGTCATGATCCAGGGGTCTTATTTTTAATAAAATAATTTTCATTGCTGTTCAATTTACCAACATACAGAATAACACCCAGTGCTCATCCAGTCAAGTGTCCCCCTCAGTGCCCATCACCCAGTCACCCCCACCCCCCGCCCTCCTCCCCTTCCACCACCCCCAGTTCGTTTCCCAGAGTTAGGGGTCTTTATGTTCTGTCTCCCGTCTCTGATATTTCCCACACATTTCTTCTCCATTCCCCTATATTCCCTTTCACTATTATTTATATTCCTCAAATGAATGAGAACATACGCTGTTTGTCCTTCTCCAATTGACTTACTTCACTCAGCATAATACCCTCCAGTTCTATCCACGTTGAAGCAAATTATGGGTATTTGTCGTTTCTAATGGCTGAGGAATATTCCATTGTATAAATAAACCACATCTTCTTTATCCATTCATCTTTCGATGGACACTGAGGCTCCTTCCACAGTTTGGCTATTGTGGACATTGCTGCTAGAAACATCGGGGAGCAGGTGTCCCGGCGTTTCATTGCATCTGAATCTTTGGGGTAAATCCCCAACAGTGCAACTGCTGGGTCGAAGGGCAGGTCTACTTTTAACTCTTTGAGGAACCTCCACACAGTTTTCCAGAGTGGCTGCACCAGTTCACATTCCCACCAACAGTGCAGGAGGGTTCCCTTTTCTCCGCATCCTCTCCAACATTTGTGGTTTCCGGCCATGTTAATTTTCCCCATTCTCACTGGTGTGAGGCGGTATCTCATTGTGATTTTGATTGTATTTCCCTGATGGCAAGTGATGCAGAGCATTTTCTCATGTGCATGTTGGCCATGTCTATGTCTTCCTCTGTGAGATTTCTCTTCATGTCTTTTGCCCATTTCATGATTGGATTGTTTGTTTCTTTGGTGTTGAGTTTAAGAAGTTCTTTATACATTTTGGAAACTAGCACTTTATCGGATACATCATTTGCAAATATCTTCTCCCATTCTGTAGGTTGTCTTTTAGTTTTGTTGACTGTATCCTTTGCTGTGCAAAAGCTTCTTATCTTGATGAAGTCCCAATAGTTCATTTTTGGTTTGGTTTCTCTTGCCTTCGTGGATGTATCTTGCAAGAAGTTAGTGTGGCCAAGTTCAAAAAGGGTGTTGCCTGTGTTCTCCTCTAGGATTTTTTTTTTAATTTATCTATGATAGTCATACAGAGAGAGAGAGAGAGAGGCAGAGACACAGGCAGAGGGAGAAGCAGGCTCCATGCACTGGGAGCCCGACGTGGGATTCGATCCCGGGTCTCCAGGATCGCGGCCTGGGCCAAAGGCAGGCGCCAAACCGCTGCGCCACCCAGGTATCCCTCCTCTAGGATTTTGATGGCATCTAGTCTCACATTTAGATCTTTCATCCATTTTGAGTTTATCTTTGTGTATGGTGAAAGAGAGTGGTCTAGTTTCATTCTTCTGCATGTGGATGTCCAATTTTCCCAGCACCATTTATTGAAGGGGCTGTCTTTCTTCCAATGGATAGTCTTTCCTCCTTTATTGAATATTAGTTGGCCATAAAGTGGAGGGTCCACTTCTGGGTTCTCTATTCTGTTCCATTGATCTATGTGTCTGTTTTTGTGCCAGTACCACACTGTCTTGATGACCACAGCTTTGTAGTACAACCTGAAATCTGGCATTGTGATGCCCCCAGATAAGGTTTTCTTTTTTAAAATTCCCCTGGCTATTTGGGGTCTTTTCTGATTCCACACAAATCTTAAAATAATTTGTTCTAACTCTCTGAAGAAAGTCCATGGTATTTTGATAGGGATTGCATTAAACGTGTAAATTGCCCTGGGTAACATTGACATTTTCACAATATTAATTCTGCCAATCCATGAGCATGGAATATTTTTCCATCTCTTTGTGTCTTCCTCAATTTCTTTCAGAAGTGTTCTATAGTTTTTAGGGTATAGATCCTTAACCTCTTTGGTGAGGTTTATTCCTAGGTATCTTATGCTTTTGGGTGCAATTGTAAATGGGATTGACTCCTTAATTTCTCTTTCTTCAGCCTCATTGTTAGTGTATACAAATGCCATTGATTTCTGGGCATTGATTTTGTATCCTGCCACACTACCAAATTGCAGTATGAGTTCTAGCAATCTTAAGGTGGAGGCTTCTGGGTTTTCTATGTAGAGTATCATGTCATCGGCGAAGAGGGAGAGTTTGACTTCTTCTTTGCCAATTTGAATGCCTTTAATGTCTTTTTGTTGCCTGATTGCTGAGGCTAGGACTTCCAATACTATCTTTAATAGCAGTGGTGAGAGTGGACATCCCTGTCTTGTTCCTGATGTTAGGGGAAAGGCTCCCAGTGCTTCCCCATTGAGAATGATATTTGCTGTGGGCTTTTCTTAGATGGCTTTTAAGATGTCGAGGAAAGTTCCCTCTGTCCCTACACTCTGAAGAGTTTTGATCAGGAATGGATGCTGTATTTTGTCAAATGCTTTCTCTGCATCTAATGAGAGGATCATATGGTTCTTGGTTTTTCTCTTGCTGATATGATGAATCACATTGATTGTTTTACGAGTGTTGAAGCAGCCTTGTGTCTCAGGGATAAATCCTACTTGGTCGTGGTGAATAATTTTCTTAATGTGTTGTTGGATCCTATTAGCTAGTATCTTGTTGAGAATTTTTGCATCCATGTTCATCAGGGATATTGGTCTGTAATTCTCCTTTTTGGTGGGGTCTTTGGTTTTGGAATTAGGGTGATGCTGGCCTCATAGAATGAATTTGGAAATACTCCATCTCTTTCTATCTTTCCGAACAGCTTTAGTAGAATAGGTATAATTTCTCCTTAAACGTTTGATAGAATTCCCCTGGGAAGCCATCTGGCCCTGGCCTCTTGTGTCTGGGAGGTTTTTGATGACTGCTTCAATTTCCTCCCTGGTTATTGGCCTGTTCAGGTTTTCTATTTCTTCCTGTTCCAAGTTTTGGTAGTTTGTGGCTTTCTGGGAATGCGTCCATTTCTTCTAGATTGCCTAATTTATTGGTGTATAGCTGTTCATAATATGTTTTTAAAATCGTTTGTATTTCCTTGGTGTTGGTAGTGATCTCTCCTTTCTCATTCATGATTTTATTAATTTGAGTCTCCTCTCTCTTCTTTTTAACAAGGTTGGATAATGGTTTATCTATCTTATTAATGCTTTCAAAGAACCAACTCCTGGTTCTGTTGATCTGCTCCACAGTTCTTCTGGTCTTGATTTCGTTGAGTTCTGCTCGAATTTTAATTAACTCTCTTCTTCTGCTGGGTGTGGGGTCAATCTGCTGTTTTTTCTCTAGCTCCTTTATGTGTAAGGTTAGCTTTTGTATTTGAGTTCTTTTCAGTTTTTGAATAGATGCTTGTATTGCGATGTATTTCCCCCTTAGGACTGCTTTTGCTGCATCCCAAAGATTTTGAACGGTTGTATCTTCATTCTCATTATTTTCCATGAATCTTTTTAATTCTTCCTGAATTTCCTGATTGACCCTTTCATCTTTTAGCAGGATGGTCCTTAACCTCCACGTGTTTGAGGTCCTTCCAAACTTCTTGTTGTGCTTTAGTTCTAATTTCAAGGCATTATGGTCTGAGAATATGCAGGGGACGATCCCAATCTTTTGGTATTGGTTCAGACCCGATTTGTGACCCAGTATGTGGTCTGTTCTGGAGAAAGTTCCATGTGCACTGGAGAAGAATGTGTATTCAGTTGAGTTTGGATGTAAACTTCTGTAGATATCTGTGAAATCCATCTGGTCCAGTGTATCATTTAAAGCTCTCATTTCTTTGGAGATGTTGTGCTTAGAAGACCTATCGAAGGTATAGAAAGAGCTAGATTGAAGTCACCAAGTATAAGTGTATTATTATCTAAGTATTTCTTCACTTTGGTTATTAATTGGTTTAAATATTTGGCAGCTCTCACATTCGGGGCATATATATTGAGGATTGTTAAGTCCTCTTGTTGGATAGATCCTTTAAGTATGAGATAGTGTCCCTCCTCATCTCTAACTACAGTCTTCGGGGTAAATTTTAGTTTATCTGATATAAGGATGGCTACCCCTGCTCTTTTTTGAGGGCCATTTGAATGGTAAATGGTTCTCCAACCTTTTATTTTCAGGTTGTAGGTGTCATTCTGTTTCAAATGAGTCTCTTGTAGACAGCAAATAGATGGGTCCTGCTTTTTTATGCAGTCTGAAACCCTGCGCCTTTTGATGGGGTCATTAAGCCCGTTCACGTTCAGAGTTACTATGGAGAGATCTGAGTTTAGTGTCATTATGATATCTATTCAGTTCTTGTTTTTGTGGATTGTTCCACTGGACTTCTTCTTAAAGGGGAATTTTAAGAGTCCCCCTTAAAATTTCTTGCGGAGCTGGATTGGAGGTCACATATTCTTTTAGTTGCTGCCTGTCTTGGAAGCTCTTTATCTCTCCTTCCATTTTGAATGAGAGCCTTGCTGGATAAAGTATTCTTGGTTGCATGTTCTTCTCATTTAGGACCCTGAATATATCCTGCCAGCTCTTTCTGGCCTGCCAGGTCTCTGTGGAGAGGTCTGCTGTTATCCTAATACTCCTCCCCATAAAAGTCAGGGCTTTCTTGTCTCTTGTTGCTTTAAGGATCTTCTCTTTGTCCTTGGAATTTGCAAGCTTCACTATTAAATGTCTAGGTGTTGAATGGTTTTTATTGATTTTAGGGAGGGGATATCTCTATTTCCTGGATCTGAATGCCTGTTTCCCTTCCCAGATTAGGAAAGTTTTCAGCTAGGGTTTGTTCAAATACATATTCTGGCCCTCTGTCACTTTCGGCGCCCTTGGGAACACCAATTAAAGGTAGGTTTTTCTTCCTCAGGCTGTCGTTTATTTCCCTTCATCTGTCTTCATGGTCTTTTAATTGTCTGTCTCTTTTTTCCTCAGTTTCCTTCTTTGGCATCAACTTGTCTTCTATGTCACTCACTCGTTCTTCCACCTCGTTAACCCTCGTCGTTAGGACTTCTAGTTTGGATTGCATCTCATTCAATTGATTTTTAATTTCTGCCTGATTGGATCTAAATTCTGCAGTCATGAAGTCTCTTGAGTCCTTTATGCTTTTTTCTAGAGCCACCAGTAGCCGTATAATAGTGCTTCTGAACTGGCTTTCTGACATTGAATTGAAATCCAGATTTTGTAATTCTGTGGGAGGGAGGACTGTTTCTGATTCTTTCTTTTGAGGTGAGGTTTTCCTTCTAGTCATTTTGCTCAGTGCAGAGTGGCCAAAAACAAGTTGTATTGGGAAAAGGAGAAAAAGAGAGGAGAGAAAGAAGGAAAGAAAAGAGAAAAAGAAAAAAGGAAGAAAAAAAAAGAAGAAAAAGAGAAGATAAAGAGAAAGAAAAAGAAAGAAAGGTGAAAAAAAGGGTGGGGGAAGCAATCAGAAATCAAAAAGAAAGAGAAAAAAAAAAGAAGAAGAAAAAAAAAACCATGGCGGAGTATCTTCTGATTCTGTACACTTTAAGTCTCTTGACTTCCCCTGGAACTTGTCCGTCTCGCTGGTCTTCTGGGGGAGGGGCCTGTTGTGCTGATTTTCAGGTGTTAGCACTTGGGGGAGCTGCTCTGCCCCTGCCTGGTGCAGGGCTCAGTGGGGGTTGTTTACCCCGTGAGGCCGCAGGAGGAACAACCGTAGTGGCGGCAGCTCTGGAAACCTGGATTCAGCTCCCGCAGGAACTCTGAAGCCCTTAGCCTGCAGGGCCTGGAGGCGCTGGGGCGGGGCCGCTGATCTGCTCAGCTCGGGGCAGGAGCGTCCCCGCTGTCCTGGGCTCTCCCGGCCTCAGCCTGTCCCGGGGGAGGCCGGATCCTGGGCTGTGTCCCGGCGCCCTGTGCTCCGGAGCCTGCGCTGTTGGATTTGCGCTCCCGCCCCGCAGCCCCCTCCGCGGAGCCACCCCCGAGTCCCCCCAGCTGCTCCCACCCCGCAGCCCCCTCCGCGGAGCCTCCCCCGAGCCCCCCGAGCTGCTCCCACCCCGCAGCCCCCTCCGCGGAGCCGCCCCCGAGGCCCCCGAGCTGCTCCGGGTCCCGCCATGCGCGCTGCAGCCCTTAGGGAGCTCGGCTCACTCTCCCGGGGCGCAGGTGCCTGTTAGTGTCCCCGGGAGCCCGAGGGCATCCCCGCCCTCCTGGGTCCTGCTCCACCTCCCTGGAGCCCCTTTCCGCCCGGGAAGGTTGGTGCAGCTCCTGCTCCTCCGGGACGGGGCTTTCCTGTCCTGGGGACACTCACCCCCGGCCTTAGCCCGGCTCCTCGCGGGCCCCTCCCCCTTGAAGGCCTTTTGTTTATTTCTTTTCCCCCCGTCTTCCTACCTTGATAGAAGCGCGAACTCTTCTCACTGTAGCATTCCAGCTGGTCTCTCTTTAAATCTCAGGCCGAATTTGTAGATTTTCAGGATAATTTGAAGGTTATCTAGGTAATTTGGTGTGGACAGGTGATTTGGGGACCCTACTCTTCCGCCGTCTTGCCCCTCCTCTCTGATCCATGGGTCTTGACACCTGGAGTCGTCTAGCAGAATGCTGAGCTAGAAGCCAGGAGCCCTGGGTCCCCCATAGCAGAATTGCTTTCGGCCAGTCTGGTTATTTGATATGGAGAAGTCACTGCATTTCCCTCACTTCTGTGTTTCTATGTGTAAAAGGAGGAGTCTGAATGAGATGACCTCCCTGGCTCCTGGCTCACCCTCCAGCTCTAATTGCAATAAATATTTGTCAAATGAATGAAAAGGCGACAGGACACGGAAGCCTTTTAATCCTGAAGAGTGATGCTGAGTCACATTTCCTAATGGCACAGAAACTATATAGTTGACATGTTGACCAAGCATCACAGAGAAATCTTGCTACTGTATGTTTCCTGACAGGTGGCATGAAATAGATTACCTTTATATTCATTATTCTGAATTCAAAAATCATAATCCCTTTTTTTTTTTTATTTTTCAGGGCAAAACTCTTTTCCCCTCAAAGAACATCATGCTTATATGGTTCTCTCAGTTTATCCTTGTTAGGCAGAACAGGGGTTCATGTGATTAAGAACAAGGGTCAAGGCGTCCGACTGCCTGAGTTCCAGTCATGGCTCTGTCATTTCCTAGATGAGCAACCCTGGGCATGTTGCTTAACCTCTCTGTGGGCCAGCTTCCTCACTTGGAAGTAGAATTGCTTAAGTGGGTTGAGCACCCAAAGCTCTTAGAACAGTGGCTGACACAGAGTAGGTGTTCAGTAAATGCTGACTCTTATCATCCCAATTTCACACATCAGGAGCGGTTTTCAGAGAGGTGCTACATCAGGCAGTGGCAGAACCAGTGTGTGAGTTTGGGTCTCTTTTCATTTAACTTTGGGATTTATTCACTGGAAAGTGAGGCAAGTAGTCCTATTTTAGAGAGTAAGGTAGGTGGGTAGTAGAGGTTAAATAACTTGGCCAAGATCACACTGTTTGTAAATGCTTATTGGGATTTCAACCCAAATCTCGCTAATTCTGAGAACCTTGCTTTTTATTTTTTTTTATAAGCCAGGCTCTAATATACTAGGCTGTGGAGGATAAAAGCACGTACAAATCCTGATCTTGCTTTCTAGATGATTCTGTAGCATTGGGGTCATACTGCAGATGAATATAAGCCAGAGCTGACATTTGGGCTAATGGCCCAGTGGTGCTAGAGATGTTGTCCTAAAAAGTCAAGTTTTCTAATTCTGTGATCACGTAGACACACACCCATTCAGCCAGGCAAGCCCTGAACAGTTCCCCTCCAAGCATGCCAAACCCTGCAGACAGGCACATGATAATAATATCACAAAAACAATACCTGTGCACCCATTCCCAGATACCTACTCAGATACATATGTACACAGACACAGCCCCCCATAATTCCCCTGAAGCATCCAGAAGGCAAAGCTCCTGTAAAAATGTTCTAGAATGTGCCCCCAAACCTCACTAGGTATTCTAGGATGTGCCTGCATCTGCAAGACCTTTTTTCCTACCTTCATGTCTGAGTCTCTGGCACTAATGCTCAGCCCTTCAGTTTCCAGATGCTGAGCTGGTCTGTTGTTTCTACTCTGGATTCTCTGGGTTTGAAATAGTGGCAGGAGGGATGAGAGACAGAGAATGAGTTCCTGAGGCCAGAGCCAGGTCCTTAAGGAACAGGACACAGGATGGGAGCCCTCTTGCTTGTCAGCAGATGCATGAACACAATGTGTCTGGACAAGAAGCCACCCGAGAGCGGAGGAGCCTTGAGATGCAGACAGAGGTGGCAGTGTCGATTCTCGGACAGCCTGGCAATGGGGGTCCAGGCAGGGGTGGGACCTGAGTCTCAAAGTGGTAGCAGATTAGCATCAGCTGCAGCTGGCAGCAGAAATAGCCTTCCCGATTCCAAAGGGACAGCAGTTGTAGAACAGGGATGCTGATGAGCCGCTCACTAGAGAGGAAGCAGGGGAATCCACTCTCCCTGTTGTTGAGAGGATGGGGCCCTAGGGGAGCCGTGTCCCACTACCTTAATTAGCACCTGTGTGGAGTTGTCCGGGGAAGAGTCCCCCAGGGCAGGGAGGGGAACATTCTGGAGGGAGAGGCCCATGATGGTGATGTGTCCCTGGCTGTATGGAGGCCTCAGGTAGCACCAGGCTTCCTCCACGTCACTAGTATTCCTAGCATTTAGATGGTTTAGGGTTTGGTTCTGGGATTGAGAGACATTGGGCAGCTCCAGAACCTGTGACTCTCAGGGTCAGCATGAAAACAGGGAGAAAGCCCTTGTCTGTGGAAGAGGTTTGAGGTCTGGTGGTGTTATCCTCAGTGCTGACCCTCCTGTCATTGGCCTTCCCTGCCACCCCTTCTGGTGGTGGTCACTGCCTTTGCTTTGTCCCTGACTCAGCCCATCTCGCCGGACGGCCCATCCTGGTTCTTGGTAGATCAGCATCCACACAGATGATGTGCTCCCTCCTGGCAGATCCTCCCCGGCAGGTGTCGGGAAGTTTGTCAAGGTCCCCAAGGCTACCTGTCTCCACTGCTCTCTTGAGCGTGGGTTCCCTGGTCTGTCACGACAGTTACTGCTCTGCACACATCCTGCCTCTCCCCCCCTTCTTGTCCTCTCTTGGCCAAATCATTATCCTATCTGAATAAAATCCTAACCCTTTCCCTGTATTTGTTCAGCCGACTGTGGTTGGAGAGAAGGCCAGAACCATCTGAGAAGTTTCATTTTGCCTTCATGAGTATTCACTTTATTTGTAATTCTTCCAGCTTTATTGAGACATGTTACATGGTGTAACTTTAAGGTGTTCAGCGTTCTGATTGATACACGTTATACTGTGAAGTGATCAGCACACTGAACTTCGTGAACACACCCTTCACTTCCCATGATTACCATGGTGTTGTTGCTATGGTGAGAACATTCAAAGTCCACCCTTGTATCAGCTGTGAATCACGATACAGTATTGTTAACTGTACTCACCATGAGGTACATCGGATCCGCAGAACTTACTGTAACTGGAAGTTTAGAATCTCTGACCAATATCCCCCCATGTCCCCCACTCCTCAGCTCTGACAGCCACCATTTTACCTTGTTTCTATGTGCCTAATGCTTTCAGATTCCACATTCAAAAGGCATCATGCAGTATTTGTCTTTCTCCACCTGACAAGGCCCTCAAGGTTCATCCATGGTATCACAGATGGATTCCCTGTTTCATGGTGGAGAGCATCCCACTGCATTTTCCTTATCCACGTATCCATCCGTGAACACCCCAAATGGTTTCCACATCTTGTGAACAATGCTGCAGTGAACACAGCCTGCAGACATCTCTTTGAGAGAGTATTTTCATCTCCTTTGGGTATATCCCCCAAAGTGGAATTGCAGGATCACATGGTAGCTTTTCATCTTTTGAAGGACCTCCGTGCTGTTCTCTGTAGTGGCCGAACTGGTTCACATTCCCATCAACAGTGCGTAACGGCTCCCTTTCCCCCACATTCCTATCAACACTTGTTGTCTCTTGTCTTTTTGATAATAACCATTCTAAGAGATGTGAGGTTTTGTCTCATTGTGGTTTTGATTAGCATTTCTCTGATGATGAGTGCTGTTGAGCATCTTTCCATGTAGCTTTTGGCCATTTATATGTTTTCTTCAGAAAAATGTCAGTTCAAACCCTTTGCCCATTTTATTTGGATCATTTGGGTTTTTTTCCTATTGAGTTGTATATGTTCTTCATATACTTATATATGTATTTATCACATACATGGTTTGCAAATATTTTCTCCCATTCCATAGGTTGACTTTACATTTTGTTGATTTTTCTTTCTGTGCTGAAGCTTTTTAGTTTGATGTCTCACTTGTTGATTTTTGGTTTTGTTGCTTGTGCTTTTGATGTTATATCCAAAAAATCCTTGCCATATCAGGGAGGTTTTCTCCTGGGTTTCTTCTAGTAGTTTTATGGTTTCAGTGTTACATTTAAATTCTTCAGTTCCACAAATGAGTGAGATCACATGATATTTGTCTTCCTCTGACTGATTTCTTTCACTCATCATAATACCCTCTAGTTCCATCCATATCATTGCAAATGGTAAGATTTCATTCTTCTTCATGGCTAAGATTCCATTGCATACACACACACACACACACACACACACACACACACAAACACACACACATATATTTCATATCTTTATCCATTCTCAGTAGATAGACCTTTGGCCTCCTTCCACAGTTTGGCTACCGTGGACATTGCTGCTATAAACAATGGGGTCCATGTGCCCTTGGGTCACTATATTTGTATCCTCTGAATAAATACCTAGTTGTGCAATTGCTGGATCATAAGATAGCTCTATTTTTAACTTCTTTTTTTAAAAAAGATTTTATTTATTTATTCATGAGAGACACAGAGAGAGAAGCAGAGACACAGGCAAAAGGAGAAGCAGGCTCCATGCAGGGAGCGCAATGTGGGGGCTGATCCCGGGCTCTCTGGGATCAGGCCCTGGGCTGAAGGCAGGGCTAAACCTCTGAGTAACCCTGGCTGCCCTATTTTTAACTTCGTAAGGAAACTCTGCTCTGTTCTCCAGAGTGGCTCTACCAGTTTGAAGCCCCACCAATAGTGGGAGAGGATTTCCCTTTCTCCACACCCTCTTGAACATTTGTTGTCTCCTGTCTTGTTAATTTTCAGCATTCTCACTAGTGTGAGGTGGTATCTCATGTGGTTTTGACTTATATTTCCCTGATGGCAAGTGATGTGGAGCATTTTTTTATGTGTCTGTTGGCCATGTGTAGGTCTTCCTTGGAGAAATGACTGTTCATGTCTTCTGCCCATTTTATTTTTTCTAAGGAAAATATAGACTTTCTTTTCTTTTCTTTTCTTATTGGAGTTCAATTTGACAACATATAGTATAATACCCAGTGCTCATCCCTCCAACTGCCCCCCTCAGTGCCCATAACCCAGTCACCTCAACCCCCCACCCACTTCTCCTTCCACTAACGCTTGTTAATTTCCTGGAGTTAGGTGTCTCTCATGTTTTGTCACCTTCACTGATATTTTCACTCATTTTCTCTCCTTTCTCTTTATTCCTTTTCATTATTTTTTATATTCCCCAAACGAATGAGACCATATAATGTTTCTCCTTCTCCGATTGACTTAATTTACTCAGCGTAATACCCTCCAGTTCCAACCACGTCGAAGCAAATAGTGGGTATTTGTGGTTTCAAATGGCTGAGGAATATTCCATTGTATACATAAACCACATCTTCTTTATCAATTCATCTTTCAATGGACACCGAGGCTCCTTACACAGTTTGGCTATTGTGGACATTGCTGCCAGAAACATGGGTTATATTGGCAGGTGTCCCGGCATTTCACTGCATCTGTATCTTTGGAGTAAATGCCCAGCACTGCAATTGCTGGGTTGTAGGGTAGGTCTATTTTGAACTCTTTGAGGAACTTCCACAGAGTTTTCCAGAGTTGCTGCAGTAGTTCACATTCCCAACCACAGTGCAAGAGGGTTCCCCTTTCTCCACATCCTCTCCAACATTTGTTGTTTCCTGTCTTGTTAATTTTCCCCATTCTCACAGGTGTGAGGTGGTATCTCATTGTGGTTTTGATTTGTATTTCCCTGATAGCCAGTGATGCGGAGCATTTCCTCCTGTGCATGTTGGCCATGTCTATGTCTTCCTCTGTGAGATTTCTCTTCATGTCTTTTGCCCATTTCATTATTGGATTCTTTGTTTCTTTGATGCTGAGTTTAAGAAGTCCTTTATAGATCTTGGAAACTAGCCCTTTATCTGATACATCATTTGCAAATATCTTCTCCCATTCTGTAGGTTGTCTTTTAGTTTTGTTGACTGTATCCTTTGCTGTGCAAAAGCTTCTTATCTTGATGAAGTCCCAATAGTTCATTTTTGCTTTTGTTTCTTTTGCCTTCTTGGATGAATCTTGCAAGAAGCTACTGTGGCCAAGTTCAAAAAGGGTGTTCCCTGTGTTCTCCTCTAAGATTTTGATGGAATCTTGTCTCACATTTAGATCTTTCATACATTTTGAGTTTGTCTTTGTGTAAGGTGTAAGAGAATGGTCTAGTTTCATTCTTCTGCATGTGGATGTCCAATTTTCCCAGCACCATTTATTTAAGAGACTGTCTTTTTTCCAGTGCATAGTCTTTCCTCCTTTGTCGAATATTAGTTGACCATAAAGTTGAGGATCCACTTCTGGATTCTCTATTCTGTTCCATTGATCTATGTGTCTGTTTTTGTGCCAGTAAATACTGTCTTCATAACCACGGCTTTGTGGTAGAAATCTGGCATTGTGATGCCCCCAGATATGGTTTTCACTTTAAAGATTTCCCTGGCTATTCGGGGTCTTTTCTGATTCCACACAAATCTGACAGTAATTTGTTCCAACTCTCTGAAGAAAGTCCATGGTATTTGATAGGGATTACATTAAATACGTAAATTGTCCTGGGTAACATTGACATTTTCGTAATTTTAATTTTTCCCACCCATGAGCATGGAATATTTTTCCATCTCTCTGTGTCTTCCTCAATTTCTTTCAGAAGTGTTCTGTCGTTTTTAGGCAATAGATCCTTTACCTCTTTGGTTAGGTTTATTGCTAAGTATTTAATGCCTTTGGGGTGCAGTTGTAAATGGGATTGACTCCTTTATTTCTCTTTCTTCAGTCTCATTATTAGTGTATAGAAATGCCACTGACTTCTGGGCATTGATTTTGTATCCTGCCACACTACCAAATTGCTGTATGAGTTCTAACAGTCTTGGTGGAGTCTTTTGGTTTTCTATGTACAGGATCATGTCATCTGCAAAGAGGGGGAGTTTGACTTTTTCTTTGCCATTTGAATGCATTTTATTTCTTTTTTTGCCTGTTGCTGAGGCTAGGACTTCTAGTATTATGTTTAATAGCAGTGGTGAGAGTGGACATCCCTGTCTTGTTCCTGATCTTAGGGGAAAGGCTCCCAGTGCTTCCCCATTGAGAATGATATTTGCTGTGGGCTTTTGTAGATGGATTTTAAGATGCTGAGGAATGTTCCCTCTATCCGTACACTCTGAAGAGTTTTGATCAGGAATGGATGCTGTATTTTGTCAAATGCTTTCTCTGCATCTATTGAGAGGATCATATGGTTATTGGTTCTCTTGCTGATATGATCAGTCACATTGATTGTTTTACGAGTGTTGAACCAGCCTTGTGTCCCGGGGATAAATCTCACTTGGTCAAGGTGAATAATCCTCCTAATGTATTGTTGTATCCTTTTGGCTAGTATCTTGTTGAGAATTTTTGCATCCTGTTCATTAGGGATATTGGGCTATAAATCTCCTTTTTGGTGGGGTCTTTGGTTTTGGAATTAAGGTGATGCTGGCCTCAAAGAACGAGTTTGGAAGTATTCCATCTCCTTCTATCTTTCTGAACAGCTTAAGTAGAATAGTTTTGGTTTCTTCTTTAAACGTTTCATAGAATTACCCTGGAATGCCATCTGGCCCTGGACTTTTGTGTCTTGGGAGGTTTTTGATGACTGCTTCAATTTCCTCCCTGGTTATTGGCCTGTTCAGGTTTTCTTTCTTTCTTTTCTTTTTTTTTTTTTAGGTTTTCTATTTCTTCCTGTTCCAGTTGTGGTAGTTTCTGGTTTTCCAGAAATGCACTGATTTCTTCTAGATTGCCTAATTTATTGGCCTATAGCTGTTCATAATATATTTTTAAAATTGTTTGTGTTTCCTTGGTGTTTGTGGTGATCTCTCCTTTCTCTTCATGATTTTATTAATTTGAGTCTTTTCTCTCTTCTTTTTAATAAGGCTGGCTAATGGTTTATCTATCTTATCAATACTTTCAAAGAACCAACCCTTGGTTTTATTTATATGTTCCACAGGTCTTCTGGTCTCTATTTCATTGAGTTCTGCTCGAACCTTTTTTTTTAAAAACTTTTTTTTAAATCTGTGACTGAATTCTTTTTTTTTTTTAATAAAATAATTTTTATTGGTGTTCAATTTACCAAATTACAGAATAACACACAGTGCTCATCCCGACAAGTGTCCCCCTCAGTGCCCGAAACCCACTCACCCCCTCCTCCTGCCCTCCTCCTCTTCCACCACCCCTAGTTCGTTTCCCAGAGTTCGGAATCTATGTCCTGTCTCCTTTTCTGATATTTCCCACACATTTCTTCTCCCTTCCCTTATATTCCCTTTAACTATTATTTATATTCCCCAAATGAATGAGAACAAACACTGTTTGTCCTACTCCGATTGACTTACTTCACTCAGTATAATACCCTCCAGTTCCATCCACTTTGAAGCAAATGGTGGGTATTTGTCGTTTCTAACGGCTGAGGAATATTCCATTGTATATATAAACCACATCTTTATCCATTCATCTTTCGATGGACACCGAGGCTCCTTCCACAGTTTGGCTATTGTGGACTTTGCTGCTAGAAACATCGGGGTGCAGGTGTCCCGGCATTGGGGTAAATTCCCAACAGTGTAATTGCTGGGTTGTAGGGCAGGTCTATTTTTAACTCTTTGAGGAACCTCCAGACAGTTTTCCAGAGTGGATGCACCAGTTCAATTTCCAACAACAGTGTAAGAGGGTTCCCTTTCCTCTGCATCTCTCCAACATTTTTTGTTTCCTGCCTTGTTAATTTTCCCCATTCTCACTGGTGTGAGGTGGTATCTCATCATGGTTTTGATTTGTATTTCCCTGATGGCAAGTGATGCAGAGCATTTTCTCATGTGCATGTTGGCCATGTCACTGTCTTCCTCTGTTAGATTTCTCTTCATGTCTTTTGCCCATTTCATGATTGGATTGTTTGTTTCTTTGATGCTGAGTATAAGAAGTCCTTTATAGATCTTGGAATCTAGCCCTTTATCTGATATGTCATTTGCAAATATCTTCTCCCATTCTGTAGGTTCTTTTAGTTTTGTTGACTGTATCCTTTGCTGTGCAAAAGCTTCTTATCTTGATGAAGTCCCAATAGTTCATTTTTGCTTTTGTTTCTTTTGTCTTCGTTGATGTATCTTGCAAGAAGTTACTGTGGCCAAGTTCAAAAAGTGTGTTCCCTGTGTTCTCTTCTAGGATTTTGATGGAATCTTGTCTCACATTTAGATCTTTCATCCATTTTGAGTTTATCTTTGTGTATGGTGAAAGAGAGTGGTCTAGTTTCATTCTTCTGCATGTGGATGTCCAATTTTCCCAGCACCATTTATTGAAGAGACTGTCTTTCTTCCAATGGATAGTCTTTCCTTCTTCATCGAATATCAGTTGGCCATAAAGTTCAGGGTCCACTTCTGGGTTCTCTATTCTGTTCCATTGATCTATGTGTCTGTTTTTGTGCCAGTACCACACTGTCTTGATGACCACAGCTTTGTAATACAACCTGAAATCTGGCATTGTGATGCCCCCAGATATGGTTTTCTTATTTAAAATTCCCCTGGCTATTCGGGGTCTTTTCTGATTCCACACAAATCTTAAAATAATTTGTTCTAACTCTCTGAAGAAAGTCCATGGTATTTTGATAGGGATTGCATTAAACGTGTATATTGCCCTGGGTAACATTGACATTTTCACAATATTAATTCTGCCAATCCATGAGCATGGAATATTTTTCCATCTCTTTGTGTCTTCCTCAATTTCTTTCAGAAGTGTTCTAGAGTTTTTAGGGTATAGATCCTTTACCTCTTTGGTGAGGTTTATTCCGAGGTATCTTATGCTTTTGGGTGTGATTGTAAATGGGATTGACTCCTTAATTTCTCTTTCTTCAGTCTCAATTGTTAGTGTATAGAAATGCCACTGATTTCTGGGCATCGCTACCGAATTGCTGTATGAGTTCTAGCAATCTTGGCGGGGAGACTTTTGGGTTTTCTATAGAGTATCATGTCATCGGCGAAGAGGGAGAGTTTGACTTCTTCTTTGTCAATTTGAATGCCTTTAATGTCTTTTTTGTTGTTTGATTGCTGTGGCTAGGACTTCCAGTACTATGTTGAATAGCAGTGGTGAGAGTGGACATCCCTGTCTTGTTCCTGATCTTAGGGGAAAGGCTCCCAGTGCTTCCCCATTGAGAATGATATTTGCTGTGGGCTTTTCATAGATGGCTTTTAAGATGTCGAGGAATGTTCCCTCTATCCCTACACTCTGAAGAGTTTTGATCAGGAATGGATGCTGTATTTTGTCAAATGCTTTCTCTGCATCTAATGAGAGGATCATATGGTTCTTGGTTTTTCTCTTGCTGATATGATGAATCACATTGATTGTTTTACGGGTGTTGAACCAGCCTTGCATCCCGGGGATAAATCCTACTTGGTCATGGTGAATAATTTTCTGAATGTGTTGTTGGATCCTATTGGCCAGTATCTTGTTGAGAATTTTTGCATCCATGTTCATCAGGGATATTGGTCTGTAATTCTCCTTTTTGGTGGGGTCTTTGTCTGGTTTTGGAATTAGGGTGATGCTGGCCTCATAGAATGAATTTGGAATACTCCATCTCTTTCTATCTTTCCAAACAGCTTTAGGTGAATAGGTATGGTTTCTTTTTTAAACGTTTGATAAAACTCCCCTGGGAAGCCATCTGGCCCTGGACTCTTGTGTCTGGGAGGTTTTTGATGACTGCTTCAATTTCCTCCCTGGTTATTGGCCTGTTCAGGTTTTCTATTTCTTCCTGTTCCAGTTTTGGTAGTTTTCGGCTTTCCAGGAATGTGTCCATTTCTTCTAGATTGCCTAATTTATTGGCATATAGCTGTTCATAATATGTTTTTAAAATCGTTTGTATTTCCTTGGTGTTGGTAGTGATCTCTCCTTTCTCATTCCTGATTTTATTAACTTGAGTCTTCTCTCTCTTCTTTTTAGTAAGGCTGGCTAATGGTTTATCTATCTTATTAATTCTTTCAAAGAACCAACTCCTGATTCTGTTCATCGGTTCCTCAGTTCTTCTGGTCTCGATTTCGTTGAGTTCTGCTCGAATTTTAATTAACTCTCTTCTTGTGCTGGGCGTAGGGTCCATCTGCTGTTTTTTCTCTAGCTTCTTTAGGTGTAAGTTTAGCTTTTGTATTTGAGTTCTTTCCAGTTTTTGAATGGATGCTTGTATTGCGATGTATTTCCCCCTTAGGACTGCTTCTGCTGCATCCCAAATTTTTTGAACTGTTGTATCTTCATTCTCATTAGTTTCCATGAATCTTTTTAATTCTTTCTTAATTTCCTGGTTGACCCTTTCATCTTTTAGCAGGATCGTCCTTAACCTCCACGTGTTTGAGGTCCTTCTAAACTTCTTCTTGTTATTTAGTTCTAATTTCAAGACATTATGGTCTGAGAATATGCAGTGTACGATCCCAATCTTTTGGTATCTGTTCAGACCCGATTTGTGACCCAATTTGTGGTCTATTCTGGAGAAAGTTCAATGTGCACTTGAGAAGAATGTGTATTCGGTTGAGTTTGGATATAAAGTTCTGTAGATATCTGTGAAATCCATCTGGTCCAGTGTATCATTTAAGCTCTCATTTCTTTGGAGATATTGTGCTTAGAAGACCTATCAGGGATAGAAAGAGCTAGATTGAAGTCACCAAGTATAAGTGTATTATTATCTAAGTATTTCTTCACTTTGGTTATTAATTGTTTTAAATATTGGCAGCTCCCACATTCGGGGCATATATAGTGAGGATTGTTAAGTCCTCTTGTTGGATAGATCCTTTAAGTATGAGTTAGTGTCCCTCTTCATCTCTCACTACAGTCTTCGGGTAAATTTTAGTTGATCTGATATAAGGATGGCTACCCCTGCTTTCTTTTGAGGACCATTTGAATGTTAAATGGTTCTCCAACCTTTTGTTTTCGGGCTGTAGGAGTCCTTCTGTCTAAAATGAGTCTCTTGGAGACAGCAAATAGATGGGTCCTGCTTTTTTATCCAGTCTGAAACCCTGCACCTTTTGATGGGGTGATTAAGCCTGTTCACGTTCAGAGTTACTATCGACAAATATGAGTTTAGTGTCATCATGATATCTATTCAGTCCTTGTTTTTGTGGATTGTTGCACTGAACTTCTTCTTAAAGGGGAATGTTAAGAGTCCCCCTTAAAATTTCTTGCAGAGCTGGTCTGGAGGTCACATATTCTTTTAGTTGCTGCCTGTCTTGGAAGCTCTTTATCTCTCCTTCCATTTTGAATGAGAGCCTTGCTGGATAAAGTATTCTTGGTTGCATGTTCTTCTCATTTAGGACCCTGAATATATCCCGCCAGCCCTTTCTGGCCTGCCAGGTCTCTGTGGAGAGTTCTGCTGTTACCCTAATACTCCTCCCTATAAAATCAGAGATTTCTTGTCTCTTGCTGCTTTAAGGATCTTCTCTTTATCTTTGGAATTTGCAAGCTTTACTATTAAATGTCGAGGTGTTGAATGATTTTTATTGATTTTAGGGGGGGATCTCTCTATTTCCTGGATCTGAATGCCTGTTTCCCTTCCCAGATTAGGAAAGTCTTCAGCTAGGATTTGTTCAAATACATATTCTGGCCCTCTGTCCCTTTTGGCGCCCTCAGGAACCCCAATTAAACGTAGGTTTTTCTTCCTCAGGCTGTCGTTTATTTCCCTTCATCTGTCTTCATGGTCTTTTAATTGTCTGTCTCTTTTTTCCTCAGTTTCCCTCTTTGGCATCAACTTGTCTTCTATGTCACTCACTCGTTCTTCCACCTCGTTAACCCTCGTCGTTAGGACTTCTAGTTTGGATTGCATCTCATTCAATTGATTTTTAATTTCTGCCTGATTGGATCTAAATTCTGCAGTCATGAAGTCTCTTGAGTCCTTTATGCTTTTTTCTAGAGCCACCAGCAGCTGTATAATCGTGCTTCTGAATTGGCTTTCTGACATTGAATTGTAATCCAGATTTTGTAACTCTGTGGGAGAGAGGACTGTTTCTGATTCTTTCTTTTGAGGTGAGGTTTTCCTTCTAGTCATTTTGCTCAGTGCAGAGTGGCCAAAAACAAGTTGTATTGGGAAAAGGAGAAAAAGAGAGAGAGAGAAGGAAAGAATTGAGAAAAAGATAAAACAAAAAAGGAAGAAAAAAGGAAAAAAAGAGAAGAAAAAGAGAAAGAAAAAGAAAGAAGTTGAAAAAAAAGGGTGGGGGAAGCAATCAGAAATCAAAAAGAAAAAAAACACAGGGGAGTATCTTCTGATTCTGTATACTTTAAGTCCCTTGACTCCCCTGGAACTTGTCCGTCTACCTGGTCTTCTGGGGGAGGGGCCTGTTTTGCTGATTTTCATGTGTTAGCCCTTGAGGGAGCTGCTCTGCCTCCTGCCTGGTGCAGGGCTCAGTGTGGGTTGTTTACCCCTCGAGGCCCCAGGAGGAACAACCCCAGTGGTGGCGGCAGCTCTGGAGCCCTGGATTCAGTTCCCGCAGTAACTCCGGAGCTCTCCGTCTGCAGGGGCCTAGATGCTCTGGGGCGGGGCAGCTGATCTGCTTAGCTGGGGGCAGGAGCGTCCTCGCTTCCTGTGCCCTCCCGACCTCTGCCTGTCCCGTGGGGGGTCGGATCCTGGTCTGTGTCCCAGCGCCTAGTGCTCCCGGGCCTGCGCTGTTGGATTCGCTTTCCTGGTTGGGCAGCCACTTCCCCGGAGCTGCTGCCCGAGCCCCTCTGAGCTGCTCCCGGCCTTGCAGCCCCCTCCGTACGGAGCCTCTTCCTCTGCCGGAGCCGCCTCCGAGCCCCCCCGAGCTGCTCCTGCCCCGCAGCCCCCTCCGCGGAGCCGCCCCCGAGCCCCCCCCGAGCTGCTCCCGCCCCGCCGCCCCCTCCGCGGAGCTGCCGCCCGAGCCCCGCGAGCTGCTCCCGCCCCGCAGCCCCCTCCGCGGAGCCGCCCCCGAGCCCCCCGAGCTGCTCCCGCCCCGCAGCCCCCTCCGCGGAGCCGCCCCCTAGCCCCTCCGAGCTGCTCCGGGTCCCGCCGCGCGCTGCAGCCCTTAGGGAGCTCGGCGCACTCTCCCGGGGCGCAGGTGTCTGTTAGTGTCCCCGGGAGCCCGAGGGCATCCCCGCCCTCCTGGGTCCTGCTCCACCTCCCTGGGAGCCCCTTTCCGCCCGGGAAGGTTGGTGCAGCTCCTGTTTCTCCGGGACGGGGCTCTCCTGTCCTGGGGACACTCGCCCCGGCCTCAGCCCTGCTCCTCGCGGGGCCCCTCCCCCTTGGAGGCCTTTTGTTTCTTTATTTCTTTTTCCCCGTCTTCCTACCTTGATAGAAGCACGAACTCTTCTCACTGCAGCGTTTCAGCTGTTCTCTCTTTAAATCTCAGGCCGAATTCGTAGATTTTCAGCATGATTTTAAGGTTATCTAGGTAATCTGGTGGGGACAGGTGATTTGGGGACCTTACTCTTCTGCCGTCTTGCCCCTTCTCCCCACTTAAAGGCATTTGAACACATATCCAAAGGAACTGTGGAGGCTCGATGGAAATGCGGCACTTAATTCTGAGAAACAAATACTCCTTGAAGGCAGCTTCTGACCAGCCTCAAACATAAGGGACTTAGATCCGACGTCTCCAGTAGGTGTGGAGTCTTAATGGAAAGGCACTGTGCTCATCTCTCGAAAAGAAACATTCATTGAACTCTGCTTTAAACAATTCTCTCACTAACAGGAGTTAGAACATAGCTCCACTGGTGTGCAAAGGTGAGATGGAAATGCGCTCTACTGAACGCTGAGACAAACACATTCCTTTTTCTGAAATCTCAGAAAAACACTGAGATTTCATTTAGCCTCTCACGTAAGAGAGATAGAAAATACACAGCAGTCGATGTGCAATGGAAATGCTATAAAGATAACTGGGAAAAGCAGGGCTCTTTGCGTGCGCCTTTCCACTACGCTCTCCATAAAGGCATTAGAACATACAGCCAAAGGAGTTGTGGAGGCATGAGGCAAATGTGATATACATAACTCTGATGAGCATTCCTGAAAGGCAGCTTTGGACAAGACTCTCACATAAGGGCATTAGAACCTAAGTCCACAGTACATGTGGAGGCCGAATGGAAATGCACGGGGCTCAACTCTCAGAGACAAGCATTCCTTGAATGTACTTTTAAACTGGATTCTCCCATATGGGAGGTATACCTAGCTCAACTGTAGGTGACGAAGTGCCATGGAGGAGATTCACTGGAAATAACAGAGAACATCCAGCATTCCTGCATTGCAGCTCTCAATGAACCTCTTCTATATCAGAGATAGAACTAAGTCAACAGTAGGTGATGAGGTGCCATAGAAATGTGTCGTCTTTAACTGTGCAAAAGCAGCATTCCTGCACTGCACCTTTCAACTAGCCTCTCTCATAAGGGAGTTAGAAGCTATTTACACATATCAGTGGAGTGCTGTGGAGATACTAATAGTGAACTATGACAGTCATTCCTTGGGTGCAGCTATTGACTACATTCTTCCACAAAGTCATCAGGACGTCAAGCAAAAGTAAGTGTGGAGTCTCAAGGGAAATGTGCTATACTTAACTCCGAGAAATAAGTGTTCTTCAGAGGCATCATCTGAGAAGCCTCCAACATGACAGAGCAAGAATCTATAACCATAAATGTGGAGATCCAATGGAAATGAAGTGTCCTGAACTCTCAGTAAGAAGCATAGCTTGAATGCAAATTTCAAATAGCGCTTCACCTATGGGGAGTTAGAACCCAGCTCTACTGTAGCAGAGGAGGTGCCCTGGAAAGGAGCTGAACTGAACTTTGAGAAGCAAGCATTCTTTCGCTGCAACGTTCCCCTAGCGTCTCATCTACGGGATGTAGAAGCTATCTCCACAGGTGTGGAGGGGCCATGGAAGTGCTGTATATTTAACTGAGAAACCATCACTTGTTGAGTGCAGCTCTTGGCAATGATCTTACCTATCGGCAAGAGAGTGTAAACCAGGCTTTTTTTTTTAGATTTTATTTTTTCATGATAGACAAAGAGAGAGAGAGGCAGAGATACAGGCAGAGGGAGAAGCAGGCTCCATGCCAAGAGCCTGACGCAGGACTCGATCCTGGGACTCCAGGATCGTGCCCTGGGCCAAAGGCAGGCGCCAAACCGCTGAGCTACCCAGGGATCCCGGCAAGAGAGTGTAGATAAAAAATGTGGAGCCTCCATGGAAATGCAGTATACCGAATTCTGAGATAGAAACATTTCTTGAAGGCAGCTTCTTAAAAGCATGTAACATAAAGGATCTGGAAGCTATGTCCTAGTATGTGTGGCAGTCCTTGGAGAGGTCCTGTGCTCAGCGCTCAGAAAGAAGCATTCCTTGAATGGAGCTTTAGACTAGTCTCTCTTATAAGACTAGTCTAAATGGCCACAGGAGTGGAAGGGCCATGGAAATGCTATGGATCAAACTGCGAACAATGAGAGTCCCTCCAGTGCAGCTATCCCCAACCCTCTCCCCTGTCTACATTAGAACCTATAATAGAAGAAGCTGTGGAGGATCAGGAAATACAGTTTACTGAACTCTGAGAAACAAGCATTATCAGCTTCTGAAAATCATCTCATAAGGAAGTTAGATCCTAGTGCACAGTTGCTGTGGAGGCCCAATGAAAGGCCCTGGGCTCAAGTCTCAAGCGCATTTCCATCTCACCTCCTCTCCTCTAGTGCAGCTAGATTCTAACTCCCATAGGTGAGAGTGGCGTTCAATGAATGCTTCTTTTTGAGAGATGAGCACAGTGCCTTTCCATTAGGCCTCCACACCTACTGTTGACATGGTTTCGAAATCACTTATGTTTGAGGCTTGCCAGAAATTGCCTTCAAGGTATGCTTGTTTCTCAGAGTTAAGTATGGCGCATTTCCCTCTAGAGACTCCAATTCCTTTGGATATGTGTTCAAATGACTTTATATGCTGCACTCAGGTTTCTCTGGTTTCTCATACTTAACTTGGTAGCATTTCCATGGCACCTTTACTGCTGTGGAGAGAACTACCTCCATATGAGAAACACTCGTTGAATGCTGCATTGCAGGAGTGCTTGTTGCTCAGAGTTAAGTACAGTGCATTTCCATGGCACCTCCTCACCTAGTTACTAGGCTGTAACTCCCATAGGTAAGAGGCTAGTTGAAAGCTTCATTCAAGGAATTCTTTCTGAATGTTAAACTCAGGGCCTTTCCACCTGGCCTATACACCTACTCTCAAAAGAGCTTTTATCTGTCTTCTGTTAGAGTCTTGTCACAAGCTATCTGCAAGGACTGCTTGTTTCTGATAGTTCAGAGGGTCACATTGCCCTGAAACCTCCCAGGTGCTTTTGATCTAGGTTCTAATGGCACTAGGGGAGAGGGTAGTGGAAAGTTGCTTTCCAGGAACGCTCATTGCTCATAGTTCACTACATAGCATCTCCATCAGCTGACCACTCCTGTGGAGATAGCTTCTCTCTCCTGTACGTGAGTGGCTGTTGGAAAGCTGCAGGGCCTGGATGTTTGCATCCCTCCCAGAGTTCAGTACAGTGCCTTTCTATGGCATCTCCTCATCTAGAGTGGGGGAGAATATTTGAATGCTGCATTCAATGAATGTTTCATTCCGAGTCTTGAGCACAGTGCCTTCCCATCAGGCCTCCACATTTTCTGTGGACATAGGTTCTCAATGCCTTCTGTTAGAGATGTGGGAGAATCCGACTACAGGGAAAGATGTTTTCTCATATTTCAGTTGACCTAATGCCCCCTATCCTCCACAGGCTTGTTTGATGTAGATTCAAATGCGGGTTCCTGAGAATGTAGTGGGAATCTGCATTTAAAAATCGCTAGATGCAAAAAAAAAATCGCTAGATGCTCACTTCACAACAAAGCCTTTCCATGGCACCTTACTGCTGTGGGGATAGCCTACCATCCCTAGGGTGAGAGGCTAATGGAAGACTGCAGGGCAGGAAGCCTTGTGTCACAGAGTTCAATACAATGCATGACCAGGTCACAACCTCACCTATAGTGCTTCTAAGTTTTTAACTCCCATAGGTGAGAGCCTAGTTGAGACCTGTTTTTAGGAATGCATCTTTCTGACTATTGAGTTCAAGGCTTTTCCTTTGGGCCTCCACACCTACTGTGGACATTGTTTTTAACTGCCTTATTTTATTTTAGAGGCTTGTCAGAAGCTGCCTGCCAGGAATGCTTCTTTTTTTAAATAAATTTATTTTTTATTGGTGTTCAATTTGTCAACATACAGAATAACACTCAGTGCTCATCCCGTCAAGTGCCCTTTCAGTGCCAACCACCCAGTCACCCCCACCCCCCGCCCTCCTCCCCTTCCACCACCCCTAGTTCGTTTCCCAGAGTTAGGAGTCTTTCATGTTCTGTCTCCCTTTCTGATATTTCCCACTTATTTTTTTCTCCTTTCCCCTTTATTCCCTTTCACTATTTTTTATATTCCCCAAATGAGTGAGGCCATATAATGTTTGTGTTTCTCCGATTGACTTATTACACTCAGCATAATAACCTCCAGTTCCATCCATGTCGAAGCAAATGGTGGGTATTTGTCGTTTCTAATGGCTGAGTAATATTCCAGGAATGCTTCTTTATTAAGTTCAGTAGGCTGCATTTACCTCGAGCCTCCTCAGCTTCTTTTGATATAGGTCCTAATGCAGACAAGTGAGAGGGTAGGGGATATCTGTACTGAAGGGACTCTGTTCATAGATTTTCCCTCCTTATATGAGAGATTTGTCAAAAGCTGCATTCAAGGAATGCTTCTTTCTGAGTGCTGAACATAGGGCCTTTCCATGGACTGCCACATGTACTTGGATAGCTTTCCAGGTCCCTTATGTCAGATGCTTTTTATTTTTTTTTTATTTTTTATTTATTTATTTTTTTTCAGATGCTTTTTAGAACCTTCCATCAAGAAACGATGGTATTCCAGGATTCAGGGTATTCCATTTCCATGGAGACTCCACGTGTACTTTTGATATATATTCCAGGCTCATGGATTAGAAGAATTAACATTGTGAAGATGTCAAAACTACCCAAGGGCAATTTACACATTTAATGCAAACCTTATCAAAATACAAATGACTTTATTCAGGGAGTTTCAACAAATCATCGTAAGATTTGTGTGGATTCAGAAAATACCCCGAATAGCCAGGGGAATACTGAAAAAGAAAACCAGAGCCAGGGGCATCACAATGCCGGGTTTCAGGTTGTACTACAAAGTTGTGATCATCAAGACAGTGTGGTACTGGCACAAAAACAGACACATAGATCAATGGAACAGAATAGAGAACCCAGAAATGGGCCCTCAACTCAATGGTCAACGAATATTCCACAAAGCAGTAAAGACTATCCACTGGAAAAAGGACAGTCTCTTCAAGAAATGATGCTGGGACAGCCACGTGCAGGAGAATGAAACAAGACCATTCTCTTACATCAGACACAAAGATAAACTCAAAATGGATAAAAGATCTAAATGTGAGACAAGAATCCATCAAATTCCTACAGGACAACACAGGCAACACCCTTTTTGAACTTGGCCACAGCAACTACTTCCAAGATACATCTATGAAGGCAAGAGAAACAAAAGCAAAAATGAACTATTGGGACTTCATCAAGGTAAAAAGCTTCCGCAAAGCAAAAGAAACAGTCAACAAAACTAAAAGACAACCTACAGAATGGGAGAAGATATTTGTAAATGACATATCAGAAAAAGGGCTAGTATCCAAGATCTCTAAAGAACGTATTAAACTCAACAGCAAAGAAACAAACAATCCAATCATGAAATGGGTAAAAGACATGAACAGAAATTTCACAGAACATACACATGGCCAACAAGCACATGAGAAAATGCTCTGCATCAGTTGCCATCAGGGAAACAAAACAAAACCACAGTGAGATACCACGTCACACCAGTGAGAATGGTGAAAATTAACAAGAAAGGAAACAAGAAATTTTGGAGAGGATGTGGAGAAAGGTGAACTCTCTTGCACTGTTGGTGGGAATGTGAGCTGGTACAGCCACTCTGGAAAACTGTGTGGAGGTTCCTCAAAGAGTTAAAAATAGATCTGCCCTATGACCCAGCAATTGCACTGCTGGGAATTTACCCCAAAGATACAGATGCAGTGAAATGCCAGGACACCTGCACCCTGATGTTTATAGCAGCAATGTTCACAATAGCCAAACTGTGGAAGGAGCCTCAGTGTCCATAGAAAGATGAATGGATAAAGAAGCTGTGGTATATGGATACAAAGGAATATTACTCAGCCATTAAAAATGACAAGTACCCACCATTTGCTTCGACGTGGATGGAACTGGAGGGTATTATGCTGAGTGAAATAAGTCAATTGGAGAAGGACAAACATTATATGGTCTCATTCATTTGGGGAATATAAAAAATAGTGAAAGGGAATAAAGGGGAAAGGAGAAAAAATGAGTGGGAAATATCAGAGAGGGAGACAGAAGATGAGAGACTCCTAACTCTGGAAAACGAACAAGGGGTGGTGGAAAGGGAGGTGGGCGGGGAGTGGGGGTGACTGAGTGACGGGCACTGAGGTGGGCACTTGATGGGATGAGCACTGGGTGTTATGCTATATGTTGGCAAATGGAACTCCAGTAAAAACACTCTACAAAATAAAAAATAAAGAAATTCAAATACCCCCTATTTGCTTCTACATGGATAGAACTGGAGGGTATTATGCTGAGTGATGTAGGTGAGAGAGGGTCAAACATTTTGTGGTTTTATTCTTTCGGGACAATAAAAAATAGTGAAGGGGATTAAAAGGGAAAGGAGAGAAAATGAGTGGGAAATATCAGAGAGGGAGACAAAACATGGGAGACTCCTAACTCTGGGAAACAAACAAGGGATAGTGGAAGAGGAGGTGGGTGGTTTCATGGGGTGACTGGATGATGGGCAGTGAGGGGGACAGTTGACAGATAAGTACTGGGTGCTACAATATATGTTTGAAGTAGAACCCCAATAAAAAGCATCATTACTATTACTCTTTTATTATATACAAGGCTAATATAAGTGAAAATAATTGTAAGAACTTTTGTGTTTTGTCGTACACATACAATATGTGATATAATATACTGCAATATACCACATAGTATGCATTTTTGTGTACTGCGTCTTAAAGACTTTTTGTGGACATTATTATTCTTTTTTTTAACTGGATAGAAACTGGGTATTGTAGAAGTCTTGTGACAAGCCCAAAACGACGAGTAATAAACAGCAGGCAAACGCTGTGGTCTGTGTCTTCTGACTCCATAATTCTTTTAACTGAACATATCTTCTTATGAATGATCTGAAGTTGTTTTTTTTTTAATTTGGAGATGTTTTATTTTTTTAATAATAAATTTATTTTTTATTGGTGTTCAATTTGCCAACATACAGAATAACACCCAGTGCTCATCTGATCAAGTGCCCCCGTCAGGGCCCGTCACCCATTCACCCCCACCCCCAGCCCTCCTCCCCTTCTACCACCCCTAGTTCGTTTCCCAGAGTTAGGAGTCTTCATGTTCTGTCTCCCTTTCTGATATTTTCTACCCATTTCTTCTCCCTTCCCTTCTATTCCCTTTCACTATTATTTATATTCCCCAAATTAATGAGACCATATAATGTTTGTCCTTCTCCGATTGACTTATTTCACTCAGCATAATACCCTCCAGTTCCATCCACGTTGAAGCAAATGGTGGGTATTTGTAATTTCAAATGGCTGAGTAATACTCCATTGTATACATATACAACATCATAAAGATTCATCTTTCAATGGACACCGAGGCTCCTTCCACAGTTTGGCTATTGTGGACATTGCTGCTAGAAACATCGGGGTGCAGGTGTCCCGGCGTTTCATTGCATCTGTATCTTTGGGGTAAATCTCCAGCAGTGCAATTGCTGGGTCATAGGGCAGGTCTATTTTTAACTGTTTGAGGAACCTCCACACAGTTTTCCAGAGTGGCTGCACCAGTTCACATTCCCACCAACAGTGTAAGAGGGTTCCCTTTTCTCCACATCCTCTCCAACATTTGTGGTTTCCTGCCTTGTTAATTTTCCCCATTCTCACTGGTGTGAGGAAAGCTGTGGTCATCAAGACAGTGTGGTACTGGCACAAAAACAGACACATAGATCAATGGAACAGAATAGAGAATCCAGAAGTGGACCCTCAACTTTATGGTCAACTAATATTTGATAAAGGATGAACGACTATCCACTGGAAGAAAGACAGTCGTTTCAATAAATGGTGCTGGGAAAATTGGACATCCACATGCAGAAGAATGAAACTATACCACTCTCTTGTACCATATACAAAGATAAACTCAAAATGGATGAAAGATCTAAATGTGAGACAAGATTCCATCAAAATCCTAGAGGAGAACACAGGCAACACCCTTTTTGAACTTGGCCACAGTAAATTATTGCAAGATACATCCATGAAAGCAAAAGAAACAAAAGAAAAAATAAACTATTGGGACTTCATCAAGATAAGAAGCTTTTGCACAGCAAAGAATACAGTCAACAAAACTAAAAGACAACCTGCAGATTGGGAGAAGATATTTGCAAATGACGTATCAGATAAAGGGCTAGTTTCCAAGATCTATAAAGAACTTATTCAACTCAACACCAAAGAAACAAACAATCCAATCATGAAATGGGAAAAAGACATGAAAAGAAATCTCACAGTGAAAAAAAAAAGAAATCTCGCAGTGGAAGACATAGACATGGCCAACACGCACATGAGGAAATGCTCTGCATCACTTGCCATCAGGGAAATACAAATCAAAACCACAGCAGTGAGAATGGGGAAAAATAACAAGACAGGAAATAAGTGTTGGAGAGGATGTGGAGAAAGGGGAACACTCTTGTACCGTTGGTCATAATGTGAACTAGTGCAGCCACTCTGGAAAACTGTGTGGAGGTTCCTCAAAGAGTTAAAAATAGAACTAACCTACGACATAGCTATTGCCGTGCTGGGGATTTACCCCAAAGATACAGACGCAGTGAAACACCAGGACACCTGCACCCTGATGTTTATAGCAGCAATGTCCACAATAGCCAAACTGTGGAAGGAGCCTCGGTGTCCATCGAAAGATGAATGGATAAAGAAACTGTGGTATTCGCTCAACACCTTGACATTTAATAGTGAAACGTGCAAATTCCAAAGATAAAGAAAAGATCCTTAAAGTAGCAAGTGACAAGAAATCTCTAACTTTTATGGGGAGAAATATTAGATTAACAGCAGACCTCTCCACAGAGACCTGGCAGGCCAGAAAGGGCTGGCAGTATATAGTCAGGGTCCTAAATGAGAAGAACATGCAGCCAAGAACACTTTATCCAGCAAGGCTCTCATTCAGAATAGAAGGAGAGATAAAGAAGATGTGGTCTATGTATACAATGGAATATTATTCAGCCATTAGAAACGACAAATATCCACCATTTGATTCAACGTGGATGAACCTGGAAGGTATTATGCTGAGTGAAATAAGTCATTCGGAGAAGGACAAACATTATATGGTTTCATTCATTTGGGGAATATAAAAAATAATGAAAGGGAATAAAGGGGAAAGGAGAAAAAATGAGTGGGAAATATCAGAAAGGGAGACAGAACATAAGAGACTCCTAACTCTGGGAAATGAACAGGGGGTGGTGGAAAGGGAGGTGGGCGCAGAGTGGGGGTGACTGGGTGACGGGCACTGAGGAGTGCACTTGATGGGATGAGCACTGGGTTTTATGCTATATGTTGGCAAGTCGAAGTCCAGTAAAAAAAAAAAAAGTTACTTTAGTGGTTAAAAGACACATATTTAATCTATCAGAGTACATAATGAAACAATTTTATTCTAATGAGAAACAATGTGAGAAACCTACAGCAATAAATTCCATCTGTCCTTCTCCTTCCTGGTTCCTTGCTCTCATTCAGTTCATACTGTGCACCACACAATATACTCTCATTATTTTTGTTTTAAACAATCTATATTCTATGTCTGGATGCTGAGACCTCCCTTTAGTCTGGAAGACTTTTTGAATTTTTCTTGTGATGCTCTTCTGCAGACAAATTATTAACTTTAAAATCTGAAATTTCTCTAAGGACATTTGGGTGGCTCAGTCAGTTGAGTGTCCAACTCTTGGTTGGATCAGGTCATGATCTCAGGGTCTTGGGATGAAGCCCTTCATCAGGCTCTGCTTAGGGTGTTTGCTTGAGGATTCTCTCTCTCCTTCTGTTCCTCCCCTTGCTTTCTCTCTCTAAAATAGATAAGTAAATCTTTAAAAATAGTAGATAGATGATAGAGACATAGATAGATAGATGATAGCTAGCTAGCTAGATGATAGATAGATAGATAGATAGATAGATAGATAGATAGATAGATAGATGATAGAATCTGAAACATCTTTACATTCCCTTCATTTTGAGGAATATTTTCACTGAACATAATATTCTTGGTCAATAGGTTTTCCTAGCATCTGAAAGATGACATTTGATTGTCATGGCTTTCAGTGTTTCTCATGATAAGTTACTCATCATCATTACCATTATTATCTTGTTTATTCAATGTTTATTTTTCTCTGGTTTCTCTTAAGCTTGTCTCACTGGCTTTCATATCCATCAATTTTACATAAAGTGGCTACATGTATTAGAAATGACAAATACCCACCATTTGCTTCGACGTGGATAGAACTGGAGGGTATTATGCTGAGTGAAATAAGTCAATCGGAGAAGGACGAACATATGGTTTCATTCATTTGGGGAATATAAAAATTAATGAAAGGGAATAAAGGGAAAGGAGTGAAAATATCAGTGAGGGTGACAAAACATGAGAGACACCTAACTCTGGGAAATAAACAAGGGGTAGTGGAAAGGGAGGTTGGCGGGGGGTTGGGGTGACTGGGTGATGGGCACTTGATCAGATGAGCACTAGGTGTTATACCGTATGTTGGCAAATTGAACTCCAATAAAAAAGTGGCTACATGTGATTTTATTTTTTTAAAGATTTTATTTATTTATTCATGAGGAACAGAGAAAGGGAGAGAAACAGGCAGAGGCAGAAGCAGGCACCCCACGAGGAGCCTGATGCAGGACTTGATCCCAGGACCCTGGGATCATGCCCTGAGCCAAAGGCAGAGGCTCAAACACTGAGTCACCAAAGTATCCCTGATTTTATTTTTATTCATCTTGCTTTGGGTTTGGTGAGGGTTTTTTTTTTTTCTAACTTGTGGTGTTGTAATTAGTGTATCTTGTAAAAGTGCATGTTATTATCTTTTCACATAATTTCTCTAGTTCTTCCTTTCTACTGGCACATTTGGAGTTCCAATTATTCATGTGCTAGAGGAGTTAGTATTCTACAGAATGCAGATGCTCTGCTGTTTTCTGGTATTGTATTTTTCCTAACTTAACATTTACACTTTCTTCTTTTATATAAAGCTCATCTCTCTGCTGAAGCGCCCCAGTTGTTCATGGTCTACCTTTATCACTAAAATTTTAAATGTAATCATTGCAGTTTTTAAAAATCCCTGTGGTGGCGCAGTGGTTTGGAGCCTGCCTTTGGCCCAGGGCGCGATCCTGGAGACCCGGGATCGAATCCCACATCGGGCTCCCGGTGCATGGAGCCTGCTTCTCCCTCTGCCTGTGTCTCTGCGCCTCTCTCTCTCTCTCTGTGACTATCATAAATAAATAAAAATTAAAAAAAAGAAAAGAAAAAAAAATCCCTGTCTGAGCATTCTAGCAGCTAGGCTGTCTGTGGGTATGCTTCCTTTGAGTGGTTCCCCTGTACACTTTTCTTGCTTTTTATTGTCATTTGTAATCGTAAACTTTTACTTCATGCTGGACGTTTTGTCAGCTTGGTATGCTATCACAAAATACCACAGACTGAGTAGCTTAAACAACAGACATTTATTTTCATGGGTTTAGAGACTGGGAAGTCCAATCCTGGCAGATTCAGTGCCTGCTTCCTGGTTTGAGTATGGCTGTCTTCTATGGTGTTCTCACATGTCAGAGAAAGGGAGCTAGTCTTTGTCTATTTTTATAAGGACACTAATTACCTCCCAGAGGCCCTACCTCCTCATATTATCCCCTTGGGGGTTAGAGTTTCCACGTAAGTATCTGGGTGGGGATGGGGATCTGGGAGAAGCGGGTGAGGAGGACATAGACATACAGTTCTTATTAGCCAGGGAACAGACCCAGAACTCATTGAATGAAAAAAGACTGGACTTCCTTGAGGGAAAATTGAAGACATTGCAATGATTATGTATACAAATCTACCTTTAGCCTTGGCATTTTACCAGGGTACAATGAAAAAAGGGAAATATACTCACTGAATGTAGACTATTATGGAAGGAAAGTTAAGAGGAAGTCCCTTCAAATTGCCCTCCTCCTTCAAAATAATAAACTGAAGCTCCAGGGGTATCACAGACGTTGCTACTACCATTAAAGATTTTAAAAAGCAGATAGTAATTCATATCACGCTATCACTTAATCCACCTTTTTCCATTCATTAGACTCTCCTTCAATTTCTTTCATGAATGTCATAGTTTTCAGCGTACAGATCTTTCATCTCCTTGGTTAAATTTATTCCTAAAAATTTGCTGGTTTTGATGCTATTGTAAATGAGATTGCCCTGTTAATTTCTCTTACAGATAGCTCTTTTTACTGTAGAGAAACATAACTGATTGTGGCATGTTGATTTTGTATTCTGAGACTTTGCTGAATTCATTTATTAGTTCAAACAGTTTTTTTGGTGGAGCCTTTAGTGTATTTTTTATATATTTGATCATATTATCTACCCAGAAAATTTTACTTCTTCCTTTTCAATTTGGAATCCTTTTATTTATTTTTTCTTGCCTAATTATGTGGCTAATACTTCACATGCTATGTTGAAGAGATGACAGTAGGACCCTTGTCTTGTTTCTGATCTTAAATGAAATGCATTTAGCTTTCACCACTGAGTACAATGTTAGCCAGAGGCTTGTCATATATGGCCTTAATTATGACAAGGTATGGTCTTCTATACCTAAAGAGATGAGAGTTTTTAATCATAAAAGAATGTTGAATTTTGTCAAATGCTTTTTCTGCATAATATGAGATGAAAATATGATTTTTATCCTTCATTCTGTTAATGTAATATATCGCATTTAGTAATTTTCATGTATTAAACCATCCTTGTGTCTCATGGATAAATCCTTTTTGATTATGGTGTATGATCCTTTGCAGCAGTTCCCCCTTATCTATTTTGCTTTCTGCAGTTTCAGTTACACATGGGAAGAGTTCAGGTGATCTCCTTCTGATGTATCCTCAGAAGGTCAGTAGTAGCTGAACACTATGTCACAGAGCCTGTGTCACTCACCTTCACCTCATCACGTCGGTATTTTATTTTATTTTATTATTTTTTAATAGATTTATTTTTTATTGGTGTTCAATTTACCAACATACAGAATAACACCCAGTGCTCATCCCGTCAAGTGCCCCCCTCAGTGCCCGTCACCCATTCACCCCCACCCCCCGCCCTCCTCCCCTTCCACCACCCCTAGTTCGTTTCCAGAGCTAGGAGTCTTTATGTTCTGTCTCCCTTTCTGATATTTCACGTGGGCATTTTATTATCTCACTGCAGCACAAGGAGAAGAAGGGTGAGTATAGCACAATAAGGTATTTCGAGAGAGAAAGATCACATTCACATAACTTTTGTTACATCATATTTTTATAATTGTTCTACTTTATTATAGTTATAGTTGATTTATTACTGTGATTTATTTAGAGATTAAAGTTTATCAAAAAATAAAAATAAAGTTTATCATAGGTATGTATGAATAGGAAAAACATAGAATATATAGGGTTTTATACTACCTGTGATTCCAGGCAACTCCTAGGGGTTTTGGAATGTATCCCTTATGGAAGGGAGGGGGGATGACTGAAACATTTTGAAATCACTAATTTGATATTGTTCATAGCTTCAGTGTTTCCCATAATTCACACTGGCTTGCTTTCTTTAATCTTTCTTCTTTCTTTCTTCTTTCTTCTTTTCTTTCTTTCTTTTTTTCTTCTCTGGTTTATTTCACATGATCTGTCTTCAAGCTCATGGATTTTTTTCTTCTGCTTGAACACTTTTTTCATGTCATTCATTGTGTTACTCAGCTTCAGAATTTTGTTTGTTTTTATGATTTCTATCTCTGCTAAATCCCTCATTTTGTTTGTATATTGTTATCTTGATTCATTGCACTGTTTAACTGTGTTCTTGTGTAGTTCACTGAGCTTCCTTAAAACAATTATTTTGAATACTTTGTCAGGCAATTCATAGATCTCCATTTATTTGAGGCTGGTTGCTGGAAAATTTTGTTCTTTTTTGGTGGTATCATGTTTGCTTGATTTTTGCTGCTGTTTCTGTCTTTGCATTTGAAGAAGACACCTCCTCCAGTTTTTATTCATAAAGTTTGAGAGAGAGATAGAGAGAGAGGCCTTCATTGGTCAATCTGGATAGGCATTCTGAGGCTGTCAGAACTTTTTAATGGATGCTTCCTCTCTACACTTCTTGTTCTCCCTTGGCAGGTGGATAACTATTAAGATTGTATGGCTTCTCTCAATCCCACAAAGCCATGATGAGTGCTGAGAGCCTCCTACTTGTTTTCCCTAGGCTAGTACCTCAAAATTCTCATGTTTGTGAGCCTTTTCCCAGATCAATGGAACCAGGCTGGTTTTCTGTGCTTGTTCGCTATCCATCTGCAAAAAGTTACACTCATCCTGCATAGGAGTGAGATCTAGGAGTTGGCCTTGGAATATGTAGGGGTGTGATTTAGGTATGTGGGGCATTAGGGATACACATACACATTAGTTTGGGGGGTCTGAAGGTTAAGCAAGATGAATACTGAAATATATAAGATGAAATAAATGATGCTTAGGATTTGTTTAAAAATAAGTATTGAAAAAAATAAGTATTGAAGTGGTAATAAGGGGTATAAATTAGACAAATTGGGCCACATATTGATACTTCTTAAAGCTGTGTGATAGATACATCAGATCTACTGTACTATTCTCTCACATTTGTCTATTTTTAAAAATTTCCATTAAAAGTTAGGTGATTCTGGGAGGAAGGGCAAGATGGCGGAAGAGTAGGGTCCCCAAATCACCTGTCCACACCAAATTACCTAGATAACCTTCAAATTATCCTGAAAATCTACGAATTCGGCCTGAGATTTAAAGAGAGACCAGCTGGAATGCTACAGTGAAAAGAGTTCGTGCTTCTATCAGGGTAGGAAGACGGGGAAAAAGAAATAAAGAAACAAAAGACATCCAAGGGGGAGGGGCCCCACGAGGACCAGGGCTAAGGCCGGGGTGAGTGTCCCCAGGACAGGAAAGCTCTGTCCCGGAGAAGCAGGAGCTGCACCAACCCTCCCAAGCGGAAAGGGGCCCGCAGGGAGTTAGAGCAGGACCCCAGGAGGGCGGGGATGCCCTCGGGCTCCCAGGGACACTAACAGACACCTACGCCCCAGGAGAGTGCGCCGAGCTCCCTAAGGGCTGCAGCGCGCACGGCGGGACCCGGAGCAGCTCGGGGGGCTCGGGGGCGGCTCCGCGGAGGGAGCTGCGGGGCGGGAGCAGCTCGGAGGCCTCGGGGGCGGCTCCGCGGAGGGGGCTGCGGGGCGGGAGCAGCTCGCGGGGGCTCGGGGGCGGCTCCGCGGAGGGGGCTGCGGGGCGGGAGCGCGAATACAACAGCGCAGACCCGGAGTACAGGGAGCCGGGACACAGCCCAGGATCCGGCCTCCCCCCGGGACAGACAGAGGCCGGGAGGGCCCAGGACAGCAAGGACGCTCCTGCCCCCGCTGAGCAGATCAGCGGCCCCGCCCCGGAGCCTCCAGGCCCTGCAGGTGGAGTAGTTCCTGCGGGAGCTGAATCCAGGTTTCCAGAGCTGCAGCAACCACTGGGGTTGTTCCTCCTGGGGCCTCACGGGGTAAACAACCCCCACTGAGCCCTGCCCCAGGGGGGCAGAGCAGCTCCCCCGAGTGCTAACACCTGAAAATCAGCACAACAGGCCCCTCCCCCAGAAGACCTGCTAGACGGACAAGTTCCAGAGGAAGTCAAGGGACTTAAAGTATACAGAATCAGAAGATACTCCGCCATGGTTTTTTTTTTTTTCTTTTTTTCTTTTTGATTTAAGTTTGCTTCCCCCACCCTTTTTCCCTTTCATTCTTTTTCTTTCTCTTTCTCTTTTTTCTTCCTTTTTTCTTTTTCTCTTTTCTTTCCTTCTTTCTCTTTTTCTCCTTTTCCCAATACAACTTGTTTTTGGCCACTCTGCACTGAGCAAAATGACTAGAAGGAAACCTCACCTCAAAAGAAAGAATCAGAAACAGTCCTCTCTCCCACAGAGTTACAAAATCTGGATTACAATTCAATGTCAGAAAGCCAATTCAGAAGCACGATTATACAGCTGCTGGTGGCTCTAGAAAAAAGCATAAAGGACTCAAGAGACTTCATGACTGCAGAATTTAGATCTAATCAGGCAGAAATTAAAAATCAATTGAATGAGATGCAATCCAAACTAGAAGTCCTAACGACGAGGGTTAACGAGGTGGAAGAACGAGTGAGTGACATAGAAGACAAGTTGATGCCAAAGAGGGAAACTGAGGAAAAAAGAGACAGACAATTAAAAGACCATGAAGACAGATTAAGGGAAATAAACGACGGCCTGAGGAAGAAAAACCTACGTTTAATTGGGGTTCCCAAGGGCGCCAAAAGTGACAGAGGGCCAGAATATGTATTTGAACAAACCCTAGCTGAAAACTTTCCTAATCTGGGAAGGGAAACAGGCATTCAGATCCAGGAAATAGAGAGATCCCCCCCTAAAATCAATGAAAACCGTTCAACACCTCGACATCTAATAGGGAAGCTTGCAAATTCCAAAGATAAAGAGAAGATCCTTAAAGTAGCAAGAGATAAGAAATTCCTGACTTTTATGGGGAGGAGTATTAGGGTAAGAGCAGACCTCTCCACAGAGACCTGGCAGGCCAGAAAGGCCTGGCAGGATATATTCAGGGTCCTTAATGAGAAGAACATGCAACCAAGAATACTTTATCCAGCAAGGCTCTCATTCAAAATGGAAGGAGAGATAAAGAGCTTCCAAGACAGGCAGGAACTGAAAGAATATGTGAACTCCAAACCAGCTGTGCAAGAAATTTTAAGGGGGACTCTTAAAATTCCCCTTTAAGGAGAAATTCAGTGGAACAATCCACAAAAACAAGGACTGAATAGATATCATGATGACCCTAAACTCATATCTGTCATTAGTAGCTCTGAACGTGAACGGGCTTAATGACCCCATCAGAAGGCGCAGGGTTTCAGACTGGATAAAAAAGCAGGACCCATCTATTTGCTGTCTACAAGAGACTCATTTTAGACAGAAGAACACCTACAGCCTGAAAATAAAAGGTTGGAGAACCATTTACCATTCAAATAGCCCTCAAAAGAAAGCAGGGGTAGCCATCCTTATATCAGATAAACTAAAATTTACCCCGAAGACTGTAGTGAGAGATGAAGAGGGACACTATCTCGTACTTAAAGGATCTATCCAACAAGAGGACTTAACAATCATCAATATATATGCCCCGAATGTGGGAGCTGCCAAATATTTAAACCAATTAATAACCAAAGTGAAGAAATACTTAGATAATAATACACTTATACTTGGTGACTTCAATCTAGCTCTTTCTACCCTCGATAGGTCTTCTAAGCACAACATCTCCAAAGAATGAGAGCTTTAAATGATACACTGGACCAGATGGATTTCACAGATATCTACAGAACTTTACATCCAAATTCAACTGAATACACATTCCTCTCAACTGCACATGGAACACTCTCCAGAATAGACCACATACTGGGTCACAAATCGGGTCTGAACCAATACCAAAAGATTGGGATTGTCCCCTGCATATTCTCAGACCATAATGCCTTGAAATTAGAACTAAATCACAACAAGAAGTATGGAAGGACCTCAAACACGTGGAGGTTAAGCACCATCCTGCTAAAAGATGAAAGGGTCAACCAGGAAATTATGGAAGAACTAAAAAGATTCATGAAAACTAATGAGAATGAAGATACAACTGTTCAAACTCTTTGGGATGCAGCAAAAGCAGTCCTAAGGGGGAAATACATCGCAATACAAGCATCCATTCAAAAGCTGGAAAGAACTCAAATACAAAAGCTAACCTTACACATAAAGGAGCTAGAGAATAAACAGTAGATTGACCCCACGCCCAGCAGAAGAAGAGAGATAATTCAAATTCGAGCAGAACTCAACGAAATCAAGACAAGAAGAACTGTGGAACAGATGAACAGAACCAGGAGTTGGTTCTTTGAAAGAATTAATAAGATAGAAAAACCATTATCCAACCTTATTAAAAAGAAGAGAGAGGAGACTCAAATTAATAAAATCATGAATGAGAAAGGAGAGATCACTACCAACACCAAGGAAATACAAACGATTTTAAAAACATATTACGAACAGCTATACGCCAATAAATTAGGCAATCTAGAAGAAATGGACGCATTCTCAGAGAGCCACAAACTACCAAAACTGGAACAAAAGAAATAGAAAACTGGAACAGGCCAATAACCAGGGAGGAAATTGAAGCAGTCATCAAAAACCTCCGAAGACACAAGAGTCCAGGGCCAGATGGCTTCCCAGGGGAATTCTGTCAAAACTTTATTTTTTATTTTTATTATTTTTTTAAAGATTTTATTTATTTATTCATGATAGTCACACAGAGAGAGACAGAGAGGCAGAGACACAGGCAGAGGGAGAAGCAGGCTCCATGCAGGGAGACCGACGTGGGATTCGATCCTGGGTCTCCAGGATCATGCCCCAGGCCAAAGGCAGGCGCCCAACCGCTGTGCCACGCAGAGATCCCTATCAAAGTTTAAAGAAGATCATACCTATTCTCCTAAAGCTGTTTGGAAAGATAGAAAGAGATGGAGCACTTCCAAATTCGTTCTATGAGGCCAGCATCACCCTAATTCCAAAACCAGACAAAGACCCCGCCAAAAATGAGAATTACAGACCAATATCCCTGATGAACATGGATGCAAAAATTCTCAACAAGATACTAGCCAATAGGATCCAATAGTACATTAAGAAAATTATTCACCATGACCAAGTAGGATTTATCCCTGGGACACAAGGCTGGTTCAACACTCGTAAAACAATCAATGTGCTTTATCATATCAGCAAGAGAAAAACCAAGAACCATATGATCCTCTCATTAGATGCAGAGAAAGCATTTGACAAAAAACAGCATCCATTCCTGATCAAAACTCTTCAGAGCCTAGGGATAGAGGGAACTTTCCTCGACATCTTAAAAGCCATCTACGAAAAGCCTACAGCAAATATCATTCTCAATGGGGAAGCACTGGGAGCCTTTCCCCTAAGATCAGGAACAAGACAGGGATGTCCACTCTCACCACTGCTATTCAACATAATATTGGAAGTCCTAGCCTCAGCAATCAGACAAGAAAAAGACATTAAAGGCATTCAAATTGGCAAAGAAGAAGTCAAACTCTCCCCCTTCGCCGAGGACATGATACTCTACATAGAAAACCCAAAATACTCCACCCCAAGATTGCTAGAACTCATACAGCAATTTGGTAGTGTGGCAGGATACAAAATCAATGCCCAGAAATCAATGGCATTTCTATATACTAACAATGAAACTGAAGAAAGAGAAATTAAGGAGTCAATCCCATTTACAATCGCACCCAAAAGCATAAGATACCTACGAATAAACCTCACCAAAGAGGTTAAGGATCTATACCCTAAAAACTCTAGAACACTTCTGAAAGAAATTGAGGAAGACACAAAGAGATGGAAAAATATTCCATGCTCATGGATTGGCAGAATTAATACTGCGAAAATGTCAATATTACTCAGGGCAATTTACACGTTTAATGCAATCCCTATCAAAATACCATGGACTTTCTTCAGAGAGTTAGAACAAATTATTTTAAGATCTGTGTGGAATCAGAAAAGACCCCAAATAGCCAGGGAATTTTAAAAAAGAAAACCATAACTGGGGGCATCACAATGCCAGATTTCAAGTGTACTACAAAGCTGTGGTCATCAAAACAGTGTGGTACTGTCTAAAAACAGACACATAGATCAATGGAATAGAATAGAAAACCCAGAAGTGGACCCTGAACTTTATGGCCAACTAATATTTGATAAAGGAGGAAAGACTATCCATTGGAAGAAAGACAGTCTCTTCAATAAATGGTGCTGGGAAAATTGGACATCCACATGCAGAAGAATGAAACTAGACCACTTTCTTTCACCATACACAAAGTTAAACTCAAAATGGATGAAAGATCTAAATGTGAGACAAGATTCCATCAAAATCCTAGAGAAGAACACAGGGAACACACTTTTTGAACTCGGCCACAGTAACTTCTTGCAAGATACATCCATGAAAGCAAAAGAAACAAAAGCAAAAATGAACTATTGGGACTTCATCAAGATAAGAAGCTTTTGCACAGCAAAGGATACAGTCAACAAAACTCAAAGACAACCTACAGAATGGGAGAAGATATTTGCGAATGACGTATCAGATAAAGGGCTAGTTTCCAAGATCTATAAAGAACTTCTTAAACTCAACACCAAAGAAACAAACAATCCAATCATGAAATGGGTAAAAGACATGAAGAGAAATCCCACAGAGGAAGACATAGACATGGCCAACAAGCACATGAGAAAATGCTCTGCATCACTTGCCATCAGGGAAATACAAATCAAAACCACAATGAGATTCCACCTCACACCAGTGAGAATAGGGAAAATTAACAAGGCAGGAAACATCAAATGTTGGAGAGGATGCAGAGAAAAGGGAACCCTCTTGCACTGTTGGTGGGAATGTGAAATGGTGCAGCCACTCTGGAAAACTGGAGGTTCCTCAAAGAGTTAAAAATAGACCTGCCCTACAACCCAGCAATTGCATTGTTGGGGATTTACCCCCAAAGATGCGGATGCAATGAAATGCCGGGACACCTGCACCCCGATGTTTCTAGCAGCAATGTCCACAATAGCCAAGCTGTGGAAGCAGCCTCGGTGTCCATCGAAAGATGAATGGATAAAGAAGATGTGGTTATGTATACAATGGAATATTCCTCAGCCATTAGAAACGACAAATACCCACCATTTGCTTCAACGTGGATGGAATTGGAGGGTATTATGCTGCGTGAAGTAAGTCAATCGGAGAAGGACAAACAGCGTATGTTCTCATTCATTTGGGGAATATAAATAGTAGTGAAAGGGAATATAAGGGAAGGGAGAAGAAATGTGTGGGAAATATCAGAAAGGGGACAGAACAAAGACTTCTAACCTGGGAAATGAACTAGGGGTGGTGGAAGGGGAGGAGGGTGGGGGGGGTGGGGGTGAGTAGGTTTCGGGCACTGAGGGGGACACTTGACGGGATGAGCACTGGGTGGTATTCTGTATGTTGGTAAATTGAACACCAATAAAAATTATTTTATTAAAAAAAGAATAAAATTATTTAGAGTAAAAGAAAAAATAATAGGGCTATTTAAATATTTGAATAACGAGTGGGAGTAGGGTATTGAGTTTAGGTTTTTATTTTTTTGTTTTCATTTTTATTAGTTTTTGGGATTGCTATTTATGGAAGATCTAACTGACAGGTAAGGAAATTATGCTGAATGATTCTTCTGAAGCATGAACTGATATTTCCCTGTAAACCAATGTAGAATTTGTAATAAGTCTGTTTAGAGGTTTGAGTGACCTAAATAATCAAGTGGATGTGCCCCTATTTACCTGGAATCATATCACTGCATATATGTGACTCATAATCTGGAAGGGATTAGCAGTAGATTTAGGGATGCTACAAATTCATTTTAGGAACACAACACAAGAGTCCACAAAGTTTTCTGGCATGCACCTTGCAAATGTTTCAGTGAGGTTATTATCAAACTGGTTAGACACCATAAATGATACAAAGAGATACACTTTCTTTTCTGGGCCAATTTTTTTTCATTTTTTTAACCCTTTATTTTTATTATTTTTTAATAATTTATTTTTTATTTGTGTTCAATAAAAAATAATTTAAAAATTATTTTTAAAATTATTTTACACAATAAAAAATTTGTGTAAATCCCCAGCAGTGCAATTGCTGGGTCATAGGGCAGGTCTATTTTTAACTCTTTGAGGAACCTCCACAGAATTTTCCAGAGTGGCTGCACCATTTCACATTCCCACCAACAGTGTAAGAGGGTTCCCTTTTCTCTGCATCCTCTCCAACATTTGTGGTTTCCTGCCTTGTTAATGTTCCCCATTCTCACTGGTGTGAGGTGGTATCCCATTGTGGTTTTGATGGCAAGTGATGCAGAGCATTTTCTCATGTGCATGTTGGCCATGTCTATGTCTTTGTCTGTGAGATTTCTGTTCATTTCTTTTGCCCATTTCATGATTGGATTGTTTGTTTCTTTGGTGTTGATTTTAAGAAGTTCTTTATAGATCTTGGAAACTAGTTCAGGGCCAATTTGATTATGCTTTTTGATCGCACTTATATTTTATTTTATAGAAGACAAAGAAACAAATTTTATAGTATTTGATACTAAGAAATTATATATTTAAAAATACATTATATTTTATCCTAAGAAAGTATGTGGAAAATTTTTGTGAGGTCTTTATTTAGATTAATTAGGATGTAAAAAATATTGTGAATACATCATCCTGATTCTTAGTCTCCAAAATCTATTTTTATATTATAAAAGCTCTTCTTAATGATTGCTGTTTTCAGGAAATGTCATTAAAATCAGAATTTCCCTTCCTCCCTCCCTCTCTCTTCTCTTTCTTTCAAAGAGTAGCAAGTACTATCCTTTTATAGTACTAAATGGAGGGACATTTCCACTGGCCAGGGACTAAATTTTGAATTAGGTGAAATTGGGTTTTGGGGACTTCATTTCGGTATTCACTGCCTTACTATTGTTAGATCATCTTCTCAGGTTGCAAGCTTCTCTATGCCATCCAAAAGACCACCCATGCATAGTAATTCTCACAGGCTGTAGAATGACCTTTCCATAAAAACTAATCTCATATTCTCATCAAACAAATCACAAAATGAATGGTGAATGATGTATCGATGGGAACAGGATGATAATTTAACCCAAAGGACCTAAACTTTCACTTTTACTTTCTTTCTATCAAATAATCCTGCACATTTGTACTATGGATATGATTAGTTATAAATAAATCAGTGACTGAAGGATTTTAATGGCCTTGGGAAGCTAACTTGCACAATAAAAACAGAATTTAAATCTTTTGTTCTATCCAACTCTGTGCTATTGTCATCAACTAATTGACCCTCCCTGACAACTCCCACATGAAAATTACTTGAGTCAATTACACAAGAACAGAAAACTAATATTATACAAATGGAATATATGTGATCTCTTCTCTCAGTAACCGCCTCTTACGATAGCAAGACCATTAGGTATAACTCAATAAGGACTATTTAATATAACCAGAATAAAGTAGGAATGCTAATAGAATGATCCTTGGTTGAGGTGCCTTGTTTAACATCTAGTATATTCAGGCTTAATCTAATCGCTGAATAAAATTTGGAAAAGCAGAATACAATGATATAATGAAAATCATTAATAACCTCAAGCTCACAGATATCCTAATTATCATTTTTGTAGTGTGTCTTTCAATGTTTTTGTATGCATGTAGTGACATATACTTTGGCAATATTTGGGAAATATTCCGTATTTTATATTATGCCTTGCTCATATACTAAGATATTATAACTTCACTAATGGATATTGCATGTTTAAAATTAATGTTATTCACCATGTAATAATCTAATCAACAGATAAATGCTATTCCACATTTCTCTATTCTGAGAAATAGAATTCTATTCATTTCTCTATTGAATTTCTCATTTCTCATTTCTCTAATGAAAATTCTCTATTCATTTCTCTATACATTAAGGTTATTTTTTCTAATTTAAGTATAATGCAGATATACCAATGATGCCTATCCTAGCATGTAAATATTTATATACATCTAATTATGCATATAAAATGTTTCAAGGAGAAATTGCTATATAAGTGATATTATCATTTAAAAACAGAATTCTATCATTCTTTTAAATTCTTGTAGATGTATCAAAATTTTTAATAAGAAAATATTACATTTTTATTTCTGTAGTAATCTTTTGAAATTGTGCTTTATTTAGTAACTTTTCACATTGTGGACTTGATTTTAACAGGATTTTTAAATAATTGGATCTCAAGATAGCAATTATGTGTAAATTATGTCAAAATGGTTTATTTTTCCTAGTATTTTAACTTCTTTTTAAAAATATTCTTTAAATTCAATTTAGTTAACATATACTGTATTATTAGTTACTGGAGTAGAATTTAGTGATTCAGCAGCTACATATAACACCCAGCTCTCCTCCTTAATGCCTGTCACCCAGTGACCCCATATGACCCCCCCCCCCACCTACCTTCTAGCAGCCCTCAGCTTGTTTCCTAACATTCAGTGTCTCTTACAGTTTGGTTCTTTTAAGATTTTTTTTGAGAGAGAAATCAGTGAGAAAGTGCAAGCATGAGTGGAGTGAAGGGCAAAGGGAGAAGCAGACTTCCCACTGAGCAGGGAGCCTGATGTGGAATTTGATTCCAGAAACTTGGGATCATTCTTAAATTCCACATGTGAGTGAAATAATATGGTATTTGTCTTTCTTTAGCATAATATCCTCTAGTTCTATCTATGTCATTGCAAATGGCGAGATTTCATTCTTTTTCATGGCTGAGTAATTGTCCATTGTCTATATATACCACATCATCTTTGTCCATTCATCTACTGATTATATTTTGACTCTTTCTACAGTTTGGCTATTGTGGGCATTGCTGCTATGAACACTGGGGGGAGGCGAATGTATCCTATGGATCGCTATGCTTGTATCCTCTCTATTTTCAACTTTTGAGGAACCTCCACAGTTTTCCAGAGTGGCTGCACCAGCTTGCATTCCCACCAACAGTGCTTGAAGGTTCCCTTTTCTTCACATCTTCACCAATCTATCTTTTCCTGAATTGTTATTTTTGAATTGTTATTTTTACTTCTTAATTTTATTATTTCTTTGTGCTAGCTAGAAAACCAATTCACTGTTCTTTCCAGAGCACAATCCTGTTTTACCTAATATGCGTTACCATCTATTTTTTTATTCATTTATGGTAGTCAGAGAGAGAGAGAGAGGCAGAGACACAGGCAGAGGGAGAAGCAGGCTCCATACACCGGGAGCCCGATGTGGCACTCGATCCTGGGTCTTCAGGATCGCGCCCTGGGCCAAATGCAGGCGCCAAACCGCTGGGCCACCCAGGGATCCCTATGCCTTACCATCTTTAAGTTCAGACAAAAGTGTGATTTTGAAGTCAAACATGTGGACATTGGAGATGATAGATTTTGTACCTTTACTACCTAATATCTAATGTCATAAAATATGTTAGTAAGTGAATGTTTAACTATTATTCTTTGTGCTATATACAATAGTGTTAAGCTCAGGGTTTTCTCTGAAGCAGAAACCAGGCATATGATGCCTGCACTGCTGTTTACTACCTATGTAATCACAAGCAAGTGATTTGGCTTCTTGGATACCTACTGTAAAGCACTTATGAAAACCCTATGCTCATGCAATCATTTAATGAATGACTATTATTATTATTTTTATTGGTCTTTTCAAAGTACAGTTTCTTTTTTAATAATAAATTTATTTTTTATTGGTGTTCAATTTGCCAACATACAGAATAACATCCAGTGCTCATCCCGTCAAGTGCCCACCTCAGTACCCGCCACCTAGTCACCCCCACCCCCTGCCCTCCTCCCCTTCCACCACCCCCAGTTCGTTTCCCAGAGTTAGGAGTTTCTCATGTTCTGTCTCCCTTTCTGAGATTTCCCACTCATTTTTTCTCCTTTCCCCTTTATTCCCTTTCACTATTTTTTATATTCCCCAAATGAATGAGACCATATGTTTGTCCTTCTCCGATTGACTTATTTCACTCAGCATAATACCCTCCAGTGCTATCCACGTCGAAGCAAATGGAGGGTATTTGTCATTTCTAATGGCTGAGTAATATTCCATTGTATATATAAACCACATCTTCTTTATCCATTCATCTCGATGGACATCGAGGTTCCTTCCACAGTTTGGCTATTGTGGACATTGCTGCTATAAACATCGGGGTGCAGGTGTCCTGGTGTTTCATTGCATCTGTATCTTATAAAAACATTTGTATTGCCTTCATATTGGTTGTGATCTCTCCTCTTTCATCCATGATTTTATTAATTTGAGTCTTTTCTCTTTTGTTTTTAATAAGGCTGTCTAATGGTTTATCTATCTTATTAATTCTTTCAAAGAACCAACTCCTGGTTTTGTTGATCTGGTCTCTATTTCATTGAGTTCTGCTTGAATCTTTATTAACTCTCTTCTTCTGTTTGGTGTAGGTTTTACTTGCTGTTCTTTCTCCAGTTCCTTTAGCTGCAAGGTTAGCTTGTGTATTTGAGTTTTTTCCAATTTTCTGAGGAAGGGTTGTATTGCAGTGTATTTCCCTCTTAAGGACTGCTTTTGCCATGTCCCAAAGATTTCAAACAGTTGTATCTTCATTTTCATCATTTTCCATGAATCTTTTTAATTCTTCTCTAATTTCATGGTTGCACCATTCATCTTTTAGTAGGATGCTCTTTCACCTCCACATGTTTGAGTTTCTTCCAAATTTCTTCTTGTTATTGAGTTCAAGTTTCAAAGAATTATGGTATGAAAATATGCAGGGAAAAACCCCTATTTTGGTACTGGTTGAGATCTGATTTATGACACAGTACGTGGTCTATTGTGGAGAAAGTTCCATGTGTACTTGAGAAGAATGTGTATTCAGTTGCGTTCAGATGTAAAGTTCTGTATATGTCTGTGAAATTCATCTGGTACAGTGTATCATTTAAAGACCTTGTTTCTTTGGTGATGTTGTACTTAGAATATCTGTCATTTTCAGAAAGTGACATGTTGTAGTCTACTACTATTAGTGTATTATTATCTAAGTATGTCTTTGCTTATTAATTGATTGATATGCTTGGCAGCTCTCACATTAGGGGCGTAAATATTCATGACTGTTAGGTCCTCTTTTTGGATAGAGCATTTAAGTATGATATAGTGTTTCTCTTCATCTACAACTACAGTTGTTGGGATAAACTCTAATTTATCTGATATGAAGTTTGCTACCCCAGCTTTCTTTTGAGGATCGTTTGAATGGTAAATGCTTCTCCAACCTTTCATTTTCAGACTGAAGGTGTCCTTAGGTCTCAAATAAGTCTCTTGTAGACAGCAAATAGATGAGTCTTGCTTTTTTATCCAGTCTGAAACCCTGCATGTATTGATGGGATCATTTGGCCCAATCACTTTCAGAGTAACTATGGAAAGATATGAATTTAGTGTCATCATATTACCTCTTCAGTACCTGTTTTTGTGGATTATTTCTTTGGGCTTCCTCTTTCTTTTACAAGGTCCTCCTTAATATTTCTGCACAACCAGTTTGGTTGTCACATATTCTTTCACTTTCTGCCTGTCTTGGGAGCCTTTTATCTTTTCTATTCCAAATGAGAGCCTTGCTATAAAGTATTCTTGGCTGCATGTTCTTCTCATTTTGTACCCTGAATATATATCCTGCCAGCCCTTTCTGACCTGCAAGGTCTCTGTGGAGAGGTCTGCCATTAATCTAGTATTTCTCTCCATAGAAGTTAAGAATCTTTTATCTCTTTATCTTTGGAAATTGCAAGTTTCAATATTAAATGTTGAGGTGTTGAACAGTTTTTATTGATTGGGGGGGGGGGTGACCTCTCTACCTCCTGGATGTGAATGCCTGTTTGCCTCCCCAAATTAGGGAAGTTCTCAGCTATGATTTGTTAAAATATGCTTTCTGGCCCTCTGGCCCTCTAAGCTTTTTCTGTAACCCAAATTATACGTAGATTCTTCACCCTGAGGCTATTTATTTCCCTTAAACTTTCCTCATGGTCTCTTAATTGTTTTTTCTCTTTTTTCCTCAGCTTCCTTCCTTGCCATCAATTTGTCTTCTATGTCACTCACTTGTTCTTCTACCTCATTAGCCCTTGTCATTAAGACCTCCAGTTTGGATTGCATCTCATTTAATTGATTTTTAGTTTTGGCTTGAGTAGATCTCAATTCTGCAGTCATGAATCCTTTATGCTTTTTTTCCAGAGCCACCAGTAGCTTTATAATTGTGCTTCTGAATTGGCTTTCTGACATCAAATTGTAATCCATATTCTGCAACTCTGTGACAGAAGGTACTGTTTCTGCTTCTTTCTTTTGTGGTGAATTTTTCCTTCTAGTCATTTTGCTCGGTGCTGAGTGGCTGTATGAGTGGGCTGTGTCAAGAATATCAACCATGACCTAAGTAAATTTCACCCTAGGTGATCCTGACAAGTTCAGAAACCAGGAAATGAAAACAAAGATCAGAAAAAAATAAAACAATAGAATATTACTCAGCCATTAGAAATGACAAACACCCACCATTTACTTCGACGTGGAGGAACCTGAAGGGTATTATGCTGAGTGAAATAAGTCAATTGGAAAAGGACAAACATTATATGGTCTCATTCATTTGGGGAATATAAAAATTAGTGAAAGCGAATAAAAGGGAAAGGAGAAAAAATGAGTGAAAATATCAGTGAGGGTGACAAAACATGAGAGACACGAAACTCTGGGAAATGAACAAGGGCTGATGGAAAGGAAGGTGGGTGGGGGGATGGGGTGACTGGGTGACTGGCACTGAGGGGGGCACTGATGGGATGAGCACTGGGTGTTATGCTATATGTTGGCAAGTGGAACTCCAATAAAAATATACAAAAAATTAATTAAGTAATTAAAAGATAAAAGGAAAAGGATGGAAAAACTCTGGTGGAGGGGAAAATAGTATATAGACCTCAAGTATTTTTCGTATGATTTGTTTATCTTTTGGTTTAAAATTTTCCCATTTCAACTAGTTTATTATTTTAACAACTATTTAAGTATTTTTTTAACTTTTATATTTTAGAATTACATGTTTTATATATGTACTTTTTCATTTTTGGCTTCCTTTCATTGTATTCAATTTTATTTTTGTATATACATAAGTTTTGATTTCTTTATAATTTTGGAATTTAGTATCATCTAACATACAGGCCAAAATACACTCAGGACCAAGTGGATCATCCTGTTTTGTCAACTCTGTGAGATTATATAATCTCTCTCCCTCCAATTTCTCCCCCATTTTTCTTTTTTGTTGTTGTTTTATTTTGTTGTTTTTTTTTATTTCTGGGTTCCTGATCTCTCTGGATTTTCCTAGTGTGTATTTTTCTTGGGTCATCTTTGATATTTTTTATTCTGTTCACTCATACAGTCATTCTTCACTGGACAAAATAATTAGAAGGAAGAATTCAACACAAAAGAAAAAAAACAGAGGTAATACTCTCAGCAATAGACCTAATGGATGTGGATTTAAGTTAAATGTCAGAGATGAAATTTAGGGTAAAATTATAAAGTTACTAGTTGGGTTTGATAAAAGCATAAAAGACTCTTGAGAATATCTTAGTGTAGAAATGAGACCTAATCAGGCCTAAATTAAAAATACTCTAATATGCAGTGTAAACTGGATACTCTAACAACTAGGTAAATGAGGCAAAGAAAAGAGTATGTGACATAGAACAAGTTGAAGGAAAGGAAAGAAACTAAGGAAAAGAGAGGAAAACAGCTAATAACCCATGAAAAGAGGCTCTAAGAGATAAGTGATAATATGGAAAAAAGCATACGAATTCTAGGAATTTCTGAGGGTACAGAAAGAGGACCAGCAGGTATAGTTGAGCAAATCATAGCTGAGCATTTTTTATATCTGAAAAACAAACTAAATGGCCTAAAACTTTACTAATTTTGCTTAGTTGATAAAAATGCCCTAGAGTAAGGAAAGAAAGTTTAATCACTTTTTGGTTCTAATTTTCTCTATTTTGTTTTTCTAATTAAAGATGGTGGATGAAAGCAGTAAGATACCTGGGAGACACTACAAATAGCAACATATCTACCTAAATTAATAAAATGGAGCAAGATACTAACCCAAAGAGGGCTCTTATATGTAATAGAATCTATGAACAAGGCCCCTTGGCAAATTCTTTTCAAAATGAATATGTCCCTTTTGGAGATTAAAACTTTTTATTTCGCTTTTTTTAAGGTTGTACATGACTTCATTTAATTAAAAAAATCACATTGTAATTCCTGAAAAATATTTATGACTGTGTAAGAGATGAAACATTCTCCTAATACCCTCATCATCTATGGTATAGAGTGGATATGTTGACCACTCGATAAGCCTTGACACATTGTTAAAAAAAATACAAAGCTTTTAATATGAAAGGGAATCTCATGAAACGGTAATATACCAGTTGCCAGGAAGCACATATTTGATGTTAGGTCAAAGAATATAAGTTGAACTTTTAGCTATCAAGTGGCAAGATGATTTATTATCTACAAACTGAATATCCAAGTTGATGGAAAATTTTAATACATATAGTTTGCCTTGCCTAAAAGCAAGAACAACAACAAAAAAAATCAAGTTTGGTATAATTCTGTGACTAAGTAAAACTGCTTTTTCTGAAAATTTACAGGTATCAAAATTTAAATAAATGAATAAAATACAGCAACAGCAACAATGAAAAAAAAGAATTTTCCTAATCTGGGGAAGGAAACATGCATTCAGATCTAAGAGGTAGGGAGGACCCATAAAAAAAATCAATAAAATCAACACCCTCAACATATAATACTGAAGATTGCAATTTCAGAGATAAAGAGAAAATCCTGACAGCATCTCAAGATAAGATATTCCTAACATATATAGGGAGAAATATTAGATTGACAGCAGACTTATCCACAGACACCTGGCAGGCCAGAAAGGGCATGCAAGAGAAACAAAAGCAAAAATGACCTATTGGGACTTCATCAAGATAAGAAGCTTTTGCACAGCAAAAGATACAGTAAACAAAACTCAAAGACAACCTACGGAATGGGAGAAGATATTTGAAAATGACATATCAGATAAAGGGCTAGTTTCCAAGATCTATAAAAAACTTCTTAAACTCAACACCAAAAAAAAAACAAACAAACAATCCAATCATGAAATGGGCAAAAGGCATGAACAGAAATCTCACAGAGGAAGACATAGACATGGCCAACATGCACATGAGAAAATGCTCTGCATCACTTGCCATCAGGGAAATACAAATCAAAACCACAATGAGATACCGCCTCACACCAGTGAGAATGGGGAAATTAACATGGCCGGAAACCACAAATGTTGGAGAGGATGCGGAGAAAAGGGAACCCTCCTGCACTGTTGGTAGGAATGTGAACTGGTGCAGCCACTCTGGAAAACTTTGTGGAGGTTCCTCAAAGAGTTAAAAATAGACCTGCCCTATGGCCCAGCAATTGCACTGCTGGGGATTTACCCCAAAGATACAGATTCAATGAAACACCAGGACACCTGCACCCCGATGTTTCTAGAAGCAATGTCCACAATAGCCAAACTGTGGAAGGAGCCTCAGTGTCCATCGAAAGATGAATGGATAAAGAAGATGTGGTGTATGTATGCAATGGAATATTCCTCAGCCATTAGAAACGACAAATACCACCATTTGCTTCGATGTGGATGATACTGGAGGGTATTATGCTGAGTGAAATAAGTCAATCGGAGAAGGACAAACATTATATGGTCATTCATTTGGGGAATATAAAAAATAGTGAAAGGGAATAAAGGGGAAAGGAGAAAAAATGAGTGGGAAATATCAGAAAGGAAGACAGAACATGAGACTCCTAACTCTGGGAAACGAACTAGGGGTGGTGGAAGGTATGGGGGGTGGGGGTGACTAGGTGACGGGCACTGAGGGGGTACTTGATGGGATGAGCACTCTGTGTTATTCTATATGTTGGCAAATTGAACACCAATAAAAATTAAAATAAATAAATAAATAAACTATAGATAGCTTAAACTTGTAAAAAAAAAATAAAGGACTGAGATGATATCTTCAAGGCAGTAAATGGAGAAACATCCAGCCAAGATTACTTTATCAGGCAAGGCTGTCATTCAGAATGGAAGGAGAGATAAAGAACTTCCTGGACAGACAGACAGACACAGAAAGAATATGTGACCATCAAAGCAGCCTTGCAAGAAATATTAAGGGGGATCCTGTAAGAGAAGAGAGAGGCAAAGAATAACAGATGAGAAAGAAACAGAGTCAATCTGCAGGAACAAGGACTTTACAGGTAATACAATGACAGTAAATTCATATCTTTCAATACTGACTCTGAATGGGAATGGGCTAAATGCTCTAATCAAAAGACACAGGGTATCAGATTGGATAAAACAAACAAGACCCACCTATATGCCATCTACAAAGACTCATTTTAAACCTAAAGACACTTTCAGATGAAAATGAGGGAGTGAGGAATGGGACGTAAGGATAGTTCAACATTTTCAAATCAATCAACATGATAGATCACATTAATAAGACAAGAACCATAAGATCATCTCAGTTGATGCAGAAAAAGCATCAATTGAGATTAAACTGATTAAAACTTCCTTCATTAAAACTCTTCAGAGTATAGGAATGGGGGAACATAGCTCAATATCATAAAATCCATCTACAAAAAGCCCACAGCAAATATTCTCAATGGGGGAAAACTGAGATTCTTTCCCCTAAGATCAGGATCATGACAGGGATGCCCACTCTCACCACTGTTGTTCAACATAGTCCTAGCCTCAGCAATCAGACTGATATATATTTTATGAGGGAAACCCAAAAGACTCCACCCCAAGATTGCTAGAACTCATACAGCAATTCAACAATGTGGCAGGATACAAAAATCAATGCACAGAAATCAGCAGCATTCTATACACTAATAAGGAGTCTGAAGAAAGAGAAATTAAGGAATCTATTTCAATTACAGTGGAACTAAAAACTATAAGATTCTTAGGAATAAACCTAACGAAAGAGGAAAAGGATATATACTCTAAAAACTACAGAACACTCGTGAAAGAAATTGAGGAAGACACAAAGAGACAGAAAAACATTCTATGCTCATTGATTGGAAGAATAAATATTGTGAAAATATAATGCTACCCTGAGCAATCTACACATTCAACACAATCTCTATCAAAATAGCATTGACACTTTTCACAGAATTGGAACAAGAAAAGATCTTAAGATCTGTATGGAAACAGAAAAGACCCTGAATAGCCAAATAAATGTTGGAAAAGAAAAACAAAGCTGGAAGCAATACAATGTCTGAATTCAAGCCCTATTAGAAATCTGGGATCATCAAGGCAGTATGGCACTGATACAAAAACAGACACACAGATCATGGAACAGAATAGAGAACCCAGAAATGGACCCTCAACTCTTTGATCCACTCATCTTTGACAAAACAGGGAAGAATATCCACTGGAAAAAGTATTCTCTTTTCAACAAATGATGCTGGGAAAATTGGACAGCCACGCACAGAAGATGAAACTAGACCATTCTCTGACACCAGACACAAAGATAGGCAAGAATCTTTTTGACCTTGGCCACAGGAATTTCTAGCAAGACACCTCTCTAAAAGCACGGGAAACAAGTACAACAATGAACTATTGGGATTTTTTTTTCTTAATTTTTTATTGGTGTTCAATTTACCAACATACAGAGTAACACCCAGTACTCATCCCGTCAAGTGCCCCCCTCAGTGCCCGTCACCCACTCACCCCCACCCCCCGCCCTCCTCCCCTTCCACCACCCCTAGTTCGTTTCCCAGAGTTAGGAGTCTTTATGTTCTGTCTCCCTTTCTGATATTTCCCACACATTTCTTCTCCCTTCCCTTATATTCCCTTTCACTATTATTTATATTCCCCAAATGAATGAGAACATACACTGTCCTCGGATTGACTTACTTCACTCAGCATAATACCCTCCAGTTCCATCCATGTTGAAGCAAATGGTGGGTATTTGTCGTTTCTAATGGCTGAGGAATATTCCATTGTATACATAAACCACATCTTCTTTATCCATTCATCTTTCGATGGACACCGAGGCTCCTTCCACAGTTTGGCTATTGTGGACATTGCTGCTAGAAACATCGGGGTGCAGGTGTCCTAGCATTTCATTGCATCTGAATCCCCAGATTCGGGTAAATCCCCAACAGTGCAATTGCTGGGCCATAGGGCAGGTCTATTATTAACTCTTTGAGGAACCTCCACACAGTTTTCCAGAGTGGCCGCACCAGTTCACATTCCCACCAACAGTGTAAAAGGGTTCCCTTTTCTCCGCATCCTCTCCAACATTTGTGGTTTCCTGCCTTGTTAATGTTCCCCATTCTCACTGGTGTGAGGTGGTATCTCATTGTGGTTTTGATTTGTATTTCCCTGATGGCAAGTGATGCAGAGCATTTTCTCATGTGCATGTTGGCTATGTCTATGTCTTCCTCTGTGAGATTTCTCTTCATGTCTTTTGCCCATTTCATGATTGGATTGTTTGTTTCTTTGGTGTTGAGTTTAAGAAGTTCTTTATAGATCTTGGAAACTACCCTTTATCTGATACATCATTTGCAAATATCTTCTCCCATTCTGTAGGTTGTCTTTTAGTTTTGTTGACTGTATCCTTTGCTGTGCAAAAGCTTCTTATCTTGATGAAGTCCCAATAGTTCATTTTTGCTTTTGCTTCTTTTGCCTTCGTGGATGTATCTTGCAAGAAGTTAGTGTGGCCAAGTTCAAAAAGGGTGTTACCTGTGTTCTCCTGTAGGATTTTGATGGAATCTTGTCTCACATTTAGATCTTTCATCCATTTTGTGTTTATCTTTGTGTATAGTGAAAGAGAGTGCTCTAGTTTAATTCTTCTGCATGTGGATGTCCAATTTTCCCAGCACCATTTATTGAAGAGACTGTCTTTCTTCCAAAGGATAGTCTTTCCTCCTTTATCGAATACTAGTTGACCATAAAGTTCAGGATCCACTTCTGGGTTCTCTATTGTGTTCCATTGATCTATGAGTCGGTTTTTGTGCCAGTACCACACTGTCTTGATGACCACAGCTTTGTAGTACAACCTGAAATCTGGCATTGTGATGCCCCCAGCTATAGTTTCCTTATTAAAATTCCCCTGGCTAAATATCAGAAAGGGAGATAGAACATAAAGACTCCTAAGTCTGTGCAACGAACTAGGGGTGGTGTAAGGGGAGGAGGGTGCGGGTGGGGGGGAGTGGGTGACGAGCATTGAGGGGGATACTTGACGGGATGAGCACTGGGTGTTATTCTGTATGTTGGTAAATTGAACAGCAATAAAAATTTTTTATTAAAAAAATTCCCCTGGCTATTCGGGGTCTTTTCTGATTCCACACAAATCTTAAAATAATTTGTTCTAACTGTCTGAAGAAAGTCCATGGTATTTTGATGGGGATTGCATTAAACGTGTATATTGCCCTGGGTAACATTGACATTTTCACAATATTAATTCTGCCAATCCATGAGCATGGAATATTTTTCCATCTCTTTGTGTCTTCCTCAATTTCTTTCAGAAGTGTTCTAGAGTTTTTAGGGTATAGGTCCTTTACCTCTTTGGTTAGGTTTATTCCTAGGTATCTTATGCTTTTGGGTGTGATTGTAAATGGGATTGACTCCTTAATTTCTCTATCTTCAGTCTCATTGTTAGTGTACAGAAATGCCATTGATTTCTGGGCATTGATTTACTATCCTGCCACGCTACCAAATTGCTGTATGAGTTCTAGCAATCTTGGGGTGAAGGCTTTTGGGTTTTCTATGTAGAGTATCATGTCATCGGCGAAGAGGGAGAGTTTGACTTCTTCTTTGCCAATTTGAATGCCTTTAATGTCTTTTTGTTGCCTGATTGCTGAGGCTAGGACTTCCAATACTATGTTGAATAGCAGTGGTGAGAGTGGACATCCCTGTCTTGTTCCTGATCTTAGGGGAAAGGCTCCCAGTGCTTCCCCATTGAGAATGATATTTGCTGTGGGCTTTTCATAGATGGCTTTTAAGATGTTGAGGAATGTTTCCTCTATCCCTACACTCTGAAGAGTTTTGATCAGGAATGGATGACTTATTTTGTCAAATGCTTTCTCTGCATCTAATGAGAGGATCATATGGTTCTTGGTTTTTCTCTTGCTGATATGGTGAATCACATTGATTGTTTTACGGGTGTTGAACCAGCCTTGTGTCCCAGGGATAAATCCTACTTGGTCATGGTGAATAATTTTCTTAATGTGTTGTTGGATCCTATTGGCTAGTATCTTGTTGAGAATTTTTGCATCCATGTTCATCAGGGATATTGGTCTGTAATTCACCTTTTTGGTGGGGTCTTTGTCTGGTTTGGGAATTAAGGTGATGCTGGCCTCATAGAACGAATTTGGAAGTACTCCATCTCTTTCTATCTTTCCAAACAGCTTTAGTAGAATAGGAATGATTTCTTCTTTAAACGTTTGATAGAATTCCCCTGGGAAGCCATCTGACCCTGGACTCTTGTGTCTTGGGAGGCTTTTGATGACTGCTTCAATTTCCTCCCTGGTTATTGGCCTGTTCCAGTTTTCTATTTCTTCCTGTTCCAGTTTTGGTAGTTTGTGGCTTTCTGGGAATGCGTCCATTTCTTCTAGATTGCCTGATTTATTGGCGTATAGCTGTTCATAATATGTTTTTAAAATCATTTGTATTTCCTTGGTGTTGGTAGTGATCTCTCCTTTCTCATTCATGATTTTATTAATTTGAGTGTTCTCTCTCTTCTTTTTCTAAGGTTGGCTAATGGTTTATTTGTCTTATTAATTCTTTCAAAGAACCAACTCCTGGTTCTGTTCATCTGTTCCACAGCTCTTCTGGTCTCAATTTCGTTGAGTTCTGCTCGAATTTTAAATAACTCTCTTCTTGTGCTGGGCGTAGGGTCCATCTGCTGCTTTTTCTCCGGCTCCTTTAGGTGCAAGGTTAGCTTTTGTATTTGAGTTCTTTCCAGCTTTTGAATGGATGCTTGTATTGCGATGTATTTCCCCCTTAGGAATGCTTTTGCTGCATCCCAAAGATTTTGAATGGTTTTATCTTCATTCTCATTAGTTTCCATGAATCTTTTTAGTTCTTCCTTAATTTCCTGATTGACCCTTTCATCTTTTAGCAGGATGGTCCTTAACCTCCACGTGTTTGAGGTCCTTCCAAACTTCTTGTTGTGCTTTAGTTCTAATTTCAAGGCATTATGGTCTGAGAATATGCAGGGGACGATCCCAATCTTTTGGTATTGGTTCAGACCCGATTTGTGACCCAGTATGTGGTCTGTTCTGGAGAAAGTTCCATGTGCACTTGAGAGGAATGTGTATTCTGTTGAGTTTGGATGTAAAGTTCTGTAGATAACTGTGAAATCCATCTGGTCTAGTGTATCATTTAAAGCTCTTGTTTCTTTGGAGGTGTTGTGCTTAGAAGACCTATCGAGGGTAGAAAGAGCTAGATTGAAGTCACCAAGTATAAGTGTATTATTATCTAAGTATTTCTTCACTTTGGTTATTAATTGGTTTAAATATTTGGCAGCTCCCACATTCGGGGCATATATATTCAGGATTGTTAAGTCCTCTTGTTGGATAGATCCTTTAAGTATGAGATAGTGTCTCTCTTCATCTCTCACTACAGTCTTCGGGGTAAATTTTAGTTTATCTGATATAAGGATGGCTACCCCTGCTTTCTTTTGAGGACCATTGGAATGGTAAATGGTCATCCAACCTTTTATTTTCAGGTTGTAGGTGTCTTTCTGTCTAAAATGAGTCTCTTGTAGACAGCAAATAGATGGGTCCTGCTTTTTTATCCAGTCTGAAACCCTGTGCCTTTTGATGGGGTCATTAAGTCTGTTCACGTTCAGAGTTACTATGGAGAGTTCTGAGTTTAGTGTCATCATGATATCTATTCAGTCCTTGTTTTTGTGGATTGTTCCACTGGACTTCTTCTTAAAGGGGAATTTTAAGAGTCCCCCTTAAAATTTCTTGCACAGCTGGTTTGGAGGTCACATATTCTTTCATTTCCTGCCTGTCTTGGAAGCTCTTTATCTCTCCTTCCATTTTGAATGAGAACCTTGCTGGATAAAGTATTCTTGGTTGCATGTTCTTCTCATTTAGGACCCTGAATATATCCTGCCAGCCCTTTCTGGCTTGCCAGGTCTCTGTGGAGAGGTCTGCTGTTACCCTAATATTCCTCCACATAAAAGTCATGGCTTTCTTGTCTCTTGCTGCTTTAAGGATCTTCTCTTTATCTTTGGAATTTGCAAGCTTCACTATTAAATGTCGAGGTGTTGAACGGTTTTTATGATTTTAGGGGGTGGTGTCTCTCTATTTCCTGGATCTGAATGCCTGTTTCCCTTCCCAGATTGGGAAAGTCTTCAGCTAGGATTTGTTCAAATACATATTCTGGCCCTCTGGCCCTTTCGGTGCCCTCGGGGACCCCAATTAAACGTATATTTTTCTTCCTCAGGCTGTCGTTTATTTCCCTTAATCTAACCTCATGGTCTTTTAATTGTCTGTGTCTTTTTTCCTCAGTTTCCCTCTTTGGCATCAACTTGTCTTTTATGTCACTCACTCGTTCTTCCACCTCGTTAACCCTCGTCGTTAGGACTTCTAGTTTGGATTGCATCTCATTCAATTGATTTTTAATTTCTGCCTGATTGGATCTAAATTCTGCAGTCATGAAGTCTCTTGAGTCCTTTATGCTTTTTTCTGGAGCCACTAGTAGCTGTATAATCGTGCTTCTGAATTGGCTTTCTGACATTGAATTGTAATCCAGATTTTGTAACTCTGTGGGAGAGAGGACTGTTTCTGATTCTTTCTTTTGTGGTGAGGTTTTCCTTCTAGTCATTTTGCTCAGTGCAGAGTGGCCAAAAACAAGTTGTACTGGTTAAAGGATAAAAAGAGAGGAGAGAAAGAAGGAAAGAAAAGAGAAAAAGAAAAAAGGAAGAAAAAAAGAAAAAGAGAAGATAAAGAGCAAGAAAAAGAAAGAAAGGAAAACAGGGGTGGGGGAAGCAATCAGAAATCAAAAAGAAAATACGGGGGAGTATCTTCTGATTCTGTATACTTTAAGTCCCTTGACTTCCCCTGGAACTGGTCCGGCTCACTGGTCTTCTGGGGGAGGGGCCTGTTGTGCTGATTTTCAGGTGTTAGCACTTGGGGGAGCTGCTCTGCCCCTGCCTGGTGCAGGGCTCAGTGGGGGTTGTTTACCCCGTGAGGCCCCAGGAGGAACAACCCCAGTGGCTGGGGGGTGGAACCTGGATTCAGCCCCCACAGTAACTTGGAGCAGTCCATCTGCAGGGCCTGGAGGTTCCTGGGCGGGGCCGCTGATCTGCTCAGCTCTGGGCAGGAGCGCCGTCGCTGTCCTGGGCCCTCCCGGCCTCTGCCTGTCTCGGGGGGAGGCTGGATCCTGGGTTGTGTTCCGGCTCCCTGTGCTCCCGGGCCTGCGCCGTTGGATTCGCACTCCCAGCCACGCAGCCACCTCCATGGAGCCCCTGCCGAAGCCCCTCCGAGCTGAAGCCGCGCCGCCCCCTCTGCACGGAGCCTCTTCCTCTACCAGAGCCGCCGCCGCCGAGCTGCTCCCGGATCCGCGCTGCCCCCTCCGGGGAGCCGGCTCCCAAGCCCCCCCGCCAGCTGCTCCCGCCCTGCAGCCCCCTCCGAGGAGCCGCCCCCCGAGCCCCTCCAGAGCTGCTCCGGGTCCCGCCGCACTTAGGGAGCTCTGCGCACTCTCCTGGGGTGCAGGTGTCTGTTAGTGTCCCAGGGAGCCTGAGTGCATCCCCGCCCTCCTCGGGTCCTGCTCTAACTCCCTGCGAGGCCTTTCCGCCCGGGAAGGTTGGTGCAGCTCCTGCGTCTCCGGGACGGGGCTCTCCTGTCCTGGGGACACTCGCCCCGGCCTCAGCCCGGCTCCTCGCGGGGCCCCTCCCCCTTGGATGCCTTTTGTTTCTTTATTTCTCACCCCCCCACCTCGTCTTCCTACCTTGATAGAAGCGTGAACTCTTCTCACTGTAGTGTTCCAGCTGGTCTCTCCTTAAATCTCAGGCCGAATTCGTAGATTTTCAGGATGATTTGAAAGTTATCTAGGTAATTTGGTGGGGTCAGGTGATTTGGGGACCCTACTCTTCCACCAGCTTGCCCCTCCTCTTGAACGATTGTGACTTAAGATAAAAAGCTTCTGCACAGCAAGAGAAACAGTCAAAAAATAAAAACTAAAAGAAAACTTATGGAATCGGAGAAGATGTTTGTCAATAACATATCATGTAAAGTATCACCCAAAATCTATAAAGAACTTATCAAACGCAATGCTCAAGTAACCAAAGAATTCAGTCAAGGAAATTGGCAGAAGACCTGAAGAGACATTTCTCCAAAGAAGAAATACAAATGACCAGCAAACATATAAAAAAATGTTCCACATCCCACTTGCCCTCAAGGAAATATAAATCAAATCCACAATGAAATACTATCTCAGACCAATGAGAATGGCTAAAATTAACAAGGCAGGAAATCTTGGAGAGGATGTGGAGGAAGGGGAAACCTCATACCTCATTGGTGGGAATGGAAGGTGGTACAGCCACTCTGGAAAACAGTGTGGAGGGCCCTCAAGAATATTTAAGTTTTTTATGAGTAATATTTTTATTTATTTTTACATTTTAAAAATTTATTTATTTTTAATTTGTTTTTATACTTCTATTAGCTAACATATGAGCACCCAGTGTTCATCTCATCAAGTGCCCTCCTCATTTCCCATTACCCAGTTACCCCATCCCCCTACCCCCTCCCCTTCTGCAACTCTTTGCTCATTTCCTAGTTAGGAGTCTCTCATGGTTTGTCTCCCTCTCTAATTTTTCCCACCCACTTCCCCTCCTTTCCCTTATCATCCCTTTTACTATTTCTTATATTCCACGTATGAGTGAAACCATATGATGATTGTCATTCTCTGATTGACTTACTTCACTCAGCATGATACCCTCCAGTTCCATCCATGTTGAAGAAAATGGTGGGTATTCATCCTTTCTGGTGGCTGAGTAATATTCCATTGTATAGATAACCACATCTTTATCCATTCATCTGTCGATGGACATCGTGGCTTCTTCCACAGTATGGCTATTGTGGACCTTGGTGCTATGAACATTGAGGTGCAGGTGTCCTGGAGTTTCACTACACCTGTATCTTTGGAGTAAATACCCAATAGTGCAATTGCTGGATCAAAGAGTAGCTGTATTTTTAACTTCTTGAGGAACCTCCACAATGTTTTCTAGAGTGGCTGCACCAGTTTGCATTCCCACCAACAGTGCAAGAGGATTCCCCCTTCTCCACATCCTCTCCAACAGTTGTTGTTTCCTGTCTTGTTAATTTTCCCCATTCTCACTGGTAGGAGGTGGTGTCTCATTGTGGTTTTGATTGGTATTTCCCTGAGATAAGTGATGCAGAGCACTTTATCACGTGCCTGTTGGCTATGTGTATGTGTTCTTTGGTGAAATTTCTGTTCATGTCATCTGCCCATTTCATGATTGGATTGTTTGTTTCTTTGCTGTTGAGCTTAATAAGTTTACACGTCTTGGATACTAGACCTTTATCTGATATGTCCTTTGCAAATATCTTCTCTCATTCTGTAGGTTGTCTTTTAGTTTTGTTGACTGTTTCTTTGGCTGTGCAGAAGATTTTTATCTTTATTAAATCCCAATAGTTCACTTAAGCTTTTGTTCCCCTTGCCTTCATAGATGTATCTTGCAAGAAGTTGCTGTGGCCAAGTTCAAAAAGGGTGTTGCTGGTGTTCTTCTCTAGGATTTTGATGGATTCTTGTCTCACATTCAGATCTTTCAACCATTGTGAGTTTATCTTTGTGTATGGCATAAGAGAATGCATTCTTCTGCTTGTGGCTGTCCAATTTTCCTAGCACCATTTGTTGAAGAGTCTATGATTTTTCCAGTGGATATTCTTTCCTGCCCTGTCAAATATTAGTTGACCATAGAGTTGAGTGCCCATTTCTGGGTTCTCTATTCTGTTCCATTGATCTATGTGTCTGTTTTTGTGCCATGTGTCCTCAAGAATTTAAAAATGGAGCTACCCTTTGATCCAGCAATTGCACTACTGCGTATTTACCCCAAAGATACAGATGTAGTGAAATGAAGGGACACCTGCACCCCAATGTTAATAGCAGCAATGTCCACAATAGCCAAATCATGGAAAGAGCTGAGATCTCCTTCAACAGATGAATGGATTAAGAAGATGTGGTATGGGGATCCCTGGGTGGCGCAGCGGTTTAGCGCCTGCCTTTGGCCCAGGGCGCGATCCTGGAGCCCCGGGATCAAATCCCACATCGGGCTCCCGGTGCATGGAGCCTGCTTCTCCCACTGCCTGTGTCTCTGCCTCTCTCTCTCTCTCTCTCTGTGACTATCATAAATAAAAAAAAATTAAAGAAGATGTGGTATGCTTGGAGGGCTGAGCACTGGGTGTTATGCTGTATGTTGGCAAATTGAACTCCAATTAAAAAAATTTTTTAAAAGACAAAAAAATTTAAAAATTTTAAAAATTAAAAAGAAAGATGTGGTATGAATATACAATGGAATATTAGCTATCAGAAAGGATGGATACCTACCATTTACATTGACATAGATGGAACTAGAGGGTATTATGCTGATCGAAATAAGTCATTCAGAAAAAGACAATTATATGGTTTTACTCATATGTGGAGTGTAAGAAATAGTGCCAATGACCATAAGGGAAGGAGGAGAATATGAATGGGGAAAAATCAGAGAGGGAGACAAAACAGCAGAGACTCCTAACTCCAGGAAAGAAACTAAGGGCTGCTCTAGTGTAGGTGGTGGGGTCATGGGGTAACTGGATGATGGACATTAAGGAGGGCAAGTGAGGTTATGAGCACTGAGTGTTATATATTGGCAAATTGAATTAAAAAATTTAATGTATGAATACACCAAACAGGAATAACAGAAACAATGTAATTACTCATGTGCATTACTTTTTAAAGAATATTATGTTTTTTATTTGAAATGTATATTACTTAACACACTTTAACAACTTGAATGCATTATCAAATTTAATACATGATAGTGACCTCCACTGCCACATAAAGCTCTTACTTGTATTTATCAACGCATATACAAAGGTATTTTAGGGTAACAAGGCCATAAGAGGGCTTCTCACAGCCAGCTGTCTTCATCAGGCTGCACTTTGCCATGTTCTCTTCACAAGCACCTTCTGCAACTCTGAACTTCAGCCTTGATTTTCTTCTCTCATCCCCCAATTCCAGTCCTGTCTGTTCTAGAAAACTCTGCCTTTTCACTGAACTTGTTACTGACAGTTTTCCTTAGTATTCTTTCAGTGCTAGGGCCAGTCATTTAATGATAATGAAATTAATGTCTTTGGTTTAGAAAGCCCTAACTAACCATGTGCTCCTTAGTGCTAACAATTATGGAGAATAGTTCCTGTTTCCAGGATGGAGGGTGTGCAGAAACCCAGCTGCTTTCCCCAATGCAATGCAACCACCTGCTTGAGAGGCTACTACCGACTCTGCAAGGGTTACGTCCTGGGACATATGATGAGAAACCCCCAAACACCAATGCCCTTTTAGAAAGACAAGTCTATATGTCTCACACAAAAAGTCCAGTTTCTCCAGAATACAGCATCCTTCTAGCCTTCTCTTCCAAAGCCCTTCAACTTTGGTGGTTTTTCTTATTGTACAAGCTGTAAACCAGGCAGAAGCAGACATAACACTGAGTTCTTGGGCCATTAGACAGAGAGTGTCAAAGCAACGCATTCTCCTTCCCTTAAGGAAAACTCCTGGGCATACAAACCTACTTCTGTGTGCATCTTGTAGGCCAGAATTAGCTGTGGGACACACCTAGCTGCAAGAGAAGCTGAGAAATGTTCTTCAGCTAAGTGATCTGCTACACTAAATAAATTCAGGACTCTGTTTCTGTGGTAGTGAATGTTGGAGAAGGTAAGTGTCTTGTTCAGTACTCATAAACCTAATAAGTATCCCTTTGGCTCTATGTTTGAATTAGGGAGTAATAACTGTAAGAGAACTATGTTTGCATTATACTCAAGCAGTCAGGTGCTAATTCAGGAGAACTAAAACAAAAAAGTATAAACTAGAATGTATGAGGTTGGAACAATAAGTTCTTTATGTGGGATTCCAAAGACCTTTTTGTTCATATTTCATTTGAGGAGGCAGCAATAAGAATTTTATACCCACATGACATTTTCTTCTCCTCTATTCTCTCTCCTTCAACTTTGTAACATGACAATAATAAGTATATGGCACTTTACCCACTTTTTTGTATCATTTAAATAATAAGTATTCAGTATCTAACAGTTTTTTCCACTACCCTAATATATACCCTAAGGGTATATATGTGATTATATATATTTATATATATATATACATATATATATAAATATATATATATCCTTTGACTTTTCACCATTTTATTATTACATTTGATAGAAAAAAGTAGATATCAAACTCCTATGTAACTAAAGGATTATGATTTATTAATTTGTATTTTATAATAATTAGAATAAATAATAATTGCATCAACATAACATGACATGAAAGTTACTGATATAGTTTTCATAACTGTGTTTCATGACCTTTGTTTTATTAGACAAAATATTAAAATATAAATATTTCATATAAATAGCTTAGAGCCACCAAGATTTGGTTGCAATAGTACATTTCATTGTACTATCATACTCTGACATTTTATTGTCATATTATACTCTATACACAGACTGTGATAACAGTAATATAGGCTACTCATTGTATTTTAGTATTGAGTTTTCTGTGCTTACATTGACTTCTCTTGCCCTAAATGTTGGCATCTACCAACAGAGAGAAACAGACCTACTCATGACAATTCCTGAGAGACAGAATCAAACTGCTTCTTGACACTCTCCAGTGAGAAGAACATGTGCCTCCTGGGGCAGGGAGGAAGGGCAAGGATCCAGAACAAGGAAAATTGAAATAGAGTGTATTCTTATTCCACTGTTTTCCAGGAATGAAGAAGGCTCAACTATATCACCCTGTGATTGGCACAGCCTTGCACGCTTCTGTGTGGGGGAGTGGGGAGCACTGGGGCATGGCTGGAGGGATGCAATGCTCTCCCATGAGACACATAGGCTTAAGACCAGACTCCAACAAAAGCTTCTGGGTGCAAAGTCTTAGAAGACTGGCAGACATACATCCTCCAGGTTGTGAGAGGCTGTAATGTGAGGGTGCAGAGGAAATCAAGGACTGGCTCATCAGAAGCAGTAGCCATCTAGTTTTTCCTCAAACATTATGATTACAGACAGGTACGTGGAATACAATGTCTTAAGAAAATAGGGTTGTAGAAGATGGTGGACTACCGTGTGAAATGCAGTGCCAAACCTGAAGCACTTTTCAGTGCTGACCACAATTTTAATCAGCTGCTTTCTCCTTCTCCGAAGAGTATAACTTAGTCAGTTTACCAGTATTCCTGTCACAAAATTCCTGTAAGTTGTTCTAAGTCAATTATTACACAGGGAATAGAAATATCTTATTGTTGGGAAAGGAAATATTTCAATTATTCTACATACTTTATCCAGTCAAATGATAAAACAGTTTCTTCTGTATCATGTTAAGGCATCACCTTATCATCAGGTTCTTGGTACAGCGACTGTGGGGAAATTGTGGAAAGCAATGGGTAACCATCTCTATAATCTGTAATGAGCCACTTATGTAAATTGTGTCTACTAGTCAGATATTTCAGGAATGAAATTTCATAATAATGAAGATTAGTATTCACTGAGTGTTTCTTGTATACCAGGCCCCGTGCTAAGTGTTTCAGATACAATGTCTAATAACCTGTAACATATTTTCCTTTGGTTGATAGGAAAAGAAAGATTTTGCTATGAAAACAGGCTGAGTCAGCCAAGGAACATTTCTAATTATTGGAGATGACCCAAAAATGAATCACTTGTGCTGGGTTATTTCCAAGGCAGAACAACATAGAGAGTGCTTGTCTTGGCTGTAAAGGCTGGGTAAGGCAGTATGTGAAGCCAAGCCATTAAAATTGCCTTATTGAGACAGACCATGAAAGACTCCTAACTCTGGGAAACGAACTAAGGGTGGTGGAAGGGGAGGTGGGCAGGGGGTGGGGGTGACTGGGTGACGGGCACTGAGGTGGGCACTTGATGGGATGAGCACTGGGTGCTATTCTATATGTTGGCAAATTGAACACCAATAAAAATAAATTTATAAAAAATAAATAAAATTGCCTTATTTCCCTCCTGTTTCTCCCATATATCCAAGAATCACTAAGAGTCTATCTCAATATGTAAATTTTCAGAATCTCACCAGTGTTCAAGGGTTACTTCATCTTTATTACACTGAATAGGAATCTATAAATAGAATTTCTCATTGGGCATGAAACTTCTTTATATTAAAATTATAGGACAGTGCCATTTGCTTGGTCATAGACTGTTAATAGCATACTTTTATAGACTGATAATAATATATTTATATATGATAAGATATATATTTATTTTGTGTATAACATAATAATGGAGACTCAATATAATTCATTACTGTGATGTTTTAAAAGACAAGAAGTTTTGATGCTGATAAATTGCATCTTAATGGCTATTTCTTCCTTTTTATTCATGGCTTGCCTCTACAGTGTTTGCATTTTTAACTCAAAATAGCACAGCAAGAAAGATAGGAAGGCCTCCATCATCCTTCCTTTACAGAGAAATGATGAATCAGAACTTTAAGTCAAGAAAATGTGTCAGGTGAGAGACAGAAGCAATGTTCAAACACAGTTGTTCTACTGCTTGATGCTCTTTCTGCAGTTGTCTGGCAACTGCTTTGAGTATCTCACTCTTTCCATAGAACTGATTAAAATAAAATGTCTTTGGTATTCATATAGCTGGTCTCTACTACATGTACCTCAGGTCCCCATACTAAAGTCAGTGGAGAGTAAATTCTAAAAACAATAGGAAGTATAATTTTAAAAATCAGATTTTACCTGTTTCAGTATCAGGCCAAGTAGAGATAGGGAGGGAGAAGAGAATCTGGCCACATTTGTTTGTATGCTCATCTCCTATGAGTTTAGTATTTATTTCTAGGCAGAGTACCACTCTTTGTCAGGTTAAATATTTAGAAGCACTCACAGACCTTCACTGCCTCTGACATCCTATTTTTCAACTGTCCCTGAACTTCATGAGGTTTTAAAATGTACTTATTGTGATGTGACTCTTTGGTTCATCCTGTGAGTACAACTATATCAACTGACACACACATTAGGCTTTGTGACCAGCCCCACTGTGTGCATCCACAGTAGGTTCCCCTGTTTCCCAGGGTTTTCTGATCCCCATCCCCAAAACTGACTTTGGCATTTACCATCTGCAGTATAAATGGGATGGGACATTTGTGAAAGGAGATTTTCACCTATCACTGCTTGAGAAGGACTCAGACATTCTCATTTTCTGGGTGGGATTTCCCCCTTGGCTTCTTTATTGGCATCACCAAAGAAACAGCAATTCCTCCTAAATTCAGGAAGATATAAGGGGGAAGTCTATGTTTATGTATTTAACTGAAAGGTGGATTGAAAACTTCTCCACATCCAGAGTTTCTGTGCAACTACGAGACTTTTATTAAAAAGTCAGGATGCTTAAAAAAATATTTTGAGTCAGAATAAAAGATAAGTAACTAAGGTCTGTTTTCTTTGCTTCAGCCTTAACTGAATTATGTTACTTTGTGGGAATTATATATATTAAAATTAATTACAATGCAACAAAAATGCTTACAAACGTTTTAATATACACATAAATACTGCTGAGCCACCCAAGCTGCCTGAGGGCTGGATTCTTATATCTGCTTGTACATTCAATCTCCTCTGCTGTTTTGACTGAAATAAATGAAGAAAATTTAGCCTTAGACTTTTATAAGTGTATATGTATCTAAGAACCATTTGAGATAACTGTGGATATTCTTTGTACTACACAAAAACTCAAGTAATCAGCTGTGATGTACACTTTAATATTAATAAACTTTTAATACTCCACTAAAAAAAAAATATATATATATATATACACATAAATACAGTGTAATAGACTACCTGATGTGTGACCAAATTTTCCAATAGTCACATGCATTGGGAGTCTCATTATGCAGAGTTGTTATTTCATATTTCCCAGTTTTTATTTGGTCCACTTGTTTCATCCTTAACTTTGGGCACTTTTGCATAGCTCAGTAGACACCCAAAGCAGTAGATTAAAATGATCCATAACATAACTATTTTTCCCCAGGATGTAATGTTCAGGTGGCATGTTTATGTGTGTATGTATGCATGTATTTTCTGCTGTTCTCTCCATCATGGCAGATACATAGCAAAACATGAAGTGGGGATGAAGATAATGAATCAGAAGGAATGATCCTAATCATTGTGATAAAAAAATTCCACAAGAGGGTGTATGTGAGGTAAATCTATGGTAACATACACATGACACAGGCAGTACTATGGCCAATACTTATTAAGTATTAAAACACTTTTCTAAGTGATTTTATGAGAATTAACTCACTTAATCCTCATAGCAACCCCAGTAGGAACATACCACTATCACCTACTTTTATACATGGGAAAATTGATGAAACAGTTTAAGTAAATGTTAACTTTGACTCAGCATTAGATGGCTATAATATTTGAACCCAGAGAGAACGTCTGCAAAATTCTCTTAATTCGTATGCTACTCAGTATGGATTTGAATGTGTGTGTTTCTGCGTGAGGGTGTATGTGTATAAGCAAAAATATATATTTTTGTACATATGTTTTTGTGAATGCACTTAATATATTTGTCTATTGATAATAACTTGGAACCTCAGAAAGCATACTTTTGTGTTAAATATACTAGCATAAAATGTTACTATGGGATAAACAGTGATGTGTTCTAAACAAATGTAGTGTAAACATAGTCTCAAGTTGTGCTAATGAACAGATAGAATCCAGAGCAATAGATTTGCACCCTCCTTGTGCTTCTGCTCTTTTCATGGCAAACATTGTTTTTAATCTTGCTTGATGACATTTCAAAAGAATAATCCAAACTGGGGTACATCCACACAAAGAACCAGGAATATTTTGTCAGGAATTGATAGATATTAGATTGAGAGACAAAAAAACTATCACATTTGGGACATTTGAGGGATCTGAGCTTTATCATGTTAACTTCAGAAAATAGACTGGGCACCCATGGGGAGAATGTATGGGGAGCCAGTGTAAAGCTTAGCATTCCAGCTTTTCCTCATTACAGGAGAACTTATTCACTGGTAAGTGTGTTAGGTATAATGGTAAGCAAAGGTAGAGAAATACCATTCTCTGTGTCTGTGTCGAGCCTATGTTCAGGAAGAAATAAGCAATTGATTGTCCTTGGAGTGGTGTGAGCTCTCATGGTGGTTACTGGTGGTGGGAACACATGTAGGGATGTATTCATGCCTAGTATGGGGGCAAGACAGAGCAGGAGTGGAGAAGAAGTTTCCAGAGAGGAGAAGATGCCTTCCTACAATCTGAGCATACTGGGAAGTTCACTGAGTAGACAGTCAGGGAGGCAGATGTCAAGCCCCTACAAGAAAATGAGCTCAAAGAGAAAGAAATCTATGCAAGCTAGGCACTCATTAAAGGATGCAAGTGTGCAAGCAGTTGGATATACTGTAATGTGTGGTACTTTGGTTAAGTGGTAAGGTAAAAGTTTCTATCAATAGTCAGTGAACCAATCCATAAATTTTCATGAATTACATGAAGATATTTGAATTTTAACTTGAAAACAGTAGTAGTTCTCATTTAGCAAAGAACCTATGATGGGGAATGGATGGCAGATGAGAAGTGTTAAAGACAAAGAAGTTTGTTACCTTGAGCAGTGAACTATGGTGTAGATGTGGTGTGAGTGGATGTGGCAGGTCTCACTTCTGGGCCCGCTGCTCTGTGCCCAGAGCTGCCTTCCAACACCCAGTCCCCAGGACACATCCTGGCTTTAGTGCTCTGCATTATAGCAATTATTTATTCATTGAATACCCACTTAATTTCTGATTTTTAAAAAAGATTTTAAAAAAGATTTTATGTATTTATTCATGAGAGACACAGAGAGAAAGAAAGACAGAGAGACAGAGAGGCAGAGACACAGGCAGAGGGAGAAGCAGGCTTCCTGTTGGGAGCCCAATGTGGGACTCAATCCCAGGACTCCAGGATCACACCCTGATCCAAAGGCAGATGCTCAATCACTGAACCATCCAGGCATCCCTTTTTTAAAAAAGATATTATTTATTTATTCATCTCACACACACACACACACACACACACACACACACAGGCAGGGACATAGTTAAAGAGAGAAGCAGACTCCCTGCAGGGAGCCCTATGTGGGACTGAATCCCAGAACTCCGGGATCATGCCCTGAGCCGAAGGCAGATGCGCAACTGCTGAGCCACCCAGGCGTCCCATAATTTCTGCTTCCTTTTTTTTAAAGATTTTATTTATTTAATCATGAGAGGCACAAAAAGAGAGAGGCAGAGACACAGGCAGAGGGAGAAGCAGGCTCCACGCAGGGGAGCCCAATGCAGGACTCGATCCTGGGACTCCAGGATCACACCTTGGGCCAAAAGCAGACCCTAAACTGCTGAGCCACTATAATTTCTGTTTCTTTCACTAAATAAGTTCGACTTGGGGAAAAATGGTAGGTTTTTTTTTTTTCATTGTTAAATCTCAGTACCTGTAGCAGTAAGTACAGAACACTGTGTTCAGTGAACACTTGCTAAATGAATGTGTGAAGAATTCAGTGAAAACAGAAATAGGAAGGTGTGAGAGGAGCTTTGTCTGGCAGAGTATTTGATGACTGATTCATGGAAGAAATGAGAGAATTGAGCTGAAGTTAATTTTTTTCAATTTTATACTTGGTGACTAGGTGCATTTTTGAACAGATCAACTGGCATTGTGAACACAATGTGAACAGGATTTGGTTTTTAAAGGCATGAGGGCAAATGCAATTCCCAAAATTTTTAAATTTTAGAATTGCAGGTAAGAAATGTATCTCTCTGAGTTACTAGAGCACATTAGAAGCAATATAGAGATTTGCATTTATAGCTGAATGAAACTTTCCTTGCTGTCCTCTTCCCCAGATCATGAATGCCAGCTGTTCCCTGTGGCAGGACAACAGCCTGTCTGTCAAGCACTTCTCATTCGCCAAGTTCTCTGAGGTCACTGAACAGTGTTTCCTTTTATTCACCCTCATCCTACTCATGTTTTTAGCATCCCTGACGGGCAACGCCCTCATAGCCCTTGCCATCTGGACCAACCCGGTCCTCTACACGCCCATGTACTTCTTCCTGGCCAACCTATCTGTCTTAGAGATTGGCTACACTTGCTCGGTCATACCCAAGATGCTGCAGAGCCTTGTGAGTGAGGCTCGGGGCATCTCCAGGGAGGGCTGTGCTACACAGATGTTTTTCTTCACATTATTTGCTATCAGCGAATGCTGTCTTTTGGCAGCCATGGCTTTTGACCGCTACACTGCCATATGCTCCCCACTCCACTATGCAACTCGAATGAGTCGTGGTGTGTGTTCCCAGTTGGCTGTGGTTTCATGGGGAGTGGGTTGCATTGTAGGTTTGGGCCAGACCAACTATATTTTCTCCTTGAACTTCTGTGGCCCCTGTGAAATAGATCACTTCTTTTGTGACCTCCCACCTATCTTGGCTCTTGCCTGTGGCGATACATCCCATAATGAAGTTGCAGTCTTTGTCGTGGCCATTCTTTGCATTTCCAGCCCGTTTTTACTAATCGTTGCTTCCTATGGCAGAATCCTAGCTGCTGTTCTGATCATGCCCTCACCTGAAGGCCGCCGTAAAGCTCTTTCCACCTGTTCTTCCCACCTGCTTGTAGTGACACTCTTCTATGGCTCTGGGTCTGTCACCTACTTGAGACCCAAGGCCAGCCATTCACCAGGAACAGATAAACTCCTAGCTCTGTTCTACACAGTGGTGACATCCATGCTCAATCCTATCATCTACAGTTTACGGAACAAGGAGGTCAAGGCAGCTCTCTGGAGAACCCTGGGTAGAAAAAATGTTTTGACTCGTGGGTAGATCCCAAAGGACCATGCAAATCTTCTTTTAAAAAGATGCACACATGACCTGAGAGTAAAGAAAGAAATAAAAACTAAGCTCTCTGCAACCTATTTTGTAAGAACCTTTTTTTTTTTTTTATAATAGTAGATATAATTTGGGAGATACCTCTGTACTCACAGTCAAGTTCTGATTGTCCAAAGTCTGGAAGAAAGTTGGCTACCAAGAATTTTAATAGATTGTCCAATATTAGACAGGTTATCCAAAATATGTTAGCCCCTGTGCTTAGTGTATAAATTCCCAGGTTATATCTCAGAAGTCTGGAAAATTCTCATTCTGTTCTTTTAGGCACTTTTTAGCCTCTGAGGGTTCCATCTGACTCTGCTCTGGTCTCAGGGGGAAGTATTCACATGTATGCCTGTCCCACCTGACTCTCAATCCCCTAATAACTCCACGAAGCACATTATTTCCTTCCATAAAAATGTTTTAAACACTTCAGCCTTAATTATTGTTACACGATATAGAATTAATTCTGTGAGTTGCATGCACTGTAAAATAAACATGCAAAAAAAGTAAACACATTTCAGAGGTATTTGTGGTATAATATTAAAAGAAAAAAATGGAAAACTTTTATCAAGAGTCTCCATGGTGAAATGTTTTTAAAAAGAAAATCATTTAAATTCAAGGATAGAAGGGGGAAAATAAACTAATAATAATTAACATAAATAATTTAAGAGGTTTTGTGTAATTTATAAAATTTGCATATGTGCAAATGAGTTCTGATTCCATATGTTTAGAAATGATCCACACACTTGCTCTGGAGAGAAATAAACATGTCACAACACAGTGGCTGTAGCCATCTGGAGAGACATTGCCTGGTTTTCAGGGAGGTGCTGTGATCTATATGAGGTGTTGGAAACTACTTATGCAGTAGCTGTAATAGCACAGAGCAGAAGTCTCTTAATTACCAGGTATGATGAATAGTCCTGGTATGATGTACAGCATTGTCTAGTTAGCAACACTGTGCTGTACCCTTGACATGTGCTGGGAGAGTAGATCATGCACACAGGATTGCTCTGAGGTGAGGGATGTGTTAATAATAATAACTTGATGGTGCTAATCACTTCACAATGCATATGTGTTTCAAATCATCACCAGTGTAAAGACACAAAGTTTTACCTGATATATAAATCTCAATTAACTGGAAAAGATCAAAGGATGTGATGATTCTATCAGGAAATAATAGTGATATTCACTAATGACCAAGATGTGTGTTTTGCCAGATATTCCTATTTTACCAAAAGCTGTCCATTCAAACATGTAACTTATGTATAATACAAATATTAAAATATGTAATTGTAGGCCCTTTTATTAAAACAAAATAATATATGCTTTTCAGAGTAAATTTATAAAATATATAAAAATACAAAACATAGAATTTAATTCACTTTTATTCCTTCCATGCAGGAGTAACTAATGTAAATATTTCATTTATTTAATTTTACCCTTTTGCTTTCTGCTAACCACACATACACTCAAGTCCCATCTCATGACAGATTATGTTATCAAAACATATATACTATTTTGAAAGCTGTTGAAAATATTAAAAGTACCAAAAATGCATCTTCTAAAACATTTAATGTTTGTTTTGAATCTCTAGATTGTAATGAATTAACTTACCCTCCATATTTTTTCCATTAAATACTACTGAACATTAATAGTGAGAAATTCTTTGCTAACTTTGATCCTCAAACACTGTGCCATTTTGTTTCCAAGAGACTCTGTAGCACCAGAGCTCTGACAGCAGCACCAACCATTGAGTCACCACCATTTACTGGATTCTGAATATATAAAAGTCAGTTAAAGCTCCTTAAATGTTTCTCTAATGTTTGACCTTAAAAACCACTGGTGTACTACTGTTCTTGTTCTCCACATATGGAGACCAAGGAACAGAGGCTGGAGCCACTCATCCCCAGGAGTCAGCAAGGACAGGCATCTGGTGTAGGATCCCATAGCTCTCATCCATGATTTCAAGTAGGTTTATTCCATTAATTCTGATCCCCTGCATTCTCTGCCCCCAAGATAAATAAGAATGAAAAGACCAGATAATGCCTTTGCTGGGAAGGGACAGCCTTGGTGATGTAGTTTTAGAATATAGGTGTGGTTTGGTGGGATGAATCCAGAGCTGATGACCAAGAAATAATTCTTTTTTAAAAGATTTTATTTATTCATTCATGAGATACACAGAGAGGGAGGCAGAGACATAGGCAGAGGGAGAAGCAAGCTCTATGCAGGAAGCCCAATGTGGGATTTGATCCCAGGACTCCAGAGTCATGCCCTGAGCTAAAGGGAGATGCTCAACTGCTGAGCCAACCAGGCATCCCCCAAGAAATAATTCTTGAGACATGTTGCAAAATGGTGATTTTATTAAAGCACAGAGACAGGACCCACCCAGAAGAAAAGCTGCATCCCTGGGACAGTGAAGGGTGGCTGATTTTATACCTGGGACCTAGGGGGTGAGGAAATGGGAGATTTCCAGGAAAAACTTTCATATGCTGAAGAGGACCTACAGATACTGGAGGCCTTGCCCTTGTCAAGTTAAGGTCGTTTTTTCCCTCTAGACATGCATTTACATGGAGACAGTTGGGAGCTCCCTGGAGGAATGTAACGCCTATCCCAACCAGGAGTTGGGGGGGTGGCACAGGGTGTGAGCTTGTGCTTTCTTCTCAGCTGGCTTTCTGCTCCCTCATCATTTCACTCCTGACAATTTTGACCCTTAAATCTTCAAGGTTGTTGAAAGTAGAAGGTCTCACCATCTTCTGTAACTTATTTCTGCTGGGTTAGGGGGTGAAGATATCCTTCCCTGTGGGTCAATATTGGTCATTGGGGGAATATATAGGGGAGTTACAAAAAGAGGGAAGCCACTGAATCCAATGAGAAAAACAGAGATGAAACTCCTTGAGTAGAAGATAGATCATCTGTGAGCTGGAAGTTATGGCTGTATAGGAGTCTTGGGATGAGGCAGGGAGACACCAGAAATGACAAAACATAGTATTATAATGAGAAAGTGAAGTCTGAACAAAAGACCTTAAATAATTGATCTTGGATATTTTTCCTCCATTTGAGGAGTTTAAAGCAATCACTAAAGAAAGATCATTAAAGCATCAAACTCGAGTTGTAGGGGCAAGATGGCAAAAGAATAGGATCCCCAAGTCACCTGTCCCCACCAAATTACCTAGATAACCTTCAAACCATCCTGAAAACCTACAAATTCGGGTTGAGAATTAAAGAGAGAACAGCTGGAATGCTACAGTGAGAAGAGTTCACGCATCTATCAAGGTAAGAAGACGGGGGGAAAAAGAAATAAAGAAAGAAAAGGCATGCAAGGGGGAGAGGCCCCATGGGGAGCCTAGCTAAGGCACTGCGGCCAGTGCCCCCAGGGCAGGAAAGCCCCATCCCGGAGAAGCAGGGGCTTCACCAATCTTCCTGGAAGGAAAGACGCTCACAGGGAGATGGAGCAGGATCCCAGGAGGGGCGGGGATGCCCTCAGGCTCTCTGGAACACTAACAGAGCACCTGTATCCCAGGGAGAGCGCGCCACAACCTGCGGCTGAGCTCCCTAAAGGGCTGCAGCGCCGCGCCCCGCCCCGCGGGGCCAGGAGCAGCAGGGAAGCAGCTGGGGCAGCGGATCCGCGTGGAGGGGGCTGCCCAACCCAAGTAACTGGCACAAAAACAGACACATAGATCAATGGAACACAATAAAGAATCCAGAAGTGGACCCTCAACTTTATGGTCAACTAATATTCGACAAAGGAGGAACGACTATTCACTGGAAAAAAAGTCTCTTCAATAAATGGTGCTGGGCATTTGAACGACAAATACCCACCATATCCTTCGGCGTGGATGGACTGGAGGGTATTATGCTGAGTGAAATAAGTCAATCAGAGAAGGACAAATATTATATGGTCCATTCATTTGGGGAATATAAATAATAGTGAAAGGAAATGAAGGGGAAAGGAGAAAAAAAGTGGGAAATATCAGAAAGAGAGACAGAACATGGAAGACTGTTAACTCTGGGAAACTAACTAGGGGTGATGGAAGGGGAAGAGGGCGGGGGTGGGGGTGACTGGGTGGCGGGCACTGAGGTGGGCACTTGACGGGATGAGCAATGGGTGTTATTCTGTATGTTGGCAAAATGAACACCAATAAAAAATTAATTAATTATTAAAAACAACCAAAAAAAAAAAAGAAAAAATAAATAAATGGTGCTAGGAAAATTGGACATCCACATGCACAAGAATGAAACTAGACCACTCTCTTGCACCATACACAAAGATAAACTCAAAATGGATGAAAGATCTAAATGTGAGACAATCCCCAAGGAGATTCACAGTGGCCTAACAGGATAAACAGGTTAAACAAGTTTAACTGAGCCCTGCACGACGCTGGGGGCTGAGCAGCTCCCTCAAGTGCTAATGGCTGAAAATCAGAACAACAGGCCCCTCCCCCAGAAGACAAGGAAGACAGACAGGGGAAAAACAAATTATTGACCAAGCAGCGTTGGAAAGTTCCAGGGGAAGTCGAGGGATTTATAGTATACAGAGTCAAAGGATACTCACTCTTTTTTTTTTTTTTAGGATTTTATTTATTTTTTCATAGACACAGAGAGAGAGGCAGAGACACAGGCAAAGGGAGAAGCAGGCTCCATGTAGGGAGCCTGATGTGGGACTCGATCCCGGGTCTCCAGGATCACACCCCAGGCTGCAGGCAGTGCCAAACCGCTGCGCCACCAGGGCTGCCCTGTTTTTTGTTTTTGATTTCTGTTTGCTTCCCCCGCTTTTCTTTTTTTTCATCCATGAAGGCAAGAGAAACAAAAGCAAAAATGAACTATTAGAACTTCAGCAAGATAAGAAGCTTTTGCACAGCAAAAGATACCGTCAACAAAACTAAAAGACAACCTACAGAATGGGAGAAGATATTTGCAAATGACATAACAGATAAAGGGCTGGTTTCCAAGATCTATAAAGAACTTCTTAAACTCAACACCAAAGAAACAAACAATCCAATCATGAAATGGGCAAAAAACATGAACAGAAATCTCTCAGAGGAAAACATAGACATGGCCAACAAGCACATGAGGTAATGCTCCGCATCAGTCGCCATCAGGGAAATACAAATCAAAACCACAATAAGATACCACCTCACACCTGTGAGAATGGGGAAAATTAACAAGGCAGGAAACCACAAATGTTGGAGAGGATGTGGAGAAAGGGGAACCCTCCTGCGCTGTTGGTAGGAATGTGAACTGGTGCAGCCACTCTGGAAAACTGTGTGGAGGTTCCTCAAAGAGTTAAAAATAGACCTGCCCTATGGCCCAGCAATTGCACTGTTGGGGATTTACCCCAAAGATGTAGATGCAATGAAACGCCAGGACACCTGCACCCCCATGTGTCTAGCAGCAATGTCCATAATAGCCAAATGGTGGAAGGAGCCTCGGTGTCCATCAAAAGATGAATGGATAAAGAAGATGTGGTTTATGTACACAATGGAATATTCCTCAGCCATTAGAAACGACAAATACCCACCATTTGCTTCGATGTGGATGGGACTGGAGGGTATTATGCTGAGTGAAATAAGTCAGTCGGAGAAGGACAAAAATTATATGGTCTTACTCATTTGGGGAATATAAAAAAATAGTGAAAGGGAATAAAGGGGAAAGGAGAAAAAATGAGTGGGAAATATCAGGAAGGTAGACAGAACATGAGAGACTCCTAACTCTGGGAAACAAACTAGGGGTGGGGGAAGGGGAGGTAGGCGGGGCTTGGGCGGTGACTGGGTGAGGGGCACTGAGGTGGGCACTTGACAGGATGAGCAGTGGGTGTTATTCTCTATGTTGGCAAATTGAACACCAATAAAAAAGAAATTTATAAAAAAGAAAGGAAAAATCTACGTTTAATTGTGGTTCCCGAGGACGCTGAAAGGGCCAGAGGGCCAGAATATGTATTTGAACAAATCATAACTGAAAACTTTCCTAATCTGGGAAAGGAAACAGGCATTCAGATCCAGGAAATACAGAGATGTCCCCCTACAGTCAATAAATACTGCTCAACACCTCGACATTTAATACTGAAGCTTGCAAATTCCAAAGATAAAGAGAAGATCCTTAAAGCAGCAGGAGACAAGAAATCTCTAACTTTTATGGGGAGAAATATTATATTAACAGCAGACCTCTCCACAGTGACCTGGCAGGCCAGAAAGGGCTGGCAGGATATATTCAGGGTCCTAAATGAGAAGAACATGCAGCCAAGAACACTTTATACAGCAAGACTCTCATTCACAATAGGAGAGATAAAGAGCTTCGAAGATAGGCAGGAACTGAAAGAATATGTGACCACCAATCCGACCGTGCAAGAAATATTAAGGTGGGCTCTTAAAATTCCTCTGTAAGAGGAAGTTCAATGGAACAATCCACAAAAACAGGGACTGAATAGGTATCATGATGACACTAAACGCATATCTTTCGATAGTAATTCTTTTTTTTTTTAAAGATTTATTTATTTATTCATTCAGGGAGAGTGAGAGAGAGGCAGAGACACAGGCAGAGGGAGAAGCAGGCTCCATGCAGGGAGCCTGATGTGGGACTCGATCCTGGGTCTCCAGGATCACACCCCGGGCTGCAGGCGGCTCTAAACCGCTGGGCCACCGGGGCTACCCCTCAATAGTAATTCTGAACGTGAATGGGCTTAATGACCCCATCAAAAGGTGCAGGGTTTCAGATTGGATAAAAAAGCAGGACCCATCTATTTGCTGTCTACAAGAGACTCATTGCAGACATAAGGACACCTACAGCCTGAAAATAAAAGGTTGGAGATCCATTTACCATTCAAATGGTCCTCAAGTGACAGCAAAGGTAGCCATCCTTATATTAGATAAATTAAAGTTTATCCCGAAGACTGTAGTGAGAGATGAAGAGGGACACTATATCATACTTAAAGGATCTATCCAACAAGAGGACTTAACAATCACCAATATATATGCCCCGAATGTGGGAGCTGCCAAATATATCAATTAATAACCAAAGTTAAGACATACTTAGGGAATAAAGGGGAAAGAAGAAAAAATTAGTGGGAAATATCAGGGAGGGAGACAGAACATGGGCGACTCCTAACTCTGGGAGACGGGCGGGGATGGTGGAGGGGGAGGTGAGCCAGGGGTGGCGGTGTCTGGGTGACAGACACTGGGGTAGGGCTTGATGGGATGAGCACTGGGTGTTATTCTATATGTTGGCAAATTGAACACCAATAAAAATAAATTTATATTAAAAAAGAGGAAGGACTGTTATAGGTTAAAATATATTTAAGAGCCACAATGAACCCTTATTGATACTGATTCAAACAAAACTTGCTATAAAAACACATCCTTTAGGGGTTCCAGGGGTTAGCTAAGTCAGTTAAGTGTCTGCCTTTGGCTCAGGTCATGATCCCAGAATCCTGGAATCAATCTCTTCATCGAGTTCCTGTGGAGGGAGCCTGCTTCTCCCTCTGCCCTGGCACCTGCTGGTACTCTCTCCCACTCTCTCAAAGAAATCTGTAAAATCTTTAAAACATAATAATAATAAAAACATATTTTTTAGGTAAAAAAAGACATGTGGGAGAGGAGGGGCAAGATGGCTGAAGAGTAGGGTCCCCAAATCACCTGTCTCCACCAAATTACCTAGATAACCTTCAAATCATCCTGAAAATCTACGAATTCGGTCTGAGATTTAAAGAGAGACCAGCTGGAACGCTACAGTGAGAAGAGTTCGCGCTTCTATCAAGGTAGGAAGACGGGGAAAAAGAAAAAAAGAAACAAAAGGCCTCCAAGGGGGAGGGGCCCCGCGAAGAGCCGGGCTGAGGCCGGAGCGAGTACACCCAGGACAGGAGAGCTCCGTCCGGGAGAAGTAGGAGCTGCACCAACCTTCCCGGGCGGAAAGGCCTCGCAGGGAGTTGGAGCAGGACCCCAGGAGGGCGGGGATGCCCTCGGGCTCCCTGGGACACGAACAGGCACCTGAGCCCCGGGAGAGTGCGCCGAGCTCCCTAAGGGCTGCAGCGTGCACGGCGGGACCTGGAGCAGCTCGGAGGGGCTCGGGGGTGGCTCCGCGGAGGGGCCTGCGGGGCGGGAGCAGCTGGGGGGGCTCGGGGGCGGCTCCGCGGAGGGCGCTGCGGGGCGGGAGCAGCTGGGGGGGGGCTCTGGGGCGGCTCCCCGGAGGGGGCTGCGGGGCGGGAGCGCGAATCCAACAGCACAGAACCCGGGAGCACAGGGCGCCGGGACACAGTCCAGGATCCGGCCTTCCCCCGGGACAGGCAGAGGCCGGGAACCCACAGGACCACAAGGATGCTCCTGAGCCGAGCTGAGCAGAGCAGTGGCCCCGCCCGCTGGAGCCTCCAGGCCCTGCAGGCGGAGAGCTCCGGAGTTCCTGTGGGGGCTGAATCCAGGTTTCCAGAGCTGCCGCCGCCACTGGGGTGTTCCTCCTGGGGCCTCACGGGGTAAACAACCCCCACTGAGCCCTGCACCAGGCAGGGCCAGAGCAGCTCCCCCAAGTGCTAACACCTGAAAATCAGCACAACAGGCCCCTCCCCCAGAAGACCAGCTAGAAGGACAAGTTCCAGGGGAAGTCAAGGGACTTCAAGTATACAGAAAAAGAGTTACTCCCCCGTGGTTTTTGTTTCTTTTGTTTTTTTTTTTATTTCTGTTGTGCTTCCCCCACCCTTTTTTCCCTTTCATTCTTTTTCTTTCTCTTTCTCTTTTTCTTCTCTTTTTCTTTTTTCTTCCTTTTTTCTTTTTTCTTTTTCTCTTTTCTTTCCTTCTTTCTCTTTTTCTCCTTTTCGCAATACAACTTGTTTTTGGCCACTCTGCACTGAGCAAAATGACTAGAAGAAAAACCTCACCTCAAAAGAAAGAATCAGAAACAGTCCCCTCTCCCATACAGTTACAAAATCTGGATTACAATTCAATGTCAGAAAGCCAATTCAGAAGCACTATCATACAGCTACTGGTGGCTCTGGAAAAAAGCATAAAGGACTCAAGAGACTTCATGACTGCAGAATTTAGATCCACAGAATTTAGATCCAATCAGGAAGAAATTAAAAATCAATTGAATGAGATGCAATCCAAACTAGAAGTCCTAACGACGAGGCTTAACGAGGTGGAAGAAAGAGTGAGTGACATAGAAGACAAGTGGATGGCAAAGAGGGAAACTGAGGAAAAAGACAGATAATTAAAAGACAATGAGGTTAGATTAAGGGAAATAATCGACAGCCGGAGGAAGAAAAACCTACGTGTAATTGGGGTTCCCGAGGGCGCCGAAAGGGACAGAGGGCCAGAATATGTATTTGAACAAATCCTAGCTGAAGACTTTCCCAATCTGGGAAGGGAAACAGGCATTCAGATCCAGGAAATAGAGAGATTCCCCCCGCCTAAAATCATAAAAACCGTTCAACACCTCGACATCTAATAGTGAAGCTTGCAAATTCCAAAGATAAAGAGAAGATCCTTAAAGCAGCAAGAGACAAGAAACCCCTGACTTTTATAGGGAGGAGTATTAGGGTAACAGCAGACCTCTCCACAGAGACCTGGCAAGCCAGAAAGGGCTGGCAGGATATATTCAGGGTCCTAAATGAGAAGAACATGCAACCAAGAATACTTTATCCAGCAAGTCTCTCATTCAGAATGGAAGGAGAGATAAAGAGCTTCCAAGACAGGCAGGAACTGAAAGAATATGTGACCTCCAAACCAGCTGTGCAAGAAATTTTAAGGGGGACTCTTAAAATTCCCCTTTAAGAAGAAGTTCAGTGGAACAATCCACAAAAACAAGGACTGAATAGATATGATGACACTAAACTCAGATATCTCCATAGTAACTCTGAACGTGAACAGGCTTAATGACCCCATCAGAAGGCGCAGGGTTTCAGACTGGATAAAAAAGCAAGGACCCATCTATTTGCTGTCTACAAGAGACTCATTTTAGACAGAAGAACACCTACAACCTGAAAATAAAAGGTTGGAGAACCATTTACCATTCCAATGGTCCTCAAAAGAAAGCAGGGGTAGCCATCCTTATATCAGGTAAACTAAAATTTACCCCGAAGACTGTAGTGAGAGATGAAGAGAGACACTATCTCATACTTAAAGGATCTATCCAACAAGAGGACTTAACAATCCTGAATATATATGCCCCGAATGTGGGAGCTGCCAAATATTTAAACCAATTAATAACCAAAGTGAAGAAATACTTAGATAATAATACACTTATACTTGGTGACTTCAATCTAGCTCTTTCTACCCTCAATAGGTCTTCTAAGCATAACATCTCCAAAGAAACGAGAGATTTAAATGATACACTGGACCAGATGGATTTCACAGATATCTACAGAACTTTATATCCAAACTCAACCGAATACACATTCTTCTCAAGTGCACATGGAACTTTCTGCAGAATAGACCACATACTGGGTCACAAATCGGGTCTGAACTGATACCAAAAGATTGGGATTGTCCCCTGCATATTTTCAGACCATAATGCCTTGAAATTAGAACTAAAGCACAACAAGAAGTTTGGAAGGACCTCAAACACGTGGAGGTTAAGGACCATCCTGCTAAAAGATGAAAGGGTCAATCAGGAAATTAAGGAAGAATTAAAAAGTTTCATGGAAACTAATGAGAATGAAGATGAAATCATTCAAAATCTTTGGGATGCAGCAAAAGGAGTCCTAAGGGGGAAATACATCGCAATACAAGCATCCATTCAAAAACTGGAAAGAACTCAAATACAAAAGCTAACCTTACGCCTAAAGGAGCTAGAGAAAAAACAGCAGATGGACCCTACGCCCAGCACAAGAAGAGAAAAAACTGGAAAGCCACAAACTACCAAAACTGGAACAGGAAGAAATAGAAAACCTGAACAGGCCAATAACTAGGGAGGAAATTGAAGCAGTTATCAAAAACTTCCCAAGACACAAGACTCCAGGGCCAGATGGCTTCCCAGGGGAATTCTATCAAACGTTTAAAGAAGAAATCATACCTATTCCACTAAAGCTGTTTTGAAAGATAGAAAGAGATGGAATACTTCCAAATTCATCCTATGAGGCCAGCATCACCTTAATTCCAAAACTAGACAAAGGCCCCACCAAAAAGGAGAATTACAGACCAATATCCCTGATGAACATGGATGCAAAAATTCTCAACAAGATACTAGCCAATAGGATCCAACAGCACATTAAGAAAATTATTCACCATGACCAAGTAGGATTTATCCCCGGGACACAAGCCTGGTTCAACACTCGTAAAACAATAATGTGATTCATCATATCAGCAAGAGAAAAACCAAGAACCATATGATCCTCTCATTAGATGCAGAGAAAGCATTTGACAAAATACAGCATCCATTCCTGATCAAAACTCTTCAGAGCCTAGGGATAGAGGGAACATTCCTCAACATCTTAAAAGCCATCTACGAAAAGCCCACAGCAAATATCATTCTCAATGGGAAAGCACTGGGAGCCTTTCCCCTAAGATCAGGAACAATACAGGGATGTCCACTCTCACCACTGCTATTCAGCATAGTATTGGAAGTCCTAGCCTCAGCAATCAGGCAATAAAAAGACATTAAAGGCATTCAAATTGGCAAAGAAGAAGTCAAACTCTCCCTCTTCGCCAATGACATGATACTCTACATAGTAAACCCAAAAGCCTCCACCCCAAGATTGCTAGAACTCATACAGCAATTTGGTAGCGTGGCAGGATACAAAATCAATGCTCAGAAATTAATGGCATTTGTATACACTAACAATGAGACTGAAGAAAGAGAAATTAAGGAGTCAATCCCATTTACAATTGCACTCAAAAGCCTAAGATACCTAGGAATAAACCTCACCAAAGAGGTAAAGGATCTATACCCTAAGAACTATAGAACTCTTCTGAAAGAAATTGAGGAAGACACAAAGAGATGGAAAAATATTCCATGCTCATGGATTGGCAGAATTAATATTGTGAAAGTGTCGATGTTACCCAGGGCATTTTACACGTTTAATGCAATCCCTATCAAAATACCATGGACTTTCTTCAGAGAGTTAGAACAAATTATTTTAAGATTTGTGTGGAATCAGAAAAGACCCCGAATAGCCAGGGGAATTTTAAAAAAGAAAACCATATCTGGGGACATCACAATGCCAGATTTCAGGTTGTACTACAAAGCTGTGGTCATCAAGACAGTGTGGTACTGGCACAAAAACAGACTCATAGATCAATGGAACAGAATAGAGAACCCAGAAGTGGACCCTCAACTTTATGGTCAACTAATATTCAATAAAGGAGGAAAGACTATCCATTGGAAGAAAGACAGTCTCTTCAATAAATGGTGCTGGGAAAATTGGACATCCACATGCAGATGAATGAAACTGGACCACTCTCTTTCACCATACACAAAGTTAAACTCAAAATAGATGAAAGATCTAAATGTGAGACAAGATGCCATAAAAATCCTAGAGGAAAACACAGGCAACACCCTTTTTGAACTTGGCCACAGTAACTTCTTGCAAGATACATCCACGAAGTAAAAGAAACAAAAGCAAAAATGAACTATTGGGACTTCATCAAGATAAGAAGCTTTTGCAGAGCAAAGGATACAGTCAACAAAACTAAAAGACAACCTACAGAATGGGAGAAGATATTTGCAAATGACGTATCCGATAAAGGGCTAGTTTCCAAGATCTATAAAGAACTTCTTAAACTCAACACCAAAGAAACAAACAATCCAATCATGAAATGGGCAAAAGACATGAAGAGAAATCTCACAGAGGAAGACATAGGCATGGCGAACATGCACATGAGAAAATGCTCTGCATCACTTGCCATCAGGGAAATACAAATCAAAACCACAATGAGATACTGCCTCACACCACTGAGAATGGGGAAAATTAATAAGGCAGGAAACCACAAATGTTGGAGAGGATGTGGACAAAAGGGAACCCTCTTGCGCTGTTGGTGGAATGTGAACTGGTGCAGCCACTCTGGAAAACTGTGTGGAGGTTCCTCAAAGAATTAAAAATAGACCTGCCCTATGACCCAGCAATTGCACTGTTGGGGATTTATCCCAAAGATTCAGATGCAGTGAAACGCCGGGACACCTGCTCCCCGATGTTTCTAGCAGCAATGTCCACAATAGCCAAACTGTGGAAGGAGCCTCGGTGTCCATCGAAAGATGAATGGATAAAGAAGATGTGGTTTATGTATACAATGGAATATTCCTCAGCCATTAGAAACGACAAATACCCACCATTTGCTTCAATGTGGATGGAACTGGAGGGTATTATGCTGAGTGAAGTAAGTCAATCGGAGAAGGACAGTGTATGTTCTCATTCATTTGGGAAATATAAATAATAGTGAAAGGGAATATAAGGGAAGGGAGAAGAATTGTGTCAGAAATATCAGAAAGGGAGACAGAATATAAAGACTCCTAACTCTGGGAAATGAACTAGGGGTAGTGGAAGGGGAGGAGGGCGGGGGGTGTGGTGAGTGGGTGACGGGCACTGAGGGGGACACTTGACTGGATGAGCACTGGGTGTTATTCTGTATGTTGGTAAATTGAACACCAATAAAAATTAATTTATTTAAAAAAATGCCTTTATGTGACATGGTGGTGAATAACTGCACTCAAGTTACTCTTGTTTGTCTCACTTAACTAGGACGCATTTCCATGGCACCTATACCCCTGTGGAGAGAATTTCTACTACCATATGAAAGAGCCTTGTTGAATGCTGCAGTGCCAGAATGCTTGTTGCTCAAGTACAGCACATTTGCATTGCACCTCCTCAACTATACATGTACTAGGCTCTAACCCCCATAGGTGAGAGGCTAGTTGAAATCTGAATTCAATGAATGCTTCTTTCTGAGACTTAAACTCAGGGACTTTCCCAGGGCCTATCCACCTACTCTGGGAAGGGCTTTTATATTCCTCATGTTTAGAGGCTTGTCTGAAGCTACCTGTAAGGAACACTTGTTTATCAACCTCATTTGGCCACATAGCACTCAAGCCTCCACAGGTATTTTTGATATACATTCTAATGGTGGTTGGGAGAGGGTAGTGGAAAGTTTCTCTCCAGGAAACCTGGTTGCTCACAGTTCACCCTGTAGAATTTCCACGGGCCCTCCATTCCTGAGGAGATTGCTTCAACATGATGTTGGTGGGAGGCTGTTAGAAAGCTACCGAGCCGGGATGTTTGCATTCTTCCCAGAGTTCAGTTTAGGGCCTTTCCATGGCACCTGCTTACCTATTAGGGAGCTAGCTCCTAACTCCTATAGGTGAGAGTCTAGTTAAAACCTGCATTCAAGGAATGCTTCTTTCTGAGGGTCGAGGATACGACCTTTCCATTGTGCCCTCACACTACTACTACTGTGGACATAGTTTCTAACTCCTTTATGTTAGAGTCTGTCTGCAAAGAATGCTTGTTTCTCAGGGTTAAGTGGGTCAAATTGCCCTGAAGGCTCCACAGGTGCTTTGATCTAGGTTCTAATGGTGCTGGGGAAGAGGGTAGTGGAAATCTACTTTCCAGGAATGCTCATTGCTCACAGTTCACTACCTAGCTTCTCCATGGGCTCTCCAGTCCTGTGGAGATAGCTTCTACCTGCCACACGTGAGAGGCTAGTGGAGATCTGCAGGCAGGAAATGCTTATTTCTCAGAGTTCAGTACAGTGCCTTTCCAAGACATCTCCTCACCTAGAGTGGAGCTAGCTTTTAACACCCTTCAGTGGGAAATTATTTGAATGCTGCCTTCAACGAATGTTTCTTTCTGAGTCTTGAGCATAGTGCCTTTCCATCGTGCCTCCACAACTACTGTGGACATAGGTTCTCAATGCCTTCTGTTAGAGATGTGCGAGAATCTGACTGCAAGTAACGATGTTTTCTCACATTCAGTTGACGTAATTCCCTCTTATCCTGCACAAGCTCTTTTGATATTGATTTTAATGCCAGTATGTGAAAGTGTACAGGAAATCTGCTTTCAAAGACTCTAGTTGCTCACTTCACTACAAGGCATTTCCATGGCACCTTACTGCTGTCGGGATAGCATACCCTTCCTCGGGGGAGAGGCTACTGGGAGACTGCAGGGTAGGAAGGCTTGTGCCAGAGTTCAGTAGAATGAGTGTCCAGGTCACAATCTCACCTACAGTGGAGCTAGTTGTAACTCTCATATGTGACAGTCTAATTAAAACCTGCTTTCAGGAATGCATCTTTCTGACTCTTTAGTTCAGGGCCTTTCCTTTTGGCCTCCACACCTACTGTGTACATTTCTTGTAACTGCCTTATTTTAGAGGCTTGTCAGAAGCTGCCTGTCAGTAATGCTTCTTTACCAGTGTTCAGTAGGCTTCATTTACTTCCCAATTCAACAGGTTTTTTTTTGGATATATTTTCTGTTGAGAATGTAGTGGATAGCTATTCTCCAGGAATGCTTTTGGTTCACAGTTTAATCCATAGCATTTCTGTGACCTCTCCAAAAGAGATGAGAGTCTAGCTGAGAGTTCCGTTGAAGGAATTCTTTTCACTGAGAGTGAAGCACAGTGTCTTTCCTGTGATTCTCCACACCTAGTGTGCAGAACGGCTCTAACTACATTATGTCAGAAGCTTGTCAGAGGAAGCCTTAAATGAAAGCTTTTTTTCTCATTGTTCAATAAGCCACATTTCCCTCAAGCTGCCAGAAACTCTTTGATGTAAATTTTAATGCTGGTAGGTCAGAGGGTATGGACATCTGCGCTCAAGAAAAGTGGGTTGCTCACAGCTACCTACAGAGCATTTCCATGGACCCTTCACTACTGTGTGGATAGTTTCTAACTCTCTTATGTGAGAGGCTAGTTGAAAGCTGCAGGGGAGAAAAGCTGGCTACTTAGATTTCAGTACAGCACGTTTCCCTGGCATCTCGTTACCTGCAGTGGAGTTAGGTTTGAACTCCATTGACAAGAACCTTACTGAAAGCCACGTTCTGAGGAATGTTGTTTTCAATGCTGTTTTCTGAGAGTTGGTCCCAGGGCCTTTCAACGGGCCTCACACCGACTGTGGACTAGGATCCAACTTCCTTATGAGAGATGATTTTCAGAAGCTGCCTACGGTTAATGCTTGTTTCTCAGAGTTCAGTAGACTGCATTTCCCTGAATCTCCACAGCTTATTTTGATATAGGTTATTTTTTTTTAATTTTTATTTATTTATGATAGTCACAGAGAGAGAGAGAGAGGCAGAGACACAGGCAGAGGGAGAAGCAGGCTCCATGCACCGGGAACCCGATGTGGGATTCGATCCCGGGGCTCCGGGATCGCGCCCTGGGCCAAAGGCAGGCGCCAAACCGCTGCGCCACCCAGGGATCCCTATTTTGATATAGGTTCTAATGCTGTCAGGTGAGAAGGTAGGGCATAGCAGCACTGAAGGTTTTCTGATTGATCGCAGTTCAATCCAGAGCATTCCCATGGCCTCTCCACTCCTGTGTCCAAAGCTTCTACCTCCCTTATATGAGAGAGTAGTCAAAAGTTCTGTTCAAGGAATGTTTCTTTCTGAACGCTGAGCACAGGGCCTTTCCATGGACCGCCACACATACTAGAACATAGCTTCCAGCTCCTTTATGTTAGACACTTTTAAGAAGCTGCCTTCTAGAAACACTTGTTTCTCAGAATTCAGTATAGTGCATGTTGATAAGAGGCTCCACACGTACTTTTGATATACATTCTTTTGCCGCTAGATAGAATCGTAGTGGAGAGCTGCACTCAATGAATGATTGTTTCTCAGAGTTAAATATACACTACTTCCATGGCCCCTCCACTCCTGTGGAGATTGCTTCTACATCCCATTGATCAGAGGCTAGTGGAACGCTGCTATGAAGGAATGCTTGCTTCTCAGATTTCAGTTCAGCTCCTTTCCATGGCACTTCCTCACCGACTTTGGAGCTAGGCTCTAACTCACCATAAGTGAAACACTATTTGAAATTTGCATTCAAGGGATGTTTCTTTCTGAGTGTTCAGGACGGTGCATTTCCATTGGGTCTCCACATCTACTGTTGTTATAGATTCTTGCTCTGTCATGTTGGGAGGTTTCTCAGATGCTGCCTCTAGAGAACGCTTGTTTTTCAGTGTTAGGCATAGCGCATTTCCCTCAAGACTCCACACTTACTTTTGTTATATGTTCTAATGCCTTTATGTGAGACTGTAGTCAATAGCTGCACTCATGGAACCACTGTTTGTCACAGTTCACTATTAGTATTTCCACAGAACTCCACTGATATGTGGAGATAGCTTCCAGCTCCCTTATGTGAGAGGTAGGTGAAAGGTGCAGTGTAGGAATGACAGTTTTGCAAAGTTAAGTACAACTCATTTCTATGGCACCTCATCACCTACTGTTGACTTAGTCCTAGCTCCCATATTTAAGAGGCTTATTGAGAGCTGCAGTGCAGGAATGCTGTTTCTTCTGTGTTAATTCCAGTGAATCTCCATGCCACCTCTTTCCCTATAGTTGAGCTAGGTATAAATCCCATATGGGGAGGCCAGTTTAAACGTTCATTTTAGGAATGCTTGTCTCTGAGAGTTGAGCAGAGTTCGTTTCCTTTGGGCCCCCACCGGTACTGTTGACCTAGGTTATAATGCCCTTATGTGAGAGGCTTGTCCGAAGCTTCCTTTTAGGAATGCTTGTTTTTCAGTGTTATGTATCTCGCATTTCCGTCATGCCTCTACACTACTTTGGATCTATGTTCCAACGGCTTTATGTAGCAGGTAGTGGAAATGTGCACTCATGGAACACTGGTTGCTTAGAGTTTACTACAGAGCATTTCCATGGTTCTCCATTCCTGTATAGATAGCTTCTACCTTCCTTATTTGAGAGTATAGTAGAAAGCTGCAGTGCAGGAATTCTTTTTTTCTAAGATTTTATTTATTTATTCATATGAGAGAGAGAGAGAGGCAGAAGACACAGGCAGAGGGAGAAGCAGGCTCCATGCAGGGAGCCCGACGTGAGACTCGATCCCGGGTCTCCAGGATCACGCCCTGGGCTGAAGGCGGCGCTAAACTGCTGAGACACCCAGACTACCCGCAGGAATTCTTTTTCTTTTTTTAAAAGATTCTTTATTTTAAATTTTTATTTATTTATGATAGTCACACAGAGAGAGAGGCAGAGACACAGGCAGAGGGAGAAGCAGGCTCCATGCACCAGGAGCCCGACGTGGGATTCGATCCCGGGTCTCCAGGATCGCGCCCTGGGCCAAAGGCAGGCGCTAAACTGCTGTGCCACCCAGGGATCCCCAGGAATTCTTTTTTAAGAGTTAAGTACAGCGCATTTCCATGGCACCTCCTCACTTATAGTTGAGCTCAGTTCTAACCTATGTATGTTAGAGGCTAGTTGAAATTTGAATTCAAGGAATCCTTGTTTCTCAGTGTTAAGCGCAGTGCATTTCCATTGTGTCCTCTCATGTGCCTTTCAGGTAGGTTCTTAACCTGTATGTGAGACAATAGTGGAAATCGCACACAAGGAAGTATTGATTCTAAGAGATAAAAAGAAGCCTTCCATTGCACCTCCTGTTGAGATTGTTTCTGTCTTATGTAACAGGCTAGAAGAAAGGTGCATTCAGAGAAGGCTTCTTTTTCAGAGTATCTACAGCTTATTTCTAGTGTTCCTCAGCTTACATAGACTGTTGACATAGAGTTAATCTCCGTTTTCTTACAGGCAAGTTCTAAGCTGCATTCAAGGAATGCTTGTTTCATGGAATTATGTACAATCATTTCCATTGAGCCCCCACACCTACTGTTGGCATAGGTTCTAACTCTCTTGTGTTAGAGGCTTGTCAGATGCTGCCTTCAAGGACGCTTGTTTCTCAGATTTAGGTATATCACATTTCCCCTGAGCCTCCACAATAACTTGATATATTTTCTACCTCCCTTATATTAGACACTAGCTGAAAGCTTTAGTCAAGGACTTTTTGAGTTAGAGGAAGTAGAGGCATTTCCACTGTACCTTTCCCCCAATTCCTAACCCCCTAACCCTAAACCTACAATTACACCTACCCCAGCACCTACACATATGTCTAACCATACCCCTAACCCTAATCCTAACCGTGCAACTACACCTAGCCCAACATTTCCTCCCACCTGTTTGACTACCCCCAACCTCTTCCACTAAATCTATTCCTGTGTATCCACCTAACCTTGCTCCTTCTGCTACCCTACTCCTACCACTACTCCTGCCACTAAGGCTATCCTTACCTCTAACCCTACCGCTATTCCTACCCCTAACCTTACACTTACACCTTGCACAACTACTACCACACCTATAATGCTACTCAATCCCTACCACACCCATAAACCTACCCCAACAATGTCTCTAACCCCACCCATACCTATACCCATACCCCTTCTCCTACATCTACAAGGAACCCTAGCCTTATCGCTACACTTTAGCCTATCACTCCCTTACCTCTACCATTAACCCTGCCCCTACCCCATCCCTATCTGCAACCCTACCCCACTCTCCACTGTACATCTATCCATACCTATACCTGTACCTTTACCCCTAATTATACCCCTAACCCTAGCCCTACCCCTACATCTTAACATTTACCTACTCCTACCCCTAATGCTAATCACTACCATACTCCTACCCCTACCATACCATACCACCTGCACTGATGACCATCACCTAACCCCTACTATTACCCCTAACTATACCCTACAACTACACCTACTCATATCCCTACTACAACCCCTACAACTAACCCTTACCCTATCCCTAACTCCTCTACTACTCCTACACAGAACCATAATTCTACACACCCCTTTGCAGCACCTAATACTACTCCTTCATCTAACCCTACCTCTTCCTCTAATCCAACTCCTATCACTAACCCCACACTTCCTCCAATTCCTACCTGTACCTCTATCCCTACCTCTCCCCTTACCCGTAACACTACTCCTAACTCTACCACTACCAATAGCCCTATGTGAACCCCTAACCTTACAATTACTGCTATACCTACACTAATCCTTCCCCTACTCCTACCATACAATTATCCCTTCCACTAACTCTACTGCTACACTTACCCCTAACCCCTACCCCACACCTACACAACTCGGCCTCATAACCCTAGCCTTAAGCTAATACTAAACCTAACCTTACACCTATCTGTTCTCTTACCCATAGCCTCCCCTACATATACCCCTTCCACCACCTCTACTCCTACCCCTAAACCTACTGCAATGACCTACCGTACCCCTACTCCTTTCCTGACTTCTACCCTTACCCTCAATCCTAATCCAACCACTACCCCTACAAATGACACTAAACTATCACTGCCTCTAATCCTATCCCAATTCTACCCTACTCCTATGCTATCCATACCCCTAACTCTAACCGTAGTGCTATCCCTATCCCTACCACTAACTCCACTCCTTGGCTAATCCTAAGAGTGCCCCTAACCCTAATCCTAGATGTCATAAAACATCTCCTAACCCTACCTCTACACTTACCCATAACCATATCCCCAACTCCTACCCCTACTGGAACTGCTACCCCCATCCCTACTCCTATTCATAAGCCTATCACTAACCATATTCTTCTACACATATGGCTACTCCTACCCATTTCCCTTCAGCTAAACCAATCCTTAAACTTTCCCTTATCTCTAACCCTAACCATTTCCCTACAAGTACCCTTACCCTTAACCATACACTGCTCTTTCTTTAGCCCTAACCTACCCTAACCCTAACCCTACACAAGCACTTATCTGTAACCCTAACCCTACCCTAACTATAAAATTACCCCTACCACTGCCCATACATATAGTCCTCACCCTACTCCTACTGGTACCCCACATCCTAGCCCTACCTCTACTCCTAATGCTATCCCTAAGTCTATATCTAACCCACCCCAAACCTACGCCAACACTAACACTACAACTTACAATTTCCCTACACCAACCCCTAACCCCACTCTTACTACTAAGCCTAACCTTAACCCTGACCCTCCCCTTAGCCTCCCCTACCCCAACAGCTACTCACAATCCTAGCCCTACCCTAACCTACACATACACTTATCCCTACAGCTATCCTTAAACATACTTTACTCCTAACCAACTTCTACAACTACACCATCATACTCCTACTCCTACCCCATCCCTAACTCTCTCCCTAACATTCCCCTACCACTAGCCATACCTTACACCTCACACTAACAAGAAACCTATTCCTGTGCCTAGCCCTGAACCTACGTTACCCATAAACCTACCCTATCCCTACACCTAAACCTACCTCTACTCCTAATCCTACATTACTCCTACACCTAAACCTAACACAATCTCTACCCCTCCCCATACTCCTTAACATAACCATATCCCTACTAATCTTAGCACTACTACCACTACCACGAACCCTACTTCTATGTCTCCCCTTACCCTACCCAAACCCCTAACCCTATCTGTACCCTTACCACAATCCTACCATTTCATCTACTCCTAACTCTACACATATATTACAACTACATGTACCCATACTGTAACACTATCTGACCCCTACCCCTACTGCTACTCTTACCCTTGCCCTACTCATACCTGTACTACACCATTCCCTCACCCCAACCCCTAAACCTACTCTACCCCTATATGTACCCCTACTCTAACAATACCCCTATCCCTAACACTGCCCCCACCACTAATCCTAATCTTACCCCTATCCCTACCCCCTAACCTTGACCCTACCATTACCCTTAAACTTACACCTATGCTTAAATTTAAAAGTACCCCTAACCGTAGCCCTACCATTACACCTAGACCTACTCCTAGCCATAACCCTATCGCTAACCCGACACTTCCCCCACAACCTAAATCTACCCTTGGCCATAACTCTAACCTTACCACTATCTTTACTCTTCATCCTGCTCCTACCCTTACCACTAAACCTAACCCTACTTCTTCCCCTAATGATACTCTGAACCCTACCCATAACTCTATAGCTAACTCTATACTTAACTTTACTCCTAGTCTTAAACCTACCCTTAACTTAACCCTATGTCTACCCTTACCCATAACCCTAACACTACCACGTCCCACAACCGTAGCTCTAACTCTACAAATACTTCTACCTGTAAACCTCCACTGCCCCATCCCTTACACCAAAACCTAGCCATATCCCTACCTATAAAAATAACTCTACACCTAAACCAGCTCCTACCCCAACTACTAACCATCTCTACTCCTACCTCTACAAGTATCCCTACCACTATCCTTACCCCAACACCTAACCCTAACCCTACTCAGACACCAACCCCTAAACCTAACCCTCTGCCTACCCCTAATGGTACTCCAAACACTACCCCTAACTTTGTATCTAATTTACCCTTAGTCCTACACCTACCCCTATCTCTCCTCCTACCCTTACCCCTTTTTGATTTGAGTCTTTTCGATTTGATTCAATTCGTTTCGATTTGATTCGATTCGATTCTTTCAATTCAATTCTTTCTATTCGATCGATACGATTCAAATCTTTTCGATTCTATTGATTCTATTCTTTTCTATTTTTTTAAAGATTTTATTTATTTATTCATAGAGACAGAGAGAGAGAGAGGCAGAGACACAGGCAGAGGGAGAAGCAGGCATCATACAGAGAGCCTGACGTGGGACTTGATCCAGGGTCTCCAGGATCACGCCCTGGGCTGCAGGCGGTGCTAAACCGCTGCGCCACCAGGGCTGCCCATATTCTTTTCTATTTGATTTGATTCGATTCGATTCTTTTTTAATCGATTCGACGCTTTTCGATTCATTTCTTGTCGATTTTATTTGATTCGATTCGACTCTTTACGATTCGATCCGATTCTTTTCGATTCCATTCGATTTGAATCGATTCGATTCTTTTCGTTTCGATTCGATTCTTTTTGATTCAATTCGATTCAATTTTTTCGAATGGATTCGATTCTTTTCGATCGACTCTTTTCTATTCGTTTCAATTCTCTTCGATTCGATTCGATTTGATTCTTTTCGATTCGATTCGTTTCAATTTGATTCGATTCGATTCCTTTCGATTTGATTCTTTTCGACTCGATTCTTTTCGACTCGTTTATTTTCGATTCGTCAATTCGATCCTTTTCAATTCGATTCTTTTCAATTTGATTCAATCCTTTTTGATTCGATTCTTTTCGATTCTATTTGATTATTTTCGATTCGATTCAATTCTTTTCGTTCGATTCGATTTAATTAGAATCTATTCGATTCAATTCTTTTCGATTGGATTCTTTTCGATTCGATTCGATTCTTTTTGATTCAATTTTGATTCAATTATTTTCGATTCGATTCTATTCGATTCGATTCGATTTTTTCGATAAGATTGGATTCTTCTTTATTTGATATGTCTATTCTTTTTGATTTGATTCGATTTGATTCTTCTCGATTTGATTCGAGTCTTTTCACTTCAATTCGATTCGATTTTTTCGTTTCGATTCGATAGTTTTTGATTCTCTTCATTTCGATTCTTTTTGATTCGATTCTTTTCTATTCGATTCGATTCGAATCTTTCTGTTAGTCTTTTCGATTTGAATTCCCTTCTTTTCAAAATGATTAGATTCAATTCGATTCTTTCGATTTGATTCGATTCTTTTCACTTCCATTCGATTCGATTCTTTTGATTTGGTGTGATTCGATTCGATTTTTTTCGATTTGAGACTTTTCGATTCGAATTTTTTTCTTTTCGAATCGATTCAATTCGATTATTTTTGATTCGATTCGTTTCGATGCAATTCGATTCGATTATTTTCGATTCGATTCGATTCGATTATTTTTGATTCGATTCGTTTCGATTCGATTCATTTGGATTCTATTAGATTCGATTATTTTCGATTCGATTCGATTCAATTCTTTTCAATTAGATTTGATTCGATTCGATTAATTTCGATTCGAATATTTTTGATTTGATTCATTTCGATTCGATTCGTTTCAATTCAATTAGATTCGATTATTTTCTTTTTTTTAAATTTTTATTTATTTATGATAGTCACACACACAGAGAGAGAGAGAGAGAGAGAGAGAGAGGCAGAGACACAGGCAGAGGGAGAAGCAGGCTCCATGCACCGGGAGCCCGACGTGGGATTCGATCCCGGGTCTCCAGGATCGCGCCCTGGGCCAAAGGCAGGCGCCAAACCGCTGCGCCACCCAGGGATCCCCAGATTCGATTATTTTCGATTAGATTCTTTTCGATTCTATTCGATTCGATTCTTTTTTTTTCTATTCAATTCGATTCGATTTGTTTCTTTTTGATTCAATAGTTTTCGATTCGTTTCTTTTCGATTAGATTCTTTTCGATTCGTTTCGATTTGATTCTTTTCGATTCAATTTTTTCGATTTGATTCGATTCTTTTCGATTTGATTCCATTCGATTCCTTTCAATTCGATTTTCGATTCAATTCGATTCTTTTAGATTCGATAATTTTCGATTCGTCAATTCGATCCTTTTCATTCGATTATTTTCGATTCGATTCGATCCTTTTTGATTCGATTCCTTTCTATTCAATTTGATTCTTTTCGATTCTATTTGAATCCTTTTGATTTGATTTGATTCTTTTCATTCGATTCGATTCAATTCGAATCTATTCGATTCAATTCTTTTCGATTGGATTTTTTCGATTCGATTCGATTATTTTCGATTCGTTGATTTGATCCTTTTCAATTCGATTCTTTTCGATTTGATTCAATTCTTTTCGATTCGATTCTTTTCAATTCAATTCGATTTGATTCGAGTTAATTTTTTCGATTCGATTCGATTTTTTTATTCGATTCTTCTTTATTTGATTTGTTTCGACTGTTTTCGATTCGATTTGATTCGATGTTTTTCGAATCGGTTCGATCTTTTCGATTCAATTCGATTCGATCTTTTTCGATTTGATTTGATTCGATTTTTTCGTTACGATTTGATAGTTCTCAATTCGTTTCTTTTCGATTCTATTCAATTCGATTCTTTTCTATTCGATTCAATTTTATTTGATTCTTTTCGATTCTTTTCGATACAATTTCGATTCTATTCTTTTCAATTTGATTCGATTATTTTCGATTCGATTCGATTCAATTTTTTTCGATCCGATTCGATTCTTCTTTAATTGATTTGATTCTATTCTTTTCGATTCGATTCAATTTGATTCTTTTTGATTCGATTCGATTTTTTCAAGTCAATTCGACTCTTTTCTGTTCAATTCGATTCTTATCGATTCGATTCAATTCTTTTCTATTTGATTCGATTCAATTCGATTCTTCTCTATTCTTTTCGATTCCTTTCAATTCGATTCGATTCTTTTCAATTCGATTCGATTCAATTCGTTTTTTCAAATTGATTCGATTCTTTTCGATCGACCCCTTCAATTCGAATTGATTCTTTTCGATTTGATTCGATTCGATTCTTTTTGATTTGAGTCTTTTCGATTCCATTCGATTTGTTTTGATTCGATTCCTTTTGATTAGATTCTTTTTGATTCGATCGATATGATTCGATTCTTTTCGATTCTTTTCAATTCAATTCGATTAGATTCGATTTTTTTCAATTTGATTTGATTCGTTTCGATTGACTCATCAATTCCATTCTATTCTTTTCAATTTGATTCAATTCGATTCTTTTCAATTTGAGTCTTTTCGATTTGATTCGATTCTTTTCGATCGACTCTTTTCTATTCGATTCGATTCGTTTCGATTCGATTCGATTCGATTCTTTTCAATTCGATTCGTTTCGATTTGATTAGATTCTTTTCGATTGACACTTTTTGATACCATTCATTTCAATTTGATTCGATTCGAATCGATTCCTTCCGATTAGATTCTTTTCGATTCGATTCGATTTTTTTCGATTTGATTATTTTCGATTTGTCGATTCGATCCGTTTCAATTCGATTCTTTTTTTATTTGATTCTTTTCAATTCTATTTGATTCCCTTCAATTCGATTCGATTCTTTTCGTTCGATTCGATTCAATTCGAATCTATTCGATTCAATTCTTTTCGATTGGATCCTTTTTGATTCGATTCGATTCTTTTCTATTCAATTCTTTTCGATTCATTGATACGATCTTTTTCAATTCGATTCTTTTCGATTCGATTCGATTCTTTTCGATTTGTTTCTTTTCGATTCAATTCGATTCGATTCATTTCGATTAGATTCGATTTGATTTTTTCGATTTGATTTGATATTTTTCTATTCGATTCTTCTTTATTTGCTTTGTTTTGATTCTTTTTGATTCGATTTGATTCGATTTTTTCAAATCGATTCGATTTGATTTGATTATTTTCGATTCGATTCGATTCAAATCAAGATTTTTGATTCGATTCAATTATTTTCATTCGATTCGATTCAATTCGAATCGATTCGATTCAATTCTTTTCGATTTGATTGATTTCAATTCGATTAGATTTGATTCGATTTTTGTCTATTCGATTCTTCTTTATTTGATTCGTTTTGATTCTTTTCCATTCAATTTGATTCAATTCATTGCGAATCGATTCGATTCTTTTCGATTCGATTCGATTCGATGTTTTTCAAATCGATTCGATTCTTTTCGATTCAATTCAATTCAATTCAAGTTTTTCGATTCAATTCGATTCGATTTTTTTCATTTTGATTCGATAGTTTTCGATTCGTATCTTTTTGATTCTATTCGATTCGATTCATTTTGATTCGATTCGATTTTTTCAATTCTTTTTGATTCAATTTCTATTCGATCCTTTTCGATTCGATTCGATTTGATTCGATTATTTTCGGTTCGATTCTATTCGATTCGATTCGATTTTTTCAATATGATTCAATTCTTTATTTGATTTGTTTCTATTTTTGATTTGATTCTTTTTGATTCGATTCGATTCTTTTCGATTCAATTCGTTTCGATTAGATTCGTTTCGATTCAATTTGAATCGATTATTTTCGATTCGATTCGATTCGATTGTTTTCAATTCAATTCGTTTCGATTAGATTTGATTCGATTCGATTAATTTCGATTCAATTATTTTCGATTCGATTCATTTCGATTCGATTATTTTCGATTCGATTATTATAATTCGATTTGATTCGATTATTTTCGATTAGATTCTTTCGATTCGATACGATTCGATTCGTTTTTTCGATTCAATTCGATTTGTTTCATTTCGATTTGATAGTTTTCAATTCGTTTCTTTTCAATTCGATTCGATTCTTTTCAATTCGATTCGATTCCTTTAGATTCTTTTTGATTCAATTTCGATTCGATTCTTTACAATTCGATTTGATTCGATTCGATTAATTTCGATTCGATTAGATTCGATTTGATTTTTTTCGATTCGATAGTTTGGATTCGATTATTTTTGATTCGATTCGTTTCAATTCGATTCGATTCAATTATTTTCGTTTCGAATCATTTCAATTCAATTCGATTTGATTAATTACTATTCGATTCGATTCGATTCGATTGAATTATTTTCGATTCGATTCATTTCGATTCAATTATTTTCAATTCGATTCGATTCAATTATTTTCGATTCGATTCATTTCAATTCGATTATTTTCGATTCAATTCGATTCGTTTAGATTCGATTCCATTTGATTATCTTTGATTCGATTCGATTCGATTCGATTATTTACGATTCGATTCGTTTCGATTCGAATATTTTCGATTCGATTCCTTTCGATTCCATTCAATTATTTTCGATTCGATTAGTTTCGATTCGTATATTTTCGATTCGATTCGATTCGATTCGATTCTATTAGTTTTGATTCCATTAGATTATTTTCGATTCGATTATTTTCAATTCGGTTCGTTTTGATTAGATTAGATTCGATTCGGTTAATTTCGATTCGATTCGATTATTTTCGATTTCATTCATTTCGATTCGATTATTTTTAATTCGATTCGATTCTATTATTTTTTATTCGATTCGATTTGATTATTTTCGATTTGATTTGATTCAATTATATTCGATTCGATTCGTTTTGTTTCAATTTTTTCAATTCTATTCATTTCGATTCTATTCAATTCGATTCGATTCTATTTAATTCGTTTGATTCAATTCGATTCGATTAATTTTGAGTCAATTAGATTCGATTTTTTTCGGCTGATTTGTTTTGATTTGATTCGATTTGATTATTTTCTATTTGATTCGTTACGATTATTTCGATTAGATTATTTTCGATTCAATTCGATTCAATTATTTCGATTCGATTAGTTTTGATTTGATTCGATTCTTTTCGATTCGATTCTTTTCGATTTGTCCATTCGATTCTTTTGTATTCAATTCCTTTCGATTCGATTCGATTCTTTTCAATTTGATTCAATTCTTTTCGATTCGATTCTTTTCGATTTGATTCGATTTTTTTCGATTCGATTCAATTCGCTTTTTTCAACTCAATTCGATTCTTTTCAATTCGATTTGATTCTTTTCGATTCGATTCGATTCGATTCTTTTCTATTTGATATGATTCGATTCGATTCTTCTGGATTCCATTCAATTCGATTCGATTCTTTTCGATTCTTTTCAATTCGATTCGATTCGATTCGTTTATTCAAATTAATTTGATTCTTTTTGATCGACCCCTTTGATTCGATTCGATTCTTTTCGATTCCATTCGTTTTGTTTCGATTCGATTCAATTCCTTTCGATTCTTTTCAATTCAATTCGATTAGATTCGATTTTTTTCGATTCGATTCATTTTTTTGATTCGATTCGATTCTTTTCGATCGACTCTTATCAATTCCTTTCGATTCTTTTCAATTTGATTCTTTTCGATTTGAGTTTTTTCGATTTAAGTCGATTCTTTTCAATCGACTCTTTTCGATTCGATTTTATTCATGTCAATTCGATTCGATTCTTTCCATTCGATCGATACGATTCGATTCTTTTCGATTCTATCGCTTCGATTCTTTTCTATTTGATTCGATTCGATTCTTTTCAAATCGATTCAATGCTTTTTGATTCATTTCTTTTCGATTTCATTCGATTCGATTCGATTTTTTCAATTCAATTCTATTCTTTACGATTCTATTCGATTCTTTTCGATTCGATTCAATTTGAGTCGATTCAATTCTTTTCGATTCGATTCGATTAGTTTCGATTAGTTTTGGTTCGATTCGATTATTTTCTATTCGATTCATTTCGATTCAATTCGTTTCGATTAGATTCAATTCGATTCGGTTAATTTCGATTTGATTCGATTCGATTATTTTCAATTCGATTCATTTCAATTCGATTAATTTTTATTCGATTCGCTTCAATTCGATTCGATTCGATTATTTTTGATTCGATTTGATTCAATTCTTTTCGTTCGATTCGATTCAATTCGAATCTATTTGAATCGATTCTTTTCAATTCGATTCGATTCTTTTCGATTCGATTCTTTTCGATTCGTTGATTGGATCCTTTTCAATTTGATTCCTTCGATTCGATTCGGTTCTTTTCGATTCAATTCGATTCGATTCATTTCGATTCAATTCGATTTGATTTTTTCGATTCGAATCGATTTTTTTCGATTCGAATCTTCTTTATTTGAATTGTTTCGATTCTTTTCGATTCGATTTGATTCGATTTTTTTCTAATCGATTCGATTCTTTTCGATTCGATTTGATTCGAACTTTTTCTATTCGATTCGATTCGATATTTTTCATTTCAATTCGATATTTTTCGATTCGTTTCTTTTCGATTCTATTCGATTCGATTCTTTTCTATTCGATTCAATTAGATTCGATTCTTTTCGATTCGATTCTTTTCGATACGATTCGATTCTCTTTATTTGATTTGATTCTATTCTTTTCGATTCGATTTGATTTTTTCAATTCGATTCGATTCTTTACGATTCTATTCGATTCGATTCTTTTAGATTCGATTCGATTCGATTATTTTCAATTCGATTCGATTCGATTTTTTCGAATGGATTCGATTCTTTTCGATCGACTCTGTTCTATTCGATTCGAATCTTTTCTATTCGATTCGATTTGATTCTTTTCGATTCGATTTGATTTGATTCTTTTCGATTCAAATTGAATCGAATTGAATCGAAAAGAATCGAATTGAATCAAGTAGAATGGAATCGAATCAAATCAAAAAATTCAAATCGAAAAAAAATTCAAATCGAATCGAATAAAAATAAACAAATCAAAACAAATCAAATCGAATTGAAAGTATTGAATCGAAAGGAATCCACTCGAAAAGAATTGAAATGAATAGAATCAAGTCGAATCGAAAATAAGCGAATGCAATCGAATTGAAAAGAATTGAATCGAAGAGAATTGAAAAGAATCAAATCGAATCGAAACAAAAAGAATCGAATCATATTGATTGAAAAGAATCGAATCGAAAAAAATTGATTTTAATCGAATCGAATTGAAATGAATCGAACCTCATGGAATCAAATCCAATCGAAAAGAATCGAATAGAATCGAATCAAAAAGAATCGAATTGAATCAATTCGAACTGAAAAGAATCGAATCGAATCAAAAAAATCGAATTGAATCGAAAAGAACAGAATCGAATCGAAAAGAATCGAATCGAATCGAATTGAAAAGAATCCAATTGAAAAGAATCTAATCGAATAGATTCAAATTGAATCGAATTGAATCAAAAAGAATCGAATCGAATCAAAAAGAATCGAATCGAAAAGAATCAAATCGAATAGATTTGAATTGAATCGAATCGAATGAAAAGAATCGAATCGAATTGAAAAGAATTGAATCGAATTGAAAAAAATCGAATTGAATCGAAAAGAATCGAATGGAAAAGGATCGAGTCGACGAATTGAAAAGAATAGAACCGAATGGAATCGAATCAAAAACAATAGAATCGAATCAAAAAGAATCGAATAGAATAGAATCGAAACGAATCGAATCCAAATGAATCGAATCAAAAAGACTCGATCGAAAGAATTGAATCGATTCAAAAAAAGAATCGAATTGAATCAAATCGAATCAAAAATATTTGAATCGAATCAAATCAAATTGAATAGAATTGAAAAGAATCGAATAGAATTGAAAAGAATCGAATCGAATCCGAAAGAATCAAATCAACTCGAATCGAAAAGAATCGAATCGAATTGAATCGAAAAGAATCGAATTGAATCAAGTAGAATGGAATCGAAAAGAATCGAATCAAATTGAAAAATCGAACGGAATTGAATCGAAAAGAATTGAATCAATAAGAATCGAATCGAATCGAAAAGAATCTAACTGAATCAGATAGAAAAGAATTGAATCGAATCAAAAAGATTCAAATCGAATTGAATCGAATAAAAATAATTGAATAGAAACAAATCGAATCTAATCGAAGAATCGAATCGAAAAGAATGCACTCGAAAAGAATTGAAACGAATAGAATCAAGTCGAATCGAAAAGAAGTGAATGTAAATGAATCGAAAAGAATCAAATCTAATCGAAACAAAACGATTGGAATCATATTGCTCGAAAAGAATCGAATAGAATCGAAAACAATTGATTTGAATCGAATCAATGGAAATGAATCGAACCAAAAGGAATCGAATCCAATCGAAAAGAATTGAATCGAATCGAATCAAAAAGAATCGAATCGAATCCAATCGAAAAGAATCGAATCGAATCCAATCAAAAAGAAGTGAAACAAATCAAATCAAAGGAATCGAAACGAACCAAAAAAATTGAATCGAAAAGAATAGAATCGAACCAAATAGAATCGAATTGAATCGACTCGAAAAGAATCGAATTGAAAAGAATCTAATCGGGATCCCTGGGTGGCGCAGCTGTTTGGCGCCTGCCTTTGGCCCAGGGCGCGATCCTGGAGACCTGGGATCTAATCCCACGTGGGGCTCCCAGTGCATGGAGCCTGCTTCTCCCTCTGCCTGTGTCTCTGCCTCTCTCTCTCTCTGTGTGACTATCATAAATAGATAAAGAAAAAAATATTTAAAAAAAGAAAAGAATCTAATCGAATAGATTCAAATCGAATCAAATCGAATCGAAAAGAATTGAAACAAATCGAATTGAATCGAAAAGAATAGAATCGAATTGAATCCAATCGAGTAGATTCGAATTGAATCAAATCGACTGAAAAGAATCGAATCGAAAAGAATTGAATTGAATCGAAAAGAATCGAACTGAATCTAAAAGAATCGAATTGAAAAACATTGAATCGAATTGAAAAGGATCGAATTGACGAATCGAAAAAAAATGAATCGAAAAGAATCGAATGGAATCGAAACAAAAACAATCGAATAAAATCGAAAAGAATCGAATCGAAAGGAATCGAATCAAATCGAAACGAATCAAACCCAATGAATCAAATTGAAAAGAGTCGATTGGAAAGAATCGACTCGAATCCATAAAAAAGAATCAAATAGAATTGAATTGAATTGAAAATAATCGAACCGAATCGAATGGAAATGAAAAGAATCAAATTGAATTGAAAAGAATCGAATCGAATCAAAAGAATCGAATCGATTCAAATCTAAAAGAATCGAATAGAATGGAATCGAAAAGATTCGAATCGAAAAAATCAAATCGAATCTAATCGATTCTAAAAGAAAGGAATTTGAATCAAAAAGATTCGAATCGAAAGATTCGAATCAAATCGAATCTAAACAAAAAGAATCGAATCAAATATAATCGAAAAGAATCGAATTGAATACAAAAGGATCGAAATGAATCGAAAAGAATCGAATCGAATCGAATCAAAAAGAATTGAATCAAATCGAATCGAAAAGAATCGAATCAAATCAAATCGAAAATAATCGAATCACAAAGAATTGAATCAAAAAGTTTCGAATCGAATTGAATCGAAAAGAATCTAATCGAAGCAAAAAGAATCGAATCGAATCGAAAAGAATCAACTCGAAATAATCAAATAAAAAAGAATTTAATCGAATCGAATCGAAATGAATCCAATCATATCGAATTGAATTGAAAATAATCGAATCGAAATGAATCGTATCGATTCGAAAGAATCGATTTGAAAAGAATCCAAAAGAAAGGATTCGAATTGATCGATGAGAATTGAAACGAAGAGAATCTAGTCGTATCGAAAATAATCGAATGTAATGGAATCGAAAAAAATCGAATTGAAGACAATAGAAAAGAATCGAATGGAATTGAAACGAAAAGAATAGAATGGAATTGAATCGAAAAGAATCGAATCGAATCAAAAAAATCGAAACGAATCGAATTGAAATGATTCGAATCGAATCGAAAAGAAACGAATCGAATCGAAAAGATTCGAATCGAATCAAATCGAAAAAATCGAATTGAAAAGAATCAAATCGAATAGATTTGAATAGAATCGAATCAAAAGGAATCAAATCGAATCAAATCGAATAGAAAAGAATCGAATTGAAACCAATCGAATTGAATATAAACGAATTGAAAAGAATTTAATCGAATAGTTTCGAATCGAATCGAATCAAAAAGAATCTCATCGAATCGAATCGAATCGAAAAGAATCAAATTGATCGAATAAAAAAGAATCGAATCGAATTGAAAAGAATCGAATTCGAAAAGAATCGAATCAATCGAATTGAAAAGAATCGAATCGAATGGAAAAGACTCGAATCGAAAAGAATTGAATCGAATAGTTTTGAATCGAATTGAAACAAATACAAGAGTCGAATTGAATTGTATCAAATCGAATCGAAAAGAATCGAATCAAAAAGAATCAAATTGATTCGAATCAAATCGAAAGGTATCGAATCGAATCAAATCGAAAAAAATGAATCGAAAAGAACTGAATCGAATCGAAAAGAATCAAATATAATTGAATCAAAAAGAATCGAATCGAACAAAATCGATTCAAATCGAATCAAATTGAAATGAATCGAACCGAATGGAATCGAATCCAAATGAAAAGAATCGAATCGAATCGAATTGATTCGAATCGAAAAGAATCGAATTGAATAAAATCGAAAAGAATCGAATCGAATAAAAAAAATCGAACTGAATTGAAAAGAATAGAATCAAATTGAACCGAATCGAAAAGAACTGAATCGAATCAAATCGAAAAGTATCAAATTGAAAAGAATCAAATCGAATAGATTCAAATGAAAAAAAATCTAATCGAAAAGAATCGTATCGAATCGAATCAAATTGAATTGAATCGAAAAGAACCGAATCGAATCGAAAAGAATCGAATAAAATCGAAAAGAATCGAATCAAAAAGAATCGAATATAATTGAAAAGAATTGAATCAAATTGAAAACAATCGATTCGAATAGAAAAGAATCGAATCGAAAAGATCGAATCGAATCGAAAAGATCGAATCAAATCGAAAAAAGTTGAATTGAATTGAATCTAAAAGAATAGAATCAATTCGAAAGATTCAAATCCAAAATAATCAATCTGAACAGTCGAATCGGAAAGAAAGAAATCGATTCGAGTGAGGTGAGGCTGAGGTGAAGAACAGAGTAACCAGGTCCCAATGATGCCCAGGTGAGGACCAGAGTCACCAGATCTGCGTGAGGCCCAGATAGGATCAGAGTCACCTGTTCCAGGTGAGGCCAAGAAGGAGCCCACAGCAATCAGGTCCAGGTGGGGAACAAAGTCACCAGGACTGGGTGAGGCCCAGATGGGGACCAGATTCAACACGTCCAGGTGAGGCCCAGGTGGTGACCAGAGTCACCGGTTCTGGGTGAGGACCAAGTAAGGACCAGATTCACCAGGTCCAAGTGAGGCCCACATGGGGAACTGAGTCACCAGGTATGGGGGAGGCCCAGTTGGCAACCCCACTCACCAGGTCCAGGTGAGGCCAACCTGCTGGCCAGAGTCACCTGATCCAGGTGGGGACCGGAGTCACCAGGTAAATGTGAGGCTAGAAGGACACCACAGTCACCAGGTCCAGCTGTAGTTCATGTGGGAACGAGAGTCACCAGGTCTAGGTGAGGCCCAAATACGGATCAGAGTTTTTTTCTCCATGTGAGGCCAGAAGGACACCACAGGAATGAGGTCCAGGAGAGCCCCATATGGAACCAGAGCCAGCAGATCCAGGTGAGGTCCAGGTGGGGGGCCACAGTCAAAAGGTCCATGTGAGGCCCAGGTGGCAACAAGATTCACCAAGTCCAGGTGAGACCCTGTTGGTGACCAGAGTCACCAGGTCCAGGTGAGGACCAGGTAAGGACCAGATTCACCAGGTCCAAGTGAATACCAAGGTGGGACCAGAGTCACCAGGTAAGGGTGAGGCCCCGAGGGGGAACCAGAGTAACCAGTTTAGTTGGAGGCCCAGAGTGGGACCAGAGCTCCCTGGTCAAAGTGAGGCCCAGCTGTGGAATAGAGTATCCAGGTCCCAATTATGCCTAGGTGAGGTCCAGAGTCACTAGGGCCATGCAAGGCCCAGATGGGGATCAGAATCACGAGGTCCTGGTGAGGTATAGAGGAGACCACAGTCACCAGTATCAGGTGAGCCCCATGTGGGAACCAGAGCCACTATATCCAGCTGAGTCCTAGGTCCATGTGAGGCCCACGTGAGGACCAGATTCATCAGGTCAAATTGAGACATAGCTGAGGACAAGAGGCACAAGGGCTGGGTGAGGCCTAGGTGGGGGCAAGATTCACCAGGTCTGAGTTAGGTCAAAGTGGGGATGAGAGTCACCAGGTCCAGGTGAGGCCAAACTGAGGACCAGAGTCACCAGATCCAGGTGAGGTCCATGTTGGAAAGAGAGTCACCAGGTCCAGGAGAGGTTCAGGTGGGGACCAGAGTCACCAGATCCAGGTGAAGCCCAGGTGGGGAACAGAATCACCAGGTCCATATGAGGCTCAGGTGAGGACCAGAGTTACCAGGTACATGAGAGGCCCAGGTGGGGACCAGAGTCACCAGATCCACTTGAAGCCCAGGTCGGGACCAGACTCACCAGGTCCAAGTGAGGCCCACATGTGGACCAGAGTCCCCAGGAATGGGTGAGACCCATGTGGTGACAACAGTCACCACATCCAGGTGAGGCCCAGATGGGGACCAGATTCACCACGTCCAGGTGAGGCCCAGGTGGTGACCAGAGTCACCGGGTCCGGGTGAGAACCAGGTAAGGACCCGATTCACGAGGTCCAAGTAGACCCACGTGGGGACCTGAGTCACCAGGTATGGGTGAGGCCCAGGTGGTAACCCCACTCACCAGGTCCAGGTGAGGCCAACCTGCAGGACAGAGTCACCAGATCCAGGTGAGGCCCTCATAGGAACGGAGTCACCAGGTAAATGTGAAGCTAGAAGGACACCACAGTCACCAGATCCATGTGTGGTTCATGTGGGAACGAGAGTCACCAGGACCAGGTGAGACCCAGGTGGGGACCACAGTCACCATGTCCAGATTGAGGCCTAGGTGGGAGCCCAGTGTCATCATGGCCAGGTGAGGCCAAAGTGTGGAGCAAAGTTATCAGATCCGGTGAGTCCCAGGTGGGGAACAGAGTAACCATGTCCCATTGATGCCCAGGTGGGACCAGAGTCACCACATCAGGGTGAGGCCCAGAGGGGGACGAGAGTCACTAGGTCCAGGTGAGACCCCGATGTGGAACTGAGTAACCAGGTCCCATGATGCCCATGTGAGGAGCAGATTCACCAGGTCGGGTGAGGTCCCTGTGGGAACCAGTCACCTCTTGCAGGTGAGGCCCAGGTGGGACCACAGTCACCAGGTCAGGGTGAGGTCCAGCGAGTGACCAGAGTCATCAGGTCCAGGTGAGGCCCAGCTATAGAAGAGAGTTACCAGGTACCAATGATGCCCAGGTAAGGACCAGATTCGCCAGGTCCAGGTGAGTCCCAAAAATGGATCAGAGTCATTTTGTTCCAGGTGAAGGCCAGAAGGAGACCACAGGAACCAGGTCCAGGAGAGCCCCATATGGGAACCAGAGCCACCAGATGCAGGTGAGTTCTAGGTGAGGACAACAGTCACAAGGTCCAGGTGTGGCCCAGGTGGCAGCAAGATTCACCAAGTCCAGGTGATTCCCAGGCGGTGCCCAGTGTCACCAGGTCCATGTGAGGACCAGGTAAGGACCAGATTCACCAGGTCCAAGTGAATACCAGGGGGGGACCAGAGTCACCAGGAAAGGGTGAGGCCCAGAGGGGGAACCAGAGTAACCAGCTTAGATTGAGGCCCAGAATGGGACCAGAGGACCCCGGTCAAAGTGAGCCCAGGGGTGTGGAATAGGTATACATATCCCAATGATACCTAGGTGAGGACCAGAGTCACTAGGACCATGCAAGGCCTCGGATGGGGATCAGAATCACCAGGTCCACGTGAGGCATAGAAGGAGACCACAGTCACCAGTATCTGGTGAGCCCAATGTGGGAACCAGAGCCACTATATCCAGCTGAGTCCCAGGTCCATGAGAGGCCCACGTGAGGACCAGATTCATCAGGTCGAATTGAGGCATAGCTGGGGACAAGAGTCACCAAGTGTGGGTGAGGCCTAGGTGGGGACAAGGTTCACTAGGTCTGAGCTAGGTCAAAATGGGGACGAGAGTCACCAGGTCCAGGTGAGGCCAAACTGAGGACCAGAGTCACCAGATCCAGGTGAGTTCCATGTTGGAAAGAGAGTCACCAGGACCAGGAGAGGTCCAGGTGGGGACCAAATTCACCATATCCTGGTGAAGCCCAGGTGGTTACCCGAGTCACCAGGTCCAGATGAGGCCCAGGTTAGGACCAGGGTTACCAGGTACACGTGAGGCCCCGGTGGGGATCAAAGGCAACAGGTCCATGTGAGACCGGCTGGGGAACATGGTCAACCGGACTATGTGAGGCCCAGGTTTGGAACACAGTAACCAGGACAAGGTGAGTCCCAGGTGGTGACAACAGTCACCACGTCCAGGTGAGGCCCAAGTGGGGACCAGGATCACCAGGTACAGGAGAGGCCTTTGAAAGAACCAGAGTCAACAGTTCGAGGTGAGGTGCAGTTGGCAACCAAAGTCAGCAGGTCCAAGTCAAGCCAATGTGGGGTTCAGAGTCACCAGGTCAGGGTGAGACCTAGAGGGGTACCAGAGTCACCTGGTCCAGGTGAAGACCAGTGGTGGAACACAGTAATTGGGTCCCAATTATGCCCAGTTGAGGACCATGGTCACAGGGCCAGGTGAGGCCCAGATGGGGATCAGAGTCACCAGGTCCAAGTGAGGCCCAGGTGGGGACCACAGTCACCAGATCCAGGGTAGTCTCCGGTGCAGACCAGAGTCACCAGGTCCAGGTGAGGCCAAGGTGGTGACCAGAGTCACCAGGTCCGGGTGAGGATCAGGTAAGGACCAGATTCACCAGGTCCACGTGAGGCCCACGTGGGGACCTGAGTCTCTAGTTACGGGTGAGCCCCAGGTGGCAACCCCACTCACCAATCCAGGTGAGGCCAACCTGCATGCCAGAGTCACCAGATCCCGGTGAGGCCCTGATGGGGACCGGAGTCACCAGGTAAATGTGAGGCTAGTAGGACACCACAGTCACCAGGTCCAGGTGTAGTTCATGTGGGAACGATAGTCACCAGGTCCAGGTGAGACAGAAGTGGGGACCAACGTCAACAGGTGAGGTGAGGCCATGCTGAGGATCGGAGTCACCAGCCAGGTGAGGCCAGTTGGGGCTAGAGTCACCTGGTACAGAAGAGGCCAAAGTGAGGACCAGAATTACCAGGACTAGGTGTGTCCCAGTGGGGAATAGAGTAACCATGTCCTGATGAAGCCCAGGTAGGGACCAGAGTCACCAGGTCCAGATGAGGCCCAGGTGGGGCACAAACTCACTAGGTCTAGGTGAGGCCATCCTGTAGGCCAGAGTCACCTGGTCCAGGTGAGGCCCTGGTGGGGACCACAGTCACCAGGTAAATGTGAGGCAAGGACACCACAGTCACTAGGTCCAGGTGTGGTTCATGTGGGAACGAGAGTCACCAGGTCCAGGTGGGACCTAGGTGGGTACCACAGTCACCAGGTCCAGATTGAGGCCTAGGTGGGGGTCCAGAGTCATCACAGCCAGGAGAGGCCAAAGTGTGTAGCAAAGTTATCAGTTCCAGGTGAGTCCCAGGTGGGGAACAGAGTAACTATGTCCCATTGATGCCCAAGTAGGACCAGAGTCACAAGGTCCAGACGAAGCCTAAGTGAGGAGTAGATTCACCAGGTCCTATTGAGGCCCAGTTGAGGAGCAGACTCCCCAGCTCCGGGTGAGGCCCAGAGGGGGACCAGAGTTACCCGGTCCAGGTGATATCCAGGTGGGGACCAGAGTCGCCAGCCACGTCAGGGTGAGGCCCAGAGGGGGACGAGGGTCACTTGGTCCAGGTGTGGACCCAATGTGGAACTGAGTAACCAGGTCCCATGATGCCCATGTGAGGACCAGATTCACCAGGTCCAGGTGAGGTCCCTGTGGGAACAAGTCACCTCGTCCAGGTGAGGCCCAGGTGGGACCACAGTCACCAGGTCAGGGTGAGGTCCAGAGGTGACCAGGGTCACCAGGTCCAGGTGAGGCCCAGGTATAGAAGAGAGCAACCAGGTCTCAATGATGCCCAGGTAAGGACCAGAGTCGCCAGGTCCAGGTGAGGCCCAAAATTGGATCAGAGTCGTTTTGTTCCAGGTGAAGCCAGAAGGAGACCACAGGAACCAGGTCCAGGAGAACCCCATATGGGAACCAGAGCCACCAGAGCCAGGTGAGGTCCAAGTGGGGACCATGGTCACAAGGTCCATGTGTGGCCCACGTGAAGACCAGTTTCATCAGGTCGAATTGAGGCATAGCTGGGGACAAGAGTCACCAGGTCTGGATGAGGCCTAGGTGTGGTCAAGATTCAGCAGGTCTGAGTTAGGTCAAAGTGGGGACGAGAGTCACCAGGTCCAGGTGAGGCCAAACAGAGGACAAGAGTCAACAGATCCAGGTGAGGTCCATGTTGGAAAGAGAGTCACTAGGTCCAGGAGAGGTCCAGGTGGGGACCAGATTCACCAGATCCAGGTGAAGCCCAGGTGGGGACCAGGGTCACCAGGTCCAGATGAGGCCCAGGTGAGGACCACAGTTACCAGGTCCACGTGAGGCCCAGGTGGTGACCAGAGTCACTGGGTGCGGGTGAGGACTAGGTAAGGACCAGATTCACGAGGTCCAAGTGAGGCCCACGTGGGGACCTGAGTCACCAGGTATGGGTGATGCCCAGGTTGTAACCCCACTCACCAGGTCCAAGAGAGGCCAACCTGCAGTCCAGAGTCACCAGATCCAGGTGAGGCCCTGGTCGGGACCGGAGTCTCCAGTTAAATGTGAGGCTAGAAGGACACCACAGTCACCAGGTCCACGTTGGTTCATGTGGGAACTAGAGTCACCAGGTCCAGGTGAGACCCAGGTGGGGTCCATAGTCAACAGGTCCAGATTGAGGCCTAGGTGGGGTCCCAGTGTCATCAGGGCCGGGTGAGGCCAAAGTGTGGAGCAAAGTTATCAGGTCCAGGTGAGTCCCACGTGGGGAACAGAGTAACCATATCCCATTGATGCCCAGGTGGGACCAGAGTCACAAGGTCCAGACGAGGCCTAAGTGAGGAGTAGATTCACCAGGTCCTGTTGAGGCCCAGTTGAGGACCAGAGTCCCCAGCCCCGGGTGAGGCCCAGAGGGGGACCAGAGTCACCCGGTCAAGGTGATATCCACGTGTGGACCAGAGTCACCACGTCAGGGTGAGGCCCAGAGGGGGACGAGAGAAACTAGGTCCAGGTGAGGCCCCGATGTGGAACTGAGTAACCCGGTCCCATGATGCCCATGTGAGGACCAGATTCACCAGGTCCAGGTGAGGTCCTGTGGGAACCAGTCACCTCATCCAGGTGAGGCCCAGGTGGAACCACATTCACCAGGTCAGGGTGAGGTCCAGCGGGTGACCAGAGTCTCAGGTCCAGGTGAGGCCCCGGTGTAGAAGAGAGTAACCAGGTCCCAATGATTCCCAGTAAAGATCAGAGTTATCAGGTCCCGGTGAGGCCCAAATATGGATCAGAGCCGTTTTGTCCATGTGAGGCTAGAAGGAGGCTACAGGAACCAGGGCTAGGAGAGCCGCATATGGGAACCAGAGCCAGCAGATCCAGGTGAGGTCCAGGTGGGAACCACAGTCACATGGTCCAGGTGAGGCCCAGGAGGCAACAAGATTCACCAAGTCCAGGTGAGACCTTGGTGGTGACCAGAGTCACCAGGTCCAAGTGAGGACCAGGTAAGGAGCAGATTCACCAGGTCCAAGTGAAGCCCGGGATGGACCAGAGTCACCAGGTAAGGGTGAGGCACAGAGGGGGAACCAGAGTAACCAGTTTAGCTGGAGGCCCAGAATGGGACCAGAGGTGCCCGGTCAAAGTGAGGCCCAGATGTGGAATAGAGTATCCAGGTTCCAATGATGCCTAGGTGAGGACATGAGTAACTAGGGCCATGCAAGGATCAGATGGGGATCAGAATCACCAGGTCCTGGTGAGGCATAAAAGAGGACCACAGTCACCAGTATCAAGTGAGCCCCATGTGGGAACCAGAGGCACTATATCCAGCTAAGTCCCAGGTCCATGTGAGGCCCACGTGAGGACCAGATTCATCAGGTCGATGAGACGTAGCAGGTTATAAGAGTCACCAGGTCCGGGTGAGGCCTAGGTGGGGACAAGATTCACCAGGTCTGAGTTAGGTCATTCTGGGGACGACAGTCACCAGGTCCAGGTGAGGCCAAACTGAAGACCAGAGTCTCCAGATCCAGGTGAGGTCCAGGTGGGAACCAGAGTCAAGGGTCCAAATGAGGCCCAGGTAAGGACCAGAGTCACCAGGTACACGTGAGGCCCAGGTGGGGACCAGAGGCAACAGGTCCATGTGAGGCCGGCTGGGGACCATGGTCAACAGGTCTACGTGAGGCCCAGGTGTGGAACACAGTAACCAGATCCAGGTGAGTCCCAGGTGGTGACAACAGTCATCACGTCCAGGTGCGGTCCAGGTGGGGACCAGGATCACCAGGTACAGGGGAGGACCTTGAAAGAACCAGAGTCAACAGTTCGAGGTGAGGCTCTGGTGGCAACCAGTGTCAGCAGGTCCAAGTCAGGCCAAAGTGGGGTGCACAGTCACCAGGTCAGGGTGATACCCAGGGGGGACCAGAGTCACCTGGTCCTTGTGAGGTCCAGTTGTGGAACACAGTAACCGGGTCCCAATTATGCCCAGTTCAGGACCATGGTCAAGAGGGCCAGGTGAGGCCCAGATGAGGATCAGAGTCACCAGGTCCAAGTGAGGCCCAGGTGGGGACCACAGTCACCAGATCCAGGGTAGTCTCCGGTGCAGACCAGAGTCACCAGGTCCAGGTGAGTTGCAGGTGTCAACCACACTCACCAGGTCCCGGTGTGGCCCTGGTGCGGACCAGAGTCACCAGGACATGAGAATATAGAAACACTGCAGCCACCAGGTCCATATGAGATCCATGTGGGAACAAGAGTCACCAGTTCCAGGTGAGGCCCAGTTGGGGATCAGACTCACCAGGTCCATGTGAGACCCAGGTGGGAATCAGTGTCACCATGTCCAGGTGTGGCCCAGGTGAAGAACAGAGTTAACAGGTCCAGGTGGGTCCCTGTTAGGGAACAGTGTAACCATGTTCTGATGCTACCCAGGTGGGTACCAGAGATACCAGGTACAGGTGAGTCCCAGGTGGGGACTCGAGACATGAGGTCCAGGTGGGAACCACAGTCACCATGTCAGGTGAGGCTATGATGAGGATCAGAGTCACCAGTTCCAGGTGAGGCCCAGGTGGGGCAGGAGTCACCTGGTAGAGAAGAGGCCAAAGTGAGGACCAGAGTTACCAGGTCCAGGTGAGTCCCAGTGGGGAATAGTGTATCCATGTCCCGATGATATCCAGGTAGGGACCAGAGTCACCAGGTCCAGATGAGGCCCAGGTGGAGAGCATATTCACTAGGTCCAGGTGAGGCCCAGTTGAGGACCAGAGTCACCAGGGCTGGTTGAGTCCTAGTGTGGTACCAGAATCACCTGGTCCAGGACACATCCAGATGGGGACCAGAGTCACCAGGTCAGGGTGAGGTCCAGAGGGGTTCCAGAGTCATCATGTCCAGGTGAGGCTCAGGTGTGGAACAGAGTAACCAGGTCCCAATGATGCCCAGGTGAGGACCAGAGTCACCAGATCTGCGTGAGGCCCAGATAGGATCAGAATCACCAGTTCCAGATGAGGCCATGAAGGAGTCCACAGCAATCAGGTCCAGGTGGGGAACAAAGTCACCAGGACTGGGTGAGGCCCAGATAGGGACCAGATTCACCAGGTCCAGGTGAGGCCCAGGTAGTGACCAGAGTCACCGGGTCCGGGTGAGGACCAGGTCAGGACCAGATTCACCAGGTCCAAGTGAGGCCCACGTGGGGACCTGAGTCACCAGGTATGGGTGAGGCCCAGGTGCCAACCGCAATCACCAGGTCCAGGTGAGGCCAACCTGCAGGCCAGAGTCACCAGATCCAGGTGAGGCCCTGGTGGGGACTGAGGTCACCAGGTAAATGTGAGGCTAGAAGGACACCACAGTCAACAGGTCCAGGTGTGGTTTATGTGGGAACGAGAGTCACCAGGTCCAGGTGAGATCCAGGTGGGGACCATAGTCAACAGGTCCAGATTGTGCCTAGGTGTGTGGCCCAGAGTCATCAGCGCCAGGTGAGGCCAAAGTGTGGATCAAAGTTATCAGGTCCAGGTGAGTCCTATGGGGGGAACAGAGTAACAATGTCCCATTGACTCACAAGGTCCAGACGAGGGCTAAGGGAGGAATAGATTCACCAGGTCCTGTTGAAGCCCAGTTGAGGAACAGAGTCTCCAGGTCCCAGGTGAGGCCCAGAGGGGGACCAGAGTCACACGGTCCAGGTGATATCCAGGTGGGGACCAGAGTCACCACATCAGGGTGAGGCCCAGAGGGGGACGAGAGTCACTAGGTCCAGGTGAGGCTCCGATGTGGAACTGAGTAACCAGGTCCCATGATGCCCATGTGAGGACCAGATTCACCAGGTCCAGGTGAGGTCCCTGTGGGAGCCAGTCACCTTGTCCAGGTGAGGCCCAGGTGGGACCACAGTCACCAGGTCAGGGTGAGGTCCAGAGGGCGACCAGGGTCACCAGGTCCAGGTGAGGCCCACGTATAGAAGAGAGTAACCAGGTCCCAGTGATGCCCAGGTAGGGACCAGAGTCACCAGGTCCAGGTTAGGCCCAAATATGGATCAGAGTTGTTTTGTTCCAGGTGAGGCCAGAAAGAGACCACAGGAACCAGGTCCAGGAGAGCCCCATATGAGAACCAGAGCCAGCAGATCCAGGTGAGGTCCAGGTGGGGACCACAGTCACAAGGTCCAGGTGAGGCCCAGGTGGCAACAAGAATCACCAAGTCCAGATGAGACCCAGGTGGGGACCAGAGTCACCAGGTTCAGGTGAGGCCCAGAGGGGGATAAGACTCACCGGGTCCAAGTGAAGCCCGGGGGGGACCCGAGTCACCAGGTAAGGGTGAGGCCCGGAGGGGGAATCAGAGTAACCAGTTTAGTTTGAGGCCCAGAGTGGGACCAGAGCTCCCCAGTCAAAGTGAGGCCCAGGTGTGAAATAGAGTATCCAGGTCCCAATGATGCTTAGGTGCGGACCAGAATCACTAGGGCCATGCAAGGATCAGATGGGGATCAGAATCACCAGGTCCTGGTGAGGCCTAGAAGGAGACCACAGTCACCAGTATCAGGTGAGCCCCATGTGGGAACCAGAGTCACTATATCCAGCTGAGTCCCAGGTCCATTGAGGCCCACGTGAGGACCTGATTCATCAGGTCGAATTGAGGCCTAGCTGGGGACAAGAGTCACCAGGTCTGAGTTAGGTCAAAGTGGGGACGAGAGTCACCAGGTCCAGGTGAGGCCAAACTGAGGACCAGAGTCACCAGATCCAGGTGAGGTCCATGTTGGAAAGAGTCTCCAGGTCCAGGAGAGGTCCAGGTGGAGACCAGAGTCACCAGATCCAGGTGATGCCCAGGTGGGGACCAGAGTCACCAGATCCAGGTGGAGCCCAGGTGAGGACCAGAGTTACCAGGTCCAGGTGAGGCCCAGGTGGTGACCAGAGTCACGGGGTCCACGTAAGGACCAGGTAAGGACCAGATTCACCAGGTCCAATTGAGGCCCACGTGGGGACCTGAGTCACCAGGTATGGGTGAGGCCCAGGTGGCAACCCCACTCACCTGGTCCAGGTGAGGCCAACCTGCAGGACAGAGTCACCAGATCCAGGGGAGGCCCTGGCGGGGACCGGAGTCACCAGGTAAATGTGAGGCTAGAAGGACACCACAGTCACCAGGTCCAGGTGTGGTTCATGTGGGAACGAGAGTCACCAGGTCCAGATGAGACCCAGGTGGGGACCAGAGTCACCAGGTCCAGATTGAGGCCTAGGTGGGTCCCAGAGTCATCAGGGCCAGGTGAGGCCAAAGTGTGGTGCAAAGTTATCAGGTCCAGTTGAGTCCCAGGTGGGAACCAGTCACCTCATCCAGGTGAGGCCCACAAGAGTAGTGCCTCCAAGCTCAATCCCGCAATTTCCTCGTAATTCCTGTCTTAGACTGGTGCTACATACTAAGGTCCATACTAGCTAATTGAACCCTGCGTCCAACGGCAGCTTACATCCAAGAGTTGGGCTCACACGCAGTCCCTCATAGTTCCACACTGCCTGCAGATTGTGTTTCCAACATCTTCACCAGAGACGTTTGTCAGAAGCTTGTAAGATGCAAGTGGAATAATGCAGGCCTGGAAAGTGTTTCCAGGTGGAGTAGAGTGGTATTCTTGGAACCTCCTGAGTTAGAATACTGCTGCATTCTCACGGCCATAGGAACGCAGCTAGTTGAAAGCTGGGTTCTAGACATGCTTCCTTGTGAGAATTGAGGTGAGGGCAGGACCCTCCCGCAACCTGACTGCCTGTAGACATAGGTCCTAACATCCTTATGTTAGGTGCTGGAAGAGGTTGTGAAAAGCATGTAGACGTTTCAGGCTTGTAGTCACGTGTAACTGAGTTCAATACAGCGATTTCCAACAGCCTTGTTCAATTAAAGTGTAGCTGGGTTCTAACTCCCATAAAAGAGTGGCTAGCAGACATCTTCCTGCAAAGCATATACGCTTCTCAGAGTTGAGCTTATGGCCTGTACCTCCCACAATCTGACGGCCTGGGCGGATCGCTTCCACAGCATTCCGTTCTATGCGGGACAGTAGCGGAATGAGAACCAAGTGTCTGCATTGTCAATTGCGCGACTACCAGACACCTGCCTCCAAGAGATGCACACTCCTTTGGATGAGCTTATGGCTTGTTCCTCCCACATGCTGACCGCCTGTACCTTTCACTTCGAAAGGACGTCGTTCGATACGGGACACAAGTTTTGTGAGAGGCAAGTGTCTCCCAGCCCAATCCAACAACTTCTGAGTAATCCCTCCCTCAGAAGGGAGCTACATACTAACTTCCAAACCTGAGTACCTAGTTGAAAGCTGTCTCTCTGGGGAACTTCCTTCTGCAAGATGAGCTGACACGCGGTCCTTCCCAGTTCCACTTGCCTGCAGATGGAGTTACAAACATCCTCACTAGACATGTTTGTCAGAAGCTCATGGGATGCAAGGGGCAAGCTGCAGGCTTCAATGGTTGTGTCTCCAGGTGCAGTAGAGCTTTATTCATGGAACGACCTGACTTCCAATTCTGTAAAGTTTGGTTAGGTTACGGGTTAGGGTTAGAGTTGGGGTCCTGTTTAAGCTTAGGATTAGGGTTAGGGTTAGGGTTAGGGTACGGTTTAGAGATACGGTATGGATTACGGTACAGGTTAAGTTATGGGTGAGGGTACTGGTAATGGTTAGGGTTTGGGTTAGGTTTAGGGTACGGCTTAGGGTTAGGTTTAGGGTTAGTGTTAGGGTTTGTGTTAGGGTACGGGTTAGGGTTAGATTTAGGGTAGTGTTTAAGCTTAGGGTTAGGGCTAGGGTCAGGGTCCGGTTAGGGTTCGTGTTAGGGTTAGTTTTAGGGTTAAGTTTAGGGTTATAGTTAGGCTACGGGTTAGGGTTTGGGTTAGGGTTAGGGTTAAGGTACAGGTTAGGGTTAGGTGCAGGGTTGGGGTACTGTATAGTGTGAGTGTTAGGGTTAGGGTTATTTTACAGGTTAAGGTTAGTGTTAAGATATGGTTTAGGGTACAGGTTAGGGACTTGTTAGGGTTAGGGTTCTGTTTAGGTTTAGGGTAAAGATTAGAGTTAGGGTTAGACTTAGGGCTGGTATTAGAGTATGGGTTGGGTGGCGGGATGGTCGGGTTGGGGTGGGGTTGGGGTTAGGGTTAGGTTAGGGTTTAGTTGGGGTTTAGGGGGTAGGGGTTAGGGTTAGGGTTAGGGTTAGGGTTAGGGGTGTTGTGTTAGGGTTTAGGGTTGGGTTCGGGTTCGGGTTGGTTCGGTGGTTGGGTTCGGGTTAGGGTTCGGGTTAGGGTTCGGGTTAGGGTTCGGGTTCGGGGGTTGGTTAGGGTTAGGGTTCGGGGTCGGGGTTCGGGTTAGGGTTGGGTTCGGGTTCCCGGGTTCCCGTACCCTAACCCGTACCCGACCCTAACCCAACCCGTAACCTACCCTAACCAACCCTACCTAACCCTAACCCTAACCCTAACCCTACCCTAACCCTAACCCTACCTAACCCTAACCAACCCTAACCCTAACCCGTACCCGTAACCCTAACCCTACCCGTACCCTAACCGACCCTAACCCTAACCCTAACCCTACCCTACACCCTACCCTAACCCGTACCCTAACCTAACCCGTAACCCTACCCTAACCCTACCCTAACCCTAACCCTACCCTAACCCTACCAACCCTAACCTAACCATACCCTAACCCTACCCACCTAAACCCTACCCTAACCCTACCTAACCCTAAACCTAACCTAACCCTAACCCTACCTACCCAACCTAACCTAACCCTAAACCCTAAACCCTAACCCTAACCCTAACCCTAACCCTCACCTAACCCTAACCAACCCTAACCCTAACCCTAACCTACCTACCCCTAACCCCT